>NC_137856.1:25106406-26589362 GCF_948465745.1 Chenopodium album | reverse complement strand
TTTGACAAGCAAGGTGGCTCCTTGTGGGTAATCACCTCCCATAAGGGCCTACCACTCCAGTATCCATCAAAGCGCTCAATCTCTTGTGACACAGGAAATTCATAAGGACGGCGAAGATCTCCTGTAGGGATGGTTTGTGCAAGACCATATTGTCTCATAACTCTACAAGGAAAATAAAAGGTTAATCTCGACAAGCTCGGGAGACGACAATATGCTTGGTTAATACAACCAGTCATCGCCTCAATCTTCCACCAAGGAACAATCCAGCTTATGGTAAAGTCACCGGCAGCGAACACCTTGCTCCACTCACGGCGACCTATTTTCAAAAATCGTTTCTTTCGTCGGACTATGCAATTTGGAACATACGTGTGTATATCGTCAGGAGGATTAATAAGCTTCAACCTCTCCATGAGCCATATCTGCAAAATATGTATTTAATTAATATTACAGTGTAAAATAATATTCTTTAGTTCCTGATAAATTAATAATAGCATTATTTTATATGTGTAGTAAAATTGGAGAACCTCTTAAAGGTGCTCTTGAATTCTTTCTTAGTGCATCTAACCATAGCATAGTCTCTCCAACAATTAGTGGCATTGGATTTCTCCTAGATTCAACTTGTTCTATAACAGATATAATTATTGATTGGCCTTCATTATCATTACCACTAACTAAGAGCAATTGGTTAAATAAGCAATAAAGAAAAGCCCTTCTCTTATAGACACGGAAATCGGGATTAGGATTATCATAAAAATAATGTGCAAATTCTGTCAAATCAACTATGTTACCATGCACTATATGTTTTAAAGCCGCACCCCTCAAATCAAAAAAGTGTTCAAAATCCTTATAATAATATTCATTGATTCTAGGCATTACCGCAAGATCTGTGGAATAATAACCTATAATGGCTCCAAATTCTTCCGGTAAAGGACATATTTCATCATGAAAAAATCTAAAACAATGAGTATCAATATCCCATTAGTCTATGGCAGAATAAATAAAGTCAATATCAAGACTCATCCCCTTGACTCCAAACATAGCCCCCATATGAGAAAGATCTAATGCTTTTTTGTCTTTATCAGTTAAATGATGACACCATTCATCCATGTATCACAAAAAAGTTCTTTTAGCTAAAGGCATGATTTCTATTAACTAATTAATAAGTTGGTTAAATTATGCAGTAAACGGATGATTCGAGGGCTATTTATAACTTTTTTTCATGACAGACTTCAATTCCTGTAGGAAACAGGAAAGCGTGTCTGTCGCCAGGCGACAAAATTGTCGCGTGGCGACAAAGGCTGTCGCGTGGCGACAGGATGATGTACACGGCGCCAGTTTATTTCTTTGCAGAGACGCCTATTGCGCGTAGGAAACCGTGTTTTTACATATTTGATTTCGACTTTGACTTGACTTACTGTTCTATTCCTCTTCTCATACCCTTAATATTATTATTATTTTATTGTTATCTTTATTATTATTATCGTCATTATTGCTATTATTATTATTATTATTATTATTATTATTATTATTATTATCATTATATCATATTAAAGCTTAATTAATTTTAAGCTTATCATATTTTCTTCCTTCATTTTCCTTTTTTCATTTCTTTTTTGGGGGAGAGAGTCGGTACCCTCCACTAATATTAAAAATGACGGAAAATTTCGCAAAAATTACATTTCATCACACACTTATATACACAACACATTCGTTATAAAATAATAAATTAGGCAAATAAAATATAAAATAAATAATAAAATACATATATATACAATGTCTAGTACATGAATCATATGAACACAATAGATAAAGTCCTACAAAAGTCAAAAAATAAAATAAACACAGGAACAACTATGGCGCCGGAGGTCGTAAGTCGCGAGGAATGCCGAATGTATCGAAAAATGTCCTACTCCGCGGAGTATGTCCATCATCGTCCCCTGAACCACCAGGCGGCGCGAACTTATGCTCAGGGCCAGGCCACCTAATCTCACCCTGAAACCCGACGGAAAGAGGCTGGGGCTGCAAAGGCTGCTGCGACGACGAGCCAAACTCATACGTCCCACCACCCATCCCACCTCGAACGGTCGGCCCGGTCAGAATGTCCTCAGGTGTTGACGCCGAATCCTCTACAGCGGCGGCCTCAGAACGACCACCTCGACCACCGGAAGTAGTCCGGCGACGCCTCGAGTCGGACCTAGTAGTCTCCCTCCTAGGCTCGGGCCTCGATCGAGTGCGTGGAGAAGGAATAGGCTGCCCCTGCAAAAGCAAATCAAAGTTAGCAAATGCAACGAAAATAAAGTCAAAAGTAATAAAAGAAAAAGTAATACCTCCTCAGCGTCATTGCTACGACAGGTAGCACGGTTCCACAACCTCACAAGCTGGCTGCGAAAGGCGTCAATGCACCTGGCCATAGCCGTCACCACCTCACGAGAGAACTGCCAAAATAGTCAAAGTCAATAACAATTATAAAGCCAACATAAGGATGGTACGGAAAAAACTACTTACTCGAGTCTGGTGACGAGGAATTGACAGCTCCACAAACTGCTCTCCCTCTGGAGCTGGCGGAATAAGCTCCTCGATCGGCCCATACGTACCCTGGTAGCGTATAGACATCCTCGGAGGGATGAACTCCCTAGGACTAGCCTGCTAAAAATAAAAAATTAGAAAGATACTTGGGGGCTACCTAAAGAAACATAAGCTAAATAAATGAAAACATACCGCTGCCTCCTTAGAAAGGACAGGAGCCGGCGCTAGTAACGGCAGCAGGTCCTCCTCAGAGCTCTGCTCAAGGAGAACATAAGACCTCCAAGGGGTGCCCCGGGCAGGCCCACCAGCACGATCCCGCTGTAAGGCATCGTGGAACATATGCCGAGTGGAGGAGCGGGAACGACAAAGGTATCTGAGGAGTGCTGGATGGCTACCCTCTCCCCCAGGTAGACCACCGCGTCGTACGTCCCCAGAAAGTAACAACGCTCAGCTGTATACTACGCCACCAGCGCAGAGAAGGAAAAGCAGCCCAAGGTCGATAGACCGGGCTAGGCTCCTGAAACATTACTAAGTAAGATACTAACGCCAAAAGGTGATAAAAGAGAAAGTAAGAATTAAAAAAAATCTACCGTGAGAATCATCTCTCGAAGGCGCAGCACCTCCGGCGGACCTCTACGGCCTCCCCAACTAGCAGCAATGGGGAGCACGCGAGGAGAAGGCCTCGCAGGCGTGAGAGAAGGGAAGTACTCGTAGAACCAGATCTATACAAAAAATGAAAACCAGTAAAGATTGTGCTTCTAAATCTAGAGTTAAAACTTAAAAAGGAAAAAGAGATATACCTCTACGACCCTCCAAAAGCTGGAAAGAGCAATCTCTCCAGACAGGGCCTTGTGACGACAAGATCGCCGCAAGCCCAGTAGAATGATGTTCCAGTCATATGTTCCGACCAACTGGAGGTCGTGAACAGCAGACATGTAGTATGTAGTACTATACTACCTCGATCAAGGGAAAACGTCCCTGATAGCAGAATCAGCACAAAGATGCGCACCCGCTGCTCTCGGGTAGTCGCATCATCCTCGAAGGCTACAGCTAGCGTGCAGCGACGAATGCACCGGGAACTCAGCTGTCCCGACTGAGCCTCATCCTGGGCCCGAATAACGATCGGCCCCAATAACACCAAAACCTCTGGCGAATAAACAGTAACGCAGGCATCGAAAGGCAGGGGAGTAGACTAGAACTCTAGCCCCGTGATCAGACTGAAGTCAGCTGGAGTGACTGTCATCTCACCCCAGGGAAAGTGAAAAGTGTTGGGTATCCCAAAAGAACTCCACCAAAGCCCGAACGACGAGGTTACCCCCATCGTATGAAAACATGGCCCGGGTGGCCTGTAGCAGGGGAGTCAATCCACATGACTCCCAAAGACGACGAAGCCCCTCATCGCGGCAGATGAAGTTGTCGTACAGAGAAATGATGGTAGAATTACCCGAGCCATGGCTATGGGTCCTCCCACTCGCTAGACCTCGTCGGATCCTCTCCGACAAATGATGCACCGGCGCGTGAAATAGGGTGCGCTCGTCCCAATCAGGCATGAGACCCGGCCTGGAAGTAGAAGGCACGTCCTCGCCCTCGCTGGTGGGCTCGTCCTCTTGACGTGGGTCCCTCGACCGAGAACCAGAGCCACGTCGTCTAGACATGCTAAAGTATGTAAAAGTAATTAAGCTTAAGTTTCTACAGTATCTAAAGTTCGCCTAGGCCGCATGATACTATGTTCGCAAAAAACAGAGTACGTAGTACTAAAACAGAGCAGATTTTCAAACAAGCATGGAAGTGTTCTTTAAGCAAATAAACAATTTCTTGCAAACATATGATGAATATTGTGACAAATTGTACAAGTAAAGCAGTAAAAATGCAAAGAAAGACCCACATTGTTCTTCACGACCTTAAGAGGTCCAACAATGGTGAATCGTTCATTTCTTCACCAAATTGAGACAAACAAGTCTCAAAATACTCCCAAGGTAATGTACAAGCATAATTAAACAAATTCAAGGCATAAAATTCAACGAACAAAGCAAATTAAGCAAGAACATTTTCGAATTTTCGGAAAAAACGCGAACAAGAACGGACAATTCATCAAAAACTGAGTAGTGTTTGAGCAAAACTTACATAGATCCGGAAATTAGATGAGAAAGGCTTCGATTTGCAACAAGTTTGAACGAATTTGGTTGAAAGACGAGCAAGAACGAGATTTTTGAAGTTTTTTTGCGAAAAACTGAAGTAGAGCAGCGAAATTAGAAAGAAGAGGAAGACGGGTTTAAAACCCCGATTCTGTCGCCAAACGACAGAATTGTCGCGCGGCGACAGAACCGAAACTTCGCGACAAGCGTTTCGGGTCAACGCTGGAGTGGTGACAAAGTGTTGGGCTCTTCCTTATAATTTTGTGAGTCCAGTTTAGTAATTTGGGTTCCTTGGTACGCCAGTTAGCCCTTTAAGTAATTGACGTGATTTAGTCAGCTTGATTAAAATGCACTAAGTGATCGACTTGATGAAAGATCGTCTCACTTTATATTAAAGCGCCTAAGTATTGGCTCATAATAAGGCACTGAAATAATGGTTCAACAAATAAGGCACCGAAATAATGGTTCAACAAATAAGGCACCGAAATATTGGTTCAATAGATGCACCAAAGTAATGGTTTACAAAGGCAAAAGCACCGAAGTACTGGCACAAATATAAAAGCAATGATGAATAATGGTATTAAGGGTCAATAGGTAAAATGATTCTTTGGCAATGTCTCAACATAAAGAGGAGTTGTTTAGCGGCGAAGTACGGTCGTGACGAGGTAGTGTCACAAATAGTGGAGATGGCGAAGCAAGGCCACCTTCGGCGGTCCTTCAAGGTAAAGAAGAGATTGTCTATAGCGGCGACATACTGCCGTGGCGACATATGACCACATCCAGAAGATGACGACATACAGTTATTTTCGACGATGTTCCCGAAATACTGTGGAGGATTGTCACTAAGAATATTAAAGGCGACGACATATGGTTATCTTCAACGATGGCGTTCACGAGGCACAGTGGAGGTTGTCACAAACAGCATAAGAAGCAACAGCAAAACGCTTACTTTCTGAGACGTGTGCTCGACGGTGCAAGATACGCGTTTCTCAACTCTTTTACTTGTTTTAACTAATGATTAGTTTGCAGGTATCGGCGTTATAAGAATGATTTGGAATTGCAGAACATTTTGAATCATTCTCCATCCCTATTGATACTTTGACTCTCGTTTTTCGAAACATAAGTTTCTTCAAACTCAGTCAAAGTGGGGGCTTCTGTAGACACCCATTTGTGTCTCCCCAAAACCAAACCCAGTGATGAATGCCTTGCACGTTGTGTTATTATCGAATTAGGTGAAAGTGATTTGAAAGCCAAGTGTTGCGGTTTAGTTTTAATTAAATTCTTTTCTCTCTGTTTTTGAAAATGATTTTATTTATTTGAAAATAGCCGAACCAGTTTAGTTTTGTCCATGGTTAAGGTCCAATAATAGTATAGATGGATGGGCCTCGAAGAGACATTTCCAACGATATATTATAAGCCCAATTCCGATGAATTTTGAGGAAGTTATGGCCAAAATACTAAACTGGGCCCGGTTAATTATTTTAATACGGCCCAATGATCTAGAGGAGGGCCCAATATTAATTATTATTCCTAAAATTATTAGGATTAATTATAGTTTTCTAGAAGTTTCTAGAAAGTTCCTTTTAATTCTAATATTATTAGATTTAATAATTAATTATTTTTAAATAGATTTTAATTTGGAGTAAAATATTGTTTTGTTATCTTAAAAATATATAATTTTTCTTCTGTACGGATTCCGTAGATCAAGTTGATTAAAGATCGGATTCCGCGTGAAGAAAAACGCGCTAATACAGGCTGTCGCCAAACGACAAGTCTGTCGCCGCGCGACAGACCTTGTCGCCTCGCGATAGACATTGTCGTGTCGCGACAGAGTTGATTCCTGGCGACAGCGTGGAGTTTTATTCCTTATCAAATTCTATGATTTTTCGGACTATTTTCATTATAAATAGGGTCCGAATTCCTGTTTTCAGAATCATCAATTATCATCAATTCTTATCAATTCTTCCTTAATTCTCTCTTTTCTCTCTTGAGCAATACATGCTTTCTTTCTCTCTCTTTTTCTAGACTAGCTTTTCAAACAATATTCCGCATTCATTAGACTTAGAATCATCTAGCCAAGTTCGGAGTTGCCTTCGCCCTAGACGTGCAAGGTTAATAATTTCTTAGGGTTTGGTCCAAAACTAGTCTAAACTTTATTTAATTTGATTTCAATTTAATTCTTTAATTGTTCTTTATTATTTTCATTGAAGTTTACTAACTTGTGTATTTTGTTATTAGAAAGAGGTACGAGGCTTCAAAGTAAGTAGATTAGCTTACTTCCTATTTCTTTCACAATGTAGATTGCATGCTTATTATTGTTTTATGATTTCTAGTATCATGTTAGGATTCCTTTAATTCCTAGTATCATGTTAGGATGTTATTTAATGCTTTCTAGTATCATGTTTAGGGTGCCTTTACTTAATTCTAATATCATAATATCATGTTAGTATCATGTTAGGTTTAAAGCTTTGATCTTTATTACTTAGTGACATGCTAGGAATTGTTATTAATCTTGTTAGTATCATGCCTAGGATCTTGCTATTATTTTAAGCTTAATTGTACCTTATCATGATTGTCATTATATTATAATTATTATTATCATGTTTATCATTATGCATATTATTTATTATTATGTTGCTTGATATATTTTTTATTGTTATTGCTTGATTACACCTTTTATGATTGTTTAAAGGGAATTTGTACTTGAAATCACGCTTAATAAGATAATTATTAATTTGGTTTAGGCTAATGTGATTTTAACTCAAGTGATCGCCAATAATAGTATTATTTGCGCATTAATATTCAACCAACATAGATAAACAAGGTAGGTTTAACATAATGTTTATTTGTATGTTATTCGAAAAGCGCGCATGAATACGAGCAGAACAAAGTAGAGGCCTATTTTATAGGGCGGGTCCTTTCTTTTGTAGATTGGATTCGTACCCTCATCCCCGGACCCTATTTGGTTCAAGACCTTATGGAGTAGTTGATGGTCCTTTTGGATTGTCTTTTGGGTTTACAAGTTCCTAAAACTTGTTGGCGACTCTTTTTGCTCTTTGTCTTTCCCTTTGGAACGCCACCGTACTTTAGTGTATGATCACAGTGGGGTTCAAGTTTGGGGTTATCATAATGCTTGAAATATTCCCTACAATAATATATTGAAAAGTACATAATCTGAGACAGTGAGAGAAAATACAGATTATTTAAATATAAAAAATAGTATGGGTTCGGGTGGGGATCATGAGAAGAGAGAAATATATTGTAAGGCATTGTTTACTTCTAGAGCTGTCAATTCGGGTATTCAAGTCGAGTTTGGGACGAGTCAAATTAGATCTCGGATTAAATCTGGATTAGGTTATGTCGGGTCAATCTAGCTTCAGATCAGGTTCAGGTTCAGGCCGGGTCAATTTCAATTCAAGTTATAACGGGTCGTATAAAATTCAGATATAAGTCGGGTTCAATTCGAGTTAATAACAGATCGGGTTCAATTTCAGGTTCGGGTTGTGTTGAGTCAGGTTTGGATGGGTTAACAAGATGGTACATTCGGGTTTGGATTTGGGTTAGTGTTGAGTCGGGTTTTGGTTCAAGTTCAATTCTAATAAATATCGGTGTGGTCAAGTTGAACTATATAATTATGCTTTTCATAATTTGATCAAGCATCATCAAGGTTTTATTAAACCTATATACGAGTAATAGAGAACAAAAGGTATAAAAGCTAAACAAAATATTTTATTAAATCGGATTTAGCGTTTACAGAATTATACTAGTATAAAAGCTGAATAAAAGGTGTATAAAATTTTATTAAACCTTCCATGACTCGGGTTCATGTTTTAATTGAGTCGGGTACAAGTTCGGGTTCAGATTGTTTTCGGGTAGGATTAAATCGGTTGACGGTTACTATCAGGTAATAAAGTATTGGATCAAATCGGTTTTAATTTTAGTTTAAGATCAGGTCAGGTTTAGGTCGGGTTACATGTCACTAGTTTCACCGCATTGTTCGAGTACAGGCTGGGTTCATATCATTGTCAGTTAAGGTCAAGTTCTCGGGTCAAATCAGTTTTTGACAGCTCTAATAATCCACACTTTTTCAAGAAATTTTGAGGTTTCAGGGCCCAGTGGCAAAAAGTATTGAGACCCTAGGGGATATATCTCGGAGTCATATAATGCCGTTTAAAACCATATATGATCATTATATGTTGTCATGAACATACGTGATAGGCTTGAGTTTACGAAATCACTACAAGTTGTGAATGGGTAAAATGACCGTTTAAGGGCATATTGGATGGTTCCACCGACCTAATTGGATACACGAGGTTATTAGGAACCATGGTAAACTTCTCGGCAAATTTTATTTTCGGGTGAAAGAAGGTCAAAAAATTACAAAATTAAAGGCTATAATCCACGCTTTTTGAGTAAATATTGAGGTTTTGGGGCTCGGTGGCGAAAAACCTGAAAGGAATGGTGTCCTTCGAACAAGTGTACTATTCCGTTAGCGGGTTCAGAATTATTAGAAAGCTAATATATTCAGTAAGGTCAAGTGATCGGAATGCCTGGGTGGAGGCCGCTTCCGATCAGTAATATTAATGGATAATTAATGTTACAGCTTAATCTTGACTGAACCCTTCGGGTCACACCCAAGCATTCAACAAACCGAATCGACGAATTAATCCGAAAGGAATTAATGAGTCAACCGAGTAATATTTATTTAGACGTCGGAAATTCGAGCTTGGAGCGTCGAAACCGAGCGTCGGAAGTCGAGTCGAAAAATAGTGAAAGACGAGACGAGAAATGGTAATAAATCAACAAAAGACCAAAATGCCCCTAGCATCGGAATGCCCTAGCAAACCGAGTGCAAAGGGCATATGGCCTAGCATGGTGGCTAGCATGCGCACCAAGCCGAGGCTAGGCTGGCTGGTGCGTGCTAGCGCACCCATGCTAGCATGCTAGGCGCGCCAGCCCGCAACTGCTAGCAGCAGCACGGCTGGCTGCCTAGCGTTGCTAGCCAAGGCACAAGGCCAGCAGCAAGCCCGCACATGCATGCGGGGCATGCTGGCCAGCAGCAGCAGCAGCCCGCATGCAAGTGCGGGGCTTGCTGGGCCTGCTGTGCGTAGGCTGCCACGGACAACACCACATGGCAGCCCACCTTGGCTGCCTTGGTGCCCAAGGGTGGGTGCCATGTGGCTTGAGGTGCATGTGTGTGTGTTGAGTGTGTTGGCCGAATATGGGAGAGGGAGTGGGGAGCAAGTTTGGTCCCCCCCTTCTCCAAATGGTCCTCACCTAACCACTCACATGAGCTTGCCACTTGTTGATTTATTACTAGCTTGATTATTAATTTTATTTTAGCTTTAAAATAAAATGGAAAAATCAAAGTATCCCACATTGATGGGAGAGCAAATGATACTCCCATCATTTCCTATAAATACCCATGTATGGGCATTGGGAATGATGCTTGAGTAAGAGTTGAAAAAGGCATCACAATTAGTGAAAACCTTTGAACTCAATATTATTACTCGGGTTTTATTGGTCGGGTCTTGCTAACCCCAAGACATTGGACCTAGTCGGTTTTGTTGGTGCGGGTGGACTTCGTTGGAGGTCTCCGTGCGAGCGGGACTTGAAGCTTTCAAGTAAGAGCTCATTTGGAGCGAAGCACGCGTCAAAGGTAATTAGCTTAACTTAATCTTGTGATTAATTTAATTATGTTCATGGTTTTATTTATTGCGAGTGCGTTCTTGGTTTTGGGTTTATTTCCGCGGTGAGTCGGACTCACCAAACCCCAACAGCGGTATCGGAGCCTCGCTCGTTTATTTTTAAAATCATGATATTTTCAAGGTGTTATTATGGCTTATTTTTTCTGGTTTAAGTTGCTAATTATATTAGTAACTCGTTTTTGTATTTTTTAACCTCGTATTTGAGCTATCTTCAGCCCCGAACTCAGATTTCGACCCAAAAATAGTGAATTTTGGGTGGAAAAGGTGTTCTGGAAATGGTTTTACCCTTATAGGGCTCGGTTTTTAGCCAAAAAACGACCAGAAATGCATTTTTCGAGGGATTTTTCGTTTTGACGAAAAATTTTAAGTCTTTCTAACCTTGAAAATTGATTGCATATTTATGGTGGTTATGTATATGGTTCTTTCCTTATTTTATATGCAATCTTAGACCACTTTAAGCATGATTACTTGGTAGTAATTGGTGCTTGAAAGTTTGGTTTTATTTTTCACATAATTGCAAATTAATTGCATTGAGTGTGAAATAGTTGTTATTTGATGCTTCCAAGTATTAAAGATTCAATCTTTACTTATGATAAGTGATTGAAACTTTGAGTTACTAAATTCCATGAATTTTGGTTAAACTTTGTTGATTTAATCATTTTTTAGTTGGTTGGAATCATAAAGTTTAAAACTTGTGTTAAAAAAATTAGTTTATCTTCATATTGGAAGATATGTTTTTTCATGAAGTCACAAGTATTAAAGTTGGAGTCTTTATTGAACTTATGTTCATTTTTCCAACTCCCTTTTATTTTGTCAAAATCTCAAGATTAATTTAAAGTGATTAAATTAATAGTGAGAAATGCCCTAATTATTTTTGTTGCACCAAGTTAGACCAATTTTATTAAAGAATGATTCTTGGTAATAAATTTGGTTAATTGCTTTGGATGAATTATTTAAGTTGGACTTGTTATTTTTCATTTTTCCTCAAAATAATTAATTCTAAAATTAATTTAGAATTAATTTATAATGTCACACGCAAAATTCGATAATTTTCGAAGCATTAGCACGCAACACGAGGCCTAAGAGCCCCGAGCTAGCTCTCGGCCAGCTGGGCTGCTCACGCAACCCACATGTGGCTGCCGAGGCTGCTGGGTGCCTCGTGCCTTTGGTGCGTGGTGCTGTGTGTGCGAGGATTGGCGTGGGCTGCTGCTCGCTGCCAGCCACACCCCGCACCAGCCAGCTACGAGCAGCAGCATGGCGCAGCAGCAGCCTTGTGCTGTGCGCGCTGTGCTTGCTGCCTCGCTTGGCTTGGCTGGGCGTGGCGTGTGCGAGCACAAGCAGCCCATGGGCATGCTTGGTGTTGCGGGGTGCCGATGGTTATGCTACGAGCTTGTTGTACGGTATGTACGATTTAATAATTGGCATAATAACCCCGGGTTATTAAGTCGATGCTAATTTTAAGGTTAATTTTAGCATTGCTTAATGTATATTAATAAGGGTAATTTTGGGTTCCAAGTCTTAGTGCTAGGCACTTAGACATTATGGAATACGTAATTTTGCTTAACTTGTCGTTTTAATTATTTTAATTATTTTGTTTATTTAATTAAAATTTTGGAGGCTAGGCCTCGGGTTTATGAGCGACATTTGCAAAATTAATTTTGACAAATATTTGGGTTCACCGACTTAATTAATTGGATTAATTAAGTTTGGATGCGGAATTTAGTGGGAGCGTATCTTAGTCATTACCTTAACCGGATAAAACAACTTTGACTAGTTTAATTAGGCGTGTTAATTGAATTAACCACCTAGATTAATTACTAGTTCGCGCGCGGTTTTATGCATTGTTACTTGTTTGATCGTTGTAAAATGCATGGGCCATTCACAGATAGTGAATGGATGAATGGAATGTAAAATTCTCTCACAGGTTTTATGAAATGGCAACTAGTGGGGCCCGATTAGGATAGAAAATACGGACTGTGATCCGTGATGTATTTTTGTAAATCTAAATACGGTCTGCGAACCGTTGAGTATTTTTGTACCTTAATATTTAGATTAGTCCTAATCATAGACACTAGCAATTATATTATTTGGTCAAGTCTTGAAGACGGGGTTCTTAGAAGACGAAGCCATTATATTGCAAAAGAAGACCTTTTGAAGACTTGAAGATCTCAAGGGGTCATGCTAGTTGCCAAATGCATCTCTATTTATGTTTTCGATATATATTTATGTTTATATATATGAATTATATGTTAGATGCATGGTTAGGATTTCAAATGTTGAGATGATTAATTAAGTTCACTTAAATCAACCAACATAGAAACCCTAGGTCCCTTAAAATTGAGTAAAACTTGCCATTCCAAAACACACTTACCAACCGAACGAGGGTAGTGGTGGGCTACGCCAAAGCGAGGCATCACTACTTCTCCAAGGAACGTAAGGCATACTAGGTATGCAAGTGGTTTTGGTTATACTCAACGATATGAGTGATGGAGTCCTAACATGTCGTGGCAAAGTGAATAAATTGTTTAGAGAGCATGGGATGCGACGATTTATTCAACCAAGAGTGGCTTGGAGCCATTAGCAAAGCGTTGCTTACCTTAGGAGATTGAGTGTTAAGACAAGCCAAAGCATGCTTAACCACTCTTTGTTTCTTTGGATCTTGGAATCGACTTATTCTCACCAATATTGGGGACAATCTTTAATGTGTGAATAAGACGTTTTAAATAAGTTTGATTAAAATGCATGATTTCAATCTTATTTAAGTATAATGAATGGTTTTTCATTTTAAATTCTTTCAATTGTAGAATCATGTCTTCAACTAATAACATCGACCTTATGCTCCCGGAATTGCCCGAAAAGTTGCCAATTTCTCTGAACTTGGTGAACTTTAAGGAATGGGAAGAGGAACTCCGAAAGACTCTCCGAAATTGCTACCTAGAGCACATTCTGGACACTCAAATCCCGAGTTTCTACTCAAAGGGGATTATGAGTGATGAGGCACATGAGGAATGGAGTGAGGATTGCAAAAGAGTTTCCAGACTCATGGCAAACTCCATCCCGGTACAATGGAAGGAGAAGTTCTCCAGCTATTTTCCGGACATGATGCTCAAAGCTCTAGAAGACGTAGTCAATTTGAGAGTCACCAAGAGTGCCAGAGGCAACTATGATGGACTTGTGGAAGATGTGACTAGGTCACTCTCGAACATGAGGATCAAGCCACCGCAAGATGGATGTCTCATCAAAGAGAGACAAGAAGTGTGGGCTAAGGTCTATAATGCAAGACTTAGACCCGGGATGCCACTTCAAGCTCATGTGCTCAGCATGACAAGGCTATTCACCCATCTGGAGCTAATTGGCAAACCAGTGGAAGATGAGCAAGCAGCTCTCATGCTACTAAGCTCACTCCACTCGGGGTATGTTGCATTAAAGATGCGACTTACGGCCAAGCGGAACAAACTTTCCTTGATGGAAGTTATTCAAGAGCTCCAGAAAACCTATTCTTGCAAGAAGGCTAAGGTTGCCCTGAGACCAAAGAAGAAGGAGTTCAAGGACAAAGCTAAGATGCGCTGCTTCTATTGTAGTAGACCCGGACACTACAAAAGAGAATGTAGCATGTATCTAGCAGATGAGGCGAAAGGAAAAGTAACCTCAATCTCAGGTATCATCTTTACACTTGAACATAAGCAATTGATGAGGTATTAGATACCGGAAAAATTGACTCACTATATGCTCCTATTTTAGGAACAAAGTGAGCGATGCTTTTCAAGTGGATATGAGTACAAGTGGAAGAAGAAGAAGATAATCTTTCAAAGAAAACTTGTAACCTCATATTTTGTCTAGATTTAAAACTTGTTTAGTTTTATCTACCATATTTTGATCTTGTGGCGTTGGACGTCATTGTAAACTTGATCACAAGATAGATCATCTTGTTTATATTTATGGAATGACACGTTTGTGTATTTGGACAAATTGTTTATAATGATACCAAAAGAGCTAAGACCATGAAGTCAAATCAGACTTACTTGTGGCATTGTCGTCTTGGCCAAATTAACATCAAACGCATCAAGAAACTTCTACAAGAAGGTGTTCTTGACTCTTTCGATTTAGAATCGTTTGAGAATTGCGAAGGATGTTTATTAGGCAAGATGATTAAACAGCCATTCTCCAAGTTGGGAGAAAGGGCAAGTGACTTATTGGGTCTTATACATACCGATGTATGTGGACCAATGAGCTCAACCACAAGAAATGGACATCGATATTTCATCACTTTCACAGACGACTATAGTAGATATGGCTATGTCTACCTCATGTCGCACAAATCTGAATCATTTGAAAAGTTCAAAGAATTTCAGAGTGAAGTTGAAAATCAACTTGGCAAGAAAATCAAAGCCCTTCGATCGGATCGAGGTGGTGAATACTTGAGCCAAGAATTCGATGACCATCTGAAAGAAAAAGGTATACTTTCAGAATTGACACCTCCAGGAACTCCACAATGGAACGGAGTATCCGAAAGGAGAAATCGGACCTTGTTAGACATGGTACGATCAACAATGGGTCTTAGTGATCTTCCTATCTCTTTCTGGGGACACGCACTCCTAACTGCGGCACTAACACTGAACCGTGCTCCATCAAAAGCTGTAGAAAAGACTCCATATGAATTATGGACGAAGAAACCTCCTAGGTTATCTTTTCTAAAGATATGGGGATGCGAAGCATATGTCAAGAAATTGATCTCTGACAAACTTCATCCCAAATCTGACAAGGTTTACTTTGTGGGCTACCCAAAAGAAACCAAAGGGTATTACTTCTACAACAAATCGGAGAACAAAGTGTTTGTTGCTCGCGATGGTGTCTTTTTGGAGAAGGAGCACCTTTCCAAAATGACAAGTGGGAGGAAAATCGAACTCGACGAAGTTCGTGAGGATGAGCAACAAAATCATAATGACAGTCAAAGTGCTCAAACAGCATCTGTTGACGAAGGTCAAAATGTGCAAAGTCGAACCGACAATGCAAATGCTCAATCCATTACCCTACGTAGGTCTCTGAGGCCGAGATCTCAACCTGATAGATATCTTGGTTTAGTATTAACCGAGAATCAGGACATCCTGATTATGGATGGAGATGAACCGGCAACCTACAAGCAAGCGATGGCAAGCACCGACTCTGCTAAATGGCAAGAGGCCATGAGATCTGAAATGGATTCCATGTTTGAAAATCAAGTCTGGGACTTGGTTGACTTACCCGAAGGTTATATACCGATCGGATGTAAGTGGATTTTCAAGATGGAAATGTATTCATTTACAAAGCTAGATTGGTGGCAAAAGGTTACAGACAAGTTCATGGTATTGATTACGATGAAACCTTTTCACCAGTTGCAATGCTTAAATCCGTTCGGATCCTCCTAGCAATTGCTGCATATTACGACTATGAAATATGGCAGATGGACGTTAAAACCGCCTTCCTTAATGGTTATTTGGAAGAAACTGTGTATATGACACAGCCTGAAGGTTTTGTCGACCAAAACAATGCTGGGAAAGTGTGTAAGCTTAAAGAAGTCCATTTATGGATTAAAGCAAGCAAGCAGAAGTTGGAATCTGCGTTTCGATGAAGCCATCAGTAAGTTTGGTTTTATCAAGAATCCAGATGAATCTTGTGTTTACAAGAAGGTCAGTGGGAGTAACATCGCCTTCCTAGTCTTATATGTCGATGACATATTGCTCATTGGAAACAGCATTCCGTTGTTAGAGTCTGTAAAGGCCTGGCTTGGAAAGTGCTTCTCAATGAAAGACTTGGGAGAGGCTCAGTACATACTAGGCATCAAGGTACTTGCTCGATTTGGCATGGAGGAGGCCAAGAGAGGTCACCTGCCAATGTCACATGGCATAACCCTAAGCAAGAAGCAGTGTCCACAGACACCTGATGAGCGGGAAAGAATGAATCAGATCCCATATGCTTCGCTTATTGGATCTATCATGTATGCCATGATATGTACTAGGCCAGATGTGTCGTATGCCTTGAGTGCTACGAGCCGTTACCAATCAGACCCAGGAGAGGCGCATTGGACTGCGGCCAAAAATATCCTAAAGTACCTGAAAAGGAACAAGGATAAATTCCTGGTGTATGGTGGCACAAAGGATTTGGTTGTGGAAGGTTATACCGACGCAAGCTTCCAGACAGACAGAGACGATTTCAAATCGCAATCTGGATATGTGTTCTGTCTAAATGGAGGGGCGTTTAGTTGGAAGAGCGCAAAGCAGAGTACAACTGCAGATTCTACAACTGAAGCCGAATACTTGGCAGCTGCTGAAGCAGCTAAGGAGGCTGTTTGGATTCGTAAGTTCGTTGGCGAACTTGATGTTGTACCCTCTATAAAGGGTCCAATAGCCCTCTATTGTGACAACAATGGAGCTATTGCTCAGGCCAGAGAACCTAGAGAACATCAGAAGGTCAAACATGTCAAGCGGCGATTTCACATGATTCGAGAATGGAAATCAGAGGGTGAAATCAGAATTTGCAAAGTTGGAACGGATGACAATGTAGCCGATCCACTTACTAAACCTTTGCCTCAAGTGAAGCACAACAAGCACGTTGAGGCAATGGGAATCAAGCATGTTGGAGACTGGCTTTGATTTCCTTGTTTAGTGTTTCAGTTAATTTTGAGAAAAGTTAATGTAAGACACTAAAGAAAACCATTCATGTTTTGGGAGTGATATAAAATTTCATGCAACATTTTATTACTCCATTATGCTATTTAATTGTGGTTTAGGATTAAATAATGAGTCCATTCGATTCTGAGAATATTCAAAATAGGGTATCAAGACCAGTCTTGGTAAGGAAACACCTATTAAGTGAACATTGAATATTATAATCGAAAATTATCCCTAATCAAGGTCATTTAAACGATGGCCGATTAATGACCATTTGAGATTAGTGTGTAGTCTGATTTATAGCACCGTTTCATGTGCTACAAGGACATGATTGTCATAAATCATTTGCACAGGTATTGGTTTAGAACCATACTGGATCGACCTATGAGAATACTTTAAGAAATTTAAAATTTTGTCATAAGTATACTTCTCATTATGGCTATCGGAACCCATTTCCTCGACCATGAGTAGTGGGAGTTCTCTTGTTTGAGTACTAGTTCGCTTTGATGTTGTCAAACGTCTGCCGTAATAGGGGATTATAACGGCAACACTCGGGCGGCTAGGTCCTCTCAGTAAGAGGAGCTACATTACAAGACTGGGAATGTCCCCCTAGTAAAATAGGGAAGATGTCTTTGTTGTATACAAGGCCTCTCGTAAAGCGAGACTGTAAAATGCATGGCCGTGCTCGGATGGATTTTAGAAATCATCTGTTTATTGACAGTCGGACTCGGAATCGGGAAACACTTCTGGACGTAATAAGGATGACAAGATAAATCTTACCTTATAGTTCATGAAGAGACATTAAGCGACATAGGAAAGGGCTGTACACAAAATGAGCACTTGTCCGGAAGGACAAGTGGGAGATTGAAAGGAATGGTGTCCTTCGAACAAGTGTACTATTCCGTTAGCGGGTTCAGAATTATTAGAAAGCTAATATATTCAGTAAGGTCAAGTGATCGGAATGCCTGGGTGGAGGCCGCTTCCGATCAGTAATATTAATGGATAATTAATGTTACAGCTTAATCTTGACTGAACCCTTCGGGTCACACCCAAGCATTCAACAAACCGAATCGACGAATTAATCCGAAAGGAATTAATGAGTCAACCGAGTAATATTTATTTAGACGTCGGAAATTCGAGCTTGGAGCGTCGAAACCGAGCGTCGGAAGTCGAGTCGAAAAATAGTGAAAGACGAGACGAGAAATGGTAATAAATCAACAAAAGACCAAAATGCCCCTAGCATCGGAATGCCCTAGCAAACCGAGTGCAAAGGGCATATGGCCTAGCATGGTGGCTAGCATGCGCACCAAGCCGAGGCTAGGCTGGCTGGTGCGTGCTAGCGCACCCATGCTAGCATGCTAGGCGCGCCAGCCCGCAACTGCTAGCAGCAGCACGGCTGGCTGCCTAGCGTTGCTAGCCAAGGCACAAGGCCAGCAGCAAGCCCGCACATGCATGCGGGGCATGCTGGCCAGCAGCAGCAGCAGCCCGCATGCAAGTGCGGGGCTTGCTGGGCCTGCTGTGCGTAGGCTGCCACGGACAGCACCACATGGCAGCCCACCTTGGCTGCCTTGGTGCCCAAGGGTGGGTGCCATGTGGCTTGAGGTGCATGTGTGTGTGTTGAGTGTGTTGGCCGAATATGGGAGAGGGAGTGGGGAGCAAGTTTGGTCCCCCCCTTCTCCAAATGGTCCTCACCTAACCACTCACATGAGCTTGCCACTTGTTGATTTATTACTAGCTTGATTATTAATTTTATTTTAGCTTTAAAATAAAATGGAAAAATCAAAGTATCCCACATTGATGGGAGAGCAAATGATACTCCCATCATTTCCTATAAATACCCATGTATGGGCATTGGGAATGATGCTTGAGTAAGAGTTGAAAAAGGCATCACAATTAGTGAAAACCTTTGAACTCAATATTATTACTCGGGTTTTATTGGTCGGGTCTTGCTAACCCCAAGACATTGGACCTAGTCGGTTTTGTTGGTGCGGGTGGACTTCGTTGGAGGTCTCCGTGCGAGCGGGACTTGAAGCTTTCAAGTAAGAGCTCATTTGGAGCGAAGCACGCGTCAAAGGTAATTAGCTTAACTTAATCTTGTGATTAATTTAATTATGTTCATGGTTTTATTTATTGCGAGTGCGTTCTTGGTTTTGGGTTTATTTCCGCGGTGAGTCGGACTCACCAAACCCCAACAAAACCTTGAGACCCTAAGGGATACATCTCGGGGTCATATAATGTCGTTTGAACCATATATAATCATTATATGTTGTCATAAACGTCCGTGGTAGGCTTGAGTTTACAAAATCGTTGCAAGTTGCTAACGAGTAAAATAAACGTTTCAGGACATATCGGATAGTTCCACCGACCTAATTGGACTCTCAGAGGGTATTAGGGACCATGGTCAACATCTCGGTAATTTTTAAACTTGAGCGAATATAGGTTAAAAAATTATAAATTGAAGGCTATAATACACGCATTTTGAGGAAAATTTGAAGTTTTGGGGCCCACTGGCGAAAAGTGTTGAGACCCTATAAAATATATATCGGTGTCATATAATGCCGTTTGAAACCATATATGATCATTATATGTTATCATAAACGTCCGTGGAAGACTTTAGTTTACGAAATCACTACAAGTTGTGAACGGGTAAAGGTTCCACCGACCCAATTAGACACCCAGAGGATATCAGGGACCATGGTAAACATCTAGACAATTTTTATTTCTGGGCAAAAAATTACAAAATTAAAGGCTATAATCCATGCTTTTTGTGGAAATTTTGAGGTTTTGGGGCCCGGTGGCGAAAAGGCTTGAGACCCTAAGGGATACATCACGGGGCCATATAATACCGTTTGAAACCATATATAATCATTATATATTGTCATAAATGTCCGTGGTAGGCTTGAGTTTACGAAATCGTGGCAATTGCGAACGGATAAAATGACCGTTTCAGGACATATTAGATAGTTCCACCGACCCAATTAGATTCTCAGAGGATATAAGGGACCATGGTAAACATCTCAACAATTTTTAATTCCGGGCAAAAAAAAAAGTTGAAAAATGACAAAATTGAAGGCTATATATTATATGCATTTTTGAGGAAATTTTAAGGTTTCGGGGCCCGGTGGCGAAAAGTGTTAAGACCCTATAGGTTATATCTCGGTGTCATATAATGCCGTTTGAAACCATATATGATCATTATATGTTGTCATAAACGTCTGTGGTAGGCTTGAGTTTACGAAATCACTACAAGTTACGAACTAGTAAAATGACCGTTTAACGGCATATTGGATGGTTCCATCGACCCAATTGGACTAGCGAAGGGTATTAGGGACATGGTTAACATTTCGGCACTTTTTATTTTCAGGCGGAAAAATGTCAAAAAATTACAAAATTGAAGACTATAATACACGTTTTATGTGGAAATTTTGAGGTTTCGGGCCCGGTGGCGAAAGCCTTCAGAGCCTAAGGGATATTTCTCAAGGTCATATAATGCCGTTTGAAACCATATATAATCATTATACGTTGTCATAAACATCCGTGGTAGTCTTGAGTTTATGAAATCACAACAAACGGGTAAAATGACCATTAAGAGCATATTGGATGGTTCTACCGACCCTATTGGACTCCCGGAGGATATTAGGGACAATGGTAAACATCTCGGCAATTTTTATTTCCAGGCGAAAAAAGTCCTAAAAATTACAAAATTGAAGGCTATAATCTTTGCTTTTTGAGTAAATTTTGAGGTTTCGGGGTCCGGTGGCAAAAAGCCTTGAGACCTTAAGGCATACAACTCCAGGTCATATAATGCTGTTTGAAACCATATATGATCATTATATGTTGTCATAAACGTACGTTGTAGGTTTGAGTTTACGAAATCACTACTAGTTGTGAACGGGTAAAATTAAATGACCGTTAAGGGCATATTGGATGGTTCCACTGAATCAATTGGATTCCCAAAAGAAATTAGGGACCTGGTAAAAGTCTCGGAAAATTTTATTTCTGGGCTAAAAAAGGTTAAAAAATTACAAAAATTAAAGTCTATGATCCACATTTTTTGAGGAATTTTGAGGTTTAGGGGACCCTAGGGGATACATCTCAGGGTCGTATAATGCCGTTTGAAACCATATATGATCATTTTATGTTGACAGAACCGTCCATGGCAGGCTTGAGTTTATAAAATTGGTGCAAATTGCGAATGGGTAACATGACCGTTTAAGGGCATATTTGATGGTTCCACCGACCTAATTGGACTCCCGGAGGGTTTTAGACTTTTAGGGACCATGGTAAACATCTTGGCAATTTTTTATTTCGCGCGAAAAAAAGTTCAAAAATTACAAAATTGAAGGTTATAACCTAAGCTTTTTGAGGAAATTTTGAAGTTTCGAGGCCCGGTGGCGAAAAGTTTAGAGACCCCAGGGAATATATCTCGCGGTCATATATTGTCGTCTGCAACCATATATGATCATCATATGTTATCATAAACGTACGTGGTAGACTTGAATTTATGAAATCACTACAAGTTATTATGAACGGGTAAAATGAATGTTTAAGGGCATATTGGATGGTTCCACCAACCCAATTGGAATCATGGAGGGTATTAGGGACCATGGTAATGATCTCGGAAATTTTTATTTTCGGGCGAAAAAAAGGTTTATAAATTGCAAAATTGAAGGTTATAATCCACGTTTTTTGAGGAAATTTTGAGGTTTAGGGGCCCGGTGGCGAAAAGCCTTGGGACCCTAAGGGATACATCTCGGGGTCATATAATGCCGTTTGAAACCATATGTGATCATTTTATGTTGTCATAAACATCCGTGGTAGGCTTGAGTTTACAAAATCGGTGCAAATTGCAAATGGGTAAAATGACGTTTAAGGGCATATTGGATAGTTCCACCGATCGACCCAATTGGAATTCTGGAGGGTATTAGAGACTATGGTAAACATCTCAGCAATTTTAATTTTTGGACGAAACAAGTCAAAAAATTGCAAAATTGAAGGCTATACTCTACGCTTTTTAAGGAAATTTTTAGGTTTTGGGGTCTGGTGTCATAAAGTGGCAAAATTGAAGGCTATAATCCGCTCCATTGTTCGAGTTAAGGTAGGGTCCTCGGGTTCAATTCGAGTCAAATTCAAATCGGATTTAATTTCAGCAGGTTCGGGTTGTTTGTGGTCAGGTTGGAGAGGTTTTTTTTTTTTTTTTTTTTTTTTTTCTTTTTTTTTGAGGGGAAGCTTTGAGTATGTTAATAGATGGTACATTCGGGTTCGAGTTAGTGCTGAGTTAGGTTTTGGTTCAAGTTCAATTCCAATAAATATTGATGTGCTCAAGTTGAACATATATAATTAGGCCTTCCATAATATGATATGCATTATCAAGATTTAATTAAACCTATATATATGAGTAATAGAGAACAAAGGGTATACAAGATGAATTGGATTGTGGGTTTATAGATTTGTATAAGTTGAATAAATGGCATATAAATTTTTTAAAACCTTCCATGACTCGGGTACGAGTTTTAATTGGGTTGGGTACTAGTTCGAGTTCAGATTGTTGTTGGGTCGGATTAAATTGGTTGACTGTTACTCTCAGGTCGGGTGCAGGTTTGGGTTCAGGTAAAAAAGTATTGAATCAAATATGTTTTAGGTAAACATCAGTTCAGGATCGGGTCGGATTACAGGTCATTAGTTTCACTCCATTGTCCGGGTATAGATTGGGTTCAGATCATTGCCGGTTCAGATCGGGTTCTCGGGTCGGGTCAGTTTTTGACAGCTCTATTTACTTCACCTTATTTTTGCTGAACTGAAATTAATTTTACTGAACTGAAATTAATTTTGCTGAATTGAAATTATTTTTGACATTTGCAATCCATAATAACATAATTAATGAAATTTTAAACAGTCCAACAAAAATATAGATGGTTTATCCTTTTAGTTCTACATAATGACATATTGAAAATAATGCAAGATGTTTGGTCCTCTAACATCCAGCATCCATCAAAATGGCATATCAGCTGATTAGTACCACAAAAGGAGTATATCAACTATGTATCAGTATCTCTAAAAAAAAAAAAAACTATATATCAGTACACATCCAGTCTATAGTGTCTAGCAAGTAGCAACATAAGATTTTTTTTCTTTTTTTGAAAAAAAAAACCCCTTAGCGGGTCAACGGGTACCCGCAAAACTGAAAAACCGGCCCATGACCCGACCCACCACACTTCTTTTTTACCGGGTCGGGTACCCGGCCCATTAATTTTGCAAAAAAAAAACAGAAAAATACCCGCTTAAATTTACCGGGTCGGCGGGTCGGGTCAACCGGATCGGGTATCTTTGAACACCCCTAACTGCTAAAGGCCGCAGCCATCTTGAAACGAGCCATCAGCGATGATCTCCGTTGGCTATTAAATTAGATAAAGCCCAGCAAGAACCACACATCATCAATTTATTTATATCAAATATTATATGCTACTGTGCATGAAAGCGAGATGCTGATGAAGCCTAAAGTTAGTAGAATGTTATTTGGGCTACATCATGCTAGACACGAGAATGTGTCTAGCTATCTTAAGAAATGAAGAGTCCGAGTACCAAAGGACACATGTCTTGTAACACTACTAAAATTCAGGCGAATTGCGACCGTTTTTATACGACCGTCATCAAAACGGTCGCAAAAATTGATATTTGCGACCGTTTTTGGGCTATAAAACGGTCGCAAAGGTACTTAAATATATTTTAAAAATAAAATTCATGTGAAAATTTATTCAAAATTAAATTAATTCTGTTACGACCGTTAGTAGCGGTCGCAAAATGCTTTAATTACGACCTGTTGAGAAACGGTCGCAACATTACGACCGACATAACGGTCGCAAAAGTGCTTTTTCAAAAAAAAAAAGTGTATAAAACAAGATCACCCAAACCCTAATATTAGAAGCAGCCGTCCTCTTCTCCTAAGTCCTAACACATCCTCTATCCCTTCTCTCTCCTCACACATCCTCTTCTCCTCTCTTTTTCTCACACCCTTCTTCTGTCTCTCTCTTCTCTTTCCTCTTTCCACCTCCCAGTGAACGGCCCTCTTCTCACTCATCCTCTTCTCCTCATCTTTTTCTCTTTCTCTCGTATCTCCTCTCTTCACCAACCCGAAATAGAGCAGCCATCGTTACAAGCAAGGCCCTCCGTTAAAAAAAACACACGAACTTTGGTGTTTATGGTCAAATTCGACCTCAAAAATTTCAGATCTGGAGTTTTCTTGGTCGAATTTGACCATATTCACCTAAAGAGGAAGATATATAATGAAAGGTATGTTTAATTTTCTGAAAATTTTGTTTATTTTCGAATTTTGTGGTTGAATTCATTTTCCGTTGGAATTTCCATGTTTGTTTGATTTTGTTATCGATTTTTCTTTGCGTTTCTGTTCGAATTCCTTAGATCTTGGTTTTATTTCGAGTTTTTATTAATTCTGTTCGAATTTGTTCTTTGTTTGTTCGAATTTCATAGATTTTTGGTTTGATTTAGAGCTTGAACTTCTCGAATTTAGGTTCGATTTATGAGAGTTTTATTTCGTTTTTGTTTGATTTTTTTGTCGAATTCTTTGTTCGAAACTGTGGGTGTAATTGTTGTGGGTTTATTTTTTTGGCTATAATTATGGGTTGAATTTTTGGGCGATTTTTTTGGTCTAATTTTTGAGCATTTTATTTGTGGGTTAAATTGTTTTGATAAATTTGTTCGAATTATGTCTTTTTTGGATTTTTGTTCGAAATTGTTTGATTGTTTGATAATGTTTTATTTCGTTTTTGTTTGCTTTTTTTTTGGTATTTTTTTTAACTATTTTTCTAGGTTAAGGATGGGTGGGTGGTGCTGGGTATTGGTGGGCGACGGTGGTGGTGGGGTAGAGGGCGGCAGAGGCAGCCAGTGGTTGTTTAGGGTGAGCAGTGGTGGTGGTTTGGGTGGGATCTGGTTTGGATGGATCTGGGCTAAGGGTGGGTGGGTGGGTCTTTTTCTTTTTTTTGTTTTTTTAATACTTTTAGCGACGGCTTATGGCGGTCGCTAAATTCGATATTTGCGACCGTTTCATAAGGCGGTCGTAATTTTAAATATTTGCGACCGTTTTTATGACGGTCGTTTAAAATAGTTAAAACGGTCGTTACAAATTTGCGACAGTCAAGACCATGATAATAACGACCGCCATGTTGCGACCGTTGACGGTCGCAAATATGTTTTGCGACCGTTTTCACTATTTTCTGCGACCGTTTGCGCTGGTCGCAATTTGGCCAATTTTTAGTTGTGTAATAACAGTCCAACTAATTGGAGTAACTGGAGGCGCAAATCGAAGGTGGCCGGAGGGACTTAGGGTTTTGCGACGGTATCTAGCGAGGGTTTTGGTCGGTGGGTGGCGCTTGGGGTGGTTGTCAATGGAGATCAGGGCTGCTTGGGGTTTTCGGTTAGGGATTTCGTGGGGTTTGTGGTTGTGGGGGATCCGGGAGGAAGGAAAGGGAGGCGTCGCTACAGGGGGAGGGAATCGGCGCCGGCGCCTGGGGACGGAGGTCTGGGTGCGGCCGCCTCCGGTGGGCAGGTGGATTGGGTTTGGGCGTTGGGCAGGGTGGATTACGATTGGGTTGGTGGGTGAATTTTTTATTTTTTCTTTTTGATTTTTTTTTAAAAAAATCTGATTTGTAAGGATATAATAGTCATTTCGCCTTTAGTTAACTGTGGTTAGCTTTATAATTATAAATAAATTTCAGTAATGTTACCACTGAATTAGTACCACAAATATCTGATTACCAAAGATAATTTATGTTTTTGATGTTTACCATTGAAAAAACAAAAAGTTTGAGCACCATTGAGAATTTCCCAAAATAAAATAAATAAAGGTACATTTATAAGGTCTAACGTGTTTCATCCCGCAATAATGAGAGGAATAACCTCTTTAAATTAAAGTGGATGCCCCAGTTTCTCATGGTGAGAAACAAATTTTGTTTTTCTTATGGCATTTTCGTAAATAAACCAACAACTTTATTCAACTTTATTCAATTGTGACGCCCACAATAATTAAAAAGTTGTTGATTTATTCACGAAAATGCCACCGTGAGAAACAAATTTCGTTTCTCACCGTGAGTAACAAGGAATTTCCCTTAAATTAATTTTCTCATCTTTTACGTACGTGGATTACTTATAGGTAAAATTGGTATAAAACACCTTTTATGTCCAACTTTTTTTTAAAAAAACCACCTTTTATGTTTTTTTTTTAACTAAACCACATTTTAAATACATAAACTTTTAATTGCACCACCACTATTTCAAATTATGACGAAAAAATTAACTAAGACGTCAAAGGGGCCCACAACTTGTACCTTTGCTCCTAAATCATGTATTTTTTTTCACCTCCAAAAACATTTGACCCTTCCCTTTATATGTATATGCATGAATAAATTAAGTAAAGCTGTAAAAAACCAAACCTAATGACACCGTTCTAAGTAGGGGTCGGGTAGAATTAGCCAATTCACCACGTCAATCGGCTACTCCGACGATACAGCTCTACTTATTCCTAGATACAGAAACACCACTAGGAACAATTGAGAGGGGAACCTTGGATACAGTAACACCACCAAGGGTTAGGGAGATAATAATCTACCTAAGAACACTCAAAGTGTTTAATTATATTTCATGTAAAAGGCTTGCCGGTAAATGGGCTACAACTATGGCTATTTATAGCCTTCATTAGCAACTATTACAACTACTAGTAATTAATACAAAGCTAGCTAGTTAAATGCAATGTTGAATTTTAACATTGCCGACATGGGGGGGTATGGTTGCCGACATAAGGGGTATAGAGTGCCAACATGGAAGGGCTTCTAGAAGTAGTTTTATTTAAACCTTGTCAAACTCTCCCTGTTGCAGAAGACTCGACCTCGAGTCTTTGATCTTCCTCATCCTCGTGATATGGGGATAAATCAGCGACATTAAATGTAGCGGAAACATTGTATTCCCCCGGAAGCTCAATCTTGTACGCGTTCTCCCCGATTCGTTCTAGGACCTTGAATGGACCGTCAGCTCTAGGCTTGAGTTTACCATGTGTTCCTCTGGGAAACCTTTCTTTCCTTAAGTGGATCCAGACAAGATCTCCTTCCTTAAAGCTAGCTGGTTTACGGAACTTGTTTGCTTGTTCTTGATAGCGTTGATTTTGCCTTGTAATTTGAGCTCGAACCTTCTCATGTAATTTCTTGATCTCTCTAGCTCGTTCATCAGCATCACCGCTAAAGTGGTTAGGAGCGGGTAGTGGAACAAGATCAACCGGCGTAGTTAGATTTTTACCATAAACGATCTTGAAAGGGCTTTCACCAGTGGTTTGGCTTGGAGAACAATTGTAGGCGAACTCGGCTTGAGCTAACAACATATCCCACTGTCGGATGTTCTTGCTTACAAGACTTCTCAGCATATTCCCAAGAGTCCTATTGACAACTTCAGTTTGACCATCAGTTTGAGGATGTGCGGCTGAGCTAAACTGCAACTGTGTTCCTAGCTTACGCCATAAGGTTCTCCAAAAGTGGCTCATGAACTTGACATCTCGATCAGAAGTGATGGTCTTTGGTATTCCATGTAGCCGTACAATTTCTCGAAAATATAGATCAGCAATCTGTGTGGCATCATTAGTTTTATTGCACGAAATAAAATGAGCCATCTTCGAGAATCGATCAACAACAACCATGATGGAATCTTTGTTGCGTTGGGTACGAGGCAACCCAACAACAAAATCCATACTGACATCTTCCCAAGGAGCGGCAGGAACTGGCAATGGTGTGTAAAGACCAGTGTTTTGACCTCGGGCTTTGGCAATATGACACGCTCGACATCGCTTGACATATCGATCGATGTCACGAACCATGTGCGGCCAATAGAAATTTTCTTTAACAATGCCCAATGTCTTATCACGACCAAAATGACCAGCAAGACCACCAGCATGACACTCGTGTAATATCATCTCGCGTAAGGAACATCTTGGCAAGCACAATTGATTTCCCTTGAATAAATAGCCATCTTGTCGATGAAACTGGCGGTGAGGGCCTCCTGAACAATTCTTCCAAATTTCCCCAAAATCTTCATCATCTTCATACAAGTCTTTGAGAACCTCGAAGCCAATGACTTTGACTTGAAGAGTAGAGAGCAAGGCATGTCTTCTACTTAAGGCATCAGCAACCTTGTTTTGCGTCCCGTACTTGTGTTTGAGGACAAAGTGGAAGGAAGATAAGAACTCGCTCCATCTTGCATGACGACGTTGGAGTTTTTGTTGGCTGTGAAGATGCTTTAGCGATTCGTGATCTGAGTAGAGCACAAATTCTTTAGCCAAAAGATAGTGACTCCAATGATCTAAGGCTCGTACAATTGCATAAAACTCCTTCTCATAGGTTGAGTACTTGCGCCTTGATTCATTGAGTTTCTCACTAAAGAAAGCAATTGGTTGTCCCTCTTGGCTGAGGACTGCACCTATACCAACTCCCGAAGCATCACAATCAACCTCAAAAAGCTTATCAAAATCTGGCAAGGCAAGAATCGGTGCATGAGTTATCATAATTTTCAACTTCTCGAAGCTTTGTTGAGTAGCTGGGGTCCACTCAAACTTCTCTTTCTTCAGTACTTCAGTGAGTGGGGCGGCAATAGTGCTGAAATTTTTGATGAATCGGCGGTAGAAGGATGCTAGACCATGAAAGCTGCGAACACCATGTATTGATTGAGGAACTGGCCAGGTGTTGATGGCTTCAACTTTACTAGGATCCATCTCGATCCCATTGCTAGAGACAACATATCCAAGAAATACCACTTTGTCGGTAAGGAAGTGACATTTCTTTAGATTAGCATACAACTTTTGTTCACGAAGAACTTGGAAAATTTGTTGTAGATGATCCTTATGCTCTTCAGAATTTCGACTGTACACAAGAATATCATCAAAGTAAACAACTACGAACTTGCCAATAAAAGGGCGGAATACCTGATTCATCAATCGCATAAAAGTGCTAGGAGCATTGGAAAGACCGAACGGCATGACCATCCATTCATACAATCCATCTCTGGTCTTAAAGGCAGTCTTCCATTCATCTCCAGGTCGCATTCGGATTTGATGATATCCGCTTCGTAGATCAATCTTTGAGAACACAACAGCATCATGTAATTGATCAAGTAGATCGTCAAGGCGCGGAATAGGAAAGCGGTATTTGATAGTGATCCGATTGACGGCACGACTATCAACGCACATGCGCCATGATCCGTCTTTCTTTGGGACAAGGAGTGCTGGAACTGAGCATGGACTCACACTTTCACGTACCAATCCCTTTTGCATGAGATCGGTGACTTGTCGTTGAAGCTCTTCATGCTCTTTTGGACTCATTCGATAGGCAGCCTTGTTTGGGATGACTGCTCCGGGAACGAAGTCGATGCAATGTTGAATATCACGCATTGGAGGTAAACCTTTAGGAATTTCTTCCGGTACGATGTCACTGAATTTGCGAAGTAGAGGTTGGACCTCATCCGGTATCCCTTGATCTTCTTGATTTTCCTCGAGCATGACTAGAACACAAGCAACAGTAGATTCTTCCAAGGCCGTTGTAAACATTGATTCTGACACGACAGGGCTCTTCTCTTGGCTTGGCTTTGTTAACAAATCCCTTTTTAGTGGTGCTAAAACAATTTTTACACCATCCTTTTCAAAGGAATAAGTATTGTGGAAGCCATCATGAATTGCACGACGATCGTACTGCCATGGGCGACCCAAAAGTAGGTGACAAGCATCCATAGGGATGACATCACACCATACCTTATCTTGATACTTCTTTCCGATGGAGAAATCAACAAGGCATCTTTTAGAGACCTTGACATCATTCCCCTTCTTCAACCATGTGAGCTTGTATGGATAAGGGTGATCCATTGTAGGTAGCTTCAATTTCTCAACCATGGTGGCGGCAATCACGTTCTCACAACTACCACTATCGATAATGACATCACATATTTTGCCATGAGATGTACATCGAGTGTGGAAGATGTTGTTGCGTAACCACTCATCTTCTTTTACTGGGGCAGCATTGAGGATACGACGAATAACTAACGATTCACCTTCGTCAGCGTGCAAGACCTCTTTATTGTCGTCATCCTCAATACCTTCAACCTGTTCTTCTTCTAACAATTCTTCTTCGACAAGAGAAATCATTCTAGAATTCGGACATTCAGAAGCAATGTGACCAAATCCTTGACACTTAAAACATCTTCTGGAAGTAGGATTGTTGTTACCTTGCCTTTGTGGTTTGCTCGTTGTGACTGGATTCTCAACCTTTTTCGTTGACGTGTTAGAGTTGGCCTTCGGTGGAAACTTTGTTGGGGTATTTCCACGGTAAAAAGTCTCCTTAGAGACAAACTTAAATCCAGTTCTTTCCTTTGCTTGTTGACCTTCAACCTTCAAAGCAAGCTTGGTGACGTCGTTGAACGACCAATACTGCTGGAGTTGTACGACTTTGGAAAGAACAGACTATCGCAACGGTATCCCTTGATCTTCTTGATTTTCCTCGAGCATGACTAGAACACAAGCAACATCAGATTCTTCCAAGATTTTTGGATCCAACCCGGTTAAGAACCTTGCGATAGTCTGTTCTTCCGGTTCAGAATTGTCGCACTTCATTGATAAATCTTCAAACTCGGCAACGTACTCGGCCACAGATTTGTTTCCTTGTTCCAAGTGATGAAACTTTATAAAAATATCTTGGCGATAGTGACTGGGTAAAAATTTACGTTTGAGTTCGCGTTTCATTTTATCCCATGTACAGATCTTACTCCGACCTTCTCGTTCACGTTGTCGCCTTAGATTCTCCCACCAAATGGATGCATGTTTCTTGAATTTGATGGCGACTAACTTGACCTTGCTTCGTCTGGAATGTCTTTAAAATCAAAGACACGTTCAACTGTATGGAGCCATTCGATAAACTCATCGGGATGAACACCTCCTTCAAAATCTGGAATTTCAACCTTGATTCCAAATTCCTTTTCTTGGTGTCGAGGATGGCGCTTTCGTCGAGAATAAGATGTTCCTCCACTTGAATATTCACCCTCGGATTGGTGAAACGGGTTGAAATCTTCATCTGGGCTATCCGATTTTTCTTCGTCTGATTGGTGGGATTGATTAGCAGCAGCTTCATAACGTGCAAGACGTTGTTGAAGTTTCTGAATTTCTCGTTGCATGTCAGCTATTATAGTGTCATAGACAGGGCGTTGTTGCTGATTATTTCCTCCACGACGTGCTCTCGGCGGCATTTTGTTAAGCTGGAAAAAAAACTTAAAATATCTTCTTCTTTTTTTTTTCTTTTTTTTTTTTTATTTTTATTTTATTTTATTTTTTTTAATTTTTTTTTCAAACACGCTAAATATATGTATTATACGTACAAGAAATTAAGACAAGATAAAAAGGATAGTAAGAAAAATATCTAATGTGAATACTAGACTTCAACTTATGAAAAGTGGAAAGAATTAAAGTCCAACTATTCTACTGCCACTATACTCACGCATCCACTCCCATATTATTATTATTATAATTTTATTTTTATTTTTTTTTTTTAATAATGAAATAGAATTAAAAGCCCAATAAGACTAAAGTAGAGTAGAGTAGTCAACTGCAAACTTGAATAAGGAAATTCAAAGTGGACGTGAGAAACAAGGTATGAAAGAGAAAGTGAAATTGGGATTACCAGACAGAGTTTTCCGAAGACAGAGGAAAATTGGAGCAATTCTCCCACAATAGCTATGATTCTCGGTAAATTACAAGTAAGCAGATGGTGGTGATGCGGTGGAGCTCACGGCTGGGTAAGTGTTTTCCCTTTTTTTTTTTTTTTTTTTTTTTTTTTTTTTAAAAAAAAAATTTATTTTATACTTTCGGGGAGACTGGGTTGTTTATGGTGGTTGACGGTAGAGTAATTTTGTGGTGGTTTATGGTGGCGATTGGGTGATTTTAATTTTGTGGGTGGTTTTAATTAAAGCTACGACAATAATGGGTGTTGAAGCAGCGTCGGCAATTCGACAGTTTCAATGGAGGTTGGGCGACTTGGCTCTGATACCAATTTGACACCGTTCTAAGTAGGGGTCGGGTAGAATTAGCCAATTCACCACGTCGGTCGGCTACTCCGACGATACAGCTCTACTTATTCCTAGATACAGAAACACCACTAGGAACAATTGAGAGGGGAACCTTGGATACAGTAACACCACCAAGGGTTAGGGAGATAATAATCTACCTAAGAACACTCAAAGTGTTTAATTATATTTCATGTAAAAGGCTTGCCGGTAAATGGGCTACAACTATGGCTATTTATAGCCTTCATTAGCAACTATTACAACTACTAGTAATTAATACAAAGCTAGCTAGTTAAATGCAATGTTGAATTTTAACATTGCCGACATGGGGGGGTATGGTTTCCGACATAAGGGGTATAGAGTGCCAACATGGAAGGGCTTCTAGAAGTAGTTTTTATTTAAACCTTGTCACCTAATTTTGCTACAAAAATTAAGTTGTAGTATTTGTTTATTCTCAAAACCTAAATTGAGGTAATTGGAGTGGCCTGGATGGTTGAGATGGAAGGGAAGTTTTTGCTATGGTTGTTGATTTGGAAGTGGATGATTGAGATGCATTTGTTAGATTTGAAATAGGGGTGGTACAATAAAAAATTTAGGCACTTAAAAGGTGATTTAGTCAAAAAAAAAAAAAAAAACTTAAAAAGTGGTTTTATCAAAAAAGTTGGACATAAAAGATGATTTATACCAATTTTACCTTACTTATACGTATTGTTTGGCTAGGATATAATTCAACAAGTATCAATCATGGATTACCATAAAATATTCACATTTAAGTAGTTTTTTAAAAGAAAAAACAATTAAGAGAGTTTGTAAGCATTAGTGGAAAATAGGACATATTTCTCCCCCCTTGCTCACGCTCTCAAGAGGACCACCCATTATTCATCTATTTAAAGAGAATATCAGACCTTACAATTACAACACTCCAACCAAAACAATACCCTTCATACTTCCTCTCTTACCTTCATACTTTTTCTCTGCTTATTGTTACCTCAAAACTTAGCTTGAAGATGGACGTGGCGACGGCACTGACTGTTGCTCAGACACTTTTTGCAACACTGCAGTGTGCGGAAGTGCGGAACCTATGCTCAGTCTTTGAGTATGAATCGGAGCTTGAGAAGTTACTCAAAACTGTTGAAACCATCAACAGTTTTCTCCTTGATGCCGGCTCTAAGTGGCAGGAGCTCAGCCATGAAGGCCAATGCTGGGTTCAGAACCTGAAAAACGCTGTGTACGATGCTGATGATATGTTTGATGAATATAGAACCATTGCTCAGCAGCTGAATGGTATGCCCGGTGGTAAGCTCTCTAAGAAGGTACGCCGTTTCTTCTCCTCTAAGAACCCGCTCTTATTTGCTTATAAGACGTCTGTTGAGGTTAACAAGCTTAGGGAGAAGTTGGATAAAATAGCAAAAGATCATAGGGATTTTGGGTTTAGTAAGCTGCATGATAAGCTTGCAGTTAAGACTAGGGAGGAAACCTGTTCTTATGTGTCTGAACAGGTTATTATTGGGAGAGATGCTGACAAGGAGACCATTGTGGATTTGTTGTTAAAAGATGACTTGGAGAATAATGTATCTTTTGTGACTGTGGTGGGGATTGGAGGGTTGGGTAAAACTGCTCTTGCCCAACTTGTGTTTAGTGATCATAGGATTAAAGAAGCATTCAAAGATGAGATGTACTGGGTTTGTGTGTCTTTTAATTTTGAAACAAAAGATATACTAAGTAAGATACTTAAGAAGGAGCAGCGTACATTCGAGGATCTATATTGTAATGTTCGAAAGCAGATTGAAGGGAAGAGGTACATGCTTGTTTTAGATGATGTCTGGTATGAGGGAGGTATAAAATGGGATGAGCTTAGAGACTTCTTGAAATTAGGTGGAAAGGGAAGTAGAATCTTGGTGACCAGTCGCAGCCAAAAGGTGGCAACAGCTATTGGAAACTATCCAATGCACAAGTTGAAAGGTCTTTCTGAAAAGGATTCTTGGGAACTATTTAGAAAAATATCACTTGGAGTTAAGGAAGAGGAAGCCATTGCTGGCTTTGATGAAATTGGCAGAGATATTGTGAAAAAATGTGCTAATGTGCCTCTCTCTATAAGGGTGGTCGCTAGTTTGTTGCGTCGTCAAGATATAAATGTTTGGCAGTCGTACAGAAGAATTGATTTGGCTAAAATGCGTGAAGATGAGGATGACTTGATGCCAATTTTGATGTTTAGCTATTATCATCTTGATCCCGCTCTAAAAAGTTGTTTTAGCTTTTGCTCGGTCTTCCCTCAGGATCATAGAATATATAAAGAGGAGTTGATTAGTCTATGGTCAGCACACGGCTATCTTGTTCCGAGTGGTGCAAATAATAGCATTGAAGATACTGGCGAAAGATACTTTTCAATTTTATTGCATAGGTGTTTTCTCCAAGACGTTCAGAAGAATGAATATGGCGGGATTAAGTCAGTCAAAATGCATGATCTCATACATGACCTTGCTCGGAAGGTAGCTGGGAAGGAGTCCGTGACATTGAGAACTTGTAGTACATCTGAATATGAAGGGAATGCTCGTCATCTGTTTTTTGATAGTAATGATAATGAATGCCTGGTTAACTGGTCAAGTTCAAGTAATTGTACCAGTAAAACATTGCGTACTTTCTGTAAAAAATTTTATGGGTTTAATGATGTGGAGGTTTGGAGTTCAATTATTTCAAAGTGTAGTCGTTTAAGGGTGTTGTCTATACATAATTCATATTTCTATAGATTTACAGACACACTGGGTAGTTTGTTACACTTGAGGTACCTTGATCTCTCATATAATCTTTCTTTGGTGATGCTCCCTAAATCGATCACCAACCTTCGCAATCTACAAACATTAAAACTGGTTAATTGCGTGGAACTAAAGGAGTTGCCAGAGGACACATGGAAACTAGTAAATCTTAGGGTGTTGGATATGAATGGATGTGAGAGCTTGACTCATTTGCCAGAAGACACAAGCAAACTAGTAAATCTTAGGGTGTTGGATATGAATGGATGTAAGAGCTTGACTCATATGCCAGCAGGGATGGGTAATTTAACAAGTCTTCACACACTACCGATGTTTATAGTGTGTGGGAATGATGATTACCTCATAGACTTGAAACCTGTTATCAATAACCTAAGAGGTGTTCTCCGCTTCAAGGAGGTCGGCGATGATATACGGAATAATTGTATGAAAGTAAAACTTGATTCTTTTAATATAGAATATGATATTGATCGGGATCAGAAAGGTCAGAAGAAATTGCTGGAGTTCCTGTTCTGTAATAGGCAAGCTTGGGAGTTATCGATTGTGGGCTTTATTGGTACCGAATTCGGCAAATTGCCAAGTTGGGCGACAGGGCTTGTGAGTATCGAGTTGTTATTTTGTAAGGAGTTGCTACATCTGCCATCATCACTGAGTCAACTTTGCCATCTCAAAAAACTTACCCTTGATCAAATGCAGAGTATGGAGTACATAGAGAGTGATGTCGATGCATCATCTCCATATACGAAATTCTTTCCGTGTCTTGAGGAGTTACAGCTAATTACAATGCCGAAATTAAAGGGATGGTGGAAAAATAAAACATGGATGGAGACGGAAATTGTTTCCATTCCATCATTTCCTCGGCTCTATAAGCTGGATATTATGGCTTGCGAGAGTTTGACGTACATTCCTCAATGTCCACATCTAAAACAACTGGGGCTTAGCTGCGTCGATTCTCTATTGATGGAGGACTTTCAAATCTGCACTTCTCTTCAACACCTTTTTATGAATAAAAGCAGTGGAATAAAGATTCTGAGAAAAGAGCATCTCACCAAATTGAATTTCCTCAATATTAGGAATTGCTATCCGATAAAATTATTGCTGGAAGAAATATGCCACTTCACTTCTCTCACTACACTTATAATAAGTAATTCCCTTGCACTGAAATCACTGCCAGAAGCAATAAAACACCTGACCTCCCTCACTACACTTGAAATAGAAGAATGCCCAGAACTGAAATCACTGCCAGAAGCAATAAAACACCTGACCTCCCTCAATACACTAAAAATAATAGTGCCAAGCCCTGAACTCAAGGATAGATGCCAGGAACCAGACGGGGAAGACTGGCTCAAAATATGCCACATCCCTAATATATATATTGAAGATCTTTTGGATCATCGTAAGGTAATTTATTTATTTATTCAACAATGTTTTTATCGCTAAACTAGGTTATTGTTGTTTGTAATTTATTTTATTTTATTTTATTTATTTATTTATTTATTTATTTATTTATTTGGGTGTTTAGAGAATCTCAAGACGGGGTAAAAATCGATCCTAGGATCCCCTGAAATCGGAAGAGAAGCTCTAACCAATTGAGGTATCCTCACTCTGTTTGTAATTTACTCATTAGTTGTTTTCTATTCAATAACATTAAAAGTTATGCTCATTATTGTGTAGAAAATGCATATTTCTACTCCAATAGAGCTTTGTAATTCTATGCATATATGGATGTTTTAACTGTGTTGATCGCAACACCTTCATCGCAGCTTCTATGTATATATGGCCTTACTATTACAGTTTTGTGAGCGGGGTTAGTAACACCCGACATGAGATAAAGCCAGTCACTCATCAGTCCTATTATAGTGAACATTCTGTATATGTAGTTCGATCTCATGTAAATATATATAAATTAAGTCTTGTTGTGCTACTTGATTAATGTTCACTAACATACTAATCAAGTATGTTAGGCTGTTAGCTTAACTTGCATTTGTCAAATAAGTTCTATTTTGTTGATGGTTAATATTTCTATGCTCTTCATTTTTGCAGTGAATTAGGTGAGGGGTGCATCTCATACCTTACTGATTGGCTGGTGCTATTGATCTCTATTCATTCTTAAAGAGAAGATCTTCTGACATTTAGAGGTATCTCAATATATGATTCATCATCAATTAAAATTGTATGAATATAACACTAGTTTTTCCTGGAAATTTGACCAAGGGAACTGAGAAAATAGCGTCATATGTTTTTGCATCAGTATAACATCTCTAAATGCTTTCTGATGCATCAATTAACCTTATTGTTTTATGAATCTGCCGAAACAAATTCTGTTGGGTGTTGACAATGGTTATTTGGCAGTAAATTTTGAGTAGTAAAGAGATAAATTCTAGTGATGTAAATAGTAAGAAACTCTCCCATATAAGCTGCTTTATCAAATAGTTTTACTGCAACTGAGATTTTACTTTATGCACAACCTTTTCTTGCAGCTCTCTAAAAGGACATGTGCTTAAATGATCATGGATTTTTTTTACTTGAAGCAAAAACCATGGGATTATGTCGGTATGTAATCCTTATAACCCTCAAGTAAGGAGAGAAAAAAGAAAAAATAAATAAATAAATAGATAACTCCTTTCTTGTGATATTTCAGAGAGACTCTATAGCTACTTGGTGTTGAATGTGGCTCAATTCTGAATCAAACAAGGGACGGTCAGCGGTCTGTACAATTGTTGACTAGGTAATGCACATTTTCACTCGAGTCTAAACACAGCTTCTTTATGGATGTCATACATAGCCTCCAATAACACCTACGTCTGTTCTGTATAGTCTTAAACAAGGCAATCGACTCCTCAAGCAGATACAATTATGGGATCAGGACAAGTAGCTGCCTACATGGGGTAAGTCGGCCCTTCAGTTCTAATATAATGAACATTATAAATACTGTTATTATATATCTTGTTGTGGTGCCTAATAAATATACACTGGCATACTATCTCAGGCAGTGTTTTGTTTCTTATACCCTTTACGAGCAGGAACAAAAATGAAACAGAATGCTGGGCTTTTAGCTTAACTATTGTCTTGCTCGAATAAGTTCCATGTTGTTGATGTTGAATGTTGCTCTATTCTTCTTTTTTTGCATGAGTTAAGCAAGGGTGGCTTCATACTTGACTGATTGGCTGGTGGTATTTGTTGCAATTCATGCTCTAAAAGAGAAGATGTTTAGATGAGTTTAAGATTTGTTAACCCTTGGAAATTAACCATGGGAACTGAGAATATTACATGGGCCATATGTATTTCCATTAGTACAACATATCAATTTACACTCTGATGCATCTATCAAACTGAATGTTTAATTTTACTGCAGAAACTTTGTTGGCCATAGTTATTGGGCATTGAATTTTGAAGTTGCAGAAATCTTGAGCAGCAAAGAGAGATTATATTTTAGTCATAAGCTTGGTATGAAACTCTTTCTATCTCACATAAAGCGGCTTTATCACATATTTTGTTACTCGAAGAAAAAGGAAAAAAAAATAAAAAAAAGAGAGCAGAGAGCAGAGAGGGATGTGGTTAATATGGTTGACTTGAAAATATCTGTCTTGTTTTGTTGATAATTCAGAGACTCCCTTGCTACTTGGTGTTGAATGTGGCTAGCTCAATTCTGATCAGACAAGGGACAGGCTGTACACTTGTTGACTGAGTAATGAACATTTCACACCTACATCTGCTCTGTATCGTCTTAATTAAGGCAATCGACACCTTAAGCAGATACAGTTTTGGGGTTATGACTAAGAGCGGTCGACATGGGGTAGGTCATTCCTTCAGTTCTAATGTAATGAACATTATGGATGTTTTTAAGATATCTTGTTGTGGTGCCTAATTAATGTACACTATCGTACTATCGCAGGCTTTTATTTATTTTTTATACTCCCTCCGTTTCATAAAGATGTTCCTGTTTCGCAAATCGATGTAAAATTTTACCCATCTTTGACCGCAAATATCTTTAATCTCACACTAGCAAAAATTATAAAAGTTAGATATTAATAATCTACTCACCAAGACGAATCAAACTAGATCCCACATGACTATATTTGCTCTTATAGATTAAGAGAAATTTAGAAGATTCTCTCTTTCTTAAAAAAAGTCAAAGATTCAAAACAGGAACATCATTGTGGAACGGAGGGAGTACCCTTTATAAATAGGAACAAAAATGAAACATAATACTGGGCTTTTACCTTAACTATTGTCTTACTCAAATAAGATATATTCTTCTATTTTTGCAAGAGTTAGGCAAGGGTGATCTTCATACTTGACTGATTACTCTGATTGGATGGTGGTATTGGCTGCTTGTCATGCTCCAAAAGAGAAGATGTTCTGATGTCGAAAGGTAATTAAATACATAGTTCATCATCAATCAAATTTAACTGAGTTTATGATTTGTTTTGCCTCGGAAAATAACCATTTGCTCTCTGATGCATTTCCTGCAAAAATTCTGTTGGCAATGGTTATTGGGCATTAAATTTGAAGTCGCAGATATTTTGAGCAGCAAAGAGATGAAATATTCTAGTGATAAACTTGGTAAGAAACACTTGCCCTCTCACATAAAGCTGCTTTATCATATTTGTCACTGCAACTGAAGATTATACTGTATGCATGTCCTTTTCTTGCAGCTCCCAAAAAGGGGATGTGCTTAGGTGATCGCAGATTTTGTTACTCGAAGAAAAACCTTCAACAAAGAGGAGAAAAAGGGGAAAAAAGAAAAAGAAAAAAGCAGGGGGATATTGGCTTGAAAATATCTGTCTTCGCGATGTTTAAGAGAGATTCCATAGCTAGTTGATGTCGAATGTTGCTCAAGTTTGAATCAGACAGGTGGGGGTGGTCTGTAGACTTGACTGATTGTCTGGTTTGGCATTGGTTGAAGTATATATTGGAATTGTAAGAAGATAAATCAGTCTGAACTCTGAAGGTATTCTCGTTACAAAATTTATCAACAATCATTAAATGACTTTTAAAATATTGTTCAATCATTGATGGGTGATTCTTGCAAATCATATGCACCATAATAAGCTCCTATTATCTGTTTAATTGTTCTCTATTGTGTAAGTGAGTATTTAGTACTAACCTTTATTTTTGTGAGCTTTTGCAGAGACATTATGTTGCAGTGGTTTCTTAATGCAATGGTATTCCATTTGTAACATGAAATGAAGCCTTAAAACTGGAGGATAAATGACACTTATTTGCTGCAGGCAGCTCTTATGATTATAATTATTCCAAAGAGAATGAGTTGGAGATGTGCGATGCAGGTAAATAAAGGTTTTTTTTTTTTTTTTTTTTTTACATTTAGGCATCTCTTAGTAAAAAATTTGATTGCAGCAACTGAAAATATATACTTCAAACTAAATAAAATTTTAACTTTTGCAGTGCCTCAAACCAGAGATGCTATAAATTTGCTCAAAACCTTTTTGCTTATGTAAGTCCAAAGAGGATATACGTTTCACTTGAATTGGTTTTCATTTGTTTACATTGATAGATTTACTGATTTTCTGGTCACTCCTGCAACATTCATCTCCGCGTAACTGGGCATAACTCTTAAAAATTCTGTTATGTGGACGTCTCTACTATAGTTATTTTGGAAGCCCTAAAGCATTGGATTCTTATCGGTTTTGCTATGCTCTTGCCACATGATAACTGGACGAGTTGAAATTTAACATTAACGAAAAGTGTAGGTTAAGAAGCTCTCGATGTTTGTTTTTTCTCTGTCTAATATTTACTTAACAGTTTAAGTGTTAACTTGTATAATGTGAAATATGGCTAATTATTTACATGTGTTTGTACAATGGACAGTCCAGCTGCATGCACATAGAAATCCCTAACGACTCAGCTGATGGATAGCAATTTCTCTGCCCTTGACAGTTTTTAATGGAATGGAAATGGTGGTTACTGCTCTGAATGAGTTAGGAGATCATGTTGCAAACTTGGGACCATAATGCTAACAATTTTAGACTCAGCAAGTCTGCAACTGTGGTTCTAGCAGCGTGTTTCTGACATTGAATGCTCATGTTATTGGCCGGCTTGCTCGTGTTGATGGACATGGTGACCTGTTCCTACATGATGCAATTGTACCTGATGAAGAGATGGTTCACTGATGCACGGTTAACTGTTTTCATTTGAAGTGGATCATGGTTGAGCAGTTGCTGCGCGATGCTACCATATCAGCCCCTATCAGATGATGCAGAGCTACCTTAGCTTAACTTTCTGTAATAATTTTGCAAATTTATGTGCTTGTATTCTAGTTGTACGCTCTGATGTGGGGGCAGTTGACAACCCCTATCAGATGATGCAGAGCTACCTTAGCACATGATGTGGGGGCAGTTGACAACCCTTCCTAGAAGGTGGGTTTTCTGTCCCTCTGATGCTTTGTACAGGTGAGAATAAATGCAGCAATGCTGCTTTATGTAATGCCTGATGTTGAAATTTGTAGTGTCTTATGGTGTAGATATGTCTCGAACTTGTTGGCTTACAATCGGGCTATGTTTCTATGTATAACCTATCACGATTCACGAGCATCAGATTGAATAGAGAGACCCACAATTGCATTCTATATATGACTATCCAAGGTTTTCCTATGTTTTTTCTATATGCTTCCTCAAATTACTCCAACAGAAGGATTCAGAACTGATGGATTTTGCATTCTAGTCTGATTGGTTTTCTATTGTGTTTCTATTAAAAATCATCAACCAAGGCTACCAAGCCCTATGTTAGTACATACATATGTTACTCGTACTATTTATCTTACCTCAGGTTCCCATGTCCTATCCCCAAAAAGTATACTTGGAATCTTGGATGTTATTCTAAGTGAGCTACGATGTATATCTACAGAGTACATCATAATTCAGAAAGTTGAAAATGTCTCAGCAGATGACAAGAATTTTCGTGAAATTAACCACTCCACGATCATTCGTTGAGGACAATATACTTAAATTATAAAATGTTTCAATATTCCATTTCATGTTGTTTGTTACAATGATAACCTTTCAAAGTTCAAACTGAACCAAATCATTTTTGGTGGGTAGGTGATAACAATAAAATAAAAGATGTCATAAACAATACAAACCTCATAAATTAAAAGTAATAAACTCCGTATCTAGGTTGCACAAAAACGGATACTGACACGATATGGATATGAATCGGATACGGAAAAATGTCTATCTTAAAATAAGGGACACAGGTACGGGAAGTTAAAATTCATACAATGTACTTTAAAAAAAGAACTTGGCCATACATTTGTCATTCCGTCCTCTCATTAGATGATATTGTATCATATTAACAATGAGCTATATATGAAGCCACCCATATTATTTAACAATTACCTTATTTATCTTACTCTACTTAAAATGTCTCATTAAAAAAATTAAAAAATTGAACAACCTGTATCATAGTAGGATACGGTCCGAGACATATCGTCGTGTGTCTCACGGGTGTTGGTGTTTGACACGGTGTCCGACACAAACACGGGAGTTGGATGAAGTGTTCATGTATCCTAGCTTCGTATACATGAAGAGAGTGGAAGTTAGGAAAACAAATGTACTAGTAATATTTCTCTATTCCAAATTAAATGACAAGTTATATCACATAACCATGTTTTTTTTATTACTCTATTTATAATTCCAGAAGTTTGTCAAGCAGAGTATGTACTCCCTCCGTCCCCAAAGAACGACCCTTTTGGGTAGATTTCACAGGTTAAAAAAGTTAAATGAAAAAAGAGTAAATGTATATTATAGAAAAATAAATTTATATTGGGTTTGTAAAAAAAATAGAGAGAAAAGTAATAAAAAATACATGGAAAAACAAAATTTTGTATGCAAAAACTAATTTTGCATAAATATTGTTGTAAATTAATGGGTATATTAATACAAATAGATCGATCATTTTGGAAATAAAATTAGGTCAAAAGAGTCAAACTTTTAGAGACTAAGGTGGTAAATAATTTAGAAGTCAAAATATGTTACAGTAATTACTTTGGACCAGGAGAAGTACCACCTTTATCACTTTCAAAAGAAACAACTGTAAGCCAGTGATTCCCTGAATGATGATATGATAAAACCCAAAGTTTTGTTACCCCGTATTTGGATTTTGGAATATGTGGATCAAAAGGCCTGGCTATTTATCGATGATAATTTCTGATTATGTTCAGTCAAATATGTGGTGTGGATCAAAAGGAATGGACAGTAACAAGGAAATAATTTCATTTATTTATCGGCATTAAATTGATATTAACAATCCATAATAACATAATGAAATTTTAAATAGTATTTTATCCTTTCAGTTCTACATAATGACATTCATACAGTAAATGCATTTCAGATGGAAGGCTGCCCTTTGCCAGTTTCAATTAGATGTTTGGTCCTCCAACATCCAACTTCCATGGAAATGGCAAATCAGCTGATTAAGTAGCATGAAAGGATTATATCAACTATGTATCAGCACAGCCACAGGCCGCAGCCATCTTGAAACGAGCCATCAGCGATGATCTCCATTGGCTGTTAAATTAGATAAAGCCCTGCAAGAGCCACACATCATCAATTTTTATAAAATACTATATGCTATTGTGCATGAAAGGGAAACGCTGATGAAGCCTAAAGTCAGTAGAATGTTACTTGGGCTAAATCATGCCAGACACGGGAATGTATCTAGCTATCTTAAGAGATAGAGAGTCCAAGTACCACAGTACACAGGCCTGATAATAGTCCAACTAATGTGGAATTTATTGCTTTACATATCAAGATTATCAACCATCCATTTCGGGGTAAGAAATAACAGACACCAACACACACAAAAGGGTACATATATGAGGTTAGAAGTAAAGGCTATCAACTTTGCTCATCCAGGGACAACCGCGTCTTAAATGCAGTCTCTACCACAAACATAGAAATATAGAAAAGTGTCACAGAAAAGCCCTGATCTGTGAAATACAGAGTATTACTGATGGATCATATCAGCATTCAAATGAACAAAATTATCATTGTACTGCCAGTGATAATATCTTGAGAATGTAAGGGCATGTGAATACCAAGTAACAATTTATCAACTATAAGACAACAAATTTAGAGGATGCTATTACAATGACATATAGATTTGCAAATAAACAATAGCAGAAAGACATATCAGCCAAACCATGGGATTCCTAAAGCTAGACCACAAAAAAGTTGATTAAATTTGACTAAATTATCACAACTGTCAACCTCAACCAGCACCTATCAGATTATGTATGATGGGGAGAAGCTCTGGTGAATTGTTCTAAAAGGCCATGTAATACAAGGAAGACTGAAGAGTTGAGTTAGGAAAAGTGAAACCGAGAGGGGTTGGGGGGAAGAGTCAAATTCACAAAGTTCAGTCACTATATAAAAATTGAGTGAAATTAAAATTTGATGCAACAAGAAACACTTTGATTCTCCCTTTCTAAATGGTAGTGTTGATCAGAACATTTAAATTCAAGATGCTGAATTATTGATTAACCAGTAAAGCACCTCCACAATTATTGGGTTCATCAATGTGGAATTCAGGTCATGTATCCTATCGGCTTCGGGTCGGTTAAATTGGGCTCAGGTTGAGTCAGTTCGAGTATGATACGAATTTGTAGCAGGTTATTTTAGGCCAGATCATCATCTTGTTCAAGTCACTTTTGGGTTGGGTCATTGTCAGATCACGTTAAATATGGATCAGGTCAAGTTTAGGTAGCGTCATTAAACAAATTCTAAAAGGAGCATGTACGTAAGTAATGTAATTGTATCAGATAAAGGCTATCTAGGTTGTATTAGAGTTGAGTCGGGTTGTAATATTGACAAGTCCAGATGAATTCGAGTGAGTCAATTATAGGCCATGTTGAATTTGAATCGGGTCAATAACAAGTTGAGTAGGTCAGGTTGAATTTAGTATTCAACAGGTTAAGTTTGGGTCATCTCGAGTTCGGGTTGGGTTTGGTACAAATCAGTAATTAGGGTTAGGTTGATTGGTCTAATCAGGTTCAGGTTTGGGTCACGAGTTCGGAGGACAATCCAGGACTCAGGTTGATTTCAAGTTTGAGTCATATTAGGTCCAAGTTTGGTTTGGGCTAATTTTACAGGTCAGTTCTACTTTTGCCAGCTCTACACACTATGATTGTTGGCCTGTATGGCCCTCATAGATGAATAGAAAAAAAAAATTCCAGTAGCTACAAAACTTGTTCAGATTTTGCCCATATAAAGTTCAGCCTCTTCAAATGTATTATAGCAGTAATTACCTTATATTACAAGGCACTATTAGCATAGTACAGATATCATCTCTGATCAAAGCAGGCACAAGTAGCACTCAACTGAACCACCATTCTAACATATTACTTCATATAATAACAGGTAAAAGTTGCTATTAACATCAAACACAACTTCCCTTACAACAGCTATTTCATTCAACGGTTCAACCAGCTGGTGCTAATGATAGTTTACCACACCAAAGATTAACTTATGAAATTTATCATACTAATCAATAATCAATTAGTCAATTATTGTATCATTTTTAGTTTGACAGTCAATAAAATGTATGTCCCTAATTTTAAAAGAATATTGGAGCCTTATCAGGTTTACATCAATAAGCAGCAACTAAAAGGCATCAATATATCTTCGATTTGACAAGCCCAAAGGAGAATAATAACCTTTCTTTACAGATTGCAAAAGAACATATTCTTTTGCCCCAGGAGGAATGGATAATCCAACAAAGAGGTAAAAGAATAACTTTCAGGCCACCAATAAAAGAGGACAGGAAAACTACAAAGACATAAAAGCTTCCTATATCGATAACATTTGAAAAAAGAAAATTAGGAGATTGGTGCCAAATATATTATGTAGTACAAAGTATTAGTCCTGGACAGAAAGAGTTCTGATGCAATGCAGGAACACATCTTTTGATGCATGTGCACACATATTAAGAGTAGGAAACAGAAACTACATCTAAAAATAGCTAATGCCTCCCTTCTCCACACCCTAATTCAAAATCACATATCCACAGTCACAGACATATGCATGTAAGCACATCCCCACACACAATCACACATACAAAAACTAAGACTAAAAACAGTTACTGCAGAACACCAGAACCTCTTCCTCCAGTTTTTTCAATGTACAACCTTAAATATGATAGGACTAAAAATTTTCTGCCAGTCATAGTCAATTTCAAATCAAGGATCACCTTAATGGTGCTCAGAAGATGATATATCCTAAAGCTAATAGTTATTTCCAAAAGTTAAGGTACCAAACTCATTCAAGAAATCTGACCTGACATGAAGCTTTTTCCTAGCATCAAGAGAGCCAGTTTCGAGTACATGTACTATGTAACACATAAAGAGAAGCTGGAAGCATGATGCCAAGTGTAGAAGCAAACTGGAGATATGACCTTTGTCCATAATCATCAAGAGCTAACAGTTATCATTGCCCCCAACCACATTTGATAGCTCTTATTAAATAACTACATGATGGTAGCAACTTCCATACTTTATCTAGTCAAACAAAAACCATAACCCACCAGGCTCTACAGCAAAATAACCCCAAAGCAATCCTTCATCATCTGCATAACCATTAAATACAACTGTCATATGCTCATAATCAAGTGGCTGTGTGAGTGCGTGCAGTTCATTCGGCTATTATCCCCTTGGATGCTTCATCATACAACGACCAGTTCAATCAATATTTTGACTACTCCATTCTCTGTCCCTCTCATGATCTCATTCCAATACACAAGCACTCCAACAACTCACAGTTTCTTAACAAGTAGTTAAGATACCTGATCTAACCACCAAAATAAAGATTTCTGACAGTCCAGCCTTGGACCTCAAGAAACAGCCACAACCAAAATCTCAATTGATCGTGCCATCACAGGGAGCAGTAAAAATTGCACACTCAAGAATTTGCGTTTCGAGTAGATATGTCAGAAAGTTCCCTTTTATGTCCCTTCCGTTAGTTTAACACCAAGGAGAGCCTTAGTGACTACAGCACTTGACAAAATACAGAGTATCCAAGCTTACATGAGATAACAACAAAGCACATATTTTTACAAAATAAAATAAAATAGAGGTCTTAGAATTAAGGTTAATTACTTAATTTGTTATATATCAGTGAACAAGCAAAAACAAATTTTTACAGCAGGATTTTGACTACACCATCAGAAAAGGGGGGAAAGAAAGGGAAAGGAATTTGTGTTGTTCTTAGACACTGATGGAGCTGATATAAAGGCTATCTCACATCTCAGGAGACAAAAGGAAGTAAGAGTGAGATAACATCAGGTTTACTTGATAGGTGATGGCCCTGATGGGTGTTGGAATAAAGAACAACAGATGAACTTGAAGAATATATGGCAGAAGCACAAAGGATGAAATAAGCATGAACAAAATTATTTCAAGCAAAATCTAACTCTAAAATCCAAAAAAAAATACAAGGAAACCCGGGAAGCAGTGTAACTGACAGCAATCAAGTAATTACAAATTTGATCCGGATTGGAGATGGAATTGAGAGTGAGATAAAGACAGGTTTAAAAGTAACTGAAGATTGGTGCAATAGCAAAAGTTCATTTGTCACCTGCAGTCCTCTCTGATTTCCACACCAAATCACTGGCATAAACACCTTAACTTTAAGGGATAGAGAAACTAGCGGTTATTAGTAGTCACCAGAAGTCCACAAATAATTCTAAAAGCCAGCAGGTCACAGTAGCCCTAGAGGCCAAAAGTCAGTCAAAACCAATCAACTACAAACCACTTCACTTGAGCACCATTTCTGTCAAGTAGAATATGCTATTTAACCTGATTCTGCAACTCTGTTTTACTATCAACCGACCACACCAAGTAATATAAATAGAAATGATAAGCCAGTTAGTAGTTCAAACAACAAAGAAATGAATTTCTTGGTTTCATTAGACAAAGAGGGCACAAGGGAGGGAATTGTTCACCTAGAACAAGTTAGGTGTTTTGAAGACAGATACAGAAGGCTAAAGACTAACTATTCAAATGATAAGATTGATTGAACAAAATACGTTAGTTCTCCGACAACACCACACCCTCTCTGCAACGACTGCAAGTAGAATGGATATAATGATGAAGAATACAAACATCAATCCTACTGTCATTAATCTACATGGGCTAACAAAACTTAAGCCAACAAGCTGATAGCAGATAGTTTCAGTGATGAAAATGCCAAAGCATTGCATTAGGGCAGCACAACACGTCATTGGCCGTACCAATTAGAAGCTTTAATTCCTGAGCCTTAACCGCCTTTGAGATCAACAATACAACTAATGGCAACCCCTAATTAAACTACACCACACTAAAGGTTACCAAATGAATTGGAGCTAGATAAGCTCAGAAGTAAACTATGTAACTATTGAAATACCACAGAACAATATTCATCAAAAAGCAAAACACAAGTAATAACACAAATTTCTTGGCTTTTTTCATACTGATTCGTAAAAGCAGGCCAATCATGAATGGATAATCCGCAAAGAATCCCCACTTATGAGATTAAGGCTTTGATTGATTGATTGAACACAAACAATAGAGAATTCAATAATACTCAATATGTTATTACAACCACAGCAACATATATTTCAAATTCAATCAATATAATTCAATTGCAAAACTCTAATTACCAACCAAATAATCATTCGCACACAATTCTATCAATCCATCAAAAACCCCAAAATTATATCAATAGTCAACTAACCAATTACTAACAATTTCAACATCTAAAACAAAAACCCATGATCAAAAACCAAAAAGAAAGAAAATTTGACTTACTTTTTATGCTTCCGTCCTTTCTTAGGTCCCCAACCGATCAATTTGGCAATAGGGCAGCCACATTTAGCACGAAAAAGAAGAACAGCCCGACCATTAGGCGGTGCCATCTTCCTCAGCTCAGCTCTAAGACACTCATAATCAGGATTAGACTCAGTCCCACCTTTCCACGGCAATTTATCAATATCATTCGACCCCGATTTCAAGCAATCCTCAGTCTGCAACTGCAAATCAAATTCCAGAGCCTTCTTCAACCCTTTACACTTAGGGTTATGACATTTGCGAGATCGAAACCCAAACCCAAACCCAAATCCCCCGCAACAGCAAATCTCGAAGGAAACAGCAACGAGTGCGAAAGAGAGGAGGAAACCCAGAAGGTAAATGAGGGGGAATTGGTGGAGGAGAGAAGAGTGGGAGAGGAAGAGAGGGGGGAGGAGGAGAGAGAGGGAGTTGAAGATGTAGGAGAAGTAGGAAGTGAGGAGGAAGGTGCCGGAGAAGAGGACGAGGATGAGGATGAGGAGATCGAGGGTGGCGGTGGCGGAGGGGGAGTGGTGGCGGCAGAAGAGGGGGGAGGAGTGGTGGTTGACGGCGGAGGAGGTGGAGGAGGGAGATGGTTTGCGGGGTTTGGAGAGAGGAGAGGAGGAGGAAGAAGGAGGCATGGTTGTGATGGTGGTGGGGATGGAAGTGAGGAGAGAGAAAAAGGGGTGTGGGTGTGGGTGAAGGTGAGGAGGGTGATGGCGCATGTTAGTGTAACAAATGGAGGTGGGGTGAATGGGGGTGATGGGTCAAGGGAAGTGGCTTTTTTGGGGTGAGATTATTCACAAGGAAGGTGGTTACATTTTTTTTTTTTTTTTTTTTTAATATAAGGAAAATGGAGTAAAACATATACTTCGTATATTAGTGGAATTTGTTAAGTATACAATCATACATCTATAAGTATTTTGTTCTCGTTTTGATAATTGTTTTTTATTTAATCATAAAATTAAAAGCAAAAATCAAGGTATATGGTACACTCGAGAGTATGTAACAATCTCTCGTATATAAGAAGCTAATAAAAGATATAATAAATATATGTTACAATATTAGCATTAATTACACGGATATGCGCGTGATTTTGTGATGAATTTCCAGTTTGATTCCATTTTAGGTTGCATATTTAATGTTTATACATAGCTCTAAGAAGTACATATATTATTACCCAAAATAGAATTAGGGTATTTATTTATTTTTATATTGGGTGGTTTAGTTATTTTTGTTTTTGTTCTAAAAATGAGTGATTTTTTTCCCGTGAAAAAGAAAAAAAAAATATATGAGTGATTTTGTTGTAAAGTTGGGGGGGTTGAGATTTGTGGTGAGGTTGGGTGGAGAGAGGGGAAAGACATGGGGCGCATGTTAGTGAAAATTTGGTTGAGTAGAATCTAAACTGTGGTGACATTTGCAAGTAAAGAGTACACTTTATTTTATTTACTGTACTTTTTATCAATGGTTTATTTCATGGGATATATTGTTTGTAAAAAGAAGATAATAATAATAATAATAATAATAATAATAATAATAATAATAATAATAATAATAATAATAATAATTGAACTTCTTTCGTTTATAATAATCGGAATACCTTTATTTAGGTTTGTTTCATAATAATTGCAATATATCTTTGTTTGGTAAAAATCTACTATCATTTTATAGTATTAACCAGATAATCCCCGTGCGATGCACGTTATATAAAAAAAAAAAAAAAAAATTATAGTATTATATACCATGAATCTTTTCAATTTTGTCATAATTTTATTGGAAGGAAATATTTTAAATAAAATACAGTTTGAATATTTTAAGAAATTTCTGGACGTTTGAATATTAGTGTTAATGAATTGAGGAGAGAAATTAAAAGGCTAGGAATGCAGTTGCTATTCAATTTACTATACTTCGATTTACTAGGTTAAAGTTGTTGAAAGAAGTTACTTGCTTGTTTACAAAGTATCACACAAAAAGGGAAAAAAAAATCACAAAAAAAAAAATGACATAATCAATGGTTTTAAGCAGGAAAAAAATTTATAAGAAGGCGACACGTGAGGAGAGATGATGTCAGCAATGTTTTATTCTAATAATAATTAATTAATAGATTTTCTCTTCTACTAACCCCACTTACAAAATATTTTATTAATTTTCTCTTCTACTAAGGGCCTGTTCACATTTACTGCACTGAGCTGAACTGAACTGAACTGAATTGATCGGAGCTGAACTGATTAGAGCTGAACTAAACTGAATTGAGCTGAGATAAATATTTTATGAGAAGGGAAATTAAGAGCTGAACTAAACGTAACTGAACTAATTGGAGCTGAACTGAACTGATTGGAGCTGAACTGAACCGAACTGAACTGAACTTAAGTAAATGTGAACAGGCCCTAACTCCACTTTTCCTATACCTTACCTGAACAATTTTCACTGCAAAAAAAAATAATGACACGCAAATTGAGACATTCACGTTATTTTTTGTCAAAGTTGAGCTCAATTTGGATCCATAAGGACCAAAATGGCCCCCTTTCCAAAACACAATTCAATAAAAAAATTTATTAATAAGAGGAGAGTGGGCTCACTAACAGTGATAAAACAATATAACGAAATTTATTAACCGCAAGATAACAACAAGGTCTCTATATTGTCACTATATGGGCCCACTAACAGTGATTAAACAACATAAAGGAATTTATTAATAAGTGGACACTCTAGCCCCTAAGCTCATGCAAAAACTCAACATATAGTTAGGATTAAATTATCACAAAGTCTTATATGTGGCTGGTCACACATGTGTTTGGGGTTACTTGGTCAGTATTATAAGAGTTACCGAGTCAGTACTATAGGGGTTATTTTGTTATATAATAAGTGGTCGCATGGTGTGGCTAAGCTAGCCGCATACTGTACAAAACACACTGTAGGATTAATGGATTATATAATGAATAAATGGAATGAAATCAATAACTAACTATTAATACTTGTATATTCTACTGGAGTAAAAATTATTGAAAGGACAAGTTTAATACCCCATTACATGATTAGATGCGAAATCAAATTAGTACTAGTTTAAAGACAATAACTTGGACTATAAATTACAAGTATGCTTTTTCCTTTTCTTTCTTTTTTTTTTTTTTTTTTTTTTTTTTTGTTTTTTTTTTTTTTTTTTGTGTTTTTTTTTTTTTTTGTGTGTGTGTGTTGGAAACGGAGGAGGAATTTACAATGCAATTTATTAAGCGGGAAAATAGTCATGCTACTTGATCAGAAGCCATGATCATCACTCCAATATCCCACCCTTTCTTCTCTCATAAATAAATCACTTGAATTTTTCAAATGAATCCAGATGAAAATCCCTGCACTCACCCAAATCGTGCAGATTTTTACCCAGACAGAAGACCAACCAATATCTATAAGATATGAACTATCGGATGAACTAGTCCAACCCGAGAGAAGCATGGCAGAGTGCATGGAAGCGAGGGCAAATATCAGATGAAACTTGGAGTATGACAGACTAACAAGCCATGATTTTAAATCCCTTATGTCTTCGCCCGCTTCTGTATCCTCAGAACAGTCAGACAAACTGCTCCATCCCGAGAAGAGCATGTCCGAGTACACACCATGAGCAAGGGCGGCATCTAATTGAGTTGCACCTGCAACGAGCAACCAATAATGTGCAAAGGTTATTAGATGGTTAGTTTAATGTGAAATGTTGAAAAAGAGTGCCAAACCAAAATAAGTCTTGAATTGCTGTAAATAGCTGAATGCATCCATACCTGCCCTTGGATATGATAAGGATGATAGCAAGGCCTTTGTCGAGCCAGCACGAAGAGCTGAATACAAGACACAAAGTATTGTACTGATCAGTCCGATGATAATGGTGCTTGTGGAGACGCCTTTGGCTTTGTTGTCCAGGGCATTGCAAACATAGTCATGGGGTTCGCTAGAAAGGCTAGTAAAACACACATAGGTACAGTATATAGAAATCACTGAAGCTGGAAAAAGGCTCCCTTGTACCTGTTGATGATTGTACAATAAGATATCAATATTACGGAGTAATAACTTGATCAGCATTGTTTCTAGTAATATTCTATAAACTATAGGAAGGGCAATACAATCATCAACAAGACCAAACTCAATCGTTATAATGATGAAGCACCATTATAGGAAGGGCAAAAAGACCAAACTCAATCGTTATATAGTTTAACAAAATGAGCATTTCTCTCACCTGCAATACAATCAGAGCGAATACAACAAAAAGAATCAAGTTTACGACAATGAAGATCACATTGAGGCCACAGTCGTGACCAGAGGGGTTGAACCAAATCAACAAAAATATGGAGAAAGTAAAAGAAGTAATGTAGCATCCCACAGATATTGCAAACAAGGCGTAGAACCTGAAAAATCAATGTTATATTCTTTGAATAAGAGTGTAAGAAAAATAAATTGCAGTGGCCTAAATAAATAGAAAAAAATACCATTTCGTGTCATCATTCTTAAGACAAGTATCATTCCAAGAGTAAGTGAAATCCAATAGTAAAACAAACTGAACAAACAAAAATAGCCCAGCGCCAAACTTGGACAGAAACCCTGCAAAAAATAAAAGCTAAAAAGCGCCCTCTTAGTTCAATGGAAATGCAGCAGTAAACTTAATGCGATAATAATTAAAGTACAATGAATTGAAGTTGTAGCTTAAGTATACTTATTATGAGAAATCGAGCAACACAGAGAGCTTACCATACACATCTACAATAACGTTTGGCAACAAAAACATTAACATGATCAGTAAAAGCCAGATAATTATCTTCATTGTCCATCGTCCATGGTGCCATGAATCAGGCTGGTCGTTTTGAACATTCATAACACTCACTATCAAGGCAAGCACTGTGAAAAAAAGAAAATTCCCTAAACTGACCCGAAGAATTGCATTTATCTGGTACCACTCCTTTGTGTGATCAGCATTATGTATCCCTTCAAGGTCAAATCAAGTTAACAATGTTAGATAATGAAAACGTTTGTCATCGTAGAAGAAACTCAAGCATCTCACTAGCTGTTTTATTCACTTTTGCTGTCCGATGCTGGGAGTTCAGAGAGGAGTGATGAAAGAACACATCCCTCATATGATAACATTGTTGGATGGCGAAATGGACTAAAACATCAGGAGAATGCATACTACATGATTACATTAAATCCTTAGCTTGTACTCCGGGAAAAGATTGAAATCCTATCTTATGAACATCAAAGTAACAAACATTCCAAGTCGCCGCTCACTTGGACTCACTAGATGACCAAAGCAATAGCTCCCAAAGAGAATCTAATGAGAAGAGAGCTAACACATTGCATAACTGTCCTTATAGTGGATTATTGCGACAAGGGACAGAGGGAGTAATAAAATTCCAACTGCAGGCCAGGCACAGTTGCAATCATTATGAACATATTCTATTGATCTTCCATAAACTACTTCCTCCTATACCCAACTCACAAGCATCATAATTAACCAAAGCAAAGAAAGACAGTTGAACAAACAAAAGGAGCTAATGATTAAACCCAAAAATGAATGATTTCATACATAACAAATATTCACAGGCTTAAGAACAATTGAGATAAATGTAAATAAGACAGTAAAGAACATACAAGGGAAGATCTGCATCATAGGAGCAGAAACCTGTGAAAGAATCAAGGAGAGTACAATAAAGCCAGTAAAGAGGCCACAATAGGCGATCCTAGCTGACTTCTTTGTCATCCAAGAGAACCCTGGCATTATCACTCTCTCTAAAACAACGATTGCTAAGTATTATTAGATACACCTTAATGTTAATTAAGGACATAACCGGGGAGTTTCTCGTGTTGTTAAACCCTTTAATTTCCTTGATGATGCGAGTCAACCCTTCATATTGACAATGACAAGTTTGGATTGCCTGGTTGGTAGGTTGGAATCGAATTCACGCCAAAATCATACTTAGTAGTACATTATAACTATGAATCTTCATCTTGTCACTATCATGGAAAAAAAATATATAAATAAAGCTCTAATCATTCTGTTGATGTTAAACTTCTCCATCTTACAATGTTTTTTTTATGTGTCTCGTTATCCATCACCATAATAAAAAACAATTATGGAGAGATTCTTGACCATGTTAGTTGATTGTGTCAAGAATCTTTTATGACGGAAGAAAAACCATAGGAAAATAAATAAGCCACAGCTAGTTCATAATCTTCATATGGTATGAACATTTTGATTCCTTATACACGAATACAACTTGTATACAGATTAAACCAAATTTCATTCATTCGATACGTCTGTCACCTGGCAACCCAAACTTGTCATTGTCAATATAAAATTGCCTAAATAATTTCATTCAAAATTTTAAGAACCAAAACAATAAAATGTCTTGCGAAATTATAAGAATCTCCCAGGAGGAATAATGTCAATTGTAGCAAACCACATTCCTTACACACTAGATTTATATACAAATATTGTTATTAAAGGTCTAAGATTTGCTCTACTGGATAGTTTTAACATATGAGGTCTAAGGGAGGGCATAATTACACAAGACTTACCTAAACACTGTACATGCTTTCTTACCTATCTCAAGTTCCGAAAGCCAAACAGTCATTGGCATGAAAGTTTGAGAATCGAGCTATTGATAGGCATGATGAGCTATATAAGAATCAAATATATAATTCTCACAATTTAACTAAAAAATTCACGATCTGGCATCAGTATAGGTGCCAAAAGAGACCAAAGGTAAAGTCCTGCAGTCACCCATTCTGTGCAGATTTTCACCCAGACAGAAGCCCAACCAACATCAATTAGATCTGCGCTGTCTGACTTGCTGGTCCATCCCGAAAGAAGCATGGCTGAGTACATGCTAGCAAGGGCAAATATCAAATGAAAGAAAGTGTATGAATAACTGACAGGACGGGATTCCGTATCCTTTTTGTCACCAGCCTCTGGGTCATCTGAGTTCAGAAGAGGGCTAGTCGCACCTGCAGTGGACACCAAATTCAAGGATTGGTGAATAGTCAAGGAATGTGTCAGCAAAAGGGTAAGACAGCAATGAGAGAGAACATAGAAGACCAGCTGACTGTAGAATTACTGTAGGATTGACAAAACCTTATAAGCCCGCAAGATCTAATCATGCGTACTTAAAGCATTGATTTTCCGTGAATACATTAGGGTATTTATACCTGCTCTTGGAGATGATGGGGGTGATAGAAAAGCCTTTGAAGAGCCAGCGCGAACAGCTGAGTACAAGACTGAGAGCACGGTTGTGATCAATCCAAGGACAAGGGTGCTTGTGGAAACAGCTTTGGATTTGTTATGTAGGCCATTGCAAATGTAATCACGAGGTTCACTAGAAAGACCAGTATAACACACATAAGCACAGTATACAGAGATTACTGAGGCCGGAAGGAGGCTTCCATTCACCTGTTCACAATATAACAACACATCAATAACTAAATCAGCAATGTCTTTCCACTCAAAAATTATTCTATGTAGATAAAGAAACTTTCACTCATTATGCATCAATGCTGATCTTGGCATCAAGCTATTAAGGGCAATTGTGCAGAGATCATAGCCAAATTGACATCTACTGTTCAGAGAGAAAGGAAGAGAGATCATACAACAAACCTAACTAAAGACCAATTATTCTCAGATGAATTCAAATTTTGCAATACTTTTGCACATCTTACCATGAAATTACAATTCAAACTGATTCACAAGGATGGTTAAATCAAAATTTTGGTTCCACAGGGGTACAAGTAAGCTTGGCAATCTAGAAATATAAACCTACAAGGATTAGGGGTTACTAAGAGGTATAATGTAAGCAGTCAGCACTTCAGATTTTATGAGCAAGACAAAAGTTCTATGTCCTCATTCTTATTTACAGATTGGTTGGTTCAAAGGTGAGAGATAGGATGCACGTGAACATTATAGCCCGATGCATGAAGATAAAATAAATCTAATCAGAAATTTGGTGGTATCTTTTAGACTGAGGATAATGATACAAGTCCTGCAGGTCATCAATCCAAAGGGCTTCGAACAAATGTGGAGCTGGAATCAGTGCAAATCAAGAGATCAAGTCCTGTTGTAGAGTAAAATGGGTTGGGTTCCATAAAGCATAAACCAAATTATCAATAGCTCAAAGAAAATTCAAATTAACTATAAGATTTTCAACACCCCTTTTCACACAATAGTTAACAACTTAGGATTGTGACTATACATGGTTCCATAGACTAATATGGCAAGGGATATATAGAGAAGTGTATAAATGGAGGCTGGGAGAAAGGGAGGTGGGGGGGGGGGGGGGGGGGTCATTGGCCTAATTGCCTCCTATTGGAGCTTCTAGATAGACCTTCCAAAGCATTTATAAATCTTAATGTTGAAGTTAAGAGGCATGATAGCACATAAATGCCTTTTTTTTTTTAAATACATTAAATCTGTTGACAAATTAGTTCAACAAACAAAAGTTTCAAATCTACTAAAACAATGTCTTAAGCCCATACATGTAAAAACCGTGTAAGAATTAGCATTGTGTTGATATAATCCTTCAAACTAAGATTGTTTGAAATAAGTCACTTGGAATTTTTTCCCCATGACTTGGGTCAACATCCTTTTAAGTCAATGTCCCAGGTTTAGGTGATGTGAGTTGTACGCACTTGATGGATTTACCTACATGATTATTGGGGGAAGAAGGGAGGGTGGGGGGTAAAATTTAGTAGTCAAAATCCCATCAAGGTGCGTATTTATAAGACTTTGTTAGTTCTTATAAAAGTGTGTTACATAAGGACATCAAGTGATTTCTCGCAAATTTTCTTTATAATTATTGATTAACAGAATTAGACCAAATTCCACATTAATATTTGTTTTTTTTTTCAACATACTTCCTTCGGTTTTTTAAATCACGACATTGAGGATTTCACGCTTGCCGATGCACATTCAAAACTTAAATACCTTAAGTTGTGTTGAAGTAAAAACCATAAAACGTAGATATTATGAAAGTATATTTCGGGACGAATCTAACAAGATTCCAAGACTATATTTTTTTAAAAACATATAAATAACAAAAGACAATAATAGTGTGTGAATAGTATAAATTTTCCAACATTGTGATTAATAAAACGAAGGAAGTATATTATATCTGTCCGAGCAAGTTCTAGATTTCATTTACATATAAAGGTATAAAGAATCCAAACAGATATAATGATTACAAAAATGAAAACTAGCAAAAGACAAATCTAAACAATAAAACTTGATAAGTCAGTATAGTTCAACAAATATCAATTCGATTAAGAATCTTCCTAAATCGGCATAAATCATTTCACTAGAATAAGTTCACGGGGCTTCTAACAATCTTCACTTTAATCCAAACTATGAAAAAAACACTTGAACTAAAGTGTTAACAAAATTGTACTTATTTTGAATTTAGCATTTAAAATTAGGAAAAATTGCCCGGAATAATCCGACCTTTCCCTCATCCGCCCAAAATAATCCCACCTTTCGATTATTTTTAAATAATCCGACCTTTGTACATCATCTGCTTTAAATGGTCCCTACCGGTCATCTAACTTGTTATTACAAGTTACTATACACGTGTCAATCTCTAATTCGTCAAAAAAAATAAAATTTGTATTTTTTAAATATAGAAATAAAAAAATAAAAAAAAAAAAAAAAAATTATAAATCTAAAAAAAAAAACCCCAAACCCAGATTCCGGCAACCCCAACCACCGGTTCCATACCCAATTTCGGCAACATCTCGTTTTCCCATCCCAATTCCGGCCACCAGCGCCCTTCCCTTTCTCAAATCCGGCCAAACCCTTCCTCTCCCTCCCCGTTTCTGGCCCACTCGACCCCAGCAGCAGCCCACAAAACCACCAAAGCTGCACTACTGAATTGCTGCTGCTCCCCTTTCGCAAGCGCACCACCCACAAACCCGCTTCAAACGAACCACAATCAGTCGCACCACCCACCATAATTATAGCCGCGTCAACAACTACTGGAAGGCACCACAGTACAAATCAGCTGCTTCAAACGCCCGATAATTAGCTTCATAATCGCAAAGCCATCATAGCAACCCTCATAGGGGAGGGGGACGGTTTTGGTGGGATAAAATTGGGTAGAGGTGGAGGTTTCGGTGGTTGGGTGGGTTGGGTAAGGGAGGTGGTTTCGGTGGAGGGTTTGCCGGAGAGGGTGACTATTTTTGTTTTTTGTTTTTGTTTTTGTTTTGTTTTTGTATTTTTTTTAAGTTTTCAATAATTTTTTGATTATTTTTTTATTTAGTTTTTTTTTTTTTTAATTTTTGGCCATTCACATATTGACACGTGTGCAACAAACCCCAAGTCACAAGTGGTAACTTGTTTAGCCGGTTTCAAGTCACTTGGGACCATTAAGAGCGGATTGAATATAAAGGTCGGATTATTAAAAAATAATCGAAAGGTGGGATTATTTTGGGCGGATGAGGCAAAGGTCGGATTATTGCGGGCAATTTTTCCTTAAAATTAAAAGAATTACACTGAAATGTGTCAGTGAATGATTTTCATCTTGATTCAATGGATTACAGATGACATCCAATCCCCCCCTCCCCCAACACAACAACATTAGGTTAATAGATTCCCGCAACAAAAGGCGTTCCCCATGATAGGAATGTAATTTTGACATTGAAAGACGCGAATACTTGTAATCATATTCATATTCACGGTCTCTTAAAGACTCAAAATTCTATACTTCCTCCATCCCGTAAAATTGCATCGTTTCACGTTATTAGGAAATTTCACATTTATTTCATCATTTCCCTTCTAGGAAATGTGTGCCTTGTGCATTTACCAATCTACCCTTACTAAAACCCATGTAAAGTGTCCCTCACCCCACTTGAATATATTTTTTAATAGAAGTAATTCCTTACAAGGACGACGAGGACACTTTTGTCAATTCACCTCTCTCCCCTCCAACCAAATTTCTTATCCTGCTCCGCCATGGTGCAACATTTGTGGAAGTAATAAATTTGAGAGAGAGCTTCCACTTCACCATTAAAGTCAGTCGCCTCCGTAGCAAGGCTAATTCTGACTAAGGCAAGAGGTTCCGCCACATAACAGGTTATCCAAAATCAATTTATTGTAATTACACTCTCATAAGTCCATATTATGCTAGGTTTTTCTTCCATAAAACTTTCCTAACTATGGAATCAGTTAGAAGAAGTTATTGTTGCTAACAATGTGTATATGACACCCAAATTAAGATCATAGTTGACTTAATATTTACTAAGCTAATGGAAAAGGCAAAATGGTTTAACTCTGCCATCTCCAGTTAGCCAGTCTCAATCCTATAATTGTCAGCATTGTGTCCTTCGGGTTAGCACATGAAGCTTTGATGCCAAAATTAACCAAACAACTATATATAACAAAGTGAATAAAAAGTACAATGTAAGGAAGAGCCAAAGAGGCCGAAATTAACTGCCTTATGATAAACAGAGAAAGATAGCATGACCCTCACCTTTGGATGCAAAGCAATGACAGCAAATGCAAAAGCAAGTATCATGGTCATCACAATGAAGAACACATTAAGGCCACAGTCTTGGCCAGAAGGGTTGAACCAAATGAACAAAATTCCGGATAAAGTAAAAGTAGCAATATAGCAACCAACTGATACTGCAAGCAAAGCCATGTACCTGAAACATCAATAAAATTTTCTTCAGACAAGAATATTACAGAAAAGTCAAAGCTTTACTTGCTAATGTAGAATAGTATACCATTTGTGCTCATCTTTCTCAACCCAAGCATCATTCCATGTGTAAGTGAAATCCAATAGTAAAATAACCTGAACCAATAAAAATAGTCCTGCACCAAATTTTGACAGAATGCCTGCAAAGTACAGAGGAATGCTTACATAAATTTACGAAACAGACAACACAATGCCAACTCTACACCCTATTATCATTGGATGTGCCCCTAGACAGACCATTTTGTGTTGGCTTATCCTGACAAACATGTCCATTTCTCCACAAAAGAATATACAAATAAGGATTTTTTTTTTTTAGAAATAAACAAAACAAAAAACACAAAATTTTGATTATAACACCACAAAATTTCAAATTTTTATTATAACACCACAAAAAAAATCCAAAAATTAGATTTCACCACCATTTAACGGTTCCTTGGATGGAATCTGTTAGTGGAGCCCACAAAAGACACGTGTCATTAGCCTATTGGTTAAACACAAAACAAAACAAAAAAACCTTAAACCCTAACCAGCCAGTTCCACCATCAGCACCACCTGCTTCAGCCGTCGATTACCTTACCCCAACCGCCGGCACCCCCTATCCCCACCAAAACCGACGAAATCAGCCTTATTTCACCACCATTTAACGGTTCCTTGGATGGAATCTGTTAGTGGAGCCCACAAAAGACACGTGTCATTAGACTATTAATTTAAACACAAAACAAAACAAAAAAACCTTAAACCCTAACCAGCCAGTTCCACCACCGGCACCACCTGCTTCAGCTGTCGATTACCTTACCACAACTGCCGACACCCCCTAACCCCACCAAAACCGACGAAATCAGCCTTTACTCCCTTCCCCGTCCCCGAAAACCACCCCAGCTCCGCCTAGCGGCCTCACAGCCCCAACAAAACCAACCACGAATTCTCACCATCACCAAGCAACCCCTACAACCACCTCCGCCACCGCAAATACCGATTCCTTTCGCCTCCACCACAAAAACGATAGATCAGGGACTACAAAGGTCACATTCGGCCGGTTCGGATGTGAGGGGTAATTCCAGCGGTGGTTTTCGGAGAGGGGGCAAATAGGTGGTTTTCGCGGGGATGCTGCGGTGGGTGGGAGTGATTTTTCAGGGAGAGGAAGGTGGAAGGGGACTTGAGGGGGGCTAATGTCGGTGGGGGTGATGGCCGGTGACTACGCCGGGTTTCTGACGGCAGTGGGGGGTCTCCGATGGTGGAGTCACGGCCTGCCGGTGGTGGTGTTGTTGGCTAAGTTAGGGTTTGAGGGTTTTTCTTTCTTTTTTTTTTTTAATTTTTGTTTTTATTTTTATTTTTCTTCTTTTTTTTAAAAAAAAAAAACCAATGTCGTATTAACACGCGTCCATCGTGGGCCCTTTAACATATTTCATCCAAAAATCCGTTAGATGGTGGTAAAATTCATTTTTTTGGATTTTTTGTGGTGATATAATAAAAGTTTGAAAATTGGTGGTGTTATAATCAACATTACACGGAACGTGGGACGTTCTGGAACGTGGGACGGGAACGGGAATGCAGTACGTAGGGCCTAGAGTTCCCGGAACGCTTAGGGAAAACATTAATTTCTTTTTGAAATAACCAAAATAATAAGTACTCCGTATTCTGTAACATTTAATAGTACTTGACTACACGTATTACTAGTTATAATAAACCCCAAAAATAGACTACACACTTATCAAGGCTAAACTTCCCAATGAAGGCAAAAAAGTAAAATGCAGTAAAAGTTAATGTAAAGGAAAATAGTACATTGTAATTAAAAAATTAAAAACAAAAAGATAATAGTATAAAAAGAAAGGGTCCACAAGTATTTTTTTAATTAGGTTAGGTATACATGTGACTCATCAATCATCAGCCCACTCAGTTATTACCCATTTACGCAGCCGTCTCCGTGTATCTTCTTTTTCTTCTTCTAGACTTTCTTCACCTTCCTCAATTAATAGAAATTTTTAAATCTGTTATTTATGGGAGCTTAAAACTGAAGGATCTTACACCTACAAATAGGTACGCCGTCAACGACGAACCGGAACACGAACCATCTCGTACCAGAACGCGTTCCAGGTAACGTTGGTTATAATCAAACTTTTGTGTTTTTTGTGGTATTATTTTCTAAAAATTCCTACAAATTACTTAAATACCCTTTTAATCAGCAGCATTGCAAAAGTAGTTTCTCATAAATCTATAATCAAATGGCTACCATATTCCAGATTCCACTATTTCTTACTCCCTCCATATTTTATTACTTGCTCCACTTTCCTTTTGCAGCCGCATTTAATTTTTTGCTCCATATCCATAACTTCGGAATTTTTAAAAATATATTTACTATTTTACTCGCCACTAGTGGTCCCTTCATATCATAATTTAATATTTTTCATATCCTCTCTTCTCCCCACTTATACTCACTCTTGCGTTTTCAAATTTTTTATATTCTTCATTCAACCCTACTTGCATCATAAAATAATATTTTCTACTATTTCTCCTAATACTCCCTCTCCGGAGAAATTGGAGCAAGCATTAATACGGAGGGAGTAATTTACACATACAAGATTGAGTAGAAAAAATTTACTTCCCAGGTTTGTAAATTAGGCTAAAACGTACTACTTTTATGTGTTTGTATATCTTTTTTTCCGGTTCATAGTTGACAGGGTTTTAAAACTTTTTTCAGACAGACCTTCCGTTACTATATTAAGATTAGGGGAGTAAATGACTTGATATTTCAGAAGAGTTATGAAACTTCACTTGAAAGGCAACAGTAAGTTTGCTGAAATAATCAAACTCAAATGATTTGAAAATCCAGCCAAGTATATATTAGAAGACAAAAGATATTATTAGATTTTGTGCCCATAAAGAGCTTACCATATATATCTACGACGACGTTTGGCATAAAAAACATCAGCACAATAAGTAGAAACCAAATAATCATCTTCCCAATCCATCCTCCATGATGCCAAGAATCACGTCGATCGTTCTGGTCCTTCACACCAATCATTATTATGGCAAGCACCACGAAAAACAGGAAATTTCCCAAGCTGACCCGAAGAACTGTACTAGTCTGGTACCACTCTTTTGTGTGATCAGCATTGTTAATCCCTTCAAGGTCAAATCAATTTGATATGTCAGATACAGATCTAACACACAAAGTTCATTCAGCAGACATCCAGACATTATTTCTAGCTCACATATCTCAAGCAAAAATTAAGTCCTCAACATGCACATCATACATGCCTTTGCTGGAATTATAGTGATTATGCTGATACAGATATAATGCTTCACATTTCCTAAACCTACATGAAATTTTGTGGTTGTTTTCACCTTCCACATGTTTCTTGTTCCTAATTTTATCTAGTATTATAATATCAACAAATACTTCCTCCGTTTATTTATTTATTTTAGTTGCAACATTTTTATTCTCACACTTGTCAATGCACAACTTCAACCAAAAATCTTAAGTTATTGATAAATAAAAAAACATAACAAAGTTGACAGTTTGAGGTGCATCTAACAAGATATCATATAACTATGTTTTTCTTTAAGTCACCAAACATGGCCATAGTAGGGGAGGGGGTTTCCTCATCCCAACTACTGGTGGCCAGGAAACAAAAGACTACTAGTGCCAAAGGAACCCCACCGCCAGCTGGTTAATTATCAGAAAGGATCCTAATCGAGTTAGAATTACAGGTTCGACTCTTAAGAAATTAAATCCCCGCATCATGATGCCAACACCCCTGATATGAGCTCTTGATACTCCATACATCCCTAATCAATACTCCTGCTTTGTTTGGTAAAGATTTGCTTATAAGATGTTCAATAGAAATATCATAACTACCCTTCCCTTTTTGAAGTTTAACTCCTTAATCATGCCAAAGATTAATTCTTTGCTTCAAGTTCTAAGTTAGTAACTTCATCAAGTATTACATGGAAAATCCTGTGGTTGCTTACACCTGTCACATCTATATTGTTGTTCCTACTTTCTTACAGACTTCCAATGTCACCATATACTTTCCCCATTTTTAATAGCTTATATTAACACTTGCTAATGCATAATTCAACCCTTTATATATAAAGTTGATAAACTGAAAGTATATGTTGAGGTGCATCTAACAATATCCCATCAACAAAGACGGTCATAATAGAGTGTACATTTGTGTAGGTGCACCGTAAAAACTGTTTGCATATTCTTTACCCTAAAATTGTTTTACTTCAACCAACCCCGTTCTTGGGTTTCACCATAAATCCATCAACCCAAGTGCTGAATTCTGATAAGTCTTGTTTGCAAAGCCTGCATTTTGAGAAAAGTGCCCCGCTTAAGGGGAAAAAGGGGGGAAGGGTTTACTCAACCCAATTATTGGTGGCCAGGTAACAAAAAGACTACTAATGCCAAAGGAAACCCACCAACAGTGGGTCATAATTTGGTCTAAATTACAAAGCCAAGATATATAAAAGATACTCGCTATCTAAAAAATACTTCGTAAGTCATACTTCATATTTGATAATATTCATTTTTAAGATATTTAATAGATTTTCATAACTAACCTTCCCTATTTGAAGTTCACTTCCCAATCATGCCAAAGATTAATCTTTGCTTATTTGCTTGAAGTTCTCAGTTAATGAATACATCAGGTATAATATGAAATTTCAAATTTTGAACTTCCTACAAAAAGTAACCTAATTCTATAAGACAGCTTCAGTTAGAGCTATCGCCTACAATATAACGGGTCATCCCATCAAATAGGCAAAATCCATGCCACAACCATTCTTCTTTCACAATGCAGATACTATTGTTCCAAACTGCATTAGCTTAAGCACAACTCAAATTCTTCCAATAGTGATAGCTTACCTAAGGGTAAAAACCCCCCTTTTTTTAGCATGTAGCTTTCATTATGCCTAAGTTAGCAGCTATATTTAAACCATTTGCAACATAAGAAGACTATTATCATCTTCTAAAATCCCACCACAATTGTACTAATTCTTCTACAAAAATCTCACAAGACTAAATCTTCCATTCCCATAAACTACTTCTTACCCCCTTTTACCCAATCAATGACCATTCAAAATGATAACAAATTTCAACAACCAATTGCAAAATTAACAGCAAACAAAAGACAAATCAACAAATTGGGCAATCAACACCAAATTTCAGCACAAAACCCATAAAATCAACAACAAATTGAACCCAAAAAAACCAACGAATTGATAAAAAAATTGCAATTCAAGCATAATTGAAGGAAAATGAGAGATACCCAGATGAAATTAAACAGTAAAAATGACAAAAACATACAAGGGAATTTTTGCAGCAAGGGAGAAGCGACTTCTCGAAGAACCCAGGAAACAACAAGAGAAGCACCAAAGAGACCACAATAAGCAATACGAGCAGACTTCTTTGTGATCCCAGATGCTACTGATGTGCAACACCCGCACGCAAGAGATGCGCAGCAGGAAAACAAGCACGACATCTTTTTCTCTTTCTTCTGATTTCTGGGTTTTGTTTGTGTTTAGCTTTTTGTGGGCTGTTTTATAATGAGATGAGTTTATTGATCGGATGCAGGAAGAAGTATCTGGAAACACTGACGAGTTCTGTTTTACGGAGTTTGAATTTTGACTTGAATTATTGGAGGATTACAAAACATGTGATGTGGCCTTGTATTTCTTCTTTAATCCATGTAGGTTAAACTCTATTACGGTATAGCGTAATATTGATTGTGTCGTGTATACGGGTTACTCAACTAAATCAATAAGTATTATTCTTATAAATAATTCTATGTACTCCGTATCATTACTTGGTGAATATTTTAGTTTCGTATATGAGTGTCTCACACTCTCATGCTGGAAAAATAGAAGAGATGGTATCACTTCATAAACTAGAATTGTTATTCCTTCCAAGGGTCTGTTCATATTTACTAAACTGAGCTGAATTAAACTGAATTGAAATGAACTGATTGGAGCTGAACTGAGCTGAAATAATATTTTATGAGAGAAGGAAATTAGGAGCTAAACTGAACAGATTGGAGCTGAATTGAATTGAACTGAACTGGACTGATTAGAGCTGAGCTGAACTGAACTGAGCAGAAATTAAGTAATGTGAACAGGCCCTAATTCTATGTATCATTATGGTTTAGTATGGACCGAATCCTCCTCCTTTGTTTAGGTTGTCTATCTTTAATTGGTGCTCCATACTAGATAGAGATTAACACATGGTCTCACTAATAAATGTGTCCACATTTATTACACTTTTCTCTTTTTTGAATATTTTTTAATAAGATTCCACTAATTAAATTTCTCCATGCATGATTTCAATTTTTAATCATCATTCTGTTTTCCAATCACTACATTAATACGTTGTCCCTTTTTCTTCTTTGTCATTTTTTTTTTGTTTTGAAAATTTAAACTAATTATACGTACATACTTTTTTTCCAATGGAATATTATCGTATTGATTCATTTGAATGCAAATTGTATGAGCCAATTTGATATAGCCAGCAATAAATGTCAAAATACTTAATCCACTTAATCCAATCAAATGATCTATCCAAATCATATATGATATTTTCCACACCCAAATCAATAGTATTAAATACTCCAATAATGCATATGAACACATCTCTTTTACATGATATTCTTACCTTATATGGCATATACAACAAAGCCTTATATTGTTTCTTGTACCATATCATATACCCCGGTCTATATTATCCCTCATTTTCTTAGACTACATAAATAGGTTCGTAGTATTAGTAACAATTACAAGCTCGACATCTCTCTTACACATAAAACCAACGTGACTAATATATAAATACTGAAGCAAAATAGATATCACTAGCATAAAGTGTGACTGAGTATTGTAAGAAACAAAGACTCGCTTCAACGAGAAGAAAATGGCTGAACCAAGATGTTCATGGGATGATGTCTTGGTTTATAATCAAAACAGTCAAAGTTGGCCTGAATGGCTTCCAAATGATTGGTGCATTCATCGCGACATTAGCACTCCAGAAAACCGAATGGTAATTATTTTCTCTTTATTTTAAATTGTAATTTACTTTGTATTAGATTTAATCGTTTGTTTAATTTTATCATTTTTTCATGCATAAAAAAATAATCTTTCGGTCTATATAAATACCATTAAAAAAGACTTTTTTTTGTAAAAATATATATATATATATATATTTATAATGGCTGATATAAAATTATTGTTTTTGTAGGTAAAGAAGATATTTTTTAAATTGTTGACATGTATCTTGATTATAATTAAGTTTTCAAAGTCACAAACAAGTTTATCATCTCTAATTAATTCTTAGAAAATGATGTTTTGTTAGTCTAAATTCCCTCAACATTTGTAGATCACATTTGAACATTTAGCCTTTTACTGAAAATTGGTAATTCTGATGAAATTAAACTTGATTAGAATTCTAAGGATTAAGGACCTTTTTGCTAGCCAAAACCCCATCGCCAAGCTATGAATCTCAAATTTAGGCTAGAACAAGGAAGTATAAATAGCCGTTAAATTCATACCCGTATATAGATTGGATATGTACAACGACACTTATTAGTTTTATTTTTTAAAAAAAGGCGCGCAAAGTGCTTTGATTTAATTCTAGAGCCATTAGTTATTGTACGCTTTTGTTATCCTGATTTGCTTCACTTATATCTTTTAGCAATTGTCTTAAATTTAATCACGCTTTTTTTGGTAGTCTTACTCAAATCCAAAAGGCAAAAGTTTTCACTCCATGGAGGAGGTTGTTCAATACCTAGCTAAAGAAGCAATGAAACCGGTACCACGGGTGCCTAGGCAAACCAAGAGGAAACTTAATGGTAATTACATAGTTTTATTTAGTAATTAATATATTTTCTTGTATAATTAGCGGGATTTCTCCAAATATTAATGACTTTTTTTAATTAATGTAGCTATAATTAATTAAAGTGGGTTGATAGTTTTCCATGAATTTTAATTGACAGATAAAGTTGAAGAACAGATACCCGCAGAAGAAAATGAACCACCAGTTATTGTCAATTCACCACCACAAGACTGGCCCGATTGGTTGCCACAAGACTGGTACATTGAGCGAAGTTTTGCAAACCCCACTAATGTGGTAATTAATTTTATTAGTCCAATTCAATAATTTGTCATTTTTAGATAATTATTTTTTTCTAATCAATGCAAACATTGTAGAATAATTTAAGTGTAGCTTCAAGGCAAAATCAATTATTCATGAAATAATAAGATAGAAAAAATATTATTACGTGAAATAATATATAATCTTTTTTTTTTTTGACAATAGCAAATCTTACAGCAAGGCTAAACTACACATAATTTGAAAGGGTCATACGACACTTTCTAGCTATTATATCCGCCTTTCTCACTTGGTCCCTTTCTACCTTCAGAATTGTGCACCTTTGAAAGGTAGCACCCACTGACCTAATTTCCTTGAGGATCCAAGCAATTGAGACATCCTTACCTACACTTTCTTGAAGATTGTTAATAAGCACAATTGAGTCCGAAAGAATGAGAACCCCTTGCTTATCTTTCTCCTTTGCCCATTTCATAGATTCTAAGTAAGCCCATGCTTCACAATGAAGAGCCGACGCTGCCACTCCATATTTACCCCCCTCACTGGTTTCATTTTCTTGGTTACCCCCTACTACAGCCCAACCGATCCCGGCCCTTGTTGTTTTCTTGTCCCACGACCCATCCACACTTACCTTGAAACTATCATAACCGCTCCTTTCTTTCCCCAACTGAACTAAGTTGAAACCCGGGGGTAGGGTTGGATCATCCCTTAACTCAATTCTGGCACCATTATTATATTCATCATTTTTGCAAAAAGTTTGATGGTCTTGAATTGCCAGATTGATATATTCTGTTACTAGGCTTGCTCCCCCATTAACCTCATTGAAGCTCCTTGCATTCCTTGTTTTCCATAGTCCCCATAATGTAGCAATAAAACTAATGCTACGGGTACCATACATACCATCCTCGCTATAGAACAACAGGATATAGTGCAGGATCCACATTCGAAGTGAATTGAACCCAGTCAAGTCAGAGCAAATTGCCAGGGCTCCATTACCCCAGACCTCCTTTGCTAGAATACAACGTCTGAACAGATGTTGAATGTCCTCTTTTTCCTCCCCACAAAAATCACACCACCCCTCAATTTGTAAGCCCCTTCTAACCAGATTTCCTTTCACTGCAATACTATCATGAAAGAGCTTCCACAGAAAAATCTTCCATTTAGGTTGAATATGCATTCTCCATATGAGCTTTACAAATGTTTCCTCTTTAATCGAGAGAGCTCTATGCCCTGCTCCTTGTTCCTTTGCCAGAAAGTAATAGCCAGTTTTAACAGTAAACCTTCCTGACGGGTGGTGTTTCCAATATAGGAAATCATCCTCCATGGAGCATGGGAGTTCCATAGCCAAAATTGATTTCGCACTGTCCCATTCAAAACATTCTCTAACTTTCCCCACTTTCCACACAGCTGACTCTTTCTCAATAAAATCACTAACCTTCCATCCTAGTGACCCTCCTAGAGTTTGGCTTGAACTTGCAACTGGAATCTCGCCATTGACCCACGGCATGCTGATAGCCTTAATTCTTTCCCCGTTTCCAACTTTCCAAACGAAACCTTTTTCGAATGACATATTCACTTTCTGCAGGCTAGACCTTCCCATTGAAGGACAGCCTCTTCTCTCATAAGAACTAGTCAAATTGCAAATCCCACAAGGTTGAAAACCTCTATGAATTCTAGAAAGGAGTAGCTGTGGATGCAAGTGCATCCTCGTCGCTTGTTTAAAAAGAAGTGCGTTGTTAAGTGTAAAAGTACCTCGAATACCAAGAACTCCCATACTCTTAGGCAGTTGAATAGTCGATCTGTTCACCCAGTGCATACCCTTGTCTCCATTGTTAGACCACCAGAACCTTGTGATAAGGGAGTCAATCTTGTTTGCCACACTTTGAGGAAGTTTCATACATTTCATCACATGTGCTGAGATACTCACCAGGATTGTGTTGATTAAGATAAGTTTGGCTGACTGGGAAATACGCAGTGAGGCCTAAGAAACAATCTTTTCTGACACCTTATCAACCAGATATTGAAAGGATGTGCTCTTTCTCCCCTGTATATCAATTGGGGCCCCTAGATGAATCCCCATGTTGCTGGTCTCAGCCATGGACAGAATCCTTTTTAATGATTCACGAGTGCTGATATCAAAACCTGGGGAAAACTTGGCAAAAGATTTTTGTAGATTTAGTTGTTGACCATAAGCACTACCAAACCTGTGAAGGATACCCTTGATGTGATTGCAAGATTCCTCTGTTGCTTTAAAGAAAAGCATGGCATCATCCGCAAAGAATAAATGCAAGATCGAGGGGGATCTTCTCGACACTCTTAACCCCTTAAATTGATTGATATCTTCTGCCAAGGTCAGCATCCTTGAAAGGATATCCATACAGAAAATGAACATATATGGAGATAACGGATCTCCTTGACGTAGCCCACAATTGGGGGTGAAGTGATCTGTGGTTTTCCTATTAATGAGAGCCTTGAAACTTACCGTCGAGATACACTGAGAAATCATCTTGATCCAGTGGTTAGAGAAACCATAAGCTTGCATAACTTTGAGAAGGAAGGTCCAATCAACCCTATCATATGCTTTTGACATATCAATCTTGACTGCAGTGTAGTTCGACCCCTTTCTCGAATTAATAAGGTGCATAAGCTCGTGGCTTAGAAGAACATTATCCTCCATATATCTCCCTGGAATAAAAGTATGCTGATTCTCAGTTATAAGTTTTGGAAGGATTACCTTAATCCTGTTGACCAGACATTTTGAGATACATTTATACACTGTGTTGCATAAGCTGATAGGTCTAAACTGATTAGCTGCTTCAGGGACCTTTACTTTTGGAATTAGCACCAGAAGGGATTGATTCCACTCTTTTAGCATGTTTCCTGTTTTTAAAAATTGGTGAACACTATCAATTACCAATTGCCCTACTTCTTTCCGATATACTTGGAAAAAATATGCTGTGAACCTATCTGGACCCGGAGACTTTGTTTTGTGCATATTGAACATAGCATTCTTGATTTCTAAATCGGTGAAGGGCCTATCAAGCCAAAGCCTGTCCTCCAACGTGATCAAGGGGATATCCATTTCCCTTAAAAGAAGGTCAATTTCTTCCCCATGGTTATTCGTGATCATCGGATTATAAATCTTCTTGATAGAAGAAAGGACCACATCCTCCACTTCTTTTTGCCCTTCAACCCAATTATCATTCTTATCTTTTAGAGTTAGGATTTCATTCTTCAGTTGTCTTTGCTTTACTCTCCTATACATTAGGGTAGTAGGGCAATCACCAAATTTTACCCAGTTTTCTTTCATTCTTTGCTTCCAAAATTCAAAACTAAGTTGATTTTCAGAAATTCTTTGATTAATCTGAAGAGTATAGCTATCCCCTTCTTGTGCCGAGTTGATACTTAACCCCGTATTTCGAAGATCTCTTGTTGTTCTCCTCCAATTAATACCCCAAATTTTTTTTATTTTCTAGGCACCAATATTGAAGCTTAGTTCTTACCATTCTTAGCTTCCTAGCAAGTTGGTACATATTCGATCCATGGATTCCAATCTTCCAAGTTGCCTACACCAACTCTCTAATTTCTGGAAAATTGAGACACCAACTTTCTATTTGGTAAGGCCTATTTGAAGTAGGAGCATCCAAGTGAGAATGATAAGTAATTGTCGCATGATCCGAGCAAACAATTGGTTCATGAATTAGTTTCCCATCCGGTGAATGATGAAACCATTCCTCTGTAATATAGGCTCTGTCCAACCTTTCAAGGATTAGCCTATCCTCTTCCCTTTTATTACTCCAAGTAAACCTTGGTCCGGCAAAAGGAACTTCCGTAGCATTGCTACTAAATCTCCAATCAAGGAATGCATCGATTCCTCTAATTGTAGTTGAGCCACCCAATTTATCACTTCCACTTTCCACTTGGTTGAAGTCCCCTATTATTAAGTACATTTTTGAACTCTTCCACAAACCATTGGAGTTGTTCCCACACAATTCTTCTATGTTCTACTTGAGGCTCGCCATAAAAGAACAATACATACTTAAAGCTTCCATTAGATTCATTGATCTTACAAAGGATGAAATTTTTTGAAGAGTACAAACATTCTACTACATCACTTGACCAAACTAAAACTAAAAGCCTTCCACTACTTCCTTCCGCATTCCAACCAAAAATCGAACTAGGGTGCAAACTATCTAACTTACTAGCCGCATTAACAAAATCCATTTTAGTTTCCGAAAGGAACATAAACATAGGTAGTTTAGATCGAAAGAGCCACACTATGTAGGGAATTGCAAGAGAGTGTGGGTCATTAAAGCCTCTACAATTCCACGCCATCACTTTCATGTCTCTTTAGGGGGTTGGCTTGAGTTAGCCATCTCACCCCCGGAAGAGATCCTCATCGAATCAAGTATCATCACTTGCAAGTCAATATCCATATCATCCCTAATTCCATGAAATGCCGAAGTCACTTCTTCACTCTTTTGTCTTTTGAAAGAAGATTCCGATGAAGAAGAAGAGATTTGTTGATGCCTTTTGTTTTTCCCTTTTTTCTTGAGATCATCATCTATCTCCACCCCGAACTCACGAGCCATGTCCGGATCCGAGATAGCCTTAGAAGCAAATTTCTTTTCCCCTTTCTCATCCCTTAGCCAAATAGCAAAACCCCCTTTTTTGGACCATCTATGTATCCGCTTGAACCTTTTCCTTTCAACCCAATCATAATCGGATTCACTATAACGGATCGAGTCACCACCACAAGAGTGAGGGTGGTTGCCAATTGCCTCCCTTATCCTTTTCCTAGTATTAGCACTATCATCATAATTAAACAAGTCAGTGAAATTAAAAGAGCTAAAATGCGATACCGGGGAATTTGGAGGATCAAATTCCGTCAAAGGGAGATTCGGCAAGCCTGCCAAATCTTCATTCGAGAGCTGCAGAAATGGGCCCGTGTTGCCCCTAGCAGTTCAGTGTATTTCCCGAATTTCAGCCCGCCTTGCTTCTCTAATTCCCAGTGTTAACGTAGTGCTAGCCTCTATGATTTGTGCATATTCCTCATCAGTAAGATTTTCCTCTCCCAATCTCATAGGAGTCATCACAGTAGAGCTCGAAATACCATTGTTTGTGGCAAGAATGTTGGTTGGATAACCACCCCGAAACTGCCATGCCTCGTTACCCAAGATCGCCAGATTATTTCCTTCAAAAGCCGCTGAGGTTAAGGCCCATTCTGAAATACCAAGAGTGTGAAATATGGTGCCCGGACCCCCTGCTTGGATTTCTCTATTTCTTTCCGAAGACGATTCCCCCACCTCAAAGGTGGAGCCCGCAAAGAGTTGCCGCGCCACCGGCGGCTGACTCACCGGAGCACTCACCGGAGCAGCAACCTCAAGGTTGACAGCCGTAGTCCGACTCCCACCTATTCTTATAGGGCTTACCCTATTAGGGTTAGGGTGTGGTGGTTGAATATATTCGGCGTACGGATCCGCCCCCAAACCCAATCTTCTGCCAGGGGAGAGGCGAAGTATAGGTTGCGCCGGCGTCACCTCCCTTTCAATTATTTCCGACTCCTCATTAGATAAATCCTCCTCTCCCGTATGATAGTTTTCGCTATCATCACTAGTGGGTGGAGAGGGGGGTTTCTCATATGGGTGGCCTTCATCGAACTCCCCACCATCTCGTGGTACTCTTTGAAACATAGTATGATTTTCATGAATTTCAAAAATGCGCAGATCGACCCCCGTATTGCGAAACCTATACCTGTCCGGCAAACCATGAATATAGTTAGAATAAAAAGGGTATTCAGCAGGACCGTACAATACCCGTATTCCGTCCGCTTCCACTTCGTCGAGTCTACGCCGCACCCTTCTCCTTGCCGTTCGTGAATGAAGAGGGCAGCGTAGTGTAGAATGTCCTGCACACCCACATGATTTGCAAAATTTGAAAATACCCTCATATCGTAAGTACACCCAAATTACCCGATTTCCTTCCAACGGGATAAAGCACCCCGGAATGAGAGGAATTGATAGATCCACCAACACACAAGCTCGCAGCTCTGCGTGTAAAGGGAGGTGGTCTCCTGTATGATCAATTTCTTCCACATAACCAATATGTCTGAAAATCTGTCTAGCCCACCCCGTGGTGAGGTAAGCTAGAGGTAATCCATATACCCTCACTCAAATTCTAGTTAAGGTGAAATTCATTTGGTGAGGTACAAAGTCTCTTTGATACCTTCGAAAATTGATGATTCGCCCATCAATTACTGCCGTACTGACTTGAACCAAGCTTTCAAAGTCATTCCCATTCTTGCATTCAAACAAAAAATAAATCCCACATCTATGGACTCGAATATCCCCACTTCGAATCCACCTCGAATTGACTACGTACTGCACATAATCCTCAGGTGGGGGATGTGGCCCAATGAAAATGCCTATTACACAAGCATTGAAGTTAATAGCACTTTCATCTAAATCAAAATCAGGAGGTGGAGGGATTAGGGGTCCCCCTCTTAGATCTAGATTATCATATTCATTATGAGTATTTGGGGAGGGTCTGTCGTTTTCCATAACAACAAAGAGAAGGAGTAAATATTACATAAGAGTTTAAGAGAAGAGAAGAAAAGAAATTAAGAGGACTTAGAGTGTTTGCAGAAAGAAGACAGAAGAGAAGAATAATCAGAAGAGGTGAGTTGAGTTTGAGTTCTGAGAAGTAATTCTCATTTATAGCCAAGAGTAAGTTCTTGAGAAGTGAAACGTTGAGAGCATGGGGAGCAAGAGCTGAGCAAATTTAATGCCTAATACACTAGCCGCCTATATCAGCGCTGCTCCAATCGTTGAAGGGAACAATAACTGCTGCACTGCTATTGGTTGCATGTCTTCATAGGCTGCGCTCAGAGAAATAAATTGTGACAGCAGCTGGAGAAATATATTAACCTTTCCTGGAAGCCGAGGAGTTTCATCAAGAACGAGTAAAGTCTTGTTGGAAGAAGTAAAAGCTAGTATTGGAACCCACAAACAGAAACACTCAAGGATTAAGATCCTTATCTATCAAAATAGTTGGAGATATAACCCCAAAAGAAATTCCTGCTAAAAGATTCAACTGAAAAGTGAATAAGATCAAGCAGATTCTCAACTTTGGAGAATGAAAACCTAGTTGAACTAGGAGGAGCTCACTTTTTGTGAGATATGCTCTCAACTTAGAGAGAGAAAGTTATACGAAATAATATATAATCAGTGTAATAAGAAAAATAAATAATCACTTTGAATTGTTGATTTATTGGTAAAAATAGCTTGTTTATATGGACCATACCTTTTATCTGAAATTTATCATAAATTATCTAAAGTTAAAAATGTGAATTTGTGCCTGGCTAAGGTAAATTTGTATACAGTGTAAATTACAGTCTACATAATTAACTTTTTTTTTTATCATAACTATCTCAAATAAATTTCATTATGCATTTTCATCACATTTCTATGATCGATTATGTACTAAACTATGCCAAGTAATGATATAATTAGATGATTGTGCGTGATTGTGCAGATTTACTGTAGTCCTAAATGGAAGAGGTTTCAATCCAAGGAAGAGGTTCTTCATCATCTCGATATCGAGGAGAAGAAGAAGAAATCAAGGATTGGATGAAGAAGGTTAGTTTCAAAGTCTAGTAACTATTGTTATATTGTATGCTACATATACTTTTCTAATACTTTATATGGAGTTTATCAATAGGTAATTATTTTTTGTAATTTTCTTTTCAGGTAAGGCGTATTGTTTTATCATGAGTACAATGATGCAAACAACAATTAAATCGTGAGATTACAAGAGTAGGGTTTTATTTATAAGACTATATATTGGCTGATTTAATTAAGGAGTTTTTGAACATGATGAAAAAATATATTATTGAAATTGTGACTTAAGTTGTATGTGTAATCGAATTTTGTTTTCATGAGAAAACAAATCAAAGCTTTATATGCCTGTTATTTATCATGAGATTTTTGTTTTTTCATTGTGCATGTGTAATACTTCCTCCATTTTTTAATTAGTTGGCACCATTTGACTTTTACACTATTCACAAACTACACTTTGACTAGATTTTGTGGTCTATAGCTACTGTAAAACGTAGTCTAGTAAGATCTTGTTTAAATCGTCTCAATGTATAAAATTCTATTAATATCCACTTTTTATAATTTTACAGTATCGAAAATAGAGATATCAATCGTTAAAATAGTGTGTTGACAAGGGTGATAAAAGAAAGGTGTATGTCAACTAAATAAAAATGGAGGTAGTATATATCATAAAGCTAAAAATAGCAGTGATGTTGACAAAATAATGATGTTCTTTTTATGATCAGATCAGAGATGCATGGAAAAAGATATGTCTGATTTTAAGATTTTATTTGGTCTCAAGGATTATATTGAGACTCTTAAAATTATACACCTAGCTAGCTAAACAATTATTGGTTCAACACAAATTTCGCATAAATTATATTTTTCTTTTCTTTTAGTGAATCTAGCTTTCCATGTTACAGCATCAAAATCAAAAAAAATAAAAAAATAAAAAAAAAACAAGAGAGTCTAAGGATACAAAATAAACCACATAATAAATAGATAACCAACCAGCTTTTTTGCTCAATTTTGTTCGTGAGCCTTCTATTATTACTAAGAAGTCTTTTTTTTTCCTTTGTTATTAAAGTTTATAGTTGATATGTCTAATTTATATAGTGTTTGACCTCCGTCCCTTGGTCATAATTAGTAGTGTTTTTGGCTCTTTAGAGCCACTTTATTACTAATTGGTGTTTTTCTAGTGTATTTCGTAGTTTTGGTTGAGTTTGAGCATTTTCCCAAGTTTTCATGGAGCGACTACGGACATTGGAGGAGCACGACCATCTTTAAAGCCCAAGGCCGGTTAGAGTTATCAAGCTGGTGATTAAGGGCTCGGTATTTGGAATATCGAGGCATTTGGACAAAGTATTCAAGATCCGAAGAGGAAATCCGGATTGGGCCGAAAAATCGAAGCCCAATCAAAGTCCAAACCTTGAGGAGGAGTCGGGCCCGATTGGTGAGGTGCGCAAGTGATGCTGCTGGTGCACGGCCATAGCGCGCCCGATCGGGTGAGCTATTAGCTCGATCGGGCACAGCTGCATCATAAGGGAAACGAAGAAAAAGGCGCGCCCGATCGGGCGGCCATTCGCCTGATCGGGCGCATGTTTCTGGAAAGGCTCTTTTGACGAGCACTTAGTTTTTTATTAGGAGTGTTGTTAGTCTTTGTTATAGTATGTTTGAGGATTATTATTTTGACTTACCTTCTTCCTTAGACTTTCTCTCTCTAGATTTCTCTAAAACTCTTACTTTTGTTCTTGACTCCACTTTGTAATTCTGTCGCTTTCGGTAACGATTTCTTCTTATTTAATTTCAGCAATTTTATTTCTTTAATCTGTCATGACTTGTTTAATCTCTTTATTTAGTTTAGATTTAATTATGTCTGAATAGTTTACTTCTAGGGTTTATGGGGATCCATAATTAATATGAAGGGATAATTTGTTATTGTTGATTATTGATATTGCATGATAACTTCTTATTGAATTGCATTAATTCTTTGCAATTGGATTATGAATCGAGCATATGTGATTTGATTGTAAATGTTTAGCAATATTGAAGTGATGAATCGAGCAGAGCAGATGTTAATTTGATATTAAAGACTATTTTCAATAGGAACTTAGATCTAGTAAATTGCGAGAGCTCGTTAGGTCTATGTTGATTAATAAATTGTGAGAGCCTGTTAATCATGTTATTTGTGCAATGTTAATTATTGATTGTTATGCTTTATCCCGGAATATTAATTATTGGTGAACCTGTGACCCAAGGCCTTCTTATTATTGTTTTTCTCACGAAACTTGATCTCCGTAGTTTAATTCTTTTTACAACAACAATTAGTTACTTTGATAATTTGGATTATAATTAATTAATTAGGAATAGAAAGACCATTTTCCCTGTGGATTCGACCCTACTTCCCTATCTGCATTAGTTAGAGGACTTAGATAATACTTTTGATTAGGGGATACGACTTTACCATGTCAATAGTACGTACATCAAAATGAAAAAATATATCTAATATAACCTATGGAGTAAATGGAAATATATCAAACTATTCATAATATAATAAGCTATAAAATTAGTGTTTCATTTTTTACACCTAAGCTTTCATTCAATGAATATAACTTTTATTGAATTGCTATATAGTAAAATGACTATCATCTAGAATAAGAAAAGAATCAGTCATATTTTTTCCTAGCTAGGCTACTCCAATTAGTGGGAAGATGTCTTAAGATTTTATTTTATTTTATTTATTATTTTTTTTAACATGAAAAAATTTAATGTGTTAATGAATTGAATTGGATAGACTCAGCTCATATACTTTATGTTATGTTTATTAGCACATTTCAAACCTTAAATTATGAGGTTATGAAAAATTAAATTTAGGGAAGCTTAAGTAATAATTAAAGTTGTTTGGCAAGCACCTAGCTTATAGGTATTGAACAATTATAAATTATTTTTTATAATTTATTTATAATTTAATTGAGATTGTACTCTAAATGTCATCTCAAATTTAGGTATTGAACAATTTTATATTTCATCGTCTGAAAGAACTAATTATAACAAACAATCCTATAAGTAGCTACCTTGTCAATAATTAAACACTTTCTTATTTTCAGCTAGTTCCTTTTTTATTTAAGTCTAGCTTATTTGTTTCGATTGTGCTCTTTTTTCAGCTAAATTAAGTACAATAATAAACCACTAAGTTATCTTTATTTGGCTTAGCTTATTATTGCTGAGATGAACTTATATTGAACTTATTTGTCCCAAATAAACCTAGGCTTCGGTAGATCCACTAATATATTTTTGATGAATATAATTAACTTAATTAATATTGTTAAACTTGACTTAATATTCTTGAAATTACTATTTTTGTTGAATTTAACTTATTAATGTTGTTTTCGCAATCCAAATGGTTCTTGCATCATTCATAATTTCTATGTTCTCTTTTAGTAGCAACATCTTGACTTTTACACTTGTCAATGCAAAATTTCAACTCGAAATTATATCACTAGTTATAGATATAGGTAAAGAAATATAATACTTTAATATTGTGAAAATGTAAATCTTGACGAATTTAACAAGATCTCACATGAAACATGACTATATTTCGCCTACTCAGATAAAATAGTGCATGACATTTTCTAAACGTTGCAACTAAAACTAAATGGTGGAAGTATGATTCTTTCACCAAATTTGGATTGCAACGATCACCGTTGATATAGAAATAATCTACCTCATTTTATTGCCCATCATATTTATCCACGCAACTCAATTTTAGAGGTGTTTCCACATCAAAATATCTTGACCAAAATGGACAGAAAAGTCATATCACGCATTCAATTACAAGCTATATAACGAGTAATTCATATGTACTCTTATAATTCAGCCAAGCAAATTTTGCAATAAAAAAAATCCTAGGGAGGTCAAAATTCTTGATTCTAAGGTTGTTATTTTCTTTTTCAAAATCGAGACAATATTTTAGGAATTCTCGCACCAACCTTTACTTTCTTATTCTTAAGTTTTTAATCAACAAGGGAAGGAAAGGAAACAGTACATTTCGTAGGTAGAGAAATTAAGAGGAAACGCTCGAATTTTGATTTTCCATCTAGTTCGATTAATCCAAGAGAAGAATTGGCTTATCCAGGTAATTGAAAACTTGATCCCTTCATTTTTCAATTTAAAATCCATAAAGATTCTTTTTAAGTAATTTATTATTTATATTAAAAAAAGACAAATTTTACAAGTTTTATTGCGAGTGATTTGCTTGTGATCTCAAGAGGTGTAAAGACTGAGGTTTGTTTTTAATTTTTATAGTCTCATAATTTAGCTTTAGGGCTTGTTTAGTTCACCTTATTTTTGCTTATTTGAACTAATCTAAACTAATATGTTCTGATCTGATCCGATCCGATCTACTCTGATATGATCTAATCTGGTTGATTTGATCTAATTGTCTAATTTGACCAAATTTTTACTACAATAATCTGAAATATCTTTAGTTGAAGTTTGTTACATTCGTAATAATGTACATTTATTAGTACGTAATTTTTTGTAATTTTTTTATTACAAAATTAAAGATATTTAGCGATAAAAATAAAACCACACATAAAACGATAATGTAAGTCAAAGCTTATTTTTCTGATTTAATTTGATCTTATTTTTTCTAATCTGATCTGAAATAAATTAAAATAAAGTGAAGTAAATTAAACATGGCACAAGTCTTTTTTTTTCAATTATAAGATATTGTTTTAGTAGTCATCGTATCATTTAATTTACTTCATGTTGTTCTTATACAATTTGATTTGCATGCAGTCTTGGAGAAGGAAGGTTGGGAAGACACATATCATATATAAATAAATTAGAGGTATGATATTAAATCCAAAAATGTGATTTTTTATTTTCTTTTTAGATCAATTAAATTGTGGAATGAACTGGTTTAATTTATTTGAGAGATGGAAAAGTTGACCTCCTTTATTTTCTTCACTTCTGTGACCATGTTTGATAAAGGAGAATGAATTTTTTGGTAATTCAAACACATTGTTACAATTTATTTGGTTAATGATGATATTTGAGGGGAAGTGAAGGAACAAGAATTCAGGAGATGAATTCATGGCAATAATTCAGTAACATGTGTTTTCACTTCAAAATTATCCACCTTATTTGAAACGATTTGATTATTTATTATAAGAGAAACAAGATCCCTCAAATTCATATTTTTTCTATGCTTTTCTTTCCCACAATTAATATCAAATTTAAAGAATCAAGGGTTTTTAGTGCTCTTACATTTTTAATAGCCAATTAATATCAAATTCCTATTTCTTCTCTTCACAACACGTTGTTAGTGCTCTTACATTCTTAATAGCCGTTAGTACATATTTAATGACACAAAATTATTGATGCTAATGTGACACAATTGTTGAGATAATCACTTTTAATGTGGTGGTAAACTCTTTACCACCTCGTTGACATTGGTGATACAAACTTAATGTGAACGTACTGCACTTTAATTTATTTCCTTGTTTTTATTCATTTATTGCAATACAAAATCAAAATTATGATTTTTTATTTATGGCATTGATGCATTAATTTGATATCATATTAATTATATGTAATATGTTACCATATTATGTGATATGTTACCATATATTATATTATTATGTTAGTTACCATATATTATATTATTATGTTCCTGTCAAAAAAAAAAATATTATTATGTTAATTACCATACTATTTTGGCATGTTACTAAATCAATTTGATATTATTGCTAGGAGGTTAATGAAAATTTATTAATTATATGTGATATGTTACCATATTATGTGAAAAGTTATTAATTATTCATTAACCTCCTAGCAATAATATCAAATTGATATAGTAACATGGCAAAATAATATGGTAATTAATATAATAATATAGTATATGGTAACTAATATAATAATATAGTATATGGTAACTAACATAATAATATAATATATGGTAACATATCACATAATATGGTAACATATCACTATAATTAATATGATATTAAATTAATGCATCAATGCCATAAATTAAGAATCATGATTTTGATTTCGTATTGCAATAAATGAATAATAACAAGGAAATAAATCAAAGTGCAACATAATGCATGTATGTTCACATTAAGTTTGTATCACCACTGTTAATTAACGAGGTGATAAAGAGTTTACCATCACATTAAAATTGATTATCTCAGCAATTGTGTTACATTAGCATCAATAATTTTGTGTCATTAATTATGTACTAACGGCTAGTAAGAATGTAAGAGCACTAACAACGTGTTTTGAAGAGAAGAAATAGAAATTTGATATATACTTGTAATTTGTACTTGGATAACCCTTGTTAAAACATTTTTTTTTTTTCTAATTAAACAGAACTTATGACACATGAAATAAGTGAAAAAAGGTGAATAGAAAAGGCTCTTATAGCTTGATATGGCAGTCAACCAATGAACATAGATAACCCTTTCAACTATATATTCAACTTATTAATGATAACTTCTAGTAATTAAAAAAAAAAAACCTTTTAACCAAAACTAGTTAGTTCTTTTTCTATATATATAAACTTTCAATCCATTTTGTTTTACGTTCTCTATGAAATTGATAAAAATTTTTACTCCTACATCCTTACACCTCTATAAAATTCACTACAAAAATTAATCTTTCTTTGATTTAGTTTGTTTATCAAAATATTCTTCCACACACTATACAATTAATCAAATTCTATCCTCCCAAAAAAATCCATTCATCATTATTCATTACATTATTAAGGATGAATAATAATAATTATAATAATGGTGATGGTAAAAGTTCAGAGTGAACATGAAAACATGTCTGATTTTGAACCAATTACTTTTGATGATCCAGATATAATTTTAAATGACGATTTTACAGTTGATTTGGCGCGAGATATTCGACTTGCTTTTTATGCTACAAATCCAAGTGCTTCTTTGACAAAGGAAGCATCGAAAACTAGGGCTGGCAAATGGATCAAAACGGGTCAGGTTCGTGTTTGGGTCACCTAAATTCGGGTCAGCAACCCCCCAACCTGACCTGATCCATTTAACTTTTGCGGGTTGGAAATCCTGACCCGAACCGGATAATTTCGGGTTTGGGTCAACCCGAAATTGATCTATTTTTTTTTTTGGTTTGTGGTCTAAATCAAGTTTCTTTGTCCTATAACTGATTTTTGTAAAAAAAGTTCATAAGTTTTCATTTCAAACCAAAATAAACAAGGTAACAATCCTAAATTCCTAATTAACGATTACAACCCAATTTTTTTTCTTTTAATCAAAAATCATACCTTACAAATCATAAATTAGAGGATATATAACAAAAAAAATGAGAATAGTAACAGCTTCCTCACACCCTTAAATCCTTTAATTTCACTAATTAGAACTTAGGTCTTGGTAGTTGATAGTTTGCTACTATCAATAAAACCGTTGCCGCCACCTCTCATTCTTCATAATTTTAATGCGTAGGAACTAGGAAGTCAAGGAACTGCCTGCCGCTGCCTATTCTTGAATTGCAAATGGATCTCCACGGTTGAAGAGAGAGAAAACTAAAATAGAAGAGTGAAAGAGCTTATGGCTGTGAGAAGTGAGGGTCGTGAAGCTGAGAAGTGAGAGTGTGAGAGGATTTTAGGGTTTTAGTTTTTATTAGAACCTAAATATGGGCTTGGGCTAGTAAACTTTGGTGTTTTGTTTTTTTTTTTTTTTTTTTTGGGGTATTTAACTTATTTCGGGTTAGGTGGGTCGTTTTCGGGTTGAGATTTTCAACCTTAACCTAACCCATTTAATTTCGGGTTCGGGTTCGTGTCGACCCATTTAAGTTTTCGGGTCAAAAATCTCAACCCAAACCCGCTTTTTTCGGGTCGGGTTCGGGTCAGGTTTTCGGGTCGGGTCACTTTTTGCCAGCCCTATCGAAAACTAACTCTTTTTTCAATTTTGAAACTTTAGATAATATCAAGCGCGAAATCATGATGCAAAGAGGTTCAAGCTCAACCACCATCCTAATCGCAACCCAAAAAACTACACCACCTTTATCAAATGCGCCGAATGCAAACCCTAACCCGGTTGAGCAAGCCCGTAACCCCATCCAAATTCAATTGAGCGAACCCTATGTAAGCACATTCCTACCCATGGACTCATCCTTGTCCCAACCAAATGGGATAGTTGTTGTAAACCCAGTAACCCTCCCAATCCAAGTTGTACCCATGCAACCAATTTTAATCCCCATCTCATCCTTTCAGGTTGTCGCACCTTTTGAAATGAATGCGACCTTTACATACGCCAACCTGATTTCAGCCCATGCTATTGCACCAGCTTATCAACCAAATCATATTAATAATCCTTATGCAAATTTGTGCTGGCAAGTCAAACAAGAAACAACCTTTGTAGATGAGTCTGCTACAAACCTTTGCCTTTCAACTCCTATTCAAGAGGCTCATATTCAAGTTGCCATTCCTATTGTGGCCCCAATAATTAATGTGCCTCCTCGTCCTCTTCCTCGTTGTGGCCGCAAAGAGCAGCCCATTGGTCTGCCGGACAACTGGGTTGTCACGCAAACCATAAGGAAAAGCGGAAAGACTAAGGGAGTTGTTGACAAGGTTTGTACAAAAAACTAATAAAAATTAAATAACCCATTTTATGTAATTATTTTAGTACTTTGTAATAATTAATTAAACTTTTAAATTTCTTATGTGATGCAGACGTACAAAAGCCCAGATGGTAAGCGTTTCCGATCTTTGAAGACGGCAATAGTTCACTACAGGAACACTGATGGGAAAGATGATAAGGTATACACTCCTTTATAAATCTATACATACATATTAATGTATTATTGTACAACCATCGTTACTTTATAGAATTCGGCGTAAGATGATCAAAATCTAATTTTTGATTAATTATAACACACAACTTGCTAAACAATTAATTAGATAATGTATTAATATCATGTGAATTTTATGTGCTTATCTAGTATATATATGCTTATACGTACATTTATTACAATTCAAAAATTGATGCACGTGCGTACTTGTTACGTGATAAAGAAATTGTATAATAAAAAACTTAATCACATATATATAATTTTACTAATTTATATGTTTATATATATGGTCTTTAATTTACAGGGAGAAGGAGGTTCAACAAGTGGTGGACAAGGGGCGGCTTGAAAACGTCACGTCTTTAATCATTTACAATGGTGATTCATGTGGAGTCAATGGAGGTAGAGAGAAACATATAGGCAATATAATGAAGAAGGATATTTATTTATTAGCATGAATAGTTCTCAATTTCTTTCATGGTCTCATGTGAATTTATTGTAAATGGTGGAAATAACAAGTGTTATATTATTCCTACCATTTCATGAGATATTTGGTAGATGACTTTGTTGTTGCTTGTTTATTTATCATTGTAACAGTTTGTAATGTTATTTTAAAACACGGACCTTAATTCTAGCAATACCAGCTATTTGGATCTTCCATATCTTCATATAGTCTCCTATATTATGTGTCACTTACATTATTATTAGTGAGAATGAATAATATATATAGTTTTTTAATCAAGATTAATTAATATTCAATGAGAACTTGATTATAGTTTTACATACAGTTTAGGGAAATATGAAATTTTAGCTATGAACCCATTGATGAAGATGTCAAACTTCTTGAAACAAGCTTTTTTCACATTGAAATTTAACTACTAAATAGCTTGATTAAATAGTATATTGCTCGTGCCATGCACGGTTTACAAATCATTTGTATAAAAATTTTCAATTTTGAAATTAAAATAAAAAAACTTATAGTTTCAATAGGGATATAAAAATCACATTTTGTATAAGTGTAGTATTGTAGGGAATATTTCAAGCATCATAACCCCAAGCTTGAACCACACTGTGATCATACACTAAAGTATGGTGGCGTCCAAAGGGAAAGAAAAGAGAGCAAAAGAGTCGCCAACAAGTTTTAGGAACTTGTAAACCAATCACGAGGTGAAGGCTACACTCCTTAACAGTCCAGGAGATCGTCAACTCCATAAGGTCTTGAACCAAATAGGGTTCGGGAATGAGGGTACGAATCCAATCTACAAAAGAAAGGATCCGCCCTATAAAATAGGCCACTACTTTATTCTACTCGTATTCATGTGCGCTTTTAGACTAACATGCAAACATTAGGTTAACCCTAAACCTGTTTAATCTATGCTGGTTGAATATTAATGCACAAATAAAACTATTATTGGCGATCACTTGTATTGAAATCACATTAGCCTAAACCAAATTATTAATTATCTTATTAAGCGTGATTTCAAGTACAAATTCCCTTTAAACATGCATAAAAGGCGTGATCAAGCAATAACAATAAATAATATATAGCAATCAAGCAACATAATAATAATAATAATAATAATAATAATAATAATAATAATAATAATAATCGTCATCATGATAATAATAATGTTAATAACAATCATAATCAAAATCATGTTAACAATAAAGCTTAAATATAATAGCAAGATCCTAGCATGATACTAACAAGATTAATAACAAATCCTAGCATGTCAGTAAACCATAAAAGTCAAAGCTTTAAACCTAACATGATACTAACATGCTATTAAAAAGAGTAAAAAGCACCTTAAACATGATTCTAGAAAGCAATAAAAACATCCTAACATGATACTAGGAATTAATCAAATCTAAGCATGCTTTCTACAAGAATAGAGCAATAAGATTACATACTATGATGTCTCGTACCTCTTTCTAATAACAAAATACACGCGTTAGTGATAGAGAGTTAGATAGTGTCGTTGGGACTACTAACCCTAATCAAATTAGAAATTTATAATCCTAAACTACCCTAATACAAGTATAGGGGTAAGTAAAGGGTCGAACCCAAAAGTACTAAGTGTATCAATCTATGCTAATTAGACTACTAGGAAAGCTTGTGAGATAGAAAGAGATTCAACTAAACACAACTATGAGCAAACAACTAAAACTAGGGAAAGTGGAATCCAATTACATCAATACATTCAATAACATCATACAATTAGATGAAAATGACCTCAATTAGGACGATTAACACATTTAACTCACTCTCGCGCAATTAAGCATGTTAATAATCCTACTAAACTAATTCACTCTCGTGCAACTAGCATAGCAAAGGTATGGAGGAATTTAAGGCTCTCAAACAACTCACTCTCGCGCAATTGATTGAAAATACAATTAAGAACATAGAATCAATTAGCTAGAAAGATTCTAATCCATAAAAGCATCATCCATACACAATAATCAAGAAACAATTTCATACTAATCACAATAAATCATTTAATTAATTAATATAACCTTCATCCATTTCCCTAGAACAAAATCTAAGCTAACATGATGAACAAAAACATGAAAAACAAGGTAAACAATAATAAAAGCAAGAATCAAACAACTAAACTAATTAATCTACTCAAAACAACAAATAAATAAGCAAAAACAATAATAAATGAAAGCAAATAAAGGTGAGAGAAAGTTAGGAAGACTAATTGAATTTATGAGAGGAAAAATCCACAAATTTGCTTCTTCAAAATCCCAAAAACTCCATGAAAAATCCAAGCTTTCTCTCTCTAAACTATTCCTAAACTAGAGAGAGAAACTCCTAATCTAACCCTAAGAGAGAGAAAAATAAAAGAACTAAAACTACTCTAATCTAATGTAGGGTAGAATAAAAATATTGATTCAATGTTGTCAGAAAATAACCCCAAAGGGGGTATTTATTATACAAGGCTAAAATAAAATAAAATAAAATAAATAAAAACTAAATACAAAAAACAAAACTAAAATAAAATAAAAGAAAAGAAAAAGAAATAGAAAATAAACCCCAAAAACCCCCTAATCCCATCAGACCTAATTTCCCCTTCTCTTCTTCCTGTTCGATTTTTTTTGGCAGCTTCAATATTGGGATGTAATCCCCTGCTTCACGCCACACCAAACTCCATCATCACTCATCACGCAACCATCATCACCACCATCGCAAGCATCCATCATCATCTAGCATCAAATCGTGGCCGTCCAATTCTCATTAAAAATCACGTGAAAAGCTCGTGATTGACCCACAATTGCGCGCCCGCGAAGACATCGCGCAGAGGTCGCGCAAATGCTACTGCCTCAACTCTGATTTTGGACTCCATTTGTGCGCCTTCTGACAGTGCTGCGCGGCCGCGAGTAGCTCCAATAGAATTGGGGATAAATTGGGCTGTTTCGTATTGGGAGTTGCTTTGTAATGGTGTCAGTTGGTGCTCGGTTTGAGTGGCTGTGTACGGCTGCTCTGCTGCTGGTGTGATGGTAAGGTGGGGAAGCAGGGGAAGTTGCGTGGTGCTGATGGTGGTTTGCGTGGTGGGTGCTGGTGTGTGTGGTGTTTGAGTGAGTGTGAGGTGGAGATGGAAGTTGTTGTTGATGTGCGTGGCTGATTGGAGGTGTGAAATGGTGGTTAAATGCTGGCTTGGGTGGTTGCGGAGTGAGGCGCTGGTGGTTGCTGTTATTGTTGTGGCTGGTGGTGTGTGGGATTGCGTGGCTGGTGGTGTGTGGGATTGCGTGGCTGGTAATTCAAGGCTGTGGTAGGTGCTGTTGGAGTTGTTATTGGTGAGTGTGAGGTGGAGATGGAAGCAGGGGAAGTTGCGAGTTGTGGAGCAGGCGAGTTGTGTGGTGGAGGTTAAGGGATGGTGTGGTGATGGTTAAGCTGGCAGTAGGGGTTGGCTCAAATCATGTCCCTCGATTCTCAGACTTTGAACTCGAACATGACTTTGAAACCCGGAACACCTACAACCAAAAACACGAGGGTGAATTGGAAAATAAAATTAAATAAGAAAAATAAAGTAAAATAAAATAAGATAAATAAAGTAAAATAAAATAAAATGCTAAAACTAAAGAAATAATAAAATTGAAAGAAATAAAATAAAATAAAATAAAACAAAACAAACTAGAAACTAAAAGAAAAATAAATTAAACGAGAGAAGCGGGAAAATATTAACTAAAACTACAAAAATAAACTAAAAACTAATAAAAAGGGCAAAAATACACAAAATAAAGATAAAAGACGAGAATAATAAAATAAAGAAATAAAGGATAAAAAGGGTGAAATTATTGGAAAATAAGTCGGAATGCGACTCAATAAACACCCTAAAAGTGACATAAAAGTCACTTATCAGTTAGTAAACTTCAATGAAAATAATAATAAATTATTAAAGAAAAATTTAATAAAGTTTAAACTGGATTAGGGACCAAACCCTCAGAAATTATCAACCTTGCACGTCTAGGGCGAAGGCAACTTCGAACTTGGCTAGATGTTTCTAATTCTTGTGTATGCGGTATTGTGTTCAAAAGGGGTTGGTTTAGAAAGAGAGAGAAGATAATAAGTAAGCTTGATGAGAGTTGATGGTTAAAAACGGAGGTCGAGGACCCTATTTATAAGAAAAATAGTCTGGAAATCGACAAAATTTGATTAGGAGTAAAACTACACGTTGTCACCAGAATTACACTCTGTCATGAGGCGACAGGGTCTATTCCCAAGACTTGTCGTTTGGCGACAGCCTGGCTTTTACGCGCTTTCCACACGGAATCCGATCTTTAACCAAATTTAATCAAAGGAATCCGTACAGAAGCTAAAAACGTATAATTAAAATATTAATATATTAATAAAATAATAATATTTTATTCCAAATAAAATCCATCTTGATATAATTATTAATCCTAACTTTATTTGAATTTAAAAGAACCTTCTAGAAACTTCTAGAAAATTATAATTAATCTTAATAATTTTAGGAATAATAATTAACATTGGGCCCTTCTCTAGACCATTGGGCCGTGTGTAAAGGTTAAATCGGGCCCAGTTTAGTATTTTGGCCATAACTTCCTCAATATTCATCGAAATTTGGCTTATAATATATCGTTGGAAAGGTCTTTGTCAGCTCCATCTAACTACACCATTATTGGACCCTTATTATGGACCAAACTAAAGTGGATTGACTATTTTTAATAAAATAAGGTTGTTTTCAAAAACAGAGAGAAGAGAATTTAATAAAATTAAACCGCAACACTTAACTTTTTACACTTTCACCTTATTCGATTATGGTTCGACGTGAAAGGTTATTCATCACTAGGTTTGGTTTTGGGGAGACACAAATGGGTGTCTACAAGTATACTAAAATATTTCACCGTAATCGCAATAGCCATCTCTAGCGAGTATAAAATCTAAATTGTGTTTTTCATACAGCTAGTTGCTTAAGTAGGTACAATTCTAATAAATAATATTATATGTTTTATGTCGCATTAACCAATTTATTTATCTCAAATTACAAAAATTTTAATCTACCACCGGTACCTTTTCCCCTAATTAATCATGAACTATTATACATATAGTCATACAGTTAAATATACCGACAACATCTAATGCATGAATATTTAGATAATGGTATTGATTGATAATTTTCATATGAATCAGAGATAAATGTTAGTCATAATTCATCTTGTAAACATGTAATGTATTCTTATTGTTATTAATCATATGGCATAAGGGTGTGTTTCCCATCGGAAGTCTTGGGGTATAGATTGGAAATCTCTGGCTACTAACCTAGGAGATGGCATGTCAGATTTGAAGGAAAGTAATTCTCAAAAACTGTTTCTTAACATGAGGAGTGAAAGATTAGCGGAAGCCCATGTTGCTTACTTATACTGGTGCCAAAGAGCAAAGTTACGTTGGGCCGCCAATGGCGATCGTCATTCAAAACTTTTGTTCTCGGTAGTCCAATCCCGCAGTCGTCGTAACCGCATCCTTTGTTTAAAAGATTCAGGGGGTAATTGGGTTAATGATTCTTCTGGAGTTCGAGCGGTTGTCTCTTCCTTTTATTCCAACCTTTATTCGCCTGCTTCTTCTGTTCCTATGCCAGACCCTTCTTGGTGGGATCAGTTGGATCTACCCTCCCTCTCTCAGGATCACAAGGATGTGCTGCTTCGCCCGTTCTCAGCTTCGGAAATTCAAGAGGAAATGTTCAATATTGAAGATAATAAGTCTCCTGGTCTGGATGGGTATTCATCGGCTTTCTTCAAAATTCATTGGGAAGTAATGGGCCATCCAGTTATAAACGCAGTACAATTCTTTTTCGCTCATGGATATATGTTGAATGAATGGAATCGTACTTTTCTGGTTCTTCTTCCGAAGGTCGAGAGTCCGAAGTTCGTATCGCAATTCCGCCCCATTGGGTTGTGCAATGTTTTATATAAATGCATTGCCAAATGCCTGACTGCTCGTCTTCGTAAGGTGCTACCATACTTGGTTTCTTCCTCCCAAAATGCCTTCGTCCCAGGGAGACTTCTTTCGGATAATGGCCTTTTAGCTCACAAGATCTTATCTTTCATGAATGGCTCTAAAGCCCGTAAAACCTTTTACGCAGCTTTAAAGTTGGATATGAACAAGGCTTATGATCGGGTGCGATGGGATTTCTTGATCCGAGCATTGGAATCTTTTGGCTTTCCTCCCTACTGGATTCACTTAATCAAGCAGTGTATCTCTACAGTGTCTTATCAAGTGTTGGTTAATGGGGATCCCACTCCGATCTTCCATCCTCTCTGCGGCTTGCGACAGGGAGATCCTCTCTCCTCATACCTTTTTGTTCTATGTATGGAGATTCTTTCGGCTATGCTTCGGCGTGCGGAAAATTTCTCTCTTTTTAAAGGCGTTCGTATTTCTCGAGGATCCCCTTCTATCTCCCACCTGTTCTTTGCAGATGATTCCCTGTTATTTTTTCAAGTTTCTCCGGAATCTTCGAATCAAGTTATGTTACTACTCAAGGAGTTTTGTGACTATTCCGGGCAAATGATTAATCTTCAGAAATCTTTTGTGAAATTCAGTCCTAACACTCCTGTGGATTATCGGGATTTCTTAGCTAAGAGCATGCGGCTTCGCAGCTCGGATCCGTTAGGTTCTTATCTGGGCCTTCCTGTTGATTTGGGTCGGAGTAAGGTTGCGGCGTTTGGCCATCTAGTGGATACAGTTGCCAAATTTCTCTCGGAGTTTGCGTCTCTCCGGCTGTCAGCGGCTGCGAAGCTAGTTATCATTAATTCGATTTTAGTTGCTTCTTTCAATCATGTCCTCTCGGTTTTCAAGGCTCCGACTTCGGTTTGTGACCGGATTGATCGGTTGTTGTCTCGTTTCTGGTGGAAGTCTTCGGATTCTTCGAAGGGCCTTGCCTTTCGTTCTGCTTCTCTTTTACATTTACCGAAAGGTATGGGCGGTTTGGGTCTTCGAAGTGTAGGTTTTTTGAACTCGGCCCTTCTGGCAAAGCAGAGTTGGCATCTTTACAATAACACGCAACTTCTAGTGTCGAGAGTCTTGTTCTCTAAGTATCCATCTCTTCATTCTTTTCGGTCAGGAAAGATTCCTAGATCTTCTTGGGGTTGTCGTGGCCTTTTGGAAGGTATGGCTACGTTATCACAAGGTCTCGCTTGGAAAGTGGGTTCTGGTTCCCACGTCCGGATCCTGGAGGATAATTGGGCTTCGGGAAGCCCAGTTCAGTTTAAAGCTTCGGTTGTTGAGTCGGATTTGCCGACTCATGTTTCTTCACTTATCAATCCGCGTTCTTACGCGTGGGATGTATCTTTGATACATCAGCTGTTTGATTCTCAATCAGCTCAGAGAATTCTTTCTCTGGATAGGCCGCACTGTATTATGGATGATTTTGTCTACTGGAAATTTACAAAGGATGGACGTTTCTCCACTAAGACAGCATATGCAATGCTGGTCCGTAAATCAACGGCTTCCATGGCTAGTGTCTCGATCTCGGAACCATGGTGGAAACGGTTTTGGGGTCTCTCTCTTCTTCCTAAATTAAAAATCTTCATTTGGAAAATGCTACATGATGCTCTTCCTCTTAGGGACACGCTTAGTAAGCGAGGCATCCTAGTTTCTCCTATTTGTGTCTTCTGTTATCAACACACAGAAACGGTTTCTCACTTGTTTAGGGATTGCTCAATGGTGACCGGTCTTTTGATTCGAAGCTCGTTTGACTTCTCTCATTCTACTTTATCTGCCAAACCTTTTGGGGTTTGGTTCACAGATTTGGTTACAGATTTTAAGGACAAGAGGGATTTCGAGGGTTTGTCTCGCTTCATTTCATTCATGTGGGCCGTTTGGCTTTCTCGCAATCATAAGCTCTTTAGACAGGTTGTTGTTTCTCCATCTTGGATTCTTCACTTGACAGAAGAAGGGGTTTCGAAAGCTTCGGAGATTGATATTTTCTTTCGTCACTCTTCTATTTCCCAGCATTGCAAAATTATAAGTGCTTCGGTTTCACCAGGATGCCTAGTGGGGAATATTTCTGACACTATGGATTTCTGTCTAGTGGTTGATGGAGCTTGGGATATTCAGGATAACACAGCAGGTGTTGGTTGGGTTATAAGGGATGTTCATTCGGATCTAATTGTTGTGGGCGGTCTCCGGGCAACCAAAGCCTCCTCAGCTCTTCAGGCAGAACTTCAAGCGTGTTTATGGGCGTTAAGAGCAGCTAAGCGTAAAGGGTGTGTTCGTTTACAGATCTATACTGATAGTGCCCAGGTGGTTTCTTTACTATCCAAGGCCTCAACAGCGGATATTTCTTGCTATTGGTTATTATTGACAATCAAGGATATTATTACGGGTCTTTCGGATTGTCGAATCAAGAAGGTTCCTCGATCCTGGGTTTCTCCAGGTCACTGGCTAGCAGCTCAAGCTCGGCGTCGTATTTCTTTGTCCTGGTCTTTTTAAGGGTCTTTCTGTTTTTTCTTTATTTGTTCTCTTTGTCAAAAAAAAAAAAAAAAATCATATGGCATAAGAATCATAATTTATATTTTTTATATATCTTTGAGGAAAAAATCATAATCTACTATATAGTTATATGCGTGCAATGGTATACAAATTATAAAATTGTGAACATTAATATTTGAAATCCGTGGTTTATATACACGGGTGTACAGTGCTCATCGTACACCCGGATAAATAAAAAAAAGGCGGAAAGAACATCCTGTGTTTAATAAAGAACATACTTATATTTGACAAAGAACATGTTTGTATTTGACAAAAACATGCATTACCAAAGAACATAAAGATATAATAAAAAGAACGAGATAAAAACTTAATAAAAGTTTTCTGAAAAATTATACATTAACGGAAAAAAAAATTAGAGATGATAAAAAATCGAGTAAGGCCGGGCCATACCATAATTTTTCGTGCCCAAACCCGTGAAAAAGTAGCGGGTTTTCGGGCTTTTTTCGGGCCCGGTTCGGATTTTAACTAAAATGCATTTTTAGGCTTGCCCAAACCTACCCTATTTCGGGTCTCATCGGGTCGGGCTGCGAGTCATGCCAATGTTGATCACCTCTTTAAAAATCATTACCAAAGATTTCATTTCCCCAAAAAAATCAACTTCCCATAATAATCAACTTTCCATAATAATTTAGTTTTTTACTCTAATACTATTTTCAATTAAAATAAATTAAGATTTCAATATCAATTTTCAAAATTACATATGTTAAAAGAACATAATTTATATTGTAAAGTACATATAGTTAATACATAAATAACACACTGATCAAACTCAAAGAACATACGACGATAAAAGTAATTTAAATATGACATATGATAATAAAAATGGAATTTGGGCATCACTACGACCTTAAAGAACATACACGGCAAATTCAAAGAACAAACTTTGTATTATTAAACCCAAAAACACATACTTCGTATATGTTTATCAACATATGTTAAATAACATAAGTTATAATGAAAAGAACATATAATTATACTCAAAGAACATATTAAAGGTATGTTCTTTATCAAACACTGTATGTTCTTTCCGCTTTTTTTTTTTTATTAGTCGGTGCACCATACACATGGTGCACCCGGGTGTATTATATCTAATCTATCTATATATTATTCTAAAAGACAAGCACCTCAATGTGAGGATGACAAATGTCACTCTCTCATTGGCTTATCTTATGTATAAAATATATCTAAATAATTTTTGTTTACATATTCAAGCATAGTTATTTTTGTTCAACTTTAAACAATAAAAGCAAGTTTCTATACATGCATAAGATTTATATGATTTTCTAACATGATTAAATTTTTAATAATAAAATATATACTTTCCAATACTGCAAATAGTCCATAACGTCTTTCCAATCTTTATTTATAGTCAAGTTATAGAATAATATTGTAACTAATTTGAAGCAATATGATTAAAGTGCATAATTAAGGAAACAAATATTTTGTATATTGAAAGGCTAATATTGTTTTTTTGTTAATGAAAATTAAATAAAATCGATAGAATTCAGTTTGACGTCAATTGTGAAATCAATACATAAATTAAAAAAAAAAAAAAAACAGATGTAAAGTAAAATATTGTGCACCAATTATAAAAGTTATCCTAAATTCAATACAAGTTATGAATTAGACATTTGACGGGAAAGGACATATATAAAATGTATTATAACTAAAACTCGTGTTTAAAATTGTAATATTCGTATTAACAATGCTATTACTTCCCTAAAAAAAAAAATAAAAAAAAATAAAAAAAATAACAATGCTATTACTTATGAATTCGTACATTGCTCATGTACTATACTAGATATACAACAATCATGTGCAATGATCTATGTTGTTTTATACATAATAATACTTTTAACTATAATTTAGACTTTCAAATCATGCATAAGATTTATATGATTTTCTAACATGATTAAATTTTTAATAATAAAATATATACTTTCCAATAGTGCAAATAGTCCATAACGTCTTTCCAATCTTTATTTATAGTCAAGTTATAGAATAATATTGTAACTAATTTGAAGCAATATGATTAAAGTGCATAATTAAGGAAACAAATATTTTGTATATTGAAAGGCTAATATTGTTTTTTTGTTAATGAAAATTAAATAAAATCGATAGAATTCAGTTTGACGTCAATTGTGAAATCAATACATAAATTTAAAAAAAAAAAAAAAAAACAGATGTAAAGTAAAATATTGTGCACCAATTATAAAAGTTATCCTAAATTCAATACAAGTTATGAATTAGACATTTGACGGGAAAGGACATATATAAAATGTATTATAACTAAAACTCGTGTTTAAAATTGTAATATTCGTATTAACAATGCTATTACTTCCCTAAAAAAAAAAAATAAAAAAAAAAATAAAAAAAATAACAATGCTATTACTTATGAATTCGTACATTGCTCATGTACTATACTAGATATACAACAATCATGTGCAATGATCTATGTTGTTTTATACATAATAATACTTTTAACTATAATTTAGACTTTCAAATCATGCATAAGATTTATATGATTTTCTAACATGATTAAATTTTTAATAATAAAATATATACTTTCCAATACTGCAAATAGTCCATAACGTCTTTCCAATCTTTATTTATAGTCAAGTTATAGAATAATACTGTAACTAATTTGAAGCAATATGATTAAAGTGCATAATTAAGGAAACAAATATTTTGTATATTGAAAGGCTAATATTGTTTTTTTGTTAATGAAAATTAAATAAAATCGATAGAATTCAGTTTGACGTCAATTGTGAAATCAATACATAAATTTAAAAAAAAAAAAAAAACAGATGTAAAGTAAAATATTGTGCACCAATTATAAAAGTTATCCTAAATTCAATACAAGTTATGAATTAGACATTTGACGGGAAAGGACATATATAAAATGTATTATAACTAAAACTCGTGTTTAAAATTGTAATATTCGTATTAACAATGCTATTACTTCCCTAAAAAAAAAATAAAAAAAAATAAAAAAAATAACAATGCTATTACTTATGAATTCGTACATTGCTCATGTACTATACTAGATATACAACAATCATGTGCAATGATCTATGTTGTTTTATACATAATAATACTTTTAACTATAATTTAGACTTTCAAATCATGCATAAGATTTATATGATTTTCTAACATGATTAAATTTTTAATAATAAAATATATACTTTCCAATAGTGCAAATAGTCCATAACGTCTTTCCAATCTTTATTTATAGTCAAGTTATAGAATAATATTGTAACTAATTTGAAGCAATATGATTAAAGTGCATAATTAAGGAAACAAATATTTTGTATATTGAAAGGCTAATATTGTTTTTTTGTTAATGAAAATTAAATAAAATCGATAGAATTCAGTTTGACGTCAATTGTGAAATCAATACATAAATTTAAAAAAAAAAAAAAAAACAGATGTAAAGTAAAATATTGTGCACCAATTATAAAAGTTATCCTAAATTCAATACAAGTTATGAATTAGACATTTGACGGGAAAGGACATATATAAAATGTATTATAACTAAAACTCGTGTTTAAAATTGTAATATTCGTATTAACAATGCTATTACTTCCCTAAAAAAAAAATAAAAAAAAAAATAAAAAAAATAACAATGCTATTACTTATGAATTCGTACATTGCTCATGTACTATACTAGATATACAACAATCATGTGCAATGATCTATGTTGTTTTATACATAATAATACTTTTAACTATAATTTAGACTTTCAAATCATGCATAAGATTTATATGATTTTCTAACATGATTAAATTTTTAATAATAAAATATATACTTTCCAATACTGCAAATAGTCCATAACGTCTTTCCAATCTTTATTTATAGTCAAGTTATAGAATAATACTGTAACTAATTTGAAGCAATATGATTAAAGTGCATAATTAAGGAAACAAATATTTTGTATATTGAAAGGCTAATATTGTTTTTTTGTTAATGAAAATTAAATAAAATCGATAGAATTCAGTTTGACGTCAATTGTGAAATCAATACATAAATTTAAAAAAAAAAAAAAAACAGATGTAAAGTAAAATATTGTGCACCAATTATAAAAGTTATCCTAAATTCAATACAAGTTATGAATTAGACATTTGACGGGAAAGGACATATATAAAATGTATTATAACTAAAACTTGTGTTTAAAATTGTAATATTCGTATTAACAATGCTATTACTTCCCTCAAAAAAAAAAAAAAAAAAAAAAAAAAAAAATAACAATGCTATTACTTATGAATTCGTACATTGCTCATGTACTATACTAGATATACAACAATCATGTGCAATGATCTATGTTGTTTTATACATAATAATACTTTTAACTATAATTTAGACTTTCAAATCAACAATTTATAATAAAAAAAATATATACATGTCATTTTTATTAAACCTAAACATTATATAATAAGTCACATTGTTAAAGTTCTAATTATATTATTGGAATGTAGGTATGATACTATTTTCATGTACTTTACATTCTATGTAATTACGTATAGTATGAAATTAAATTAATACATTTCGTGTAAAATAGTATGTGTATATAATATAATATTTTTTATAATATAAAAAAGTATATATATATATAATATAATATTTTATAACACGAGTCCTCCATATCAAGTGTAGTCTCAATCACCACTACACCAATTGGTTGTTGGTATTGGTGATTGAGACTACACTTAATTGGCAGGAAGGACCTGTGTTCGATCCCCGGCAACAACAATTGAGAGGGGAATGGAACCTAACAGCCCACAACTGATCCTCGAATCCGAATTAGCTTAAAGGGTGGACCAGATAGAACACCCAAAAAAAAATTGATCAAGCAACTCAATGCATATATGATGGGAATTAACTTATCCTTTATATATCTTATACAAAACTCTAAAGTCTATAATTTTTTCAAGAAATAATAATATTTGTAAATTTTTGTTAATATGAAAGATATAAACCCATCAAAATGTATATATAGTTAATTTGTTTAATAACTTATATCGAATGCGTAATTTTATTAAAATTATTTGCATGTAGTCATTAAATGTGTTGGATGCTGTGTAGCTATGCAATGTTGAAAACTTTAGTTGAGCTACTTTGATTTAGTGATTGTCAGTAAAAAGATATTGACTTTGATATTGAAATATAATAGTCTAATAAATTCTAAATAGAAAAACTAAAACAAAAGGAAATGAAAATAGTAAATGGCTTTAAATCTGAAATAAACATAACCTTTTAAATCAATTTAGCGAATTCAAGAGACAACTTTAAGGCTTTTAAAAATTAAGTGGGGGAAAATATATGTAAAAGAACATTTTTAGAGATATAAATGTCCATGCACTATTATAAGAGTTTTGTTAACCTTTTTATAATTAAGGTAGGGACAAATCTTAATATATAATCCGTATATTTTATTTGTATAAAATTATCAGTATCCATACGACCATACCTATATACGAAGTATTTGTGTTGTATAGTGTATTTAATTATCTGTTGGTTATATGACTATTATATAATATATAGTTTTTGGCACAATGCTTAACTTAGGAAAGATATAAGGTTATTATTGTGTCTATAGATTTGGGGAGTGCAACGGGCCGGGTCAATAAAACATGTATATAGTAAAATGATTGTAGCTACTGATGCAAATGGTATGATAAGAAAATTTAAGTAGTTTTTTTCTCAACGGGATATATAAATGAATTAGTCCACTTCTCTTATATAGTTATTTGGAGTATTATTCATTTATTTTTTAATTAATAAAATAACATTATAAAAAATTAAAAGAAATTCAAATAACATAAAATACTATTCAAATCACGTTCCTTTAATTTTTTTTATTGACCATTAGTAACCAAGTCCTTTATTAGTAATTGAATTACCTTTGTTTTTATTTTTATTTTCCCTACGAGTTTTATTATTTGATTTATAAACCGTGCATCGCACGGGCACTATGCTAGTTTTCAAATATTTGTAAGGGATTGTTTATGAAAACTCTTTATGATTATCAAAATGAAAATATTCTCCACATTTTAAATAATAAAATATCTAAAGTTAATATTATAATAATAAGATCATATAAATATTTAAGTGTAATACAATTTGATGTTTTTTCAATTCTCATAAATTAGTTGTGAAAGTTTTAACCTATTTATGTTTAACGCAAAAGACATGTGTGAACTGTGAACTTTAAAAGGATATATATATTCCTTAAAATATTTATTGAACATTTTGATTATATTTTGCTGACATTAGTGCATGTACTCGGTTTTTTGGTACAAATCTTGCTAACTAATTATTACTCATAATTATATTTAATAAAAAAACGTACATATTTAATTGTAGGCTAGATCTACTTGTATGTAAGCTTTGTATCTTTGTAGTTTTGTGCTCTATTAATGAATATAAACATCAATTATATTCTCAAGCAAATCCTATAGTAAATTTTATGTAAATTAGTTAAGGATTATCTTTTGAAATAATAATATATTTTGAAATATGACAAAGGTAATCTCTATCTATGTATGATAAAATATATAATTGAAATCTTTAATTAGATATTTATGTTAAGTAACCTAAATTTATTTGTATAATTTTTATTTAAGGATTTTCTGATATGGTGAATATACCGTAAATCTTACATATAATCAATCAAGATATCTTTTGTAATAAAATAGTTCAAAAGTTTATATTTTATTTTTTTTTTTTATAAAAAGTTGGAGGGAAACAAACAGCACTATGAAGTGACACATGTCATGGTGTCTGTTTTAGTATTATGTTATTAATGGCGGATCCAGAAAAAAATTTTAACGAGGTCAAATTCATTTGATAAAATTTTAATTGGGCCAAGTGGGTAATTTTATAGGGAAAAAACTCAATTTTATAACAAAGATCCTTTATTTTATATGAAAAAAATTTATTTAGTTTTGTTGAAGTGGGGTCATTGAAGTGGCTGTACATGCATCCACCAGTTAGTCATAGTCTCATATGACATATGAATTTTATGGACAAAGTTTATGGATCAAATTAAGCAGATTTTGTCTAAGTTGGAATTATATTGAGAATAATGATAGTTGAGCTTATTTTGAGTGGATCGCTGAAAGTTGAGATTATTCCCATCAATTTTTTCAATATCTATTTAATTTAATTAATAACACCCAATCAAAATATTAAAATTTCATATGATCATGACTTCAACTTCATACTAATCGATTAAAAGAGGGTTATATCTGTCATTTTAGCTCTAATTTTTCTTTAATGGTTACATAGTACATTTCAATTATTTTCAAATTAAAAAATATTGCTTTTTCTTTACACATTTCCCATTTATCAAAATATTTACATACTTTCAATGCAGTTACTTTCATTTACAAAAATATTTACCTACTCCCAATGTAAATGTCTTATTAATACTTGATATATCTAATAATTATTTTTCACTACCTTACTTTCCTTATTGTAGACACCCATTTGTGTCTCCCCAAAACCAAACCCAGTGATGAATACCTATCACGTCGAAACATAATCGAATGAGGTGAAAGTGTGAAAAGTCAAGTGTTGCGGTTAGTTTTTATTAAAATCCTTCTTTCTGTTTTCGAAAACCAATTCTATTTTATGAAAACGTCCAATTCAGTTTATTTTGGTCCATGATAAGGGTCCAATAATGGTGTAGTTGGATGGGGCTTGAAAAGACCTTTCCAACGATATATTATAAGCCCAATTCCGATGAATAATGAGGAAGTTATGGCCAAAATACTAAATTGGGCCCAAACCGGATTTTACCTACGACCCAATGATCATGTGGAGGGTCCAAAGGTTTAATCCTATTCCTAAACTAATTAGGATTGATTAGAATCTTCTATAAGTTTCTAAAATATCTTAATTATCCTTTTTTGAAAAGATAAGATCATGGAATTTGATTTGAATGTAAACTTTCCTTTTTTAAAACTTTCCTAATTCTATTCGGATTTAAAATTGTTCAAAGATAGTCAGATATTATTTTCGTGCCTCATATATTTTATCCAAACTTTATATGGTTGGATAGATCTTGAAATTATCTTTCCAATGATATATTATAATAATAAATCCGAGCCATAACGAAAAAGATATTAAAGATATACGAAACTCTATCCAAAACTGACACCCGTTCCTACCATTTCGTCCATATCTTTTTATCTACAAAAGATTTTAATCTGATTCCAATTGCATTAGAAAGTAGACTTCAAGAGCTTTCCAACGACATATTATATGACTTATTTGGACTTCTGGATCAAAAGATATGATAAAAACAAAATTCGCAAAAACTGCTGTCTACGAGTTTTATTTCGATTTGAATTCGGATTTCTTTTCTTATTCTTTGACCTTCTCTTTTTTCTTATAAATAGAGGTCTTATCTCCCCTTTTTTATTCATCAACTTTCATCATCTCTCATCATTCATCAATCAATTCTCTCTATCAACTCTCATTAAAATTCTTTCTTTCTCTCTCTTTTTTTAAACTAGCTTTTCACATACAATATTCAGCATTCACAAGACTTAGAATCATCTAGCCAAGTTCGAAGTTGCATTCGCCCTAGACGTGAAAGGTTGATATTTTCTGAGGGTTTGGTCCAAAGCTAGTCAAAACTTTATTTAATTTGATTTCAATTTAATTCTTTAATTGTTCTTTATTATTTTCATTGAAGTTTACTAACTTGTGTATTTTGTTATTAGAAAGAGGTACGAGGCTTCAAAGTAAGTAGATTAGCTTACTCCCTATTTCTTTCGCAATGTAGAAAGCATGGTTATTATGGTTTATAATTCCTAGTATCATGTTAGGATGTATTTAATTCCTAGTATCATGTTAGGATATTATTTTATGCTTTCTAGTGTCATGTTTAGGATGCCTTTAATCCTTTCTAATATCATGTTAGTACCATGTTAGGTTAAAGCTTTGATCTTTATTGTTTAGTGACATGCTAGGACTTGTTATTAATATTGTTAGTATCATGCCTAGGGTCTTGCTATTATTATCAAACTTTATTATGCCTTATCATGCTATTATCATTATTATTGTTATTGTTTATTATTATGTTGCTTGATTTATTATATTGTTATTGCTTGATCACGCCTTTTATGCAGGTTTAAAGGGAATTTGTACTTGAAATCACGCTTAATAAGATAATTAATAATTTGGTTTAGGCTAATGTGATTTTAATTCAAGTGATCGCCAATAATAGATTTATTTGTGCATTAATTTCAACCAACATAGATAAACAGGGTAGGATTAATATAATGTTTGTATGTTATTCGAAAAACGCGCATGAATACGAGTAGAACAAAGTAGAGGCCTATTTTATAGGGCGGGTCCTTTCTTTTGTAGATTGGATTCGTACCCTCATCCCCGGACCCTGTTTGGTTCAAGACCTTATGGAGTAGTTGACGGTCCTTTGGATTGTCTTTTGGGTACAAGTTCCTTAAAACTTGTTGGCGACTCTTTTTGCTCTTTGTCTTTCCCTTTGGAACGCCACCGTACTTTAGTGTATGATCACAGTGGGGTTCAAGTTTGGGGTTATCGTAATGCTTGAAATATTCCCTACAGTTTTTGGCGACTCCACTGGGGAGGATTTCTATTTATATTCCTGAAATTTATTAAATTTTGGCAATTATTTAGAATGAGCGGATGAGACTCGAAAAATTCTAAGTATTTCATGTGCGTGATTTGATTAACATTATTGTCATATGCATTAAAAGGTCCTCATGGGAGCACCCCATGAGTCAATCCATAGGAATTTTACACGTAGGAAATTTGGGAAATATCTTTCATGACTAGAATCGAAAAGATAATACGAAATCTGGAAAATTCGAAGAACACAGAAACTTGCCAAGGCATGTAGGAACTAGCGTTTAGAAAACAGGGCTTGTCGCCCGTAAAAAGTTTCTGTCGCCTGGCGACAGGGACTTTTTTGCGGCGACAGTCCCTGTAGTCTGGCGCCAAGTTCTTCCAATACCGAGCCAGGGTTCTGTCTTCTTGCTTTGACCTTTTCTAGTGTTGCTGGCTCGATTTTGCTTATTGATTGAGTCGTTTTCTCACTTTTCTGAAACCCATATGTGTTCTACATATGGATATAACCCTCTGGGGGTTCCTGCTTCGCCTGCCCAATGGAGTATTCCACTATTTTGTGCAAAGCTCAGATTTGGGGACGTGTAAGTTTTGTGAATCCATCCAACCATGGCGTCGAGTCCGATCTCCTATCGCACTCGCGGAATCTTGTCCATTCGCTCCAACCCTCCTGGCAGGCTTGTGTGCAATGCATGTGGATTCTTAACCATGGACCTTTTTGACTTAACCCATATCCTCGAACTTTAGAGAACTAGAGCCTTGGTTAGGTTGCAAACTCATCTTGTGACTATGTGAACTATGTGTACCTTTTGCTTGTATATATTATATGTGCGCTAACCGTTTGTTTGACTTGTGTTCAAGACTAATAAACTAACCAATGACTAAAGGACTTTGTTTAATTAATAAATTAATTAATTTGAACTAATAAAATTCCCTTAAGTCGAGTCATAGTTCCTTTAAGTCAACCCGGATTTTTATTCCCGTATACTGCACATGCGTCAACTTGTTTTGGTCATAGCCGGAGTTCTAGAAAGAACCACGAGTCGTATAACCTATGGATCTGTAGCCCCGAGTTTTATCTTTAATTAGGCGTTGATTTCGTCCCAATCAGAGTCACAGATTAAAAGTTATGACTAAAATACCACAGCCTGTCCAGTTTAATGCACATACGTGAAGTCTTAACTTAGTCTTTACTTGAGTCTAGTCACATAGTCTAGCCACATGGTCATGACACAAGTCTTAACATGTCACCTAAACTCACTAGCACACACATTGTATATGTCACCATGACCATGTCTTAGGTTCATGCATGAGTCGTTCTTCCGTCATTTGAGTTAGGGTCCATCTATTCCTAATTCTTCCATATTTCTCCATCTACATCATCTTCCCACTCTCCACATATTTTCTTCCTTATTTCTCCATCTACATCATCTTCCCACTCTCCACATACTTTCTCCACACATATCATTCCCTTCATTCTTTCATGATCTCTTCCCATCTATGCATGTTGAATCAATTTGAGTCATGTGATTGACAATAATAAAAAAAGTAATGATGAGACAAAATACAAGGCAAGCTTCTCACTAAGATTTCATGTTTTCTTGTTCTTCTTTTTTCAAACCTTTCCCCCATAAGTCTAGCATAGGCACCCTTTGTCTACCTTAGATTTATTACATAGGTTTTTTATTTTTTTTTCCCCTTTAATATAATGAGCATTTTAATTTCTTGCATATGATCATTCCATTGCATTATTCAACAAAAAAAAAATATAAAAAAAAAATCAAGGTCGAATTAAGCACAAGGTATACCAATGATTTGAGGCACCCCTTGTAGCCATATCACATCCCTCACCCTTTAAATATATAATCCTTTTCTTGATAAACCACTTTGAGCCTCATCTAACAATAGACCTTTCATTTTCCAACCCACATCTACTTAACCTTGGGATGGGATGGTGTGTAACTTATGCAAGTTTCAAATATGAAAAGCTTGAGTGATCTCAAAAGAATAAAATGAAAATAAGTAAATGAATAAAAGTGTACAAAAGGGCAAGTGTTCCAATGTCTTTAATATAAAAATATCTTTGATAAGAACATGTCTCATATTGCGTTTCTTATCGAGTGCTCGGTACCGTGCCTGAGAAACATGAATGCCAAGTGAGTGATAAACCGCATGATCGGGATTGCCTACACTTATAAAAATAAAAAAATGCAAAAGCAAAAAAAAAAAGAGCAAATAAAAAAAATAAAAATAAAAAAGAGCTCAAAAGTGAGAAAAAACCTCAAGCATAAAAATAAAAAAGATTCAAAAAGCAAGGTTGCACACCTTGGGGGCTTATTCAGGGTCTTGAGCCTTTATCCCCTTCTTCTCTAACCTTTAGCCTAACCACGTTACAACCCTTAAAAAGACCTTTTTGAGGTATACACACACTTGTGCGAGGTTTGGCTAGAGCTACGTTTGGCCTGATTCCTAACGGATACGTAGGCAACCTCATATTGAGGTGCGGCCATAATAAAAATGCATTCATTTTCACATTCACACACTTACACCATGATCATATCAAGGGATTTCCAATGCTCATCCCTATTTACTTAGAGCTAGACTTGGGGGCTTGATCCTTACATCATTAGCCTACCTAGCCTAAGAGTCATCATTATTTGACTCTTATCAAATAATACTTTTCCATACACTTAGCCTTTGCAGCTTAACTTTAGTGTCACTTTCACACACTTCACGGATACATGACTAAATAGACTTCCAATTAGGAACCTTTTGTCATGAAATCTTAACATAACGTTGAAGCATGGTTTATCATTCATCACTCATCACTTATAATTATCATTGCATCAAAGTATGAAGTACTTAGCGTCCGCGCCTAAGTTACCTAAATACTTTCATAATCGAGTCAACTAAGATAGTTTAGGAGGATTTAATCCTTGTACCTTGAGAGATAGTATCGAATGCATATACTTGATTAAGCTCATTCAACATGCACCATCAAATACTTCGATTCTTTTTCGCGTCTTTCTTTTTCGGGAGAAAGTCGGTACCCTCCACAAAAATGACGGGAAATTTTTGCTTTTTTGCATTTTTGAGTCGCACATCACACACGAGTCATGTACATTGAGTCATGTTGTGTCATATCACATCGAGTTGAGTCTAACACATGTGTCAAACGCTTTGAGTCGAGTCATATCAAATCAATGAGTCAAGCAACACTAAGCCTTAGGTCAACCCTAAGATAATAAAAAATGAGCAAAGTCCTATAGTCTGAAATATAAATGCAGGTACATTCCAGCGAGCAAGAATATTCCCGGATTTTTTCGAAAAACCGCGAATATAGATATATGAGATTCTTCCAAGATGAGAGGAGTTTGAGCAAAAATTATATGGATCAGTAAATCATAGGTGAAGAGCCTTAATTTGCAAAAGATTTGAGCAGATTTGGTTGTAAGGAAATGACCAAATTGAATGTTCAGAACGATATCGCGGCGACAGAAGGTTCTGGCATGCGCCAGTGCAGCGATAGAATGTGTGGCCCCATATTGGATTATGCGGACCTTTTACAGCAATTTCGGGTTCCTTGGTACGCCAGTTAGCCCCTCTAAGCAATTTGACATGATTTAGTGATCGGCTCGATTACAATCACAATGAGTGATCGACCTGACAAAAGATCGTCTCACTTAACTTAAAGCGCCTAAGTATTGGCTCATCGCAAGCACCAAAATAACGGTTCACAACGATTTCAATTCCTAGGATGGAAGAAGATTTGAAGATTCGAGATGACGGAGCCTTCAACAGGGGACTTTAAGATTGAAAAGAGTCTATTACTTGGATTTAAGAAGGACGGTTTGAGATGAAGCGACCTTCAATAGCTTTCACTATGATTGGGGAGGTTATTATTTGAGAAGAACGATTCAAGATGAAGCGGCCTTCAATAGCTTTCACTATGATTGGGGAGGTTATTATTAGATTAGAGAAGAACGGTTCGAGATGAAGCGGTCTTTGATAGCTTTCGCTAAGATTGAGGAAGTTATCACTTGATTTTGAGAAGATAGCACGAGATGGGCGATCTTCGATGACCTTCGCTAAGATTGTGGAATTTGTCATCAAGATTTGAGAAGATAGCACGAGATGGGTGATCTTTGACGACATTCACTAAGATTGTGGAAGTTGTCACCTATATTTGAGAAGAGCGGTTCGTGATGAGGCGGTCTTCGACAACATTCGCTAAGATTGTGGAAGTTGTCACCTATATTTGAGAAGAGCGGTTCGTGATGAGGCGGTCTTCGACAACATTCGCTAAGATTGTGGAGGTTGTCACCTAGATTTAAGAAGAGAGGTTCGTGATGAGGCGGTCTTCGACGACATTCGCTAAGATTGTGAAAGTTGTCACCATGATTCAAGGGAAAGCTCGAGATGTAGCTGCAATGATAGACAGCGTTCCCTAGGATGTGGAGAGTTGTCAAAAATCTTGGAGATGGCGAAGTAAGGTCACCTTCGACGGTCGCTCAAGGTAAAGAAGAGATTGTCTATAGCGGCGATGCACTGCCGTGGCGATGTACGGTCACAACCTAGAAGATGACAACATACAGTTATTTTCGACGATGTTCCCGAAATACTGTGGAGGATTGTCACCAAGAATATTGAAGGCGACGACATTTGGTTATCTTCAACGATGGCGTTCACGAGGCATTGTGGAGGTTGTCACAAACAACAAATACAGCAACAAAGATGGTTACATTCAGAGACGTGTGCTCGACGGTGCAAGATACGCGTTTCTTAACTCTTTTATCTGTTTTAACTAATGATAGTTTGCAGGTATCGGCGTTATAAGAATGATTTGGAATTGCAGAACATTTTGAATCATTCTCCGTCCCTATAGCTACTTTGACTTTCGTTTTCGAAACCTAAGTTTCTCCAAACTCAGTCAAAGTGGGGGCTTCTGTAGACACCCATTTGTGTCTCCCCAAAACCAAACCCAGTGATGAATACCTATCACGTCGAAACATAATCGAATGAGGTGAAAGTGTGAAAATCAAGTGTTGCGGTTAGTTTTTATTAAAATCCTTCTTTCTGTTTTCGAAAACCAATTCTATTTTATGAAAACGTCCAATTCAGTTTATTTTGGTCCATGATAAGGGTCCAATAATGGTGTAGTTGGATGGGGCTTGAAAAGACCTTTCCAACGATATATTATAAGCCCAATTCCGATGAATAATGAGGAAGTTATGGCCAAAATACTAAATTGGGCCCAAACCGGATTTTACCTACGACCCAATAATCATGTGGAGGGTCCAAAGGTTTAATCCTATTCCTAAACTAATTAGGATTGATTAGAATCTTCTATAAGTTTCTAAAATATCTTAATTATCCTTTTTTGAAAAGATAAGATCATGGAATTTGATTTGAATATAAACTTTCCTTTTTTAAAACTTTCCTAATTCTATTCGGATTTAAACTTGTTCAAAGATAGTCAGATATTATTTTCGTGCCTGTAGGGAATATTTCAAGCATTATGATAACCCCAAACTTGAACCCCACTGTGATCATACACTAAAGTACGGTGGCGTTCCAAAGGGAAAGACAAAGAGCAAAAAGAGTCGCCAACAAGTTTTAAGGAACTTGTACCCAAAAGACAATCCAAAGGACCGTCAAATACTCCATAAGGTCTTGAACCAAATAGGGTCCGGGGATGAAGGTACGAATCCAATCTACAAAAGAAAGGACCCGCCCTATAAAATAGGCCTCTACTTTGTTCTACTCGTATTCATGTGCGCTTTTCGAATAACATACAAACATTATATTAATCCTACCCTGTTTATCTATGTTGGTTGAATATTAATGCACAAATAAGACTATTATTGGCGATCACTTGAATTAAAATCACATTAGCCTAAACCAAATTATTAATTATCTTATTAAGCGTGATTTCAAGTACAAATTCCCTTTAAACCTGCATAAAAGGCGTGATCAAGCAATAACAATAATATAAATCAAGCAACATAATAATAAACAATAAATAATAATCATGATAATAGCATGATAAGGCATAACAAAGCTTGATAATAATAGCAAGATTCTAGGCATGATACTAACAAGATTAATAACAACTCCTAGCATGTCACTAAGAATAAAGATCAAATCTTTAAACCTAACATGGTACTAACATGATATTAGAAAGGATAAAGGCACCCTAAACATGATACTAGAAAGCATAAAAAACATCCTAACATGATACTAGGAATATTAAACAATAATAATCATGCTTTCTACATTGTTAATAAAATAGGGAGTAAGCTAATCTACTTACTTTGAAGCTTCGTACCTCTTTCTAATAACAAAATACACAAGTTAGTAAACTTCAATGAAAATAATAAAGAACAATTAAAGAATTAAATTAAAAATCAAATTAAATAAAGTTTTGACTGGTTTTGGACCAAACCCTCAGAAAATATCAACCTTGCACGTCTAGGGCGAAGGCAACTTCGAACTTGGTTAAGATATTCAAGATCTTGTGAAAGCGGAATATGTATGTGAAAAGCTAGTTTAGAAAGAGAGAGAAAGAAAGAATTTTAATGAGAGTTGATAGAGAGAATTGATTGATGAATGATGAGAGATGATAGTTGATTATGAAAGTTGATAAGAATTGATTGAGAGAATTGATGATTGAAAAAGGGGAGATAAGACCTCTATTTATAAGAAAAAAGAGAAGGTCGAAGAATAAGAAAAGAAATCCGAATTCAAATCGAAATAAAACTCGTAGACAGCAGTTTTTACGAATTTTGTTTTTATCATATCTTTTGATCCAGAAGTCCAAATAAGTCATATAATATGTCGTTGGAAAGCTCTTGAAGTATACTTTCTAATGCAATTGGAATCAGATTAAAATCTTTTGTAGATAAAAAGATATGGACGAAATGGTAGGAACGGGTGTCAGTTTTGGATAGAGTTTCGTATATCTTTAATATCTTTTTCGTTATGGCTCGGATTTATTATTATAATATATCATTGGAAAGATAATTTCAAGATCTATCCAACCATATAAAATTTGGATAAAAAATATGAGGCACGAAAATAATATCTGACTATCTTTGAACATCTTTAAATCCGAATAGAATTAGGAAAGTTTTAAAAAAGGAAAGTTTATATTTAAATCAAATTCCATGATCTTATCTCTTCAAAAAAGGATAATTAAGATATTATAGAAACTTATAGAAGATTCTAATCAACCCTAATTAGTTTTGGAATAGGATTAAACCTTTGGACCCTCCACATGATCATTGGGTCGTAGGTAAAATCCGGTTTGGGCCTAGTTTAGTATTTTGGCCATAACTTCCTCATTATTCATCGGAATTGGGCTTATAATATATCGTTGGAAAGGTCTTTTCAAGCCCCATCCAACTACACCATTATTGGACCCTTATCATGGACCAAAATAAACTGAAATGGACGTTTTCATAAAATAGAAATGGTTTTCAAAAACAGAGAGAAGAGAAATTAATTAAAACTAAACCGCGACACTTGACTTTCGAATCACCTTCACCTAATTCGATTATAACACGACGCACAAGGCATTCATCACTGGGTTTGGTTTTGGGGAGACACAAATGGGTGTCTACAGTGCCTCATATCTGATTCCAATTGCATTAGAAAGTAGACTTCAAGAGCTTTCCAACGACATATTATATGACTTATTTGGACTTCTGGATCAAAAGATATGATAAAAACAAAATTCGCAAAAACTGCTGTCTACGAGTTTTATTTCGATTTGAATTCGGATTTCTTTTCTTATTCTTCGACCTTCTCTTTTTTCTTATAAATAGAGGTCTTATCTCCCCTTTTTTATTCATCAACTTTCATCATCTCTCATCATTCATCAATCAATTCTCTCTATCAACTCTCATTAAAATTCTTTCTTTCTCTCTCTTTTTTTAAACTAGCTTTTCACATACAATATTCAGCATTCACAAGACTTAGAATCATCTAGCCAAGTTCGAAGTTGCCTTCGCCCTAGACGTGAAAGGTTGATATTTTCTGAGGGTTTGGTCCAAAGCTAGTCAAAACTTTATTTAATTTGATTTCAATTTAATTCTTTAATTGTTCTTTATTATTTTCATTGAAGTTTACTAACTTGTGTATTTTGTTATTAGAAAGAGGTATGAGGCTTCAAAGTAAGTAGATTAGCTTACTCCCTATTTCTTTCGCAATGTAGAAAGCATGGTTATTATTGTTTATAATTCCTAGTATCATGTTAGGATGTATTTAATTCCTAGTATCATGTTAGGATATTATTTTATGCTTTCTAGTGTCATGTTTAGGATGCCTTTAATCCTTTCTAATATCATGTTAGTACCATGTTAGGTTAAAGCTTTGATCTTTATTGTTTAGTGACATGCTAGGACTTGTTATTAATATTGTTAGTATCATGCCTAGGGTCTTGCTATTATTATCAAGCTTTATTATGCCTTATCATGCTATTATCATTATTATTGTTATTGTTTATTATTATGTTGCTTGATTTATTATATTGTTATTGCTTGATCACGCCTTTTATGCAGGTTTAAAGGGAATTTGTACTTGAAATCACGCTTAATAAGATAATTAATAATTTGGTTTAGGCTAATGTGATTTTAATTCAAGTGATCGCCAATAATAGATTTATTTGTGCATTAATTTCAACCAACATAGATAAACAGGGTAGGATTAATATAATGTTTGTATGTTATTCGAAAAGCGCGCATGAATACGAGTAGAACAAAGTAGAGGCCTATTTTATAGGGCGGGTCCTTTCTTTTGTAGATTGGATTCGTACCCTCATCCCCGGACCCTGTTTGGTTCAAGACCTTATGGAGTAGTTGACGGTCCTTTGGATTGTCTTTTGGGTACAAGTTCCTTAAAACTTGTTGGCGACTCTTTTTGCTCTTTGTCTTTCCCTTTGGAACGCCACCGTACTTTAGTGTATGATAACAGTGGGGTTCAAGTTTGGGGTTATCGTAATGCTTGAAATATTCCCTACACTTATTAACCGTGTAAAACAATGGATGACCTCCTTTTCATTTTTTTTTATTTTATTTAATTTTGGTAAAAAAAAAATGAAACTTTTGTATATAGTTGTCTTGGAGAACAAACAAACATCTAAAATAACATTAACCATTGAAACACTAGTTTCAGAACATCAATCTTCAACTCTGACTTTCTCTTCTTCTCCCAAATTCTCTCCCTTTCTCCGGGATTCTCAAAATTTTCTAGAATGTTCTTTGTCGGCGGTAACTGAAAATGCGTAAGTTTTTCTCTTTTTGTTTTTCACAAAATCCATCATCAATTCAGTTTAATCTCCACTACTGAATATAATCACTATCTTTCGGCTATTCTTCTTTATAAATTACTTATAATATTTAGTTTTAATTGCTTTTATTCGATTAATTCTGCGATATTGATGTCGTTCGATGAATTTTTCCCATTGATCATATTATGTTAATTTTCTGTTTGTTGTAATCTAACATCCCAGGGGCGCTCATTAGCTTTTCCATATGAAAATATTAACCTTGTTTGGTTAATTAGATAAGATATACTACTATAAGTTGATGGTATCTTGATATGAATATAAAGGGGCCGTATGCGAATTGATGAATAATTTGTGTTATATAGTTGCTTAGGGTTGATTTTGGAGTTAAAACAAAAATTGTTCATGTGGCAGAAAGAGGGAATTTTGAAAAAAGAAGAAAAGTAAAAAGATTTTAGTCCTGTTTGTGATAACTTGATTACTGATCGTGATAATTATATTGCTAAATTTGGGGCTGAAAGTGACTTAATTTTTCCAGAATAAAACCACTGAGGAAGTGAAGAAATTAACTTGTGACCATGTTGAATGAAGCCGAAGTTCCCTCGAAAGAGAAGTGGGTGAATGTATTACATTCTTACTTCTTATAATTCTTGGAATGTGACATTATTGTGATGTTGTGGCCTTATGGGAGAATGTTGTATTGATAATTAAGTTAGTTTGAAAGCTTAACATATTATATGTATGGGTGAAGTCAGTCATTGATTGTTTTCTTTCTTGTTGTGGTGGTAACGACTTCATTAAAACATTATCATCTAAAAAGGGACAATAGACGTTACAGAGAGAATTCATCGTGTACAGCAAGAAGAGGCCGCTAGAGGGCTAATTAATTGTGATTGCTAGATGTTGTAAATGGCTTTGGGTTTATTGTTGTTGGATGTTTCAAAAGTTTATTTCAATGCTATCAATTAAGCAGATTACACCATGTCATTGCTATAGCTATGCTTTGATTAATTAATATTGGATTAGCAATTTTTCTTTTTTTGGGTTTGAAAGGATTATGAACTTATATTGCTTTTAAGTTTTGTTCCTCTTTTTCATCTATGATTATTGTATGGTCATCAGATTTCTTGGAGTCTCATGCTAGTTTACTTTACTACTTGATATTGTGCTGATTGACATTTAAGAATTCTAGCTTTTATAGGAGTGCCACATGATTTATACAGTCGTAAAGCACTCGTAATTTGTTATCTATACAGTAATATGAATACTCTATATAGTATATCTATTACGAAGTATAGAGTATTCATATTATTTACGTACTTTCATTCCTCTATTGTTTTTACAAAGTACTCGTAATTTGTTATCTATGTTGCACACAAATTACTCATATTATCTAATACTTTTAAATAGGTCAATCGATCTTAATTTCATAGGAGTTGGTATCATGATTTTGGTTACTTTTGGGGGGGGGGGGGTTAGGTTTTGTGGAGTCTCTGATTTCTTGTTTTCGACACCAAACCGATTTTGAAAAATTTTGGGCTATTGATGTTTCGGCTTTTGTTGTTTGAAGATGATTGATGAATGTTCAGATCTACGGAGTAAGGGGTCCTTTACATTGGAAGATCGTGGTGATCTGAAGATTACAATCATGTAGTTTGTGATGATCTTGTTTAAAAAGTAATTAATTTATGTTTCACTTTGCTATGATTATTATTGAATACTTGATGTTGTCCAAAGTTTCAAATTCTCAATGGTATATTTATCTCTTCGAGATAATGGACTTTTTAAAGAAACCATGTTTAGGGTTAGAGTTGGAGTTAATGGTTACTAATTCTTGGATTTATATGCAATCTTTATTATTTTTAAAATGAAAAATGTAGGAGAAAATACAAGTTTAGGCCTAACAGTTGTTGATATATTTACAAAATTTCCATGCCGATTGGAAATTTTGGTTGAGTTATCACAATTTTACCATTTGATAAACGAAATTTGTTTATCAAGGTGATAAATCGGGCTTCTTCAAAATATTGGAAAAGTACCCACACTCCTTTTCTCTGTTGTGCGCATAAGAATTTTCTAATGTATTTACTAGATATGTGTTTGGTTGAGATTTAAGGTGATTTGAAGATAAATGGTTTACATTGTATGAATGTTGAGTATGCTTGTTGTGTTACGTTGTGACAAATTGTCTTCATTCGGATGTATTGTGTTATGAGATTATATTATGAAACACAACGGCGCACACATGTTAATTACTTGTTTTAGATGTTGGATGTCTAGTTATTATATACTCATGCTCAAATAATTGTTTGAGGTGGATCGGAGCTCGCTCTCTTGGTGATTTCTTTGGTAATTTGTTATACATAGATCATAGATAATTTTTTTTCTTTTTTATGTGGATCATTGTTGCCGTTGTATTAGGTGTCAAAAGTCGTTGCATTAGGCCTAATGCAACACCTGCAAATGCCACAACGGTATAGGGCCGTTGCATTAGGCCTAATGCGACGGTTTTTGATACCTAGCGAAACGAATTTAGGGGTTACATTAGATAAAAAAATGTAATAGTGAAATAATGGTAAAAGGTGACTTTAAATGCTCTTATTTCTCTATCTAAAAATGATTTTGAGGTGATTTAAGTGAGACATGTTTGAATTATTTTCAATAACTAGTCATCAACTCATTTAAAATAACCAAAAATGCCCTAAAAGCCAAAAATGCCAAAGCTGAAAGTTTCTACCCAAACCTTCATTCGTATGTTATATGAGGACTACTGGTTCCTCAAATTTCCTATTTTAGTCTAGATTTTATTTCTTATATTTGGGGTTCGCTCATGCCATCTTAAAAAAGGGAATAATTTAGAATTTATTTATGTTTCCTTATTTTATGAAAAGAATCTATATGTGAAGCTAATTTACATAAGTCAAAATGTAACTCCTTATTTAAAAGGTAAATTTGGCCTCACTACCCTAAACTATATATTGGGTACACCCAACACCCGGGTTCATGCTTATAGCTAGCTCAATCAGTGCACTGGAGCTCCATCTCAAATTCAAGAGCCATACTCCACATATGAAAGTAAACTTTGAATAATCGCATCACAAGGCACCACCAACTATATGTTGATTAGGGTGCAACGTATGTCATCAGTAGATATTTTTCGGCACTTAAATTGAGACGTACAAATCTGATCCGATTTATTTTAACCGTACCCAAAATTATGGTTTAATCCGATCACGAGGATATTTGTGCGATGCGTGCTAAGCCTTTGGGAAGCCATATGTCGGTTTTCTATTTGAATAATGTCATTAAAGTTGTAATTTTGAAATAAAAAGTCGCCATCAAGTTTTTATTGTAAGGTAACTAGAAAACCTGTTAGAAATTGAATCAAATATTACTCCATTTGAATGATCAAATAAACCAACAAGACAGATTTGGAAATTATCTATTTATTTCGACACAATAATGACATGTTACTTTATTTGACATAAAACAACATTTTGCACCAACTATCTTTGACTAGGATGGTTAAACTTTCTATATATGTTTAATTACATATACTTTAATAATAATTCAAAATCAAGATAACATGAAATTTAGCCTCCATTGTTAATTTTGAAGGGGCTTCCATCAGATTTCACCGGTGGAAAGCCCCAATCTTTGTTTCTTTTACGTTTTTTTTTTTTTTATTGTTTCTTAGGTTATAATAATGTTTTCCTCGAAAGAAAGGGTTTATCTCCTTCGAAAGACAAGGTTTTTTCGATCTCCTTCGAAAGACAAGGTTTTTTGAATTTTTTCGAAAGAATGAGTTTTATTTGCGCTTAATATGGTCTCTAATTGTGCGGGGCTACGATTGATTATTGTCGGATTCGGGGTACGAAATCAACACAAGAATTTTCACTCTCACAATCAAATTATGAAGCGGTGACGGATCCACTCAATAAGTTGTATGAGACAACGAATCGAGAATGTGTTGAATTGTTATATCTTTGTATTTGGATTCTTAGGCCTTCCCCAATTAATTCTTGATCGATTTTGTTAAATTTGTTTTCATCATCGTTAATTGTCAATTGTAGATGTCGTGTGACTTTCATTAATGAAATTTAGGCCATATTCTTTTCAGCTTCTGGCAGAGCAGAACAGAGCAGAGTAGGGGTCAGCAAAGTAGAATAGATTAAATTTAATTAAGTAGAGCAGAGCAGAGCAAATTTCGACATTATTATATTCACGGATCATAAAAGGCAACCACGATAAAGGGACAGTAATAGGCAACAACGATTGACCCGTGAAGTTTACACCTCATTCATAATCCATGAGATTACTAACTCCATATAGTTCGGAACCACGAAAGGAGGATCGGGGATGATGGTAAGAAGTGAGTCATGGAGTCACATTCGCCTGTATTAGCCTCTACTCGATTCTTATTATGAAAAGTATTCCTGCGATCTCAAAGGAATACAAACAAAATATTCAATTTGCTCCAAACTAATATTATGCTAATTTGGTTGAATTTTAATGCAACATATAATTCTAAAATATTGTGATCACTTCGATTTAATTACAGGATTAAATAGGAATCTAAACCGGTTGTCGAAATTATCTTATTATGCGTGATATTCAGTTACATATTCCCTTTAACATGCAATATGGTGATCATAAATAATAATAGAATAAACATTAAGATTGGAAGCAATTCAACAATAATAGCGGTAGTCACATCAAATAACAACCCTAATCATGATACTAGCAATATAAAATAATATAAAGTAATTAAATTAATTAATTACTCACATTTCGCGTGTTCCTTTAAATTGCTACATCACGAGTAAATTGTTTGTCGTAACTTCAATAAAAATATTAATTAAATTAAAAGTAGAGTTGATTTGGTCCAAACAAACCCTCGGTTATTTGTACCTTTCACGCCTTGGTTTAAGGACGGAACCTCGGGTTAAGTATGTACTCCTTGGAGTGCTTAGGGGAATTATTATGTAAGAATAAGGAGGCTAGAAATTAGGTTAAAGAGGGAGAAGAGAATGATTTTTGGTGTAAGGTGAGAGAGAATGATTGTTGGTGCCCCGAACTGCAGAAATGAGGGGGTAATTATAGGAAAAATGAGTAGAGAGAACACACGGAACCCAAAAAAGATAAAAAAACCTAAAAAAGGCTAACGCGACATGGCAGATTCTACAGTGACACGGGGGAATATTGTGTGACGCGGGGGATTGTTGTGTGACGCGGGGCATATTTGACCTACGGGAAGTGAAAACGCGTGAAGGGTGTACGAAGAAAAGACACGGAGCTGCCCCGTGTCACAGGAAAGGCACCATGACACGGGAATTCCTACCGTGACAAGGCAGTTCTCCCCATGTCACAGCACAAATTCCCGTGACGCGGGGAAGTTTTGTGGGCACCGTGACACGTCAGCAACCCACTGTGACACGGCAGTACTCCCTGTGTCGCGGCACAGTTTCCCGTGACGCAGGAAAGTTTTGTGACAAGATTCTCAGGCGCGTGGGGAAAGAAATGCAGAAAAAACATGGGACCTGTGACACGGTAAAAAATCCCGTGCACAGTACCAGGCCCCGTGCCACGTCAACAACCCCCGCGACGTGGCAGTTTTAACTAATCAACGGTAATTCCAGTTTTTTACGCATTTATAAAATTGCTATAACTTTTGATTCGTAACTCAGAATAAGGCATATAATATATCATTGGAAATCTTATCAAGTCTACTTTCCAACCCAATTAAAATCAGGTGAAAATGATTTGTAGATTTTAAGATATGATCGTTTTAGTAGAAGGGTGTTGGTTTTAGGCCGCGTTTAGTGTTTGACTCATATCTACTTTATTTTAAATCGGAATTGGGCTTATGGTATATTGTTGGAAAGCTTATTGAAAGGCCTATCCAACCAAATAATTATTGGATCAAAATTGTATAGCCATAAAATCAGTTCAACTCAGTTTTGTGATGTGGATACAAAAAGTGGAAAATAGGTTATGGTTTAGGGAAATGAGCTAGAAATTGGATTGGTTTATGAAATATATTGGATAAAACATGGATTTAAGCACTCCAAAGATTAAATACTCAAGTCGACCAATAACGGCGGTGAAAGGTTATTCATCATCGGGTTTGGTTTTGGGGAGACATTTTTAGGTGTCTACAATTATTATATCTCAAAAATATACAAAAGTTATACAACCTATAGAAAATTAGTGAGAAACCGAGATACAATCTGGGCCCCCACTCCTCTAGCTATGGAAAAGCCGATCTTAGTAAAGGTATGAGGTGCAGCACGTGCCCCAATGTCCCGAGTTTTCGAGAACTTGTGGATCCCCTTCAGCAATGGAACAACCTCATTTTCTAACTCCTTAAGAGAAGAGAAAGAGAAAGGAAGGAAGCCATATCTAATTGCTCAATAACTGGATTTGTACTTAACCCACTTTCGATTGGCCGCATCAATCACGACCTGTGCAGGAACAAAGTCAGAAACCGTGTCAATGGAGAAGACTTTGTCAAGTCAACATATATATCGCGACCACGACCCCATGAATAAAGTAACACTTCTGCAGGTCTGAGAGCACCGTCATATCCTCAAGATAACCCAATGTCCACCTCCTTTCTAGCTGAAATCCTTGACCGATAGCAAAATATCAACAAGGATATCCCGAACAACATTATGCCAATGTTTAATGCCCACAATACCAGCACAAGACGACGTCGCGTGATCAATGATAATATCCTCAGCAAAAACCCTTGAACAAGCAGAGCATGGCGTCGTGATAGAGAACAATGGAACACCCAACTAGGGGTGTGCAGAAATCGAACTGGACCGGAAAACCGACCGGGACCTGTAGGGAATATTTCAAGCATTATGATAACCCCAAACTTGAACCCCACTGTGATCATACACTAAAGTACGGTGGCGTTCCAAAGGGAAAGACAAAGAGCAAAAAGAGTCGCCAACAAGTTTTAGAGAACTTGTACCCAAAAGACAATCCAAAAGGACCATCAACTACTCCATAAGGTCTTGAACCAAACAGGGTCCGGGGATGAGGGTACGAATCCAATCTACAAAAGAAAGGACCCGCCCTATAAAATAGGCCTCTACTTTGTTCTGCTCGTATTCATGTGCGTTTTTCGAATAACATACAAACATTATATTAAACCTACCCTGTTAATCTATGTTGGTTGAATATTAATGCACAAATAATACTATTATTGGCGATCACTTGAATTAAAATCATATTGGCCTAAACCAAATTATTAATTATCTTATTAAGCGTGATTTCAAGTACAAATTCCCTTTAAACCTGCATAAAAGGTGTGATCAAGCAATAACAAAATATAATCAAGCAACATGAATAATAAAGAATAATAAATAATAACGATGATAATAACATGATAAGGCATAATAAAGCTTAATAATGGCAAGATCCTAGGCATGATACTAACAAGATTAATAACAAATCTTAGCATGTCACTAAACAATAAAGATCAAAGCTTTAAACCTAACATGGTACTAACATGATATTAGAAAGAGTAAAGCAATAAAAGGCACCCTAAACATGATACTAGAAAGCATTAAAATAACATCCTAACATGATACTAGGAAGCATTAAATACATCCTAACATGATACTAGAAATTATAAACAATAATAAGCATGCAATCTACATTGTGAAAGAAATAGGGAGTAAGCTAACCTACTTACTTTGAAGCCTCGTACCTCTTTCTAATAACAAAATACACAAGTTAGTAAACTTCAATGAAAATAAATAAAGAACAATTAAAGAATTAAATTAAAAATCAAATTAAATAAAGTTTAGACTAGTTTTGGACCAAACCCTCAGAAATTATCAACCTTGCACGTCTAGGGCGAAGGCAACTTCAAACTTGGCTAAGAGACTCAAGATCTTGTGAATGCGGAATATTTTATTTTGTAAAAAGGTAGTTTAGAAAAAGAGGGAGAGAGAATAAGAATTAAGAAAGAGTGAATGAGAATTGATGATGAAAGTTGATAGTAATTGATGAATAAAAATAGAGGTTCGGACCCTATTTATAAGAAAACAGTCCGGAAAATCATAGAATTTGATAAGGAATAAAACTCCACTCTGTCCCTAATCAAACTGACCTTGTCGCCAGGCGACAGAGTCTGTCGCGAGGCGACAATCCTGTCGTTTCGCGACAAGACAGTTTTTTGCGGATTTTGTTTTTATCATATCTTTTGATCTAGAAGTCCAAATAAGTCATATAATATGTCGTTGGAAAGCTCTTGAAGTCTACTTTCTAATGAAATTAGAATCAGATTAAAATCTTTTGTAGATAAAAAGATATCACCAAAATAGTAGGACGGTGTCAGTTTTGGATAGAGTTTCGTATATCTTTCATATCTTTTTCGTTATAGCTCGGATTTATAATTATAATATATCATTGAAAAGATAATTTCAAGATCTATCCAACCATAAAAATTTGGATAAAAATTATAAGGCACGAAAATAATATCTGACTATCTTTGAACAAGTTTAAATCCGAATAGAATTAGGAAAGTTTTAAAAAAGGAAAGTTTATATTCAAATCAAATTCTATGATCTTATCTTTTCAAAACAGGATAATTAAGATATTTTAGAAACTTATAAAAGATTCTAATCAATCCTAATTAGTTTAGGAATAGGATTAAACCTTTGGACCCTCCTCATGATCATTGGGTCGTAGGTAAAATCCGGTTTGGGCCCAGTTTAGTATTTTGGCCATAACTTCCTCATTATTCATCGGAATTGGGCTTATAATATATCGTTGGAAAGGTCTTTTCAAGCCTTATCCAACTAGACCATTATTGGACCCTTATCATGGACCAAAATAAACTGAAATGGACGTTTTTATAAAATAGAGATGGTTTTCGAAAACAGAAAGAAGGATTTTAATAAAAACTAACCGCAACACTTGACTTTTCACACTTTCACCTTATTCGATTATGGTTCGACGTGAAAGGTCTTCATCACTGGGTTTGGTTTTGGGGAGACACAAATGGGTGTCTACAGGACCGAATCGGAATTGGACCGGACCGAGAGATTTCGGGTTGGTCTCCGGTCCTCACAAATTGGCGATTCCAAGTTTCCGATCCGGTTCGGACCAGAATGGACTGGAAAGTTCATTTTTATAATTTTTTTGGGTGAAAATTTTAAAATTTATGTTTAAATTTAAATTATGTACAAAACTTGTAATTTATAAATTCTAGGTGCAAAATAGGATAGCACGCAAACAAAAACAAGTCGTTAAAAATGATTGTATATATTAAGATACTAAAATGAAAAAAAAAAAGAATATAATTGGTCCATTGCGGTCTAAAACCGGACCTGAATAAACAGGCCTGTACCGGAACCCGAACCGGTTGTTACGGTCCGGTCTCGGTCCCTTAAAAAGTCGATTCCGAGTTCTGGTCCGGTTTGGGACCGGTGCACAGCCCTTCATGCAACCGGTAGCATAGCACATAGCGATAAGTCTTGGCGTTCATTGTTTGACCCAACTCCGAAATAGGGACCGCCCGAAGCCAAGTAGAGGTGTGATCTTCCTGTTGTGATTTCCATAATGCTAATTATCGAGGAGCTAAAGAATAAGCGGATTATGTAGAAGCGCTATCCTTTGTGAAATATATATCTGCCAATTTCTTCATGAGTTTAGGGGCATTGACCTCACTAGGATTACTCAAAATGTCATACTCCACTGTTTCAATAAACAGACTCAACACATCCTCAAAGGCACGTCCAAGACCAACAATGCAAGCATGTCTTAGAAGTTGCGTTTGCAACCCAGCAGATTGCAACCGAGAAGCAAGAAAAGCATAATGACGAACATCACCTGCAGAATATAAACACCAATGCAAGCCCTCCAAATGCAAATGGTTAGGTGGCAAGCCGCACTACCAATCGCTAAACCCAGGCCTCGAAGCAGTAACAATACGCTCCAAGGAAGATCGAAGAGCCTCATCGAAAGTACGCTAAGCTACCTCAAAAGTGTTAAGAGGACAAGTATGCAATGCAAAGTATAGTTTACAAACTCCGATACATGCCCTAAGTAACAACAGCTCACATTGAGGATCATCCAGCAGAGCAACCTTATCTATAAGGGCAATGGTCTTGGTCACCCGCTGCATTACAAGCTCATGACCAAAACCAGAATCTAAACAAGTGGGACAACCAAGCAACTTAACACCACGCAAAGGTTAAGCAATAATAGGTGGAAAAACACCCACAAGCCTGCTTCGAAGGTCTTCAATAGGCCAGAAAACTTCAGTTTTCTCCACGTTAAGATGTAACCCAGAACGAGGCCCCTCCTCCACAATCAACTACAAAACCTTTTCTACCACCAACATGTCACCAATAATAGTGCCGTCATCCAAATATACGAGACATACATAACATCAAAAGTACGTCTTTCTGATTTTACACACTAAGGGCTGTAAAACCAAAGCAAAAAGCAAAGGACCAAGGGGATCACTCTGCTGCACCCCTTGAGATGACCATAAGGTTTGGTTCCCATAATATAATCTGGTTAGATTAGAATAGCAGAATTCAACCCCCATCGCAAAATTCCCTGACAACGGCGATGAACTTCACGTAACATGACCGAACAATCAACTAGATTGAAGGCGTTTTGAAAATCCACCAATAACATAGAAAGACCAACATCAGAACCACCGTCACATGATTTAAGTGTTAATGGATTGATTTGGTTGAAATATGCAAAATGGGAAGGAAAATAGCTAAATACTAGTTTAATTAGGTCCTGTGCCATGCACGATTATTTTTAAAGTTATTTTAACTTGTTAAAATAACATATGATAACACAAATCTGTTCATTTTTAAGTGCATCAGATCACTTTGACCGTCACATATGCCTATACACAGCTCTGAACATTAATATCTTTTAAATTTATAAGTAAATAACATAAAAATTATTATTATGAAAATATACAACGATTAATTCATTAACATGTACATAATAATAATCATATTTATATGTTATTTTGAATAAATGTGATTATTAGAAACAAAAATTTAGCAAGTTAAAATCACAATTAAAGTATCACTTGCTAAATCTAAAATGAAATTGCTAACACATTATATAAACTCTAATTAAATTATTTTATCAAAATTTATTTCCTAATCTTGATAAATAGAAAATAAATACATATATATAATGTGTTAGAGTTTATTTGATAAATATTATGATAAAATTTATTTTGAATAAGGTAGCCAATAATATTTTTATGTAAAGTGCAAATTAGTACAAAGTATATTTTATTAGCAAATACATTACTCGGAGTTAAGATATAATGATTTTATAACAAGAAAGATATCATATGATAATATTAAGCTTCCTTACAAATTAAAACAATTGCCTTAATAGTTACGAAGTATAATTTTATTGATGGATATAAAAGTACTTAAAAATAAAATAAAATAAAAAACTAAAGACACACCAGGAGTTGATACGTGTCACTATTGGTGTGTCTTTTACTATATAAATATTGATTGATGATTATTGATGGCCATTTTAGGTCATTTTGGGCCACTCAGACCTCAAAACTTAAAAATTTAATGTATATGTGTTGTTTGAAGTAATAAATACTCATAGCTAATTATATAAGACATGTTTTAAGTATTAACTAGTGTTTGCCTAGGGCGCGGCGATGCCCCAAGTTGCTAGTTTGTACTTCAATTCTTTAATTTGATAATTTATGTTGACTGTTTATATAGCTAGTGTGTGGCACTGGCGTTGCCTCGCGGGTGTTAATGTTTTTTTTACCTCATATGTATTTATTTCCTAATCTTGTGAAAAAAAAATAAATTATATAAACTCTAATTAACTTAATAAACGAAGGAATCTATAATGCTAGATAATTATGTGAAAATTAAAACATTAATAAAAGTTGATTGAGATGATAAATGTATGACCTTTATGTGTTGGAGGTTACAAGTTCGAATCTAGCTCAAAGCATAATGTACTTTACTTTGTTAATGAAGTGGCTACCTTATGTGGCGCATATACCATCTTTGATAGTGATGTGACATTATGAAATACGACATGACCATATATTTTGAAGAGTGTCACCATGTGACACATTTCCTTTGAAAGGAAGTCTTTTAATGTATATAGAGATATATACTTCTTCCGTTAACTATTACTTGCAACAAAGGGGGTGTTTGCGGACTCCTAGGCAAAATTTGTTTGTGAGTGTAAAATGGAAAGAAAAAAAGTTGAGTGCATGTGATGAGGAGAGAGATAGAGAGAAATGATAATCTAAAACGGAAAGAAAACATTTGTTGCACATAATAGTTAGCATCCATTTACAATATATGTTGCAAGTAATAGTTAATGGAGAAAGTATATACTTCCTCCGTTCTATTAATATTGCAACAAGGAGAAAATTACGCATCCAAAGCACATTTTATATGCTAAAAATCTATAATCGTGTAAGAGTAAAATTTATAAAAAGTTGATATTGTGAAAGTATTTTATGAGATGAATTCAACAAGATCACACATGACTATATTTGTTTAAAAGAGTCGCCACTCGCCACGCGAGCCATTGACTTGTTTAAGGTGTTAAGTTTGGGCTTTACACGGGAATCTTTCGTCCACATTAATGCATTAACTTTACATAGACTATTACAATTATTGGTTATAAAATTATGAATCTATTTTCATGATTCAAGTTTAGATGCCCTTGACAATGTCTGATAGTGCACATCAATTGCATGTCCTCCAGCTGATAAATCATGAAAGACGTACTATTTCATGCACCATATCTAAATATCTTTGTCATTTACATGTTTATCATTATTATTTATTATTATTTTGAGAGAACATTATTGCATAAACATCTTTAAAGTTTAAACATAACATGAAGTACAAATATTGTGGACCGAAAAAGAAAGTACATATAATGTGAATTATACTTAAATTTCTGTTAGTCACATCAAACGAAACTGATAGCGTTATAATTAATAAGCTTGTAACCCTTCAAGATTTTTGTTTCATTGTTTGTCATCACCCAATTAGGTTAAGGCCACATTAGCTAGCTGGATGTGTTGGCTTACTCAATATTATGTTTTGTTTAGTATCTCATCTTTTAACTATAGTCTATACTAATAATGATGATGATAAGAAATAAATTAGTCATTTCAATTGGATAGCAAATTAAGACATGGTAATCCTTCAACCACGTGAATATGGGACCTCTAACAAGATTTTTGTAGGTGGATAAGGGCCTGGTATATTACTCTATATAGTAAAATGTATGCTGGGGTTATGCACTATTAATGATAATGCACTATTAATATTAGTACGGAATTTGAATTTTATTTGTAATGAACTACCTTTTGTATTTGGAAAAATTCACTTTAATAAATCTCAATTAGTAGCTAAATATTTGAATAATCTCAAATTTCGATTATTATTTAATCATCCAGATTTTAATGTGTCTTTTTTCTCCACCAGGCTCAACTGATTAACGACATGTTATATAAGTAATTATGATACGATGAACACGTGATTGCTCTAAAATAAAATAAAAAAAATTACTCCCTCCGTTTTTTTTATTTGCATCACTTTCCTTTTATTGGTGTTTTTTTTTAAATGCATCACTTTTATATTTGGTAAAGTTATACTATATTTTATTATTTCTCTCTTACTTTAAACCCCATTCAAATTATTTTATCAGTTCTCTCTCTTCTATGTCCCCACTTAAATAATAAAATATCTACTCTCTCTCACATACTCTCTCTTTCATGGTCCCCATCATACTTTTACTATAATAATTTATTCACCCACTCACAATATTATATTTATCTCTTAAAACTATGTGCATTCCCAAGTGATGGAGATAAAAAAAACAGAGGGTGTACATAAAACCCAAACTTTCCTAGTCACCGTCCCCTTTCCTCACCATTAAACCCTAGCCTCATTGGTACCGGCCAATTGCCCCCCTTAACCCTAGAAAATGGTTGGCCAGCCCTTCCCAATCCAGGCCATGAAACCACCTATCTAACCTACCTCCACCCCGTAAACCACCACCTCCCTTTGCTACCCTTGAAAACAACCATACGTACCCCCTCTCTTCCCCCACCGTCAAAACTGTCCCTCCTCCCTTCCTCCGATCTACTGCCAAAATCGCCGGTTTCAAGGGTTAGGGAAGGGAGGAGGGGTGGTTCGGTGGTGGGGGAAGGGAGGGTGGTTTAGGGGGAATAGGAGGGGAGGGGTGGGGTAGGTTGATTGGGTGGTTTTGGAGGTTATGAGGGGCCGCCGGACGACCATTTTCAAGGATCAAGGTGAGGATATGGTGATGTATGTTGTGGTGGACTGGTGGTGAGGGGGAAGATATGGTAGTGAGGGTGTTAATAATTAGTCAATCATGATTAATCGTCAAAGATTTTGTGGAAAAAAAAAAAAGATTAATCGTTAAAGGTTAATTATGTTAGAATTATTAAAAGGCAAAAGCTAATAAACGTCCCGGGGGCATTGGATAAGATAGCTAAAAATAGAAATATATACTTGAAATAAACATTAATTACACTGATCAACGTTTGATTTTGACATACATTCTCAAATTAATACTATTTTAGGAACTATTAAAGATTATGTAACGCCTTGGGGGCTTCCTTTAGCAAGATCTTAATTTAAATAAAGCTGGACTAGAGAAAGATTATAACTTTTGACCAAAAAAAAAAATAGAAGAGAAAGATTATAGCTTCAATGAGAATTTTTCTTTAAAAAAAAAAAAAAAAATTTGTTATAATTCAGAATGTGCAATTTTATATGCTATCATTAAGAATTTTCTTGTATTTTTTATAAAAAAAAATGTAGGATGCATTTATCCCGGTATTTTTAGTGTTGGTAATGAACTAATGATTCATTTAGATTTTTGGCAGTTGTCCTCGTCCATTCCTTTTTGTCTTCGTCACCTTCCCCCTTATTCATCAAACAATAGACGCATATTAACGAACAATGAAGTAATTTAAAAAAAAAAAAAAAAAAACCTAATCATGTCTACCAATATACAGTAGATAAAACAAACTCATGGCCAACTTTGTCCCTCATATATAAAGCTCAAGAACCCACATTGCTACATACTACACCTTTGTGCATGTTTATAATACACAAAAAAATATGAATTCATAATATCATGGCATCATATGTAGGTGACGTGCAAGCTTTTAACTAATTTTTTTCATTATGTTTATTAGACGTGTAACATTTTAACTTTTGTACTATTCACATACTTTAATTTACCTCCTTTGAATTTGTGTACGAGTCTTCATGTAAATAGCAAGTTGATGTAATAGGAAGGAATAATGTTTGAGTCAGTTAGGTATGAGCGCAAAAAACCTTAAGAAAGGGCAGGCCCTCGAACTTATACCAAAACAAAAAACGAAGTACAAAAGACATACAAATAGCAAAGGACATATGTATGTAAAAAGTGATATAATGATACTTCATCAATTACATAGTAGACGAAAATTTTCAACATTTTTAATGCTTTGGGTTCACACTTGTTTATGAACAGGAACTTTACAACTTAACTTGCTAGAGATCAAAATATCACGTCTCCATCCACTAACTTTTTGGCAAACAAATTAAAAGATAATAACTTTGCTTGTCGCCAATAGTGAAGACGATTAAGCGATAAGGTGGGGTTAATGTTTTGACAATTAAAATTGATAGATAAGACTTAAGTAAGAGCCGAGCCTTACATTAATCTTGTAACAAAATCGCAAACGTGAGAGAAATTACTGAGGATTATCTAAGTAACGGGTTTTGAATGAGATCACATTGATGTGAAAACGACATTAAAAGTTAACCATAGAAAAGGTAATTTTATGCATAGTAACTATGCACTATGAATTCGAAAACTTTAACTTGAGAATTCAAATTAAAGGTCGTCAAGAGGGTTAGAAGGGGTAGATAGGCCCTCGAGCTTGAGATTGATATCCGAAATACATTTGTAACATATCCGATTTGTAACTAACCTATCTATGTGCATGGTGCACGTACTATTAAGTGAAAGTGTTCAAACACTGTATATATAATAATACGTTAACATAAGAAGCTAAGAAACATTGTGGAAGACAATTAATGGAGCCTCTTAAGTAATATCACACATGTAGTGGGGACTTATAACATCTATTCCATAAGCTAAGTAAGGTCCATCCCATCTTAAAGTAGAAAATAAACAGTAAGCTCATCTCTTGATTTATGATGTTTACCTATAAATAGAGAAAACTTCATACAACAAATCTAGAATCTTTTGTAATTAGATTTAGGTAGGGAAATGGGAAACATGAGTGAGAGGTTTTTCAAGTGGAAAAAATGGGCAAGCCAACAAAGAGGAAAGCTTTGCATTATTAAGATTTGCATCTCCATGCTTTTGAGTCGGCACAACCACTCTCATTGTTGATCACTTGCTGTGGTACGGCAACAAATTTTTACTCTTTTTTTTTACTCTCTTCGTCTCTAAAAGTTCTTTTGGTCTGGATTATGTTTTTTAAGTTTTTCTCGTAGAAAAAAATTCTTTTAAAGACGGAGAGAGTATAATTTAGTCCATAAAGAGTATAATATATTCCATATACTGTAGTGTAAGGAGCCAATTATCTTATGAGTAGGTAGGAAAACTTAGGATACGTAAATACGTATGCAATGTAAAGAGAGTATCAGTAGATGTAGTGAAGTTAATGGTACTTAAACTCTTGAAGTGTATATCTACATTTTTTATTTACCGAAAAAATGTTGTACAATTTTCATGTAACATAAATATATATAGCTATTCATGTTGTGATGGTCTTTACCCTTGGATGTATATATATATATTTTGTCTAAATTTCCATCTAATTTTGCATCCTTTGCCTCTTGCTAGGCTCGATCAAGTAGTGTGTTTATTTGTAGCTTTGTAATCCTCAACATGAACTCTTTAAAGGTGAACAAGAAGATCGAAGAGGCTTAGTCACACGTCTCTGTAACTATTATGTATAATGCATATCTCTTTGCGAAGCTCCATATATGTATTCTAAATCCCTAGATCATGACTCATGAAGATGCAAACATAAGCTTCAATTAACTTCATTGATACAAAAACTTTCATTCTCTATTTTTACAAGTACTTTCTTGGCTTGGAAAATCTATATATTTCAGCTTTACGTAATTATATATAGTGAGCAATGAAAACATGATTATCAATCTCTAAGTGCTATTTACAACGAGCTCAGCATCAGTTTTCACATATGGTCAAATTACTACTTAGGGCATGTTTTCTTCAGTTTAATTTCAGTTTAGTTTAGTTCAGTTAAGTTCAGTTCAGCTTCAATTAGTTCATCAGTTTAGCTTCTAATTTCCTTCTCTCATAAACAATTTATTTTAGCTTTATTTAGTTCAGCTCAGTTCATTTCAGTAAATCAGAACAGACCCTTAGAAAAGGGAAAAAAATGGTTTTTTTTAGTTAGTTTAAAGGGAGATGGTAAGATTATAATGAATATTTTTCACTAAGTTGCAAGAAATAGACCAAGATTTCCAGGACAAAAATCTTAATAAATGTACTTTGTCACTCTCAATATATGAGGGGTGGTAGTGGTGTTTACTATGTTATCTAAATGTTGAGAATTAGCTTTAGTTGCTTTCTTGTCTACAGTTTGATGATATAAGTAATGATTTGTTTTCTTCGCTTAAGAATTTGAAAAAACTTGAAGTTTATTATTAGACACACAATTTAGACAAACGCATCAATTATTTACAGTAGATAGAGAAAAACTTAGATTAATTTAGATCACTCACATTTATTTTAAATAAATAGAACACATTATAATAACTAGTGTGAACACATAAACTAAATAGGGTCTAATGGGTTAATGGGTAAATGCCTAAATGTAGCTGAGGTGGTAAAGTTTTGAGGAAGAAAACTTACTAACTCCGTTACCTCGTTACATATTGTGTGTTCATTACGTTACTCTATCTGTACTCACTCACTATTTTGTGTGATAGTTCGGTTTTATGTTTGGATTTGGCCAAGTCAAATCCAATCCGAACTAAATTTCGGTTTTTGGATATTAAGTCCTCCAATTCGAATTTGCACAAACTTTGATTTGTTCCAATCCAATTTATGATAAACTAGTTTTTATCCAATTCGATAATGCAATTTAATAAATCCATATCACCCAAGTCTACAAATAATAATCTATCTGTATTAAATATTAAAGTAGAGTGACATATATAAGCCTTAAAAATCTACCTTAAGAGTTTAAATAACATTCTAGATGTAGAACACGGTGTCAACAGTCCAGCGTGTACTCTTAAAGAGGATTGATAGAATATAAAACATATTCTTGCAGGCCTCAATCAATAGCTTAAGCTTTTGTTTGAAATGATCTTGTAACATGATATCGGGCAAGCTGGACACAAAGGTCGCGGGTTCAAAAATATATCCATTCCCCCTTTCAATTAGAATATTAAGCGTTGAGTATGAAGTGGGCTCATCTGAACTATCAGCTGATTGCTGAATTGGTCCTTTAACTATATAATTTCGGTTTGTTTGGAGTTTTTGGATCTGAAAATCAGAATTTTCATTAAAATATGATGAGCCCGTTCCAATTTGATAAATTTTTATCCCCTACTCAAACAATTTTCGAGTGAAATGCGTGATTTATACTTTCCATCTTTGAGGAGAAAATGCATTGGCGCATTGGCGCATTGGCGCATATACAATAAACCCCGAGGACCCCCACCCTACGTGAAGCTAATAGCCACATAATAAGATTTTTCTATGATGTGAAACTTTACTTTTTATTTATTATTATAAGTACTAATAATTTTTAAAATACAAATTCTTATAATGTGGCTGGCCACACCACACCGATTATGGGGTTACTCGTTAGTGTTAACTATTGATTGTGCGCACGCGCACCTAAGTGTTTGTGCGTCCGAAGACGATTGTTGGGTTTGAGAGTGTGGAGAACGGTTCAATAAGGTGAAGGGGAAAGATATAGAGAGAGAAAGCCTCATGTAAACCCAAACACTTAGTGTTTGAGTGTTTGAGAGGGTGAGTTTGGGGTGGGAGCTCAGCTTTAATGGTGTTTAAAGCTTGTAAACTACATCAATCTTCATCAAATTGTTACTCCATATAGTGGATTGGTGGGATTTTCTCCCGGTTCTTGGGTTTCCCACGATAAATTTTCCTTGTGTGTGTTCTTTGCGGAGGCATGGCTTGGTCGGATTGCCATTGAGGAAGAGCCATGGTTTTGGTGTTTCAATGGTGGAAGATGGCCGGGAAAAGCATGTCAAGTGAAGGGGTCTCACATGGGTTTTGTGAGGTGATGTGAATCTTTGCGGTAGGCATTGTTGGTTGGATTGTCATTGGAGAGAAGCCGTGGTGTTCGGTGTTTCAATGATAGAAGAAGACCGGAAAGACGTGCCAAGTGAAGGTGTATCATGAAGGCTCACATGGTGGTTGTGAGTGGTGAATTCACATGTGGTTTAGCATGTGTGAAAGGCAAGAAGTGGCCTAGGTGCTTGTTGAGGTGGGAGCATGGTAGGAGTGTTCCATCAACAAAAGGAAAATGCCCAAAGGCTTGTGTTTTGTCACGGAGGGTGAGTTCGTGTGGAGTGCGGTTGGAGTGCTCGGATAACTAGGAAAATCCCTTGGATAACGTGATGTTTATCAAAGTTGGTGTAGACTTTGATGTTTGCTTCCTCGGTTGAAAGGAGGTGTCATTTCCTTGGTGTAGAGGAAATGGGTGTGTTGTTGAGGTTGGTTGAGATCTCAATGTTTGCATTACCTTCTTGGTGCATAGAAGGTGGTGTGTTGGAGTTGGTGTAGACTCCGATTTGCTTCCTTGGTGTAGAAGAAGTGGTGATTTCTTGGTGGAGAGAAAGTTGTTTATTAAGATTGGTGTTGATCTTGATGTTTGGTCTCCTTGGTGTAGAGGAGATTGTGTTTGATCTCCTTGGTGTAGAGGAGGTGATGTTCCTTGGTGAAGAGGACATGTGTTGCAAATATGTGCATTGTGTGTGGAAAAGCAAGTGGAGCAAAGGATGTTTTGTTCGGGTGGGAGCATGGTGAGTTGTCTCGGGAGCATTGTGGAATTCCTTTGGCTTGTGTGTTGCTTTGGAGGGTGTGTTCGGCTTAGAGCACGGTGAAGTTCTTGGAGAACATGGCAAAGTCCCTCCGTTATGTGATGAGTTTGTCGAGGTTGGTGAAGACCTTGATGTCACTTCCTTGGTTTAGAGGAAGTGGATTTGTTTTCTTGGCGTAGAGAAAACCGATCTTTGCTATGGTGATTAGCAAAGATGTTAATGACAATGGTTGGCTGGTTGTGTTGGTGTGATCTCGTGATGATAAGTCGATTTCCAGGTTGGGAGATTGTGAGGCTTATGGAGAGATGTTGGTGCACAATGGAGAAGCTATGAGAGTATATGTGTAGTGTGTTTGTTCTCACACTTGAACCGATCTCCAGGTGGGAGATTGTTGGGTTTGAAAGTGTGGAGAACGGTTTAAGAAGGTGAAGGGGAAAGATGTAGAGAGAGAAAGCCTCATGCAAACCTAAACACTTAGGGTTTGAGTGTTTGAGAGGGTGAGTTTGGGTTGGGAGCTTTAATGGTGTTTAAAGCTTATAATCTACATTAATCTTCACCAAATTGTTACTCCATAGTGGATTGGTGGGTTTTTCTCCCGGTTTTCGGGTTTCCCACGGTAAATTCTCCTTGTCTCGTTTATTGCTTATTTTTCCGTCTTCGTTGTTGTTAATTTCGCAAACTTAGCTAGCACATTCGTAATCCCTTTCAACGATGACATCCAAAACTTCTTCAATTGATTCCTTTTTTGTTGCGATAAATACCAAATTGCGTTTCGAATTTTTTGAAAGGTTTGAGAAGGTCGCAATTCTCCGGAAAAGTACGATGGTGCAGGTTGTAGGGGAGGTGCGATTCACTGGCTGATGGTGGCAGGTCGTGGTGGTGCTGCAATTTTGGAGGTGGTGCTGCGATTTGTGTGGCGGAGCTCGTAACAGATCTGGTGTTTATGGGTCATGGGATGGTGGTCGCGTGAGGTTAGGGTCGTGGGTTAGGGTGGTAGGCTGGTAGCTAGTTGGGTGGCCTGGTGGCGTGAGGTTAGGGTGGTGGCATGAGGTTAGGGTCGTGGGTGGTTTCAGTGGTTCGTCGATTGTTGGTGGGAATTATGGCTGATTTGAGAAAGAAAAAGAGGAAGAGGGGAAAGATGAGAGAGAAGGAAACAAGAGAAGGAAAAAGGAAGAGGAGAGAAAGAGGGGAAATGAAAGTACTGCGTATATAGAATATGTATGTTGTTGATCTTATTAGCCAAGAAAGGATTTATATTAGCCATTAAAATGAATATATCAGCCAATAATTAATGTCTTATATTAGTCAACATTAGGAACATATAAGACATTTGTAAAAACGTATCAGCCAACAAGAGGAATATATCAGCTAAACAATAGATACATATTAGCCAACAAGAAAAACATATATCAGCCAACCGAAAAAATATATAAGCCAACAAAAGGAATATATCAGCCAACAAATAAAGCATATCAGCCAACAAAATGATGAAATCAGCAAACAAAAGCAACAAGTAAGCCAACAAAGTAAACATATCAACTAACAAAATGAAACATATAAGCCAACAATTAAAATATGCATATTAGCCAACAAAATTATATCAGCCAACTAATTAAAGAAATATATAAGCCAAATGATGTCTAATATCAACCAACAAAAGGAAAAAAAAAAATCAGCTAACAAAAGGAATATATATTAGCCAACACAAAAACCATATCAGCCGACAAATAAAACATATCAGCCAACACGTACATAAATAAACATATAAGCCAACAAGTAAATTATATTAGCTTCTCTAATAAAAAACACGTTGTTAAAAAAACCAAAATTCCTCATCTCTCTTTTATAATGTAAAATGATATAAAAATTTTGTTTATACTTGTAAGACAAGTTCAAGGAAATTATTTGAATATTCTACTAATAATCGATTATATTATATTGTTTTTTCACAAACAAAATACACAAATTCTTAGGGTCTGTTCACATTTACTAAACTAAGCTGAACTGAATAGAACTGAGCTGAACTGAACTGAATAGAACTAAAATGAATATTTTATGAGAGAAGGAAATTAGGAACTGAACTGAACTGAACCGAACTGATTGGAGCTGAAAAGAACTGAACTGATTAGAGGTGAACTGAACTAAACTGAACTGAAATTAAGTTGAAGTGAACAGACCCTTAATTAAGATGAACTTTCATAAAATTATTGTAAGACGGGTTAAAGTTGTCCCAAAAGTATTTAAAATTACGCTTATATATATACTACAAAAGTTACTTTTCTAACATAAATTTTACCCTTAAAAAACACTTATAATGTAATACTTCCTCCGTTTCTTTATAGTTGTAACACTTTCATAAACTGAATATGTCACAATAGTTGCAACCCTATAAAAGGAAGATTTTTATGGTGAAAAATTGTACTATTATCTTTATTTAATTTAAAGCTCATGGTCCACTTGATTATACTCCTAACAACCTCTTAACCCCTTTTAAGTATAATATAGCATGTAAAGTCTACTTTTCTTAAATACCGTGATAGTATGTGTTGCAACTATAAAGAAACGGATGAATTATGTATTAGCAAAAGTCTTCATGTCATAGACCCATAAGAAATTACACATTAAAATACAATCAAGCTCATTACAAATTAAAAATTATCTTAAAGGGCTTAAAATACCATAAAAATAAAAGTACCTTCAAATTATTCATCTTACAATAAATCAAGGAAAGCCCGCCTTATACAAAAATTCTTATGCAAAATATCTACTTTATTTCATTTTGTCCTTTAAGATAGTCTATTTTATAGCACTACTAGATAAAGCCCGTGAAATACTAGTTAAATATTTAGATAAAATTTCCAATATTAAAAGATAATATTTTATATTTAATTAATTTAAATTAAGAAATCTCATTCTCCACTTTTGCTTACGTGTCATTTAAATTATTTAATTTTTTAAGAAATTAATAATCTCGTATTTAATTGGCTACCACTAAAATTTATTATCCCACATGGCGCGCTGAAAAAATTAAATCCTACGTGACTCTCTAAAAATTTGGGAAAAAACTCCCCTTTATATATACTATCTCCGTTAACTTTTAGTTGCAACTTTGGAGTAACTAAAAGTTAATGGAGGTAGTATATTAGATTTTATCTCACTTAACTCACAGTATGTGTACACATTTTCACTTACATTCTCCTATTCCATCGCGAACATGTAAAGCTTATTTTGATATTATTAAATTGCATTTCAAGCAAAGTTGGTCCTGAAAGAAGAGTTGATTATTCTCCAAGCTTTATTATTTATTTATTTTTTTTTTCTGAAGAATATAATTGTCCAACTTCTTAATGGCATCTATAAAAATCCTTAAAACCCAATTTACAAATCTTATTTTCATTAATTTATTTTCCTACCTTTTTCTTTTATTTTTCTCTTTATTTCTTTTTCTTTCTCTTTATTTTTCTATTTTCATTAATTTAATTGGAATAAATTTGCGATTGATGTTTAATCTGTACCGTATAACATTGCTAATGACATGCTTTATATTTATTTGTCGCTCATGCCATGTATATATAATGTGAATGAAGTTTATGATATCATAAACTATTTGGTCAGTCAAGCTTGACCAAATAGTTTGTGCGGCGAAGAAGATGACGATGACGATAATGGTGGATATCATTATCTCCCTGTAGGCGACATTGACGACGACGACATCAATGGCGAAGGAGAAAAGCAAGGTCATTCATGGCGGAAGAGAGAGAAAGTTCAATTCTCGGATTTTTCGAAAAATGCCCAAATAATCGAATTGGGGCTTTCTTATGTGATGTATAATTGTTGAAATTGTTTGTCCCATATGATTATATGTTGAATTGTGAACATTTTGATGATTGCATGCATTTTGGTTGAGAAATGAGCAAGTTATGTTATACCCATGACCTTTAGTCCGAGCTCTGCAATGAAGGTTCCGCCATTGTTATACATATCATCAAACAAATTATACATATCCTCAAACAAGATATACATATTCTCTATCAAATAATTTATATCCTCCAATCATTTATACATATCATCTACTAGCTGGATGATATCCTCTATTCGCTATATGATATTATGCCTTGATGATATCCTCTATTGACTATATGATATCATTTATGATTGTGTCTATGATATCCTTTATTGGCTGGATGATATTCTTAGTTTGATGATATCCTTTACTGGCTGGATAAAATCCTCTATTAGCTATATGATATCATGGTTGCATTGGATGATATCCTCTATTGGCTATATGATATCATGGATGAACATGGTCACCTAATCATTTGCTTTATTTATGTAATCTTTTGAATACAAAATATTTAATTGTAGCAAATAACAATTCTATGAACAACAAATTTGAGTTATAAATTACAATTTATATTTATGATCAATCCCATGTAATAACCGACTCAAAAACTAGTTAGATGATAAGAAGGTATTTCTGAAATTCCGCTAATCGCATTCATAAGTTCTCACATATGTTGCTGGTGGCAGTGGCTGGGTGGTAGTCATTGGAAGGAGAAGTTGAAGATTTGAGAAATCCATTGTCATCATGAACCATTTTTGTTAGTCCACGAAATTGAGGAAAACCAAATGATGTAATGAGGAGAGGATAAATTCGATTTTGTGGCAAAAATTCCAAGAGAAAGGTACTCCATAGAAAGCAAAATAAAAGTTGGGTTTGTTTTTTTTGGTTTTTTTTAAAGAGCCACAAGGGCGGATGATGGGAATTGATCCCGAAATCTCTTGAAATCGGGAAGAAAACTCTACCCACTTGAGCTACCCGTCACTCTCTAATTCTTTAGTCTCTACAAGTTGGATTTGTAGTATGTTAGAAAAGTAGGTGTAAGAATTTCTAGTTGATTGAAATTTCCATGATGCGTGCAGAAGAATATATATGAAGAAAGACAGAAGATTAGTCTTTAGAATTATTTTTAGAAGTTAAAAAAAAAAAAGAAAATAGGAAGTCAGGGGCGGATCTAGCGGGGGTTCAAGGGATTCAACTGAACCCGTTAGATCTGGAAAAAAAATGAGAATTCTATTTTTAAAAACTTTATAAATAATATTTGAAACAAATTTATATATAATGTTAGGCGTGCAGCTAGCCCAGTTGGATAGGTCAGTAATTTTTGGACAGAAGGTCCCCGTTCGAAACTTAAAGTGACACATTCTTCGTTTTTTTTTTCTTTTTAATTTTCTCCTTTTTTGGCTACTCCTCAATCCTCTGTTTCTCTTTATTTTCTCATAGACAAATCCCTAGCCATCCTCTTCACTAGGTTCACTCTTTTCTCATTCTCTGAATCTTTGGCCACTGCAGCATCACCACCGCCGGAGGCCGGACCCCTACTCGGCTACTCCCCAAGGTCACGGCAGGTCGGCAATCTCTCTCTCTCTCTCTCTCTCTCTCTCTCTCTCTCTCTCTCTCTCTCTCTCTCTCTCTCTCTCTCTCTCCAATTTCTTAAATATTTTAATATGTTTTTTACTTGTTTAAATTGTAGATTGTTAATCTTTGTCTTTCAAGTGTTAATTTGTCAATTGTATATTGTAGGGGTGTTAAAAAAAAAACCGACCCGATTTCCCAATGACCCGGTAAATATCTGATGGGAAATTTAGGAGAAAAAACTATTTTTTTCGGGTCAGGACATGGGGCACATTTTTTCAATAACGGGTACCCGAATACCCGAATACCAAATTAAATTTTTTTTTAAAAAAAAAATCGCTACTACGTACTAAGTAAGCCCTGCCAAATTTCAAAATTAGGGTTATCATTTTCTCTCTCTCTTCCTCTCTCTCTCTCCACCGTTTCCCTCTCTCTCTCTTCTTCTCACGTTGTTCTCCTCTCTCTCTCACTCTCTCTCTTCCTTCCATCTTCTTCCTTGAGTTTCTTATATGTTCTTCCTACTTCCATTGCTTCTTCCTACTTCTTTATTCTCAAACTCTCAAAACCAATTCTCAATCGCCTTCTCATTCAATTCCCTCACTCTCGACATGCAATCTCCCATTCCCACCGCTGCTTTGCCCACCTTCGTCTGAGGCTCGCTAATGCTTTGCCTAACTCCATCGTCGGTGGTCGCTGCTACTTTGCCCAACAATGTCGCGGTGGTCGCTAGAATCAAGCGTTTCTATGTTGCATCTGTACAAAATATGCTCTTTTTTTTTGTTTATAAATTTATTTATTCGCATATGTAAGATCTAGTTTCTTGATGCTAATGTAATTATATATTTTTTTCTAATTCTTTTTATATTTCAAAATTTATTATTATTATTGAAACAAACCTTTGTGTAATTGGTTGTTCGATTGTGTGGAGTTTGGGTAGTAGATCTAAATTGTTTTTCAATTTTTTACCTTTTGGGAGCAAATTAATTACAATCATTAAAAACTTCGGGTACCCTATGTCCCGACCCGAATAATTCGGGTACCCGAAATATTCAGGTCGGGACATGGACAAATAAACCAGTACCCGAAACTCCGGGTACCCGGGTTTGAGCACCCCTAGTATATTGTTCTTCAATTGTTTATTGTTAATCTAATAATATAAAATCTTTTTTTCAATTTTTCAATTTTTTAATTGTTAATATGTTGGTTGTTTTGCTGTGTAGTTTATTGGATTAGCTTTAGTTTTTGTTTCGTTAGCTTACCTAAGGGTCATGTCTTCTTTGAACCTAGATTTTGTGGAGCTTCTGTTTGTGTACATGGATGGGCCATACCTTTGCTTGATCATATGTACTGGGATAATTTATAATTATAAAATTAGCTCCTTTATTTTAAAAAAATACTTGTATTGTTAAAAATGTTACTCCCTCTGTTTTTAAATACTTGTTCCACTTTCTTTTGCGGCCGTTTTTAAATACTTGCTCTATTTTCTTATTTGAAAACCTTTTATAGTATTTATTTCATCTCTCTCATTTAGTGGGACCAAAATTTATTACTTTTAAATTCTCTGTCCTCTTATTTAACTTCCACTAAACTCACTATATCTATATTTTATTACTTTTTCTAATTTTCTCCTAAAACTTCATGGAGAAATGGAACAAGTATTTAAAAATGGAGGGAGTAACTGTTAAATGGGCAGTAGAGTAGTGTACTACTGATTAATTTTTTCAGGAAAAATTGCTAAGAATAATCCCACCTTTGCCTCATTTGCCCAAAAAAAATCCCACCTTTGCCTCATCTGCCAAAAAAATCTCACCTTTCGATTATTTTTTAATAATCCAACCTCTATACCCTATCTACTCCTAATTATCCCAAATGACTAGATACCGGCTAAGCAAGTTACTATTTTTGACTTGGAACTATTTGCACACGTGTCACAACTCAATTAGTCTAAAATAAAAAAATTAAAAAAAAGAAAAAATAATCTAAAAATTTATTGAAAATTAAAAAAAAAAAAAAAAAAACCCAACGACCATCCTATCCTGGCAGACCCACCACCGAAACCACCTCCCCTACCCATCCCACCCACAAAAATCACCTCCTCTACCAATCCTACCCACTGATATTGTCCCTCTTCCCTAGGAATGGCAACTTTGAGGGATTTAATTTGCGATTTTGGGGATAATATGTGGGCATAGAAGTGGTTGCATGCTCTAGTGATGTTTGCCGACGGTTGATGGTGCAGCTGTGGTGGGTGGCGACTGAGTGTGGTGGTGGGTTTGTTTGGTGTTTGTTACGATGAGAGTGGTTGTGATGTTGTGGGTTTGTGACCTGGTGAGCGCATTTGTGAAGGAGTAGCAGTAGCGTTGCTATTTGGTGGTTTGCGGGCTGCTGCTGGAGTCAAGTCGGCCGAAAACTTGGAGGGAGTGGCCAGAATTGGGAAGGGGAAGGGGGTTGGTGGTCGGATTCGGGGAGGGGAAGGGAGATTGTGGTTGGAAAGCCGGTGGCTGGGGCTGCCGGATTTTGGTTTGGGATTTTTTTTATTTTTTCTGTTTTAACAAAAAATTAATTTTTTTTGTTTTTTTTTTTTACCAATCCTAATCTGACACGTGTATAGTCACTTTTAATAACAAGCTAGATAACCAGTTGGGACCATTTAAAGCGGAAGAGGTATAAAGGTCGGATTACTAAAAAATAATCGATAAGTGGAATTATTTTTGGCGGATGAGGCAAAGGTCAGATTATTCAAGGCAATTTTTTTTTTTAATTATTGTAGTGTGTGACGATGAAAAGTTTGGAGCATTTTTGGAACAAATCTCAAAAATCATCAAACTTGTTTATCTGAATTTGGACTTATTTTGTTATGTACTTGTGTATTGATATTTATTTGAACACTCTATTTTATACTTGAATACCCAATTTATATCTGTACACTCGAATATCGGGTGTTTAATGAAGTTCGAACCTTCTAGGTACAATTCCTGGATCCGCCACTGTAGTATGTGATACCTTAATAATGTAGAAAATTTGTCAAAAATCACCTTTGGAATACTTTTATGTGAGAAGTCGCCTTTGAAAAGATGGTCGTAAAAAGTGGCAGGTTTGTCAGTTAAAAACAAAATTTTTTGTTTTTTTTTTCAGGTCAGAGTTGGATTTAACTAAAAAAAAGTGTTTTTGTCTTGCCCAAGCCCATCCTTTTTTTGTGCTAGATTGGACCAATTCTAACGTACCTAGCCTTAGTTGACCATCTCTTTAAAACCAACAACGTTATACATACTAAAGATTACCTTTGAATTGAAGTTGCATTCCATTTAAAAATAGGGTTCTTTTCAACCTCTTTTCTCTTTGAATGTTACTTTGAACGCGTGTTCACCACCACCTGCAACAAAGAGTACATAGTGTTGGTGGCCTTGGTATGTGGCCTTGGTAGTCGAAGAATACGAAAACAAACCACTCATACATGATCATTGGTGCTAATGAAGAATTTGGATTTACTTATGCATTCAAAACTAAAGAATTAAAATGCCAATAAAGGATTGCCGCTTCTCCTCTCCTCTCCTCCCCCTCCCCCTCTCTGCTAGGGTTTTCTAAAAGTTTGTCCGTTTAGGCTGAATATAGTACGTCTAACTTCTTCGGAAATTAGACTATTTTCGACCCTTTTTCCTTGTTTTTCTTTGATTTTGCATTTTAGGTTTCAATAATTCCCCATTTGTGGGATTTTTGGTTTGTCTTTATTTTTGTGTGTGTTTATTTCCTAGATTTTGATCTATGGAGTTTAGGGCTTGTTCATTAACAAGGACTGATGTGGGTTTGCAAGGCGTGTCAATTCGGCGGGCACATGAAGATGGATCATAAGGTAGGTTTCTCCATAAGTACATACGCAAAGGCGAATTGAAAGCTGTTCCATAGATAGTCTCTCGTGTGATGTGAAAGCATGTGGCGATATTAGCGGGGGACGTTCCCTCACAAAAATTCTATGTGGTGTCTGTAGTATTGATGAAGCAATTAGCCTTTTGATTTATTTTGTAATGTTCTTGTTGGGGTTGAATGTCTTTGTAGATGCCGTATGGCTTTCTTATTAATGGATGATTTTTTATCAAAAAAAAAAAAACTGAAGAATTAAAACTCGTAGGAATTTGAATAGCTAGCTTTATCTATAAATCTATACTAAAAGCAAATATTGACACTGTTATGCTATAATGAAAAATTTTCCCTCCAATTTGCTCTTTTTTTTTCTTCCTTTTACTTAATGTAAAACAAGTAATTTTATCCTACCATTTAAAAAACCAACAAAATCTTATTTAATAAGGAAATTTAATCTAATCTTACCATTAAATAACCACCAAAATATTGTTTTAGGTACAAAAGTTATTATTGAATTAATAAAATTTGTTATGAAAATTAGTAAATATTGTGCATGACACGGGACTTAAGCTAGTAATATATAAACTTCTAAACTTATACACTGACAGAGCTTCCTCCCGATTCTAGAAGATCCTACTATTGATTCTCATCATCCGCCCTCAGTGGCGGAGGCAAGAATTTCCTACCGGGGGGACAAACGGACATCACTTAATTTGACAAAAATGGTATAACAGTATAGCACACAAATATTTATACAGCTAAAATTTTACAACTTAAAAATAAATTCCAAAATACGGACTACAAACTTAAAGAAAAAAAAAAAGAAAAAACCAACATCATAATACCATTTCTTGCCTTATAGGTTTAGAAGCATAATTGAAAATTTTAAACATTAAATAATTGAATGCACTAAAAAAGGGGAAGGAATACTATCTTATAGATTAAAAAAATAATAATAGTAAAATGCTTGCATCAATGACTGATTTTTGGTCTCTTGAATTCAACCTCACCTCATTCACTAAGAAGGCAACAGTTGAAAGTTATAATAACATACCAAATTTAAATTTTATACTTCCTCCGTTTCTTTTTACTTGCAACACAGTATTGTGGCACATGTTTTGAGGTCGGGTTGATGTAATCTAAATGGATGAATTATTCATTATAATTTTTACAAATGATACTTAACCCTATTCTAATCTTCGTGTAAAAATTATATTGATAAAATCGCTCGTTTACCCTCACTAATCATCTCCTAAAACTGCGTGCCTTAAAGGTGTGTGCAAGTAAAAGAAAATGGAGGAAGTAAGTACTAACCATTTTGCACTTATTCAAAAATAAGGTGCTAAAAGTACAACTAACATAAGTTCAAGAAGACAATAATACCATTTGGACTAAAAAAAACCCTAGCCTCCTCTCTCTTCTCTCTCCTAAACTCTAGTCTCCATTGTACATTTGAAAGGGACTTCCATCGGATTTCACCGGTGGAAAGCCCCAATCTTTATTTTTTTGTAAGCTTTTTGATTTTTAGGTTACTATAATGTCTCCCTCGAAAGAAAGGGTTTAACTCCTTCGAAAGACAAGATTTTTTCGATCTCCTTCAAAAGACAAGGTTTTTTGGACTCCTTCAAAAGACAAGGTTTTATTTGTGTTTAATTTGGTCTCCGTTTGTGCGGGGCTACGATTGATTATGGCTCAGATTCGGGTTACGGAATCAGCACAAGAATTTACTTTATCACAAAATTGCGAAGCGACGACGGATCCACTCAAAAAGTTGTATGAGACAACGAATCGATAATGTGCAGAATTGTTATATTTATGGATTTGGATTCTTAGCCCTTCCCCGATTAATTCTTGTTTGATTGTGTTAAATTCGTTTTCATTATCGTTACTTGTGAATTATATTGTAGATGTCGTATGACTGTAATTAATGAAATTTAGTGTCCTTTAGAACTTCTTTCAAAAAAAAAAAAGAAAAAAAATAGGGTGCTAGCTAAATGAAGCCACAGTACGTCTACAACCATTGCAAGCAAGACTTTAAGCACTACACCATCTTATTTGATATGAAACTCTTTTCACAACATCATGTATTTATAAGTTTTGCCTCTGCGCGTTCTTTGGACTCTCTGAACCAAAAAAAAAAAAAAAAAAAAAAAAATTACATGTACGAAAATGCACCAAAACCCCTAAACTCATAACAAATGGTAATTTTGTAAGATTGAGACCCTTAAGCAAATTCTATTGAATTGTTACGATACAATAATGCTAATGTAATGCAAAATCATTTAATTATCAAGTAAACTAAGTTAATAAATCAAATTCTAACACCTAGAAGATTAGGTTTAGAATGATCGATGGAGTTCAAATTCTGATGTATTTTTTTCTTTTTAGCGGTTTTACTGCATAAATATAAAGTACCATAAAGGAGTTTGTGCGTGGACATGATTTTAGTTTGATAAGTCAATGATATTTGCATTTGTTAATTAGATGAGTAGGATATTTGGTTCATTTGAAAGTTTTCAGAGGTACACGATGCATTTTTTAAAATCTCAGGGGTACAGAGAACAATTTCCCTTCTTTCAATTATTAACATTATACATGCTTTATCATATTCCGATCTAGCACCATGTATGTGTTCATAAGATCATTTTTGCTCAATTGATTCTTGGAAGTCTTTTTTCTTTTTGTTTTTAAAAGATGATTATTCATCTCATTAATATCTTGATTGCATTTCAGATGGCTTTCATCATATGATCATATATCATATTGCTTACTATAATCCATAGAAATGAAAAACAAATTTCTAATATTGGTAAAGGAATAATCGGTCGTTGGACGATCACCCTAAAACCAAACAATATTTCTACCTAAACCAACCTAAGACATGTCTAGGGTAAGTAGAGGATCGTATCCACAGGGAATGAGTAAGTACACTGAGAGTATGAAACGGTTGCAATCTAGTTCGGTCACAAATTTGGGGGTTTTGATTAGTTAACTACTATGGAGACAAACACTAGGGGGAAATAGGGATCGACTCCAACCAAACCAACAGATCAAATCAATAGGTAAGCATGAACACAAATTGGGTGATAGAGAGGGCACTCAACATTGCCTTCTTTCGAAGCCATAACACTAAGCATTTTTAAACCAAACTCAACTAACAAGATAGGCCAACCAAGTCTTAACAATGGGAAGTAGACTACTAACTCGGGTTTGTCTTTCAATCGGTCCAAGAAAGCATTAAGGCACAAACAATTGGGATTTCTCACCTAATTGTTGCAACTAAAACTACTACATCATTCAAACAAGGAACCATAATCAAGAGGAATTAAGCATAATCATATAAGAATACGCTCACAACTAGACTCCATCTCTCAATGCAAGCATAGAAGTGAATACATGAGCAATAAGTGGCCATCCAATTACACATGCAATTAACCAATTCTTTAACAATCAATCATCAACCCAAAATGAACATGCAAGCACAATTAACAATCAACCCATGGCTTGGTTGGGTCTTCACCCAACCCCTAGCTAATTAACTACTCACTAATCATGGTGGAAAACAATCTAACAATTAAATCTAGGGTTAACATGAATTCAATTAAACTAGGAGAGAGATTAAACAAGGATGGTTGGACATGCAAGAACAATTAACAAAGATTAAGCAAGAACTAAGATTAATAAAAGATAAAATCAGAAAATTAAATAGCAAAGGAGAGAGAAAGAGATTACTAATTGATGCTTCAAGATTGAGAATAATTGTTGTTGAAATTGATAGAACAAACTTCAATTACAATGATTGAGTTTTGAGGAAAACTAATCTAATTAAAGAGGGTTTAGAGAAACTAAGGGCCTAAGAAGTCTAAAAGGAGTTAAGAAGGAAGAAGATCCTACAAATGAGCCCCTTAAAGCTATTTATAATCCCCAATTTCATAGTAAACTCCGCAATAGAAAGTTCGCGGAACCCGTCGGGAGAGGCCTCTCCAAGGTCTGGAGAGGCCGCTCCAAAGTCTGGAGAGGCCGCTCCAAACTGGGGAAAATTGGGGAATGAATGCTCCGTAGCAGGGTGGAGAGGCCTCTCCAAAAAGGTGGAGAGGCTGCTCCTCAGTTGGAGAGGCCGCTCCCCTATGCTGGAGAGGCCTCTCCTCATCACTTCTTTCAAATCTGCCAAGTGAGGCAGGAAGTTCAGCAACAAGGTGGAGAGGCCGCGACATATAGTTGGAGAGGCCTCTCCTCACAAAATCCTTGAAACTGCCAAGTTTGGCAGTAGCTACAGCAGCGGGGTGGAGAGGCCTCTCCACTGACCTGGAGAGGCCGCTCCTAGGGAGAGGCCGCGCCACTCTATGGAGAGGCCTCTCCACTACACATCTCTCTTTCTTCTTGACTTGACTCCTTTACCTTAGCTTCTTTTCCATCATCTTGTTGCTTCTAACCTTGGTTCATCATCCATAGGCTTCATTGGTCGTCTTTGGACCTAAAATCTCAAAAAAAAAACACTAACAACTAACCCGTGAAGCATATGATACACAAAAATTGCATAAAAATAGAGTGAATAAAGAATTAAGGCATCAATTCCTCACATATTCAATGCTAAAAACCACTCTATAATCATACAAAATAGCATGCTATCAAATAATATGGGTGCTTGAACTTAATAAAAGTACAAATCACTTGGAATAAAATGCGAAACCAATTATTGGTCAAATTAATCATGAATTTTAAAAGGAAAATTTGATTATAATAATCCAACCTTTAGCCGATCTTGTTTTATTAATCCAACCTTTTCATTATACATGATTAATCCCACCTTTACTCCCCATTTTATTTTATCAGGCCAAGTTCACTAGCTACCTATTCTTTAGGTAATTTTTTTTTTTTTACTTTTTTTTTGTTTAAAGTCTTTTTTTAATAATTCTTCTATTTCCTTTTCTCTTTCCCTTACCCCTTCATTAAATCAGACCCCTCCCCCTGCCTCCATTAAATCTGGTGGAAGCCTTTCCTCTTCAACCTCCATAGTTCGGCCAACATTTTCCCCAACCTTTTTGACCGCACCTCCACTCCTCCTTCCCCACATTTCCGAAACCCTTTTTCGACGACATTTCCGACACCCCCATCAACGATCACCACCGAAATCCTCAACCATGTAAGGTCGTAACCCATCTTGACACCCAAAAAACCCACCACAACACTCCAAACACCTCGAAACCCAAAATTCGGCGGTGGGTGGGTGGGGGTTTTGAACTGAATTTTGAGGGAGGATGAGTGGGTTTACTAGGTTTTGAAATAGGTGCGTGGATTTCTGGTTTGGGGTTACGAAGGGGGTCGAGGGAGGTAGGGTCAAATTTCTGTTTTCTGGTTTCGAAGGGGGTAGGGGGTGCGTGGAAATTCTGGGTTTAAGTTATGGTTGTGGTTGTTGGTTTATGGGTTTCAAGGTTGGTGAGTGGGTGGAGAAGGAAAGAGAAAAAGAGGAAAAAGAAAAAGAGGAAGGAGAAATTAAAAGAGAAAGAAAAGATAAAAAGAAAAAAAAAAGGATGAAGGGTGCTGCCCGTGAAATATGGAGGAGAAGGAAAGAGAAAAGAAGCAGGAAGGAGGAAGGAAAAAGAAAAAAATAAATAAAAAAATTGGACCAATCACAACATGACATGTGGACATGTAACTTGCTGTAGTAGGTGGATGACTGGTTGGGCCTGATAAAATAGAATAGGGGTGGGATTAATAATGTATAATCAAAATGTTGGATTAATAAAACAAGATCGACGAAAGGTTGTATTATTATATTCAAATTTTCCATTTTAAAATTGCCGTATTTTGAATCAAATGAGTCAAAATCCCTAGAATTTTTTTTTAATAGAAAAGAATTACCTACCATGCATATGCATATAAAACTTTCTAAAAATTAGAATAACTAATTTAATTTGAGATTATCCAAATTGATGCGACAAATCAATGGATGTCTAGTGAGCAAGTGGATATACATTTAATACATTATACAATACTTACTAGTACTAGTAGATACTAGGTAGCAAGAAAAGTAGGCATACAACACAATATTTTGGAAATACTCCGTTAAACAAGTTGCCAAATGGGAATACTGATGATAAAAACCAGCCACAGGCAGCCAATTTGGAAAATTTGTATTTTGACTTTTGAATTCACAAATTCTTATACGGGCTGCTATTATAGGGTTATTTGATCAGTGTTACAGGGGTTATTCTATTAGTATTATATGAGTTTCCCAGTCATTATTATAGGAGTTACTAAACAGTCACACAGTGTTACCAACCACACACAAAACGGTCCGTTATAAATTTTATTGTGCTATATATATTATAACTAAATAAAGCCCGTGCAATGCACGGTTTATTTTATTTTTTTTATTTTTATTTTTTATTTTTTTTGTATTTATGATCTAAAATTTGTTATATATTTAGATAAAATTCCTAATATTAAAAGATAATATTTAATATTAAATTAATTTAAACTTGAAAATCTCATTCGCCAATTTTGCTCATGTGGCATTTGAATTATTTAATTCTAAAAGAAATTAATAATTTCTTATTTAATTGGCTATTACTAAGATTTATAATCCTACATGGCGCGCCGAGAAAATTAGATCCTACGTGGCTCTCTAAAAACTCGGGAAAAAAATTCCCCTTTATATATATAATAATATTAGATTCTACAAAATTTTATTTGAGTCGTAGTTGACTAGCTTAGTTGGAACATAAGCCTATACAAGAAAAGCATATAGACGACATAGGATTTGAATGTATGTATGACCATTATTTTCCACTAATTAAACACCCTGGTAAATACATTAGTAATGACTTGAATAAATTGCTAAGGTTATGAGTATGACGTATGACTGCAAACAAAAGTGAGGTACGCACAAAGCTAGTATACCACTTACAGAATTAAAAATAATTTTACAAACGATGGGTATTTAACTATTTATCAACTAACCAGTAACCACCCAATAAATCGAAAGAACATGCATGAGACAATTTACATAAATGTTAAAAAAAAAAAAAATTTAGTAAAATACATACTCCCTTCATTTTTTTTAATTTAATATACAATCCATACCGAACCAATTGAGTATTGTTTGATTCATTTCAATATATACAATGTTATAGAAATATACTGCATATGATATTTATAACTTTTACAAATAATCAAAGCTGTACATTGACAAATGCATTTAAAAAGAGAGTGAGGAATGGCTCAAGTGGTTAGAGCTTCCCTCCCGGTTTCAGAAGATCTTGAGAGTTGGGATCAATTCTCACCCTGTTCTTGTGGCTCTCTAAACACCAAAAAAACAAATGCAGTTAAAATAAATAAATAAATAAAAAAGCTTATGAAGCTAAGGGTCCGATATTTTAGTTTCATTTTGATAGACAACCTTATTAGGCCGCAATTTAACAACTTGCATGGCTGTATACATTACAGCCTTTATTTTATTTAATTTTTTAAATTATGTGCTACACTTGCTAAAATTTTACTGTACTTTGTTTCTACACTCCAATACTCTATATAAACGAGGCACTATCATTTAGTGTCTCAGCCTAGTGTATCCAAAGAATTGAAAGAAATCCTAATATATACATTTTGAGAGCTGAAAATATGTCTAGTGCAACCTCTGCTTCTCAACCTATTGCTTACTTTCATCCAACCCGTTGGGGTGACAAATTTTTAGAATTTACTCCTCTTGATAAGGTTTATTTAATCTATCTACCCTTACTCTTTGTTGAGTCTAGTCAATCTTACATGAGACTTAAATCATGTTCTTCGCAACTACTTATTTTTATTGACTGTATTTTAGTATTATAATAGTTTTTATTTTGCTTATTAACTTTACGTGTTGTTGAACTTAAGCGCATGGATACAACTTGGTATTATATAGTTCTTGTCAATTTTTTTTTTCTTAAAAGATTGAATTCCTATACAATTTTTAGTTACAATAAATGAGTTAAATAAAAAAAAAATAATAAAAAAATAAAAAAGAAAAAGAAAAACAAATATGAGTATTATGAATTGAACCTTATATACATCTTTGTTTTACATTTTATATATAATTTTATTTTTGTTTTTTTTATTTTTTTTTGTTTTTTTTTGTGACGGGTATATACATCTATTTTAATGTGTATAACAAATTAAATTGGATTATATAGGCAACCCAACTTGAAAAGGAGCAAGAAGTTGAGCATCTAAAAGAGGAAGTGAGGAAAGAGCTACTTGCAAGAGTTGCAAATGTTAACGAGCCATTGGAGCTGCTGAATTTCATCGATGCAATCGAACGCCTTGGATTAGCATATTACTTAGAAAAGGAAATTGAGGAAGCTTTACTTCAATTGTATGAAACCTACCATGATCAATGTGAAAAAGATGATTTGTACCATGTTTCCACTCGATTTCGAATCCTCAGGCAACATGGCTATCATGTGTCTTGTGGTACGTAACAAACAATAATTTTGGTTTAGAGAACTTTTTTTCTTGACCGTAATATATATATTACAGTACACCCGAATATATAATGCATATTTTATATAAAAACTGACATTCTACTTAACTTGATTGGTGATGAATCATGAAGATGTTTTCAAGAAGTTTAAGAATGACCAAGGAGGCTTTGAAGATTGCATTCTCAACGACAATCGAGGCATCCTAAGCTTGTACGAGGCATCCCATGTTCGTATCCATGGAGATCATATCCTAGACGAAGCTATCGTCTTCACCACTACTCACCTTAAACTAGTAGTCAATGAGTTGAGTTCTCCTTTGGCTGAACAAGTAGCTCACGCCCTTCACCAACCACTTCACCTAGGCTTTGTTCGATTAGAGTCAAAGCATTACATCAAATTTTATGAACAAGATGCTTCCCACAACAAAACTCTTCTCAACTTGGCTAAGTTAGACTTCAATTTGCTTCAGCTATTGCATCGAAAAGAATTGCAAGATATCGACTGGTAATTCTCTACGTAATTCCTCACTTTTTCTTTATAGATAATAAGAAAAGTAGCCTCTCAGCCTTCTAAGGGCCTGTTCATATTTTCTGAATTGAGCTGAACTGAACTGAACTGAATTGATTGGAGCTGAACTGAACTGAATTGAACTGATTGGAACTGAACTGAACTGAACTGAATTAATCTGAAATGAATATTTTATGTGAGAGGGAAATTAAGAGCTGAACTGAACTGATTGGAACTGAACTGAACTGATTGGAGCTGAACTGAACTGAAATTAAGTAAATATGAACAGGCCCTAAATCGAACATCTCTCTTTTTATATTAATGTGAATGGACGTATCATTGACCATAATTAAAAAGGATCGAGTTTCAACAAGTTGTGACTTTGAATTTGCTCATTTGTCCAATTAGGTGGTGGAAAGACTTGTATTCAAAGGCACCATTTGCAAGAGATAGATTGGTAGAGGCCCATTTTTGGATATTGGGATGCTATTATGAACCTCAATATTGTCGTGCTAGACAAATACTCATCAAACTATTTATGATTGTGGAAGTCTTTGATGATATATTTGACGCATATGGCTCTCATGAGATCTTGAAACTCTTCGTCGAAGCAGTTCATAGGTACGTAAATTCAATCATATTATACACGTATCAAAATTATATTGTACTAGATCCATATATCATAGTACTATTGTTTGGGTGAATTAAATTAACTGTGCAAAGTACATACATAGGTGGGATTATAGCTATGTAGCTCAACTGCCAGAATATTTCAATAGTGTTTATCAAGTGCTTCTTGAAACATTAGATGGATTTGAGAAAGAGCTAGCTGAAGAAGGCAGATCATACGGTGTACAAATTTATAAAGAGCAGGTATGTTCGACTTTAATTCACATGATTTATTTGTTGTTATGTAATAGGGCATGTACTGTTGAGGATCATGGAGTGGAAGGACGGTTTGCCCCTCCATCTTCCCCAGGAGTGACTTGGGTTCGATCTTTATGATGGTAATGCTTGACTAAATACATTTGGTTCTATAGTTTTATCGTGGTTGCGAGGCATGGCTTCGAGAAGCTGGATGGCTCAAGATAAAGTATACCCCCAAATATGATGAATACTTGGAAGCTTCTATAGTGTCAATTGGCCAAATTCAGGGCATCGTCGGATCATACCTTGGCATAACTGAACCCATTGCGACTAAAGAAGACTTTGAATGGGTGTGCCAAGATCCAATGCCTAAGGTAGTTGAAGCATCACTAATGATCATTAGGCTATTGAATGACATCGCAAGCACCAAGGTATATATACTTTACTCCTGATAACATTCTTAGTTTTGTTTCCCAGTTGCATGAAATAATTTGCGCGTATAAATTATTGATTTATTATACATATGTATTGCAGATTGAGCAGGACAGCAGAGACCATGTAGTCTCCTCTGTACAATGCTACATGAAGGAAACAGGAATTGCAGATGAGCAACATGTTTATCAAGTACTAGAAAAGAAAGTGGAGGATGCATGGAAGGATTTAAACCAAGGAATGCTTCGACCATACTCGATCCCAAAGCCTTTATTGGATCGGATCATCAACCTTGCTCGTGCACCTGAAATCTTCTATAAAGGAAGAACTGATGGTTTTACTGTTGTCAACCAGATCATACAGGATAAAATTGCATCACTACTTTTTGAGCCTATTCCTATATAACTATGTGTGAAGCATAATCGATTTGGTGTCCTAGCTTGTTGGCCTATTGGTAATCCCATCGAACCTCCTGAATTAAGGCTATATTTCTATTTCAGTTCGTCACAAAATAATCAGCAGTGTTTTCTGAATTTACTTTTTATAAGTGTGTATCAAATAAATATCTACATTCTCTATGTTTTGGCATGTACAATACAAGTGTATCAAATAAACTCTTCAAGTATTGCAGGGTGATTTGGCATGTACAATACAAGTTTATCAAATAAAATTTGAATCCTTTGTTTGAATAATAAGAAATTTGTCACTATTTCCATTTACAAAATTTGGAGACTTTTCATTTCTTAGTTTCAAGAGAAGGTTCAGTAGTGGTTTCTTGTAATCTCATTGAGACAGAAACCTCTGTACAAGACTTATGTGGTGTCGACGAGGCAGAATTTTCCCTGCTTGAGTCGAAAAGCGATTGTGAGAGACAATTTTCTACATTAGAAGACTTCCGCCGACTGTGTCCTTGTTTATTTGACCCACCCTACATTTAAACATTGAAATATTACAATCTTTCTTGGATTAAAGGTCTATATCCGCGTGATATCTCATTAAAAATGTAAAAATTGTCTTAATGCATATATTAAATCCTCTTATCAGTCTTTAGGCTTTTATGTTAAATCTACCATCTATTGTGAAGCATACTTTTATCATATTTACATTTGAAAAATCCTAGAGTTTAATAAAAACTAGTAGCGTTTTTGGGTCCAAAAATCTTAAAAATTCCAACCAGTAGTATTATGTTGACTCTCAGATATGAAATTGACTAGTAGGATAGAGCTTAATGTGAGATCTAATGAGATCCAAATGCATGTAAATTACCCCTGAGATGCTAACAAATTATCAACTTTTCAACTAGATCATTGTGCATATGCTGATAATATGCATTTTAGAAGTGAAACACCTAGTTATAACATCATGCAATAAGTAAATTCAAGGAAAACTTATTGATGCCTTGTTTAGCCTTCTCATTGAAGGGACTCGTGCAATCGAAGAAGCAGCAGCTGCAGCAGCCACACGAATCCTGCAAAAAATGAAAGGCAAACAGGCCAGGTTGATCACAACATTCAAGAATTATGCACACCTTATTAAAAAGCTAAGAGATCTTTAACCATGAAATCGAACATACTGATTATGCACATCAACATATTCATCTGTTTCATCAACAATTTCCTCCTGAAATAACAAATAACTAGTTAGTCAAGTGTATTTCAGATAGTATAAAGGGCTATGTTAAAGTTGTACATACACTAGGATATTATAAACATGTACAGTCCATATATACCTGTAAAAGTTCTTCAAACACATCCTCGAGGGTGATTATGCCAATGACCTCACCATCTTCAACACTAGATGGAAAATTCGTGGCAGCTTGCCCGTTCATAGTGATAGCCTTCCAAGTCTTATCAATATCAATAACTATCTTTTCCGAGCTCTCTTCTTCCTTCGGAAGCAAGGGAGTTGTTAATGCGGAATCCTCAGTTGTGGCATTATTGTATTCCCTAGATTTCTCTTCATGGTTTTTAGTAGGGCTCTTGCTTTTCGCTCTAGTCTTTACAACTGCGGCCATATGACTACTTCCTTTTTGGAACTCATTTAAAATGTCATAGAGAGGCATATCACAAGGTACCCTAGCAAAGATTGAATACATATTAAATTTTGTAATCGTTTCTTACATTGCAACGGCAAATGACTCAAAAATGTCACAAGAGTAGTAGGCATACCTTGGAATTCTGCGAATGGAAACTGCACTGACAGGGGTCTCTGTTTCTGCCCGAACAGTAAGCAGACTTTTTACCTTAACCCGATTTAAAATTCATTAATTATGGATGAGCATCATTACGAGGAAAATGTACATGTAAACCTATGGAAGTAAAACTTGTGATTCCATGTGTGTACTAAACAATGACAAGAACCTACCAACAATAGACCAATAATGTTTTTTGGATTTTCAGAATATACAGGAACGCGACTATGGCCCCTTGCTAGAATTTTTCCCATCGCTTCCCTGTATTTGAAGTTAAACAATTAGGGTCTAGGGAATACACCAATTTCAATAATTGTGGTATGCACCTCCTACGATAAAACCTAGAATAGCATTACAACACATGTTTTGTGGATTTCATAGAACTAGTCGTCACCATCAATATAAGTTTGTGCAAGTAACACAAAGAACTAACCACAAAAAACTCTTAAAATTATTATGATAAGGCTGCATAAATCAAATAATCCAATGCCCCAAATCAAAACAAAAGACAAGATGATCATTAGAAAGTATGGTAGGAGTATGGACTACAGAAACACGGTATGGTACTACATATAGTGTACAGCTTCTCGAAAGGCATGTAAAGTGTTCAAGAGCTTACCAGTCCAGCTTTGAATGAACATCTAATGAAAATGTTGACTCAATTGGTGTCATTGCTTCCTTGGCAGTCTTCCTCCCACCACAGAAAAGAAAAAAATTGAAGACTTAGATACTGTAGGACCTGGAATATTTACCTTAGACCCAATCTATCAAATGAAAGAATCTATATTCTGTGACTCTGTGTACATAGAGATGACATACCTTCTCGGTCAAATCCAGAGCACCACTGATAATTGTTGTTTCGTCGTGGGTAAGATCACCCCCTTTGCCAGCCTACATTTTGATTAAGGTAGTACGGGAACATAAATAAATAGGACATGTTATTAGTATCAAAAGATTTCATTGTGCACGATGTTGATTTACCTCCTTGCCATGAATGCTAACAAGTGCTTTCAATTGAGCACGCCTGAAAAGAACCTCGTTATGCCCCAGCAAATAGTCTAGAACCTGACATACAAGAAAATACAATTGATGTCCAACAACAGTTATTACATTGCATGATCAATTTGCATCATTTTGAGTCATAAATATATAGTAAATTGGGATAGGCAGCTCCAAAATAGAAATTGATTGAGGTAATACCTTGCCAATCGGATATGCAATTGGGTAGCAAATTATCATCAATATACGCACAAGCCAGACAAAATTCGCACCAACAGCAAGTCCATATCTGGTGCATATAGCTTGAGGAATAACCTAGTAAATATGTTATATTAAGAGCTTCATAAATGTGGTATTTAACTTTATTTTAATAAATCCATCATGGTTTATCTTCACAAAATATACCTCTCCAAAGAACAGAACAAAAGTTACTGAAAGCATTATAGCTAGAAACTGATTGACAAGCTTATCCAAGTATAAAGGAAGGGCCTGCAAAAGACAATTTAGAAATTGATTACATCAAAGATTTGACACTTAATAAGTTTTAGATAATTAGAAGAAATTAGTGCAAGCACAATATAACTGCTAATTAAAGCAACAAGAACAAACCAATATCTCAGAGTTGATTATTTTATATTTACACGTTTTTTTGGCCACATTAAGCATCATATACTAAGAATTATATCGAAAATTCTTCTCCCATATATGTTTAGAATACAACAACAATTTTAATACATGAAAATTGATAAGTTGTATGATCGAAAACAAGAAGATACAATAAGTACGACTAAAATCATGAAAAGGGAAGTTGAAATGTCGGTTCATACCTCCATAGCACAAGCATTGCATAGAAGCAAGGTGACGAGCAACTGATGCTGCTTCTGAACAACGGGAAGAATGGCAGCTGCGTATACAAGCATACAAATCACTCTACTATACATACAAGGAAAAATATTGAGAATTGAAATTAAACTTGCACGAAAACTAATTTACAATATTTTCTAATTCGTCTTCCCAAATTAATGTCCAATGATTGAAATGTAGTAATTTATGTTTAATAATGATTTTGTCATATTTGTTGTCCATTCTCATATTTCTCAATAATCTAGTTTAATTTCATTAAATTTTCTTATAAATCAATAAGGAATACATTTATCATACATCAACAACGAATATTCAACAACATAAGGAGGAGAATAAAAGAAGAAAAGAATGATCACCAGCTTGCTTTTTCTCTGAAACATCATCACTACGTTGGAGAATTTCAAGGTCAACAAGACTAAGAGACATCAACCCAAGAGTAAGACCGGACATTATACCCGCAAAAAGTACCATCATAAATGATATTGCTGCGTATATTATCCACCATGTTGACCCGAACGGCAACCGCCTTACCTCCGCCAATTCCACTGCCCCTAAACAACGCGCCGCCGTGCGCGCTAATGTGATTGCATTCATCATGTGCATCTTTTTCTTTCTTTGTTCGTTGATCAAATAGCTATGTAAATTTTGAATGTTGATCACATTTTCTTTGATGTATTTGGGTTGAATTAGCTAAATTTGTTCATTATCATTGGGTAGAAATTAAGGTGCGATTTTAATCTTTAATGGGAGAGGGTCTAGGTTCCAAAGATTTAATAAGGTATGTAAATGTGTTTAAATAGTGCTAATATGATTTTATGAATCATGATTGTGGGGCCAATAAAATCTTCACATTCATATTTTTATTTTTTTTTCATTTTCCTTTTTTTCCCTTCCCATTTTTTCTTAATCTATATCCCTTATCCCATTAACCGAGCGATTTCCCACAAAATACTACAATAAAAATAAATTACGTTTGTGCGTTGTTTTGGAAACTAATTTCCTAGATACCGTCCATGTAGGATCGGTGTAATTTTTTTTAAATTTTTTCACGTTAAACCCGCTACTGACAATAGCAGTTTATGCTTTAAAACCGCTATTGTTATTAGCGGTTTCAGAAAAGAGACCGCCTATTTCAATAAACAGGTCTCTTTTCTTCCAAAAATAAGAAAGGAGGCAAAGAGACTTGTCAATAAAAAAAGAAGGTCTCTTTGCTTATACCATGGAATATTAATTATATATTGTGTATATCTTAAAAATTATAAGGAATATTAATTACTCCATCCGTTTTAGAATACTTGCTCCACTTTTCATTTCGGGCGGTTTTTAAATACTTGTTCCATTTTCTTTTACCTTTTATTATATTTAATTTAATTCTCACACCTAATGGACCTAACATAATACTCTCTATCTTCTAGTTCTTCCACTACCTTTGATTTTTATAATATTTTTTTTATTCCACCAACTACCCCACTACCTCCATATTTATTAATTTCTTCAATATCTCCCAAAACTTCACACATAGAGAAATGAAGCAAATATCTAAAAACGAAGGGAATATTTCATAAGAGACCTCCACAATGGTAGAAATTGTGTTATATACCTGGGTGTACATACACCCAGGGTCAATAATGTCTTTTTGCACCAATTCCCCTCATTTCTTATTTCGATCCTCTGTCTCCCTCACTCAACATCTAACACTTCCCTTTTCTATATCTACCTTCGCTACATCCCTGCATCCTTAACCGTCGTTTAGCCTCCACCGCCTCCGTTGTCGGATATCCTCTACCTATGTCGTCGTAATTTCACTGCATTTAAGTTTTATCTCTATCCCTCTTCAAACCCTAGCTATTACTCTCCTGCAAATTATTTAAGGGGTAAGAAAAATTCTTTGGTATTTTTCTTCTTCTTGTATTTAATTCATATTGTTCCTCTCAAATTAGCAAATTTTATCTGTAATTTTTTTTTTTAATTAATTGCTCTTTTTTTGTCATGTGAATTTCAATTTAATTAGAAAAATTTCATTCAATTTGACACAGAAATTTAATTGAATTGAAATCAATCCGGAAACCATTGATTTGATGTTTTTATTGATATGTTTTATTGATATAATAGTGATTTGGCATTTTTTTTTTTTTGCTGTCTGCAATTTTGGCATATTTCTCATTACAGATATGAGCAAAATTACAATTTGCTCATCACACAAATGAGCAATATAATGTTGCTCATTTTGGCTAGTTGACTCAAATAAGCTTATAATGTTGCCCATTTTGGCTAGTTGACACAAATAAGCTTATAATGTTGCCCATTTTGGCTAGTTGACACAAATAAGCGTATAATGTTGCTCATTTTGGCTAGTTGACATATAATGTTGCTCATTTTGGCTAGTTGACACAAATGCTCTTATAATGTTGCTCAATTTGGCTAGTTGACACAAATAAGCTTATAATGTTGCTCATTTTGGCTAGTTGACACAAATAAGCTTATAATGTTACCCATTTGCTAATAGATGATCTATTTGGAATCTGCTTATCATCTATGTTAGCTTGCACACCCTCTTTTAAAAAATTCTGGTGCTGGAAGCATTGTCTTCATATAATTTGTTGCAGGGGTTACATCCATAGGTACTAATATTGTTTATGCGGCTATTAAAGGTGTGTTGCTATTAACTAAAGGCTCTTTTTCTCACCTCTGCTCATCTGTCAATGCGATAGAATGATAAATTCAAATAGCAACAAAACTTAATTGGGCAAATAGGAATGTAAAAAAGAGGTTTTTATTGTTTTGAGAGATCACTAACATAAGTTGGCTAACCTTCAATTTGGTAAAACATCCATCTAGTTTGATTATCCTTGAGTTCTAATTGACTTCTATAACTCTTGAAGGTGTATAGAACTATCGATATTTCAGCTTAGCGATCTAGCATTTTACCTTTTGGTTTCGAACGTAGGCACATAGCTAGCTGACTTTCCAAGATGATAACAGGGAAGAATTATAAAGGTTTGCATCCCATTGTGTTGATTGAGATCCCTGAACCTAGATAAGCCCAAGCCCTTGGATGATCTGAAATTCTGAACACCCTTATTGATTCTCGTCCCTTACCTAAGCAACATGGCACTGCCTTACCTTCAAATTACATTTAGTGATATGTTGGATGTACAAAGTAAATTTCCCACTTGAGGAGCCTTTAGACCAAACCTATTTTCCCGTAAAGCAGTAGATTATTGCTTTTTTTTTTTTTTTCTTTTTTCTCTTTGTATGTGTGTGTGTGTGTGTGTGTGTGAAGGCACTCTTCTGCAGTATGATGATTTTTTTTACCTTGGTATCTACACCTCTACAATCGTGCTGGTGTCATCCGTATGAGTACGTTAGAACCAACTCCTCAAAGAGATAGTCTTAATCTTTCTGCTGGCTTCAATGTGTTTGAAAGCTCTATTGTATTTTTATCCTGCTTTTAAGAATTGGAACTTGGAAGTTCTAACTGTATAATAAATAAAGTGTGTGGATTTTGCAAGGTATTAAGAAATTGTCATGTGCTATCATTGTAGCACTTTCTTTGTTTCCAGGTAAATAATGTCGGTAAGAACAAAGGACAAGCAACTACTAAGGTCTAGCCTGGAGATTATGCAACATTAATGACCACCAGTTTGAAATCTGCTTATTATCATCTCTGTCGGCTTGCGCACCCTCTTTTAAAAAATTCTAGAGCTGGAAGCATTGTCTTCATATCATTAGTTTTAGGGGTAATACTGTTTATGCGGCTACTAAGGTGCGTTGCTACTATAACAGGCATTAATGTACATTATTTCTGCTCTTTTACTATAGTTAGGCTCAAATGAGCAACTCTGTCAAGATTGTTATTTGCTTAACTTTCAAAAGTTCTGCTCAATTGTTTGATGAGTAGAAATATTTTGCTCAATTATTTGATGAGCAAATATATTTTGCTCATTTATTAATTAATTGATGAGTGCATCAAGTATGCGAAACTCATGCTTGTGCTGCAACTGATGGTCCATTGAGTCCACTAGATTACCAAGTACTTTTGCATTTTTGGGTTACCTCTTTTTAGTCTTGTTGAGACAAACTTCAAATGATATTATAATCTATTGTGGGCATTTTCTTTGCAAAATATAATTACATTTGCTCATGTTATTCCATAAATACTATTATGTATTGTGCACTATATCTACTTTGGTGTGTTAGTAAAATTGTAAGCCTATTAGCTCAATTGGTCGAGCACTGTGTTCATCTATTGCACAGAGAATGTAGGTTCAAATCCTACATAGGCTACTAGTTTCAAAACATTTATAATTCTACATTTGGTCACTGCACTTAACATGATAAAGTAGATAAGAAGGCAAGAAGCTAAAATCTGAACATTTACAATTGCTAGTAGTTGATAAATGTTGTTCATTTAATAAATGAACAAAGAATCTTCATTTGATAAATAAACAAAAAAAAAAAAAAAAAGAAATTATAATAATAATAATAATAATAATAATAATCATTAAACATCTCACATACTTAATACTCGGATTAGTGATTCATATTCACCTTCTTTGATAATCTCTAAGTTTAATTTTTTTTAGCTCATTTTCTCAATACAAGGAAATGAGCAGATAACAAAGTAGTTTAACGCACGCCAGCAAACCAAGTCCAGTAACACCAAAATGCAAAAGCCGTGAGTTCAGCAATGCAACACTTGGAGTAGTGCTAATTGCAGTAGCCCCTGGTCTATCAGCAATTCAGCACTGGTAAAAGTCCCTATGCGGGAACCTTCACATACAATGCTGCTAACTGTGCCGCCATTAATGAGTGTTGAAATAAGGAAGAAGAAAGGATCGGAAGCTCCAATTATCATGCGTAAATCACATGCTTTTTTATCACGAATTTTCGAAAAAGCCCCTGGGTGTACCTAGAGCAAGGTACACCCGGGTGTACAGAACAGGAGCTGCCACAAAGGAACAGCTTACACAAGGAGCTGCCATAAATTTATGAGAGGAAAGACACAATCTAGCTTGTCTCTAATAAAACAAAAATCTCGAGTCTATACACAAGGTTTATCATGTCGAAGCTATTTAGAGGGAAAAATCTTCATGAAATGAAATGAGTACTTTAAATTCCGTGCTAGTTACAAATTTATGATTAATCGTAATATTAAGCATCTCCTTCATTTCCATGGGTGTAAGCATGCATAGTGCATCAGTAATTGGGCTTGTATAGGATTGAGCATTGTGCCAACGGAAAGTAGAGCACTTGAAAACTCTTCCCTCATTATGAAGAGAAAAAGGATGATCAGACACAAAGGTATCCGATGGTGGTGGCTTGGTGTTGATCGACGATTATGTGGCTAATTCTTTAGTTAATTAGTTATATATATCATACTCCGTATAATTGGTAATCAATTAGTAAAAATCCGGAGAAGACTCGGTATAATGATATTACTTGTAATCATTTGTTTTGTGATGAATTTGATGATAGATTGTTTTGTAGAAGGTGAGCAACATTATTTTATTTAGAAAAGCTTTTTAGTTCAATGACAAACCAATCACCTCCTATATTAAATGAAAAACAATGTCATGGACACATATACAAAGTAAATGTTCAAAGACTTAAAACTAACTTCTTACATAACTAGAAATAATGAAGTACCTTGGCATACAAATTTCCAATTATTTCTACTAACACTATAATGTCTACAGACTCTACACTAGCACTAGATAGATCTAGCAAGCAAGATCACAATCTAAACATAACGAAATCAATATCATGTGAAAATGCAATTAAGCCACTTAACCTGAGCTCAACATTATCAATGCTTGAGCAGCTTCATCCTCCTCATTGGCATCATCATGCGGTTCTTCCTCATCACCATCGTCATCATCGGTATCATCATGCTGTTCTTCCTCATCATCAATATAATATCAGCATGTTGTTCTTCCTCATCATCGGTATCATGATATAGGTGTTCCTCATCAGTGATATAAGCATGTTGTTCTTCCTCCTCAGCGCTATCATCATCATGATCATCGATATACATACCAGTAAAGCTGACATCAACATTTCCAAGGTTAGGGCAGTGCCATTTAACCCAAGGTGGAGGCGGAAAGAACAGCCCTCGATACAGCTTATGGTCCTTGATTGGATAGCCCAAGAGTAGCCTAACCTGCTTTTGTATGTTGAACACATGAAAATATTTATCATATCTTGGAAAAATGAAACTATTGAGGCACTCTAGTCCCTTTGGCATAGGACAGTCAGGTCTGCTACTTCCTTCACCATATCCCTCCACCTTTGCACATACATCGACATCAGGAAACCAATAGCAAATCGTACTCGGCTTCCATTGTGGTAAATAATCTTTCAAAGATGGGATAACAAATGACCTCTCTTTACAATGCCCAAAACCAAGGAAAAAGGCTCGATCACCCAAGTTTTTCAAACGCACCCACTCTTTTTCTTCCTTAAACAGGAACACAAACATTCTGCTAGTGCAACTCCCTCCACCATAATTCTCTCGTATTCCGTCGATGGCAACATACAACTCCTCATTCGACGACACCATCTTCAAATACCGTAACTCGTATGAAATCCCTTTGACATTAATTTCTTTATCCAATTGATTTTGTACCAAAAACTCAGGCCTATCTATAAACTGCATCGAAATCATTTCATTTTGAGGATCGATTACTCCGATTTTCCACTTAGGACAATTACGCCCTGTTTCTTTGAACAAGATTACATAGAATTTTCCATTATGAAATGCCATATCAAATACACCTCCCCAATGGTCAGACTCGATATCAATCCATTGTTTATCACCCAATCTCCATAATATCAACCCATCACTTCTCTTATCATACACTAACACAGCATACTTATAACTCGAATTCAATGCCCACCCGCCTGCAACTTGGAAAGATATACATTCGGGTCGGGTTTTACGGTCTGATAGATGAACCAAGTACGTGGGTCTATCAAGTTCAAGAACCCGACAATCCAACAGATTGAGACCCACTTTCCCAACAATGGGTGGATCCGAGTGAAAGTAGTCTAGGGTCAAGCCGTCATCAACAGGGTTAAGGAGGTGCCATTTGGACGGTTCGAGTTCGATCATCTTGGCAACCCAAGCACCACCATCGACACCGGAAGAGGGGAGAGGAGATAGAAAGTAGAATCGGGTTTCGAGGAGGAAAAGAGGGCGGTCTCCGTAGAGAGGGTGTGTTGGAGTCCTGAAACAGGAAGGAAATTCAGGGTTTAAAGAAAGAGCGGTTCTCCAAGACGAGCAAACGGCGCGAAGACGGTGAAGGTCTGGCTTCAAACCATGGTGTTGGAGGATGTGTAAGAGTATGTCTGTTGGAAGATTGCTCCATTTATCCACGCATTTTTGCTTGCCGGAGTAAGGCCTTGGTGTTGGCATTCTTGATGTTATTATTGGGAACAGAACAACAAGTAGAAGAAACAGATTAATAGAACAAAAAAAATGATGAGGCCCCCCTAATTATATATATATATATATATTTTTTTTGGTGAAGTAATTATATATATATATAGATGGAGGGAAAAAAGAATTAGACTCGTAGTCTTTAATAGCAATTTGGGTAAATAGAATATTATTGTGGAATGGAGGTAAATAATTCTCATTTTTGGAGCATCAACTATCCTCTTTATCTAAGACATGAAGATATATCTTGTAACTAGGCAATGTGAAAATTGAATACTTCGTATATCACATTTATGAATTAACAAGCCAAAGACCCAATACTATATTACTAATCAAGTAATAGGTCTTAGCTGCAGCCTAGTGGGTAGGATAGCCAAAGGCCCAATATTATATTAGATCATATTTCAAATAATCTTACTAACAAGAGCCTCAAATGTGATTAGGGTTGTACATTGGGTTAAAAATCGAACCGGACCTCACTCGAACTTGAATGGACCGGAACCTTAATTGATTTTTAGGACTGGAAATAAAACCTGAATCAACCGGTCCGGTTTCGGTCTAGTCCTTGAAAATCAGTTTCAGTCCAGGTTTATCTTGTGTTAATGTAATTAAAATACTATTCCTATTAAAATTATAAGGAATATTAATTACTCCCTCCATTCCACAATGATGTTCTTGTTTTGAATCATTGACTTTTTAAGGAAGAGAGAATATTCTAAATTTCTCTTAATCTATAAGAGCAAATATAGTCATGTGGGATCTAGTTTGATTCGTCTTGGTGAGTTGATTATTAATATCTAACTATTATAATTTTTGCTATTGTGAGATTAAAGATATTTGCGGTTAAAGATGGGTAAAATTTTACATTGATCTGCGAAACAGGAACATCATTATGAAACGTAGGGAGTACATCATAAGAGATCTCCACAAAGGAACAACTTAGGGTCTGTTCATATTTACTGAACTGAGCTGAACTGAACTGATTGGAGCTGAACTGAACTGATTGGAACTGAACTGAACTGAATTGAGCTGAAATGAATATTTTATGTGAGAGGGAAATTAAGAGCTCAACTGAACTGAACTGATTGGAACTGAACTGAAATGAATTGAACTGATTGGAGCTGAACTGAACTGAACTGAACTGAAATTAAGTAAATATAAACAGGCCCTTACACTAAAGTGAACTAGTTACTCAGAAATTTATGAGAGGAAAGACACAAAACTAGCCTGTCTCTCTTCAGTACCCGGCTTAGTATAATAATTTCCAAGTATTTGGGATAGAAAGACCACAAAATGAAAAGGGCATCTTAAATGAAAGCAAAGGATAAATGGCAAAGATCGACTACATTCTGTATAGAAAATAAAACAAACCATAATTATCACAATTCATACAATAGTCACCATATATAATTAGTTCTCTTTCAACAGAGGAAAGTGGAGCAAGTCAAAAGTCTGAAAAACATATAGAGTACTGAATGCTTAAAACCCATTACAATACATATTATAAAGGACACCCATGCCATACAAAGTTCTCAGGAACACAAACACCACACAAACTTGACCGGAGTCGAAAACCACGAATCCAGCCTCAATTTTTATGAGTTCCTTTCACCTAAAATTCTACACATTTGAAATTATTTTTATAGATATTAACTAAGGGGCCGTTTGGTTGGGGGTAATCAGGAAAGAAAATGGGAATCAACTGGCTCGATTCCCTTTGTTGATGTTTATTTTACACTTTTAATCATTCCCTTTACCCTCCTCATTACCCTAACTCCTTTCAACTCCATTCCCCACCCCCCCCCCTAGATTTTCCCATTCCCTTTCCCTACCCACCTTCACACCACCACATCACTACCTTCACACCTACCAACACCACCGGAAAACCAGCCCAGACTACCGCCGCCCCTACCTTGACCACCGCCGAGCCTCCCCCGATCACCGCTGCACCTCCCCTGACCACCGCTGCACCCCCTCCCCCCGCAAAACCACCCCTAGCCCCGCAAAAACCACCCCTAGCCCCGATCTCCCTCTCCTTCAAAACCGTTGTTGGCCCTCCCACCACCCTCAAAACCTTAACAAACCTTAAGGTTTCGAGGATGGTGGGAGGGCCAGTGACAGTTTCGGGGGAGAGGGAGATCGGGGCTAGGGTTTTCGGGGCTAGGGCTGTTTTTTCGGGGGAGGGGAGATCGGGGCTGGCGCAGCGAGTGGTGGAGGAGGTGCAGCGGTGGCTGGAAATGGTGGGAAGTGAAAAATAGATGAAATGTGTGGTGGTGGTGGTGTGGTGGGGGAATAATTCCCTTTGTTTTAAAAACAAACAACACAAAGCAAAAATAGGGTATTTTCATTCCATTCTTCTCTTTTCCTTTTGTTCTTTCCATTCCAATTCTCTCGTGCGAACCAAATGGCCCCTAATTATTAATGTGAAATATCAAATTTTTTATGTTTTTAAAGTGCACCTACGTACTACTCTACTTCTTTATAAAGTTTAAATTGTACAAAAATAAGCTAAACTAGATAAAGCTCGTGCGATGCACGGTTTGTTACTTTGTTTGTACTCCCTCCGTTTTTAAATACTTGCTCCATTTCTCTATGCGCGGAATTTGAGGAGAAATTGGAGAAAATAATAAAATATGGAGGTAGTGGGGTTGGTGGAAAAATTAAAATTTATAAAAAAAAATTAAAATAAATAAATAAATAATAAAAAAAAACCAAAAGTAGTGGAGAGCATTGAAGGAGAGAGAAAATGGAATTAGGGGCTGTTTACATTTACTGAATTGAACTGAACTAAACTAAACTGATTGGAGATGAACTGAACTTATTGGAGCTAACTGAACTGAGTTTACGTCCATCCCTGGTTGGGTACAATTTCCTTTCGATTTCTTCCTTGTAGCCGTTCTTAAGCATTTACAAACCCACCTTCCTTCTGTGTTCAGGACGGAGACTCTTTCTGCCTTCGCGCAAGTGTGTCCACACCCTCCAAACTTAGTTGACGAGGAATCCATTCTCGCGAACAAACACAACTCCTACACACACCCAGGAGCACCCCTTCCTGCATATTCATACAAGACCTGAGTAGGCGAGTCGAGGTCCTACAAGGTACCCACTACTCAGAGTACCCTCCCCAAAAAGGGAAAAAGATGTGAATTGAAATGAGAGAAGGAAATTAAGAGCTAAACTGAACTGAAATTAAGCTGAAGTGGACATGCCCTTAATATTGCTGGGTCCACTAGGAGAGAGAAATTAATTAAATATTGTAAAAGCTTTCCAAATAAAGAAATGGAGCAAGTATTTAAAAACGGTCGGAGAAGGAAAGTGGAGCAAGTATTTAAAAACTAATTTTAAGGACAATAAACCGAGTTTTTCTAATTTCCCAAACTAATCCAAACCGAACTATAAAATAAAAACCAATCCAAATTACTAATTAGGTTCGATTTTTGGTTTGGTTCGGTTTTAATCCGTATTACTTTCACCCTTAATTTTGTCCTCACCATCCCCTGAAAACTGAGGAAAACCTATTGTTGGTTGTTTAATGGTTTGGAATCCTTCGTCCTACGGTTATAGCTCACAATTTGATTGGTATACATTCATTTATTACTCTCCAGTTGAACACATTTATTACTCTCCGAGAAGAAAAACTTGACACCCTGGAAACAAAGAGTTAGATATTCAAGAATTTAAACTTTAAAATCTCATTTGCCAATTTTGCTTATGTGTCATTAAAATTATTTAATTTTAAACAAAAACTTAAGCAGTCATTCAAATCAATTTGATGTTGTGATTTTGTAAGAGAGATTGAACAACCCGGTACTTTGTTACCATCTAAAGAAGTTACAAAAGATATTTTATTAATAAATAGTAATGACTAATGAACATATAGCGTAAACATTGTCTAGCTGAAAATCCTAATGGAAGAACAGAGCTTGTCAAAAAATGATGGAAATTTTTTGTTGTACAAATTCATGTAAAGGTAAGGAAAGTAGTTATACCTTGCATGGTACTGCAGTAACCCTAAATGAAAATAAAATCTTCTATGCCATTTTTATCATAGCACCTCTAGGGGGCTCTTCTCACCTTATGCTTTTCGAAACCAATATATTGAACGTTTGGACCTAAAAGTGGTGTAGAATTGGCGAGGTGCATAAATTGCCATCACCTTTATTGTTCTAGGAGAGGTGAATTAACGTGGTACAACGAGGTGTCATAAGGCAATGACCATTATTATGAAACACAGTGGAAATATAAAGAAAATTTGGATCACTTTTTATTATTGGCTCAAGGACCATTATTTTGTCTTTAATTTTCATTAAATATGTAAATATGTAACAGTTTAAATGGTATATTGATAGTCTAGTCGACGCATCGCAAAGCTCCAAGAAGATTCCTAAGTTAATTTTTGATCCATGTTTAATAACTTTTGTAGTTGTACTTTTCCTTAGAAATTGTTTTCCTGCATCAGTAACCAGGCTTGCAAAGGATTGAGCATTATGCCAATGGAAAGTGTAACACTCGAAAAATCTTCCCTCATTATGAAGAGAAAAAGGATGATCGGCCACAAAGGTTATCCAATGGTGGTGGCTTGGTGTTGATCAACGAATATGTGGCTAATTCTTTTATTAATTGGTTGTATAAATCATACTCCGTATTGGTAATTGATTAGTAATAAAGATCCGGAGAAGACTCAATATAATGAATATTACTTGTAGTCTTTTGTTTAGTTTAAGCTGAGCAACATCATTTTATTTACAAAAGCTTTTTAGTTCAATGACAAACCAATCACCTCTTATATCAAATGAAAACCAATGTCATGGACGTATATACAAAGTAAATGTTCAAAGACTTAAAACTAACTTCTTGCATAACTAGTAATAATGAGGTACCTGGCCTTGGCATACAAATTTCCAATTATTTCTACTGACTCTACACTAGCACTAGATAGATCATGCAATTAAGCCAATTAACCTGAGCTCAACATTATCAATGCTTACGCAGCTCCATCCTCCTCATTGCCATCATCATGCTATTCTTCCTCATCATCATCGGTATCATCATGCTGTTCTTCCACATTAGCAATATCAGCATGCTGTTCATCCTCATCATCGGTATCAGCATTTTGGTATTCCTCATCAGTGATATAAGCATGTCGTTCTTCCTCCTCATCGATATCATCATCATCACGATCATCGATAAACAAACCAGTAAAGCTGACATCAACATTTCCAAGGCTAGGGCAGTGCCATTTAACCCAAGGTGGAGGCGGAAAGAACAGCCCTCGATACAGCTTATGGTCCCTTTTTGGATAGTCCAAGAGAAGCCTAACCTGCTTTTGTATGTTGAACACATGAAAATATTTATCAGATGTTGGAAAAATCAGACTATTGAGGCACTCTAGTCCCTTTGGCATAGGACAATCGGGTCTGCTACTTCCTTCACCATATCCCTCCACCCCTTCTTCTACATCGAGATCAGGAAACCACCAACAAATCGTACTCGGCTTCCATTGTGGTAGATAATCTTTCAAAAATGGGATACCAAATGACACCTGATTATAAGGCCCAAAACCAAGGAAAAAAGCTCGATCACCCAAGTTTTTCAAACGCACCCACTCTTTTTCTTCCTTAAACAAGAACACAAACATTCTGCTAGTGCAACTCTCTCCGCCATAATCCTCTCGTAATCCGTCGATGGCAAGACACAACTCCTCATTCGACGACAACATCTTAAAATACCGTAACTCGTATGAAATCCCTTTGACATTAATTTCATTGTCCACTTGATTTTTAACCAAAAAATCCGGCCTATCTATGAATTGCATCGAAATTGTTTCATTTTGAGGATCGATTACTCCGATTTTCCAGTTACAACAAAAACCCCCTGATTCTTTGAGCAAGATTACATAGAATTTACCATTATGAAAAGCCATATCAAGTACATTTCCCCAATGGCGAATCTCGATATCAATCCATTGTTTATCACCCAATCTCCATAACATCAACCCAACTTTTTTCTTACGATTCACCAACACAGCATACTTATAACTCGAATTCAATGCCCAACCACCTACAACTCGGTAGGATATACATTTGGGTCGGATTTTACGGTCCGATAGATGAACCAAGTACATGGGTCTATCAAGTTCAAGAACCCGACAATCCAACAGATTGAGACCCACTTTCCCAACAATGGGTGGATCCGAGTGAAAGTAGTCTAGGGTCAAGCCGTCATCAACAGGGTTAAGGAGGTGCCATTTGGACGGTTCGAGTTCGATCATCTTGGCAACCCAAGCACTACCATCGACACCGGAAGAAGGGAGAGGAGATAGAAAGTAGAATCGGGTTTCGAGGAGGAAAAGAGGGCGGTCACCGTAAAGAGGGTGTGATGGAGTCCTGAAACAGGGTCTAAGATGGGAAGGAAATTCAGGGTTTGAAGAAAGAGCGGTTCGCCAAGAAGAGCAAACGGCACGAAGACGGTGAAGGTCTGGTTGCAAAGCATGGCGTTGGAGGATGTGTAAGAGTATGTCTCTTGGAAGATTGCTCCATTTATCCACGCTTTTTTGCTTGCCGGAGTAAGGCATTGGTGTTTCCATTCTTGATATTATTATTGGGAACAGAACAACAAGTAGAAGAAAGAAATTAAGAGAACAACAGAAATGAAGTTCCCTCCAAATATCTACTTGTAATATATATAGAGATGGAGGGAAAAATAAAGATCATAGATGCATCAATAAGTTATTTTGTTAGACGTAGACACATAGTCTTTAATTGATAGTCTTTAATAAGAGCGATTTGGGTATTCTTATTTTTGGAGCATCAATTATCCTCTTCATCTAAGACATGAAGATATCTCTTGTGAGTAGAAAATGTGAAAATTGAATTCTTGTGTTTTAACAAGTGTTACACCTATTTAATATGGTTATTTACATTTACTTTTTTGGAGAGAGAGAAAAAAAAAAAAAAAAAAAAAAAAAAAAAAAAACTACATTTTATAGAACGATTTGCCATATAAAGAAATTACTAGAATAGTGTTCACCTAAAAATATTCAGGGTTTAAAGAAACAGCGGTTCGCCAAGACGAGCAAACGGCACGAAGACGGTGAAGGTCTGGTTTCAAACCATGGCGTTGGAGGATGCGTAAGAGTATGTCTCTTGGAAGATTGCTCCAATTATCCACGCTTTTTTGCTTGCCGGAGTAAAGCCTTGGTGTTGCCATTCTTGATGTTATTATTGGTTACAGAACAACAAGTAGAAGAAAGAAGTTAATACAACAGAAGAAATGAGGCGTACTGTGATTTTAAAAATTTTTGTTTGGTTGAATTGAAATTCAAAAAAAAAAAATAAACAAATAAAAAAAGAAAAGAAATTCACTGATGCGTGATGCCTGAATGGCTGAAGCATTATCAAGCTGTAAAAAACAACCTGGGATTCTGGGTAAGATTTATTTGAAGTTGTAGATGTCAAATAAAGAATCACTCAACATGCTGGTACCTCTGATCTAGTATCTACACTCACTAAAGGTAGCAACACAGTTTTTTCTCGAAAAAAAATATAAACACATCGATACAAATTTGAACGACACGGCATACTTCTGAATCTAATTTCGATAATATGTATAGGAATCAGAAATAAACCACACCCAAGCCAATATCACATGATTCACATCTCCTTCTCCCAGACAGGCTCAACGGATAAAGGTCCATCATTTTGTTGACGTAGGAATATCATCACTGGGCTTCTTCAAGCCTTGTCCTTGCCTATTTAAGCCTCCCTGGCCCTGAGAAACGCCAATTAAGAAAGTAAAGGTTACAACTTCCACAAAAAGTACAGAGGAATATGGAAACAAGAAAAGGGATTTCCTGTAATCTTCTCTTATTTTTTTGTGCACACACTTGAGCGTGCAGAACTTTCTAATCTTAACTACTAGCAAGTAAACTACTTTAGAAATGCTCGGCTATTAATTGTTTATAAAGAATATAGCAGGAAAAACATGACAACCAGGGTAAAAACAGCTCATTCTTCTTTTCCAAACAAGCTTTGAGTTATTACATCAATACCTCCCGATGTATATCTTAGAGATCAACTCCTTAATCAACGAATTCATGCAACTTGGCAATAGGTTTCTAGCCATGATTTAGGACACAACCCAATAACCTAGATACCTAATTGCTTAGATTCCCTTGCACAAAAAATAAAGCCAAATTGAACTCATATTAAGATATCTTAATATTTTCATCATTTCCGCCATACAGTCATGAGATGAAACACAATTCTAGAAAAATCAAATTAAATCAATTACTAAGATCCACATTTTCAATGCGAAAAAAGCCCCTTAAAATTAAATCTTTATCAATCAATTATAAATCGCATCACATTACTCTTTGCAGTGACCATCACAATAAATCCACTACAAAAAATCAATAGATCAAAGCGAGCTTGACTAAGTGTAACCCTCCAGCCATATGAAGGACAGAAGGATAGTTCTCTTCCTTTTAGATTCATGAAAGAGGTGAAGATGAAGGATTTTGGCCCTCAGACTCAGGCTTCAGGTACAAGTTATCAGAGTTGGAGGAATTTAGGAGGTGCCTCAATAGTCAAGATAGATCTATCAGGCGACTTTTTTTTTTGGAATGTACGTGGTTCTGATAACTTTAAAACAAGTAAATATTATAACCTAATGATCCCATTTGTCATTAAAATTAGGAAAAATTGACATTTGCTACCGGCGAAAGTACCTTGTGTTACATTTGCTACCCGTTTAAATTTTTTTTTTATTTTGCTACTATCCAAATCTCTAAAATATTTATTTCACTACCAATTGCTTACACCGTTATTATTTCCGTTAGTTGGGTTTAGCCACCGTTTCAACTACCTTGCAGCCATCCCTCCACCTCACTGCCACCCCCTCCCCACCCCTCACTGCCACCCTCCCCCTGCCGGCGCCGTCGCGAACCCTTCCCCCTCCCTTTCCACCCTACGCAGCCCCCCCACCCCCTACGCAGCCCCGAACCAAAACCACCCCCCTTTCCCCTTCCCCCGCCAGAATCCACCCCCCAGCCCCGTTCTCCCACCGAAATCGGCCCCCCTTCCTTTCCCCCTACCCTTTTCGGACTTCTCTAACACTAAACCACCACCCCAAAACCACCCAAAACGAATTTAGGGTTTCACTTATTTTAACTATTTGATTTTAGGTGGTAGCAAAATAAAAAAAAAATAAATAAATAAATAAACGGGTAGCGAAAGTAACATAGGGTGCTTTCGCTGGTAGCAAATGTCAATTTTTTTTTAAACTTACCATCTACTTCTTAGGTCAGACAAAACTTAAAGTTTTACTTACCAGACCCTCGTCATTTTATGGAAAAACATTATAGAATATAGAAGATATAAATGCCAGAAACTAGAGTACCCTGAGTGCAGATTTTTGGCCGTTCAAAATTTAAAATTGGCTACTTACCAATGCCTTTTGGCTAGTTAATCTCCGAACAGATGGAGCACGGGCAACTGAGGAAGCAGCTGCAACTGCAGCAACACGTATCCTGCATGAAGTGAGTAAAATTGTGAGTGCCAATTTTATGACCAAATCAGTCAACTGCCACTGAATTGTATATGTTGATGGCTGATACCTTTTATGAACATCAATATACTCATCTGTTTCATCTACAATCTCCTCCTGCATTTGCAAAAACAGCACGATGACAGCATTTATTATGGCTTCTATAGAATATACAAAAAATTCAATTAAAAAAAAAAGGTAAAAGAACCATTTTCAGCAGAAATAATTTTATTTAAAGTGGCCATAAGAAGCATTGTAAAAAGCCTTCAACGCATGAAACTTGGTCAGTTGGCCAAATAAGAGGGAGATCTGGTGTTAGACGTTAAAGACTCTAATAGCTGCAAGCCTGCAACTGCAGCTTTAAGAAATTACATTTGGCTTCTTGGCTAAAATTTTGATAACCCTACAAATCAATAGATTACCACATCTGTACCATAAAAAAGAATATAGAAAACAAAGTTCACCAGCAGGCAATCCTTGAGAAAATATGAGATGGAAAAAATATCTTTCCTGCTGGTATTATTGATGCAAATACTTAACAAAGAGCTATCCACATCTATATTAAAGCTAGTAAGAACAATCAGACTACAGGGGGATCATAACAAGGTTGATTGGCACAGGACTAGCATTGCCTCATCAACTTTGTAAGCAATACTTGGTAAATTAAAGACTAAGGCTTGTTACAATCTCCTAATTATATAAGTTGAACTCCTTTAACTATAGATAAGTTCAGGAATATCTAATATAGTCTAAGTCCAAGTAAGGAACATTGGAGTGCAAAGAATAAAGTCTAGTCCAATTACCATTTATAAAGTCCAATTCTAGATTTAAAAAAATTCAGGGAAAGGGTTTTCAAGTGAAAAAAATGAAGTCCAAGTCTCATCACTTTGGGTCCAGAGTGATGCTGCTTATTTCCTATGTGGAGTTTGATTGATGACTCTCTGTCATCTGCTCTTTGAATGTTGATTATATTGCTAGAAGTTAACTTAAACTTTACTACATATGGTTTCAGGTGACATTTAATTTTGGTCAAGGTACAAAGACAGTAGCTTTGATGGGAGAGTATTCTCCTATTTGGCTTCCTCAGTCAGCCATAAATAAGCAGTATAGCAATGTTCAATGTGGACAGACACAGATACACAGATGAAAAATACTATGCCAAAATATGTCATATATTGAAGTAGTGCTGGGGTCTGAAATTAGATATTATTCCTAGCAAAGCAACTACATAAATGGCTAGAAGTCAAAAAGCAAGATTTTAACAAGTTATATATTCAGTAGTGTTATAAAATATTCATATCATTGGCTTGTCCCTAGAACCTAGGTTCAGATGATCTTCCTGTAAAGGAGACTCCTGATTTGGATGAGCAGTTTCCAGGATGTACAGTGTGCTTCCTTTTATATATAGTACGTACTAAATATTGAGCAACAAAGCTTCTTCAGTAATCTTAAATAAACAATAGATAATCATAAATAGATGAATAGATTAACAAAAAAAAAAAAAAATGAATTGGCTACCTGCAAAAGCTCTTCAAATACATCTTCGAGGGTGATAATGCCAACAACATCTCCCTCATCAATATCCTCTACAGAATACGGCACTAAATTTGGTAATGCATTATCCTGTTGTGAAATTTGCTTGTAGGTGTTGCTTTCTTTAGAGATTTTTTCAATGTCTACAATGCTCTCAGCATTGTCTTTTTGTTTGGACAATAAAGGAGTAGCTAAATTGAACTCAGTATCAGTGCCTTTCGACTTGGATTTTTCAGTGTCAACCACAGGTAAATTATTAATACTCTTTGGCTTTGCCTTCACCACAGCTGCCATATGACTGTGACCTTTCTGGAATTCATTCAGTATGTCATACAAAGGCATGTCTGCTGGAACCCTGGAAAGAATGCCGGAAAAATCACTCCCCCAGTCATGCTAGGAAGTAGGAACTCATGGCATATGTATATAGAGATTGAAGAGCATACCTTGGAATTTTTCGTATGGAAACTGCACTTACAGGAGTCTCTGTTTCAGGTCGTACTGTTAGAAGAGTTTTGACCTAAAGATTAAAAAAAAAAATTTACACCATTGGAAGCAGTACTTGAAAACCTACTTCAAGAAATTGATATGATGGGTATAGATAATACTTCAAAAATTCATAACTACAAGTTTCTAAGACCTACCAAGAGAAGTCCAATTATATTTTTTGGATTCCCAGAATAAACAGGTACTCGGCTATGTCCACGAGCTAGGATCTTTCCCATTGCTTCCCTACAGAATAAAATATGCCCAGATCAACAAACTAAGGTGGGTAGCAGTTGGCAGACTGCAGACAATATATTATCCAACCAACTCCAAAAATGAGAGGATAAAAAGGGCACATCCTATCTCAAACCCTAACTAAGGTGGGAATAACACAAGATTACCGCCAGCCCCTGCCCACAAATTCCCTGAACGCGCTTATTTAAGACACGTTTTTGATATCTCAGTAAATTTGTCAAATTTTCTTAAAATGATGCAGAATAGAATTAATATTGCCATAAATCCAGATGATAATTTTTAGAGAACAATATATAGGGGTGGGGCAATAAGAAAATTTGATATTGGCTTAGAATGCTAAAATTGCTGAAAATCCTAAACATGACAGACGAATAAATGTGGATGGAGAGAGTGCATTATATGACAGAAATTAGCATAATATCTTGGCTTCTAAGCCAATTCCAATGGCCCATTGAGAATATAAAATGCAAGTTTTCTCAAGTCATATTAAACCAGTATGCCATTTGCATGCAGTACGTAAAAATTAGTTTAATCATCCAATAGTATACATACAGTCCTCAGGTAATAATCATATCAGCTATGTGGTAGGCAATCAGGCGATCACAAAGCAATTCAGCATCCAATATAAAGTAAAGAAATAACAATCGGCATAGCTATCAACAGTGCAAAATGTCGCAGTATCTTTAAGGTTGTTAATAAAACCAGAGTCCAGATACAAATTGGACTTGCTTATGCCTAGATGAGAGAACAAACTATATGTTATAGGGAGAAACGAGAAAGACAAACACCATTACCAGTCTAGTTTTGAGTCAACATCCAATGAAAACGTTGATTCAATAGGCGTCATTGCCTCCTGAGCAGTCTGTTCACCCAGAAAAAAAGCAGGAATTGAACTTTATAATTGCGTGTATTAAGGAATATAGCAGGGTTGCGGCAAGATAATCATCTCCAAATTATAAAGAGAAAATAGTCGAGGATAAATTAGAATTGCTCAAAATTGCATCTAGGGAGAAGGGGTGGGGGGGAGGGGTTATAGACATTTTAAACTGCAGACACTGGATTTTTAGAGGATACCGGGATTGTAACAAAAACATGCATATAAAAGTAAAATAAGAAATAAGGATTTTGTTAAGTGCACAATTCCTTTTTTATCTCTACACAACATATAATTGAAAGCAAGACCCACATATTTGACATTCTACACTGAGCCAAGGCACTTTGGAGAATCAATCTAGTATTCAGAAGAAAGAAAACTTATTAACACACAAAAACTTTGATTAAAAGGTTGGCAATGCTTTCAGATTCAAGGGTGTTTTCAGAAGCTACCTTCTCTGTCAAATCTAATGCTCCACTGATAATTGTTGTCTCATCATGAGTAAGCTCACCTCCCTTTCCAGCCTAATAGACAATAAATTTAATCAGTTTGCAAGTAAAGCAGGGTAAAAGAAACTTTGAAGCATATAAATAACCTTAGCATTCTAAATGAGTCAAACAGATCAGAAATTGTTGATGTTGTAATTAAATTTACAAATAAGCATTCTTGTAAACAGCTGATTACCTCTTGGCCATGAATGGAGACAAGTGCTTTTAGCTGAGCTCTCCTGAAGAGTGCTTCATTATGTCCTAGTAAGCAGTCCAACACCTACAGCTGGAAATTGTTACTCCCTCCGGCATAGCCTTCATAATTAAGGGTAGTTATTTTTACACTTAATGCTTTTTTGGTTGACCAAAAATATAGGGGAATTGAAAAATCATGATAATTTAGAGATAGGGGTGATTAACTGAAGTATTTGGTAGAGATGAAATGGGAAACCCAAACAAAGAGTAGAGTTTGATCCACTTACAAGCCCATAAAAGGTTTTATACTATAGCCAGGTTTAAAGTCAACCAGTCTACTATCTTACGCTCCAACTGGTGATAGTAGGGGTAACTACTCTAGCTTAAGGTGATAATTTCTCCCCTCTTATTCCAATGCGGGAAAACTCACATGTAATGAGCAAAAGGGCTTCAACAACAAAAAGTGAAAATGCAGGAATTCATTTCCTATAATTGTTGCAATATAAGGGGAGCAGAAGAAGTTTTTTTTAATTTTTAATTACAAGACTAGAAAGAAATCAATATGGAATTTGAGACACGTCATATTAGAACAATTCTTGGGAATCACGTTGGCACAAACTTTTACAGTATATTTCCTAGCACCAAAGAAGCGGTGACTAAAACCAAAAAAAATTTACCTTTCCAATAGGATAAGCAATTGGGTAGCAAATAATCATCAATATGCGTACAAGCCATACAAAATTTGCACCAACAGCAAGGCCATATCTAGTGCATATAGATTGAGGAATGACCTAATCAAAAAGGCAGAAAGTTCCTGTGAGTAGGCAGTAAGCCAGGTAAGTGTAAGAACTTCAGAAGGGTAATAGAAATTAGACTACCAACCTCTCCAAAAGCTAGGACCAAAGTTACAGAAAGTATAATAGCTACATACTGATTAAACATCTTGTCCAAATATATAGGAAGTGCCTGCAAGTGAAGATCAAAACACAGTCAGACAGGGACAAAAAGAAGTATAATCAGTCTGAAGGACTCTGAACTTAGAATTCAAGTGCAGCTCTCAATTTCTATAAATTCAACAGCATATTAGAGAATAAATATGCCATTAAGATCCCATAATAAACAAAAAAATAAAGGAAAGTATGATACGCCAATAAGATCAACATAAAAAAAAAAGTAAAAAAAAAGAAAGAAAAAAAAAAGTAACAAAGGGCATCCAAGCAACAGTTTCTTCCCTCCCACAGTAAACCTAAACCTATTATCCCCTAACAAACACTTTATTAGAAAGTACCCAAACAGCAAACTATAGAACAAGCGTCCAAACACCATGAGAGGCAGTTGCAAACAACAAACACAGGGGTATGACAATTCTAAGACTGAAATGTAAGACCTTCGCATCAAATACATGTCTATCCTAAACAGCTTTCATCTTGAAACATCAAGTCTGGTATAGTTTCACATATAACTTGGGAATAGCTTTTTGATTGTGTTTCTTCTCCTCAAAATTTCTCATTCACAATAGTTTATGGCCTAGAGGTTAAGCAACAAAGAATATTGCAGAGTTCACCTTGGACAGACCCACAGCCAGGCAATGACTAGGACATGACTTATTAAGATAAAGACACATTCAATAAGTAAAATGCGGCTAACCTCCATGGCGGCTGCATTGCATAGAAGTAATGTAACCAGAAGTTGATGCTGCTTTTGAACAACAGGGAGGATAGCAGCTGGATAGATAAGACAAAAATATACCTCAACTTAGTTTACCCAACAAATGCAGCTATCAATAACACACAATCAGCAAAATAAAAATACTCAGACAATCCCGAATTCCAAATTCTCGATTATGATTTGAAATGTACCCAAATCCAAAGATCTTGTTGTTTAATTCCATACTACAAAGCCCCAAATCCACACCAAAGAGAACTTAATACGCTTCAGTTCCCCTACATTAAGAATTAATCACATTTTCTACACCAAATGCCTGCACAAGTTACACAGAATTTATCGAACCTGCAGGGATATTGCTCACACTGCAATCTTGCAGTCAAGCACTGTTATACAGCTCAAAATAACTCAAGTTATAATCTTTTCAATATCATACACATGTTTAACTGAATATGACAAATTTCAACAATCCCAATTGGAGGACTATGGTCAATCAATAATAGAACTTAACTAAGCCTCAGTACACAATGCTCAAATTCACAGTATTTATAACTTGATTCCTTTAAATGCGGAATATTCACAATTTCCCTTAAATAAAACTAGAAAAGAATAACCCCATATTGACAGTATATTCTTCCTCGAAATTCACGGAAAAAACAATAAAATTAAATTCAAAATCAATTCAATCAGGCAACATTTCTCACAATTGGCAAATCCAGCAAACACAACCCAATTCATCAACTGCAATAATCAAATCAAGTCATAAATTAAACCCATCATCCAAAATTTCTCATAATTCCATAAAACCCACCAAAAAAAGGACATTATATCTAGTCAAAAAGGTAGGATAATTGCCAAAAAAAAGTTCGCCTTTTCCTTTACAAATTACTTTAATTAGTAAAAAGATTAAAAAGCTCAAACATTCTCCAATAATGAATTTGATTGTGGATAAAAGAAAAACCTGATTGTTTTTGCTCAGAATGAGTGCCACTACGTTTAAGAATCTCCAAGTCAACAAGACTAAGAGACATCAAACCAAGAGTTAAACCGGACATAAGACCAGCAAAAAGGACGAGGAAACAACAGATGCCGGCATAGATGAACCACCAAGGTGTGCCGAATTCAATTTCTGAGGATAACCCATCTGCGCCATTTCTGAAGGCTATTCGCGCCAACGCCACCGCATTGATCACCTGCATGATTTAATCTTCGGAATTGGGTGTTTGTGCGAAGATGAGGGTGGAGATCGAGGCGTGTAAATGTGTAATGGGTCAAGTGATGAGTGTTGTGTTGTGTTGTGTGTGTCGTGGTTTGGTTTGGTGGTTCCGTATTGTGTTTTGATATTCTTGTGACAATAGATGACAAACTCATACTATTATTCAAAGTCATGCAATACTTTTTTGACTTTCGTTTATTAAGGTTTAGGTTCTTATTTCTTAGGGTGTTTGAATGTTTATCACGAGGTTTGATCTGATGAACCGACTCGAATGACCGGACCCGTGACCAGCAATCGAACCAAAACATCGATCGGAAATGTACCCGACTCGATTGATATCCGACTCGAAAGTAGAGTTAACCCGATTTTGACCCGAGACCCAAAGTGACCTGATCGGAAAATAACCTGAAGTATTTGACCCGAACAAACCTGATACCCATAATATCCCCAACTAAAATTATCTTATAACTGAGCTAAAAAAAAAGTGGTGCCAAAAATGACTCAAATTGTTTATTTTCAATCGCAGCCAAGCTCATAAACCGATAATTCTTATTTAAACAATAACATAATATAAAATTATCCATTTGAGCTTGATTGACAAATGGAACAACCCAAACATGACCCTACCCAATCTTAACCCGACCTAAATATGATCTGAAGAAGCTTGACCCGAAAATTATCTGACCCAAACATACCCAACCCGAAATTGACCAAACCCGATACCTGACCCAAGTCATACCCGAAACCCGAATGTACCCGACCCGCTATTAGCTGACCCGAAATGACTCGTACTCGACCCGAATGACCTGTTTGCCAAGTCTAGTATAGTTTGCTTTAAACAATAGATAACAGATTTCTATTTATCTAAATGAGAGCGATTTCCCTCAATATTGTTGAAACAAAAATACATTCTTATCTCATTATGCATTGATTTAAAAACCAATTCCCAAAGTACTGTCCATAAAGGATGGGTCTTTTGTTCAGCTTTAAACCGCTAATGTCATCAACGGTTATATATTAAAACCGTTAATGATATAAGCAATTTTATATTCTTGTAAAATAAAGGCAAAGAGACATGTCACTATTGAAATTTGGTCTCTTTGAACATATGAATGTAAATGTTAGAGCTCTTTCTCCTGTTTTGGCCAATAAAGTAGTGAATTAACTAAGAGGCAAAGAGACCGCTTATTAGTAAAATGCGGTCTCTTTTCTGAAACCACTAATTGTATAAAAGTTATAATTTAAAACTACAATGGCTATTATCATTACGAGTAGCGGTTTTAAGTTGAACCAAAAGAAAAAAAAATTAACGTCCAATACCAATCCTACATGGACGATATTTGGGGAATCTATCTATACTTATTTATTATTTTATTTTATATATTAAAAAGTTATTTTATATTTATTTTTATTTTATTTTATTTTTTATATATTAAAAAGTGTTCCTAAAACAGAATATGTGCTATGTGACACCCCTCACTTCACTTGTATTAGATGTATGCCACATCACCTTTCTTATGTATTATGTGCCACATCATCCATCAAAACATGTTTTAATGGCAATAAAAAAATGTTTATCACAAGAATTGTACACAAGACCAATAAGACATAAATTAATTTTCTTACCATCTCTACTATCTTTTGATTATGTTTCATATTCAATTATAATATAATAAATACTTTGTATAAAACATCAATTTAAGAACACTTATCTATAATTTAGTTATTATTGCTCACTTTTCTAATATTCTACTTCCTCCGTTTCTTTTTACTTGCAACACAGTCTTGTGGCACGTGTTTTGAGGTCGGGTTTTTGTAATGTAAACGGATGAATTATTCATTATAATTTTTACAAATGATACTTAACCCTATTCTAATCTTCGTGTGAAAATTATATTGATAAAATCGTTCATTTACCTTCAATAATCATCTCCTAAAATTGCGTGCCTAAAAGGTGTGTTGCAAGTAAAAGAAAACGGAGGAAGTATAGTTTATCTTTTTTAAATTTTATATATATTTCAATTTATAGCTCAAATAATATCTTTTGATATTCACAGTAAAATATGGTGCATCGCCCAACCCACATTGTTTTTAAACGATGCACAAAAGGGAATTTATTTTTGTTTTAACAATATTGTGGGATATCGCTCTCTAAATGATCCTGAAGTATAGTATCTTAAAATTAATTGAACTTATTAAAACTTGCTTATTTTGGTTGTAATTTGAAACTAGTTATTAGCTTCGCTTGGGAGTTGCCCTGGATCATCATACTTTTTAAAGTTTGATCAATATTAACTTAGAAGGGTTAATGTTGAACAATTTTAATAAGTGAATGAAACTATAAAAAGAGGTTATACATATTGAATCAAATAAAATTTTCCTTCATAAAACTACGATCGTCGAGTAGATCCTACACTGTGGAACATCTCCCACTTATATCGCTGAAAATTACATCCTTGTTGGAGAGACAATCTAACGACCCTTTATAGCCGTGAAGATGTTTTCCTTCTGATTCATCTATCTGTATTCGAAAATTTGATAACTTTTTCACCAACAAAATAATTTCACGACAATTCATTAGATCTAATATCATGGATTCAAAACTAAGATATTTCTCCCCCGAAAAGAGGAGATAAATCCTGTCTTTCAAAGGAGATCGAAAAATCCTTGTCTTTCGAAGGAGATCGAACACCCTTTCTTTCGAGGGAGAAAAGTTCCTCCCAAAAGGAGGAAGCATTATTATAAACCTAAAAAACTGTAAATAAACAAGGATTGGGGCTCTCCACTGATTAAAACCAATGGAAGCCCCTTCAAAATTTGACAATAGAAACTAGGGTTTAAGAGAAAGGAAAGAGGAGAGAATAGAAAAATAAATTTTAAGTATAGATAGATATAGATTATTAATAAAAGTGAATAAAATACATTAATAAATAAAATTAGCTATAACAACACAAAATATTGCTTGGGTGCACTCAACTCTCGAAATGGACAACACAAACTTTGGCGTTGGATGCTGTAAATGACATAAATGCTTTTCGATGCCGGAGATTCCACTAAATTCCGGTTTTTTTTATTTTATTTTTTACTAAAATAACCCTACCCCCTTCACGTAACTACTACCTCCGTTTTTTTAGTTGACACGTTTTGACTTTAGCGCTATTCACACTAGGGGTGAGCAAAAATTCCGGGTACCCGGAATTGGAACCGGAATCGGTTAGGAACCGGCGGGTCCGGAACCGAGATTGGACCCGGTGGTTCCAATTCCGGGTAATAAATTAAGGACCCGGTTATAACCAATTCCAATTCCAATTCTCAACTTTTTGGACCCGGAACCGATTGGGTACCCGGTTACCCAATATATCCTAAACTAAATAAATTTTAAATAATAAAAATATGTTAAATGTATCTAATTTGTACAATAAAAAAAGTATTATTAATACCTAACATGAATACAAATAGCTTAATGCATATATAAATATAAGTATTACACACTAATAATGATACTAACTTAAATAAGAATTATTATTTGTATTATTATTTTAACAATTACATACATAAGTGGGTACCCGGAACCGGAACCGGTACCCGGTGGTTCCAATTCCAATTCCTAAAATTTAGGACCCGATTAAACCAATTCCAATTCCGGTTCCAAATTTTAGGACCCGGTTCCAACCAATTCCAAGTCCGGGTCCTAAAATTTTGACCGGGTACCCGGTTTGCTCACCCCTAATTCACACAACTCCTTTTGATCGTGTTTTGTGATTTATACGTAATGAAAAATATTGTCATATGGAGTCTTGTTAGATTCTTCACGATGTATGTTTTCAAAATATCAAGTTTTTATAATTTTGGGAAATCGATAATTAAATATATTAACGGTTGAATTTGTGCACTAACAAACGTGATTGAAGAAATATGTGAGCATTGACAAACGTGATTAAAAAAACGCGTCAACTAAAAAGAACGGATGAAGTAGTTCACTATACTTGGCCTTTCGCATTTTACAAAATCAAAGTAGATGACGAAAGGTTTCCATCTACAAATCAAAAAGGGTTAAACCAGAGGTTTTGGGTCATACATAGCCTCCTGGAGCTTTGTTTGATTAGATATTTTTGAAGTTTGGTTAATATTACAAAGATTACTGTAGTAATACATGAAGGGAAAGGGTCAATTTAATATATATTAAAAAAAAAAGGAAATTAAAATAAGTCAGAATCTGAGTGAAACATTTATGTCATTTATGGCACACAACCACAAAGTTCGTGTTGTTTATTGTTCCATGTCACGTAAAGTTTGTGCCATTGAACACACCCAATGACCCAAGTATAGTTAATGTTTTTCCAACCATTTTTGCCTAAAATAATGAAATTTAGAAATAAAAAAATGAAACCATTCTAATTAGTAGCCACATGGATTTTTTTTTTTTTTTTTTTTTTTTTTTTTTTTTTTTTGAGACAAGGATATATTTAATCTTATACATACTACCATCACTCATATTATGTGCAACATCTACTAAAAATGGATGCTATATATTATGTGCAACATTTTTTTTAAGTTATTATGTTTATATCTCTCTACTCATCACATGATCTTTTTCTCTCTATTTAACACTCACAAATTTAAAAAAAAAAAAAAAAAAAAAAAAAAAAAAAAAAAAAAAAAAATCCTAGAAATCTGTGTCGAGACATTTGTTTCACATAATATAAAGGAAAATTTGTCAAAAATAACACCATCTTTAGACGGTCTTCCAGTTTTAGCATCACCTTTTGATTATTCCAGAATAACACCACCTTTCACATGTATTTTCCAAAAATAAAACAAAAAACCGGTAACCTGTTTTACAGGTAACCCTGGGACACGTGTTCTAGTTTGATTGGTTAATTTATTTATTTTTATTTTAAATTTTGAAAAAACTTAAAAAAAACAAAAAAAAAAATTAAAAATAAATAAATAAACCCCCCTTCCCACTTTCCCAGCCCCTCTACCCACCGACATCCACCACCCCCACCAAGACCATCCACCTGAAACCAAAAATATTAAACCGCCCCTTTCACCGAGAACCACCACCTTGATTTCGGGCTCCTCCCTTCCCCGTTCCCGATTTCAGCCCCCACCTCTCCTCCCCGTAGCAGATTCAATCCCCCCCTCCCTTCATCGCACTTCCCCAATTTCGAGCCCTTCCCCTTTACACAACCAACATCTTCGATTGGATATGATTTCGGGGAAGAAGATAAGTGGTAGGGGCCGGAAATTGGGAAAGGAAAAGGAGGGGGTATCGAAAATGGAGAAGGAATGGGTAGGGGCATCGAAAATGGGGAAAGGAAGGGGCACCAGAAATGGATAAGGGAAGGAGAAGAGGCTGAAAAGGGTAATGGAAAAGGGAAGGGGGGCCAGAAACGACGATGGGAAAGTAGTGGTGGGTTGTTTAAGGACGGGGGAATGGGTGAAGGGTGTCGTTAGGGGACGGGGAAGGATGGGGAGGTCGATTGGCGGCGAGGATGGAGATGGGGAAGGGCAGCGGCGAGGGTGGGTAGGGGGTGGGGGCTGGACAGGGAGAGGCTGGCGGGGGGGCTAGGTGGTGGTTTTTTTCCTTTAATTTTAACTTTGTTTTTTCCCATTTTCTCTCTCCTCCAAATACCTCCATGAATCCTCTCTGCTGCATTGCTCGTGTTTCCTTCTATCATGAAAAACCACACACCGGAATGTCATCAGCAGGAAATCGGGTTTGAATCCCTTAAAAACCAAAATCACACTCAAATCACCGACAACAATGGCGGAATCGATCTAGGTTTTTCACGGCATAGTTATTTTACTCAAGTGTCGAGGGGAGGGCTTTTTGGGCGGCAAGGGGAAGGGAGCGTAGATCGGTGGGCGGCGAGGGGAGGGGAAGGGAGCGTAGATCGGTGGGCGGCGAGGGGAGGGGAAGGGAGCGTAGATCGGTGGGCGGCGAGGGGAGGGGAAGGGAGCGTAGATTGGTGGGCGGCGAGGGGAGGGGAAAGGGCGGCAAGGGGAAGGGAAGGTCGGGGAAGGTCGTGGAAGGACGACGAAGGGCCGGCGATGGTCGGGGAAGGGGCGGCGGTGGTCGGTGGAGCCGTGGAGGTGCGATTGGGTGGCAGAGGCTAGTGTGGATGTGGTGGTAGATGGGTGGCTAGGGAAAGGGAATGGAAAAATCTAGGGGGTGGGGAATGAAGTTGGAAGGATTTGGGGTAATGGAGAGGGTAAAGGGAATGATTAAAAGTGCTTAATAAACAACAACAAAGGGAATCGGGACAGTTGATGATTCCCATTCCCTTTCCTGAATATCCCTAACCAAACGGCCCTTAAGTTTAATTATCACTATTGGATACTTTATTGGTTACCCGATAATCGATCCAAAAATCCTTGTACTCGAAATCCATGTACCCGAACTAATCGGTTCAATTTATGGATATTACTTTTAGTGATATTGGTTATCGGGTACTCGAACTGTTAGTATTAACGATATAAAACCCATACCATGCTCACCCCTACTAGGACAATTTTCCACTTATTTTGACCATGAAATAAAAATTGTCAAGATGCTTACCATGGACCCTAATGCACCCTAGGAGTCTACTTGGGTGGGTGCAACCATCCAATATACGGTTAATGTACCCGTTCGCAACTTGAACTGATTTCGTGAACACAAGTCTACCAAGAACATTTATAACAACATAAAATGGTCATATATGGTTCCAAACATAATTATATGACCCTAAGATGTATCCCCTAGGGTCTAAAGACTTATCTCCACCGGCCTCGTAACCTCAAAAATTACTCAAAAAACGTGGATAATACCCTTCAATTTTGGAATATTATGACCTTTTTTTGCCCAGAAATAGCAGAAATAAAAATTTCCCAAATGTTTACCATGGTGCCTAACAACCTCCAATAGTCCAATTGGGTGGGTGAAACCATCCAATTTGCCTTAAAACGGTTAATTTACCCCTTCACAACTTGCACCGATTTCGTGAGCTCAAGCCTACCACGGACGTTTATGACATTATAGTCATACATGGTTCCAAACGGCATTATATGACCCTAAGATGTATCCCCTAGGGTCTAAAGACTTTTCGCCACCGGGCCCCGTAACCTCAAAAATTACTCAAAAAGCATAGATAATAGCCTTCAAAATTTTGGAATTTTTGACCTTTTTTCGCTTGGAAATTAAAATTACCCATATGTTTACCATGGTCCCTAACATCCTCCGGGAGTCTAATTGGGTGGGTGGAACCATCTAATTTGCCTTAAAACGATCAACTTACCCGTTCACAACTTGCACCGATTTCGTGAGCTCAAGTCTACCACAGACATTTATGACATTATATAATGTTCATATATGGTTCCAAACGGCATTATGTGACCCTAAGATGTATCCCCTAGCGTCTAAAGATTTTGGCCACCGGGCCCTGTAACCTTTAAAATTATTAAAAAAGCGTGGGATAATAGTCTTCAATTTTGTATTTTTTTTTACATTTTTTCGCCCGGAAATAAAAATTGCCCAGATGTTTACCATGGTCCTTAACACCCTTCAGGAGTCCAATTGGATGGGTGGAACCATCAAATTTGCCTTAAAACGATCAATTTACCCGTTCACAATTTGCACCGATTTCGTGAGCTCAAGTCTACCACGGACATTTATGACATTATATAATGGTCATATATGGTTCCAAACGGCATTATGTCACCCTAAGATGTATCCCCTAGAGTCTAAAGACTTTTTCGCCACCGGGCCTCGTAACCTCTAAAATTACTCTTAGATTTTTTTGACCTTTTAATTTTTCGCCTGGAATTAAAAATTGCCTAAATGTTTAACATGGTCCCTGAAACCTCCGGGAGTCCAATTCGGTGGGTGGAAACATCCAATTTTCTTAAAACGGTCAATTTATCCGTTCACAACTTGCATTGATTTTGTGAGCTCAAGCCTACCACGGACATTTATGATATTATAGAATGGTTATATATGGTTCCAAACGGCATTATATTACCCTAAGATTCATCCCCTACGGTCTTAAGACTTTTCGCCACCAGGATCCGTAACCTCAAAAATTACTCAAAAAACATGGATAATATAGCCTCCAATTTTAGATTTTTATGACCTTTTTTCGCTCAAAAAAAAAATTGCCTAGATGTTTACCATGGTCCCCTAACACCCTCTGGGATTCCAATTGGGATGGTGGAACCATCCAATTTGCCTTAAAACGATCAATTTACCCGTTCACAGCTTGCACCGATTTCGTGAGCTCAAGCCTACCACGTACATTTATGACATTATATAATGGTCATATATGTTTCCAAACGGCATAATGTGACCTCAAGATGTATCTCCTACGGTCTCAAGACTTTTCGGCACCAGGCCCCATAATCTAAAAAATTACTCAAAAATCGTGCATAATAGATTAATAGCCTTTAATTTTGGATTGTTTTGACCTTTTTTTGCCCGGAAATAAAAATTTCCCAGATGTTTGCCATGGTCCCTAAAACCCTCTGGGAGTTCAATTGGGTGGGTGGAACCATCAAATTTGCTTTAAAACGGTCAATTTACCCGTTCACAACTTGCACCGATTTCGTGAGCTCAAGTCTACCACGGACATTTATGACATTATATAATGGTCATATATGGTTCCAAACGGAATTATATGACCCTAAGATGTATCCTCTACAGTCTCAAGACTTTTCTCTACCGGGCTTCGTAACCTCAAAAAATTATTCAAAAAGCGTGGATAATAGCCTTCAATTTTTCAATTTTTTGACCTTTTTTCGCCCGGAAATAATATTTTCTCAAATGTTTATCATGGTCCCTATTATCCTTTTGGAGTCCAATAATTAGGTGGTTGGAACCATCCAATTTGCCTTAAAACGGTTAATTTACCCGTTCACAACAACTTGCACCGATTTAGTGAGCTCAAGCCTACCATGGACATTTATGATATTATATAATGGTCATATATGGTTCCAAACGGCATTTTATGACCCTAAGATGTATCCCCTATGAGCTCAAGAATTTTCGCTACCAAGCCTAATTACTCAAAAAGCATGGATAATATCATTTAATTTTGGATTTTTTTTATCTTTTCCGCCTGGAAATAAAAATTTCCCAGATGTTTACCATGGTCCCTAAAACAATCCAGTAGTCCAATTGGGTGGGTGGAACCATCCAATTTGCCTTAAAATAGTCAATTTACTTGTTTACAACTTGTACCGATTTCGTGAGCTCAAGTCTACCACGGACATTTATGACATTATATAATGGTCATATATGTTTCCAAACGGCATTATATGACCCTAACATGTATCCATTACGGTCTCAAAACTTTTCGCCACCGGGCTCCGTAAACTAGAAAATTATTCAAAAAGCGTGGATAATAGCCTTCAATTTTGGAAATTTTTGACCTATTTTCGCCCGGAAATAAAAATTGCATAGATGTTTACCATGGTCCCTAACACCCCCCCGGGAGTCCAATTGGGTGGGTGGAACCATCCAATTTTCCTTAAAACGGTCAATTTACCCGTTTTCGTACACACCTCTTGTATTGGCTATAAGCTTTCACAATGCCTGTATGTAGCCGAATAATGGTCATTTATAGGTCAAAACAATATTATATGACCTCATGATGCATCCCGTAATGTTGATGCATCCCGTAATGTTAAGTTAAATCTCTACACCGGGTCCTGACACCTCCTAAATTGCTTCGATTTCGTGTATTATAGCCTTCATTTTTTGCTTCTGTATATTATTTTTTTAACCTGCGAGATTATGCATTTAAGTACTTCCAAGGGGTTCCCAAAGGTTTTCGGGATTCATTCATATAGTTCCCGGAATCATCTAATTCATCCTTAATCATCATGTCTTAAGGCCTTAATTAGGAGTCGGTAAATAGTGCTCGGAACCCGATATGCCTTGTCCTTGGGTGCACATGTTTTTTAGACATATCACACGGCCCCTTTTACCATCCAACATCCCAACATTTAGGCTTTGTGATTTTTTTTAATCCCGTACTTAGCATTTTTTAGCATATGAGATGCATTATTGCTAACCTCGGCTGCTGCTTGGTAGAAATTGTACTTCAAGGTGGCTCTCACGGTGCATCCACCGCACGATCTTAGCTTGGGGGTCGAAACCCCTACTGTAGGAAGGCAATCGGGCGGTGGGCGCATGTGTCGCTTCTGGATTGGATTCTTACTTAGAGGAGTTCAGTCATAATCCAGCACACGGTAGCTTCGCGCCACTAGCTTTTCAACCAAGCGCGATGACCAATTGTGTGAATCAACAGTTCCTCTCTTATATTGCGACACTGTCATCAATAGGGTAAAACTAAGCTGTCTCACGACGGTCTAAACCCAACTCACGTTCCCTATTTGTGGGTGAACAATCCAACACTTGGTGAATTCTGCTTCACAATGATAGGAAGAGCCGACATTCAAGGATCAAAAAGCAACGTCGATATGAACGATTGGCTGCCACAAGCCAGTTACTCCTGTGGTAAATTTTCTGACACCTCTAGATTTACATTCAAAAGGTCCAAAGGATCGTTAGGCCACGCTTTTACAGTTCATATTCGTACTGAAAATCAGAATCAAATTAGCTTTTACCCTTCTGTTCCACATGAGATTTCTGTCCTCGTTGAGCTCATCTTAGGACACCTGCGTTATCTTTTAACAGATGTGACGCCCCAGCCAAACTCCCTACCTGACAATGTCCTCCGCCCAGATCGGCCCGCAAAGCGGACCTTAGGTATAAAAGGAGGGGTATTGCCCCGCTTCCGACTCACTGAGTAAGTAAAATAACATTAAAAGTAATGGTATTTCACTTGCGTCGAAGCTCCCACTTATCCTACACCTCTCAATTCAATTCACAAAGTCGGACTAGAGTCAAGCTCAACAAGGTCTTCTTTCCCCACTGATTCTGCCAAGCCCGTTCCCTTGGTTGTGGTTTCGCTGAATAGTAGGCAGGGACAGTGTGAATCTTGTTATCCATTCATGCGCGTCACTAATTAAATGAAGAGGTATTTTCCTACCTTAAGAGAGTCATATTTACTCCCGCCGTTTACCCACGCTCGGTTGAATTTCTTCACTTTGACATTCAGAGCACTAGACAAAAATCACATTGCGTTAACATCCGTAGGGACCATCGCAATGCTTTGTTTTAATTAAATAGTCGGATTCCCCTTGTCCGTACCAATTCTGAGTTGACTGTTCGACGCTCGGAGAAGGCCCCCAAAGGGACAGTTCCCAGTCCGTCCCCCGGCCGGCACGCGGCGACCCGCTCTCGCCATGGAAGCAGCTCAATCAGTCCTCCAACAGCTGACGGGTTCGGGACTGGGACCCACTTGCCTAACCCTCAGAGCCAATCCTCTTCTCTAAGTTACGGATCCATTTTGCCGACTTCCCTTGCTTACATTGTTCCATCGACCAGAGGTTGTTCACCTTGGAGACCTGATGCGGTTATGAGTACGACCGGGCGTGGTCGGCACTCGATCCTCCGGATTTTCAAGGGCCACCGGGGGCGCACCTGACACCACAAAACGTGTGGTGCTCTTCTAGCCGTTGGACCCTACCTCCGACTGAGTCGATTCTAGGGTGGGCAGGCTGTTAAACAGAAAATAAAACTCTTCAAGAGTCCCCAGCCAACGTCTTCGGACTTCCTAGCGTTGTCGTCAACCGCCACGTCCCGGTTTAGGAATTTTAACCCGATTCCCTTTCGAAGCTCGCGCGAAACGCGCTATCAAACATGCTTCCCCCGTCTTTTAGGACTGACTAACCCATGTACAAGTGTCGTTCACATGGAACCTTTCCCTTTTTCGGCCTTTAAAGTTCTCATTTGAATATTTGCTATTACCACCAAAACCTGCACCAACGGCCGCTCCGGCACGCCACAAATTTTGCAGCGACCGTTGTGCCCTTCTACTCATAGTCCCATATTGGTCATTGGAGCAACGTTTCACCTACAAAAAGGTGTTAAGAGTCCTCGGCTTGTCAAAAAGGAGGTGTTCCAAACGGAGGGTTGTGAGACAATAGAATTATGTCTCGCAAGGGCAATATAGGCATTTCGGACGCCTGTTAGAGATGTATCATTGAGCTGTTAAATAATACCACTGGAACTTCAGTGGTACAAAACACACTCTTAGTTGTATAATATGTAGTCTCAGTGGTACTAAAAAAGATTCAACTAGAGTTTTAGTGGAACAAAATATAAACTCAATGATAATGGTCCTGTTAAATTTTTGTTCGTTTTACACGTAAAGTGGGGTCCACACCACCTTTTTCACTCGGGTACCTTTTTTTATTTTTTTTAAAAGTTGTGACTAGTGAGACACTTCACTATTTCTCACACCACTCCTACTTACTTGTCAAAAAGGTGTTATTAGTCCTCGAAGTAGGAGTAGTACATTTACACCTTGGTCGGTTGGTCCTGCATTAAGTATTTACGATGTTCAAAATTCACGACTCATGAGTTTGCTGTTTGACTGAACTTTCCGTCTACAACTCTAGAGTTCGTTTTTCTAAATTTTCAGATTTTGGGCAACAAGAATTTGGAGATTCAAGATTCCAACTTTTCAATTTTGGCAAGTCTAATCTAGTTTATTTTTACTGCCACTGTATCTGCTTGATTTTGATTTCATTTATTTGTTTAAATATTGATGATAAAATTGTGAGTTCAATTTGTTGATTTTGTTATTTGTTTGAATTATAATGAAATTAGTTCAAGAGATTAAATTTCTTTGACAAACTACTCTAATTCTTAAACACATAATTGAGACTTGAGCATCTGCTGGACGAACTCTGATTTCCATAAATTCGTCAACTCTAAATGAAGAATTTCAAGCTCTCATAGTGAAATCTTGAGCCCCTTTTGCGTAGAATTGATAGTATCGATTATACACTCGGGTGTACTTAGCTCTAGGTACAACTAAGTCTGGTTTATGCTCATTCAAACCCCTTCCAAGGATTACTTAGCTCTAAGGTACACTCGGGTGTATAATGTTATCCCGTGGGAATAGAGTGGATCAAAAGTGCAAATTGCTTGTTTTATATAAACAGGGCTATTTACAATTCCATGTGCTTTTTATTTTGTTAGTGCTTGATGGATTAATGAAAGGTAATGACTTACTAAAGAGGATTTGAATTCGAGTAAGAAAATAAATTTGGAAGTACCTCTAAAGTCAATGTGATTCTTGCAGATTATTTAGAGAAAAGTTTACTAAGATTGCAGATTTAATTTACTAAGTTAAAATTTACTTTAGAAGTGTTTTGTAAGAATGCTTTTAGGGGGTGTATTAGCTTAAAAGATGATGCTATATCACTTTGTGGTTAAATATTAGTAGAGGAATGAGAAGCTAGGTTATTGATTAGGTTATCGTTTTTTTTACATGATTAAGTTATTGTTTTTTTTTTCGTTGTTGATTATGGTAAACGAATACGAAGTGTATTTGTATTGCAATCTTGCTACATGGATTACAATAACCTCAAACCTTTTATTGCAGTTATATTGAAATGGATATGATAAACTTAGATAGGATGGAGGATCTTCCTTTGGAACTACTTGAGGAGATACTCTCATGTCTGCCTGTTAAACATTTGTTGATTTTCAAGAGTGTTTCCAATTCATTGTACAATGTAATCAACAGTCCATATGTCGTCCAACTTCATCTAAGCCGATCCCTTCAAGCACACTCGGAAGGGACCCTAATCGTCTTTGGATATTCTGGTATCCACACTTTCGACTTTAATGATTCCCCCTGTCATGCCACTAAACTTTACTGCCCGGGTAACTTTGATTATCATCGAAAGTTAGTTGGCTCATGCAACGGCTTACTATGCTTCTCATGTGAAGCTAATGAGGTTGCTCTTCTCAATCCTGCCACCCGAGCCTGTAAGCAGTTGCCACAAGTCACATTGACGAATATGTTCATGATATTGTGTACTCCGCTAGGATTTGGTTATGATTGCATTTCTGATGATTATAAAGTTTTAAGGTATGCAAGACTGCGGGAGCAAAGTCCTTTTGCAGCTGTTCGCAACATGCCTAGTTCTGGATTTGCAGCGTCACCAAAGTGGGAAACTCTTCTCTACAGTTTAAGAACTGATGCATGGGAAAGCATTCAGAACCCCCCTTGGACTTGGGAGACTGTTATATCCCCTGGTATTGTGGCTAACAACTCCTTGCATTGGATGAGTTGTGATTTTAAAGAGGTAAAATGTTTCCATCTTTTCACCCGAAGTTATTCTGAGATACCTCTTCCTGAGAAAATTAGTCCTGGTTATAAACCTATATTGTGTCTTTTGAGAGGGAAATTGTGTGTAGTAACATTTTATCTGGATATATGGATATTAAAGGATTATGATGTGCAAGGTTCTTGGACTCGACTGTTTCATTGTCCTTCAGAGCATTGGAACAGTTTGTATAATTCCTTGTCTATATGTAATTTGGTGGGCCTCAGTACTGCTTGCTCAAAGGATGGGAGCAAAATCCTACTAGCACTCTTGGGAAATAAAAAAAACTTCATTTGCTGCGATTTAAAGTCGAAAGAAGCTAGGATGATTCAAATCCCTGGTTTACCACCCCAATTTTCTGCTATACTCCCATGGGTGGAATCTCTTGTACCCTTGTCTGGTGATGTGATGAACTAATGGGAAGATCGGAAAAGCTGTGTGATTTGTAAGGGAAATTTATTGCTGATACATGGATATTGATGGTATCTCATGAAAACTTAATCTCTTTTTGTTGCTTGGTATGTAGTAAAATAACTTCATCCTTGAGGATCAGTTGACATGGGCTGATGATGGCACATTAGGGAGAATCGAGTTTTGTACTAAGTTTCGAGTTGGTCTCTCAGAAGTCTGGTCTGTATTTATCCTAGAATGATTACCTACACTATTCGCTGCTGCATTAGTGACATTAGATCACAGTTTTTTGCGGTTTTTGTGGAATGCCAACATATTATGGCTTGTTTGTTGTTTTATTTGGTTCTCCACTTGTTGATAAATGCAACTTCAATCTTAAGTTCAGTAATCTTTCAAAAAAAAAAGAAAAGGTTGAGTAAAAAGAAGTACAACCTTAACGGTGTGTTTGGAATTTTGGATAGAAGGAAATGGAAGGAAAAGAATGGGAGGGAAATGGAGAGATGTGATTTCTTTCATTTGGATAACAAATGAGGAAGTAAGGGGATTGGAGGGGGGAGAAATGGAGGGATTAAATTATAGGAAAATGATCCCTCCAACAATGGAGAGATTTGGAAGGAAAACTCACCATTCTTCTCTCCCCTCCCTTTCCCTCCCCTTCTTTTCCTTCCTCTAATGTTTTCCTTCCTCACTGTAAGTGAAAGGATTACTCTGGATAATGTTCTATTCAAGTATTCATTTTATTTTTGTTGAATATAAGGAAATGATGAATTAAGTTTATTTTTATGAAAAATTAATATTTTTGAAGACCGATGAAATTAAGTTATTTTTTTTTCACAAATTATAACTGGTGGCTTACCACATTGTGTGGCCAGTCATTATAGAGGTTACTTTGTTAGTGTAATAGGGGTTATTCGGTCAATGTTATAGGGGTTATTCAATTAGTGTTATACAATTACTCAGTGAGTGTTATAAGGGTTACTTGATCAGTATTATAGAATTTACTTAGTTCTTTTATTTATAAATGATCACATGATGTAGCTAGCCAACACGCACAAGACGAGTTGAGTTTCACTTTTATAGTGTGCATAAATGAAGTAAATATTTTTTAAAGATTGTTTCATGTGAGTAAAATAGTGCAAAAGACGATTTCAAGCGTTTATTTCAAAGTGGAGGGTAAAAAAAGTGCTTGTATATAATTTCTTACTTACTTTATCATTTTATGTACTGTGTTTTTATCAATATTTTTAATTTCGTAATAATAAGACCCTCTCCGATGGTGAGACTTGAGGGAGTTTCTTTGGGAGATAGAGAGTATTTTTTGCAAATGATACCAATAAATTGGTATCTAAACTTAGTAACTCCAAAAGAAAGTTGCTAAGTTTAAATACTCAACTTTGAGTCTCATTGACAAAAAGTGTAGGTCCTTATTAATATTATACTACGTAATATGTTTTATAATTTATTTTAGTTTTTATTTTTTTTCTAAAAAAAAACTTATAATAATGATTTGGTGGGCCATATATTAAAAGTGACATTAGTATACTTTCAAAAGTCTCACCATTGGGAAATTAGACTTCACATGACTTGCTAAATTGAGAAGTGGGTTGGGTATCACCATTGGAAGTAAAAACAACTCATTTTGTATTTCAATACTCAAAGTTGAGTCTCACCATTGGAGATGGTCTAACAATCATAAAAAGGATCTTGCTAACTGTAGACACCCATGCATTTGTGTCTCCCCAAAACCAAACCCAGTGATGAATACCTTTCGCGTTGAACCATAATCGAATGCAGTGAAAGTGTGAAAAGTCTAGTGTTGCGGTTAGTTTTTATTAAAATCCTTCTTTCTGTTTTCGAAAACCAACTCTATTTTATGAAAATAGCCAGTCCAGTTTAGTTTGATCCATGATAAGGGTCCAATAATAGTGTAGTTGGATGGGGCTCGCAAAGACCTTTCCAACGATATATTATAAGCCCAATTCCGATGAATAATGAGAAGTTATGGCCAAAATACTAAACTGGGCCCGATTTGGTTCTTACATGCGGTCCAATGATCTAGAGGAGGGCCTATTGTTAATTATCATTCCTAAAGCTATTAGGATTGACTATAGTCTTCTAGAATACTCTAGAAGGTTCTCTTAAATCCTAATGGAATTAGGATTGATAATTATGTTTTAGAATTTTACTTGGAATAAAACTTTTCTTTTATAAATCCTAATCTTATTCAAATTTAAAGATGTTCAAAGACAGTCTGATATTAATTTCGTGCCTCATAATCTTTATCCAAATCTTATATGGTTGGATATATCTTGAAATTATCTTTCCAATGATATATTATAATATTAATTCCGAGCAATAACAAAAAAGATATGAAAGGAATACGAAACTCTATCCAAAACTGACACCCTTTCACTATTTCAGTCATATCTTTTTATCTACAAAAGATTTTAATCTGATTTTAATTGCATTAAAAAGTAGACTTCAAGAGCTTTCCAACGACATATTATATGCCTTATTTGGACTTCTGGACCAAAAGATATGATAAAAACAAATTCCGCAAGAAACTGTCTTTGTCGCAAAACGACAAGCTTGTCGCCTGCGCGACAAGATGAATTTCTGGCGACAAGGTTGATTTGTTGGCGACAGGCTGGAGTTTTATTCCTTTTCAAACTTTGACTATTTTCTATCGATTTCCGGACTATTTTCTTATAAATAGGGTCCTTGGACCTCCGTTTTCAATCATTAACTCTCATCAATTCTCATCCACAACCATCATAATTCTCTCTCTTCTCTCTTTAAGCAATAGCTTATTCTTTCTCCCTCTAGCTTTTCTAAACTAGCTCTTTTACAAACACAATTCCGCATTCACAAGATCTTGAAACACCTAGCCAAGTTCGAAGTTGCCTTCGCCCTAGACGTGAAAGGTTGATAGTTTCTGAGGGTTTGGTCCCAAAACCAGTCTAAACTTTTTAACTCTTTCCTTTCAATTATTTGATTTAATTTTTTGATTTATTGTTTTATTGAAGTTTACTAACGCCTGTATTTTGTTATTAGAAAGAGGCACGAGGCTTCAAAGTAAGTAGTTAGCTTACTCCCTATTTATTGCAATGTAGAAGCATGCTTAGATTTGATTAATTCCTAGTATCATGTTAGGATGTTATTTATTACTTTCTAGTATCATGTTTAGGGTACCTTTTATTCTTTCTAATATCATGTTAGTATCATGTTAGGGTTAAAGCTTTGATCTTTATTGTTTAGTGACATGCTAGGATTTGTTATTAATTTTGTTAGTATCATGCCTAGGATCTTGCTATTATTATTAAGCTTTATTATGATTATAATTATGATTATGATTGTTATGATGATTATCATGTTGCTTGTTATATATTATTATTATTGCTTGATCACGCCTTTTATGGTTGTTTAAAGGGAATTTGTATTTGAAATCACGCTTAATAAGATAATTAATAATTTGGTTTAGGCTAATATGATTTTAATTCAAGTGATTGCCAATAATAGTTTTATTTGTGCATTAATATTCAACCAACATAGATTAAACAGGTTTAGGATTAATCTAATGATTGTATGTTAGTCAGAAAGCGCACATGAATACGAGTAGAATAAAGTAGAGGCCTATTTTATAGGGCGGGTCCTTTCTTTTGTAGATCGGATTCGTACCTTCATCCCCGAACCCTATTTGGTTCAAGACCTTTTGGAGTTGACGATCTCATGGATCGTTGGTGTAACCTTCACCTCGTGAACGGTTTACAAGTTCCTAAAACTTGTTGGCGACTCTTTTGCTCTAGCTTCCTTCCCTTTGGACGCCACCATGCTTAAATGTATGATCACAGTGGGGTTCAAGCTTGGGGTTATAATGCTTGAAATATTCCCTGCACTAACGAACGTTAGATAAACAATTAAAATATTGCCTAAAGTGGTACTTCGGGCCTGTTCACATTTACTGAACTGAGCTGAATTGAACTGATTGGAGCTGAACTGAACTGAACTGAGCTGAAATGAATATTTTATGAGAGAGGGAAATTAAGAGCCGAACTGAACTGAACTGAACTGAACTGATTAGAGCTGAACTAAACTGAACTGATTAGAGCTAAACTGAACTGAAATTAAGTAAATGTGAACAGGCCCTTCGTATTTATTTGGAAGTGCATGAAAAAATTACGCGTTAATCGGTGAAATTAATGTTTATTTTAATATTCCATATAATCGGTCGTTTGGTTGGGGTTATTCATCAAAGGGAAATGGAATCAATGATCTTGATTTCCTTTGTTGATGTTTGTTAGCCGTTTTTTTTTTTCATTTCCTTTACCCCCTCCATTCCCCCAAATCCTTCCAAGTTCATTCCCCACCCCCCAAGGTATTTCCATTCCCATTCCCTAGCTAGTCACCACCACACCACCACGTCACCACCTTCCTACCTACCCACACCACCGGAAAACCCAACCACCTTCTGATCTAACCCTCGCCGCCCCTCCCCTCCCCCGCAAGAACAACCCACAGCCCCGTACAACCCTAGAAACCCCTCTCTATTCCTGGAAAACCCAACCACCTTGCGACCTGACCCTCGCCACCCTACCCAGACCTTTGCCGACCCTCCCCCAACCTTCGTCGCCCCTCCTTTCCCCCGCAAGAACAACCCACAACCCCTTATAACCCTAGAAACCCCTCCCTATTTCAAGAAAACCGCCGCTCGCCCTTCCCTCCACCCTCGAAACCCTAGCGGCTAGGGTTTCGAGGGTGGAGGGAAGGGCAGGCGGTTTCGGAAATAAGGAGGTGTTTTCAACTATTTACGGGGCTATGATGTTTTTCAGGGAGGAAGGGAGACTAAGACTTTTGCATGAGGAGGGGAGGGGCAGCGAGGGCTTGGGGAGAGGCGGCGAAGCGCGGCTGTGGTGGGGGGGGGGGGATGTGGCGCATGGTGAGGTTGCTAGATGGTGGTTGAAAAAGGTAGAAGGTGAAGCGATAGGTTGTTGTGTGATGGCAATATGATGGTTGGACTAGTGGCTTTATTCCCTTTGTTTTTTAAAAACAAACAACAATGAAAATTTGAGGGTATTTTCATTCCATTCTCTTTCTTTCCCTTTGTTCATTCCATTCTATATACCCCCTGCCAACCAAACGGTCCCTAATTATTTAATTAATTAGGTTTTTAAAAAAAAATTAAATAAAAAAAATTAACCAATGACATTGTAACACGTTACCAAGCGGTTTTGTTTCATTTTTGGTAAATACATGTGAAAGGTGGCGTTATTCTAGAATAATTAAAAGGTAGTGCTATTACGGGAAGACCGCCCAAAGATGGTGTTATTTTTGACAAATTTTCCTAATATAAAATAGAGGTAGAAGATACAAAGTACAAAATAAAATTAGTCAAATTATATGAATAATACACAAGTGAAACTAGGCTTTGACAACTCTATTAGAGCATTTCTTAATAAAGTAAATAGTAACTCTACAATTTATTCTAAAAGCAATTTCAATGTTTGTAGATAAGGACTTGCTTGCAATATTATATAATCCATTAATTTTAGCTACTAGCTTGACCATTGGATTTTAAAAATGCAACTATTACAGTTATTGGTCGAGCGATGCCTTAAATTTGTAAATATTGATCAAAATTAAATTTAGAAGGTTAGTATTCACTAATACTTATTGAATCTATACTAATATATTAAAAGGCGTTACTAATTAAGAACGTCTCTGTGCCACGTAGAACACGCCACATCATCTACTCCATCTCTCATTATATCACATTATCACTACTCAATCAACTAGAATATTGCTAGCTTCATATAAAAAAACAATGATAAGGGAATTTGAACACTCAATCATAAGAAAGATAATTACTTAACCATCTAAGCCAATCATAAACTATGTTATAAACATGAAAATAAATAATGTATATAATTGATAATCACAAGTTCTAATTATATTATCAACTGGTGCAACGCCCGGGCTACACACTAGTTTAACATTAATTGGTGCTACTTAATTTTTATTCATTTTACTTTACATAATAAAATACGAAGTAATAACTTATGTAAATGTTACTTTGTATAATAGCGTGGATGGTATTTAGAAAATTAGCATCCAAAGAATCAACAACCATTAGTGTGTGGTTAATGTCTTACAAATTAAATTGTAAATTATTGTGATGTAATTTAGAAGTTACACATTCTATGGGATGATTAAATACGAAGGTTACATTTTTTTTAAAAAAAAAATACGAAGGTTACACATATGAGGAGTTTTAGTGATGACACATAATTTAAGGTGACACATAGCGCTCGTGTGGCGTCAAATCATATTGATTGAACGGTGACACATGGCTGTAGCATGTTGTTCCTTTGAGTTTTAATAATATTATAGATTAGCTTGGCCAAGCAAATTAGCTTGCTTGGGAAAAACGTGCCAAAATATAAAAATTAGAATAAATTAAATGAAAAATAAAAAGTTAATTAGGAAGATGGGATTCATTTATAAAGAAGGCTAATAGCTAGCTAGCCATTGAAGCTCAAAGTAACTAAAATAAAAAATAGCTTAAAAGTTTATGTGGCGTGGCAATCTAATTTGATAATTAGCTTGCTATTGGACGGAGTTGCTCTAAGAAATCCTCAGATCATATGAGAAGAGACTCTTTTTCTTTTCTTTTTTTTTTCTTTTTTTTTTGGAAAAGAATATGAGAAAAGACTCTAAATATTACTGTACTTATGTTAGATAACTTTAAGTAACCCAAATTTAAGCAATGAGTGGTCTCATTTTTTGAATTGAAAAAAACATTTATGTATGTAATCCTTAATACGAGTTTTATTATCTTAAGTAACTCCTAAGTGATATACTTTATCCAAAAAAAGAATCTAAATTTGATGAAGAAACCGAGAGAGAATAAATTAAACGGTGGAAAAGAAAAATGGAACTCATGATCAAGCATGACAAAGCTCCAATTTATTTATTAACTAGATGAAGCCCGTGCGATGCACGGTTTGTTTGAATTTTCTAAAATATATTTTTTTTGTATTTATGTGCTAAATTTTGTTTCATATTTAGATAAAATTCTTAATATCAAAAGATAATATTTTATATTTAATTAATTCAAACTTGAAAAAATAATTTGTCAATTTTGCTAACGTGGCATTTGAATTATTTAATTGTAAAATAAATTAATAATCTCTTATTTAATTGGCTACAGCTAAACTTTATAATCCTACATGGCGCGCCAAGAAAATTAAATCCTACGTGGCTCTCTAAAAACTCGGCAAAAAACTCCCCTTTATATATATATATATATATATACTAGATGAAGCCCGTGCGATGCACGGTTCGATCTAATTTTTTTTTAAATTTTTTTTTTTCATATTTATGTGATTACATTAGTTATTTTATTAGTTGTACGTAATACATCATTTTCTACGTATTTGTTTTAAAATATTAGATAAAATTCCTAATCTCAAAAGATAATATTTCGTATTTAATTAATGTAACCATTAAATTCTCATTGGTCAATTATGCTTAGGTGGCACTTGAATTATTTATTGGATATAACTATAATTTATAATCCTACGTGGCACGTTAACTAATCTTATATTAGGTGACATAATCCTATTGTACCGTTTTAAAAATATTAATCCTATGTGGCACTCTAATAATTTTTTAAAAATATTAATTCTACGAGGTGCTCTAAAATCTCGAGAAAAAACTCCCCTTTATATATATTAGATTAGATTAGATTTATTTATTTATTTATTTATTTATTTTGAAAAAGAAGACAAAGCTCCAAATTTAAATAACACCTAGTCAAACCAAACTTTGCTTAGCTTTGATGAAACAGAGCCAACATATTTTGCTTAATTGCTATATGGGCTGGGTCTATTTCTGCACAATGCTTTATATGACCGCGTCACACTATTAGTTGATGGTGTGGTGACCTGACAAACACATGATCAATTATTGTGTAAATTATCTTCATCCCAAATTTCTAATAACCTATTCGACATATTTGTGATTTTGTTTTGAGTTTAGTTTAGTGTCTTAAGTAAAAAGTCAATTCAACTTTAATTGATTACTCCAACTAACGCATAATAATCTTAGGATAAAAGTTCACTACACTAAACCTAGCTAATATAAAAATACCCTTCCCAAATCTTCATATTATATAAACTAAACCATCAACGTTGTACATTTTGTAGATGGATCATGGCCCATCACCCAACATTAGCAAGTGGTATTGTGGGTTTATTAAATAGGAATGACATTCATTTGAGACCATCAAATAAAATAGACAACCATTGTAACAACCTATATTAACTACTATATCACTAACAAAGATATTTGGTGAACTTTATATAATTAGAAACCATTAATACAACTTGAGGTAAGGTCAAAGCTCAAAAAAATGAAATTAAATTAGTTTGTGGAGACCTTTTTTTTTTTTATCTTAATTATAGTTAATCATTATTATTCCACTTATTGTAAGTATTATTTAATTGAAACAAATTGTAAAAAAAGCTGCTTCTTTCGGCACTACGTGCGTGCCTAAAAGCATGCTCCAGACACTTATGATCACCAGTCAAACTAACGGCATCATATTTCTACTTGTTATGTACCATATTTGAATAATTTTAGTAATATAGTAATGATTAATAAGTCCACAACATGTAATTTTTTTTTTCTACCTTAAGGTACAGATTGTATGTGCAATGTGACATTAAAAATACAGAGAACTTTGTTAGATAATTGATATTTTGTACATCTAGTATAAAGAGCCGCCCCGGTGCCGCCTACTCTCTCGCCATCTCTTTGAAGAATCGTTTGGTTGGACCTTTAGGAATGGATTGAAATTGAGGTAGAGTTACCATCCATTTTATTGTTTGGTTAGATATTTTAGGTATGGAATCTCATACCAAGAAGGTTCTAACTCCACCCCATCCCCTTAAAATCTCATAATGCCTAGTCACCTCATTCATTAAGATTCACAGTCGATCCATTCCTCTAATGAAATGTATCAACGATTCCAATATATAAACCAATCAAATTCAGACTAGTCGTATGAGATCTAGAATTCATATATCTTTTTAGTGTGAAATTTCATACCAATTCATTCCTGTTTAAGAGACCAAACAGCCCCTTAAGGTGTGTTTGGTTAGCGGAATGATACACTTTGAAATCAAGGATGACATTAGGATGATACGAGGTTGGAAGTTGATGCGGAATGGTACCATGGATTTTTATTTTTTATTTTTTATATATGCAAGCCATGGACAAATTTTGAAAACAAAGAGTAGTATATATATATATATATATATATATATATATATATATATGGGAAAATTTGATTTAAATAATCCAACCTTTAACGTATTTATTTTTAATAATCCAACCTTTCGATTATTCTACAATAATCCAAGCTTTGGGGGGTGTTCTATTCTATTAGGCCAAGGTGACCTGCTACCTAGTCTTTAGGTAAATTTTTTTTTTTACATATGTATATATATATGTATATATATATATATGTATGTATATATATATATATATGTATATATGTATATATATGTACATATATATGTACATACAATAATCCAAGCTTTGGGGGGTGTTCTATTCTATTAGGCCAAGGTGACCTGCTACCTAGTCTTTAGGTAAATTTTTTTTTTTACATATGTACATATATATATATATATATATATATATATATATATATATATATATATATATATTGTGTGTGCGCGCGCGTGTAAGACGATGTAATTACCTTATGTTGCAATACAAAAGGAATGCATGCTGCGGGTAAACTTAGCTAAATAAAATAAGAACTAAAAAGTAAAAAGTTAAAAACATTTCGAGTGCATTATTGTAACTTTAAAAATATCAGTCAACATTTGATTTCTGTAAAGAATATCCAATTTTCTTTGTTATATCAATGTTTAAAAAATCTTGGACCCCATTTTGAAATTTCTAGATCCGCCACTGCTTTTTGTTGTGTTAAATATCAAAATTTCCTTAAAATAAAAAAAATAAATAAATAAACTTACCAACTGAATCAAGTTGATGAGTGATGTTGATATACTCCTCTTTTCCAAAAAAAAAATAATCATTTCCTAAGGCCAACACTTTTGTTCCCGTATAAGTCTTATTATGCTTAGCTTACATAATTTTTGTTGAACTTAAATAATTTTTATTTTAAATTACAGATTTTATTTTTACTATAAAACTTATTTTACTAATTTTTAATAGTATTTGTTCTTTAAAGTTACTGATTACAAGTTATTCATACTGAATTAAAAATATGATTGTTGAACTAATTTTTTTTTAATAAATCTTATTCGAATAAGGTGAAGATTGAGAAAAAATTTTCATTTCTCATTTTGATGGGGTTATATTATTCACCAAAATTTCATACTTGATTAAATCAATAGAACACATTCAACTCTCTAAATTTTCTCTCATTTACCCTACAAACAATAAACAATTTCCATTAATTTTTTTTTATTATTCAACTTTAATTATATTAATAACTAGGTTAGAACCTGTGCGATGCACAATTTATATAAAGCCTATTTTTTAATTTGTACATTTAAAAAATAATTCTCTATTATGCATGACTATAAATAAGAACTACGTATATTTTGTAATTTTAAATTTTTTATTTTAATCAAAATTATGATATAGTATCTGTTCAACATTGTCTAATTTATAGTTTAATGTAGGAGGTTATTTATTAGTGTGCTATTTAAAATTGTTCAATTTCCTACGATAAATTGATATATTTTAGTTGTAATGCAGAAACTTTTATTATTTAATTAAATTTCAAAAATGTTAAATAATGATAGTTTTACAAAAAAAAAAAAAAAAAAAAAAAAAAAAAAAAAAAAGATGACATCATTATTGCATTTAGTCGGGAAAATTTTTATTGAAAAACTAAAATTTAATTAAATTTCAAAAATGTTAAAAAATGATAGCTTTGCAAAAAAAGAAAAAAAAGATGACATCATCATTGCATTTAGGCGGGAAATTTTTTATTGAAAAAGCGACACGTGGGCAATAATGATGTCATCAACTTCTGTTTTAGTAATAGTTAATAGAATAGATGCTCCATCATGGTTTCTCTAGTAGAAGTTAGGTATTTGATGAGAGGTAGAGGACTACAGGCACTACTTACTATATCACTATATGTTTTCGGTTACATTTACAACTAATACGCCATTTTAAATTTTTATAATACCATTCACCTTTTGTAACTTGTAATAATCATGTAATGTAAAGTTGTAAACAAAACAAGTTTATATTTTATTGTATTTTTGAAACCACAAAATAAATTTAAATTGTTACATACAATCATTAAAACATTGTTGGGCCAATAACTAATACAAAGTGTGATTAAAAAAAAAGTCAAATATGATTTTTTTATGTGACTAGTTATTGGCTCGGGAGATGCCCGGGGTCATTATAAATTTATTACTTTAATCGAACCATTTTTTTGGCTTGTTTGTCATTGAGAGCTTAAGTGGTGTTTTTAAAAAAAAAAAAAAAATTTAAAGATGATAGCTTAAGTAGTTTATTGTTTGTATGAGCTGATTTGACTATAAGAATAATTTTTTACATTAATAAATATAGGGTAAATGATAAATCAAATCCATTGTGAAAAAAATTTGATAAAAAAGATTAATATGTAATTTCTTACAATTTTTTTTTGAAACAATAATTTCTTACAATTTTTATTATTGTGCAATTATTAAGTTATATTCCACAGGAAATTTAAATAGAGTGTTATTCATATATATATATATATATATATATATGAAGAGTTTTTCAATTAACCTAAACATTAATACATAGTCTTTCAAAAAAAAAAAAAAACATTAATACATAGAGCGAGGTTATACATGAATTTTTTCTAATCATCATTAATGGACTGGTATATGTGCCGTCACATCATATACCGAATGACAAAATTGGTGACACATAGCAAAATAGCATGTCTTGCCATGAGTTTTAATAATATATATTGATATTGATTGATATTGATAAGTTTTCGAAACGTTCAAATGACAAATGTAACGCATTAGATAAAAAGTAGAAATGATGACAATTTTCTTATACTATTTCCTCTATTTCAAATTGATTATTACAAGTCTCTTTCATTTATTTTTATTTTTATTAATTACAACACATTATTATATCTTTTTCATTCATTTTTTAAAAAACTAATTAGTACAATTTACAACACTTCTTTATTTGACAATGACTTACTAATATTTTAGTATATCTCTTGCTCATTTAATCATCACCATATAAGTTTCTTACACCCTGTACATCATTTACTATTTGTAATTAATCAGGGAATTGAAAAAACAAAAACATACTTCGTAAAGATTACACTGCACATCAAAACAATACTTCCCCGTCCCTAAGCTAAAACAGTGCCCCAAATCCCGAACCTCACTTTTTTAAGAAACTAGTAGTGTAAATTTATGTTTATGAATGAGCATAACTATTGGTGAACATTGAGATATAGAGAGAGTAAGAGGGGTTGTAAGTGAAAAAATATTTATTGAAATATGAAGCAATCTTTCATGGACACTCATTTTTAACATATGAGACAATCAGTCTATTAAAAAGCAACTAAAGTATGTAATTGAATATTTCCTTTGTTTTTTTAAGTGTTTCTCTTTCGCCGTATGTTATATTTAATTTGTCAGCATTGAACTTGGTCCATATATCTTTAATCATCAATAAATACTAACTTTGTTTTACAGAGTTCTACACACTTACTATTCACAAGGTCAAAGTTAAAAATTATATACTCCGTAGTATATCTATGAAAGTTTATTCAGTTTGTATTGTTATGCATTTTTAATGTTACGTATGATTAGCTTTTTTTTTATTTACAATTTTTACTAATCCGTAATTAAAGATATTAATGTTTAAAGTAGTTCATTAGAGATTGCGTAAAATACGAGTGAGTTCGCAGAACATAGAAAGCAGAGGGTGTATAAATTACTCGTATAAAATTTTTTATATTTGTAAATTACACATTGAGACATTTCTAACAAGCTTATTATATGACAATTTTTAATCTTGTATAAAATACAAACACTAGTCAAAATGTATGTAAATAGTGCGAAAGCCAAATCGAAACACTTATTCAAAATATAAAAAACAAAAAACCGATATGAGGTCAGCTTCAAAGTTTGACTGGAAGCCGTTTAAATAAACAAGTAGAATTGACAAGTTGGTTATTCCAGATAATGTTAGGAACTCTTTTTCTAATGATTTATATGCGATGCTAGTCCTAGGCGCCAAACAATGATGAGATGCGATTTGTAGTGTTCTTCATCATATAATTTAATGCGTTACAAATGATCAAAGTGGACACCCACAATACATTTAGCAAGTGAACATGGGCCACTTATATAATTTGCTCACTTCAACAGTTCAACTTGAGTAGTACTTGTACTACTACGTATATTTTATCATACCATTACCTTTTAGTTCTACGACAATAGCTTTTGGTATATTAGCATGCCTTTCAACATGTTATAGTTGTCTACTATTGCACCAAGTGTACTAATATTGATAAACTAACTAATTTCTGCTCTTTTAATATTGCACCATTTGTATTTTTAACACAAGTAATTGTCTAACGTAATTTAAGTGAAGATTGAGGTCTTTACTAGCTGTCTAACGTATGTAGCTGATATACTTACATAGTTCTTCTAGGAGTGATCAAGGTTGAGGTTGAATATTGTTTATTTTGCTGTCATTTCATAAGATTTTTTTTTTTTTTTTTTTTGACACTAGTTCATAAGATTTTGAAAATAAAACTTCTCACGAAATTTTTAACTCATGTGTGAACCAAACAAGCATATACGTACTGATTTTATGAAAGCTCAACTGCATTGGTTATATGCTTACTAGGGAGAACCTTAGCTCCTAATAAAGTGAAGATTAAGAATTGATATTCAAGCCTATTAGGCATAACTTTTCTATTTAAAGAGGTCAAAGAGAATGTCAACAACCTATATGAGAGAAGTAAACAACTAAACATACACATACATTGACATTAAAAACCTTTACACCAAATTCATGCTCTACAACAGTTTTAGTGCCAAATCCATGCACGTACGCCCCTATCAAACTGTAGTCTATATATTGTCCTTGTGTATTCTAAACCGGCACTTAATGAAATTCCCTTCCATATGTCCTCAAATTCGTGCTAATGCCTACTTCCTCTAGTTTAATCATTAGCTTGATCTAGCTATAGTTCAAGTCGGCATTTTTTAATTTGACTTTCTCACTTTAATTAAGATTTTGGCTCAATAAAACCTTCACTGAATAAACGCTGTGGTTCAAAAGAGGTGTTATTTGTCGACTACCAAACAAGTTGTCAAATATATAATACCAGGGCGAACAATCCCTTTACTTGTGAATAGTTACGTTTATTGATTGTATTAATTTCAATGATTCTCTTTACCTATGAATAGTGTTAAGATTCTAATAAACAGGAAGAACGGCTTTTGAAAATGGAAGGAGTATTCCTTAATACTTCAGTTAAGTTATGAGCATCCAATTCAACTACCTTAAACCATAACATATTCATCTGAATTCTTTCTTCTCTTGTATTATAAGCTTACTTGAAACCTTGAACAAATATTCTGAATATCATTAGTAAACTTTTGACCACAAACATTAAATAAAATTAGCACAACAAAATCTAGTGCTAAGGCTGACTTATGTTAGACTAAGAGAGGGTCCAAATTCCACGGACAAAATAAACTTTCTCAGATTTTCTATATTATCATTTCAGTATATATGGAAGCCGTATAGATCAAAGTCATCTTTGTGCATTTTCATAAAGAATACAACTTCCCATCTCAGATTCCCTACTAAAGCTGATTCTTTTATCACAAACTTATAAATAATTATTTAACTTTTAAAAGTTAGAAATTTTTTTAAAATTTTTTTTTAAAAATTATGTCTTTTAGCAATATATATTCTTCTTTTGGAAATATACCCCACAATAATAAAGAAATTTAAAAATAAAAAAAAAAAAAAAATCATATCAATGGTGTATGGTGCCCCTATCCTGTTTGAAGTGGTCAGCCAGGTCAATGATCTTCGTTGACTCGACCTTAGGAAGCTACTATAGGACAGTAAGGTACAAGATAAGACTGTATAAAAGTCGATACAGTAATACACCTGTTGTATACACGACCTACTATTTATATTTACGCGAGCACCTACTTCCAATTTTGTAATTCTGTCAAAAGTTTTCAGAATATGTCGTTTAATTTAACACATATTGCTTTAAAATACTGCCTAGAAGATAGCTTGATTTAATATAACATAGATAGCTAGAATAAGATATCTTAAGGTATGATTCTGACATAATTTGTAATATTATAAAGATGCAGAGCACACACACTTAAAACCAGTGACCTCTACTTTTAGAAGAGGGGGCGTTTATAGGTACCAAATAGCATCAATTTGTAGCATTTCTTCCATAAAATGTCATTAATTAGTTTAAACTAATAATTAATTAAACTTCCACTTAAGAAGTTGAGGATTCAATTCATATTAAAGAAGGCCACCACTTCCACTGAAGTAGGTCCCAAATAGCATCCTTAAAGTTCAAGTGGTTTGTAATTTGTCTAATCAAACAATATTCTAAAGATGAAGATAACATGAAATTTGTAAAAAAATTATACTCTATATTTGCAATGTGTCATGATAAGGCTTGAGCTTAACAGAATCTGCATGAAAGTTTATACATTTTTTTAAAAAATTTCATGATGAAAGTTTAAGCCTAGACCAACCCACCATAAATACCCAGAGTTGCTCTTCTTTCATTGTATAATCTTGTGTCATTTTCATTGTCAACAAAACCTTCTAAAGCCCTCCTCATCTTCCTTGTCTTTACAACTGTAATAAAGAGGGAGGGATAACTAAAAAGTGACCGAGCAATCGATCCTTTATTCAGTTTAGTTTGTCTTCTTTCTATCCCTGCATTCCGTTGTCATCTCTTGTTTCGCCTAGGGCCCATAAAATATCAGAAACGACTCTGGTGTGTGTAAGTCTAAGGTAAGAATTCGACAGAGTTGTTCGCTCTGCATATACTCCAAAACACAAACTCGACTTTCACTAGCTCCAAATATTCACAATAGCCATAGCTTTTTGCCAAAACATAACAGCCTAGCTTTCCATTTCCTCCCATTCCCCTGTACCTTCCTCCAAAAAAAAAAAATACACAGTTGTTACACTTTCATTAGCACTTCTAGTAGCCGCATCTGAGACTAAAAAGTTTCGAAAAGTTGTGGGGTATGTTCTTATAATAGCCACAAAAATCAGTATAAATAGCCGGGTTGTCATTGGCATTGTACTCTGATTATTTGTTCAGCCATTTTTGTCCATCTTCAAACTCACCCTCTACGTACAAAATAATCACTTATACTTATACTACTACTACGACACATAGTAAAATTCGATAGTATATATACATATTTGCAGGATTCTGATTAATCAGTGTCATCATGAGTCTGTCATACTCATTCTGCAAGCACGCACAAACCCTCTTCCCAGGAGGGCTTAACTCGAGTTCTATGAACTTCCACAATAATAATCACAAGGACAAAGTGGTGGTCGTAATGGGTGCAACAGGCACAGGGAAGTCGAAACTTTCGATTGACTTGGCAATTCAGCTTCAGGCCGAGATTATAAATTCTGATAAAATCCAAGTGTACAAAGGGCTGGATATTGTCACGAACAAAGTGACAGAAGAAGAGTGTAGGGGTGTACCCCATCATCTGTTAGGGATAGTCGATCCTGATGTTGAATATAATGCAAAGGATTTCCGGAATGATGCCTTGCTTGCGATTGAGTCAATCATCGAACAGGACAAGCTCCCGATTATAGCAGGTGGATCAAACTCGTTCATTGAGTCTTTAGTGAATGATCACCCTGACTTCACTTCAAAGTACGAGTGTTGCTTCCTTTGGGTTGATCTTTCTTTACCAATTCTCCAATGCTTTGTATCAGAGCGCGTTGATCAGATGGTAAAAGCAGGATTGGTGGATGAGGTAAGAGGAATATTCGACCCTGAAGCGGACTACACACAGGGAATACGACGAGCCATTGGTGTCCCTGAATTGGACAGTTTTCTTCGCGCAGAAGGGCAAAATGTGGAACCTGAAATGTTGGAGACTCTGCTCCAAGTAGCCATTGATGAAATCAAGGACAACACGTGTAAGCTAGCGTGTCGACAGCTGCAGAAAATCCATCGCTTAAGAGACTTCTGGGGGTGGAACCTGCATCATATTGATGCAACAGAAGTATTTCTAAAGCAAGGAAAAGACGCTCAAGAAGCATGGCAGAGACTCGTTGTTGGTCCGAGTGCTATGATCGTGAGGCAATTCCTGTACAGAAACACCAGTGTTCAAAGTATCGCGAAAACATCAGGAACTACTGTCATTCCGAGTGCAGTACCTATAGCAGCCATGGCGACGGCTTCTCACTAGACAACTCCGTTCGTTATTATAAGTATACAATCATACATTCAATACTACCACTAGTTTGCCGCCTTCACAGATTTGAAAAAACTGCCTCAAACAGAAACAAAAAAAAAAAAAAAAAATAGTTCAATTTTTTTTTTTTTAGGGGGGCAGTGGAAACGTTGCTATCAGGCTGTAAAGAGCCGTACCATGGGTATCAGTATAGAAAAACGGAAAGTCTGTGACGGCTAGAACGGCGCACGCGCACACGCACACGCGCGCACACACAAAAAAAAATCCGTACAGTTAAACTAAGTGGAGGTAGTAGGCCAACTCCATCCAAATAGCATAAGAGGAATCATCAAAATAAGAGGAGCCCATACCAAATGTGAGGCGTTTTGGCTTTTTAATATGCCCATTCCATTGCACTTTTTTGTCGTTTCATTTCTTTGTTTTTTCAAAAACTAGAAAGTTTGTCAGCTTGCCTTTTGTCTTGTTATTTCTTTATACTTAATAGGAATAGTTTGGGTTGAGCCGATGGTGTGCCCCCTTTCATCCATATGATTGAGTTATGATTTGTTTTTTTTTTATGTATGTATGAATGAAATATTGAGATTTGTCCAACATATACATCTTGCTCTCAATTCGATCATAACTATGCATGAGCATAATTTATTGTTCAATTCATTGTTTTAGATGGACACTTGAATAGAATTAGCTTTTCATCAATGAGTTTTGAACCTGGTAAATTAAGAAGGTTACCAAAGCTACTCAAAAAAGAAGCGAAATTTTTACCAAATGTTTCTGAAGTATACAATGATTTACACGAGATTCCCTTGTATTTTTTTAGTAAACCTCGAGTTTACCTACTTTAAAAAGTTTTAAAATATAATTAAACTCAATGAATCCCGACCTCAGAAAAAATATATATATATATACTATCATAGTGCCTGCCTAGTGAAATTACTAATTCCTTTCAACAAATTACACGTTATATAGAAATTAAGGGAACGTATCTTATGTATTCTTTAACTTTAGTTGCACCTGATGGGTAAAACTCTCCCCAAAAAAAATATGCACATTTCGTGAAGATCGACTTGCCTTCCATGCTGGAACATGTTCCACAATCTTACTTTTATTTTAATGCACTTTTTATTTCTTGTCCTTTCTATATATGATTGAAGGCAAGGTTGACATCAAACCAACTGTGTATGACATTCCTAAGATTTAATAATAGTTCCAAGACAGAATCTAAAATAGAAGTGGTCCTTAAGTCTCAACTTTATTTCCCTTTTGCAATGCATAGGACTTTTAAAGATGCAAAGAAATCACCTAGAATTTAATGTCTGTATTCCTTCTAGCCTTTAAAAAAACCAATTTTGACTCATCTTTGTCACTGCTCAATCCTCAATTGCTTATATTTGGTTCTTGATTTTCAGTATTTCATCATAAGTTTATAATTGATTGAATATAACAGCTTGATCAAATAATGGTTCAGACGAAGTCATAATGACATTGCAATAAAGTACTACTTGAACTCGATAGTCCATACTACATTGACATTGCAATAAAGTACGCATTGACTCATAATGACAATCCCAATTGGTCTACAAAAAAATTAAACATAAAATCAATTAGAATAAGAATAACGTACAAAATAATAATAATTGAAAGTTTCCTAGAGATAAGGTCAAAAATGATGTGTCCACCACTCTATTGGCCTACACAATCTCTCATAGATATCACATTCCAAAAATAAAATCTGATGTCAAATAATAGAAATGATGCATTTATTTTGGAAGTTAAGCAAATAAGCCAAGTTATATAATCATTTTTCAAATTAGAAACAGAATACGGAGTAAAGGTCTGTTCACTTCAACTTAATTTCAGTTCAATTCAGTTCAGTTTAGCTCCAATCAATTCAGTTCAGCTTCAATCAGCTCAGTTCAGTTTAGTTCAGTTCAGCTCCTAATTTCCCTCTCTCATAAAATATTCATTTCAGCTCAGTTCGGTTCATTCAGCTCCAATCAGTTCAGTTCAGTTCAATTCAGTTCAGTTTAGCTCCAATCAGTTCAGTTCAGTAATAGTGAACAGGTCCAAAGACATTAGACATCTTACCTTAGTGCTACAATCACACTAGCTTGACTCATAATCTCATATTCTAGGGGTGTCCACCATTCTATTGGCCTACACAATCTCTCAAAGATATCACATTCCAAAAATAAAATCTGATGTCACATAATAGAAATGATGCATTTATTTGGAGTAAAGCGAATAAGTCAAGTGATATGATCATTCTTCGAATTAGAAACAGAATACGGAGTAAGACAATAGACATCTCACCTTAGTGCTACAATCACACTAGCTTGACTCATATTGGGGTGTCTGTTTGATTTTCGGTTTGGATTTAGTCCAAATTCGATCCAATCCGAAATATAATTCGATTTTCAATTTTTCAATCCGATCCGATCCGATCCGAATTTCTCCCACAATCCAATCCGATCCAATAGCGCCTAATACGATTATAAAAATAAAGCTTTAATATTAATACAAGTCTTCAAAATCATGATTAAATTAAATAGTTCAACATCAAGTCATTAATTAATTAATACAAAGTCTCCCTAATTTATTTTATGTAGTAGTAGTGTTTGAGCTAAACTTCAAAAAAAACAAAGAAATTCATATTTATACAAGCTTAATTTTACAATTCGGTTTTCGGTTTGGATTGGATCCATTAGGGTCAATCTGATCCAATCCGAAAATCCGAATTTCCTAAAAATCTCAATCCGATCCGATCCGATTTAAAGTTCGGATCCGATCCGAATTGATGATTCAGTTTAGATTGAATTGAATTTCGATTTTAATCTGAATTATGACACCCCTGCATATTTATGTAGGCCGAAGCTAGTATATTGCAAGTGACAATACTTTTATAGAAACTTCACCCATTATACTTAGTATGACTGTTTAATTGCCATTCATTTCAAATTGTTGTTATCACATACCATTTTTTCATACAATTATTAGTTTTGAGGACAATAAATGAATAATTTACGAAAAACAGGATGATAAATTATTAACAAATATTAATCGATCCTATGAACTATCGAGTAGTTCCATCATGCACAATATTTTCCAACAGAATAAGTAAGACAGAAGAATGAAAATAACAGTTCTTCTAGCATGTAACAGTTTCAGGGTTCTAGAATTTCAGAAGAAGATGTTTAAGAGATTTGGGCGGCTAGAAAAGAAAGAAAAGAAAAATCATCATGCGGTCCGTAAAGCCATATGAATCCAAACTTTAAATGATATGTTCTTCATATCTTGCACCATTTCACTTCGTATCTAGAAGGGATTTTCATGGACCCGCAATATCCTGACATTTCTTTTGTTTTGAACCTTTGTCTAAAATAAAGGAAATACAAGTTCATCACCTTGATAATTAAATGACAAAACTGCAAATAAATCACCAATTTTTTATTAAATATGTGCTCCACACTTGTAGATAAAATTACGAAAACATCATGCTAATGACTAGACAATTTTGATCAACAAGAGTTGGCTCAAGTGGTAAGCAACTTGATGTCGCTTAAGGGAGATCTCGAGTTTGAGCCTCACCGAATGCAAAAAACTTTTGTTGGGAGACTCACCCACCATAAGTCAATGCAACCCATGTCGGATCCAGATGTTCTCGGAGCTAACATCGGTGAACCGGGTGAGGCAAACTCAAAAAAATAATAAAAAAAAATAAAAAAAGACTAGACATTTTTATTGGTTTATTTACAATTTTACCAGCACTTGATAAACGAATTTTGTTCATCATGGTGATAAATTGGGACTCCATCTTTAAACTAGTTAATCATTCTCTTCTTCACAAAAAAATAAAAATAAAAATAAAAATAAATAAATAAATAAAAGACAGAATACAAACCAACCCTAAGGAAGAGCGAAAATTCTACTATGGTCCCCTTTATTTGGACCACCACTATTCTTAATTATCATTGGTTGATTTTAAAAAAAAAAAATTTACCTTGGTCAAACCTTAAATTTGGTACTTTCCTTTTTTAATTCATTTTTTATTTTACAAAATTTAATTACTGAATTTACAAAAATATTTTAATTATAATTTCGAAATTTATTTATTAAAATCAGATTTTAATTAAATCAAAAAATAAGATTAAATCAAAAAAACGATTAAATTAAAAAAATCAAAATCAAAAAATTGTTCATCATGTTCTTCATAGTTCATCAATGTTCTTCAACTTTTTTCATCTACGGTTGAGATTAAAAATGAACACATGAACTATGTCTATTACCATTCACTCGTGCATCGAAAGCGATTTACAATATGGCTCGAATTAAAAAGCAAATGCAAAATTTTCATATTCAAAAAATTTGGGATCGTTGTGATTTTAGACAGCGATTGAAATCCCTAAATAATAGGTTTGGATTGTACAAGTTTGCCAAAACGATGATATTATGTAATCGAACTCACAATTTTTAAGTTTTACGGTAATCGGGGTTTGTCATGAACATCTGAAAAAGAAACCGCATCATTATTTTTTCAAAACCATGTTTAATCCAAAAAACGGAAATCAAAATTGAAATCTTGTTTGTGTAAAATGTTTTACCCAAGTAAAGGATAGGACATTACCTGTTATGAAAATTGTAATTATTAAAACATATGACATTAGGTTTGGACATTATCAATTACTATTTATAATTCATTAATATCTTGTTATCTTTATAATTTGTAGTATATATGAATGTGGTCTTCAGTTCTTCACTGGACAACCACGGTTCATGTTAGCTAGGTTTGGTATGAATGGTAACTAATACGAAGTGTATATTTACTGTATATTGTGGTGTATATTGTGGTTTGATTTATATATGCATATACTTCAATATTAGATTAAATACTTTTAGAGAAACTATTTTTGTATTTTCTTGTTTGATCCCACAAAACTTAGATTGAAATTTAAACCTTATTTATGAACAATGAATTTACCAAACATCCAATATATAGGGATTTGCCTGAGAAAACAAATTAATTAATTATTGGATATGGTCATAAAATGTTGTGGACACTACCAATTTTTAGATTATAATTTTTTAATATCTTGTTATTTTTGTTGTCTAAATAGTTTTGTATTTGGTCAAAAATGAGTGAAAAAAGGGTTGTTCAATCAATGTTTGTCTGTCGTGAATCGGAGGGGGGGGGGGGGCTATACCATTCTTTGTGAATTATTCTAGAGTGCGTCGGAGGTGGACTCGGTTTCATGACAACCCTAATGAATACAAAATCAAGAGGCCAAAGTCGTATTACTTTAGATTTATGACTTTGTGCCGTCTACGTCTAAAAAAATTAATGTACTAAGTAATTATTATGTATTAATAGTTTTTTTATCTTACTAAAAATATTTTTATTAAATGTAGTTGTGCTGAACAATTATTATGTAATGAGTAATGTCATGAATGGTAATTACTAATATTGTGTTTTGTTTTTTTTTTTTTTTGTATGTACCTCGAGTTTTTGTAGCTGTACTTTTGTTACTCCTTATTTTTTACTTTTTTTTTTTCTGAGAAATTTAATTTTTTTTTTGCTTTTTTATTTGTTTTTATTTGTTTGTCACTGACACAAATAAAAGGCAAAAAATTTATTCTTTTGTCAGATTATATAGTTTATTTTCATAAAAAAATATATTCTTTGATATCATGGTACGACATTAAAAAATTGTTAACAAAATAATGTGAACATGTTTCATTATTGATTTATAAATCTCACTTATTATTTTTGTCACACCATTTCATATTATGAAAATAGAAAAAAAAAATAGATACCATGATTTTACAATTTCTTAATAATGAGCTATAATTATGGTAAAAAATTATCCAATAATATCACATACATGGGAGAAGATTTGATTATTTGAATTGTTATCGTTATCTTTTGCAATCAAATAATGTGATTATTTGAATTTATATTGCTCTCTATTGTAACTGCATAATTTATCAATATCAGATTACAATTTCCATATTGGAAACCTAACATATATTATCATATCATTTTTTAAAATTTTAATCAATGATCTATAATTGTTACGTGTATTCATAAATTTCGCTTCATGATAGCTCCATATCCTAAATAATTCACACAAAGTGCCTAGAATTATGGTATAGCTGTAAACACCACTAGCACTTTGTTCATTAGTGGTTATCATTTCCCCTTTTTATTTTACCAAAAAGAAAAGAAATAAAAAAACTTCCTTTTTAAAATCGTGTGAACATGTATGAATATATTTGATTTAATGATTTTCGAATATTATCCATTTAACTCCAAATTATTTTCTTTATATTTTTTTTTTCAGTAAATAGATATAATATATATCTGATTATTATAAAAGGTTTGACTATAAGATATGACGAAATTTATTCTAACCTAAAAAAGATGCTGAAATTGATTTACCTATAACCCCTATCAATATGATTGAATTTAAGTTCATCAATGATGAGAAAGTTAATATGTAGTACAAAATGATAGTTTCGACATGCATGTATTATGCGACTATTAAGGTATTCATTATCATTTAGTTCGTGGCAAGTTTTAAAATTACATTTAATTTACTATAGTTAAGCTAATAGTTATATAAGTTTAGTTTTTTAGTTACTATAATTAAGCTAACAATTATGAGGAATATATATACAAGCTAAGTCAACTTATAGCCTAACTATAGCCTACAATCAAGGCAACGTATAAGGCAAAGATATACATAAAAATATATACTTAACTAATTTAAAGATATGTACAATAAACTTAATATAATATAATCATATCATATATTCTAACATATACTCTACGCTAATGGTAATATATGGCAAGTAAAAACAAATTCTAATATCAGTATCATATAAAATAATACAAGTTTTTGGATATATTTCGAATACTGAAAAGGAAATAATATAAAATCAAAACTCAATTCTATAAGAAATAGTACATATTAACACGATCTTAAAACTAAGTATGATTTATTTAAGTACATGTGTTACTGTTGGACAGACTTTAAAGAATAATTATACGCGTTTATTAGGGATAATTTATATGCTGGTAATTATTTTTTTAAAATTACATAAGTTAACAGAAAATTATATATGTAGGACAACATTGGTTGTAACTAAAGTTAAACATTTGGAAAGAAAATAAATTAGTAGTTAATCCAGCATTATATAATAGGTCAATACCTAGGATATATGTATTGAAAATACTCATAACAATTTTATTGAACATTAAAAAGTCTCAACATTAACAATAAATTGAAATAAAAACAACTTGATTTTATCTCTAATAGCTGACATTCGGATCCCATAATTTTTTTCAAAAAAATTTAATAATTAAATTAGATTCAGTTAAATTTTTGTACATGTTTAGCGAAAACAATTTTGCAATTGTCGTTCACTACTTTTAATTAATTGGTAACGTCCAACATAACGTATGGTCATAATCGTTTAATATTTAAGATGTAAATAATAGGTAATGTCTTATCCGCATGTAGGTAAATTCCTAAAACACATACATGATTAGTAATTTGGTCTCCGTTTTTTTGGATCAAACAACGTATCAAAGAAAATTATATGGATTCTTATCAGGTTTTCTTGAAGAACCTAGATTACCGAAATAATTCAAATTTTTTTGATCGAATACATATATTCGATGTTTTTGCATCTGTTGATTGATATCATACAAGTGAAATCTATTTTTCTATAATTAAAAACCTCCGCTAATATGCGTTACAACCCCCGATTTTGCAAATTTGATATTCAGGACTGTAGATCTTATTTCATTTTCTCCATCCACGCACGAATGTAGATCTTCTCTATCGGTTTCTTCATCGGTGCACGAAATCTTAGAGAAATCATCGATTGTTGAACAAATTTGAAGGACGTTGAAAAATGTCGATGAACAATGATGAAATATGAAGAACGTTGATATTTTTTTTTTGATTTTGTTTTTTTTTTAATATAATCTTATTTTTTTATTTAATCAAAAATTGAATTCAATAAATAAATTTTGAAAATTATAAAATGATTTTTGGAAATACAATAATTAAATTTTGGAAAATAAAAAAAGAATTAAAAAAGAAAAAATACTAAAATTAAGGTTTGACCAAAATAAAAAAAATAAAAAAAAAAACTAAAAATCGACCAATGATAATTAAGTATAGTGGTAATCCTAATAAAGTGGACCACAGTAAAATCATCCAAGGAAGAGACATTGATCTAGTCTCAAATTTGCATCCCTAAAGAAGTAAAGGCAAAAGTACTTGTATTAATTAACATTTTGACTCCTTTCATCAAGAAACATTATTAGTCACAAAAACTTTTGTCAAATCTACCAATTATATGCAGGACTAGGATACTCATTACAAAAGAATTCAATTACTTGAATTACAACATTTATTTGAAAGGCTCGAAATTAATATTGTATATATTCTACAATTTCAAGATGATAAAGTATTCAACTACTCCATAACTAAATGTACCAATTAGGGAATTGTGAGCAAGATAATCAACTAAAATCTGGGTAGTACAGATGACAGAGGTAAATTGCAAAAGGGGGTAAGTTGAACAAGGGGGTAACTTAGGCTAACAATAGGGATAACGTCGATTAACATTAGGTTCACTCCATCAAAAGGTAATTCCAAATTTACCCTCATGAGAAACGCTTCTTGTTTATCAAGAAGAGAAACTTGGAATTACTCGGAAATGAGGTACTAATAGAGTAATAGTTGCATGCTGATAACAAAAAATTAAGGAAATAAACCGAGTTAAGCATACAACAAGTGATCAAGTTTTTGTATTTTTCACCTTTTGGTGATCAAGTTATTTTTTTTCACCCTTTGGTGATTGAATCCAAAATTCAGGCAACTTAACTCACCTGAATTGCCTTTAACTCACCTTTAACCCAAGCAAAAACATAACACCCAACATAAACATAATCACCTTGTCAAAAATTTAATATTTAACTAAAAAAACTTAAACAAACAAATACTGAAATTTAATACTCCACTAGTGTGTAGCCCGGGCGTTGCCCCGAGTTGCTGCTATTGTAGACGTGCAATCGATAAAAATTTTTTAAAGGATTTTTAAAATTATAATTGTCACTGCCAAACTAAAATTGAGTTTTTTTTGTTAGTGTTTTTTTTTTTTTAAGGATTTCAATTTGTTATGAACCCAGAACAAATTTCGATTATAGAAGTTGTTGGTGGTATTGATATGTCTCTTGGAATTAAAATGGGTGTTTAAGGATGAAGAAAGTGGTCAAGGAGGTTAGGATAAAAATTTTGGTAAGGAAGAAGACAGGTGGTCATTCGTCATGTGGAAAGAGAAAAAAGCTGGAGCAGGTATTTTTTTTTTTTTTAGATCTAAATAATTAAAAGAATATTTTTTTTGCTATTTTCCTATTGGTTAACTACAAGTGACTAAGTTTTTAACCCAAGGTGGATTATGTTTATCTAATAAGTGATTAAGTTTTTGCTGTTTTATAATGTTTTTTAGCCGGATTTAACCCCCCCAATCACCAAACGGTGAGAAAAAAAAAACATAATCACCAAACGGTGAAAAACACTAAAACATAGAGAAGGTGAAATGTTTCGTTAGTTCGGAATGACAAATTGCGGATTTTTGATATCCTCAATAATTGGCGGGATGATATCCTTTATTGGCTTGATGATTTCCTCTACTAACTGGATGATATCCTTTATTGGATATATGATATCTTTTATTGGCTAGATGATATCATCCATATGATGAGTGTCATTTATGGCACTCATTTGATCTCTTTTAGGATGATTTTCACTTCGTTTTCTATCTCTTTTTCTCTAGTTTTCTTTAGTTTTATCCTTTATTCCGTTAGTTTGTGCTTTTCGTAGTTAGAATCTTTGTTTTGTGCATTTCTTTGGTTATCTGTTCTTTTTCCCTTTTATTTGTTTGTTTTTGTTTGTTTCTAGGTTATGATCGAGTTTCTAAGAGATTCCCGAGCCTTCCTCTTACATCTCTCATCAAGTTGGATGCCTTGTGTTAGCTTTTGGAGCTTCAAGTTGGAAGGAACTCAAGTAGCAAGTCTAGAGACCGGTGCACGTATGCGGTGGGGGCGTCACCTTTGCCTCAAACCCACCAAAATACTCATTTCAAGACTGCATACTTTGATGTTCATCAACATCACATAGACGAGCGCACGAGGATGAGCATGGACAAAGAAAGGGAAGGTTTCTCCAGCTAGGTGCGGGCACGCCCTGGGCAGGTGCGGCCGCGCACCTAGGTGGTGCGGGCGCATCCACCTGGGTCCCTGCCCCGTACCCTTTTTCCCGCGGCTTTTCTTCTCCCTTGTGCGGCCGCACCTTCGTGGGTCTCTTTTTAATTTGGACGATCTAACTAACTTCTCTCTAGTTAGTTTTACTATATATAGCTTTTCCTTCTATGTTTAGAGGGAGAAGAATTAGAATATATTAGAATTAGTTTTAGATTGAATTTTTGGGTAGAGAGAGAAACACTTGTTCTTAGATTTTTAGAGAGAGAAACTTTGGGTTTGATGATTTATGATTGAAGATTGCTACATTTGGTTTGATTTCTATCAAGTTTATAAGAATTCTTAACTCTTTAATTCAATATTTTGTTTGATTTCAATTGTTTTGTTGATTGATTAAGTTTGTTGATAGTTTGATTGATTTAGTTTGATTTCAATTGATGAATATGAATTTGTTGATCTGATTAGATTAGCTTTGATTTTGATGTTCTTAATATATTGTGAGTAGTTTGATTGTTAGGGTAGTGGTGAAGCATGTATTAGTAATAGATTTAAGTTAATTTGGGAAAATTGATTGAGTTGATGATGTGATTAAATTGGTTGATCAATTTTGTGCATGTGTGTGTTTGATTTAGGCTTGATCACCCTAGTTATTCGTACTAGATTGCATTGCAAGTTTGCATTGATACGGACAATTGATTTGTGCTTTCAATTACACGATTGAGGTGTCTTGTGATGTTTCCTAGCTAGAGTTTATCGTAGTTGACGCTAGTTAGACCTCTAGGAGAATAGCTTGACATGCTCTATTGGTTGCAATTTTGATTTTCCCTCACATTGCTTGACTTAATTGATTAACTTCCCAAATTGATTGATTTCATTATGAATGCATGTGGATCCCAAGCCCTAGCACCTTATACATTCAATTATTTCTTCTAGTTTAATAGTTGAGTTTACCCTAGTTTAGTATCAACAACCCTACCTATAGACTTCGGAATAGCTTGACTTTAGACGATAGACTTTGACTCACCATTCCTTTGAGTTCGACCCTTGACTTACCATATACTTGTATAGGGTTGGTTAAGTGTTATAAATTTTGTTTGACTGTTGGAGAGGGTAGACAACGACCTACCATTTCACCATCGATCACTATATGATATCCTTTATTAGCTGATGATATCCTTTATTAGCTGATGATATCCTCTATTAGCTGGTTAATATCCTCTATTGACTATATGATATCATTTATTGGCTGAATGATATTTTTACTAGCTAGATGATATCCTCTATTGGCTGGATGATATCATATAGCCAATAGAGAATATCATCCAGCCATGATATCATATAACCAATTATCCAGCCAATAAAGGATATCATAGACACAATCATAAATAATATCATATAGCAAATAGAGGATATCATCTAACCATGATATCATATAGCCAATAGAGGATATCATCCATCCAATAAAGGATATGTATAACTTGTTTGAGGATATGTATAATTTGTTTGATAATATGTATAACAATGGTGGAACCTCCATTGAAGATCTCGTACTAAGGTCATGGGTATAGCATAACTTGCTCATTTCTCAACCAAAATACATGCATATGTTATCAAAATGCTCACAATTTAGCATACAATCATATGGGACAATCAATTTTTACAATTATACATCATATAAAAAAGCCCCAATTCGATTTTTTGGGCATTTTTCGAAAAATCTGAAAATTAAACTTTCTTTCTCTTCTATCATGAAAGACCCCGCTTCTCTCCTTCGCCATTGATGTCATCATCGTCACCTATAGGGGGAGAAGGAAATTCAGCATTGTTGTCATCATCGTCATCGTTGTCTTTATCGTCATCGTCATCTTCTCCGCCGCACGAACTATTTGGCAGGCTTGACTGACCCAATAATTTGTGCTAAAACATAATCATATTATAGCTATTACACTTATTCTGGAAAAAAAAAAAAACAAAAAACAAAAAAAAAAGTAAGCATAAGATCACTATATTTAACATCCAAGTTGACGAGAAGACCGAGATAGGAAATTAACCACTTGACACACCCTAGTCTGATAAGAAATGCCGAAATGCATATGGTTGACTTGATTCTACAAAGATAGAACAAGTCAATATAGGTCTTAAATTATTGTCCACAAAACATTTATTTAAATTTTAAAGCTAATACCTTCTCTCAAAAAAAAAAAAAAAAAAAAAAAAAAAAATTTAAAGCTAATACCTCTGTTTCGTAATAATCACAACAGCTTGGTTTTTTCACTATTTATATGCCTACTTTGATTATACTCTTTATTAGTCTTTACTCATACATAACATGATTTTTTTACTCTTTTACAACATACGAAGTATTATTTATTAAGTTCTTACAACATTTTTACCTAGAATTTGTGAAAAATATCTAATAAAAAAAATGTTGTAAGAACTTAATAGGTAAAATATTGTAAAAGAAAAGACTATTTTTGGCCTGATTTCTACCGTTAACCTAATTTTCCGGTGTTGATCCACAACAAAACATCCCAACTAAGGATTAAACATGGGTTAAGGGGAAAAAATGACATTATAATTGGTCTAAAGTGGAGTTGGATAGTAATAACAAATTCTTAAAAAAAATTTAAGGTAATAATTTATAAGTTTTTAATTTACGATAGTAACTTTCAAAGACGCATTGGTACCAAGTGGCAAATTTTTCCTAATATTATCTATCTATTTGGAAAAGTAGTAGTTGTAGTTATACAAACATATCCATGAGACCATGAATCAGCACAGCACGTTACAACAGCATGACAACTTAGCAGTAACATGAATTTTGAGTTTTTCCCAATCATCAAATCTTTGCATTTCTCATTTCTCAAAAAAACCCACCAATTAAAGTTGGGGTTGGCATGAATAACTCTTCGCCATCCACCTCTTCCTCCGCAACAGCCACCACCTCCTCCTCCTCCGGCACCTCATGGTTTTCCGGCATCGTTCGCGGCCGCTCCGACAAAGCTTTGAACTCTAGAACCGCCCCTGCTTCCGTCTCCGTCGTCTCCGGCGCCGCCGACAATCCCTCTTCCTTAGGTCCTGTCATTAAGAAGAACATGTTTCGCGGTGTTCTCTTTCGATATGGTCCCAAGTCTATGCAGGTTAATTGATTACTTAAACTTCCTATTGTTTTGATTTGTTTGGAATTGGATCGGTTTAATTTTGCTATTTTGATTTTGATTTGGGTTTCTTGATTGTTTGACAAAATGTGTGTTACTTTGGTTTAATTGAATGAATTGGGAGAATGATTGGATGTGAAATTTGAATGTGAGGTGTTATTGGGCAAATGGGGGATTATGTTGGGGTATTATGAACTAAGGAGTAAGAAGTCGAAGATTTGAATTTCGTCTTTGTATTCATAGCATTTTAAATGTAATTAGCGTAGTAATTGTTATGTACTAGTAATTGATTTCAAATTTAGTGATTTTACGAAAGTTGGGGGGAAATGATATGTGATCATGTTGGTTTTGAGTAGTTCGGTATGGTTTTCGTCTTTTCGAAGATTGGGAAGGTATTTTGGTGATTTGACGGGGAACGTATAAGTTAAATCACCGAGCATGGCTCTGTTTATCAACCAAATGAATTGGTTTAAGAGGGCATTGATATTTCTAAGATGATTTCAGTTTGAGGTTTGAAGGAATTGGATTTTTTTTTAACCAGCAAGTCGCTGGTGTGTTATGTTATTCCGATTCTTCATGTAATTTAGGGGGCGTTTGGTATAAATTCCGTAAACGGAATGGAAAGGATTTATATAAGTATGGGAAAGGGTAATGATATACGTTACCTTTGATATACGTTTGGTATCTTGATGGAATGGAAACAAATTGAGGAGTTTATGATTGAGGAGGGAAACTCATTTTGTTTCCACTAAGTGGATAAGGGTAACAATTTGGGGGATTTTGTTACCTTTTGGAAACGGTATTTGTTACTTGTAACTCATACCAAACTAATAGAAAGGGAAAAACTTATTTGTTTACGTTTCCTACATTATAAAATTTCATACCAAACACCCCCTTAGTGTTATGGCTTTAGGGAATGCTTGACAGTCTAACATGCATATGAACATTTTATATATTCTTGGAATAAAAACATGTAAAGTTATCATACTGCAGTTGACAGTGGCATTAGCATTTAAGTCATAGTGACGTAGGTTATCAAAATCTATGTATGATGACCCAAAAGATGCGTTTCTTCTTGTTTAAAAGCGTACTTGTCTTGAACTGATTGTATTGGATAGAGAGGTTTATGGAGGAACTCATGTTAAAAACAATTTCATAGAAGAGAAAGGTGAAAAAGAACAAGTAGTCCAAGTAAGTAGTCAAAGTTTCCAACATTCTGCTCTGAATTAACATAGCATAGGCATCAACAATGCAGAAATTAGAGAAGAAAAAAATAAATTTTGATTAATGAACTGGAATCATGGCATAGCATTCATATAGAGGAGGGGAAGAGTTGAAGGGCAATATCTATATTAGAAGCTAGAGAAAGTTTTGAGTTTTCTTTGAGATTTACCTCAATCTAGGATGAGTAAGTCTTCTCCACCATCTTGGACTAAAAATGGGTGTACCACCAATGCACTAACTAATGTAGTATATTAATGTATTATCATACATCTGAAAGAGTCAGATGACAAAAACATTTATTATTATTACATGGAAATTTCAGCTATCAATTTAATTCCCAAATCTTTAAGCTCAATGGGAACTGGATATAGAACACTATTTTTTGCCTAAATATTGCTGGAATCTCCATATAGCTATAATTATTCTCAAATCTTGCAAGTAGCCTGGATACGTGATACTGGTATCTGTGAGAATGCTTGGATTGGAAGTAGTAATGGCATGTTTTTCTAAACCCTTGTCGTAAAATGTTCGGGGGTCAATCATAGCTTCAATCTCAACGGAGGATATTACAACGTTACAAGGTTCATGTATTGATAAGGTTTTCAACTCCTATTTTGTTTGGGGTAATCAAAAAATTGAAAGGGAGTCAAATGACTCCACTCCCTTTGCTTTTATTTTCTTCACTTTCACAACTTGCTTGATGATATTATCCTAAAACCCCTTATTCTTAATTTATGGTTTTCTACCTCCACAACTGTCGCTGTTTCCATCACGTGTTTATCTCCATTTTTTTTTTTAACACTGTCTATATTTCCCTCCATTGTTCCCACTTCCTTCCTACACTAGATTGGCCACAACCAATTCCAACACCATGTCTGTTAAATCAAGAGATTGATTGCAATTACCAACCTTTTTAGACATAAAAACCACCGTCCATGATGTTAATCGTGGTGCTAAACGCCAAAATAAGGATTATCACAAATAAGGTGATAGTTAATTTCTATCATAAGACATGATACTTGTGCTAATATGATGAGGGCATTTAATTATACTATGTAAGCTTTTCATTAGAGTCTTCAGATGAGCTGTAGAAAAGACCACACTTATTAAACAAGAGAAGTATTTACTTCAATTGACACTTGATCTTGCACTGACTTGACCCATATCGATATTGAATTATAGTAGGTAGCATAGATTTGAATCGAAAACAAATCTGATACCCTGATGTTGACCCAAGTAGATGTCTATTTGATTTGATACATTAATATGAACCATACCCAATCTGACCAAAAGGAGCATGAATCTGAAGTGAACCCAAACCTGAATATGCCCCAATTTAACCCAAACCAATCACACAGCTAACCCAATTCAGAACAGCCAGTTTTGATTTGATGTCATTCCTAACTCTAAACTGTTTCTTCTATTTATATATAAAAAATGTATATTACAATCCATGCTAAATTTATGCTGATATTCTGTCATTGATACTTGTGATTTTGTTGTACAGGTTGCATTTAAAACAGGTGATTATAAGCAACAAGTCGTGTTCATCGGTGGATTGACTGATGGGTTTATGGCCACTGAGTATGTTTGACTCTGATTCAATTTTTATCTTGTAAAGCTAAAATTTACCATGTATGAAGATAATATGCTTCTTGTCTATATGGTAACTGGGTGTTGTGACTTGGACATCATAGGCTAAATGTTACTTCATATCATTAAAACAATTGAACTTAAGATACTGCTTAGCAATAGATTAAAATGCTGAAAGCTTCCATGCAGTTACTAGGTAGAGGAGTTGAAGTTGATGCTGGATTTTAGATGTCGCTAAAACATTGTCATCTTAGTCAATTTTGAACATATATGTTAAAATTTTGATTCAGCATGGAAATGTAATTTTATGTGATGTAATTTTTCCTCTTGAAAAGGAAATGGGAAGGAGGAGAAACACTCAGGTCCAAGGAGAAGGATTATTGACTTGAAAGTTGAAACTCTAACTAGTCTTATAATCATGAAATTTCTGGGTGGGTTTTATCAATTGGGTCTAATCTAATTGCAATATGGAATTTTTTTAAACATTTTATAGGTGATTACTGGTGAATGTTTACAAGTGCAAACTTGTGCATAAACTTAGATTAATAATGTAAGTCTGTTTTAGTTGTTGCCTGTCTATGTTAACATTGAAAAACATGTACAGATTGTTGCTTGAAAGGGACCCAATAATTTGTCATCTCATCCAAGAGGAATTTATTTCTTTAGTTTTGAATGTTTATCCTAATCTATGCATTGTGAAGTCTGAAGCCTAAATTGCTGCTGGTGTAGGTTTAGCAAGTTTTGACTCTTTTACCTTTTGTGTATCTCACAACCATTTTTTCTTAATCATCTGATTTCCCAATTGTATGATGAACTGGTATGAACTATCCAGATGGTATATTTGACTGTCTGTGTACCAATTTGCACCAACTTAAGTTCACAGTAACCATAGATTGCAAATTGAAGAAAGTAAAAAATTACTTAGATAAAGAAATATAATGAAAGTCACATAATATTCAGCCTCTTAAATACTTTCATGCTCTAGATATAAGTAAAAGATCTTCCCAGGATAATTTCCTAAAGGAACACCGAAAAATGTAAGAGGGAAATTGTGTCACACCTTAGAAGAGAGACAAATACATCAAGGAATACAAGAATGAGACGCCTTTTAATGGTACTATGAAAACATTAATTAAGCAGGGGCTCAACAAGTAACTGCTAATGGGAGGGGTCAGTCAATTATGAGCTGTAACAAGCTTATATCTAAGAATCAGCTGCAGCAGAAGCCTGAATCTGAAAGGAAATGATCATAAGACCATATTTGTACAAGCACAGAACTGATAGAAAAAAAGTGCCAGGGTCAAAATGAACATTGGATGTTTCTGGATGGTTCCATTACTGAAAACTGGAATTAGACATATTATATACACTTAAAATCTCTGCCACAATGTTATTTACTTTCAATTTTTTTTAAGTGGAGAGTTGTATGAATAGCCTACTTGCCAACAGTACATTTCATGTGTAAGTGTAATCTCTTGGCTAGGATATCCTTGTTCTTTGATGTTCATTTTTGACCAAGAAGCTGGCTGTGCTCTTGGTTTTAAAAAGCGTGCCTCGGGCGCGCCTAGGTGCGCCTCGCTCCCAGGCTCTGGGAAATGGGCTTTAGCTAGGTGAGGCTCAGTCACCTACGAAAGGCGCGCGCCTCATGCGCCTCAAAGTGCCTTTGGTGGTGTGCCTTTGCGCCTCAAGGAAAATAACTAAAATTTAAGTTAAAAATTGAAAAATGGTGGACATTTTTTCAAAATCAAACTACCTTAGCTTTTTATAATTTATCAAATTTATTATGAATCTTTTTAATTGGTATTAAGTACAATCAAAGTAAAAATAATTTGAAATAAATATATAAATACATGCGCCTTGCATACAAAAGGCGCGCCTTCGCCTTGCGCCTCGCGCCTAGGCTGCAAGGACCATTTGCACCTTGGTGCGCCTTGCGCCTTTTAAAACTAAGGCTGTGCTTTACTTTGATTGAAACATTGTTTGAATCACTCTTGCTATACTAAAGGCAACTTGTTGGACATACATGAGTTCTTAAAATCTTGTTCCTTACTTTTCTTTGGGTAAAGGTTGTGGTAGGAAAAAGAATTGTGTTGTGACTGACGAGTAATCTCATGTGAACTTTGGGGTTCTGTTGGCCCTTCTGCATATAGTTTGTATAGTAGATAATGCAGTGGATGCTAAATCTGATGTAAAATTCACTGCCATTATGGTTTCAATATTATCCAGGTACTTGGAACCCTTAGCAATTGCTTTGGAGCATGAAAAATGGTCATTGGTTCAGATACTCCTTTCGTCTTCTTACACTGCGTATGGACTTTCAAGTCTTGAGCAAGTATGTGGCTATTGTTTTTGTTCATCTTTAGCTTCCCAAACTGTAGCTTGCTTTATAAAGGATGGATTCTGGGCTTGTTGGTTTTCCATTTAATATCAGAAAGTAGTTTGAAAAGCACAATGCTTGATTAATTGGGTGAAACAAGAAACATTTCTACTTACCTTTTGTGCACCCATGAATCTTAGTAGGTAAACTATCTGTATGATTTGTCCTGCTATCTTATGATGGGAATGACATTATAACTTCATGTTGCCTCTCCCTCTTTGCTGTGCTCCTTCCCTAATATAGAGCATTAATACTAGATGTTTTGAAAAAGGACTCATTTGAAAGGCTGCCCTGGGAATGGGGTTTTGAGTGATGGTAGTGATTAAAAAAATTCTCTTTTTATTTATGTAGTATTAAAATTTACAGGTTGGTGAAAATTTTTTATCAAGTATGTATAGAATTATATACATGTTATGCATGACCCTATTGTATACTTGTAGTCAGAATTGTAGAAGCTTATCTTTCCTCTCTTCTTTATCACATCCCTTCTTTTAAAAAGAGGATTAGAGTAGAAAAAGAATAATGGGGGGACTATGATAATTAACAGTAGCTAATCCACCTTGAGTTATTCTCTCATAATGTTGCTGCTGGCTGTCTCATCGTTAATCTGTCCTATGAGTTCAGGTTCTTATGACAATGAGTCTAGCTGTATCTATGATATGTTTGCTCATTTTATATTTCTTAATTTCGCTCTGAAGGATGCTATGGAGCTTGATCAATTAATCAGTTACTTAATCAACAAAGAAAATTCCGATGGCGTGGTGCTACTTGGTCACAGTACTGGATGTCAGGTAACTTGTGATTTTATCACCCTATTACATTCCCTATGCCCCAAAAAGCCTAAAATATTTGATGGTAGAAGAAGAAATGACTTAAAACTCTCTGTCTAGGCTATTCTTCTCTTTCTTTCTTGGAGTAGGTGTCATGTATTTCATTAAGTATGGCATCAGCTAAAGTTCTATCAGAATGTTTTTGTAGGACATTGTGCATTATATGCGCACAAATGCAGCATGTTCCAGAGCTGTCCGTTCCGCCATTTTGCAGGTATATCCAATTTTATGAGGCTATGTTATAACTAGTGAATAGTATTCTGCAGCCTAATTTTCCCTATTAATCATAAAGGGTAAAACATCTATGCAAATATGAGTGTGTACTTGTGTAACAAGAAAAGATCCTATACAGACTTTGATGAAAATATACAAAGGATGTGCCAATCACACTAAATATTACACATAAAGGCCCCTGACTTGTGAGACTAAAGAGAGCCCAAGAAAGCAACTGTATTTTGCCAAGTGACCTGGCAGGAATTCTTACTTGGAAAACCATGTTATTACTTTCCAATGACAATGACAAAAATTACCTATTCACCAATCCACAATATAAAAAGCTCGCTGCTGTATAACCTGATGCAATACAGACTACAGAGATTGTTCATACATGATATACCATAACAGTAATATATGGGCATATGGCCTCTTTGGTAACCTTTTGTGGATCACTCTAAACATTTATGAGTGCGCTAAATAATTACTAGTGAATATGTATTATTTTTTTGTCACTAAATTTAGTTTTAAAATATTGTATCATATGGTAGCTATTGGATTTGTAACATATTTTATATAAATTTTCATTCAAAGTTAATTTACTAATTAAACAGTGGCTGTCAATGCTTGAAAAAAAAAAAAGGTGGGATTGGACCATTGAATTAGTTTCAAGTTGAGAATTGGAGACGGGAATTATATTTATAAGTTATTGATGTGTGAAAATGTTAAGTAATCCTGTGATGTTCCAATGGTTTGGGGCATCCCAATTGAAATGATAAAGATTAGAATCTTATCCAACATCCTCCTTTTCTTTGAACTCAAATGATTGAAAATGTATCTGTACATTTGAAATTTAATCATTCTGAATATTATTCCCTTTGTCTCACATTAATTTTTACAGTTACCATGACACTTAGTTTTAATAGGTTTTTGGTTATCAATCGTTATTTTGTTGGAAAAGTAGATGTGAACAATATGAACACTATACACATTTGAATTGGCCAATGGCCTTTTGTATTCTGTTAAACACTCCATTAATCTTGTTGTTTTAAATGTCTTGGTTTTAGCATCTGACTATTACCATGGATCTGCTAATGGCCAGGATAAATTGTAATACGTTTCTTGATCCTGATACATGTTATTATTAATCAGGCTCCCGTTAGTGACCGTGAATACCGAGCAACGCTTCCTGAAACGGCAACCATGATTGACTTAGCTTCAAAAATGATTAGTGAAGGAAAAGGATCTGATCTTATGCCCAGGGAAGCAAATTCAGATGCTCCTATAACTGCCTATAGGTGAGTGATCTATGCCTCTGTGCATCTCATGTTTGCTAGTCATTTGTGTGTGTGTGTGTGTGTGTGTTTATAACGTTATTCTTGCATCCCTTTCATTGAAGTCCTATATTCTTTAATTTTTTATGTTGAAATTTGAAACCCACTGTGCCATTTAGGTATTAAGAGATTGACAGTATTCCCATTTCTTGTCCAAATCTTATCATTGTAATGTAACTTAATATAGTAAGAATATCTGAACTATTCAGGTCTTTTCTTTTCCCTTGTTTGATGAGAAGATTGAGGACACACACTATATTTCTGAAAATACGTAGATTGTAGAGTGTAGACATGTCTAAGATTTTGAGTTAATTACTTGGCTTCATAGTTATTGATTTGTCAAGAAATTTCTTTCTTGGGTTCTCTGCAGCATATTTTTTAAATACGAAGTATAAATTAATTTCAGAATTACAAGAAATTATGAAGTATTGAGTTGTACAGTGGTAAAGATGTATGACATCTGGAAATTGAATAAACTAACAGAAAAAATCATTATCTATTGAAATCTTCTGTGTGGTGTAATTGCTAACCCTTCGAAGAAAATAATTTTGGGCTTTTGAAATCGACAACTCATGCTGATTTTTCCTTTGTCATATGCTCCTAGGCAAGTGATTCTCTTGAGGCAATTCTTCAATTATTTCAGTGTAGCTAATTCAAAGAATTATATAACTGTCCTTTCCACTGATTACCACTTTCCTAGCTTACCAGTTTTTAGTAAATTGTTGACTCCACGAGTTACACTAAATCTTTATTACCAAGACAGGCACTCTGTTTTCCAGTAAAATAGTACTCATTTATTGGTTGTTCTCCATTGTCAATCAACTAACCACTTCTAAGTTGAAATTATGCATATTTGGAAATCCAACATAGTACCTTGGGTTATTGTATGTTTGCAGCGTGCCTCAAATCAGAGGGAAAATTTTGTCTGGACTTATGATTTGGATTAAGTACTAGTATTTAAAGAGGAACATGTATAAAAGATGGGTGTAGCATAAAGTGTGTTATGTGTATATTTAGACGGATGTTTAGGGTTACCTTGAGCGATAGAATTAAAAAAATTTGATATTCGGAGAAATGTTGTGGAGGTTGAGGATAATATTAGGGGAAATCGACTACATTGGTTTGGGCATGTGAGACGTTGGGTGGAAGGTACATTGGTAAAGAAGGTAGAGGAATAGGATATGGGGTTTTAAAAAAAAAAACGTAGTGTCATGGTTCGTCTCTTGCATCATCAGATGCAATGGTTGGGTCGCTGGGCAATGGGGCAGGAGCAACCTTCTCCCTATACTCCTATAGGGCTTTATTTTGGAAAAGAAAGCATTCCCAGTGAAAACCCTAGCTGCATTAACATAATAGTGAGTCATGGGGGCCTAAACAGGTTCGGATTGGTGGAAACTTGGGGGTCCATGATATTTCAGCCTAATGGAGATGGTGTTCTTGATGCATTTCTGAGATAAGGTCCTGAAAGTATACTTGGCGCAACAAGTAGTTTGGTGCTCTATGGAAGGTTCTAGAGTGCTTTGGAGGCATCTTGGAGGAGTGCTCCGGCATGTATGATTCTAAAATGCTCTATTGGCTTTTTAGGGTGTTCTAAACATGTACATATGCATTATGAAGCAAGTAAAATTTTCTAGGAGGTAAGTGTCTAGAACAAGATTACATGGTACATGATACAATTCATGTTACAATTTGGGAAACACTCAACGCTAATCATAGCGAATCGGGTACGCCTTGGAATGAACTGGAAAAAAAGAAGTAAAAAAAAGGAAATTCGGTTTCAATGCTTTCTCTCTCCCTTTTTCGCCTTTCCCCCTCTCTTCTAAGTAGCAATAAATCAAACAAAGTTTACAGACATCTCTACAACAAGCAAAAATTCTTCTATGGTTTGGGTCAAGACTTGTTTAGTTAGATCAGTCATAATTTATCACCATTCGGAACGTACAATTAAGCCATTACAGTTCATGAAACAGATCCGTACCACATTTCTTGTAATTCTGGTCTAGAACCCTCCACTTGAGGAAATTAGGGAATATTCTAGAATAGTTAAGTAGGATGGCGGCCTATAAATGGGCGCCTAAAATCATTTATACATTCCAGTTGAGAGTTCAATACAATTAAAGCATTTCTAAAACACGTGTTCTTTTCCAACTCAACCTTCCTTGAGTTCCTTCTTACACTTAGAGTGTGTAAGGAAACTAAAGCACAAGGCATGCTAAATTGCTAAGTGAGTGATTGGTTACACTAAGCATCCATGATTAAGCTTGGGTGTTCACTTGCCTTCATATAACAATAACCTTTGGGCTAGGCACTGAGGGAGCGTGCTTAGTTCATTTGAGGGGCGTTGCTTGGCACTTGGAGGCGTGCTAGCTAGTGCATGCAGAGGCATAAGGTTAAGTGAATAAGTGTCATTTGGAGAAGGCGTAACTCGCGTGTGATGCGTGACTAGGGTAAAGTAACCATCACATGACACAAGGGAGGCCAAAGATGACTGATGGAGTAAAAAATGACATGAAGAAATTGGGTTTGATGGGGCATGTAGACTAGCAATAGATAGAAGCGATGAAGCAAAGAGTCTTTATATGATCACATGAGATATCTGTTTCATGAAATCAACCTCATGCTTTTAGGAACAAAGGCTTTGATTTTGTTTTGCTGTTTGTTGCAAGCTTGCAACTATGTACTTTGCCCACTTCTTCCATTTTGTTGGGGTAGTTAAACTAGTGATCTCAAAATTCAGTCTGCTACATTTGTGGAGACTGGAGACCTATATGTTTCTTAAGTCAGAGTCCAAATACTTCGAACTGTTGGCAACTTGGGCTTCACAGGAGACTCTTTTTTAATTGCTAGTTTTTATCACGTTTGCTTGGGGAAAATGCAGTCAGATTCGTATGTTGGTTAACTGACTTTGTTCACTACTTGCGTAATTGCTCTCTAACTGGATTTGATCTTTGGCAGGTATCATTCCCTTTGTGCATATATGGGTGATGATGATATGTTCAGTTCTGACCTCAGTGAAGATCAATTAAAAATGAGACTGGGTCACATGTGCAATATACCTTGTCAGGTAGCTATCTCATTAACCGTATTATTTCTTGTTAACTATCTGCAATGGGCTTTCTTTTATCGAGGGTAATTTCTGAATTCATCTTTTCAAAGGGCCATCAGGTCAATGCTCTCTACAGGATTGCAATCAGGCCTTCCATGGTGCATTTTTAGCGCACATATTTTTACGTATAGATATTCTGTTGCATTTTACAATCGTAAGAATGTTTGAAGTGTTTGTTGACTTGTTGAGCATTGAAAGCAGTATATTGCATGGGTTATTACTTATTAGTAGTTGCATTCAGAAGATCTTAGTGTCTTTAATTGTTCTGATTAGACAACCCATACTTGCAGGTCATCTACTCTATGGGTGATGAATATGTGCCTGATTACGTGGACAAGAAAGCACTTGTAGAAAGGTAATGTAGAAGGGTGACCATTGGTTTTCAGCTTATATCTACTATAAAACTTGTTCAATAATTGCATGTCTAGAAAGGTTTCTCTGAGAATCAAAGCTGAAATTCTCAATATTTCTGTGTCCAGATTATGTAGAGCGCTTGGTGGGGCAGAGAAGGCTGAAATTGACCTTGGTAACCACTCCTTGTCCAACAGGGTGGAAGAAGCTGTCCAGGCCATTATAGACTTCATTAAAAGAGAAATACCAAAAGGTTGGGATGATCCTTGGAATTGAGTTTGTAATGCCCTCATAGCTATTTATCTTAACCCCTCCATTCTTTTCTTTCCTCCATTTATTTCTCTTATATGGAGGAAATTACATGACATTTTTTTCGTGTTTGGTTGGTTGCTTGGTTCCTTCCACAATCCACAATGATGACATTAAGAGCGTTTTTGTAAAAATAGTCTCAAAGTATAGGAATTAGCTTGTACTTTAGGTTTTTTTTCTCCTGCAGTCTTTCAAGAAGAAGATCTTTGATCATATTGTAAAGAGGTGAACATGCTAGGGGATTTTCATACCAGTTGTATTTGTATTTTCGTTTCTCTGTGGCTCCATTCGAGATAAGATAGGCCTGGGATGGGCTGAACTAGCTCAGGGCTAGAGCTGATAGTTAGGGAATGCTGGTTTGAAGGTGCTCTTGGTTGCACAGATTTTAAAACATGCAAAAAAAAAAATCGACCCAGCTTGCCCATACCGAGTATGCTTCATCAATACTTCAGTCTACTTCAGTCTACTTCAGTCCATTCTGTTTCTCCTTTTCTCTCCTCCCTTCTCCTAAGAAGATTGATAAAGATTATACTCATATAATACATTGAATCAACAACTTTGGTCATTTACATGACGAGCATAAGATTTACTCAAACTCTCATCAACAAACATAATAACAACCCTTGACTCGCAACTCCCGCGTGTTTCTAAGGTTATTATGCTCCTCAACCTACACTGAAGTCAACTTGTGCAACAATTGCCTTCAGTCTTCAACTCTTCATCCAAGATTCATTTCACCAAACGAGTTAAAGATCAAAGGTCTTATATTCTTGTATAGAGTAATTAACAGGGCTCAGGTAGCTGAACGAGTTGAACCTATCAAGTCTTTTAATCACTTTAATATTTTTAAAAGGTATTTTAAATATGCTGCCTTTACAGTATTATTCCCTTAGCCCTACAAATTAAACATTGCACTTTTGTAACGCTACTCCTTCCTGTTTTTTTTTTTTTCAACTGTCCTAGTTTAACCTTTTGCATTATTTACATAATTGACTTTGACCAATATTGGTTATATATACATAAGAAAAAATATAATCATACAAGTATTTGATGGAATTGATTCAATTTATAGTTTTCGAATATCAACATTTATAATTTATACATTTTGATAAGTTAAGATATTATTAGTCAAAAATTCTACATTGATATATGTGTCCAGTTTGACCAGACCATGACACTTATGTCTTGTTCACTTCACCTTTAAAAACTAATATTTAGTAAAAATAATTTGAGTTCAATATAAATAATTTTTGTTCAGTAAAAATAAGTTCATTTCACTAAAAATATAATTTTAGTTCAATATAATTTTATAACTTTAAAGAAAAAAAAAAGTCCAAAGAAAATAAGGTGAAATGAATAAGGGCTTAAATAAAAGCATATGGAGTATATATTATTTATCTTGCATTCACCTAATACCTTTTATTACTTCCATTTCTAATTAATTGTGGCAATAGACTTTTGCACTATTCATAGACTTTGACTACTTTATATTTTATATCAGTATATTAAAATTAAAAAGAAATGTTGTTGATTTAAATGTTTTAGGACTAATTCTTATGTGTATTTTCATTCTAGTCGTTTAATGAGTAACATCTGAAAATGGAGGAAATGTGTATTATTTTCACAAGTTTTTGTAAGCAGCCTGCTGTACCGTGCGACAAGGGTTACTTGAGTTTCCAAGGTTACTCAAGTTACTCGGTCAGGGGTTACTTGAGTTACTCCTGACCGGGTAAACCCTAACCAAGTAACCCCTCGAGTAATTCATGACCAAATCCCTCGAATAACTCCTCAAGTAAACCCTGACTGAGTAACCCCTGACTGAACTCTTTATGTAACCCCTGATCGAATTACTCGAGCAACCTTTGACCGAACTCCTTAAATAACCCTAACCGAGTAACTCGAGTAACCCTTGACCGTGTTTTTTAGAGCTGCTCTGCTCTGCTCTCCTGCTCTACTCTGCTCTGCTCTATTCAGCCCTGCTCTGCTCTGCTCTATTCTGCCCTGCTTTGCTCTCCTGCTCTGCTCTGCTCTATACTGCCCTGCTCTCTACTCTGCTCTATTCTGCCCTGCCCTGGTTTGTCCTGCCCTGCCCTGCTCTGCTCTGCTCTGCTTCGCAATGTGTGGAAGCTTATCCCTGTTCTACTCTGCTGAAATCTGCTCTGCTCTGTTTTGTCCTGCTCTACTCTGCCCATAAGCTCAAAAGAACAGGGCCTAACTTGAGTAACCCATGACCGGGTAACCCCTAATCGAGTAACTCGAGTAACCCCTGACTGAGTAACTCGAGTATCCCCTGGCTGAGTGATTCCTCAAGTAACCCTTAATCGAGTGAATCCTTCGAGTAACTCCTGTTCGAACCCCTCAAGTAACCCTTGACCGAGTAACTCGAGTAACTTTTGACTGAATAACTCAGATAATCCTAATAAAATAATCCTTGCCACACGGTGTGTCCTGCTGCACCAAAAAGTTGATGTATATTGTTTACATGTCTAAATTTATCTTACACTCACTAACATGCTCGTGTCAAATTTGTGCACAGGCAAACCTCTCGTGACTCACTGACATAGTGACATGCTTAGTTGAGGCAGAACCTAGCCTTAAGTGGCCAAAAGGCTGGCCCGACCCATGGCCACATTATTCAGCTGCAGCCTATAAAATTTCATGCAACTCTGACCGTTGAAGACTTGGAGTTTTGTGTATTGACTAGTCATATTCTAAAAGTACTCAAGCCTGTAAAAAATTTGTAGGAAAGAGACTCCTTTTTCACCCCTTTTTTATCGAGCAAACATTACGGTGGTAAAAACTATGACATGAGGGCATGATCCGCTTGTTATTAGGGGTGAGCAAATCGGGTACCCGGTCAAAATTGTAGGACCCGGAATTGGAATTGGTTGGAACCGGGTCCTAAAATTCGGAACCGGAATTGAAATTGGTTTAATCGGGTCCTAAAATTTAGGAATTGGACTTGGAACCACCGGGTACCAGTTCCGGTTCCGGGTACCCACTAATATATGTAAGTGTTAAAATATAATACAAATTATAAGTCTTATTTTAGTTTAGTTCATTTTTAGCGTTTAATACTTATATTTATATATGCATTAAGCTATAGGTATTTAACTATTTATGTTAAGTATTACTAATGCTTTTTTATTTTACAAATCAGATACATTCAACATATTTTAGTTATTTAGAATTTATTTAGTCTAGCATATATTGGGTAACCGGGTACCCAACCGGTTCCGGTTCCAAAATATTGAGAATTGGAATTGGAATTGGTTATAACCGGGTCCTTAATTTACTATTCGGAATTGGAACCACCGGGTCCAATTCCGATTCCGAACCTGCCGGTTCCTAACCGGTTCCGGTTCCAATTCCGGGTACCCGGAATTTTTGCTCACACTTGTCATGACTCAATGTACAATTTTATTTTTTTCACAGTAATTAGTACTCCGTATTTATTACTTCGTCCGTATCTTACTTGTTCTACTTTTTTTTTTACGTCCGTATATTACTAGACCATCTCCAATGGTGAGGCTCAATTTTGAGTATTAAAATACAAAATGAGTTGTTTTTTACCTCCAATGGTGATATCATACCCACTTCTCAATTTAGCAACTCATATTAAGTCTAATTTTCCAGACTCTCTAAAATATACAAATGTCACTTTCAATTTATGGCCCATCAATTATTGTAAGATTAAAAAATACTCCCTCCGTCCCCAAATGATAGCCCCTTATCGGCAAAAATCACGGGAATTAAGAAACTTAAATAAAAGTAGTAAAATTACATTGAAAAGATAAAATTTACATTGTGTATGTAAAATAGTAGAGAGAGAAAGTCATAAAAGTACATTGAAAAACGAATTTTACTTGGAAATGTTAAATTTGCACAAATATTATTGCAATTGGAGGGAATTTTGATAAAAAATTAATATTAATGGTACTTGAAGAAAGCAAATGAGACTATTAATTTGGGACTAAAAATAGGCCATTAGGCACTATCATTTGGGGACGGAGGGAGTAATAAAAATATATATATATATATATATATATATATTAGAATATTGACAAGGCCCAAACTTTTTGTCAAAGGAGACTCAAAATTGAGTATCTAAACTTAACAACTTACTTTTGGAGTTGCTAAGTTTATATACCAACTTTTTGGTATACATTGCAAAAAATACTCTCTCTCTCTCTCCTAAAAATACTCACTTAAGTTTCACCATTGGAGAGGGTCTTAGAGCCAGTTCTCATTGACTGAACTCGGCTAAACTGAACTGAACTGAAATTAATATTTTATGAGAGAAGGGAATTAGGAGCTGAACTGAACTAAACTGAGCTGAACTGAACTGAACTGAATTTCAACGTATGAGAACAGACCCTTCACTCCCGCGTTTTTATTTATTGTTTTAGGTTGACTTTGACATTACTGACATACACCGCTTTGACCAATGTTTATGTTTCATACGTAAGATAAAAATATAATCAATGAATACTTGTTACTTGTTAGAATTGTCTCAAAATATAGTTTCAAAAAATCAAATTTTTACAGTAAAATTTATACTTATTGATAATTAAAGGCATCATAGTCAAATTGTGGCACTTAAATAAAAACAGATAGATTAGGGTCCGTTTGGCATCGCTGTGGTTTTTTGTTTTTTGGTTTTTTACATATGTTACATAATGGATCAAAAAATATTTAGACTTATTAAAATCATGATAATTTTGAAAACTGGCAACAAAAAAGTGAAAACACCTTTTTCTTGTTTCATGTTTGGTTTTTAGTTTTCAAAAAAACAAGAAACTGAAAACCAAAAATGATGTCAAACAAGCCCTTACTTGCTCCATTTCATTTTTGAAAACTTATAATAAAATTTTACTATTTTTTTCCTCGCTAGTAATTTAAATCATATTTTAATTTTCTCTTTCCTCCCCTCTTATACTCACTTTTGCTTTTTTTTTTATTCTTTTTTTTTATTTTATTTTTTTTAAACATTTTTTTATTCTTCAACCCAACCCCACTTCTATCATATTTCTCCTAAAACTCCGCACATGGAGAAATGAAGCAAGTAATAAAATACAAAGAGAATACTCTATAGTAAAATTATATGTAAAAGATTAATTGTTTTAAATTTACTTGTTCAGTTTTTTTCTAAGTGGCTCACTAGATCACATGATCCCCACTCAAACCATACGCCCTCCGTATTTTTTTTAAGTGGTTCACCTCCTTTCACATCCCTTACTTTGACATAAATTATCTACCCAGTGTCATTTTTAAAAAAAAAAAAAAAAAAAATCCACAACAAATTCCAATCACATATAGAGTAATATTTTAACAAATTTCAATCAATTGTATAAAATTTGGTGTCAATCTAAGTATTGCAATTGAAAAAAAAAGAAGGGAGTATTTCATATTTTTGTTATTTATATTTGCCCCCTATTTAATTTTTCACAATTTACAAATAAAAAAAATATTTTTTTTAGGTTTTTTTTTTTAAAAAAAAATATATGTAACTTTGCACATGCAAGAATCATAAAAATGTGATATCCTAAACGAATTAGTGATGATTTGTGATTAGAGTTTTTAAATTTCACTCGTGCATCATGAAAATATATAGAGTAACAAGCAAACATAAAGAAACACCAGAAGTAATATAGAGCCCTGTTCTTTTAAGCTTGTAGGCAAAGTTGAGCAGATTTCAGTAGAGCAAGTATTAGCTGAACGGAATCAAATAATTTTACTTAGCGGAGCACAGTAGAGCAAGCTCAGGCGCTCAGCAGAATAGATTTCACTAGAACACAGCAACTCGAAAGAACAGGGCCATGATAAAGTGAGAAAAAGGATGAAATAACAGACAACAGCTGCTACTGACTACTGGACAAAACTTTTTGTGACGCAGTAAAATTTACCAGTATATTATACTCTTATGCAGCTGTAAACTCAACTGGGAAAACACAAACAAAATACAGATCACATCTCCCCAAGTTTAGCAGCAGTTTCACCATTTCCTGCTTCCATGACCTCACTATAGTAGAATGAATTATTCACTCTACTAAACCAATTTGTCCGCCATTTCTGTAACCTCCACAATGCTTCTCTCTTACCACATTTTCTTCCTTCTTTCTCTTTTTCTCTTTCTCTCTCCTCCTCTGTCTTCCGCCACCACCAACCTCGTTCTCCCCCATCAACACCCTGACCCTGAAGCTGTTGCTCAAGATGTTCACAGGTATTTTTTTTTTTTTTTTCTTCATTTTAATCGAAAATTTCATCTGGGTTTGGTTTAGAAGCTCAAACATTGATCTGGGTTGTGATTTATTTGCATTAATACATGCATTTGTAAACACTTTTCTCACTTGAGCATTTCATCGAATATCTAGTGTGCGTTTAATTACCAGCATTTTCCTTTCTGTTTTAGCTTTTTAAAATGGGGAACTTGTATATTTTATGAAAAAACTGAGTACATTTTCCAATTTAAGTAAAATGTTCTCAATTGGGGTCAACCCCGGTTCGAATCCTGATTAGTCGGAGTCTAGTAGGCTCTATATTACCGATTAGTCCGAGTCTAATAAGTGTTACTGACAACCTGACATTGTTACATCCAGATTAGTCGAAGTCTAGTAGGCTCTGAATTACCGATTAGTTAGATTCTAGTAAAAGTATGACTGACATTGTTATATTCAATTACAGAATGGTGAATGCCTCACTTGTGAGGAGACAAATGCTTGAAGATTCCAAGCACACACCTACATCCTCTTGCTTAACTGGCAACCCAATAGACGACTGCTGGCGGTGCGACCCACATTGGGCGTCGAACCGCCAGAAGTTAGCCGATTGCGGCATTGGCTTCGGCCAATCCGCACTAGGAGGAAAAGGGGGTCAGATCTATGTAGTCACTGACTCATCCGACTCTGACCCAGTAAACCCGAAACCGGGTACTCTTAGGTATGGTGTGCTCCAGGATGAACCCTTGTGGATTGTCTTTTCTAGTGACATGACAATCAAGCTCAAGTATGAGCTAATTGTTAGTAGCTATAAAACCATTGATGGTCGAGGAGCGAATGTCCACATTACAGGTGGTGGGTGCATCACACTACAGTATGTATCGAATATTATCATACATAACATCCATGTGCATAATTGTGTTCCTGCCGGGAATGCGCTCGTAAGGTCGAGTCCTACTCATGTAGGGTACCGTTCGAAATCGGACGGTGATGGGATGACAATTTTTGGGTCAAGTAATATTTGGATTGATCATTGCTCTTTATCTTCTTGTACTGATGGGCTTATTGATGCTACTGTGGGGACCACAGCTCTCACCATTTCTAACAGTCATTTTACTCACCATAACGATGTTATGTTGCTTGGTAATAGTGATGGCCATGTGTTGGATGAGGGAATGCAGGTATAACTTCTTATTCAATGTATGTTCGTATTTTACCGTTTACAATTTCACTTTGGTGTCCAGTGTTTTCCGTATTATTTGTGAGACACAAAATATTCCTTTGTTGCAACTAAAAATCACAATGAGTTGAGATGGTAAAAACAGTTTCACTTTAGTGACCCAACTCTAACATGTTCGTTACATTTTGTTGACTGTGTAAATAACAGGTGACATTGGCTTTTAATGTATTTGGAGAAGGAGTAGTGCAAAGGATGCCTAGGTGTAGAAGAGGATATGTGCATGTAGTTAACAATGATTTCAGGTATTGGGAGATTTATGTAATTGGAGGGAGTGATAACCCCACAATCAATAGCCAAGGTAACCGGTATACAGCCCCGGCCAACCCGTATATTAAGGAGGTTAGACAATTTGTACTTTTTGTATTACCGCATTTGCTTTGGCTTCTCTGCTATGAATTGTTTAATGCCTTTTGTTATGATTTCAAAATATTGTTAATTTGTTTTTCCGCCATTCTTGTCGGCGGATTTAAGTTTAATACTTCTTCTAAATCCATTGTTATTAAAATAATGCGCGTTTACGAATTGAAAAGTTAGTTAGGTGGTAAGATATTACTTTATGGAAAGGAATAGCTAGATAGTGAAGATATTTCAAGAGGGCTCAAACAGTTTTTTGAACTATTTTACTTGAAGCAATTTACTCCGTATATCTTTTCCCTTAAATGCTTGCTAAATGCAGAGTATGGAGTATTATAGCTTTTCAAAGGAAACAAAGAACTTGTTTATTTTGTTCAGTTTTCTTGAGTTTGTTTGTAGTAATTGTTTATGGATCGGCTAAGAAGGGACCCACAAAAATATATGATAGACAAAATTTTGGACTTTTGAGACCAAGGACAACTGGTTTAACCAATTGAGGCTTTAAATAAAGACCTTTAAAAATTGGAATCTCATGTCAGTTCTCACTTCTCAGATATGTAGTCATACTGTCTTAGTCTACCCAGTGGATGTGGGCCTGTCTGAAGGTGCTTGACAGCATATATTGAGAATCTTTGCCACCTTTTTCACCATGGATTTATTATCATTATTATTAATTATAGTATTTCTTAATATTCAGACTTCTAATTGTTGAACAGAATGTTATTGAGTTAATTATTTTTTAAATTTGTATTGGAAAAATGCATGTTTGAATTAATTAATGAGTATTGTCAGGTTGTTCCAACAGATCAAGAAGACTATCACAATTAAAGAGTTACAATTTGTATTCTAATATGTCAACTTTTCCCCCAATCTATTAGTTGTAATTAGTGGGTTGTAAGGGGAAATACGTCTACCTTTAAATTTCCAAAATTATCAATCTTGATAACTAATATATTATCTGCTCAAGATAGTTGTGCCGTTTGCCTTTTCATGGTCTCCAATGAACTACATTGGAAACCTATATAACACAATCCAACAATATTAAGCCACAATCTTACCTATTATCCTATGCAGACCTAATAGCCCTACTGCCTCAAATCTAGTGTATCCACTTGGATGGCATTGCCTTGACTGTTTGTGATCTACCCGTCAATTTCCTCATTGATGCTTCATCTTTGGCGTGATTCGCAGCTATGACTGTGAATCATGTTATTTATGCACTAGACACGGAGCTTGCTGTACAACGAAAATTTCATCTCTGAATGGGGCATGGTAACTTTATGAAGAATAAAATTTGCTTGAGAATAACATGATTTGTATATAAATGGAACTAAATTCTGATTTACTTAAGCTGAACACAGTACCCTGTTTTATTTACAAGTTTTAAGTCACCCTGGATGATATTTGACTGTAAGATAGCAATTTAAAATGACATTAACTTATGAGTTAAAATGTTTAATTTGTAGACATGACATCTCCTTACTTTGAGGCTTGGAGTTTGTTCTTACTATTTCTCACTTTAGGGTTGAAAAATGTCAATGAATTTAGAATTCCAACTTTTATATTTAAGTATTATGTGAGATTTGGTTTCCTCTTCCTTTCTCTTTAGAACTAGAATAATTCTGTGAATTTGTTAATTAATGGACAGAAAAAATAAGTCTTTAATTGTAATGTTGGAATGTCATCAGGTGACAAGGCGTGTGGAATCAGGGGATAAGAATTGGCAAAGTTGGAACTGGAGGAGTGAAGGGGACATAATGTTAAATGGAGCCTTCTTTGTGCCTTCTGGAAATGGTTTAACTTCACAATATACCAAAGCCTCTAGTATTGCACCCAAATCTGCAGCAGCTATTGACCAGATTACCATGTATGCTGGTGCTTTTGGAGACCCCAGGTAACTGCTAAACTGATCCAAGCTCTTGATTTGTTTCATATGATTATTACTTTTATTCTTAAAGTTATACAAGATTATAATCTTGTTAGTTGTTACTGCTTCAAACAAAGATGAGAATTGTGTAAAGTGAATGAGGAAAAGTAAAGAAACCATAGAAATTTTTTATTTGACAGTATATAATTCTGCTCGGAGAGAAAACTGTGGAAAGAACTCTTTTTTTTTTCTCTTTAAGAATCATATCCATAGCCTACTTTTGGGGTTTTTATCCCCATCGTACCTAACTATACCCTTCTCGTCCCCTATGGTACTTGATATCCCTTGTTTTAAGAGACATTGCCACATCACTCTCTAGCGTCCCTCACATGAACCAGGGATATTTTGAAGACAGAGAGCGTGACTACTGATTTCTGTGTGCATCATTGCTTTATACTTGTTATTGGTTCTTATGTCCCTTGCTTCTAGTTATATTAATTGTGTGTCTAGAATGTCAAATATGGCTGTGTCAATTACATTCCATTAAATGTGTACCTCTTTTCTTTTCCTGTTCAAAGCATACTTGACTATTAGTGTCTTTCTTACAAATATCAAAACTTGTACTTTCTAACCAATAGATATTTGCACTTTACTTTTAGAGATACATAGATGTATAAACTACTAACTTTGCTTTATTGACATCATCAAAAACATGAAACTCATAAAATGTAAATAATCATTAAATAGGGTAGTAAACAATTGTTCAGGGGTAAAAAACAACTCTGCATTTTAGGATTTTGGCTTAGCTTCATAGCACAACACTAATGTAATCACACAAACCCCTGAAAACTACTTGTTCATTTTAATTTTTATCTATTTCACTTTTTGTAAAGCTCCTCAAAAAGCCAATGCACAAAGTTAAAAGGTAAAGATTTTCTCTCCTTTGCCACTGGTTGTGTTATCAGAATTGGCCCATCATCCATGTGCTGATAAGGCCTTTCTTCCTGATAATGACAGTTGCTGACTTTTAGCTCATCCTTGGTCCACACATCTTAGCTCATATCCACATTTTAGGTTGTTTCTGATCAATTATTCTAATTTTTCTAATATTAAGCACATTTATAGAAGCATTATTTCTATGGAAATATGAAAGAGTCTTTCATTTGTGGTTCATCAAACATATTATAGAAAGTATGTGAAAATACGGTTAATTTGCTGAGTCAATAAATTTCTTTATTTCTAAGTGGTAGAAATATATTATAACTAAAGAGCAACTTACCTAGCCTCTATATAATAGCTCCATAAAAGTATCCATCCAAACATAACAAATTCCCTTTTCCATGCAATATAGAGGCTCCTATTCTTACTTAGCCTTACTAAACAGGAATTTCACGAGTAACAGGTTAGTCCTCCCTGTGATATTTTTGTCACATGCAGAAAGAGGAAAAAGATTTACAATACAAATTATCTGGTCATATATTGGCCACATTCTTATTGTTTATGAAAGTCCAAATAGTAATTATTGGCCTTTTATTTCTAATCTTTCCATACATGAAAGGTTTATTTAAAGATATAGATAATGCTTCCAAGGGCTTCAATGTTAAAACTAGCGATTGTAGTCTGATAAGATATTCTACTAGCAATCAGCCATTTTTCGACCTGTTAGTGATTAACTGCAACCAGAGTAGTTAGTTATAACTCTTATTAGTGGTTTTTGTCCAGAACTCAGGGTAGGGGTACAATATAGAAATAAAAACTAATTGTATTATCTTTTATTTGTTTCGAAATTTCCAAAATTAGAAAGGTAAGTACTTTCACATCCACCATTAGACTTTTGATACTTGGCATTTAAACATTAGTGGACATCTTGAAGCTTGAACTATTATAATTTCTCCTAGATATGAGGTGAAAATGTGAAACCTATTCTAACCTTGTTGAAGTGTGTTTGTCTTGAGTATTAATAGACTGATAAGGTGAAAGCTACTTTATTGTATTGATGCATTGAGCTTTTGATCTACATTACATAAGGAATTAGGGACTGCAAACTGCTAGATTTTAAGATTCAAACTTTGCAGTCTGAAAGAAGTCTGACTATTAAAGAATTTCCTTCAATCTGCGTCTTAATGCTCCAAATGTTTACATTCTGCTCACAAATTTGCCAACAATGGCAGCTAGGAATGTTCATTCTACATTTGTATCCTTGTTCTGCTTCATCTGGCTTATAACATTCAGTCCCTCTAGCTGAAGCCTAAGACGAAATTGATCCAAGTTTGGGAAAAATAGTGTAGTTAGCAGTAGGGAATCAAATCTTAGAGAGCTGTAGGTTTCTCACATTAATCGAGCACTCTAGCTTCAGCATGGCTTGACTTTCAAGCTTTATAATGAGATATATTTAAAAATTTCCATTAGGGCCATTTTACATGTAAGGGCTGTAACCCCCATGAGGCCTGATACGGATCTTTATGCCTGCTGCATGAAGTTTGCTGTCATCTTGAAGCAGAGTGTTTACTTCCATGTCACTTGACCCTAGACCCAATCCAAGCCCCGAGCCACTCACCTAATTCATCTCTACCAATAAGTTTGGTAATTTGGAGAAAAGCCATCTTATTTCCAGATTTCCATGATTAAATTGTGCCCAAATCTGTTGTCCTGGCTTCAAGTATATTTTGGGGCAGCCAGTCCAGATTTTGGGCGGTTGCCCACTTTTAGTTTGCCATTGATAATTTTGGCACTCGGCTAGGTTGATGACCAAATGAAGCATTCTCTATGTGTTGACATTTACCTATGGTATGGCTGGGTCCTGGTTTTTGGCCTTACTCCAGATCTGTTTTTGGCCTGGCCCATGAGCTGCTCTAAGCTCACCACAATCATTTCACCTAATATTCCTTTCATCTTGAGTATTATGGCTATCTTTGAATGATCGACAAATAAGATTAAAATTTTTTGATTTGACTCAACAAAATCCATCATTAGAATTTGCTTATTCTTTCTTTAACGTGGATGCCATGATTATTACCACTGTGTCCTTTAATGTTATTTTTCTGCACTGTTAATACTACTGTGAAAATAAGGAGATACTGCAATATTTATGAACTTTCATAGAAGGAAATGTTGCAAAATTTATGGATTGAAAGAAAAAGTAGAAAGAATCTACTAGTCAAGTTGTGGAAGGTTACGCGATTTAATTAAACTAGGAACAGTTTGTGTAGTTATAATTACAGAGATTGTTACGTCAAAGATGTAAACTATGCATTTTCTGTGATAAGGTGGTCGGTGGAAAAGTTTCCCAGCTTTTTTTTATCGTAAAGTTGGGTTTGTAATAAAACAGTTTAATAGAGATGATAGATATGAGACAGCTGGTATGAGCCTGCATTCCAAATCATGTCTCCATAGTTATGTGAGTTTAACAAAGGATCTAGTAGTAGATATGAGCCTGCATTGCAAATCATGGCATAGTTATAGGCCAATGGAGGGCCAAACCTTGTTGAATTGCAGCTTTGATATATTCTCCAAATCATTGAGTTGGGATTTTTTGCTTAAATTAAAGCATCAGTTTAAGATATTATATAGACCATGTAACTCATGAACTACTTGATTTTAACTTTGTATACATGTAGGGATGACACAAACATGCCACAAGGCGGTGGAACAAGCACGAGTAGCAGCAGTCAGGCTAAATCTGGCTATGGATCCAGCTCTGGATCTAGCTCTGGTTCTGGATCTGATGGTGATACAGACTACTTTGGCATGATGTTTGGGAGTGGCGGACCACCATCCTTATCTAAGGCCTCCATTTTCTTGGCTATTGTTGTCGTTTCAATAATTTGCACGATTACTAATTACGATAACTTGATGTCCTTAACATTATTATGTCTATAGTTGTTAATCAAAACAATCAAACAAAATCCCGGAAAAAAAAAAATTACCAATTTTCAGTAATGTCCTGCGGCTTTGTAACTTAATCTGCTACCATGGGGGAAGTTATTAAACACAAGAACAACCCCAAAGTAGTATGGGCTGAGCTGAACTGTATATTTTGGAATCTTGAGAAATGCCTAATCTAATCACTAATTAATTATTCCTGAATTTTTAATGTGCTCATGAATCTTGTCTCCATTTCAACCTTTACCATCTAACGTTCACTAATTCATGTGAGGCCCATAAGGATAGATAGTGGATTTCATTAAATTGGATTAGACAAAATGGATTTGGTTACGCCAAAATTGGGCTAAGTGGGAAAGTCATTCAGCCTCCCAACATAAGCAATTAAGCATATACTTCTTTTGTGCTTTTTAGTTGACACATTGTGAATTTTGACACTATTTGTAAATTTGTTCTCTTCAGCTTATTTTCAGTTTAGTTCAGTTCCTAATTTCCTCATCTCATAAAATATTCAGTTCAGTAAATCAGAACAGGCCCTTTGAGTAGCTTTTGTGATTTATAGCAATTATAAATTATAATCTTGTTGAACCGTTTCAGTGTGAATTTTATTAATATCAACTTTCTATAATTTTTACACGGTGAGGATCAGTCTTTGATTAAAAAAAAAATTATAAAAAATAAAAAAATAATAATAAAATAAATATGTCTAAGGTGTAATCTCTAGCCATGTTGAAAATCAAAAATATTTATGGTTAGAGGTGTACGTTGGCAAACGTGATAAAATAAGTCTTCTTCCTCTTCCTATGAACTTTTTCTTACGGTCTTACCGTGATTCTATATTTCTATGTTGGTCTACCTTTGAGTTAAGCGCTTGAGCCTAATTCTAGAAAGTATATCAATTAAAAATTTACTCCGTATTGTATTTCTATATTGCTCTTGCTTTTAAAAATTGATTATGTTTCCATCCCATTTATTTTTAATTTTTAATTATTGGTCAATTATCTATATATGTTGGTAAATGGTGATTTTAGTCTTTTAGATTCACTTAACTCTTTTGGTTTTAGCTTGATATATGACAAGTTCCTCACATGAGTACAATCATATAGGGCCAACCTTAATTTAGGGTTTTAAATACATTTCTAGAATACAATAATGTTTTATGAGATCTTTTGTTATTACAACTCTAGTATTGAATTTAGATTGGATTAGATTGAATCGGACAAATTTAGACATGTCAAGTCGTATTAAGTAGATTAACAACAATGTACAACAAATAGTATATATGGAACAATATTTTCACATGAATTGTTTACAATAGTATCTTTATTTTCTTTTTCTAATAGAAGTTGCCAACTTCATTTTAATTTTTATGGGAGTTAGTAAAGTTTCATTTAAAGATGCTTTACAAATAAGTATTAGTAGCTTCATTAAAAGATGGTTTACAACTAATTTTCCCTTAAATATGGGTTAGGGTAATTAAAGTGCACAAATATTTGGATGAAATTAATCAACAATTGAGTTTAGTACTGTAGTTCCGACCCAAAATAAACGGGTTCCAGTGGGTCCGGAGCCTTGAAGGATGAGCATGTGAGACCAGGTATGTTCCCATATTTTGCGTCAAAAGATGCGTTTCACTTTTATACCAGTATTTTTTTGTTGGACTTAGCCCACTAAAGTCACTAACTACCAGGTACCAGCTCCTATTAGTCCTATACCACCGCTTAAGTTAGGGCTATGGCCTAGGGGTAACGGGTAATGTATTTAAATTAAACTAAATAAAAGTGGCATGTGTTAACCAATAATGTTTCATATTTTGCATATTTTGTAAATACAAACTAATACTATATTAGTAAACCTGGCAAATGGGTCATTTGGGTCAGGTATAGGTATGGTTAGCTAACATTCGATGGGTATGTATCGAACTGGGTCAATTCGAGTATCAGATCGAGTTAAATTAGGGGGTCAATTTTGAGTCGAGCAAGTTCAGGTCAGGTCAAAATCAGGTCGGATTATGTTAGGGTCATCATTTTGTGTCAATGCTATGGATCAAGCTCAAATCAATAATTTTATGCGGTTTGTGAGTTTATTTACAGTTGGAGATGAAACTGTTTGAGTTATTTATGGCACAAGGTATGTTTAAGCTCGGTTATTAGATAGTTATAGATCAGGACATTTCGGATATCACGTGTATTCTAGTCAAGCAATTCGAGTTAAAATAAGATCTGGTCAGTTTCGGATCGGGTGATTTCGGGTATCAATTCAACTTCAGGTTGGGTACAATAAGATCAGGTCATTTTAGGTATAAGGTCAACTCCACCTTCATTTCGAGTTTTTGATCGTTGTTACCGGGTCAAGTTTTGGGTCACGGGTCGGATCATTTGGGTCGCCAAGTCTAGTAATAGCAGACATGTGGCTAAATCCGACATTTTAGGTTAATAATGACGGGTATTTTGGACTATTTTTGAATCAATTCAAAATTATAGGCTAACCAAAACCCAAAAAATTATGAAATCTGACCAAGCAAACTTAGGCCTCGTTTTTTAGAGCCGCCCTGCTCTGCAGTGCTTTTCTCAGCTCTACTTCAATCTGCTGTGCTCTGCTTTAAGCAACAGTAGTAGTAGCAGCAGTAGTGTAGCAGTAGTAGTAGCAGCAGCAGTAGCAGCGTCAATAGTAGTAATAGAAGTAGCAGTAGTAGTAGTAGGAGGAGGAGTAGCGGTAGTAGGAGGAGGAGTAGTAGTAGGAGTAATAGCAGCAATAGCAGTAGTAGCAGCAGCAGCAGGAGCAATAGGAGCAGCAGCAGTAGCATTAGCAGCAGCAGCAGCAGCAGTAGCAGTAGCAGTAGCAATAGCAGTAGTAATAGTAGTAGTAATAATAATAATGCAATCTTCTCTGCTCGGCTCTGCTCCACTCTCCTTCAATCTGCTCTACTCTGCTGAAATCTGCTCTACTCTGCCCAGAAGCTCAAAAGAACAGGGCCTTAGGCTTGGACTTCTCGCTTAAATTATAGGCTGTCCAAAGCCCAAAACCAAGTCTTGTATAGGTTTTAAATATTAACAATGTTAGCTAATTCATTCAATTTAATGACGTTTTACGGAGTACAAATTTAGAGTTCCTCAGGAAGTAGTGCAAAAGTTAGAGTTGCATAAAAAAATCGCATGAAACAAAAGGTTACATAATATAATTTCTCAATTATTTTTACTGAATTGAAATTATTTTAATTTGACTGAACTTAAACTATTTTTACCGAATTAAAACTATTTTCACTAAACTTAAATTTATATATTGTAATTATTTTTATTGAAATGAAATTATTTACTAAATTTATTTTCAGTGGTATATCCCTAAAAACAGAGGGCGTATAATTGGAGATTTTATAACCACTAGAACTAGATTTAAAGTAGTAGTCGCCTAGTCGGTGATGCAAGTGAGGCTTTGAGGGTGGGAAAATAGATAGAAAAATCGAAAAAGGCCATATTCAATGAAACGTTATTATTGTTAATTTAATGGAGATCAATCAACCTCGCTAATTAAAGAAACAAAAGCAGAAAAATGATTTGTCTGTCGTCTCGTGGCATGTGCTTTTGTCATTTGGTAAACGAAGTATGGTGAGTATTAATTGTTCACACCTGTAACGTATGTCAAATTGCCAATCAATCTCACATTCATTGACAGTCTGGAACCTTTTTGGAGTAGTGGATTCACTGTTCCAATTACTTGTATAGTTAACATCTTCTACTACTTGTATATTACATGAAATTGTTCTTTTTTTGGGTGCAAAATCGCAATGAAATTACTCCTTTATTGGTTGCAAAATGAGGCTGCCCACATTAACCTGGCTGATATATATAGGCCTTGTTTGGCAAATGATAGTTGGCAGTTGTTGGTTGGCTGAATCACTTGGCTTGTTTGACCAGTTGGAAAGTTTGCATGTTTGTTTAAGTTGGCTATTAATATAGTGTTTAGTAAATTTAATTGTTGACTGTTTATTAGATAATTTATGGGCCAACAAGCTAAAAGCCAACAAAAAATGCTACTCATAGCAGCTATTTCATTTTGGCTTAAAAGCCAACTTTTTCACTGAATGAAAAGCCAATTAGCAAACACTTTTTTTGGTTGTTTGACCATATAAATAAGCCAAAAACCAAAAGCTAACCTAAAAGCCATTTACCAAACATGACCATTAACGAAGTAGTGCACTTCCTCCGTTTTTTTTATTTTTGCACCATACAAGTTGGACACAATAACTTTGGTAGTGAGAAAAAGGAAGAGAGAAAGGTAAAAATACAAAAGTGTCCATGATCATATACATAAATTAAAGAATAAGTTTGAAAAAATAAGGGTATGTTTGGTATTTTTAGAGTGAATAGAGATATTTGTTGTCTTAAAATAAATTTGGAGCAATATTTGTGAAACTTACTTAAAAGGCAAGTAGTATAATATTAAAAGAACACAAGAAGTATAAGGGTGTGTTCGGCGCTAGATTTTGAGTAGATTTTTAAATAGTTTTTAGTGTTTTGGCTTGGTCAAACCACTACTTAATAAAAAATGTGAGTGTGGGGCAAAGTAGTGGTTGTTAGGGTAGTTTTTAGTGTTTTGACTTGGTTAGGAAGTTACCACTAGGCAAAAATGTGAATTGGCCACCGGTTCAAAACCCCCTAATGCCACCGGTAACGACTGATGGTGGGTGAACTTGTAGGGTTTGGGGTATTTAAAGGGTTGGTTTTGTCTTCCAAAAAAAAAAAAAAAGGGCCGGTTTTTTTTATATTAGTAAGCCACCGGTTTTGAACCGGTGGGAATAATATTTTTGCCACCGGTTCGGTTTGAACCGGTGGCAATAATATCCCCGCCCATTTTTCCCCTGTTTTTTGCCACCGGTTCTTAAAAACCAGTGGCAATTGAGCGGTGCCTTTTTACTTTTTTCTACTGGTGTACGCGTGTCATTCCTGGTGTCTGTTTTAGTATTATGTTATTATTATTGATTACAAATAATATAAACACTTTATACCTAAAAAAATCATTTCTATGCTTCCTCGAAAAAAAATCATTTCTATAGAAATAAATACTACTTTGATCATTTAGGCAAAGAATAATCAATAAGTGGGCAACACTAATCTATATTATTACATTTTCTATTTATGGATTGATGCTTTACATATAAAATTACGTAATTTACCCAAAAAAAAAAAAAAAGATATTTTAACTTTACCTAGAATTAGACATATGATATAATTGTCAAACACAACATTATAGACTTATAGTCATACTATATTGTTGAAATCCTTAATTTGTGATAATATATCCGTAGTAGTAAAATTTCAGAAACAAAATTGTAAGTAATTTGAATATATAGAAATATTGAAATTGAAATAATTAAATAATGTTTTAAAGTAATTTCTATAAGATCTTTTATACTAATCAATATATTATTACTTTTTTGGCAAATTAAAATCTAATAACACCCCATTTAAATGATAATTAAAAAGAAATTGAAATAACTATTTAAGTAAGTATTATGAACACCAAGTAAAAAGGAATATATTTGTTATAACGCTATTTTTTTGAATGGAATAAGGAGAGGTGATTTCATTAAATAATAATAGTCATTCGGCACTTACAATCATCCCTTAAGAGATCTAAATTCTCAATACAGGAATTAAATACCCCTAAACTAATGGCATCGCTTCTGAACTGCTCCTGGATAATTTTAGATGTCTTTGCATTATTCTTGACGGAGCTCCATTGATGTATAGTCGCAAAAGAGATATAACTTGATTGATCATCAAGATGTGCAAATTTGTCAGACGAATCTTCTAAATCTGCACCCCTATACCAACAGACGAGCAATTCCATAAATTTACAAGACGAATCTTCTAAATTTGTATCCCTGCACACACTTAAACCAAACAAACAATAATAAACCTTACATGGAGGGACTGACTATAATCACCATACTGATGGTGATCTTTATTGGCCAAAAACATTAAATTAAAGAAGAATTTGTGGCTTACCATCGATAAAAATCAATGGAAGCCCGTAAGTTTTAATATGGTGGCTAGGTTTGAAGAGAGAGAACAGAGAAAACTTTAGGGTTTTAGAAGAGAGAGAAAAAAACTTATATTAGATTGTTATAAAGATAATATATAAGAGAAATTATTTTATTATAGAATCAAATATTAAGAAACAAAAAAAAAGTTAAAAGGAGAAGGGGAGTTTTGGAGGGAAAAAACAGCACCAAGATGTGACACGTGTCGCTCCTGGTGTCTGTTTTAGTATTAATTAAGTTATTAAGTTATTGATTGATTGTATCAAACTATCAATGATAGCTACAATTATGGTATGCTTTATTTTGAAGCTGAATATGTACAATTGTACAACTAGGTTTAATTGTTTTAGTAACAATGTAATGATATCATAAATGGTTGTAGTGATACTAAAATGAGTACAATTATACACCCGGCCTATTTAAAAATTGAAGTGATGTAATGTAATTCCATCACCTGTTGTTCTTCTATAAAATTATCAATATGTCATTAAATTAGTATGCAACACTGTTATTCATTTGGGACGCCTAGTCAACATGCATAAGAGTGATTTACATAACGATTGACCATGTAGATGAGAGAAGAGGTTAAATACTCCCCTCTATTTAAGTTATATTTAAGTTATAAGTAGTTTTTTTCACTATTTATGTCTCTCTATTGACTGTATTATATAATTATTAACAATTTCATGTAATTTATATTAATTAGATGTGATCAAAGGGGGTTGTGGCTGAGTTCAGGTCAAGCTGGAAGATAAAAAATCAGCCACTAAGGACATGTTCCAATTTACTGAAAATAACTAAATGAACTAAACTGAACTGATTGGGGCTGAATTGAACTAAACTAAACAGAGCTGAAATGAATTGTTTATGAGAGAAGAAAATTAGGAACTAAACTGAACTTATTTGAACTGAACTGATTGAAATTGAACTGAACTGAATTGAAATTAAGTTGAATAGAACGGATCCTAAGTTGGCCGGGCTAAGGTTTGATCCAAAATTTTTTGCCCAAAAGCCTTATATATAGACCAGACTTAATAGGATTTTCGAGTCGGGCAAATTATATTGACTAAAAAAATGCTTAAAATGCATGTCAATAGCCTGCCCAAAAAAATAACTAATTTTAGGTCGAGTCGAGCTCAAGTTCGAGCCGACTTTTAATGTCCAAGGCATGCCAAAATTCAGGTTGGGTCGGATTCATCTTGTTCACCTCTAATATCAATGTATATATATTCGATTGTCAACTTTTCAAGATATTTATGTATATACCATTAGAGACTCTAATGGGTGAATTGTGCATCAATAAGAGTGTCGGTCAACATGTTATACTTGACTCAAAACGAAAGGAATATTAGATGTTCCGTAGTAGCTAGTTTGATTAGCAACTTGCATTTGTTGTTATGTAAAAGGCTTGAAAATTAGTTTTTATTTAAAGCTACTTCATTGTACAAAATGATTAATAAGAAAATATGCATAATTTATTGCTTCGCATTAGTTTGTTAATAATTGATAATGAATCAAATTTGATCAAATTTAAGGTAGAACAATCATTTATCCACAACTACTATATACAAACTTTTCACATATAAACGCCTCAATTGCTAGGTTTTTCAAAACTAGCTTTGTAAACTCAAAATTCTATCTAAATCATCTCTAATAATATTGTAAAGGTGGCCTGGTTGTGGTTACGCCAAGAGTCGTGGAGGTGGTTGGTGGTTTTGAAGACACTTGTGATGGTGGTTTTAACGGTGGAGGTGGTGGCGCTTTAGGTTAGGCGCCCGATGTTAATAGTATAGTGGGAATAGTCACATATATCAAAGATCTAAAAGTTAATTTGCAATAGTTATTGAAGTATTGATTTTAGATTTTAAAGTGCTATTATAAGATATTGAAGTGTTGATGTCAAATACTAAAATGTCGATATAAGCCTTAAAAAATTGTTTATATAAGTTATTAAATTGTCAATTTAACCTACAAATTAAAGTTGTTGATGATAAGCAATTGAACCGCCATCGATATAAGTTTAAGCTATAAATTTGCTAATATAAGCAATTGCACTGTTAAAGTCATTAAATTGTCAATTAAGTTACGAAATTGTTGATACAAATAATAGTATATAAGCTATTAAACTACTGATATAAGCTATCGAATTATTGAGACAAGTTATTAAACTCTCAATCATAAAAGCTATTAATTTGCTCCTATTTTAGTCTTACACAATGCCTTCTTATTATGTTGCTTCATTAGCTTCAGCTCTTATCTTTTCAAGTGCAATACATAAATTGATCTATTTTCTTTAGCAATTCTCTTGGTTAAAGTTTCATGTGATATGACATTTAGTATCCAAGACAAATTATCTAAAATTTAATACTCATCTTACGGGTCTAATCTTAGGTTAATTAATATGCTTACTCAATGATAAACAATTTATAATAAGCACTCCTTATGATTAATAATTAATAAAGTCATGTGAAAACATCAAACAAATCTAACAACAAATTCTGAATCAATCTGCCAACACATAGACAGAAGTAAATTAAACAATAATTAAGAACCAAAAAGGAAATTTCATAATCAAACTATAGATTAACAATTTAACATTCATTATCACTACAAAACCAATTCATAATAAAACAAGTCTATTCTAGTTTATACCCTTTTCTCTTTTACAACTCTCTTTCATTCCTTATTTCTAGGATTCCTAAGTCCACCACCCCACCATCTCTTCTTATCATTACTTCTTTCTCTCTCCTCATAAAATTTCCAGTAAAAAACACATTACTTTTTTTTTTTTTTTTCCTTTTAATTTCCCCAAAATTTCCTTTTCCACTATTTTATACTCTGCCTTTAGAATCTATTTTTTGTTACTTACAAATTTATTTATTTTGCATTGTTACATATGTATGAATAATCAGTAATACTGTAAATTTCTGCAAATCTCCATTGTTGTAGTATGCAAGTAAGTTTAAGCTTTTTTATTTTTATTTTTGTACAAAAATTATGTTAGGTTGAATGATTTAAAATTTCGAGAAAAACCCATGTTCTAAGGAAAAAAATAGCATTAAATAATTTCTGGGTATTAATTAATAATTACAACCAAAGATTTCTGGGTAAAAAAAATATGCTTTGATTGGCACACTACTTTGGTTTTCTGCTGTCTGTTTGTTGGCTCAGTCTTTGATACTGTGTTGTTGTTTATCTTATTTTGCAGTTATTTAGAAGATGATGATGCCGGAGAAGTTGGTTAACTCGGTAACTCAGTGGCCGATTCTCAGGCTAACTCGCCGAGTTGGGGTTCTTGTTTCTGTAGCATTGTTAGCATTGTTGCTAGTTTGGAGCATTGATCAATCTGTTGTGTTTGATTTTTTGAGGTATCCAAGAGAAACTCTTTCTCAAAAACTACTTGATAATAGTACAAAATCTGCAAATTCTAAAACTTCTCAAAATTCTACTACATTATATGATGAATTTAATGCTACCCATGCCAGTTTTTTCAATGATAGTGATGTTTTATTGCCTAGAATAGAAAACCCAGATGAGGTTTTGGTTGATTCAAGTCAAAGTTATGTCAATGTTTCATCTGGGTTAGACTATGGTAATGGGGGTGATAGTGATAGTGATAGTGTTGGGGTTGGGGTTGGTGTGCCTAAGGGGCAATTAGAGGGGGATTTGGATCGATTTTCGGGTGAATTTGATCCGAAAGGCGAAACAAGGAACTTGAGTCATGGTTTAGATTGGGTATCAGTTGAGTTTGAGCAGAATTATAGCTCAAATCTGTTGTCGAGGTGGTTGGCACCAGGGGGCGAGGCTTGTAAAGATTCGAAAACGGTTGATATTAGGTTTGTTGGGTTTGATGATGGGAAGGAAATTGTGTTGTCAACTGGGAATGCTCATGAGGTTGTTTTTCAGGCATTGGATGAGTTGGGAAATCTTCGTTGTGTTGGAGATGATTATTTTGAGATTGATTTGTCTGGTGAATTGTGGAAATCGCGGCCACCCATTAAGGATTGGGGCAATGGGACTTACTCATTTACTCTTCAAGTTCATCCTGATTTTCCTGGAACTTATAATCTCACCGTTATCTTACTATTCCGGCACTTTGAAGGGCTAAAGTTCTCAACTGCTCGATTTGGATATGATCAGCAGCTTCGAAATATTCCTGTTACGTTTACTAAATCTGAAGCTATCTTGCCAGAATTGCATTTGTGTAGGAAGTCTGATTTCAATAGAGATGTTTGGACGGGGAGATGGACAAGGCATGGTAAAAATGATGCTTGTGAAATAAGCAATGATGGGCGGTATAGGTGTTTGGAATCCGACTATCCTTGCACTAACCCATGGTGCAATGGCTCGTTGGGGATGCTAGAGAGTAATGGTTGGGTTTATTCTGCCCATTGTTCCTTTAGATTACTTTCTGCTGATGATGCTTGGAATTGCTTAGACAATCGGTGGCTTTTCTTTTGGGGCGATTCAAATCATGTGGATACCATTCGCAACATTTTGTTCTTCTTTCTTCGTGTTCCATATCAGGAACTAGATGCAGTCTCTAGGCGTTTTGACAAGATTTTTACAAACCCAAAAAATGAGTCACAGTCTGTTAGAATTACAAACATCTTCAATGGTCATTGGAACATGACCAAGAACTATGAAGGCCTAAATTCACTAGCAAATGAAGGATACCGAGATTTGGTGAAGAGCTTCTTCAATGGGTCTGCTGTACCTGACACTATCATATTGAATTCAGGTTTACATGACGGAATTCATTGGCATAATGTTAGGAGATTTATTCATGGGGCAGAATACGCAGCTTTATTCTGGAAAGAGATTATGGAAGGAGTGAAGCAGAAGGGCTTAGCAGTGTCGAATTTTATCTTCAGGTCAACAATCACCACAGGAGGATATGCTCGAACTCTTTCATTCAATCCCAGTAAAATGGAGGTGTTTAATGGCATCCTCCTGGACAAACTGAAGGCAGCCGGTTTGGTTACTGGGGTTGTAGATGATTTCGACATGACTTGGGCATGGCATTTCGACAATAGGTGCAATGACGGTGTACATTATGGAAGATTTCCAGCAAAAATGAAATGGAGAGATGGACAAATCGGTCACCAATATTTTGTTGATTTGATGCTTGGCCAAGTTCTGCTGAATGCTATCTGTGCAAGATGACAGTTTTTGTACCATAAATTCATTTTCGATCCAAACTTCTACCCTGGTGGGTAGAAAGATCCGGTAGATACGAGTACATTCAGCTAGAGGAAATTCAATTCATTACAAGGTCAATAGAGCATCTGTATAATGTGTCAATTTTTTCGTTACCCAATTGTTTGGTTGAGCTACATATAGGCTATATATGTTAATATTCACAGGGTACTCCCTCCGATACAGACTAATAGTCACGTTGATAGTGCCATTGAACTATTAACGTGACAATCAAGTTTGGACGTAGGTTGTACATTACACGTATCAAATCATTTGTATGACTCCGTATTTGGAGAGACAACCATGTTTATGTCAATTCCAATGTGCTAAACAATAGTTTGCACTTCATTATTATTGATGATTTTTATAATATTATACAGTACTCCATTTTATGAGCCAATTGTAAGACCGTGTTTGGCTAATCTTGTTGATTAAATTAACACCAGAATAAAATAATTTTGGAAGCATAAAATTATTAAAGATAAAGGGCACTAAATCATAAATGCGGTATGTGTTAGAGGAGTGAATAATAAATGCTCGAATAGCTTACAGAGGGATTCACATGATTGGTTGAGTGTGTTTCATTGCAATGGAGTAAAGTTGTGAAGCCAACAACCTTTTGTAGGAAATTTCTAGCTTCCTAACCATCTTTGTTTGACCTAAGTGTAGTTAGAATTTTTTTAGTTGCCCGTACTTGTTGTACGAGTATTTTCTAAGGTTGGGAATAAGTTTACGTGTTTAAGATATAAAACATGTTTTACAATTGGATAATGATATGGTTACATGTAAGCACTAATACATTTTATAAATGGTATGTCCTCAGTTTCAAATGAGTTATTACGTTTTAACTTTTGATAGTATTCATAAATGTATCTTTGTTTAGATTTAGTAATTAGATAATTAAAAAAGTACATGTGAAATCTGATTAGATTTTTCGTCATATAATTGGACAATTGGTTGTATCTAGTGAGGTACAAGAAGTTGTAAAATTTGCTCATTTGAATTAAATGAGCAAAACTAGACTAATATGTCTTGCATGGACCCGGTTCACATTAACTTTATGTGGACCGAAGCCCATCACTCCATTTGTGACATTTACCCTAGACGAAAGAAAGAGTGGGAGATTTATTCTCTTTATCCACTGTTCTTCTACCCTCTCTCTCCTCTTTAACAGATTATCTTTCACTGTTTCACACGCATGGTCGTTCTTCCCTCTCCCTCTAAAATTGCTTTAAATCAATTTCAGGGATACTTTCTCTCTCATCTCAAATAATTTTGGGGATTTTTTTTTTCTAACCTGTCAATTGATATATATATATTTGATTTCAATTATTGTTCAACTTCGTTTTGAAAGAATTCTATGTAATCGAAAGCAATTACAAAGGTAAACATCAAATGGAATACTTGAAATTTGTTATAATCAGTTTTGATTTGGCATAATCGGTTTTGTATCAGTACAATCAGGTTTACAACACAATTAGTTTGATATGATATAATCACTTTTTTATTTCTTATAATCACATTTAGTTTGATATAATCACTTTTATTGAGATATTGTCGTATATTAGGAGATTTGATAGAATATTTCCTCATATTTATCTTTTATATTTTAGTTAATTCATAATATCTTTGTAACTCTATATATTCCCAATTATTTTCAATGAGAAGGCAAGCAATTCTACTCTAATTATTTTCTACTTCTCTCTAATTTGTCATGGTATCAAGAGCAGGTTAAAATTTTTTTCCTTCAAAATCACAACCATGGCCGGTGGTGAGACACCACCTTCGTCCCCTTTACCTATAATTGTGGGTAATGCAAAAATTCATGAAAATCATCTATATCGTCAATTTGATGATACTTGTTGGATTATAGATACCGGAGCTACTCATCATGTTACCCGCAATATATCTTGGTTATTTGACACTCGTTATATTGAATGTCCCGTTGGATTGCCGAATGGTGAAAGTGTTTTTGCAACTTTGGAAGGATTGGTCAAATTATCCGATCAAATAACTATCTCTGGAGTCCTTTTTGTGCCACATCTTAATTGCAATTTACTTTCGGTTAGTATATTAGGAGATTTGATTTGATAGAATATTTCCTCATATTTATCTTTTATATTTTAGTTAATTCCTGATATCTTTGTAACTCTATATATTCCCAATTATTTTCAATGAGAAGGCAAGCAATTCTACTCTAATTATTTTCTACTTCTCTCTAATTTGTCAACTTTTCATTTTTTAAAATCACATTTTGTTTAATATAATCACTTCTTATTTCTTATAATCACATTTAGGTTGGTATAATCACTTTTTATTTCTTATAATCACATTTGGTATAATATATTCACTTTTCATTTAGTTTAATATGATTGTAACACTCTTCGTTTACTCCAATTTGATGAATTTTCAACTCTAGTTTGATGAAATTTTAACTCTAGTTCTGACTGCCATTGTTGATTTTGATGAATTTTCTCCTCTCGTCTTTACGTTGTTAAAGTGTAATGCAGAGTACATCAAAGGAGGAGAGAGAAAAAAAGAAAGAAGAAAGAGAAAAAGTCTGTTAAAGAGGAGAGAGAAAATCAAAAGGAAGAGAAAGAAAAAGTGTGTGATTTAAGCTTCTTAAGTCTGATAAATCACTTGACTTTACTCGGTTCACATTAATAATAATGTACACCGGGACTATTATAGGGCCTGTTCTCATTGACTGAACTCAGCTGAACTGAACTGAACTGAACTAAACTGAACTCAGCTGAACTGAATTGAACTGAACTCAGCTGAACTAAACTGAAATGAATATTTTATAAGAGAAGGAAATTAGGAGCTGAACTGAACTGAACTGAACTGAGCTGAACTGAACTGAACTGAACTGAACTGAACTGAACTGAATTTCAACGTAAGAGAACAGGCCCATAGTCTTTATAAAACTAGACTCCATAAGAGTTACTTGTATATGTTATTGATTACAAATTTCATTTTACTCCTTTCCATTTATACTAGTAAAAATAATCTTTATTTGGATTGGAAGTATGGAATTATTATTGTTGATAAGTAATATTGAAGCATAATCAATAAATAAATAATACTAAAGCAAACATTCGGGTTTGACAAGTGTCAATTCCTTGTGCTAATTTTTCCCCCAAAAATCCCCCTATTCTTTTTTTTTTCCTTTTTTTTATTCTTTTATTTTTTTATTTTTTTATTAATATCATCTACTACTTATTGTAAAATTTGCACAAAATATTCAACATATCTTATAATTGTAATAATTTTAATTCATTTATTTTCCTTATTTATATTAAAATATTTTCCATATCTCTTACTTTGTACTCCCTCCGTTTTTAAATACTTGCTCCACTTTCCTTTTCCGGTTGTTTTTAAATACTTGCTCCATTTCTTTTTCTGGAAAACTTTTACAATATTTAATTCATTTCTCACACTTAGGGCCTGTTCTCATAGACTAAACTCAGCTAAACTGAACTGAGCTGAAGTGAACTGAACTGAAATGAAAATTTTATAAAAGAAGGAAATTAGGAGCTGAACTGAACTGAACTGAGCTGAACTGAACTGAACTGAACTGAACTAAGCTGAACTGAACAGAACTTAACTGAACTGAATTTCAACGTAAGAGAACAGGCCCTTAGTGTACCCAACATAATACTCTCTCTCCTCCTATAAAAGATAATATAGTTATAAGTGGTCTTGTTAGATTCGTCTCATTGTATATTTTATTAATATCATGTTTTTATAATTTTTACGTTTATGGAAATAAAGATATAGATTTTTTAATACGCGTCTTGGAGACCGCGCATAGTCAAATGGGACAAAAATAGGGACAGAGGGAGTATTTTATTATTTTCTCCAATTTCTCCTAAAACTCTGCGCATTGAGAAATGGAGCAAGTATTTAAAAATGGAGGGAGTACATTTTAAAATTTAAATTAGGGGTGCCAATTGTGTCGTGTCGTGTTCCTGTTCGAAATTAAACGGTTTGGGAGACCTCAACACTAACCCGACTCATATAATGACTGTGACGTGTCTTGTCGACCCGTTTAATTAAACGTGTCGAAATTCTCGACACAAACCCGCTTTTTTCGTGTCTTGTTCATGTCATATTGTCGTGTTAAATGAAAAAATACTCGCATCATTCAATAAATCTATAAAAATTTTCATGATTTATTAGGATTGTTTTCTTAGTTGGGTAGAGTCGTGTTAATACTTAATAAATATATTATAGTTGTATTTGGTCCATGATTTGTTTATTAAAAATATTATTACTTTTCTAATTAAAAGTAATGAAAATACCGTGCACAGCACGGGCCTTCATCTAGTTTTGTCTATTAATGGCTAGTAGTTAGAATAGAGAGGAAATAGGAAGAAAAATAGTGTGTCCAAGTTTGCACATCAATCAATCAATTACATACTACTAAAAGCAAATGTAAGGGGACACTTGGCTATGTATTATCGAAAAAATTCCCGCCAAAATTTCTTTATAAAAAAAAATCATTATTATATCAAAATAAGATTACATTTAGATTATGACTTTTATTTTATATAAAATCTAAAGTAAACTTTCTAAAATATCAACTAGCATATTATAACTATTACATCAATTACATACTACTAAAAGCAAATGTAAGGGGACACTTGGCAATGTATTATCGAAAAAATTCCCGCCAAAATCTATTAACTATTACTAAAACAAAACATTGATGATGTCATCAATTTCTTAAAGTGCTTACGTGTCAAACTCTCATAAAAAAATTTCCCTCCAATTTTCACCTATGATGTCATCATTTTTTTAAAAAAAAAATTTTGTGCCTTTTTAGCTAGAAACTAGGACCAATTAGGTGTGAAATTTGAATTTGACATCAATATTGTTATATACTTCACACTACTTTTGGATATTCATAACACAACAATATTAAATAGACATAGATATTGGTAGCTAATTATACACATTTTTTTGAACAAATTAATACACATTTTTTTAATTTTTTTTTAATAGTAAATACACATTTATTTAGCTTCCACTCTTAACGTATAAGCTTAATGAATTATACATTTATACAACATTAATATATTTAATCTAACCATCATTTTAGTATATTTTTAATAACATTGTAAATATTACATTATGATGCAGAATTTTATAACTATTTTTTTTAAGTACTTGTTTTTTTTTTTTTTTTTTTTTTTTTTTTTTTTTATATATATACTACTATATATTTATATAACAAATTTTTTTAAAAAAATTAACGAGCCAAATCATGTTAGAAAGTTATCAATAATAAAAGATAAAAAATTTATACAAAAAAATTACTAATCAACACCGTGCAACGCACGGGTACTAATCTAGTTACTTTATAAAAAAATCATTATTACATCAAATTAAGATTACATTTAGATTATGACTTTTATTTTATATAAAATCTAAAGTAAACTTTCTAAAATATCAACTAGCATATTATAACTATTACAGATTTAAATATTTTCTCTTACATGTTTTTATTGTTTTAATACATTTCACGCATTTTAATACCTGTTCAACTAGTTCATTTTTTTTATATATATACTGTAATATTTTAATTATAATTATTTAACATTCGTGCATTGCACAGGATTCAACATAGTCTACTCTATTGGCACTCAAATATCACATAAATTTCCTTCTGACCAATTTGTTTAGTTGACATTAAAAAAAATGGAGGAAGCCACATAACATGAGAATTATAATTTACCACAAAATATGGATTCACCCACTCTTTTGGTTATTCACAATTTTTAAGATTACAAATTTAACATAACAGCCAACACTGGTGTAATAAATATTTAGGAATTTTATGTAGGAAGTAATTTTTAATAAAATGGATATTTCTAAACCAAACAAGATATAAGAGAGCGAAAAAGAGAGAGAAAATGGTTTTCATTGCAATTATTCTCATTTATTAAAATATTTACCTGCTCCCAAAGAAACTATTTTTATTTACAAAAATAATTTTCCTGCTGTAATCGTAAATATCCCTATTTAATTTCCATCGTTGACTCAATGCCTTAATACTTGATATATGTGACTTCTAATCATTGCTTTTTATTTAACTTAATAATTGCATAAAATAGTTAACAATCTTGTAGGAATGAAGAGAGTGTTAAATTAATCACAAAAGCTCAATAATATTCACTGTATTTCTCATTGGTCTTCTCGGCCACAATACATGTATATATAATGCTAGGGTAACAAATACCCTAAAGCTCCACAATATTCTATCATATCTTTTACATAAGATATGCTCCCTAAATATATCGCAATAATATCATAATAATATTCTAGAATATCTAGAATATCTCCAATACCCCCCCCCCCCTCAAGTTGGAGCATATAGATCACATATGCCCAACTTGCAGGATAAAAATTCAAACTTGACTTTTCCCAAAGCCTTTGTGAAAATGTCAACTAATTGAAGCGTTGTAGGCACATATGAAGGTTTGATGAGGCCGTCTATAGTAGCATCTCTCACAAAATGACAATTAGCTTCAATACGTTTCGTCTGTTCATGAAAAATTGGGTTATGCGCAATGTATAATGCTGATAATTGATTGTCACAATATAGGTGCATGCCACTCTCATGTCGTACACCTAAATCTCCCAAAAGCCACTTTAGCCAATGCAACTCACAAGTCACTGTGGACATCGATTTATATTCTGCTTCGGCGGAGCTTTTAGCGATGTGGGTTGCTTTTTGGTCTTCCATGACACATGAGATAGACCAAGGAACACAAACCAACCTGTCAAGGAACGTCGGGATATTAGACAACTTGCCCAATCTGAATCACACCATCCTTCCAAACTGTAGAGCACTATCAGATCGCAACAATATTCCCTAACCTGGACTCTTCTTTAGATATCTCACAACCCACAAGGTTGCATCCCAATGCTCAACCCTCGGACTCTGCATAAATTGGGATAAAATATGCACATAGTAGGCCAATTCCGACCTAGACGCCTAGTGACAGACAAATAGATCAAATATCCTATAAGACCTCTATACCTCTCCACATCATGGAAAAATTCACTATCCGTCAGAGCTAGTCTGTGGTTTTGCTCCATGGGTAAATATGCGGGTCTTGCTTCAAGCATCCCTGTTTCTGTAATAATATCTAAGGCATACTTTCTGTGACACATGAAAATTCACTGCTTGTTTCGGGCTATCTCTAGCCCCGAAAAATATTTTAGAATTCCCAAGTCTTTTTTTCTTGAAACAGTTCCCTAAATATGCTTTGAATGACAACATGGCGGTTTATTATTCCCTGCAACAATTAAATCATCAACATAGACTAGCACATTAAGTTGAATTTTCCATCTCGTCAGAGTAAAAAGGGAATAATCATTTTATGACTTTTTAAAGCCATAATTTTTCAAAGTCGTTGCCAATTTTGCAAACCAACAACGAGGAGCTTGCTTCAAGCCATACAATGACTTCTTCATCCTACACACTTTCCTAGAATTATTTTTGTCAAAACCAGGGTGAATTTTCATGTGTACCTCTTCCTCCAAGTCACCATGTAAGAAGACATTATAAACGTCCATTTGATGAATTTCCCAATTCTTCACTGCTAGGTTAGTTCGGATCGTCACCATTTTAGCCACCGGAGCAAATGTTTCATTGTAGTCTAGACCCTCGACCTGATGATGGCCGAATATGACTAATCTAGCCTTCAATCTCTAAAGATTTCCATGCTCATCGTAAGCTTGGGTTTCATAGTGGCTAAGTGATCAATAATTTGCTTAATTTGAGCCGAAGTCACACCCGAAAGAGCTGCTCCATCAGTTGCGGTGGCTGCTCTACCTTGCATGGGCTGAAAGAGGACTGCCCCCTGTTTCATTTGCATGTATAGGGGTAGCAGCAGCACCTCTTCCCCCCGTATGACCTACTCTTGCTTAGAGCCGGAATCACCACCACGACCTCGACCTCGACCTCGACCTCCACGACCACGATTCCCCACCAAGGTGGATAGCCATGAATTTGGAAGCACCTTGATTCGTCATGGCTAACACGATTGCAATGATTGCAAAACTTGTCGGCATCGTCACTCGAACGTTGCGGTTTAGAGGTAGTATCATGTTGTAGTTTAAAGGCCATAGGACTATCCCGAGCCGCGGAACTAGTCATGGTTTCGCCTCCCCGCAAGCATTCCACTTGAATGAGTTGTTGATATGCCTTGTCAACAGTCGGTAGGGGATCTTAAGCCAGGAGTTGTCCCCTAATTAAAGCATATGCATCCTCCAAACCAGTCAAATAATGGTGCACGAAGTCTTCCTGCCGCAATTGTTCCACCTGTGCCATGATGTTGCACTTACACGCCCCACACTTACAAACAGGGAAGGTAATATAGGTTTTTAATTCATCCCATATTTCTGAAAGTCGACCAAAATAAGTAGCTATAGAATCTGAATTGCCTTGTTTGCAATCTCCCAAGGACAATTTTAATTGACAAATCCGTGTACCACTAACTACACAAAATCGTCTTTTAAGATTGTTCCACAACAATTGAGCATCATCATATTCACCAATGGTAGCCCGCACCGAAGGATCCAAGGTGTTTGTGATCTAAGCTACCAACATTGAATGAATCGCCACCCAATCTTCTAGTTTGGCTTCATCAATTGGTTTCTTGATGTAGGAGATTATAGGTACTAAATGCAGAAATAACATGAATCATATTCACATAGCACCAAACCAAGGATCTCATGCATAACACATAAAGAAGTAAGAATTATACCTTTGAAGCGTGATTCCACGGTGATCGAGCAAGAACAATGGGGAGATAAAGAACCTCAAACGTGATTCCTCTACTTGGTCCACGGGCACAGATTAAGACCTCCACTAATGCTAGTTAGTCGCGAAAGAAACCTTCTATCGACCTTCTACGGAGATGAACGAACGATCAACTAGCCAAGAACCACCGCGCAACACCACGTGGGCCACTAGGGATGGCCGGCCGTGGGTGAGAGGGGAGAGCGAGGGGCGTGCGTGTGAGAGAGAGAGGGTGAGGGCTTTTGGATGTTGGTTGCTTAGATTCACAATTTACTGTATGTTAATTGTGACTTGATTAATCAACCCTAGGCAAGACTATTATTTATAGATCGTATCTCTAAATAATAGTCCAAGTCCAAATCCAAGCCCAATTCCTAATCCCACTCAAATTACACTTAGCCCAATCATACTTATGACTAATTAATTGCTCATGAGGCCCATTAATGGGCCTCTAACTTGCTTAACCCATTACCCTTGTGTGTGACCAATATAGGATCCATTCTAAAGGGCTTTGGACCATTTGACTAGCCCAAAGATCATCTCTCATAGTCTAGCAACAGAGGATGACGCCCCAATAGAATGAACTTATTATCTCCATAATAGTGATCCTTGATATATCTAGTAATTGCACTTATCGAAGACACAATTCCTTCAATCTCCCACTTGTTTGAGACAAGTGCGCAATATCCAAATTCCTTAAGTCATTTTGTGTCGATTTGATAATATGATTGCATCTTATGTAATCAATATTAATCTACAAATCATTTCTTGAAAGCTGAGTTAGAATTACAAAACAAATGGTTACTATGTAACACATTTGAGCACGGCCATGCATTTTCTAAATTCTCCCTCTTCAAGAGGCCAAAACAAGACACATTCCTAATTAAATAGGAAGACTCTATCCAATCTTGTGGCAACCAAAGCTCCCACTCAACTTCTGAAATAACCAGGAAACACCCTTTATAATCTCCAGTTACGGGCAGACGTTTGAATGTACCACAGTTATATCATCCATTGAATGAGATCAATGTTCCACTCATGTCAAAGGAATCCACTAATATATCCGGAAGTTCTATACTTGAACTTCAAAGTAGGTCTATAGTTCGATCATGCATCATTCATGCATATCCATGTGATTGACCGAGCATCACTACGCTCCTATAGCCCATGAAACTGCGCTATCCAATCAATCTTAACATGCTAGTCCAAATTGAAATCATTTATGTCCACTTTAATGATTCCGAACTAGGAACTTAAATAATGTATGAATTTTGTTCACCTGTGGGGTTTCATTCAAAAGGTCATTAACCTAGTGAGCCCATCAATTCATAATTATTTTGGACATTTTATTTAATATTGAAACCACAATTAAATAAGAGAAATGATAATTTCTGATTAAACATAATTCTGCAAATGAATGTATTACATATGTAATTTATTTTCTCAAAACAAATAACAACTTCTAATTACACCATTCGCTTCAATCCAGTTGCACTAGTATGCTTCTCATGCATAGGCATTGGAAGGGGTTTATTAAGCGGATCAGCGATGTTCTCATCCGTGTGAATTTTGCTCATCTTGACATCTCCTCTGTCAACGATCTTTCGAATGAGGTGAAACTTCCTCTCTACATGTTTGGATTTGAAGTGTGACCTAGCTTCCTTCGATTGAGCAATGGCTCCATTATTGTCACAGTATACCTCGATTCCCTTTTGAGCACTTGGTACGATATCCAGCTCAGTTAGGAACTTCTTTATCCAAACAGCTTCCTTAGCTGCTTCAACAGTAGCCAAATACTCTGATTCTGTCGTAGAGTCTGCGACAGTGCTTTGCTTCGAACTCTTCCAGCTCACTGCTCCTCCATTCAGACAGAAAATGTATCCAGATTGAGATCTGAAGTCATCCCTGTCTGTTTGGAAACTCGCATCCGTATAACCTTTGACAACCAACTCATCTTCGCCACCATATACTAGAAACATTCCTTTCGTCCTTCTCAAGTACTTAAGGATGTTCTTGGCAGCTGTCCGGTGTGCTTCACCTGGATTTGCTTGAAACCTGCTGCACATGCTTAGAGCATATGCAACATCCGGCCTTGTACAAATCATGGCATACATAATCGATCCTATTGCAGAAGCATAAGGAATGATAGCCATACGTCTCATCTCATCTGGCATAACCGGGCATTGAGATTTACTGAGCGTAATGCCATGGGACATGGGGAGAAAACCTCTCTTGGAGTTTGTCATCTCAAACCTGTCAAGAACCTTATCAATATAAGTCTCTTGACTTAGTCCAATCATCCTTCGAGACCTGTCTCTATGGATCTTGATTCCCAAAATGTACTCGGCTTCACCTAAGTCTTTCATGGAAAAACAACTCTTCAACCATTCCTTGACTGACTCAAGCATTGGTATGTCATTTCCCATGAGAAGTATGTCATCCACATACAAGACTAAGAAAACTACGCTGCTCCCACTAGACTTCTTGTATACACAAGGTTCCTCTTCGCTCTTGACAAAATCAAACCTTTTGATCGCTTCATCAAAACGAAGATTCCAACTCCTGGATGCCTGCTTCAATCCATAAATGGATTTCTCAAGCTTGCATACCTTTCTAGGATTTTCTGGATCTTCAAAACCCTCAGGTTGTGTCATGTACACTTCCTCCGTCAAGAACCCATTCAAGAAGGCGGTTTTGACATCCATCTGCCAAATTTCGTAATCGAAAAATGCGGCAATCGCTAGAAGAATCCGAATGGACTTAAGCATTGCTACTGGGGAAAAAGTTTCATCATAGTCAATACCATGAATTTGTCTGTACCCTTTTGCAACCAGTCTTGCTTTATGGATGTAGGCATTTCCATCCTTGTCTGTTTTAATCTTGTAGACCCATTTGCAACCAATGGGTTTTACCCCATTAGGCAAGTCTACTAGGGTCCACACTTTATTTTCAGACATCGACTCCATTTCGGATTTCATGGCCTCAAGCCATTTATCTGAGTTGGGGCTCACCAAAGCTTGCTTGTAGGTTGTGGGTTCCTCATTCTCCAATAAGAAGATTTCAGAATCCTCAGTTAACAGAACCTCGACAAACTGTTTGTTTCTGATTCTGGTAGACCTACGTGGGGTAGGAGCAACAGTAGAAATTTTCTCTCCAACTCCTTGAAGATTTTCGCATGAATTAGATTCAAGTGGGACGATAGGAATCTCGCCAGTGGAATTAGCTTGCTCCGACGCATGATTAATCGTTTCATGCGCATTCGCCTCTGACGTGGTGTTATCCACATCCATTTGTTGCTCGTCTCGAATTTCTTCGAGAACCACTTTACTCCCACTTGGCTTTCTAGATAGAAATTCCTTTTCTAGAAAGACACCATCGCGAGCAACAAACACTTTGTTATCTTCGCGATTGTAGAAGTAATACCCTTTTGTTTCTTTGGGATAGCCCACAAAGAAACACTTGTCTGATTTAGGGTGTAGTTTATCGCCTTGTAAACGTTTTACATAGGCTTCACATCCCCAAATCTTGAGAAAAGACAACTTTGGAGCTCTTCCATTCCACATCTCATATGGAGTCTTTTCTACAGCTTTGGATGGGCTTCTGTTTAGTATTCTTGCAGCTGCTCCTAATGCATATCCCCAAAAAGATATGTGAAGATCAGTAAAGCTCATCATGGACCTAACCATATCTAGTAGAGTCCTATTTCTCCTTTCTGACACTCCATTTAATTGAGGTGTCCCTGGAGGGGTTAATTGTGAAAGTATTCCACAATTAATCAGATGTTCATCAAATTCTTGGGTTAAATATTCGCCACCACGATCAGATCGTAATGCCTTAATTGTTTTCCCAGGCTGGTTTTGTACTTCATTTTGGAATTCTTTGAACTTTTCAAAGGCTCCCGACTTGTTCTTCATTAAGTAAATGTAACCATATCTACTTAAATCATCAGTAAAAGTAATGAAGTAACTAAACCCACCCCTAGCTTTTGAACTCATTGGTCCACACACATCTGTATGTATGAGTCCCAAAAGGTCACTAGCTCTTTCACCTATACCCGTAAAGGGTGACTTAGTCATTTTCCCAAGCAAGCATGACTCACAGTTTTCAAATGATTCATAATCAAAAGAAGATAGGAGTCCATCCTTATGTAATTTCTGAACGCGCTTTTGGTTAATATGTCCAAGCCTACAATGCCATAGGTAAGTTGGGTTTGAACCATCTGTTTTCTACTTTTTATGATCTATGTTGTAGACATGAGTTGCATATTCTAAAACATACAAGCCATTGATTAACTTAGCATTAGCATATAACATACTTTCTTTCGAAATAAAACAACGTTTGTCTCTTATTTCAAATGAAAAACCTTCAGTATCTAAAACTGGAACTGAAATAATGTTTTTAGTAATGCTAGGTACGAAATAACAGTTATTAAGTACTAAAATAAGTCCAGAAGGAAGTCTTAAATGATAACTCCCAATAGCAAGTGCAGCAACTTTTGCTCCATTTCCTACTCGAAGTGTTACTTCTCCTGGATCTAGCTTCCTACTTCCTTTCAAGCCCTGCACGTCCTTAACGATATGAGCACCACAACCGGTATCGAATACCCAAGTGGAAGATGAAGTAAGATTAATCTCTACAACAAAAACATCAAGTAACACCTTACCTTCTGTTTTCACTGGTGTGTAATGGGGACACCCTGGTGTATGGGCTTGCCATCCACCACAAAAGAAGCACTGGAAATCTCTCCTTATCAGGTACTCCTCAGCATGGTTAAGTAAGATGTTGATCAAATTTGCTGATGACCCCTCATCATTATGAGAAAGTCTTACAATGTCAAAACCAGCATGGAGCGAGAACAAGATAATGTCACGCGCAGAATCATCATCGATCGGTTTCCCAAGGATATCCATTTGATTGATCATATCAACCAATTCATTGACATGGTTCCTTACTGACTGACCAGGTAAGAGTTTCTTTGCCATTATCTTACCATGAATCCTGTAAGTCTCATACCTTAAACTGTCAGCCCAGGAATAGTAAATCTGAGGGATCGAGTTAACGATCTCTCTTACATTTGGATCGTTGACACCTCCACTACCCAATGCCCCCATGCCACCTCTACATATAGCACGAAGACATTGATACAAGTTGGTCACTTCATACCGTCTGAACCTATTATACCAACAGTTTGGAATAGATTCCAGTATTAGGTACTTGACCCTTTGTGCATCCAAAACTAATTTTGCATGCATTTCAGGATCCTGACCAGGAGCACACTTGTTCTCAATGGGTACATACAGACGAGCTTCAAGCTTGTGGCTTGTGAGAACATTTCTCAATTCGCCCTCCCATTGCCTGTAGTTTCTGAGATTTAGCCTTAAATTGAGTTTCATTGGTAAATCTGTGTTGTCATATAAGTTATTCATCTACAAACAAAAACAAAACGAGGCAAAATTCAATAATTATGTTTAACGAATTTAAAGTACCACAAACAATATTAGTAATTATTGGTAACTTTAAAGCACTTTATTCAATTTTAAATGATCCCTATTGAATAAAATGATTCCAAGATCCTTTATTTGTGCAATAATTAACCGGACTGAGGCCCTTCCATTAACCATTACATTTTCAAGGTGAGTAAACTCTTTACTGATTACAACTCTTGTAATTCTTGGTTGAATAATTAACCATCACATGTTTAATTATTACCCTTAGCTTCAAGGTTCTAAACTGATCTTTAGGTAACCTTGTTGAATATAACCAATTAAAAGTGTAGAACGTGATCTACCCCCACTTCCCCAAGATATATTATGACGCTCTGCTGAGGCCGACCCATCACAAACGATCAAGGTTTTCGTCGGGTTTTTAATTGAAAAAGCTGCATCAATATTACTGGGATCTAGATTTATTATGTTGTGATTATATAGTGAACTCTAGCGCATCATCAAGCAACATAAATAAACCTAAACATGCATAATCTATTAATGCAATAAAACATGACATAGTATGACCCCTTAATCCTAAGAAAACTAATAAAGCAAAATGCTCCCACTTGAACCTTCATGGATCTCATCCATCTTGCTCCATTGGGCCTTCACTTCATTGGCTTTTGGATTAACTGCAACCTGTAATTTTATTCTACTCTATCTACTACTTAAATAAAATAAAATAAATTACAAAAATACTTAACGGTACGCAGACCGTATTTAGATTACAAAAATACATCACAATGCGCAGATCGTATTTAGAATCTATGGGCCATACTAGTCTATATATAGCAATAAACAATATCATATATTATAAAGTGCCATATAATAAATCACTCATCATACTTTCCTAAACTATAACATCAAATGATCATAATAAAGGAAACATGGCTATAAATATCTCATATTTTAATTAATTAATTACTGTAATTAGATAATATCATATATTATGCATGACCAACCATAAAATATCATATATTTTAATTTAGGTATGAGATAGAATCAAATCTTATTTGAATTATGGAAGATAAATCATATTTATTTTCCATGATTATCCTAACTAATTTAGGAAATTCTATCCTAATTACTAACCAATCACATATTTTAAATCAATTATTATCCATAAATAATTATGAGATAATCACATTATTTAATCAATTATTATCCAAATAGAATCTTTTGCTCCATAATTATCCAAACTTAAAAAAAATAACAACTTTAATTTTGTTAATTATCTTTTCAAAATTTAAACTTATCCTTTTTTAAAATTTGAAATCTGATTTTATCTAAAATAAAATAAATTTTTTTTTTTTTTTTTGGAAAACTGCGTCAGGCACCGTGGTGTGGCCAGCCGAAGACAGCCACGGTGGCCGCACACCTTGCGGTGTGCGCTGCCCTTGCAGTGACGCAGGAACAGCAGCAGCAGCACACGCAACGGGGTGGTGCACTGCTGCGCTGCCCCTTTGCTGCCTGATCCTAGCCCCGCCCCTCCCTCCTGGACCACCAGCAGCAGCACCACCGTGGCAGCGCCACCCAGCCGCGGTGGTTGCTGCTGTAATTTCACCCTTTTCCTTTTTTTTTTTTTTTATTTTAATTAATTAAAACAAAACAGATTTTTGTGAAAATAAATTAAACTTTATGTGGTCCAATTAATTCCAAAACTAAATCATATTCAATTTTGAAATTAGGGTTCTTGATGAAATTAATCTCCAATTTAATTTAACACTTAAATTAAATAATTTGATCATGAAAAATTCATAATTTTAACATGTAATCAAATAGATTTAATTCCTTAAACATATTACCATCGAAATAAATCAAAAATTAAACACAAAATTTCACAAATTAGGGCTAAGATTCGAAATTTTTCGAAAATTAGGGTTTAGGGGTTCGAATTTTTCGATTAATTTGGGGCAATATTCGAATCAAATTATGGCTAATATGGAGCAAATTAAACACCTTTAATGATTCTATATTGTTAAATCACATTTAAAATAACAATTGACCCATAATTAAATATTCTCCCTCCTAATTGAATTAAAATTGTGGATTATCAAAGAATTATTACTCAATATATGTAAATGCAAGAGGCTAACTGATACCACTGTAGGAGATTATAGGTACTAAATGCGGAAATAACATGAATCATATTCACATAGCACCAAACCAAGGATCTCATGCATAACACATAAAGAAGTAAGAATTATACCTTTGAAGCGTGATTCCACGGTGATCGAGCAAGAACAATGGGGAGATAAAGAACCTCAAACGTGATTCCTCTACTTGGTCCACGGGCACAGATTAAGACCTCCACTAATGCTAGTTAGTCGCGAAAGAACCCTTCTATCGACCTTCTACGGAGATGAACGAACGATCAACTAGCCAAGAACCACCGCGCAACACCACGTGGGCCACTAGGGGTGGCCGGCCGTGGGTGAGAGGGGAGAGCGAGGGGCGTGCGTGTGAGAGAGAGAGGGTGAGGGCTTTTGGATGTTGGTTGCTTAGATTCACAATTTACTGTATGTTAATTGTGACTTGATTAATCAACCCTAGGCAAGACTATTATTTATAGATCGTATCTCTAAATAATAGTCCAAGTCCAAATCCAAGCCCAATTCCTAATCCCACTCAAACTATACTTAGCCTAATCATACTTATGACTAATTAATTGCTCATGAGGCCCATTAATGGGCCTCTAACTTGCTTAACCCATTACCCTTGTGTGTGACCAATATAGGATCCATTCTAAAGGGCTTTGGACCATTTGACTAGCCCAAATATCATCTCTCATAGTCTAGCAACAGAGGATGACGCCCCAATAGAATGAACTTATTATCTCCATAATAGTGATCCTTGATATATCTAGTAATTGCACTTATCGAAGACACAATTCCTTCACTTGATTGAACCATAAATAAAGCCATAATTCCTCTTAGCCTTCAACGAGGTACGAATAGCCCTCGCCAACTCATTATAATTTTCTCCCCGAAGTTGGATTGGAGTTATTATAGTTCCAAGACTGTCACTCGACCCTAGATGATAGGTTATATCGACCTTGATTTTAACTCCATCACCACCTGAGCCGCCAACACCGGAACCTCTAGTAGTCTAGTCATCTCTCACAGCTCAATGAAGGAAAATAGGAATTGATCTCACAGACGTGCGCAAATTATGTAAATTTGACGAACGGATAAAAAAAAATTTAAATCTCAATTAGACTCTTAACACCATGTTAAATTAATCACAAAGGCTCAATAATATTCACTGTATTTCTCATTGATCTTCTCGGCCATAATACATATATATATATAATGTTAGGGTGACAATACTTTAAAGCTCCACAATATTCTATCATATCTTTAGATAAGATATGCTCCCTAAATATATCGCAATAATATCCTAGAATATCTAGAATATCTCCAATAGAGTATCTTATAAGGTATTAACAAATGTATGATAAAACAATACTAGGAGATAAATACTCTGTTTAATAAAATAAAAATAAGGGCCTGTTCATATTTACTGAACTAAGATGAACTGAACTGAACTGATTGGAGCTGAACTGAACTGATTGGAGCTGAACTGAACTGAGCTGAAATGAATATTTTATGAGAGAGGGAAATTAAGAGCTGAACTGAACTGAACTGAGCTGATTGGAGCTAAACTGAAGTGAACTGAACTGAAATTAAGTAAATATGAATAGGCCCTAAGTCCATAAAAAGATGTGATGTACTATAAATAAATGTTTGCCTTAAAAAAGTGATACATTTTAAAGAACAGAGAGAGATCACAATTTGTGGTCAAATTTGCTAATTTTGGTTTTGGGAAAAAACAAAATAGCGCCTGTAATGGGATGGAGGGAGCACAAAGCCACAAAAGGAGTAGCAGTGTTGCTCTGGGGAAAAAAAAAAAAAAAAAAAAAAAAGAAAGGGAGTTGCAGTGTTCTTCACCACGCTGACACCAATGGTTTTTTTTTTAAAAAAAAAAAACATTACATTATTACTTTATACTTCCAAGAAGCCTTATAGTTCTGAAATTTTTTTTTTAAAAAAATAGATAACTTGGTGTATAATGCTTATACAGTTATACTAGTATAAGAAACTATTGAGCTACTTTTCATGAGCTTAATTTAGTACTTTGGTAATTTGTATGTAATTTTTTTTTCTTTTTTTTTGAGAAATTAGTAAAAAAAAAAACATAAGCACAAACGACAGAAAAAGTGACCTCAAAAAAAGAAAAAAAAAAAAAAACCACAGAAAATGCAGCAACAGGAAACCATATCAAGGATCTCAGCTGGAGAGGCTAGAAATTTATTTTGGTGACTTAAAAGCCATAATTTAGACTACAGATTGGATCAACAAATGCACGGAGAGCAATATCCACCTTCATCCGCAAAACCTAGGCTCGAAAATACCTCTCAACGCCGGAACAGACCTCTAACCATAAAAAAGATGAGGTTCCCAGATTTCCCACAAATAAAAATCAGGATAAAAATACAAGAAATCACCTGCTGTAACATATTTTCCTTGGATGAATTAGCATTCCAAGATGTTCCCATTCCTACTACTAACAACTAGCTATATATACATGGTGTGGGTCTCAGCTGTTGTATAGGTATGTACAACGTGCCTATGATCCTATCTCTCCTCATGATTTGGCCAAAACTCCACTTATGCATCTCTCCCCTCCATACTTCAAGTTTCATGGAGGTTCGGTTACTATCCCCAACACGGAGTCCATATACTGCTCATTGATTCCAAGATTTCACGAATGGCTTTCCAGAAGGATCATGTAATGATGAAGGTTGATTCCCCAAGCTCATCCACCCAATGCTGGGATTCTTCAAGGTAGTGGACGCTTCACCACCACTCAAGTAGTCAAATGGAGATACTGTTTGAGGCAAAGTATTGCTTGTCATGGGTATTACCCCAGCCAGATCTTGTCCATAATTCGTTGGTGGGATCATCTGTTCGGTAGAGCTCACAGGATTGTATGGACCCCGAGAACGCATATTGCACTGTGAGAGTACACTGTAGAGGCTCTGGTCGCTACTGCTAACACTTCCAAGATTTGGGGTAGGGAGGGTTGGAAAAACTGCAACATCCGACGTGGACCAGCCACCATGAGCTCTGTTTTCAGTAGGAAACCAGTTATGATTCAATAATTCTCCAGAACTCAATTGAGGAGGCTGAATAGGGTTTGAAAGACGGGGATTATTCCAGTCTCTCACATTCAGGGATGAAAAGTTTTCTGGCGCTGGAATAGAATACCTACTATTGTCGGAGTAAATGTTATCCTGAATGTTCTCATGCATATATAGCTCACTCTGTGCTTTCTGTCTATGATGATCCAATGCAAATGGTGGCGGCAAATGCATATGGCTCGGGAACTGAACAGCAGGCTCCATGACAATATTAGTTGGACGAAACTCAGAGGCAGGCTTTTTTTGTTCCTGATGAAAATTCTCACGCTTAATTAGAGAATGCAGCAGCTCATTTCTATCCCTATTTTGATAAGGATTGAAGAAAGGCATATGACTTGTATGCCTGTTCAAGAGGTCCTTTGTTGTGTCATCTTCAGGCATTGCAGACTCCAGATCAATCAAATGGGTTTGCTGTCCTGCAACTACTTCTGGATGCCCAAGACAGAGTCCACCAGAACCAGCATGCAAAGTAGGGAGTCCACCAGAACTAGCACGCAAAGTAGGGAGTCCACCAGAACTAGCATGTAAAGTAGTGAGTCCGCCAGAACTAGCATGCAAAGTAGTGAGTCCGCCAGAACTAGCATGCAAAGTAGTCGGATGAGCATGATAAGATTCAGGCAATCCAATTGAAGACCAAATGTTCTTGAGTGATGAGTCAGGAATTTCCCTAGCATTTGTACCAGTAGTAGGATTGTTATGAGTGCCAAGGTGTGATATGGTAAAAGGTGTTTCAGATGTCTGAGCAACACACTGGTCAGGCATGGAGCGTGTGTCATTTGTTTCAGCAATAACAGGATTTTTTTCTGCATTCAAATCCATAGGAGTATAATCCTCATTGTTGTTATAAGAAGGATCCTCCAGTGAAGATTTGTTCTCTACCGAAGACAGATCTAAACACTCCTTGACTTTTGAAGTAGGATTCAGCGAAGATTGATTCTTCCCGCAGGATGGATCAAGGTCCTCATTGACATTTAAAGGCCGCTGATGCAAAGGTTTACTCTCCATAGAGGCAGATGGATCAAACTGTTTATTGACATTTAGAGGAGGATTCTGCAATGATTGAGCCTCCATGGAAGCAGATGGACCACACTGTTCATTAACATTTAGCGGAGGATACTGCAATGATTTAGTCTCCGCAGAAGATGGGTCAATCTCTTCTTTAACATTTAGAGGGGGATGCTGCATTGATTGAGTCTCCACAGAAGAGGCTGGATCAATCTCTTCTTTAAAGTTTAGAGGAGGATTCTGCAATGATTGAGAGTCCATGGAAGAGGATGGTTCAAGCTCTTCATTGACATTTGAAGGAGGATTATGCAATGGAGACCCATTCTTTATAGAGCATGGATTAGAGGCCTCGTTGTTATCATCTGACATAGAATCCTGAGTCGCTGACTCATCACGTTGGTGGTCCTCTGAAGTCTCTTGAAAAGTTTCCCCATCCTCATCTTGAGCAGGATCCTCATCGTAAGGATTAACCAAATTCTCATCCTGATTTGATAAAACACAGGCCAGATATTAAAAGGATGTGAAAGCCAAAAACCACAAATATAACAATCGGGAGCAGACAGTGCAAATTGGACCAAAGTAAATCCCAAATAAAGATGCAAAATTATGGAAACGAACCTTAGATTGTACCCCTAGTTTCTCTTTCATTTCTAGCCATAAAGAATCCATAATTTTCCGCTTCGCTAGTTGTCTATTTCTCCAGCTTTGTAAAGCAGTTGGAAGATCTTTATTTGCCAGATTTAACCTAGATAACAAAGATTGTCAGAATTTGGTTGGATTTTACTATAAAGCAGCAGAATAGGACAGATAACACAGCAACATACCAGTACTCATGGATTCGCTTCTGCTCTTCTTCCACAAACATCTCATATGGTTTTACATTGGAACTATCAAGACCACCTAGCAAACGGTTAAGAGCCTTGGATTGAATACTTGCACCAGACTGCCTCATACTCTTAACAAGTTCATGCTGCTTCTTGCTAATCTGAAAGACAAACAATGACAGTTGTTCAATAATGAAATACATATCTTAAGAGCCTAGGTGAATATGATGCTGTGGTCATACAGCAGATGCAAAAAGGATTACACCTACAGCTGACTTGACCAACTGCAAGAAAAATAAGCATCAAGGAACAAATTCTATCCAAAGAGAAAAAGGAGATCTTGTTAAGATATGAGGCACGGCCCAACAATTCGATAGAGAGAAGAGAAATAAGCAAGATAAAGAAAAGGCCATTCTCTTGTAAATTCCCTCACAAAAATAAATAAATATTTGACGTTATCCCCTAGCCATTTGCTATACGAGTTTACATGTTATTAGCACATAGTCTATAGCCCACAAGATGTAGAGGATGTTAACCTTAGTAGAAGTTTCCTGATCATGTTATTCATCACATAAGCCTGTTATATAATGCCTTAGCATTTATCAATGCTCACAGTACAAAAAGTTTCACCATATAGGGCAGAAAATTAATACAAAAGAGACCTGTTCAACTGCAATGAAGTCACATTCTAAGGCAGCATATGAAATTTGCAGAAATGACAGAGGTTTACCTTCACATAAGACATATATTTGGCACCATCATTGGGGATCAAGTTGGGCTTTTGCGATTTTTCTGCTTTCTTAGGTTTTGACAACACATTAGGATGCACCATCATCTTCTCATGTTTGTCCTTCATAAGGTCCTGATTGCGCATCCTGTAATACAAGCAATCTAATTATAACTCTGCAACAACAAAAAGAGGTAAAGTGGTAAACTAATGATGAGGTCATTGCAACAATGCGACAGGTTCATGTGAATGGACATAGACAAGGCAAAGACAGTAAAGAAAGAAGAGTGGAGAATGTCAACCCACTTTCATCCAATGCCATTCATGCAAAACAAAAGACAACCAATCTCCCTGACAAAATCCAACAAGACCTGACTAAAACATACAAATAACTTTTACCACAACTTCACAAGATTAGAAATGCTTCAAACAGAAAAATTATTATTTACTTAAATGGTACTCCGTAGCTCAAAGTTAGTATGATGATATACGTGTTCAGCGGTCCTTCTTTTTTCTATTTTATATAGAAAAAATACAGTACACAGAGATGCCTTTAGGAACTTTAGACATTTCCAGTACTAATTTTCTGTCGGTTCAGGAGAAAAAGCATCAAATTACAGGAAAAATATCGTTGTTTGTCACTTCAAGATACTCCCACAAAGCTGGGCATTTACAGCTTATGTAACTAATGTTTAATTGAAGAGACAATTTTTTTCATCTCCATACCTATGAGATCCTTAATGCTCTTTACACTTTGATTTTTGACACTATTCACATATTACACTTTTGACCATAGTTTGTAATTTATACGCAAGGACAAATTTTGGTATTCATGTGGGATCTTCTAGATTTGTCCAAATGTGTACTTTAGGAATATTAACTTCTTATAATTTTTACAAATACAAAACTAAAAATATTAATGGTTAACGATTTGCATTGACAAGCGTGAAAAGGTAAAGTGTTACAGACATTTAGGAATGAAGGTAGTAATATATAAGCAAGACACGTTACCTTTCACAAGAAGTTTTTTTAAAAATAAAAACGTGGGATGGAAACAGATATCATTATCTTAAAATGACTATGGCTGAAGGTAAAATTTGCAACATAGAGGTGGAAAGAAAGTTTTAACAAGTTCAATAAACATTTATCAAGACCAAGACCAAGACCAATAAGAATACTGAGGAAGCAATAAGAAACAATAGTACGTAACAGCATTAACAATTCACATATTGTAACTGATTACACCAGCACCAGAACCACTTACAGCATGACACATTACATAAGCCTCACAGATTTCTCAAGATTTTCCATACCCAGAGCATTTTTCTAAGTCTATCCAACCATTTGCTAATAAATCCTTTTAACAAAGTTTCAAATAGTTTGTTCTCCTTCTAATGCTATGCCCTTCTGTACTGTGAATTTCAACTATGTAATAAGTGGATTCCTCTAGATAAACACAATGAATCAAGTTAGATTCTCATATTTCTATTAAATTAATATTAATAAGTGTGGGGCCTATGGACACTACTAAACCACACAAACTATACAGAACAGAGGGGGTATGTTATTGCTCTATTTATTGCTCTTCACTACCTTCTGGCTCACTGCATGATCAACTAATATAACTGTCATGCACTAGCCTCAAAAAACCCCCACCAGCATGACCAACAACCTCTATCCACCATGCCTATTAATACCCCTAACAGAATTTAGAGCTACAATTTTCCACATTCAGATCTCCCTAAAATCAAGAAGTGAAAAAATGGTTCATATATGGTATGGTTTGAGTATTTTACGAAAAGATATCTTTCACATTGTACCTCTCTAAATACCGTTTTATAGTACCAGCATCCTATATTGCAAAAAGATGCTTAATGAGTTGATGATGAGCTTCTTACACAGATGAGTGGGGAAAACACACACACACACACACACACACACAAAAAAAAATGTAATATAAAACTAAGTGGGTAATCAGGGACATTATTCAGAGAACCACCCTTGACTGATATATTATTCAAAGGCTCAGAATGAGTCCTTGTCAAGACTCGACATATTACTTTAGGTATACTAGAACTTCATGGATACTGTCAAGAGATGAAAATTGAAAACTTAAGGTAAAAGCATACTAGGACATAACAGACTGTCAAGGTGTGACTCTTTAGATGTGGAAGGGTACTTTGGGATTAAAGTTAGTTATAAGTTAAAAGATCGTTGAGATAAAAGAGGTGCCATTCAAGGGTGGGTTCTGTTAAATTCCCAAACAGAAAGCATTGAACAGCTGTTAAATATACAAAAATAAGATCAAAAATGAATGCAAATAGCAAGAAGCATAACATTAACTATAGTCTAAGTGTCTATCACAATATAGATCATGGGATATCAGACTGATGATAAAGCAGAACTAAAAGCTTACCTCTTTTGCATTTCAGCGTCTCTAATAACAGACAACTTTTGGTTGTCACTATAATATATTTTCTCATCTGCAATTGAGGACCGAGATTCAGACATAGCAGCAACATTCTCATCAGCTTTGTGAAATTTGTGTCCGTTCAGATCAGGCAGCATGCCCTGCTCATATCTTTGTGGTCTGTTCAGGAAATAAAAATACATAACTCAGAAACCAACCAGTGATGACATAATAGGAGTTTGGGAAAGAAAATGAGTTCATTTGTTCACATAAGATAATTCTTATTCTTCATAAGCTGCACATATGGTTCGGTACTGTCTAAGGAGGAATAACAATTTGTTCAATTCAATTTATTTCAAGTACTTGATACTTTTTTTACAGAGCAAAACAAAGTAAAATACAGATCACATCAGATGAGATAACACCAAAGTTCATATCAAATGGCCTTACAAAATCACAGATTCATGTATCAACATTAGTACCATTGTTACTGTTTTTTTAGGGCATTCCATTGTTACTGATTCATTACTGTTACTATAAAGATTACTACTGTAATTGTTATGCACTTACAGCATTAGAAATTTGGTGATCAATAATACACAATGTATGTAAGCTAATATTTTCAATAGTTCACTTGTAATCTCTTTGTTCTCCATTGATCCTCCTATGATCCATTTATCCACATTGATTTCCTACTTTTGCTCTAATTCACATGTCTAAAAAAAACTCTTTCCTAACCAAAATGTGAAAATAAAAAAGGGACTCACTTACCACTAACCCCCTCCTTTCTTTGTCAACAGAGAACAGAGGGAGGTAGTAGTACTAAGGGGCCGTTTGGTTGGGGGGTATCATCAAAGGGAAAGGGAATGGACAGGCCCCATTCCCTTTGTTGTTGTTTGTTTGTCATCATCTATCATTCCCTTTACCCTTTTTTATTTTTGGGTTTACCCAAATATCTTTCACACTCATTCCCCACCCCCCCCCCCCCAAGACTTTTGCATTCCCATTCCCCTCCTCATTACCCATCACACTCTCTCTCCTCTCTTACCCTAAAATCCCTAGCAGCCATCACTCTCCACTGGAACTCCGGCCACCACGACGACCACTCGAGATTGTTCACCGACGACCACATCCGAGCAATTCCGGCAAGGTATGATCTCCGGCGACCGTAATATTCATGTTTTCGTTCTAGATCTACCTTAATCATGTCTTTTTTTTTTGATTTATTCATGAATTGTTGGGTAATGTATGATTTATTACTAATTCTTGAGAGATGCTTCACCTTATCAACCACCTTCATAGTGAATTAGTGATTGTTGGGGATTTTGTTGTTGGTGCTGCGTGTAGAAGGTTTAGTGACATTTTTTTTTTTATTTTTTTTTGGTTGGTTTACTGACATTTCCCACCTTCATAGATTACACTTCTGCGTGTAGAAGGTATACTTTTTTTTTTATTATTTTACAATACAATGTAATTTGTTGAATCTTTTATTTGTTTTTTCTCCTTGAATGTATGGTAATTTGATGTTGTTTGTTGGATGATAATGTTGGTGCCTGTGACACTATGAAGCCTTTGTAATTCCCAACTAGTAAAAAAAAAAAAAAAAAAAAAAAAAACAAGAATTTGATGTATATGTATATGTTTGTTTAGCTTGAGAATTGTATATATCTTGAGTGTAAATGATATGTAAACAAGTCAATGATATGTTGTTGTTGATGTTCTTTTGTACAGAAAATGGCTCGAATTGGTACTTTTTTGAAAAGGAAGAGAAATTGGGACTTTATTCGGTTCATAATTACTATGATTAATTGTGTTGTATTGCTACATTTGATGTGTTACTCAATGAGAAAAACTATATACAATTCCCATTATCTTAAGCTAGATAAAAAAACTAGAAGGAGAAGGAGATTGCACAACTTGAATAGAATGATAAGGGAAAGTGACACTTTGTGTAGGAACTATCTTCGTATAAATCGATACACATTTGGTGTACTTTTAGAAATGGTTAGAGATATTGGTGGATTAAATGAAACAAGAAACACTTGTTTGGAAGAGATGGTTGCGGGCTTCTTATACACATTAGCTCACCATAAGAAAAATAGAATGATTGGTGCACATGTTTATAGAAGTGGTGAAACTATTAGTAGACAATTTCATGCTTGTTTGTTAGCAATCTTAAAGTTACATACTATTCTTCTTAAGAAACCAACTCCAATACAAGAGGATTGCGACGATGAAAGGTGGAAATATTTCAAGGTAAATTAAAAAACCAACACTTTAATTTGAGATAAAATAGAGAGACTATTACATAATTTAAAGTGATATTGTTTGTTTTGTAGAACTCATTAGGTGCCCTTGATGGTACAATGATTCTAGTTAATGTTCCTTGTGAAGATCGATCCAAATATCGCACTAAAAAGGTACCCTTGCTATGAATGTACTAGGAGTATGCTCACCCGAAATGGAATTTATATATGTCTTACCTGGTTGGGAGGGATCGGCACATGATGGTCGGATTCTTCGAACTGCTATTTCTAGGCCTAATGGGTTGAAAGTTCCAAAAGGTAATTTGATTGACATAATAGCCTTTATTTGAAATTGACTTAGTAAGAGAGTAATTTTTTTTTAAAAAAAATTTGTCAAGGTTGTTATTATCTATGTGACGGAGGATATACTAATGGAGAAGGATTCCTTGCACCATATAGAGGGCATCTTTATCATCTTAGAGAATGGAATAATGGCCCCCGTCAACCTCAAACCGCCGAAGAATATTTCAACTTAAGGCATGCAAAAGCTAGAAATGTGATTGAGAGATGCTTTGGGTTACTCAAGGGAAGATGGGGAATTCTTAGAAGTCCTTCTTGGTTTAGTTTACAAACACATGGTCGAATTGTGCTTGCTTGTGCCTTATTACATAACTTGGTAAAAAGATACATGCTTGCAGAATTTGATGATGATGACTTGTTTGAGGAAAGTGATAGTGATGATGATGATGATGATGAAGGTGATGCTAGTGACGAAGATGATTTGGAGTACATAACCTCCATTGCTGTAACCGATCCATGGACCAATTTTCGAAATACAATGGCCCAAAATATGTTCAATGATTGGAGGGCTAGACACCGCAGACTTACTTTGTGATATTATTCTTGTTTGTATAACAACATTGTATTTGTTATTTGAACTTGAGACTTGTATCTTTATTTCAATTTCGTGTTTTTTTTTTCTTTGTTGTATTAAGTCATGGATGTTGTGTTGAACTTATAAAATGGTTCAAATCTTTTATGTACTTCAACTGAATATTTTGAATGTTAATTTCATTTTTATATATATGCAATGTTATTTTGACATGATAATGTGGTTCAAATGTTTTAGGATGGAAGAATCCGACCACATTTCATTTTTATATATACAAAGTAATTGTTGATGGCACGCACTGATGATCGTGAACAACGTGCGGATGAAAGAGAGCAAAAATTAGTTGAAAAGAAGGAGCAAGTACTAGAGGAACTACTCTCTTTCAATTTTGAAGGTGTCACAGAAGCCCAAGTTTTTGAGGTGGCTAACATTCTAACCGCAGAACCAAACAAGCTCATGATATTTTCAAAGTGTCCCGACACTTTGAAAAGTGCTTATGTTAAGAGTCTTCTACGAGGAAGTGGAAATGGTAATGCTTAAATCTTGTGTGGTGCTTTCATGTATGGTTTTGAATTAGGTGTTATTCACAAGCTACTACTTTTGGCATGAACTTTATCTAGATAGCACTATTAGCAAAGACTTGGGTTGAATGTTAATCCTATTAGAACACTTTTGGTATAAACTTTTATCTAGGAACAAGTACTTTGTATTGGTATTATTTTCACCAAGGGGTGATTATTTGGATTTGTAATTTATGGAACTAGAAAGATGTTATTTGGAGATATTTTATGTTTTTTTTTTTTTTACATATTACAGGAAAAGACGACGCGATACAGGTTGATGGTATTTAAAAAAATAAAAAATAAAATAAAAAAAACAGGTTCAAGTTTCATGAAGAAACAGGTTTTATTTTTGAGCAAAAATTTTTAATAATTTAAAAACTCAAAATTTGATTCCCTCGCTTGAACCAAACAGTCACAAAGGGAATCATTGAGCAGCTCATCTCATTCCGTTTCCCGGACAAAACCAAACAACAAGGAAAAATCAGGGGAATCCATTCCTTTCTCCTTCATTCCCTTTCTTCATTCCATTCCGATTCCCCTCTGCGAACCAAACGGCCCCTAAGTCCTTTTGCACTAACATATTAAGACATGCTAAAACTACTGGTACAAGTTATGTTGCTCAAATCCTTCCCGTAAAAAGCTAGACATCTCCATGTCAAACACCACATTCAAGCCTAAATACTGTTGACAAGTCCAATAAACATATTGTTATACTAATTTTCTTTGTTAATATATTTGTGGGTAGTAATAATAGTGGTGGTGGTGGTGGTGGTGGTGGTGGTGGTGATACTTAGTAGTGTTTTTACTAGGCACTAATTACAAATTCAATAATAACAACATCAAACAATGATAATATTAACAGTTATGATTATGAGATTATCATAATCTTCAAATTTCAGAGTAGATTTAGATCAGGCAGCTTGGATACAATATAACACATCAAATGATAACTCGCAAAAGCCTGTCAAGTTAATTTGTGCATATGCATTAACTGCACATTTTAACACAAGTTCCTAACAAGAACTCATAGCAGAACATAGTATGATAACACAACTTTTAAAAAATTCACTATACAATTGCAACAAATAAGCAGATTGCACAACTTGAGCACATACAGCAAGCTAGAATCTAGGAGCCACATAGAAGTATAAAGGCATCATTGCATAGAAAACAATCAGGAAAAAAATCCCGGGGTTTAAAATAAAAATAAATAAATAAACCATCACAAGAGAAAAACACGCAAAATTCATGAACCAAATTAGCCAATTTAACCACTTATAACAAAACATCACCACATCGATTCTTTCCTAGTTTCAATATATCAAGAATGGTTCCAGGCTATTAATTAAAGATCTCTAAACAAACACTTATATTTTATCACTTTAACTCATTCTCCATCATTTATTGACACAACTTTCACCTCATACGATCACATCCCACAAAATTCCAGGGCAATTGTAGATGCACAAGAATGACCAGTTGTCTCCACAGAATTACAACAAACCGTGACTATATATCCAACGATTCAGGTAGTATGAAATTGGAAAAGGATGAAAATATCAAGAAAACCCAATCCACTCCATATCAGATTAGCAACAGCAGAGCTCTAAGCAATAGCATCAAACATCATGCAGTTCCAATATAACTTTTTGCTCAATTTCCAACCAAATTAGCAAACTTTTGACTGACAAAAAATCCAAACTTAGCTGGACAAACCGAGTGTCAGCCCACTCAAGCACAGTAGACAATATATTCCAAGAAAAAAGAAACAATCAATGTTATGGCAGCTAATGTTTCATAGATTTAAAGCATCATGCATAATGGCCCTACTCTCACAAGGGATACCTAAGAGAGTAATTCCATCATAAGCCATTATCTTGGGTAAATCAGAAGTAGAGAGTATAATTCTAATAAAATCCACAACATCCATTCTACACCCGCGGTATAAGTCCATAAACACCATCAAATGAAGTACAAAATAAGCTTTCTCTAACTATATCGTCTATATGTTGTATCTAACAGTCTAACCTACTAATTCATCATAAACTTGTCACGAACCTAAAAAGATCACCGTATGATAAACCATGTTCTCTTTACTCAAATATTAACCCAATATGTCTAGAATAGTCAAATGGCTCACTCTGCAGCACATGATCATAGCACACCCTTACCACCTATGTTATTCAGGATCACTGCTCACATACTAATGTCAAACATAGATACAAGTCTAAGAATCGAAATTCATTATTTTATGAAACTTATCCCAGATTTTGGACCAAAATGAAATGTCAGGCATCCATACCCATGTCAAAGATCCACCACAAAACATAACGTTTAAGTAGCATAGCTTACAGTAACCCCTAGAAAGTAACTCCATATTATTAATGGAAGAAATAAGGGACATGGGAGAGCCAAGACTGCGTTATAATAGACAGCACAAACAGATAGAACAACCAACCTAGACACTATCTGTTGAATTTCAGCTTCAGGATCCTTTGAGCTTGCACATCTCTGCTTCATGTGTTGCAAATTTCTTATCATGCTGCAATAAATTGCAAAACAATCTATAAATCACAATCACTAACATGCAAAACTTTTAAAGGGAAATAAAAGAAGAAAGTAAATTAGGGAAATACTTGTCATGATATTGTTGCAGCTCGGAATAATATGCTTTTTTATTAGTCTTAAAGGACTTCTCATGTTGAAGAATTGTATCAGGGTGAAGATCACCAGAGCAAAGTGAGGTGCCCCTGCATATAATAAGTTGCATAAGTTCCTCTATAGCCAAATTATAATGCAAGTATTAACAATAATAACATAATAAAAACTTTTTAAAAAACTAAAAAACCTCAACAATGCAATTAGAAAAAGCAGCCCACTGAAGACCGCATGTAAACTATTTCAAAACAGACATAGTCCAACAATGAAAGGCAACCTATTCTTGAAAAACCTTGCATAAAGAGCTCACTTGTGATAGATGGAAACACAAGCAATTACTGCAAAGCACTTACTGCTACCGAAGCTTTACCCCTATCATATGATCTCACAGTCTGTTTGATTGAGGGGAGCATAGAATGAGAAATGCAATTTAAACCCCTCTTTAGTGAAAGCCTAGTTAGTCTAGTGAGTCTTTTATTCAATTTTCCTTTCCCCTTACCAATTGCCCATTTCAGGATTTCCTCCCCCCCCCCCCCCAAATTTTGTGACTTGGATAACTCAAAACCTAATCATGTCTGCATAACACCGCAGCTCACCACCGCCAGCTTGCCACTGCCTCACTCCCACCACAACAGGACCACCACCAACAACAACAACCTTTACCAGTTCCTACCTCTCTCAGAGATCAAAACACTGTACCCATTAGCTCCAAAACTCGTCATGTCACCACCTTCCTCACGACCACACCCAACCGCCACCAAAAATTGAAAATATGAAAAGATTGAAAACATGTCCATAACAAAGGCGATCTCGTGCAACATTGAGGTTTTGGATCTTAAAAGCCGACATTGAGCTTGTAATTGTCAGATTGAGCTCACGGTGCTTGGGATATCCTCATGCCAGCTAAATTGTTCCTGTGGTGTTTGGGAAGCTAGGGATATGGTCATGGCATGGCATGGCATGTGCTCAAGGAGGAAATGCAATGGTGAGAAGTTTTAAGGTAGAAGAAGACAGGTTGAGAAATGTTTTTATGTGCCCAAACAAATCAAGAACTTTGGAGCTTTGTTTACTTTCCTTTCATTTTTCTTGATCAATTCCATTCCTTACCCTAGTGACTAACCAAATAACCCTCATTTCCATCTAAATTTCTTTCCTAACACATTCATCTAAATTAATCTTTCAATGTCCTAAAAGATGAACTCAAATAGGCTCAAACAAGTTACACAAGGTGACCAATGATAGCTAATTGTGCAAGGCAAGGACAACAGCAACAAGCAAGCAACAACTATAATCTCACCATTTTTGAAATGGGTTCCCAAAACAGAAGTTGTCGCCAGAAAGCAAAGATTGCACAACTTTATCAGCTTCAACTCCGGGAGGAAGGAATTGCATAAGGAAATTTCTCTCCTTTTCTGTTAAAACAGATTGCCAAACCTGCAATTTCGACAATATAATCAACACACACCAAATACCACAAAGAACAACCTTTTACGACTCGAAACTCTCTATAAAAAAGAAAATAACAATCACCTCATAACAATAACCAAAAAAAACACAATCGGAGCGATTGTTTAGTGGGGATAGGGATTACTAATCCGAAAAGGACGTTTCCCTTACAGACCCTGGTAATCCCAATCTCCCTAAACAAACAGCTCAAAAGAACCAAACTTTAACACTCAGTAATAACAATCACCTCATAAGATAGAACTTCAGCCAAATCATTCAACTCAAACACATCCTTCGGAACGACAACGACATCGGCCAATTTAGTATTACTACAAGGCGCAGAAGGATTAAAAGGGCTCAAATGCCTACAAGAAATCCCAATTTGATCCTCTTTGGCAACAACCCTCTTCCCATTATCATCCCATTTAAGGGATACATGAGTATTAAAATTAAAATCATATTTAGGCGATCTCAAATCCCTCTTTTTTGCCCTATTATACTGTTCCTGAACCCCATAACCAAACGCAGTATTAGAAGAACTCAATCGTCTTTTCCGTTGATCAGCCGCCATTGCCAGTTTGCCACCAATTCTAAAACATTCCACAGTGTAGCATTTCACACCAAAATTTCGATTTTTGCTGTACAAAACTGAAAATCAAAAACCTAATTACAAAATTATAGAATACCCAGAAAAATTTAATCACAGAAAAACAATAATTTGTAAAAGAATTATGTGAAGAACTTACAGAGAAATCGAATTGAAATAGGTTAAGCCAATGATAATTGAAGATGAGATGAGATGAGTTGCGGAAGAGAGAGAAACGGAATTAGGGTTTGAGAAAGGGAGACATGGAGGAGGTGTTAAGGGAAAAGATGAGAGGATTGGACATTGAGTTGAGGTTCAGGATCGAGAGAAGCCACATCCACTGTAATTTTCACACACTTCTTTTTTTTTTTTTTTTTTTTTTTTATGGAAACTCAAATTTTAAGGGTTGTTTGACAATTTTTTTTTTTTTTTTTTTTTTTTTTTAGAAAAGGATTCAAGAAAATGGAGATTTTTTTTTTTTTTTTTTTGACTTTGGGAATAAGAAGTTCAACACGTGTTTTACCACATAAATTAAGATATATGAAGTAATCGACATTAAGAAATTCCAAGTTACTCCACCTTAGAAAATACTTCCTTTGTTTTTTTTTTTAGTGGACACCTTTCTATTATCACGCTTGCCAACGTATATTTTTAGTGCTTAATAACTTCAATTATCAACATTATAAAATTAAAAAAATGGATATTAATAAAATATACATATAGACGATTCAAATAAGATCCCACATGATTATATTTTATCGTATCTATAAATCACAAAAGCGAGTCAAAGTGTAGTGTGTGAATAGTGTAAAAATCAAACGGTGTCAACTAAAAATAAACAGAGGAAGTATGTTTTTAAGAGGGGGTATTTTAGTCTTTTTACGCATCCTGTTGGGGGATACAAACATCCTTTGCTTATGTTTGGCTTGGAAGACGTTAACCGAATGTTATATCTCTCTTCACCGATGAAGCTTGAATTCCTCGATGAAGAAAGACAAACACCTACCATTTGGGGTTAACCATGTGCTAAATTATATAGTTTTCTTAGGGCTTTTAGTTTTCGCCGTTGAAAATGGGGGTGTTGGGTTTGGTGTTTGTTGTGGTGTTGGTTGTGTTAGACATAGCGTTTGTTGTGGTTGTTTGCCATTGATGATAAGAGTAGAAGAAGGGAGGAGGTTGAAGAAGGCTGAATAAGATAGAATGATAAAAGAGGTTGATGCTGTAAAGCATTAAAAAAAAAAACTTAAAAAGTTGCTTAGAATTACAACATTGGTCATTTGAGATACATAATTCGTTTACTAAAGTTGAGTAACCGGGGCAGCCTCATTATCATTTCACCTTAAATTACTTGGTTGAAGAAGGCTGAATAAGATAGAATGATAAAAGAGGTTGATGTTGTAAAACATTAAAAAAATTTAAAAAGTTGCTTAGAATTACAACATTGGTCATTTGAGATACATAATTCGTTACTAAAGTTGAGTAACCGGGCAGCCTCATTATCATTTCACCTTAAATTACTTGAATAAGCTACTGAGAAAACTCGTTTAATTGGATGTAATCAGACCACCAAACACTCAATTAGCTTATTGTATTAGTCAATCAACTAAAAATTGATCAAATCGACTAATTTTGCCTCAAATGGCTAACCTCCAAACACCCTTTATCATTAATCATTATCACTAGGGGTGGCAATTCGGGTCGGTGGGTCGGGTTCGGGTCAGATTTCGGGTCGATTTCGGGTTATGTTTAGAAACAATAAAAAATAGTGTAAAACTTAATATTATTACGAAATATGAAATTTTGGTCAAATTGGGTCGAATTCGGGTTATTCGAGTTCGGATTTCTGTCTGTAACTTCGGGTCGGGTTCGTTCGGGTTATCGGGTCGGGTCAGGGATTGCCAGCCCTAATTATCACATCCTTAATGTTTATCTTCAATTTTTTTTTTTTTTTTTTTTTTTACAAAATCTTCAAGTATTACTCGTGTAGTTTTACAATATTGTATGGAAACTATGGAATATAGATTACTCCATAATAAATCCGTCATATAGAGTATTATAACTTTTTTTTTTTTTTTTTTTGACAGGAGAGTATTATAAGTTTACAAGGGCCATAATCTTACATTCTTACGGAGTATCTATTTCCCGCTAGATACCAAATAGAATGAAGTAGTACCACAAATCAATTTGATAAGCTTTACTCAATCATCATTATCATTATCATTATTAGTCTATTTCACACCTTTCCTTCTCACTCGTAAGTCAATACAACTATGTTTCACATTCAATCATTTATCAGTAGTCATATCATTCAATTGCAGAGCTTCGGCCACCATTGAAGCTTAGTTAAGTTAGTACTCTTCCCCTTTTCTTATTCTTTCAATTAATTAATATATACTCATGTAATGTAATATACAATTTTCGGTAATGGGTTTCATTTTTTTGGTTCAATTTTGTCATTAATTTATGATTTTATCTAGCAAATTATTGACTTGATTAATGGGTTTCAGTTCAAAGTAACGGGGTTTGAGAAACATGGGCGAGTGGTCAAGGGCCCACATTTGCCAATGTTTAAACCGCCTTCTAACACTCCGGCGTAATTCAACGGTGACAATTGCCGACGAACGGCGGAAGTCAGGCGAGCAGTTTGTAGAAAGTGTGTTGAGTCTTGCTCATAAGCTCTGCCAATTGGGTCTTTGCCGTGGTCACATTGTTGCCATTTGTGCTTTCAACAGGTTTCATTTCATTTCTATCAATTAGATTTTCATTCATGTTCCTCCCCCGTCCATTCATCATATCTTATCCATTTTGATGTGTACGTTTGTTGACATACGACTTAAAAACATAGTAATCCCAACATCATTTCTTGTTTATGTACCACCTTTGTTTTAAAAAATTTGCAACAATTTTTTTTTTATATAAATTAGGCGTCAGTATAAGAGGTCGTTTTCAATTCACCTAATTTTAACTTATTATATCTTATTAGGATTTATTATAGTTGCAATTTGAACTTGGATAATCATTATCTGAATGTATTGTTTTCCAAAATAAGTGAAAATTCGGGTGAACATAACAAGACATTGTTTTATTGTTTCACAATCAATCAAAGATAACTTGTGTATTACGGAGTAGTTTATTCATTTCCATGCCCTAAACATAACCTTTCTTAAAACTACATCAAAAATCTAGTGTTACAAGTATTTAGGAACAAAAGGTGTGTATAAGTTTGTGGTTAGTTCTCTAAATTATGTGGTGATGACCAAAATTTTATTCTTGTGACTAGTGATTGGTATCTGGAATGGCTGCTTGCTGTTGCATATATAGGGGGGATCATTGCTCCTCTAAATTATCGTTGGGTACGTATAATGTTTTAGTTTTGTCCTTTGATTAATTCTTCTTTCATAAGATGAATTGTGAATTGTTTTAACCAAATGGCTGACAGTTGTGCATTAGAGGTAGTAGGCTAGTAGCAATGTAGCATTGTTATCTTCAATTCAATTTTTCTTTCATGGCTATTTTAGTGCAATTAGATGACTGAACCAATTTGGAACAGAAGAAATTATTCTTGGGTTTCAAGGTGGTAGGGGCCATAAGGTTTTGGTTCCATTGTTAGCTTTGAATAGACCTGTATCTTCTTTAGCATTCTGTACCGCTAATGTCAGATATTACATCGTTAGAAGGCTAACAGTTTCTGTTACTTAGTTGTAGTTCTAAAAGTACAAACTAATTGCAAATTATGTGAGGATATGTTTTAACATATGCTTGTTTGTGTTCTATGAGTTTGGTGGTATAAGTGACGTTTACAATCTAAGGTCTGCGGAGTTTGGAATTCAGAAATTTGTGAAACTATATGCTGACTGATTGTTACAATTATTAGATGGCGTAAATGGCATATGACATAGTTGCATCTTCAACAATTTGAAGCAATATCTATTATACGGTCTATTTTGATAGAATCAATAATTTTTTAACCACCAGAGCTTGGAGGAGTCAAAAGTGGCGCTGGAAGTTATCCAACCAGCAATGATTGTCACCGATGATTGTTGCACATGGTCGTCGGAATTGCAAAATGGTACCATGTTTCGTCCAAGATGGCATGTTAATATTGGATTTCATTATTGGAGCTCAAATGGTATGAAAGCTGCCTCCAAATCCATACTTGACATTTATAGCTACATTGGGATTTATGTGTGAAGTGGCATCGTCAATTATCATACATGTCTGACAACGTTTATCCTTTATCCTGTAATACTCTGTCAGGTGTACAAAAATTTGAGAGGCTGCCCCTAAATCTTCAATCTATCATATATAGTTGGGCACCTGAAGATGTGGTTATCATATGTTTCACTTCAGGTACTAATATGATGTGCTCCAATTTTCTAATTTTCTGACATGAACTTGTAAACATAGGGGAATTAAGTTAGTTCCATGCTGAAGTTAATTTGCGTATATATTATTTATGATGCAAATGCAAAGTAGGAACAATCTTAGACTTGTAACTGCAGTATTCTCAGAAGTCAGAACTTCATGGAATAGTATTGACGTTGTGTATCTCCAATTCAAACCCCTCATTGTTGTAAAGCTCATCAATAGACTGATTACATTTGTCTGTATGATTTTTCTATATATGTATATGAAATAGAGATGAAAAAGATATTCATGCTTAGGCCCTACTCATGCTAATGCCTAAGCTATTCCATTTCCTCTATTAGAGTGCGCCTTCGTAAAGCTAAAAGGTATTTCAGTGAGGTACTGAGTTTCAGATTAATCACAGCAAGTTACGTGAGAGCCTTATGCTATCAGATAAGACCAAGTTACATACATGTATGACATAGAAATTCTGTAATACAAGTACTAGTTACGACCTTGCCAAAATCACAACCTCTTCCCACATCAAATTCCAATCCACCATTCACAAAACAACCTTTTCCCACATCAAGATCCCCCCACCTCTTATGAAAGGTATAACTAGTCCTTACACTATATCACATATTTTTAAAGGTGATTTTACATCGGCTATTACATTACTATATGAATTTACACAACCTACATTTTCTAATTTTAGATGGTAACAGCTCAACTTTTAGCATTCTGTTTACATTTGATTCTTTTTTTAGCATTCTAGATTAGTTTAAATACTTTCTTCTTTATAGGGTCTACTGGCAAACCAAAAGGAGTTACCATAAGCCATGGTTCATTAATAGTGCAATCCTTGGCAAAAATTGCTATTGTGGGTTACACAGAAGACGATGTAAGTCTCTTTCCATGGTCCCTCTATTTTGGTAATAAAATTTATTATGAGATAGCAAGAAATATGAAAGCAAAAAGTACTCTCCCCTCCTTGTGGCATAGAAAAGAGCAAGATATTTGTTGAAGAGTGCATGATTTGAATTATTGGTACCTTGAAATGAAATTGAAAAGAAAGAAAAACATTGATGATCTTTTTACATTTTGTTCTTCTTTTTCTTAGGTATATTTGCATACTGCCCCACTGTGCCACATAGGTGGGATATCCTCATGCTTGGCTATGCTAATGGTAGGAGGTTGTCATGTATTGTTACCCAAGTTTGAAGTTAAAATGGCAGTGAAAGCTATAGAGGAATATCATGTGACTTCATTCATAACTGTCCCAACAATGCTAGCTTCTCTGGTTTTTATGATAAGGTACTTTCAGATTACATGTAATTGACCTTTTTTTTCCTATAAAAAATTGAGTGAAGTAGGCAAAGAGTAAAACACGTGATCATCACTAATTGATTTCTAAAGTTGCTCCTCTCTTTGGTGATTGGTAAGGAGTGCAAGTTGATGCATAATCTTACTCCTGATTTCAGTGGTAGTAACTTGTGTGAAAAATCAATTTAGAAGTTTCTCACTTTCCATGGTACCCTTTTTTGGGGTGGGATTCATGGGAATCAATGAAAATGCAAGTAAAAGATACAATCTTGATTCCCACAATTAGCATAGTGTACGATTCATATGTTTTGAATATAAATGCTAAGGCTCCTTGGGAGTAGACGAGTAGTACATATCCTGACATGGAATCAACTATCAAGAAACACCCTTGTAATCAAACTCTACAGTTCTTGTTCTCTTCCATCTCTCTCTCTCTCTCTCTCTCTCTCTCTCTCTCTCTCTTTCTTTTCAAATGACACCTTTTCTTCCTCTTCTGACATGGCGTGGCAGATGGGGAAACCCCCTCACGCCATTACAATAACAAATGCCTATCACTCAACCTATTACAATAACAAATGCCTATCACTCAACCTGGAATGTCCTTTCAAAAAAAAAACCTGGAATGTACATCAAAGCCTTGGTTCTTTTTATTCAATTTTGACTTGGAAAAGGTAAGTATGCTACGGGAGTCACCGTCTTTTGCAACACTGCTAAGGTCTTAATGTTTTGAGTAAAATTACACATGTGCCCTTGAAAATGGATCATAAATTCATTTTGTCACCAAATTACACCGTTGTACCTTCAAATGTAACATGTTTAGGTGTCTGAAGGGCCTCACACAAATATGATAAGATACCTTTGACATGAACTTTATCAACAAGGTGATAGTATCTTGAAGACAACTTGACAAACATCATAATTAGTGTGCTAATTTTTTGATGAATTTGGTTGGGCTTCTCATTATTCATTTTGTGTATATACTAAACAACATTTGATGATAGGCTTTAGGTACAACCCCTAAGACTTTAAATAACTAAACTAGTTGGCATCTACTATGTTTTACTATTTGTGCTATCAATTTGTTTTACATAATTTCTTTTCTAGGCACAATGAATCAACGAAATTGGATCTAAGTGTAAAGAAAATTTTGAATGGTGGTGGGAGTCTTTCTATTCAACTTATTGAAGATGCTATAAGATGCTTTCCAACAGCCAAGCTTCTCTCTGCTTATGGTATTTACCGCTTGTCTTATTCTCAATGGTTCACTCGTATTTACTATAGATTTAATTCAAGCAATATTCTTGTCACCAAGAAAAAAAAACATGTTTGGCTTTTTTATTTTAGAAAAAAAAAATTTATTTAAATAACTGTCTTCTGGCATTATGCATCCCTCCTCAAAGTGGGCAAGTTTAGGTATCTACCACAATACTATTATGCAAGATTTGAAGCATATGTATTTGTGAGACTCTATTGCTATGCCCTCTATATATAATATGTTGGTGCACTAATTCGGTGGGTCACCATGTTATTGGCATAGAAATTTATGGGTTAGACTCAAGTGAATGCGGATTTTGGATTGATATTCCATTTACAAAATATTTGGTAGCATACCAACATTGTTTTCACGTCCAGCCATGTAGGTCATATATTGCCATGATCATCTGTATGCTATGTTGCAAAATGTAGTGTTATCTTGGTGTTAATACTTAGCATTGACTTGAATAGATGTGTGTTGATCAATATATGGGTTAGACATTCATACCATAATTTGTAGTCCTTTTAGGTGGGGTGGGGTTGGGGGTGGAGCCCTGGGGGATACTGTCCGTGGGTGACTGTTGTATTGATTCCGCTGCTTTTGTTCAGGTTAAATAACATTGTTCTTAGTTCATACCAAAAGACCAATTTCCATTAATAAGGTACATGAGCTGCCTTCCATTTATTCTATCAGTTTGTCCTACTCTGACCTCTTAAGCTTAGTTGAGCTTTTTAATCTTTAGCTTACTCCACCTTTTAAACTCGGCTTGCCCTTCATTGGGATCCAGGACTAAGAATTTCTTGGATATTCACTGAAACTTGAATAATAATGCCTGTCAATAATTAAAACCTGGAATGAAATTTGACCAATATTCGCCCATGAGGCCATGACAATATATTTGCACTTGATATTGGGAGAAAAATTGATAATTTGCCAAACTACAGAGAGCTGAATTCTTTCACAATAAGAATTAGTTCTATCTTTACACATCTATAGTTTTTGTACTCATGCAAATGAGTACAAAATTGATCTGCCCCACTTTTTACATTTGCTGTTTTGGTAAACCCTCTTCTAATTTCTGATATTTACTGCAGGCATGACAGAGACCTGCTCTTCTCTCACCTTCATCACCATCCATGATCCAACTATTAATTCAAACCAGCTCCCAAAGAAAACAAGTGGAATTATTTCCAACTCTGTGCACCCAGCAGGAGGTATCTGTGTTGGGAAGCCAGCACCTCATGTCGAGATACTGATAATAAAAGAGGAATCTACTCCTGTGGGGAGAATTATGACTCGGGGACCTCATGTTATGATGCGTTATTGGAGTCAAATTAGCGCTGCAGTAATTGACTCCGGAGCAAATTGGTTTGACACTGGTGATAGTGGACACGTTGATGCTCATGGAAACCTGTGGCTTGTTGGTCGTAGGAATTGTCGTATCAAAAGTGGCGGGGAGAATGTGTATCCTGAAGAGGTAAGGAAAACCAATAATCTCTATTATCCATTTTGCTTTTGCAGTGGAAAATCCAGGAATGAATTGTTTCTTTGCCGTGTTACAATTACAAACAGAAGGGTTGTATGACTTGTCCCACCCCCTCTTTCAGCTATTGTTGTTGGCCTTATATTGTTATTACGTTGGTGACACAGGTAGAGGTTGTGTTGTCACAACATCCTGCAATTACAACTGTAGCTGTCGTTGGACTCCCACATCCACACTTAGGTGAAATGGTTGTTGCTTGTATTCAAATTAGAGAAAGCTGGATATGGACTGACTTGAAGGTTGGTGAGTTGCCAAGCAATGTGGAATGCCACTTATCAACCAGCGCGCTCAAGGATTATTGTCGACAGAAAAGCTTAACCGGGTCTTTCTCTAATTCTTTGTTCCCCCCCTATCGTCTCCCCCTTTTTGAAACAAATTCATATAGCTTACAATTTTCCTCTCGCAAGGGATTATGTTTTTTTTTGTTGACTGACAATTTTCTGTAATAATATGCTTGTAGGTTTAAGATACCAAAAGCTTTTATGGTTTGGAGGAAGCCGTTCCCGCTTACAAGCACCGGAAAAATTAAAAGAGACCAAGTTGAGGCAGAGGCTAAATTGTGTTTACAACCTTTACTTTCTAATCTTTAACACAATTGTTACATACGACTTCAATTTTAACAACATTTTACATAACATTTTTTTCATTTGAGGTATAGTTATTTTATATTCTTTACCCTTTTTTTTTCTTTTTTTTCTGGTAGTCTTTATTGAGTACTGAAAAGTTGAATTTGTGCTCTTTACAGACCGCCAGATTCTCAATTTTTTATTTGGTAGAATGTTGAGTTTTTGTTAAATTAGTTTGATAAAGAGAAACAAACCATTAAAGGAAGAGATAATAACAATATTCTGAAAATAAAAAAACTAAACTATGCTCTTATACCCTTACAGGCTTACAGCAGATATTTATAAAGAAATTTTCTGTTTTATACTGTTATGTTTTACTTCCTCCTCTGATTTAAAGTCTCATGGTGAATAAAAAAATAAAGGGGCTTACTTGATTAAAAGTGGAAGAATTACCATGAAAATCTTAAGACTTGAAATTTATGTATTTCAAATGAGACAAACAAAAAGTACAGAGGTAGTTCCGTAGTTCTAATTACGTTTTTGAGACATCATATTATTCTCCGCATTGAACTTACTAAACTTTGTTTGTTTCCCAATGGGTATGCAACTACGCATGCATATCATATGCTTGTTTCAACATCTTTCGGTCCTTAAATATAATGAAAGAAAAAAGTTACCCGTCCTTATGAAATACCTACAATGATCAACAAAAAAAGCCAAGATTAGAGCTGTTTAAAGGTCATCTTCTTCTTGAAGCTTGAATTACCAAGTTGTACCAACTGTATGGTACATTACCTTTTATCCTTCATAAAATTAGATTATAGTCACTTTCTTTTTTGGTCACTAAAGCAAGTATATATGTTTGTTCCAATCTTACTCAAGACAAAAGCTAAAAAGGTGACCCAAACATCATAATAACACACACCATGTTAAATGTTATCTTCCTCTTTTTTCTTTTGTGGAATTCTTTCATCATATGCTCAAATGTTAGTGCATAGTTTCTAGTCCTACCAAACAAAATTCACAATGCCTAAAAGAACAAGCAAATCAAGCATATTTGCTCTTCTAAAGTGCATATCCACATGCCAAGATCACACCAATGGAGATTCGAGACAAGGCACAAGGGTATGGAACTTAAGTGATAGAACAGTAGAGTTGCAAATAAGGGTAGGATCAATACTCAGGAAGGTACACACATTGAAGCCGGGATCATCGAAGCGACTCAAGAGCAAGAGTATCTACAAAGCTTATATGCCTCAAGGTAATGATCAAAACAACGGCGATGATAATGGGAAAGGTAACATAGTTGTGAAGAGGTATGCATATTATTATGATGAAACATGTATGCCATATGTTTGGATACATGATGCAGGAGGAAGTTTTTCAAGGATGGTTAAACAACAGTATATTAGTCTTGAAGATCTAAGAGATTGTTCTGAAATCAAGATTTTTAGAGACCACCAAAAAGGGTGTATTGCTGTTAGAAAAAAATTCAGGGCTGATTTCTGCTGACCTGCTACCACTAGTTTTACAGAACAGGTCATATTTACTACTATAGTTGTAAAAAAAATTGGGATTGATTTTGTGTTTATGATTTTGTTTTTAGTATGTTTATATCAAATCTGTTGTATTTTGATGTATGTGGTTTGATAGATTGTTCAAGATTTGGATTTTTTTTTTGGTAGAAAAAAAAAAAAAAAAAAAGATATACAAAGTAATGTCTTTTCTCAAGATTGTAAGTTTAAGATTTGGAATCAACATGATATTTTTGATGCTTGTGTCGATTGGCTTTTGAGTGATTTTTATGGATATTATTAGTTATAAATTCCATGATTATGCCTTGTTATTTTTTTTTTTAATTTTTTTTTTTTTGTTTTTTTGTTTTTTTTTTTTTTGTTTTGTTTTGTTTTTTTTTTTTTTTTTTTTTAATATTCACTACATAAGGCATACCGTCCATGTCACCATAAAAATCGAACTATTTTCTTATAAAAAAAAGTAAACAAACAACGCTAGAGGGCCTGTTTGTGATTTTTTATTTTTGGTTTTACAAAAGTTTTTTTGTTTTCAGCTTTCTATTTTTTTAAAAACAAAAAAACCAAAAACAAGAAATTAGAAAAAGTTATTTCCATTTTTTTTTTGTTAGCTTTCAAAATTATCATAAATTTAATAAGTTTGACTAATTTTTTTTATTCATTATATGATATATAAGAGATTAATCCACTGAAAATAGTATAGTGCACCCGGCTTCACCACTCGGAAATAACATTAGACATATGTTAAAGAACATGGGCGAAAAAAAAGAACATACTAGTGTTTGAAAAAGAATATACCTGTGTTTGACAAAAGAACATATTTGCGTTTGACAAAGAACATGACATTACAAATAACATATAGTCTTTAATAAATAACATGTTCTTTTTCATGGTTACTCATGTGCTTGAATGTTTATGAAAAAGAACACTATATTTGACAAAAGAACATGTTTGCGTTTAACAAAGAACATAGCATTACAAAAAACATAAAGTTTTTACAAAAAGAATATTTCTTTTTCATGGTTACTCATATGGTAGAAAAAGAACTTTATGTTTGACAAAAGAGTATGTTTGTGTTTGACAAATAACATGGCATTACAAAGAACATAAAGTCTTAGAGGTGATTATTGGGCGGGTCAAGCCGGGTAGGAATTTTTGTGCCCAAACCCACCCAATATGGTCCGGCCGTGCGGGATTTTCAGGCCATTTCGGGTCGAGCCAAAAAAAATCAACTAAATATGTATAAAAAACACATTCCCAAACCATAAAGAAAAATGGACTCGGGATAGGCCCGACTCGATTTTGGGTCGAAAAAAAATCTGCCCAAAACCCACCCAAAAATCAACTAAACAGTGGCACCTCCATCTTCTTCGTCTCCACCGATACCAACTCCACTATTTCCGACGGTTTTGCCGCCATTTAAACGAAAACCCTAAGTAAAAGGGGAGAAATACATGGCATGGTAGCCCTTAAGGGTCGTAGGTGAGTTTAATTTCCTTCTACTTGTGAGCTTTCTCCATTACTGGTGAAGCAAGAACTTTGCCATCCATTTTCGCCATTACTTCAGCCAAACGGTAAGAAACGATAGGCAAATGTCGCTTTCATGCAAGTGGCTAAAAATAAATGTACAACAAGGAAATTAATTGTTAAAATAACAAACAATATTCAATTTATTTTACCAATTTGTCACTAGATTAACAAAATTCGTTGATATTGGTGATCATCTTGGATTTTCTCGTAAAAGTCTTCCTATAAAAATACTACCTCCGTTTATTATTATATGCAACTTTGAAGCATATAACGATTACCTAAGCAAAAGATGAGGGGCAAGGATTAGAAGGCTAATTGTCTAAGTAATTAAAGGAATTGGAGAGAGAAAGTAGCCTAGCCCCCCCCCCCCCCCCCGAATTTTTTTTTTAAAAGGAAGGTATTAAAAATTTTCACATTCATTTACGTTTGTCATTCATCATTTATGGGGGCTATAAATACCAGCCCCCCATATTCACAAAATCCATAAAAGGTTCATCAATCCTTACAACCATGACATTGTTCAAACCATGACATTGTTTTGTCAAATCCAAAAGGTTAGCACTAACTACAACAATTAGCCCATAATTACACAAAAAATTACCCATTAACTACAATTAGTGCTAAACATCTACCATCTTCATCATCCTTCAATACATTGCATGCTGTCTATCTACAAAAATAGCATAGGGCAGCTTCATCTCTTTAAAAACCTTCATCAGCCTACCTTATATCCTGTCAACAACAATCTGAAAAAAAAACGAACACAAGGCATGACAGATTTTGATGAAAATCTTTTTTTTGATATTGATCAACGATATTGATGAACTATTGAGAGGGGATGAAATAGCTGAACTTTATTTTGATGATGAAGAAGCAAGACAAGATGAAGATATAGAGGAATATGAATCTGAAAATGAAAACAGACAAGAAGAAGATGAAGGAGAAACTGAAACACAACAAGAACATCACAATGAAGACATGCCTAACAATACTCAACATGGCACTCAAATGACAAGCATAAAACAGCTAACATTGCATCAAAAGAGGGAGATTGTTGATGCAATGTTACTTAAGATGCAAGATGGGAACTTGCCAAGAGGTTACAAGATTCAATTAGCATTTCAATTCAATGTTCACAAGTCAACAATTACAAGAATATTCAATGACATCAAAAAACAGATGGCAAATGGGAATATGATTGATGTCAGGACCAAAAAGATAGGCAGAGTTGGTCCAAAGCCAAGGGTCCCCTACATCTAGGCAGATAGAGAGAAGCTATGCTGCTGCATTGAAGATTTCACATGTGGCACTTTATAATTTGAAGAAAAAAGGAAGGATTAGGACACACATAGCAAGTAACAAGCCTGCATTGAGCTCAGATCATAAAGTGGCAAGATTGAAATGGGTTTCGTCTCATATAAACCCAGTTGCACACAATGAGGACCCCACATTTGTTGACATGCACCAACACATACACATAGATGAGAAATGGTTTTACCTTGATAAGAGAAGATTTTATCTCCTCCCAAGTGAAGAAGACCCATACATGGCACAACAATCTAGAAGGTTCAAGCTAAAGGCAATGTTCATGGCAGTCATTGGGAAGCCACTGTATGACAGAAATGGAGGACTCTTACATGATGGAAAGTATGGAGCATTTCCGTTCACATACTAAGAAAGAGCTAAGAAGTCAAGCAAGAACAGAGAACCAGGCATATTGGAGACAAAGGCACTACAGTGCTACAGAATGTCAACAGAGAAGTCATCAGGGAAATGCTACTTAACAAGGTCATACCAACAATTGTATCAAAGTGGCCAGAAAGTCTGCCAAAATATGTGGTGATCCAGTGGGACAATGCAAGGCCTCATTAGATCCCAAGAGATGAGGAGTCACTACTAGAAAACAGGTTGATTGCGACGGAAATTTTTTGTCGGAAACACCTTGTTTTTCGTCGGAAAACCCATTTGCGACGGAATTCCGTCGTAACAAGTTGTCGGAAAAGTTGTTGTCGGAAAAACACCCTTTTCCGACGGAATTTCTGTCGTAAATGGGTTTTCCGACGGATTTCAGTCCGCCGAGAGCATTTTCAAGCACGGCAAAGTCCCTCGTAAAATTCCGACGGAATTGAATTCCGTCGTAAATGCCCGACGGAATTTCCGTCGGAAAATGCTTTAAAAAAAACAAAAAAAAGGCCACCACCACGCTGTACCACCGCAAGCCGTCAGCCCACACCACCTACCCCCACCTCACACAACCAGCAACTCACCAAGTCACCTAACCCACACCCAACCCCACCAACCGTATCACCACCCACACCAGAACCCTACCCACCAGCCACCTACACCAGATCCACCACCCCACTACCCACCTACAACCACCACCGCCACCTAACCATATTTACCACCCCACCACCCACCTAAAATCACCACCGCCACCACCAAAAATCATCACAACCCAGAAATTAACAAAAAAATAAAAAAAAATTAAAATCCGAACGCAACCCACAAACACGATCTTCATCCAACAGCCACCACCCACCACCACCATAAATTGTGAAAAAAAATTCCAATAAAACAACAAAATAAAATCAAAATTGAAAAAACGAAATACATACCTTAATTAGACCACACATAACCTCGAAATTGGGTTTAAGAGGCCAAATTCGACCATAAAAACTCTAGATCTAGAGTTTTTATGGTCGAATTTGACCCAAAAACCTTTGTTTTAAGCATGAAGAGAGAGAGAGTAAGGGCGAAAAAGATGAATATTATTGTTGATGTTGATGCCGGCGATGGTGTTGTTGATGTTGGTGTTGTTCGTTGTTGATGTCGGTGGTTAGTGTTGGTGACTATGGTGGGAGATTTGAGGGGAAAGTAGAGTAGAGGAGAGATAGAGAAAGAGAATGAGTGAGATTCAGAGATCGAAAGAAGGAGAACGAGTGAGAACGAATTTTAGAGATTAAGAACGAAAGAGAAGGGGAGTGAGACTCAGAGGAAAGATAAGGAGGAGAAGAGGCGGAAAAGAGAGGAGTGTTAGGGTTTCTAGGGTTGATTTTTTTTTTAAAAAAAAAAAATATTCCGACGGACTAAAAAGCCGTCGGAAAAAGTAATTTACTACGGAAATATCCGTCGGAAAGCCCATATATTACGACGGATTTTTATTCCGTCGGAAATTTCCGACGGATTTTTAGAATTCGTCGGAAATATCCGACGAAATTAAAATCCGTCGAAAAATTTGATATTTCCGACGGAATAATTGGTCTGTCGGAAGTAGTCCGTCGTTATTTCCCTGTTTTCTAGTAGTGAGTTCATTGCAGCCACACATGCAAATGGGTTCAATATTCAGTTTGTATTCCAACCACCACAGTCACCTGATTTGAATGTGTTTGATTTAGGTTTGTTTAGGTCAATTCAGTCTTTACAGTACTGATGAGTCTATTATATATATATATATATATATATATATATATATATATATATATATATATATATATATATATATATATATATATATATATTTATTCCCTGTCCCACGGTCATATTTGTGCTTATTTGAGCTCCGCGGAGCTATTTTTATTACTAATATACGTTTTCTAGTGTTTTTGTAGAATTGGTATTATTTTGTAGGAATTTGCAGATTTATGACAATTCCCGAGCTTATTGAGCCACTACAAAGATATTGGAGTTGGATCGTATTTTATGACCGGATATTTTAGCCCAAGGCCGAGTTAGAGGAATTTGGTTCGGTGATTAAGGGCTCGATTAAGTGAGTAGGCTACGAAGAAATTATAGCATGGACCAAGTAATGAGGAGAGGAAATTGGGCCAATTGGAATGAAGCCCGAAGTTACAATTTAATATACTGATGTCGTGCTGGGCGTGAAAAAGCGGGCCCGATCGGGCGGCTCATTGCCCGATCGGGCGAGTGTGTGTTTGATGTTTTAAGTCGGTTTGGGCTACAATGCTATAGGACCTACATATATATATTCCCAAATTTCTTGGACGAAGACGTCATTAATTGGCAGTAGCTTTAATTTTTAGCTTTTCATTAATTTTAGGGGGATTGCATGATTTATTAGTTTTTAAGTTGAATTTATTTACGGAACTTTTGCTTAGTGTTTCTTTAGTTTTATTTACTTCCCTTATTTTTAGTATTGTTATTGTTTTATGAAGCTTTCAATTATTTTCATTAATATTCTTGACTTTTAGTTACTCCCTCCGTCCCCAAATGATAGTCCCTTATGGCATATTTTTAGTCCCAAATTGATAGTCCCATTTGCTTTTTTCAAGTACCATTAATATCAATTTTTTTATCAAAATTCTCTCCAATTGCAACAATATTTGTGCAAATTTAACTTTTCAATGTAAATTTTGTTTTTCAATGTACTTTTATTACTTTCTCTCTCTACTATTTTACATACCCAATGTAAATTTATATTTCCAATGTAAGTTTACTAGTTTTATTAAAGTTTCTTAATTCCCGTGATTTTTGCCCATAAGGGACTATCATTTGGGGACGGAGGGAGTATTAGTTTTATGTTCTTATTCAAGCTTTCACTATTTTTGTTTTCGTATTAGTTTTATAATTATTGTTTCGTTTTATTACTATTGTTTTTAATTATGTTTACTTTAATTGTTTTGATTAGTTTAGTTTTAATTATGCACGAGTAGTTTATTTCTAGGGTTTGTGGGGATCCATTAATAATATGAAGGGGTAATTTATTGTTATTGATTGTCAATGCTAGATTAATTTCCTATCGATTGATTTAATGCTCTGCAACTAGATTAGCGCTGGTCTTTTATGTATGAGTTTAGCAATATTGATTCGAGATTCGAGATTCGAGAGATGAGAATTGATGTTTAGGCCTATTTTCAATAGGCAGCTTAATTTATAATTGGTTAAGTCGAGATTCGAGAGATGAGATTTAATACCGGTAGATTAATTCTGTGATTGTAATACGTAGCGAAAGCCCTTTATGATCTGGTTAATTGATGCATTGATTTTCATGTTTTACCCTGGAATATTGTTTATTGGTGAACCTAGGCCCTAGGCCTTTTATTATTTGATTTCTCCTACCTTTATTTTCCCTACTCATATTCTTCGTAGTATAGTCTTTAATTACAACAACATTGGTTACCCTGATAATTTAGATTATAATAATTAATTAGAAATAGAAAGACCAGTTTCCCTGTGGATTCCACCCTACTTCCCAACCTGCATTAGTTAGAGGACTTAGGTAATTACTTTTGATTAGGGGATAAGACTTTACTCTGTCAAGTACTAGTCATTCCCTAAAAACCTAGATGAGCTTGTTGCCAAAGTCATTGAGTCATATGACACATTCAAGCCAGAAGTGAACAAATACATTTGGGTTACTTTGCAAAGATGCATGATTAATATTTTGAGGGGCCAAGGAGGGAACAAGTACAAAATTCCACACATGAACAAAAAGAAGCTGGAAAATCTTGGAATTCTGCCAGATCCGGTTAAGGTTCACAGTGCAGTTGTGTTAGGGGTTGTTGATTACCTAAACACTATGTTTAGGCCAACAACTCAAGGAAATCATGAAGCAGAGGAAGACATGAAAGTAGATGCAGACTAAAGCACTTTGCAAGGGTAATCAGAACAACAACATTGACTGCCACACATAAGCACTTAGTTATCATTTTTTTTTTTTGGTTTCATCTTTCCTTTTGTTAATGTCTTAGGTGCAATGCATAGGTGGTTAGGTGTATTTTGAGTATTAGGATGCTTCTTACCTTAAAGGCAGTCATATGTGTATTTTGGTTAAGAATTGATGTTGTTCTTGTTGCAACTTTTTGAATGAAATGGAAACAAAATCTATGATTATTATAGTGTTTAAATCCATCAAAACAACATGTTTCTTGAATACGCCACCTCAACACAAGGTTACCTCAACAATGGGGTCCCTTCATCATTTGGATTAGGCAACATCCCTTTATTCAAATTCAACATGTTGGGGACTCAATATAAGGGAGGACAATCTATATCTGAAACAAAGGGACTTCTAAATGGACAAATTTAAAAAATGTATAGGGACTGACATTGTTCTCTACATAAATGATCATTGAGAACACTAGAGGGACCAAAAGATAATGTGCTTCAACATAGAGCATATTAGGTCTCATCATTCATCAATCAAATTCCAACATATTGCCATCAACCAAAGAACTAACAGCATACAGATGAGGAGGGACAACAATAAGGCTACATTAACCAACAACCCAATATAAACCAACAAACCAGTATCACCCAACAAAGCTATCATAAACCAACATGCCATCATAAAATCAACAACCAATCATAAACCAACAATAACCAATAGGTCAAGATAATCCAACCACCCATCATGAAACAACAACCCAACAATAAGCAACAGGTCAGCCACAACCAACAACACAACCAACATCAACACACAAATCAACAATAACCAATAAGGCAGGGCCAACCAACAAGGCAACAATAACCAATAAGGAAATTATAACCAACAAGCCAACAATAACCAACAAGGCAACAGTAACAATAATGAAACCAACAAACTCAGCCAACAATCAAACAGATTTAACCACCAAGACATTCAATACTCAACAGGATCAAACCAATTAACCACCTAACATGCTACTAAATCAAAGATAAAGGACTCAAAGCTGTAAAAAAAAGTTAGGGTTAGGGTTCGTTACGCTAGTAGTCACTCGGAGGGTCGAACCTTAGGGTTCATCCTTCTCACATAGTGCTTCAAAGGAGAGGCTTGAATTTCAGCAACTTTAGTTGGAGGGACAGCAGATGGAGCCTTCTTAGAAGAAGGTGATGAACTCCCCTTCTCACCCTCGTCGTCATAGGAAAGAATGATGAATTCCTGATCAGGCAAACCCCTCATACGACGAAGAGCAACCAGTGTTGCCTTCCTTTTAGCTCGGAACTTGGGTGGTGGCCTAGCCCTCTTAGATCTGGGCTTCTTGGTTGGTACAGAGCTGCCTTCACCTACCTCAGGGACCCCATCAACAGCCATCTCCTTGAAATCGAGCGATTTCTGTCCTTGGGACTCACCAACCCCTTCAGGCCTAGTAGCGCGTTCCTCCTCCTCCTCTAAACTTTCAAGCACCTTACCAAACGCCTTGTAAGTGGTGGAAGTACAGTAAGGACCAACCTCACCAGACTCATAAAATTGGTGAGGAAAAGGCGAGTGGGTCTCAATCGATTTAATGAGGGAGATGATCAAATTCTGCTCACCTTCGCCGTCAGTTGCCATAAAAGCATCTTCAAGTGGCTTTAGGTTAACCATGGTGCTCGATATGTGAAAGATCAGATGATTGGAGCTTAGATCTAGAGAGAGAAGATGAAGAGAAGTGGGTTTGAAGAAGAGAGAGAAAGATGAAATCGATGAACTAGGGTTCATTTAGATGTTTCTCCAGATAAAATAGAGAAACCTAACTGTAGGGAATATTTCAAGCATTACCCCAAACTTGAACCCCACTGTGATCATACACTTAAGTATGATTGGGTCTAAAGGGAAGGAACTGAGAGCAAAAGAGTCGCCAAAAAGTTTTAGGAACTTGTAAATCGTTCACAGGGTGAAGGTTACACCCCTTGACGATCCATAAGATCGTCAACTCCAATAGGTCTGGAACCATGACTGGTGTTCGGGGATGAGGGTACAATCCAATGTAAAAGAGAAAGGACCCGCCCTATAAAATAGGCCTCTACTTTATTCTACTCGTATTCATGTGCGCTTTCTGACTAACATGCAATTTTCATATTAACCCTAAACATGTTTAACTATGTTGGTTGAATATAAATGCACAAATAAATCTATTATTGGCGATCACTTGAATTAAAATCATATTAGCCTAAAACAAATTATTAATTATCTTATTAGGCGTGATTTCAAATACAAATTCCCTTTAAACATGCATAAAAGGCGTGATCAAGCAATAACAACAATATATATCAAGCAACATGATAATAATAATAATAACATCATAATAATAAGGCATAATAAAGCTTAATAACAATAGCAAGATCCTAGGCATGATATTAACAAGATTAATAACAAATCCTAGCATGTCACTAAACAACAAAGATCAAAGCTTTAAACCTAACATGATACTAACATGATATTAGAAAGCGATAAGAAGCACCCTAAACATGATACTAGAAAGCATTAAATAACATCCTAACATGATACTAGGAATTAATAAATAATAAACATGCTTTCTACAAGAATAGAGCAATAAGATTACATACTTTCATGCCTCGTACCTCTTTCTAATAACAAAATACACGCGTTAGTAAACTTCAATGAAATAATAAATCAAAGAATTAAATTAAATAATTGAAAGAAAGAATTAAAAAGTTTAGACTTGATTTGGGACCAAACTCCCAGAAATTATCAACCTTTCACGTTTAGGGCGAAGGCCACTTCGAACTTGGCTAGGTGTTTCTGGATCTACTGTATGCGGTATGGTGTTTTGAAAAGGGCTAGGCTTAGAAAAAGAATAGAGGAAGAAAGAAAGAATAAGCTATATTGCTTAAGAGAGAGAAGAGAAGAATTAGAAAATTCTGGGTGATTTGAAAACGGAGGTCAAGGACCCTATTTATAGGAAAATAGTCTGATAACGATAGAAAATACTTCGAGTTCAATGCGGAATAAAACTGCCATCTGTCACTAGACGATAGGACCGTCTCTAGGCGACGCACTGCGGCGCCCGACGCTGCATGGGAAAATACACGTTATGTACGCGGAATCCACTTCTCAATATAATTAAGTCGTAAAATCCGTGTTTAAAGGGTAAAATCGTATTTTCGTAAAAACACTTATTTTATTCCAAGTAAAACTCTTAAAACATAATTATCAATCCTAACTCTATTAGGATTTAAGAGAACCTTCTACATAATTCTAGAAGTCTATAATCAATCCTAATAGCTTTAGAAATGATAATTAATAATAGGTCATCTTCTAGATCATTGGGCCGTATATAAGAACCAAATCGGGCCCAGTTAAGTATTTTGACCATAACTTTATTCATCGGAATTGGGCTTATAATATATCGTTGGAAAATTGTTTTCGAGCCCCATCCAACTACATCATTATTGAACCCTTGTCATGGACTAAATTGAACTGCACAGGCTATTTTCATAAAATAGAGCAGGTTTTCGAAAACAGAAAGAAAGATTTTGATAAAAACTACCGCAACACTAGATTTTTCACAATTTCACTTCATTTGATTATGATTCGACGCGAAAGGTATTCATCACTAGGTTTGGTTTTGGGGAGACACAAATGGGTTTCTACACTAACCATCTCAATAAATGTTGGGTGGTTGGGAATTTGGGTAAATGGGAGTGGTTGGGGAGAAATGTGATAATAAATGGAGGGAGTAATTAGGTTAATGTAATTTGATTTGTTTTAGTTAATTGTAGTACAAAACACAATAAGGGTAAACTTAAGAAAATTCTGATTTTCAAAGTAAGAGTAAAAATGTAATTTATTAGTTTATGTGTACTAAAAATAAAAAGAATATAGAAAGTTGCAGATAATAGCAAGCGGACAAAAATAGTAAAAGTTGCACATAATAATAAACGGAGGTAGTATGATATTTAAGAGAGCCAGTGCCGAAGGCCACGATAATAAGAGAGCCAGTGAACACCCCATTATACTTAAATGAGAAATTGACGCTTGACAATCTACTCATAATGCGTTGAACCCAACTCATCCAAAACCCCATTTTAATCATCACTCTCCAAATAACAATATTCAACTTTATCATTTGCCTTGCTCATATCTAATTTCACCGCCATCATACCCTCTCTAACCCCACCCTATCTCTTCAAAACATGAAAATTTCAGAGCAACTACAATGTTATCCATAATAACTTAAAAAGGCAATTTGAGACAAAAGCACTCTATTCAATCGAAATAATCGATACTACAATACATAAACTTATAGGCCATAACTCAAACATTCTCTTCAGGCTATTACATTTTGGGATAAGAACAATACATGTAGAATTAAATCAATCAATGTCAGTCAAATCAACCTCACCATTTCATCACCCCTTAACAAAATGACATACATCCTTCCCAACCATACCCCAAATTTTTCGAAAAAATAGAGCATGCATTCCATCTGGCCATAGGCCTTATTCAGGTGCATTTGAAAAAGAGCAATACAGATACAAATTTCTTTATTGGGTTCAACATCAAACAAATGGTTCATATCCTCTAAAACTAGAGCCTCCACATCAATCAGCACCTCATTCATATTTTCGGGATTGCTTGTAGAGATACTGAACAAATGCCCGAAATAACTAGCAATGACATCATCTACTTCCTCCGACAACTCCTCTCAGTCCCTTTAGTGGTCAACTTGGTCGTTTTATTTTTGATGAAAGATCGGTGAAATGTCATATTATTTTTAATAATTTTTCCTACATAAAATAAACAAAAAAGTATAAATAAACGAAAAAGGGGAAATTATCAATGGTACCCTTGTGGTTTTGGCTTTTATCAATGGTACACTTCATTAAACTTTCATTATCAGTGGTACCCTTATACTTTACCCTTAATTACTACAGTAATCTCAACGTTAAACAAACGTTAAGTATGTTTAATTAGGAGGGTAAATGGGCTGGGGATAGCTAACTTGAACTGACAAAAATGCCCCCTAGTTATTAATACCCCCAAAGCCCAACCACTCCCATTTAATTCTTGAAATTTTTTTGATCGTTCAACTTCATTGCACCCCCTCCCCTGTTCTTCTTCCTCTGAGCAACCCTAAGTGACGCACGACTGAAGCAAGATCCCTGAAGAATTTAGCTTCTCTTTGCAATTGTAAAGGTTAGTTCTCACTTCTTTACTGATTTTTGGGAATTTTTGTTGAAATTTTTTAGGTTTTACATCATGTATACATGTTTGCGAAATGTGTTTGCTTTTGTGGAGAATTTGAAATTAGTGTAGGATTTAGGTCTGAATTATGCTCAATATACATATGATCCTGTTAGATTGCTAAATTTTAAATTTTTTGATATATTAAAGGTGTAATTGTGTGCATGTAACAGTAACTTATGGTGTATTTTGCAATTGTGTGCATGTAACAGTGTAACTTATGAATTATGCTCAGTGATTGCTTTAATTTCAGTCTTTTCACATATTTAAATTGGTGTTGAGTGTGTAATTCATGATGAGTTTCTAAAGAAAGTGATTTTATACTGAATTTGCAGAATGACTGAGCATGATAGGGTTGTGTTTCGATTTAAGTACAAGATGCATAGAATTGATATTGAGGTTGACCCTGATCAGTGTAACTTAATGGATTTAGTCATAGAATTTGAGGATAGGTTACAAAAAAAAGGAGTTGTTATACTTAAACCTATATTTGCATATGCTTATAGAGGTAAGCACTGGCCAATAAATGATGATGGTGGTATCCTAAGGTTTTTTAGGACATTTCCCCAAGCTAATGTGTATGAGATTTTAGTTGGGACTGTAGTAAATTCAACTTCCCTTAATGATCTAGTGTCTGAATTTAGGAGGAACAAACTAGTGGCTGAAAGAGCTATGCAAGCAATTGGACATGTACCTGCACCTATCCATAACCCACCTGCTGTCATTGAACCTCAACCTGAAAATCAACCAATTGAACATGAACTACCTGTCAATGAACCTTAACCTGACAATCAACCTGTTCTTGGTGATGCTGACCTTATTCTTGAACCTCCAGTTGAAGCCAACCCTCTTGAAGCTACTCCTTCTACTAGGAGCAAGCTGAAACCTAGGAGGAGATTGGTGCTTACATACCAATCAGAACCTCAACCAACAATCCCTGACTCTCCTGTTATCCCATCATTGGAAGACTCAGACCTTAGGATTATAAACTATGATCCAGATGCTACTTTCACTGAAATAGAAGACCTTTATGAGCAGAATAGTGCTAAGCAGACTGAGAAAGAGTACAGATTGGGTAGAAAGGAGTTTGAAAAGTACATGGATAAGGAAAAGGGTAAGGGTAAGTCTGTAGACATTGCTGAGGGAGAAGAAGTAGGTGGTTCTGATGGTGGTACAGCAAAGGGAAAGGGTAGAGGCAAGGGTAAGGGCAAGGCCAAGGCCAAGGGGAAGGGTAAGGGTAAGGCAAAAGCAAAGTTGTTGGTGTCTGGTGGTGAAAAGTTACCCCCATCTCCCATTTCCCCACACACTGTCTTTAAGACACTACCTGTTAGGAGAAGCCCTAGGTTTTCCCCTGTTGAAACTATTACCAAGCAACCCACCATTGTACTGTCTACTAGTCCAAACACAAGAGGTTCTAATCCTACAACTAATCCTACACTTTTTACTAGAAAAATGCCTAAGAGTACAGCTGTTAGGAAAGGGCTATGGGTTAAGGATAAGGGTAGAGAGTTGCATAAGCCAAATGAGAGTGGGGAAGGTAGTCAACAAACTGCTAGAAGACAAGTCATTTTTGATGGTGATGGTGATGGTGATGGTGGGGATGATCCTAGTGAGTCAAGTGAGTCAAGTGAGGATGCTGATGGTGGAGGCTTTGGGAATAAGCTTGATGATTCAGATGGTGAGGTGATCCTAGATGGTGATGTGCCAGCAGATGAGAGGGAAGACATAGGACAACTTCCCCACATTAAAGACAACTGGGAGCAGGGGTTCTGGTCTGGATTCATAGATGATGATGATGATGATAATTACTTCCAACAACTTTATGGTAATGGTGAAATGTATGAGGATATGGGGTTTGGGAAGATTGTTCTTAGGCCTTGGATGCTGTTCATAGACAAGGCACACTTAAGAGAAACTTTGAAGGATTATGCAGTCCAGGAAGGATTTGCTCTGAATGTTGTAGCTGCAGATAACACCAGATATACAGTGACATGCTATGCTGAATGTTGTGAGTGGAGGCTGCATGCTAGTAGGCTAATTGATGGAAAAACTTGGGCTATCAAGAAAATATGGCCAGATGTACACAACTGTAGGGGCTTGGAAACATATAATCCTATATGTACTGTGAAATGGGCTGCCCTTAAAGTAATGGAAGATATTAGGGATGCCCCTGATATTCCAGGAAAAGCACTGAATGAATTGTTGTTTCAGAGGTATGGGATATACATGAAACAAGCGTCCTTATATAGGCTGAAAAGGTATGTGATTCAAGAGCTTCTTGGTGGACATGATGAGTCCTACTCATTGATGCCAAGGTATGCTGACATGATCTGCCAGACTAATCCTGAGTCAAAGGCATTTGTAGCATGGCAGCTTAGTGAGAGCATTCCTAGAGTGAATTTGCTTACAAGTGTGTTTCAGTTTTGTTGGGCAATGGAAGTGTTTTCTGGCTGGTTGCAGACCCTTAATTGGAGTTGATGGGGCTCATCTAAAGGGAAATTATGGTGGAATTCTCTTGTCTGCAGTTGGGTTAGATGGCAACAATGAAATTTACCCAATAGCATTTGCCATTGTGAGTGTTGAAGACAAGGAAAGTTGGTCTTACTTCTTCTGGCATCTGTACAACATAGTGAAGCAATCCAACAGGCAACATTGGACAATTATTTCTGACAGACAAAAGGTACACATTTTACTTACACTAACACTATTAGCATTATATTACTTCCATTATATTACATGCATTATATTACTTGCACTAACATTATGCTTTTAATATAGTACTTGCACTAACATTACTTGCATTAACAGGGGGTTGATCTAGACCTAAAAGATATATAGCCTGATGCCAAGAGGAGATACTACTGCAGACACTTAAGCAGGAACTACAAGAAAGAATTCCCAGGCCCTTTGATGTACACACTATTCTAGAGGGCATGCAATGCAACCAACAAATTCACCTTCAGGAAAGCAATGGAGAGATTGCAGAAGGAAGGAGGAGAGGATGTTATGGTGTGGTTTGCAAACTTAGGTGATCAATCAAAATGGAGCAAGCACAAATTTGATCCTAATGTATGCAATGACTCAAACACCTCTAACTTTGTGGAGAGTTTTAACTCCACTCTGGGAGTTGACAGGTGCAGACCTATTTTGACACTCCTTGAAGGTATACTTTCGTAATTTTTTTTTGTTTTTGTTTTTATTTTTTTCAGTTAAGACACAACTCTTATGGTTAGATTTACTTATGCATCTTTTATGGTTGATTGGCAGGGATTAGAAGAGTGTGTATGGTGAGGATTGCCTCAAGGCATGAAAGAGCACAAGGCTGGGAGGATAATGACTTATGCCCCAAAATTGCAAAGTTGGTCAGGGACATAAGCAAAGCAACCTCTACCTGCAGAGCCTTCCAGTCAAGTCCAGGTGAATATGAGATACATGAGGGGAGGTCTCAGTTCCCTCTAAGCCTAAACCAAAAAATTTGCTCATGTGGGGCTTGGCAGCTGTCTGGTATACCATGCAGACATGCAGTGAGGGCAATGCTACATGACAAAGTGGATCCACACAATTATGTGAGCTCATGGTACTCTGCTAGAACCTACAAGCAAGTTTACAAGTTTGTGATTCACCCAATTCCTGATTCAAGTCAATGGCCACCTGTTGATGCTACCCACCCTCAGCACATCCGCCCACCAAAAATGAAGAGAGGTGTAGGGAGGCCAAGTAGAAACAGGAAAAGAGAAGAGGGTGAAGACCAACCAGGGAAGAGGTCTAGAACAGTCAGATGCAGCAACTGTGGGAATTTAGGCCACAACAAAGCAACTTGCAAGGGTGGTTTGACTGGAAAGGAGTTGGAGTCAGTGAAGGCAATGGTTGTTAGGAACACAAGATCAAGAGATCAATCAAATGCAGCTAAGGAGGCTAGAGCTATATCTGCTGCAACAGAGATCTCTTCTTCACAGTTGGCTAGCCAACCACATGACTTGTCCCAGTCACCATGACATATGTTTGGATGCTGCAGCATTAGGCTATTAGGACTGACTTTGATGTAATGAATCAATTTTAGAACATGTTTTAACAGTTTTTTTTGATGCAAGTACTTGTCTTTTTTTTTTTTTTGGGAAAGTACTTAGCTGTGAATGCTAGTACTTATATGCTTATTAATGCAAGATACATTTGTGTCAAGTACTTAGCAGAACTAGCTGCTTTTTTGGGAAGCAATACAACATGAGTTGTTTGCATATATATATGTGAATATGTTAGTAATTATTTGCTTATTTTTGTGCTCTCTCAAAACAGTAAACTAAAGACATAAAATGCATTATAACACGAAAATAACCAACTTCAATTAATGTCAACTACAATTTCAGTACATCATTTTCAAACCAATATCTTAAAAAGGCTACTATTTTAAAGCCACAATCAACAACACCAAATACATCACTACAGCTAATTTCACAACCATGTACACGAAATCAGCAAATTCATCAGTCTTGTGCATAAACTCTGTAAATTCTGCCCTTAATGCATGAACTTGGCCTACTTCTGCCATGGATCCTTGCCTCCCTCCTATGTCCCTTGAAATTTGGTCTTCACTTACCCACATTAACAATTCACATACCCTACACTTATAATATGACCTTCTAGGATTCGCAATTGAGTTTGAAAACCTAATATCCGCAACTCTTGGTGGTTCACAATTGCAATTCATGGCTCTAAACCATGTAACTCCCCCATTCAAATTGCTTGAAGATGAAGCCCTTCCAGAAGAAGCCATTACTGTCACTCCCTTGAATCCCTTGACAAAACTGCAGAGTAGAGAAAAAAAATTTCAGAAATTAATGGAAACAGAGAAGAGAGGGGTGAGGGTTATATAGGAAATTGGAAAGAAATAAAAGGAGGGAAAAAAGTTGGGATTTTTGGAGGGAGAAATAAAAGGGGCATTGAAGTCTTTTCGCATTCCCCAGCCCATTTACCCTCCTAATTAAACATACTTAACATTTGTTTAACGTTGAGATTACTGTACTAATTAAGGGTAAAGTATAAGGGTACCACTGATAATAAAAGTTTAGTAAAGTGTACCATTGATAAAAGCCAAAACCACAAGGGTACCATTCATAATTTCCCAAAAAAAAACAAGCATAAAGACATTTGTGATCACGGACATTTACATAAGACTTTGTTCCTTGAATATCATATATACTCAATCCTTACTCCCGAAGAAACACGACAAGAAGTAACGACAATTCGTCTACGCGGAGCACCTCACCAATTTTCGTGTTAAAGTAACGCAATTTAGATCATTTCCCTAATCCTATACTTAGGAGAGAGAAATTTCTGGGAAATCGGCAATTTCTTCTGCACTTTCCGATCTCCATTTCCTGCAACAGTCAGCTTATAGCCTAATACAAACACCCACCATTACCATTTTGAAAGAGATGTTTTGAATTTTGATGGGGTTTAATTTTGTTGTTATTACTTTTTAAGCCCATAATTGTTGAGGAGTAATTTAGGGATTGTTTGGGATTTCTGGGTTTTCATTTTCATGGAGTTTTCATGGCTAAATTGTTTTCGAATTACCCTTCTTTTGCTCCTCATCGTCGCCATTGCTACAGCTTGTTTCACGCTCCCCATTGAAAAGGTCGTGTTTTTTTTACCCCCTTTTTGATTTTTTCTTAATTGATGTTGTTTTGATTAGGGTTTGAATAATTTGGATATATGTTATGTATGGTGAGTGATTTTGATCCACTAATGGAGTAATTGATTTATGAGCTATGATTTTTGAATGTCAAAGCTTGCAACTTTCTGTTTTCTTAGTAGAGTAATTTCATATGAATTTTGATTGATTTTTGGGAAATGTTGCTTAGTGATAAAATGGTGATTAATAATTCATTTCATGAACTAAAATTGAATATTGAGTTATATATACAATATAAACATGACGTATGAGTTTTGAATCAAAAATAATTTCTATTTATTAAATTACTATTACCATCACAAAATTGGCGTATTCGAAGAATTTAGCTTGGATTGATCAAAGCTTAATCATTCTTACCATAAGTTTGGCAAAGTCTGTATTGAGTTATGCTGTGAAATTATACTTTTAGATTTATCTTAGCTCTTAGTATTACTTGCTAGTTGAACTTTGGCATTGTGACATGAAAAATTGATTGAATTAATAGTTGAACTTGATAAGAATTGATGACAAACGTTGATGTGGCTTATCATGTAAATTTGCTTTCATTTGAAGACAAAAGTTCACTATGCTGCTGTGCAAGGATATAAGTACAGACTAACTTTGGGCTCCAAAGTTCTTCTGTTTTTGTTATCTTATTGGTTTTGTAGCATTTGCAACATTTTTTTCATGTCAAGTTAAGTGTGCTGTATTGTTGTCTCTGCTTGCAGATATTAAAAAACTTTCTCTTGTGGGTGGATCAAAACCTTGGAAATTGGGGGCCTCTAGTTTTGTAAGTCATTTGATTTTGTCCTTCTGAAACAAATTTTGCCTGATAGTGTTCTGTCTTTATTTTTTCCTTCAAGATATACTCTTTTACACCTTACAGTTAATGTTTAGTTTTGACTTACTTTTACTTTTAATTTTTAGACTTGAAGTTCCATGTTTGCTGTGGTCCTTAATAGATGCTTGATTAGTTGATTATTATCTGAAATTTCTGTGAATCCTTTTCTTGGGATTGTTTTGTTGGCTTTTCATAGAATCTGTAGAAAGAGAAGCATGTTGGAGAGTTCCAATCTATCTGAAGTTGGCATAGGCTGTCATTGGTGAATTATTATTACCCCATAGTTCATCAATTACTGTCATATCTTACTCGTGTTGCCCTAATTTTTAGCCTAGTTTCTTTCTTATTTCAAAATTTTGCATCTTGTCTGTAAGGTTTGAGCCAAGGATCTACTTATTCTCTGAAGTGGTGATATATATGTCCTTGGCTTCTTGGAGTGACATGCGATACCTTGTTCTCAGAATCTCAGTACTGGTATATTATTGGTGCTTGGAGCTTTATGTTTAATTTTGACTGATTATGTTCACCTTTGATGTTTATAGGGCTGTTGCATACATCCCTCTGACTATTTTGGCAGTTCCAGCTTCAGTGCTCACTGTAAGTAATGAATAATAATATCTGATTTTCTTTCTGTTGCAAAAGAGGTTACATGCTAGGCTGCTAGCTTCCCCTTGAGATTCTCCTTGACTTGACTTGACTTGACTTGATTCTTATTAGTCAAAATACTGACTTTGTTTTTTTAAGTGCTTCATTGGGACTTTTTGCACTATTCACTTGACCTACTTTGACCAATGCTAGTGATTTATCAATCAAACAAAGCCTTAATTCCTTGGGTGGGCTGGTGGGGTTGGCTACATGAACCAAAAGTGATAATGCTAGTGATTTATTTGTAAGAAAAAAATATAATCTTGTGGGTACTTGTTGGATTGTCTTAATGAGTAGTTTATTAATATTCAATTATTATAGTTTATACTTATTGATAATAAAGATCTTATTGGTCAAAGTTTTGTATGACGTGCTTATTCAAAATGGAGTACTTAAAAATAAAAGCAGTGGGAGTAGCTTTATGGATTGCCAAATGTATTCAATTTCTGCTGTGTTACTTCTGTGATAGATTGGATTTGTGTTGATTAACCATTTTCTAGTGTAAATGCATTAGTTGACCTGATGTGCTCTAGTTTTTGGATGGAACTGAGAGGAAAGGTTACTTTTATATCGTAGTTGATATTAACATTTATTCAGTGTGCCCTTCATGCCTAAATGCTAAATAGAGGAAATAGCACAAATGATTGAGTCAGGTGTTCATGTCTCATTATGATCTACCATTAGATACCAACCCTTCCTACTAATCTTCTATGCTAAAGGACGTGTTTGTTGTCTGCACTTTGAATAAATTTTGTCTGTAAGTTCATGCCCCTGTGTCACTGTCTTTGATGCTACTGTATTGATTGGACCTGTCGTTCTGCAGCTTGGTGGTGGCTATCTTTATGGGTTGCTTCTGGGTTTTGTTGCTGATTCTGTAGGTGCTACCTTGGGGGCAACTGCAGCTTTTCTTTTGGGAAGAACTGTGAGTACTTTATCTTATTTTTTTTAATTGGAATTTGATATGTGAAGGGGCGGAGAATTTCTGTATGTAGTTTTTACTTAGCTATATTACACAAATTTAATTTCTGTGTCTAGTTGAATCTCACATGTCATTTGTGAGTCTTGAAATTGAATTTATGTGATGGTATGACATACATTTTGAAAGTTAGTTACATTTTTCTTTGTTCTACCTATAGCAGGCTATATTTTTGTTACTTCTTTAATGTGGTGCATGAATTAATTTACATTTGAACCATGTGTGCAGATTGGAAGGTCATTTGTTATTTCTAAAATCAAGGATTACCCTAAGTTTCGGGCTGTTGCTATTGCTATACAAAGATCTGGTTTTAAGGTATGAATGAATAGTTGAGCACTGTCATTTTCTTGGCAAATTCCATTCAATGACAGTTTAATTTACATTTTATATGAATACTTGGTTCATGATTCCATAGTCATATTTTTTTAATATTAGATTGGGGAACTTACTAATAGTGTAATCGGTTTGTTAAGTGTTAGCTGACTCATTTTCTGTGGGCTTGAAAAATTGCTAGATCTTTTTTTATTTTTTCTTTTTCTTAATTACAATCAACCAAAATATATACAATTCTTTGCTTAAGACTTGACTCTACGAGGTATGAGGTGGGACATGGACAAACTGGTAGATCTGAGTCCGCCCTTTTACTGTTAGTGCAACAATGATTCACGAGAAAAATTTAATAGCAATAATTCCCGAGTAATTTTCCTGACTGACAAGATTGATTGATGAATAACTGCTTCGGAGAGTCTAATGTAGCGGTACTGCCTTGAGATTTCGAGATTCATGTAGCTATTATTTGTATTTGATGATGCAAGACCAGGATTATTAGAAGTGCAGAAGATTTCTTCAGAGTTTATTTAATTTTGTTAGAACAAATTAGACTTTTTTTTTTTTTCTTTTCCTAAGTGAATTCTAAAAATATTCCCCTTCTAAGATTCATTATACGGCACACCACACCTTTATTATTTGTCAGATATGTGATTATTGACATTTTAAAAGATGTGGGTACTGTTGATGATTTTGGGTTTACCATATTGCATAGTTTCAGACAAAAAAAAAATGGTTTCACATGTTTCAGTGGTACCTGTCCCCGGTATTTCAGCTTCATAGGTTATTGAGATTTTTAAAGACTCCATGTTATGTTTGTTAATGCATTGTCAGTTTGGAGCTTTTCGGGCTTTTAAGACCATGATTTAACCTTTGTTTTGTTATTTGGACTTTTGGAGTATAAGGGCTCAATCAAATAACTTACACCTTAGTTTGAACTAGTAGGTTAGTGGCTTGAATATTATTGTTTCCTTCCTCTCCCTAGTGGACTAAGGGATCTAGAATTGCTTTACTTTTATCTAATAGTCCCTCTGTCCTTTTTTAAGTTGACAAGTTTCTTTTATCATGTTTGTCAATGCACAAAGTTTATTGGGTTAATATTTCTAATTATCAACAATCAAAAGGTAATATTATGAAAATTTACATTTAGGCAATTATGATAAGATCCCACATGATTGTTCTATCGTTATAATAAATCACAAAACTAATCAAAGTAGAGTTTGTGAAGAGTGGCAAGTCAACGTGTGTCAATCAAAAAAGCACTGTGGAAGGTTGTAAAAACAAGGGATTTAAGTGTATCAATTTGTCATTCTCTGGTTCTTTCAGTAGTTTCAATCACTACTGTTACTGTTCCAAGTTTATTTGTGCTTTAGACTTCAGTAATTGTACCGATTCTAGTCTTGGCTGACAGCATTGCATTGGTAAATTCTGGAAATTTACTTTGACGTGGATTAAGTGAAATGATGGTATAGTTCTTTAAATCTGCAGGATCCATCACAGCTTCTTCCATGACTCTCATGAGTACTTGAATTATTTGATGATGTAGTTTTGTTCTCTCTTTAAAAGTTAGTAAAAAGTTTCTTGTAGGTTTTGTTAGGAAGTAACAGAATAGGTGAGTTTAAGGTGAGACTGTCTAATTAATCTTGCTCATGAATTTTACCTTGAAATATGTACCATGCTATTTCGATGGTGGAGGAGTCTTGAGTGTTGAAGCCAAATGATCAATTTGTTTTAGCAAAAACATCCATTGTTTCTCTGAATTGCATGCAAATTTGCTAGACTATTTACACTTAAAACATGCAAAAAAGATTGTGTCCTCTCTGTAGGTTCTAGATAAGGGTCTAGTTTATTTCTTTTTGGGGAAAGGGTGAATGGGGGACAATGGATGGCTGCTTGCCTTTTTTTTTTTTTTTTTTTTTTTTTTTTTGCTGTTGTTGTTGTTTGTTGACTCATTTATGATGTGATTGTTCCATCTTTTTTGATGTGCTTTTTTTTTTTAACAGATTGTCTTGCTTCTCCGGCTTGTACCCTTACTTCCATTTAATATGTTGAACTACCTACTGTCTGTAACTCCTGTTCCCCTGTGGGAATATGTCCTGGCCTCTTGGTTAGGGATGCTGGTAATTTCTACTCTCTATTTATTCATAGCTGCTTGTATGTTCTATCCAATCTTCGTTTATCAGTTATAATACAGATTGCACATTTGTGTTTGAGCCCACATAATTTTTGTTGTAGTGAGTGCGAAAAGATATCATACTTGTATTTATTTGTCTTCTATACTTGAAGAGAAAGCTTAGGCTAGGAAAAAAGTCTTTGGAGTAAACTTTGACTGTAGCAGATAAAATTGATTGCATGGATGAGAATGAACTCTCTATCTGTAAAGTACATCATTGTAAAAATTGTAAAATTGGTCAGTCTGGTTTTCCTTTGAAGCTTTATGGTCAAACAGACAAACAATGTTCATTTATTGCTCATCTTTATCAACAAGAACAACATTTAAGTGTTTACTGGTTAATGACATGAAATTGAGTCTACTTTGACCTGTATTTTTCTGAAAAATGTTGATGATTCTGCAAGATGACCTTTATGCGAATTACCTGTCTAAACTCTAAAGTCTTCTATTTTTTAGTGATGTTATAGAATACCAAGTGATCCAGTAGAAGGTATAGTGCCTAAAATATAGTTCTTGTCAAAGTAATTTATGGTGTATTTTATGCTCTGTTGGATTATTGTCCAATTATCTTCCATTCCTTTGTGCTAGAAAAATTAGCAGTAAACTGTAGAAAGGTGCATCATATGATGCATCATGCATGCATATTACATAAAGCTTGCTTAATCTGCTGAGACACTGTCCTTGACAAAGTGTAGATCCCTCTGACTGACCCATATCATGTTTTCTCCAAACTGCTTAAATAATGTGGATTTGGTGTCCTCTTTTTATTTTTTTTATTTTTTATTTTTTATTATTTTTATTTTTTATTTTTATTATTATTTTTTAAATGTACGCTTTCTTTGGATAGCATAGAAGGAAGAGAAGGGGAGGGAAGAGAAAGGGAGGGGTGTGCTTGGAGGTATTATGCTAAGAGAAGGGGAAATTTGAGGGATTATGCTAAAGAGAGGGGGAAAATGGATCCCTCCCTTTCCTTCCCCAATCCTTGACCCAAATAAGAAAAAATTTCCTCCCTTTATCTTCTCTCTTCTTTTCCTTCTATTTCCTCTATCCAAACAAAGTGATAGTAGGACTATAGTCTTGAATTCTCAATTTGCAAAAACTTGATTTCTGTGCCTGGCATGTCTGCCCTGCCTTTTGTAATGACTTATGAGAACATTAGTGTTCAGTTAATCTTTGAACGTGTTTGAATTCTTATTTATAAATTATAATTATGTTACGAACTAAGGTGGTATATATCTTATTTTTTCTTGTTAACCACTTGTCTACCTTTTTCTTTGGGGAATTAAATTATTTAATGCTCCCTTTTTGGTTTTGATTACAGCCTATAACACTTGCATTGGTGTATGCTGGAACAACTCTCAAGGATCTTTCAGATATTACACATGGATGGCATGAGTTCTCTCCCTCCCGTTGGGTAAGATCTGCTAATTTGTGCTTGGATGTGTTAACACTTCAGAAAATAACATTTTCCCTTGCTCATGGCTGTTACAGTTATTATGTTCCTGTCATGACCACTACATGGGTTGCTTTTGCCTCCCCCCTAAAACACCTTTTATGGAATTTAAAGTTTTAAACTAATAAGTGTTATTGTGGATGCAGGTACTTCTTGTATCAAGTATTATGGTTTCAGGTATGTTGTAGATGCCTCTTCTGCATTTTACAAGCAGTAGCACTGCTTTGTTCTATCCATATCTTGACTCATTGACAATGTGCAAATTAATGAATTAAACTGATATTATTAATATGTTCTTGTTATTGGAGGTGCTTTACATTCTAAAGGCATATGTATTCTGAATTTTGATGACTTAGACCAAAATTATACTTCTATATTGAATTATACAAGTAATAGCTAGTAATCCAAACATCAGAATGAAATTTTCAAGGTTTCCGATTCAGAATGAAAAGTATGAGTGTATTAATTATGCTTGAGCTTATCAGGGTCAATATTTTTTGATTGATATATTAACTGGCTAAGTGGCTATGTTTGTTCAGTGTAGAATAATTTTAATGCCCTGCAACTTCGTATTAAGTTAATTTTTGAATTGACTATTTTGCTTAAATAGTAAATTGAGCGCATTTCTGCTTTGCATCATCTTGATGGTTCGTGTTGCTTGCAGTGATATTGATGGTTTGTGTAACTAAAGTGGCAAAGACTGCTTTAGAAAATGCATTGGCTGAAACTGAGAATGAAGATACCCTGCCCTGCTCCGAGCTGCCTATCTCAGGTGATCTGGTAGGGGATCTTCAACAACCTCTCATTGTTAGGACGGATTTGTCCCAGGATAGCCAGCAGAACTGAAAATCGGTAGAATTTTTCTACACACTCTTCATTTTGTGCCTTGAAGTCTCATGCCCTTTGACATTGATGCTTCTTACTTTCATTTTTGTGTAGCAACATGCATTCGAAGTTCCTACATTTTGTACAGCCTTAGCATTACTTTTCCCTTCGTGAAATTGGCCGCTAATTTCCTTTGTGTATAGCCTTTTCCCTTATGCTGAATTGGAACTGCTAATTTGAGATAGTCAAGATTGACAAGGATTTTGCTAGAGAACTCATGTTAGCAATTAGCAAGAATGAAAGATGCTGATGAAGATATTGCTGAAAGAAATATTTTCGTTGAGCTAGGCTACATCTAACTATTAGTCAACACCCTTGTATTTTTAAAACATCTTACTTTCCTCTTATTCTACTCATGTAAGTGATGTAACACTTCTCTCCCTGTAATTTTGTTAGTTGTTGACTATTGTAATTAACAATTTGCTTTTTAGTGCTATCCGCACCAAAACAAAACATAAGAAAAAGCTTATAGAGTGTTCTTTCTGTTTAACTTTGAGATATTTTATCTTCTGCATTTCTGTCTTGTTGCCAAAAAGGAGAAGAAACATAATGTTGTACCCCTTTTTTAACAACGATTTAAGGTGATCAGATGGAAGGAATCACGACCCCTTCCTCGCAGCAGCTGCCAGATTTTGGGTGTTCTACCATATTTCTACTTGCTTTCACGCGGAAGACAAAATTTAAAGCTTTCAGCTATTTCTGTAATGTTTCTATTAACTTGATGTTTGATGAGGAGTACCTTCCCTACCTTGGGATCTCCAGTTGCTTGTGATGCACTTACAAGCTATAATGAACACTAACTAATGACGGAGTATTTACAACCCTAAAAGCCTGGAAGTGGTCACTTTTACTCTTCAGCTTGAGGTGATTTACCTTACTGTAGTTACGCCAAATGCAGAATGCCCAACGGTCCATGATTGCAAAAATTTTTAACTGAGAGGAAGCAATTTTTTTAACTGAGAGGAAGTAGGTAGTAGTAACTAGAATGGAGTAGTCGATTAAATTGATTTCAAAAATAATTTATATTTCAGCCTGCTTCCTATATAAATGGTGTTATTGTTACATTGCAACAAAAGAAAAGTGAGGCACAGCATATAAACACATCAGGCAAGACAAGAACAAAAGCAAAATTTCTTGAATCAGGTAAGATATATTTGAAATTCAATTTGATATTGAACAACCAAAAGATAGAACAGGTTAACCCCCGGCTGCCACTGCACTCTGTCCTTTGATAACTTTGTCATAGAATTGCCAGGACAAACTTCTTTCAGTGATAGCGCTCTGACCAAATGGATGTTGCTCTATATATTCCTGTACATTGTCAGCCATAGCTAGTTCTTCCAGATACTCTCGAATGATCCCTCCTGGACCTGTAATTGCATTATTCCATGCTCAGGATACAAATTTTAAATCTTCCCATTTGAAAAATTAGTTCAACTTCTGCTAAAGCTAATTCAGAATAATGATACAGAAACTTCAGGAACATGAACCAATGCATTTATTGACTTGACACTTCATCGTAACTATAAAAAGCTAATAGTTACCAACTTACCAAGGACACTTGCACACCATAACAGGAAAAAATGGAATAATGGATGTGGCCAGGTCAATAATGCAGACCCAGAAAATACACAACGACGCAAATACAAAATCTATGCATACTTTTAAGCAACATACAGAATATTAACCCAGAATAAGATAGTTAAGGTAAACTTGACAAAGGAGCAGGTGAGTCATACCAATTGCATCATCTGCACCATCTTTGTAGTCATAAGAGTATGGGAAAATAGCAGTATGAGGCTGTGCAAGAATCACATGTTTAGAAGAAAGGTTAATGCAAGAATTTGTCAAAGTCACATCTACCAAACATTCAGTAGAAACGGTGATCAACTTACAGGATTGAGCAATGCCTTGTAAGGAGTATCATCCAGCAGTAATGTATTAGATTCATTTAATTCACCTTTCTTCCATGGTAGGTCAGGGTCATCGTAACTCTCCCAGACTTTTCTAAGCTCTTTGAAAACCAATGCCTTGTGTTTATTCTCCAAGGTTCTAAAGTTTGACGCAGTGCAATAGGATAAATCCTGCAAAAAAAGCAATGCATTGAATTTTGAAGCTCGTAGACATGCACCAATGACTGTCCAAGCATCCACTTCAATAGTATAAAGCCAAGAAAATTAAGTTGGTTGAAAATCTTTTTAAAATGACATCAACCCAATCTATGAAACGTCTAAGAACTATATTAATTTGTCCAGAAAACTGCAGTTACATTAATATTGAAAAAACAAGTAACAAAGTTATGCAAGCCAGCATTTTGACAGACACATACTACTCTACTTTCTGCAAGACCGAGCATCAGGTCCTTTTGAACAAAGCAACTTGCATGCTTTCCCTATCTTATAGCTTGCTTTCCAGGGATCTTCAACCTAATATGTGAGGCTACTAATTTGTGCACTGTTCTAGATTTCTAGGCTTTGCACACTCTTGTAAATTATTTTCCAGTCATTGCTGACAATATAAAAATGGGATAATTACTTACCCAGCAGAAAATCAATTTGTCTTTCATATCTCCTATCAAGTAGTTAAGTAATCTATCGATAATTTTCCTGCAAATTGAAAAAAACATTGTTATACATGAACTTAATAAGTACAATGGAGAAATTTGATTTATACAAGATACAATCAATTCCATTGGACACCCTAAGTGACTCAGATCACTATGCAGAAATCTAAATCAAATTAACTATAATTTGCAATATTAATGTACATTACTCAAGCGATATAGGGGCAGCAATTTTGATGCTCGTATAAAATGTATATGGTTTCAGAGTCTACTTTCTTATCTCTTCTCTTTTAATCATGGTTATCAAATGTTCACATTGAAGATCATTTAACTTGGGTAATTAAAATATTCAGTTCTCCTAATAAACTCCCAACATTTCAGTCCTTTGATGTCCCAGATCTTAAATTACATTGACAATAAGTTATTAAAATTTTCTGAAGCTCTGAAAGTTTCTCATCTTTAATGTATTAACTACCTCATTTCTAAAGATAAAATGAGGATTTGCAAAAATAAACAACAGGTTGTGAACACATTTAACATTGTCCCCTTAATTATATTGAAATCCATTATCGAATTAACTATTTGGAACAAAGAAAGTAGTAGGTACGAAATTTTTTTGAGCCATTCTCATCATTATAGTTGCTATCAACTTTATGGCCCCAAATCTCTTTTTCTCCTTTAGTCCATTTTAGTTCATAATTAGCTTTGCATATCATTTAATTTCCTGAATCCAAAGCATTCAAAACAAGTGTGCTTTTTTTTTTTTTTTTTTGGTTCTCAAAGAGAAAATATTCTTTTAAAAAGAATTTTCATGGTAAAGAACTACTAAAGAATGTATTTATGAAGCTCAAATCAAAAGATTACTGCAAGGAAATATAAGGCCTTTTAAAAGCTTGACATAAGGCTCCAATTTTCGGACACACTCCTAAGCTCCATCTCTAGTGTCAAGGGTGACGGTGTCCATAAGGATGAAGGCCTTAATTTTTTTTTTCAAGTTGGGAGGGGAGGGGGTGTGTGGCGGAATTCTAAAAAGTACTAAATACAATGTATTTACCTTGATCTTGATGACCATATTGCCACATTGAATCTCTCAAGGCAAAATTTCAAGAAATCAGAGCAGAAGGGTCTAGTGAAAACTGCACAAATAAGTAGCAAACAAAGCACATATTCAGCTGAGCTGAATGCATAAAACATGCAGTAGACCCCAAAGGTGGAAAAGTTAACTAAGCATCAATACAAACCTGCCCGTCCTGCAATTTTAGTGTCTGCCTTGTATCCCTTGGGAGGAGGATAAACTATATCTGCCAATATGCCATTGATATCAAGAATAAGAAGCTTCTTTCTTGAGCTAAAAGTGGGAACTTTTTGTGGAAAATAATTTAATAAATGCAGTATGCTACTATTTCGACTGATATTAGCCAGAGAGAAAGGATCGTTAACATTCAGATTTGATAAAGAAAGCTCATGTCCATTGAGGCTTTCAAGCAATGACGGCTGCATTTCATGTTTCTGGGAGAAAGATCCAGCTCCTGAGATGTCTATCGGATTCTCTAACAAGACAACTGACTCACTAGAAACATCTTCTTTAGAATTAATTATCCTACTATTAGAGCTCATTGACAATGAATCAACATCCTCACGTCTCTTGTCTGAAGTCCCAAGAGAAGCTTCCAAAACAACAAAGCCATCTTCACAAGAACCTATTGGAGCCTTTTGGTCCACTTTAGAATCCGAGGTAGGCAATTGCAAAAATTCCTCAGAAGCAAAAGCTTGTGATGTTTTCAAATTACATTCTTTAATTGGTCCAAGTCCTTGGAGGGTACCATTCAATTGCTTACATTTCCCTAGTGAAAGGCAATGAATTGAGCAATAACTTTTTTTCTTTAGACAAGACATATAGCCTTTCTCAGTTTGTTTGTAAACAGGAAAGTTATGGCTCTCTACATTATGCATTGCCTTCTTCGTCACCTTGCATGACACTTCCATTTCCTTTTTCATCAAAGGGCCCATTTGTCCAATAGCTTGGGCAGTTCCAACATCTGCCCTTACTGGTATATTGACTGAAAAATAAAGAGTTGGAGCCAGCTCTAAATTATTTCTTATGTTCTTCCAAGTCTCAAATTATGCAACTTGGAATGGGTATTGTGTCATTCGTTGCATGAAGTTGTCTCTCTCCCGCTCAGGATAACAACATTTCCTCTTCACCAATGCTATTAGTTTCCTCTTCCAATTTACATAAGCCCTGTTAAGATTAGGATACCATAATTAAACAAATCAGGTTATCGTTCTATTCCAATATGAGCAACTCACCACTTCTACAGAGTTACAAAAAAGCTAGAGTAAATCACAAATTCAGTGCACCTGAAGAACACAATTGCTTATGTAAAATAACATGACTTTAAGAAGAAAGAACATGGGATATGTTCCTTTATTAATTTATTTATGTAGCAATAGTTACATATCCATGTTCTTTTTGTCACAATACATATACATAACCACTTGTGTTTTGATGCACAATTATCCGTGTCCATAGCCCAAGCATTGAAGAGTGTCAAAACTCGAAGTTAATCAAACAGTACACTATCAATCACAAATAAGTTAACATCATTTAAGTTCTAACAAGGTTTGTTCCAAAAAAAAAAAAAAAAGTTCTAACAAGGTTGATCTTGACTACCAAAAACGTAAAACGTTGTTCAGATTCTAAAAAATGGCCACTCTTGCTGAACTTTAAAAAATTTTAACCAAAAAGCAGGGATATGTATTTTGGAATTTTGGTCATAGTAAAACTTGGACAATTCAAATTGGATAGAGTATCTGTAATATACAGTCTGGATGGCACCAATCATGATCGAGCATGATTAAGGCTGTGCATTGCAGTCATGCAAGAACACCGACAATTAAATAGACCCTGAAGGTTTTGTAATTGGAGTTTGGACTCGTCTTTACTTTGGGATGAAGAATATTTTTAAGAACTTGAGAGCTTACACAAACTTGATATCCCTTTCTCCCAGGACAAAGAAAACTCAAAACACTCTTTACGAAGACACACACATCTTCGGCTCTCTACCACCATCTATTAATATTTCCTAGAGGATGGCATTAGGTATCAATTATGCATTGGAAGAAGGAATACTACTTAGAATTAATTATTCAGTAGAGTAGGTTTTGATTTCTAAGTCTAATTCAAAACTACAACACTTTCCGTTAAGAATTAAGCGTCACATTGCCCCGACCCTCTATAAATAAGGATTCACCATGGTTTCATCAGCATTGTGTTCTCTTCCTCCCTCTATCTAACAAAGAGTATATTTGGAAAACAAAGCACAATCTAATTCTATACTCTCATAGGCAATATCCGGGTAGTTAAGATGGTTCATTAGGGGGCGAAAATGCAGGCTCGGCTAGAGCTCAATGGGATTAAGGCAGGCTCGGTAAAATACCTCAAAACCCAAGCTCAGCTCGTGAACTCGAATGAGGTCGGAACATGCAACACATTAAAATCAAATTTTGACTCGTATCAAAGTAAAAATCGAAAATTTCAAAACTCTTCTAGCTTAAGAATATCAACGTAAATTACACATAGCAAAATTCCAGCAGTAAAATCTCTCATCATAATCTTTCATTACCTCAGTAATTACAACCACTAGTTCAACAAATTACCTTAATCGAACCCTAAATTGACGATAAAATCAACGTTGATGAGAAATTAAACCCTAGAATGTGAAATTGATATTCGATAATTTAAAAAAGAAAAGGAGAAACATTGTACCTCAGAAGCCGCTTCAATGGAGGAGAGAAAGCTCAGAAGCTGCGTCAATGGAGAGCTCGGATTACGCTTTAATGGCGGAGATAGAGAGAGAGGTGCAGCGCAAAAGTGGAAAGGTTTAGAGGGAAATTAAAAGAGAAACATAGAAGGAAGATATAGGAGGCATTTCAGACATATAATAGTAACCAAGAAATTTTTTAAGGATAAAATGTATCTTTGAGTTATGTGTTGTGGTGTGGCAATGGAAACAAATTGATGAAGATTCCTCCTTTATTTTGACAAGATCTTACGAGTTATTTAGGGTGGGTTTCGTCTCTATTTGTTTGCGAGTCGATTACAAGACGAGGGATGCTCGACTCAACTCGAAAACTTTTTACATGTGCTCAACTCGTGCTCGCTAAAGTTTCGAGCAAATTAAACTGCTCGATTCGTGCTCGTTAAAGTTTCGAGTCGAGTCGAGTAGCTCACGATCTGCACGTTAAAATTTTGGTCCTTCTATTATAATATACCTTTATTTATTTTTAGTTTAATTTATATTGTTTTCCTTATTATATATAGATATTATTAAAAATTTACTCTTTCCTTTTTTATGATATAAATTAAGACTTAGTAAGTGTCAAATTTGTTTAAAGATAGAAACTTTGTTTGCAAAATTCTATATTAATAATATATTATCGAGTTGCTCGCGAGCTTGTCGAGTCAAGTTAGAACTTGCTCAACTCGTGCTCGTTACCATCTCGAGTCGAGTCGAGTTTTGACCGAGCGTTGACCGAGTCGAGTACGAGTTGCTCACGAGCTACTCAACTCAATTAGCACCCCTAGCTCCATGAATCAATAACTTAATATTAAAACAAATATTAAGAGTTTAGTATGTATCTCTCTCTTGCTCTCATCATCACATGGATCTTTATCTTTATTTCTCTCCCTACTTCTTAAAATTCGTTTCCCCTTCTCATGTTGCACTATTAGAGAAAAAGAGTATGTAAGTATATACTTTATTAGGCAGCTAACTTAAGTAATTTCAAACTATACTACTTAGTTAAAAGATATAATGTTTTTTTTTTGACAAGAAAAGAAAAATATAATCATAATCCATATAAAAATCTCAAAATTATATGTTAGATATCCAAATCATACACTAACTAAAAAAAAGTATTAGTACAGATTATACTTGTTCTTAAGACGCTCTCATCTCTCTCTAATAAAAGGCCAACTCCCTTCTTCCTCTCTGCCGCAAGCGGCCTTAGCAGAGCTACTCATCCACGGTCGTTGGCTAGCATCTTTTCTTTATATAGCTTTTTTCTTGCTTTTCTTGTATAGTTTTGTTGGTGTTATTGTAAAAGGGTGGGTGATCGGAGTTTTTTAGCGTTGTGTCAAATCTGGATTGGAGAAGCTCTTGGTGATCTTTTAACCAAAGCTAACTCAATTCAAAGCCTATTTCCTCCTCATCCTAATTACTCTTGTTAATCAACTCAGAAAAACAAAAGCAATTACAAATGATTGTTTACTTACTCGAGCAACTTATAACAAAATGTGTGAAATAATTGATAAATTGACAAATTGTTTCCCAAGAAGTGTGTTGAGCTTTTTGAATGACCTCTAAAATATATACGTGAAAAGCTTTTAACTCAAACTAGAAATATGATTGTGTCAAAAGTTCTTTAGGAGATTAAGTATTTCTTGACCTAAAAGATCATAACTTAGGTGAAGATACTTTCCATAATGCATCACTCACATGATGAAAAAACATCTTCTATATTATTTAGTTTCCACAAATAGAAATAGCATAATATCCTAAGATTTATGTGAAATAATTAATTTCTCTTATTATGACAATCACATATTCCTCCTAGTTTGCAAATATTCTCATGCTAAAAATATGTTAAGGACAAGATTCTCAACCTTTGAACATATTGAACATTCGTCAACTAATGGACCAAGTTCAGTAAACATACTTTTTGTTATGTTTCCAACTAGTAGTACAATATTCTGAGTTCCTAATTCACACAACACTTAATTATCTCCTTAATGAGAAACATTTCGCAAATCTAACCAACTACTCATGCACATTTACAACAAGAAGACTAACTAATAAAATAAAGTCTTATTTAAGATATCTTCATATTCTTCAGGCGTTGAAGCTTCCCTTGATCAACTTATGATGATTCTTCTTTTCTTGAACTTTATTCAAGAGGGTCATCAATCTTCAAGAACCTGAATTAACATAGCTGTTACCGCACATAGAAAACAATATCTGATATCAAAACAAAAAACAACCGCTAAATTGTTTGACATCACTAAAAATCTAAGAAGCCCAAACACACTAATTTCAAATGTCATATGCCGGATGGGTATGTAATACCTTTATGATAGATACGATTAATAGCTCATCACAAATGGCACATGTGGTGGAGTCCTAAGGGCATGCCTTTATGCTAAACAATATTCCTATGATTATCCTACTCAAAATCTTCATTAGTTCATCGTGATCTTACTATGACATGTAAGATGTAAAACTTTTCCTTATATATGTACAAATACAGTTACAGGTTATGTGATGAATGATAATGATAGTATGTGACTGAATTTTATTTCAATTGTAAGGAAAATTATCGTTTATTCTCTTGATTACGTTGTTTCACCCAAAATTATCTCTTTTACCACTTCACAAATTTTTAGTGTCATGCATCCATTATTATTTTGGGTGGTATTGGGTGGTAAAGGATATACTTGAAGTTTTCATAGGTTTGTGATGAAATTGATTAATATGGATGTTAAAATGTTATTTTACTTGCCAAGTTATATTTAAATTCACAAATTTTGAACAAAAAAACCTTCATGCATCCAACTTTTTTTTCTTTTGTTCTTAGCCGTAAATTGTCATTGTTGCACGCCTTATGTTACCAATCTACTAGATACCAAACAAAACATTAATGTATTGATCTTTGTAAAGTGTTTTTTTCAATGAACTCTCAAAATCCAAAGATAATTAACGTTTGGACAATAATCTTACCCCGTTCCAATATTCATCTTACCAATTTCGAAGCGCTAGCATTCTACCAACCCTCCTACCGATTTAGTTTATTGACTATTTTCTACCCCGTAAAAAGTACTCACATAAGATAAGAAATCTAACCAAATTCTCATTTCATTTATTCTAATATCCATTTCTTCAATCTCGAAGCACTAGCATTTTAACAATCCCTATTTATCAGCATAATTTAACGACTATATTCATTTCTTTGATCTCGAAGCACAAGCATTTTAACAATCCCTATTTATCAGTTTAATGACTATTTTGATACTTGTACTCCATAGAAAGGAGAGTCTGTTATGTACACCCATGTTATTTAAAATTGCTCATTTATTAAATGAGCAAAAATTAATGAGCAAGTTACCCGAGTGTATATCAGAAATTCTTGGCCTCAACTAGTTAGAGTCCAAGTGGACTCAACCAAGGGTATTTTTGTAAATTAAAAAAAGTACCTTATCTGTATATTAAAATTTAGTACCAACGAGATATATAAGGAAAACCATCCTCGGTATTATTGAAATACCATCCAATAACACATTGGCATGGTATCATCATAGTACTGCAGTTTGTATCATATTTAACAAACATTGTTGTTAGTATAAGTTGATATTTGGTTGGTATCCTAACTCGTTGGTATATAGCTGCGTTTAATTGGCATCAAAGCCATACGATTAAAATTTAAACTAAGTTGTTAATAATTAAGTAAAACTGGAGAATACTAGACCTTCTACTGAGTGTAAGAAGCCTGATTTTAAGCATTACTAACGTATTTCGGAAAACACTAATAATTTTGGCCCAGTCCTTAATTATACTGTAGATCAAATTGGTGAGTTTAAGGTAGAAGTTGATAGCATACATTGTCATTGCATGAGCAGTGAACATAAGTTGTTAACAACAATATCAGATATTAATAAAAAAAATTAAGTGAGCTAAAAGAACAAGTTAAACAAGTACAACTCGCTTCAACAAACGAGGTTAGACATCAGTTTAATAAAGAAGTATTCCTAATAAGGAAAAGATTGTTCCTTATAAATATAAATATCCTTTTCAAAATCTAGATAAAAATAAGAAGTTTACGGTATCACACCCCTAAAAGACCTACTAGTAACCAAGAAAAGAGCAATAAAGAAACTAAATTTGAGCCATCATCCTCAGCAGAAAACGCTTGAAGAATTACAAGCCTTATTTGATATGAAAGAAGCCCTTGATAAGCTTAACGAATTCATGAATTTAATTTCTGAAAAAGGGATTGCTTCTGATAATAAAATATAGGAAAATAATTATGTTACTTTAGAGGAAGATCTATTTCAACAAATGGGATTAATGAAGTTAAATGATCTAAACTTTCTACCCATAGAAGTTGTCCAACAAAAGATTGAAAATCAACTAGGTAAAAGAGTAATGGATAATAATGATATTGGAGAAGAAATTATTAATGAAAACATTAATGTAAACAATGTTATCCAAAGACCTAGGTACCAAGGAGAAGGAAGTTGCACACGACCAAGATACATACTAGGGAAGACTACCCGATTTAGTGTCAAGGTTATGCCTAAGCAAATACCCAAATAAGAAGAAGTGGTTCTTGAACCTTTAAGTCAAACTGGTTATAAGCTTAAATTAGATGGTGCAAGAGATAATCAAGATGTTTTAAATCAGTGAAAAAAGAGCATAAGTAGTGTACTCAATTTAAACACCGAATGGACTTCTGAAAATTTCTTAAATTATAGCGAACATAGTTTTTATGGTTGTGTAGAAGATTGGTATGATGGAATAAAAGAAGAAGTCAAAACTACATTAAGAGCTAATGAATCTCCTACTAGAATGTTTAGGCAGTTATGTCAATACATTGAGTTATAATTCATTGGTCCTATAGCTGATCCTAATGGAAAAACAAATGGAATATCAAAGAAAATTAAGTAATTTGTCCATATGTAATATGAAATATGTCGAGAGTTACATTATGGAGTTTGAGACACATTATTAAAAAATTGGTGAAAATGAAGGAAATTTTGCGAACAACTACCATTTAAATGACCACTTTTGAGAACAACTACCATTTAAAATTTTCTTTTGAAAAAACTACTACAAAAACACAAAAAGTTTGAGTAGCACTACCACATTTATTGTTTCCGGCAAGCATCTCCGTTTTTGGGGCATATTTTATAAAATTTCCTTCAAAAAACCCAAATTAAATGATAATATTGCACTACATTAACCCTTAATTAGATTATACACTTCAATTGCCCCAAATCCCCCAATTTCGTAAAGCCCTTAATTCAATTTTTTGACCATAAACCCTAATTTTAAGATTTAATTGAGAAATTAAATAAACTATAATGCAAAATTAAAGATAATTGATCTATAATTGTGTTTAATTATCGAAATCTCTTGTTTTCTATAACACAATTGATTGAAATTTTATAAACTAGGCTTTCTCAACCGGAAAATCTTCCCGGAAAGTTAAACGTGGTAGTGCTACTCAAAGTTTTTGTGACTTTGTGGTAGTTTTTTTAAAAGAAAGTTTTAAATGGTAGTTGTTCTCAAAAGTGGTCATTTAAATGGTAGTTGTTGGCAAAATTTCCGAAAATGAAACCAGTCTAGGAATGTTCTACGATAAATTACCGAGTCCTCTTAATGAAGAGATTAGTGAAAAATATCAAGAATGGAGAGAAAAATTCTTAGCTAAGGATGCCCTAGGATACAGAATTGCTTTTTTAAAAAAATGGATTGAAAAGAAATGTAGAGAGGTTGCAGGAACTCAACAAATGAAGAGACAATTCCTCACTTGTTGGGATTTCCCAAATAACTATGGATGTGAAAGAAAAAACTATAATAAGAAAAGGAATTGAATTACAAGAAAAATAAATTCGACAGATCAAGAGAAGAAGCTTATAAAGAGTACTATAAACACAAATATTGAAAACCAAGTAGGTTTTTCTGAAAGGCAACATATTGTCCTGAGAAAAAAAAAAACATGAAAGTGTTGGCCTTGTGGAGAATTAGGACATTATGCTAATGAATGTAAGAAAGCTTATCATAAATTAATGGGAGCCTTAGGTAGTTGGGACTACATAGAAATACCAGAAGACGAGGCTTTAGAATTGGCTTTAAATAATAATAAAGGAATCGTAGAAAAAATAGAAGAAGAAAATGAGTATCATGAAGAACTTGAGGATAGCGAATTTGAAGAAGAAAATTATGAAGTAATAAATAATATGATGAAAGGAGAAGAGTTAGAAAATTCATAATCATATGACAATGATGAGGATAAAAGCAAAAAACTATAGGTCAATTAAAAAGAGCTGGGTATTCATTTGAAGATAATGACCTAGATCAGATAAATAAAGAAAGCTGGAATTTCCCACAAATTACTAAGAATAAAATATATAAAACTTCTTTCTTTAAAACTAGAACAAAATATGTATGTGAAGAAATGGAAGGGAATATAGTAATCGAAGATTGTGAACAAAAGGCAGCCGAAATTAATATCATAAACTGGTAAAGTACTGAGAAACATAAAGAAAAAGGAAATTATAGCTATATTTGTATTGGTGCAGTATAAGTATACATACGTTTATGACTGAATAATTACAAGATTTTGGCAAGGATGTTAAATGCTTGAGTTTTATTTGTGATATTAGACATAAAGAGTTTTATGATTAAATAATTAGTGGTATGACATGTAACTTAAGTCAAAGAACGATAAGCTATATATGTGAATCTAGATATTATGTGAGCTTAGAAGATTCATTTGCGTCAAAAATTTTAGCTATCAAGCTATTAACAGAAGGAGTAAAGATGCATAAAGGAACACGACCCATACATATACCATGGAAGGCGGTTTATAAGTTGGTAAACACTATAGACTCATCTTTTAAGAAACAAGTAGTCGATGCTCAAAAACACGAGCAACGAGGAGACCCTAAAAAAAATTACACCTATAAATATAAATCCTAACGAAATTGAAATTGAAAAAACTTGGGAGGAATTCTTTATGAATCCTCCAGTTAGTAATAGATCAAGTAAGATGTTAATTGATGATTCAGGATTACTTCATATCGGGATGACTACAAATCCTAAAATACAGATAAATATGAGTCTTAAAACACCTAGTCTAAGTAGACAAAATGCAACAATAATAAAGATGAAAAAACAAGGCGAGAAAAAGCCAGAAGAGGATGAAGAAGAAATATTAGTTTTAAAAAAAAAAACTAAATGAAAAATATGAGAGTAAAAAAAGCCTTAAAACAACCGGCAAGACATAGCATTGACATGGGTTCATATTCTAATTTAGAGTTAAATGAAGATCCAAATATCCTATTGATAAAAGAAAAGTAATTGGATATAAGACCAAAACTGTGAGTGCACCAGTATATGAATATGAAGTTAATATGCAAATGAAAGCTTGTAATGAAGTAACAAGTACTAATCCAAATAGCATTAATATTCCAATTGATATATGCATTGAAGATTATAATAAATATAAATTATGTGCATATATTGATAATGGATGTTCTACATGTTTTGGAAAAAGATCATTATTTCCAGAATTTTTGTTGAAAAAGGCTAAAAATCCTATGCAAGTTAGAATTGCTAATAATAGTGTCATGATGCATACGAAAATAATTTGAAGAATTACCAATAAAAACTGGAGGAGTTTAATCTGTTATTCCTATTATATGGGCAACTGATCAACCTAGCCATGATATGATAATATGAAATAACTTTCAAATGTTTTACTCTATATGCACTCAAACCATTGATCAAATTATCTTTACTATTAATGGTCATTCTGTTCCTATACAAAAGATAACAAAGGCTTATACTCATCAGACTATGGAATTTATGCGCAGCCAGCTTGGTGATAGGGTTACACCTACACAAAGAGAGGTTGCACTTAGAATCTCTGAGTGTGATTCATCATTAATAGATCAGATTAATAAGCAGCAAGAAAAATTATGTGAAAAACTATATTCCATACATCCATTAAAATATTGGGAAAAGGATAAATCATTTGTTAAGGTAACTCTAACAAATCCTAATAAGTTTATTAGAGTAAGTGGTTTATAACTACCAAGACATATTAGAATTCGATGAACAAATAAAAGAATTATTGAATAAAAAGTTACTTAGGAATTGCAAGAGCCCTCACAATAGTCCAGCATTCATGGTAAGAAATCATGCAGAAGAAGAAAGAGGAAAAGCTAGAATGGTCATTAATTACAAACAATAATTAAATGACAATACTATTTCTGATGGCTATTACATTCCTAATAAAATTGTGTTATTTAATAGAATACAAGGAGCCACATAGTTTTCCAAAATGGATTGTAAGAGTGGTTATTGGCAAATTAAAATGGAAGAAGAAAGTATTCCATTAACTGCATTTAGTGCCCCTCAAGGGCATTATGAATGGTTAGTGATGCCTTTTGGGTTAAAAAATGCTCCACATATATTTCATAGAAGAATGGATAATATTTTTAGAGAACTTAATCATTGTTGTTTGGTTTACATAGATGATATTCTAATCTTCTCAATAGACTTAGAGCAGCATAAGAATGATCTTTAAGCTGTAACTCAAAAATGTGCTGAGTATGGTATAATCCTTGGAAAAGATAAATGTGTATATGCTAAACAAGAAATTGAGTTATTAGGATTAGAAATTAAAGTAGGACAAATAATATTGCAAAAACATATTCTAGAAAAGATTGAAAAATTCCCAGATAAGATTGAAGATAGAAAACGACTAGAAAGATTTCTAGGATGTTTAACCTATGCTTCTGATTTCATTGAAAATCTTTCTCTGTTAAAGAAACCATTACAACAAAAACTTAAGAAAGAAATAACTTGGAATTGGAAGGAAAGTGATTCTAAAATTGTTCAAAATTTAAAAGCTATGTGTAAAGATCTTCCTATACTAACACTACCTACTACCTACTAGTGAATTGAAGATGATTTAATCCTTGAGACAGATGCTACTAATGACCACTGGAGTGCTGTATTTAAAGTCAAAGAAGGAGAAAGACTTTGCAGATACAATAGTGGAAGTTTTAATAAAGCCGAGTTAAATTATCCCACAATGCAAAAGGAAATCCTTGCAGTTATTAGAGGAATCGAGAAGTTCTTAATCTTCTTAGCCCTGAACAGTTCTTAATAAGAACATATTGCAAAGGCATACTTGGTTTTGTTAAAAAGAATTTGTCTAATATGCAAGCGCAAGGGAGACTTCTGCGTTGGCAATTATGGCTTAACCGATTCTCTTTTACTGTTGAACATATACAGGGATTGAAGAACTCTCTAGCCGATAGCTTGACCAGAGAATTAGCCAATGGCGAAGAAGCATAAGACATCAGAAAAACCTCCTGCCCATGAACTAGAAAAGATGGAGGTAGAGAGAAAAACTCTTATTAAAGAAAATGATAAAGCAATGGAGCGGTTTTCAAACTCCACTTGGGCCTTGATGGAGGCCATGATTGTTTCATAAAAAAAGAGATCATGAGATGGTTTGATTAAAAGTTGTCATGTAGCAGTTCGAAGGTTCCTAGTGTATGAAGTAATGGCTTATCTTGCGACTTATTCCTGATATTCAGGATATAATATTAAACAAAATAAAAGATAACGATTTTATATTCTGGTAAAATTTAGTTGTATCAAGATCACACAAGTTGTATGATGTTTATGATCTATAGGGAAGTAGAATAATGTTCAACACTAATTCCAGAGTGGGTACTGTGTCAATTCATCCACATTCTCTGGAATGGAGGGCATTGTATGTGGTGGAGCGCTACCGGGATTATGGAATGGTTCATAGCATCATACTATTTCCTGATAATAATACTACTTTCTTTGAGAGACTCACAAAATTCCAGAAATATGTATTTAGGAGAATTTATGATGCAACAAGATATAAAGGACGAAGAGTTGAACAAGTCCAAGTACAAAGTACAAACATTGAAATGGTTGAAGGAATAATAAGCTCTCCACATTTCCTGATCATGTTTGAAGATGTTCATCGCAAAGTCAAAGACCCAATATGTATCCAACAGAGACGAGTAATTAAAGGATCCTACGGAAGCAAGAGCTTATGGATTTTTCTATATTGCTCAGTATCTTAACCAGTTCATAGAAATAAAGGAAGAATCACCAATCATAATACATGTGGGTAATACTACAATAGTAGCACCAGAATGGTTAAAAAAAAATGAGAAAATACAAGTTAATATCCTATATAAACAAAAGTTGTTAATATAGGGGTATAAAAGTCATTTTCGTTAGTTATTTACGGACAAGACTGTAAATTCAGCAACTTTATTAGACCTTCAAGCCTTCAACCATGGAAATCTGCTTCAACAATGGAGTTTAATGTCCCTTCTTCACCACCACTACAATTGCCGCTTACCACAATGAACCACTGAAAAAATCATGATATGAGCAATTTAATAGTTAAATGGTCTTTACCTTCTTCAATTTTTTTCAAACCCCACCGAATTGAAGCTTTCTTCAAGCTCTAACAGATGCTCCATTGTTAAAGACCAGGTACCCTCGACAATATCTACCATTTTGGGCTAACCATTCCCTTAATTTGTGTATTTTTTTCTTAGGGTTTTCTTTAAATTTGGCGGCAAAGCCGCCGTCGGGCATCGTGTCCGCGTTTATGGAAGAAGGGGTTGTTAGTGGTGTTGATGGAGAAAAAAGAAGCAAGTGTATTGTGCCATTTTTTTTGATGAAATTTGTCTACTGTGTGAGTTTAAAGGAAGAAGATGAATGAAATATTTTTTTTTATTGTTGATACTAACATAGTTTGTTAATATAGGATATTAACTTGGTCTGGCTCTTAAAAAGATATTTAGAAGGAGTGTTACATGATGAATCAGTGTATGATTATCTTGAACAAGTTGAAGCTGGGAGATATTTATCCTTAGAGGGAAAAGAGCACTTATGTGATATCTTTGTCACATGGGATGAATCGTATGCTGCCAAATGTGTGATGGATCTCGGTATTGAAAAAGACAACCAAATGTATGTCCATTATGAAGAGAGTAAAGATAACGAAGGTGGTCTACAAAATATGATGGAGTCCTGAGTTCACACCAGCAATAATGTATTCCACTATAACTGTTGAAGCACGTTTTATTTGTTCTAAAGAATCTTTAGAAAAGGAGTGAACGATATTCACTTGCTGAGTCATGGTTTTCTGTAAGCCATAGAAAGTTTCGGTGACCTTTGCGAGCCTTCCCCTATATAAAGGGTATTAGGCAAAGAAGTGGAGGCAGAGTTGGAAGAGTTAGCTAGAGAATTCCTCTGAAAGCATTAAAGAGTTCTCTAGAGAAAAATACTCACCTTAAGAGACAGATTGGTTCTCCATCTCTCTTAAAGTAGAGAAAACTCTAGTTCGACTTATGTCTGTTTAAGCTTTTAGTTAGTGTGTTGTAATATATGAGTGTTGTAATCTTTTCAAGTTAAATAAAAGTTAGTTCAAGAAGGGAACGTTATCCCCTTGAACCTTATATATCAAATGAATTATCTTTCTGTTTAAGAAGTTCCATCATAAACACAATAAGAATTGTTTGATTAGAGACTACGGTCTAAGATAGGAAAAGAATTAGATTTGTGTTGTGCCTGATCTAAGGAAGACATGGTTTGAGGTTAGCTACCTTGGTAAAGCCGGAAGCTCAAGACACAAGAGGTTCCATTGTCGACTAAGTTCAAGCATTGGTCAAAACTCTCTAGTTAAAGAATTATTATTGCGAAGCATGGTGGGCTGTTAAACTGTAAAAATAATTTATTTTGATGTATAAGCAATAGAGTTGTGATAACTAGTACCGTTAAAAGTCATCAATCAAGAAACAAGTGAACATTAATTGATATTAATATATAAATAGTATTACATAAAGGTTCGTTAGTATCTAAAGACATACTAGTAAGTGTCGGTTAAAGTACAAGTGGACCCTACTTAGTAGAGTCCAAGAGGACTCAAGTAGGTAGAGACCAAGAAAAGCTCGGGAGTATATCATAAAATCTATATAGCTAGTAGTCTCCTAACTTCTTAAGATCTAGGGCAATAGAAGTACAACCTAAAACTTTGGTTCTTACCCTAAAATCCATAGTGATCTCATAGTAACCGAACAAGTAAAAGCAACGACTAGGCACCTCTCTGGCGCGTAAATGCGTAATCAACGCGGTGATGACAAAACAACCCAAAACAAAACTCCATCTAAAATCAATCAACATTAATAAACAAATAACAAAACAAAATAAAATTACTCTTTCCAATTTCTTCTTCACTTTTCTCACCAATTCTCAACTTTTCAACCCACAAAATCCTTCCAAAATTCCCAGATTTCAATCTCCAAAACCTCTTCAATCTCCCAAATCTTCCCATTTTCCACTAATCAAAAATGGGGATTTCATTATCTTCCGGAAGAAGAAGCCAAAACCACCATCAACACCACCATCATCCACCTTACTACCACCCAAATCCACCGCCTCAACCGCCGCCACCACCGCCGTACTACTACCACCCATCTTCCACCTCTACTTCGGCTTCGGCCGCCGCAATCGCTGATCCTTCAACTCTTCCTCTCCCTCATCCACCGCCGCCTCCACCGCTGCCGCCGCAACAACAACCATTGGAGAACAACAACTATGTTTATGTGTCTTCCACCCCATACCCAACAACCCATTACCAGTATCAACACCCACCTGCAATTCAGTCCAATTATTGCTTTTCTGGGTGGTCTAATTCATATAATTACCCAAATCAGATGATGGGTCGTCCCAATTTTCCTTATATTCCTGCTAATTATGGAAATGGAAATGGGTGGCATCAGATGAGGTACCCAGTTCCACAATCGCAGGTTCCGCCGCCTTATGTTGAGCATCAGAGTGCTAAGGTGGTGAAGAATGATGTTAATGTTCATAAGGATACCATTAAGCTTCAAGTTGATGAGAATTACCCTGATCATTTCTTGGTTTCTTTTGTTTTTGATGCGCAATATGATGGCAGGTTTGTTAATCTTTCTTTGCTTGAATTTTTTTTATGGGTTTTTGATTGTTTTCTTGTTGATTAGGGTAGGGTATTGAATATTGATTGTTTTCTTGTATTGAATTAAATTGAATGACTAGAGTAGGCGAAACAATGTTGCATTTAGCTTGTTTGATTGTATATAGTTGTAAAATGGGTTTAATAGGGAGGCGAATTGGTTTGAGTTTGGAGTGTGATGTTAAGTAATGATCAAGTGCAATGTGAGTGGGAATTGGCTTATGGTGATGCTAAGGTGAAAAGTTGAGATAGGTAATTGATAGTAGAGCTACTTTTGTTGGCTGCATGAATGGATTATAGTCTAGAGTATCTATAGTATGACTAAAGTCGATAATTTGATATCCCTCGAGGTTTCTTTTGGGTATAAGAGGTGAATTTTGTAAGATAATCACATTTTGTGTGTGTGTGTGTGTGTGTGTGTGTGTGTGTGTTGTGTGAACAATGTGCCATATCATAATTTATCTAGGTAGAATGTTTTCGCCAATGATTTGATCAATCTCATGTTCCGTGTTCGGATATTGACTTGTCTATCGGTTTTTGTATGGATTGAATGATTGAATTAGGCATTTAGGCTTCCTGTAAGCTTAATTGACGCCCTCTAAGCACCGTTAAGAGAGCTGATACTTTGAGGGTTGTTCTATTTGTGTTTTCACCCTGAATGATAGAGGCTTAAAAGACTTTCTGGTGGGGCATATTTTATGAAGTATGAACCCATACAAGGTGTTTCTGCTATAGTTTGTGTTAAAATATTATTATAACATATATAAAATATGCTAGTGATTGACTATTGTGGTAATTATGCATATATATTATTATAACCTCAATGAATCTCATATATAGAATGCAAAATAAGTCAGTTTGCTTATGCTATATCCTATGGAGTACCTAAATATCTAGCTGGATGGTGTAGGCCTCCTAGACCCTAGCATTCATATACTCATACAATACTTATTTTGACTACCTGTTGTGCTGTTAAAAGTCTATGCTGGATTCAATCTTCAGATTTTTACTCATTTATCTATTTTTCCGTATAAGGTCTTAGATTATATGTGCTAGATAGGGTGGTAATGTTGGGTATTAAGGTGAGGAGGGAGGACTTAACTAATGAATTTACAAATGTTATCTTTGTTTCAAAGTTGCGGGACTGACAAGATTATTTGTTACATAGTTACAGGGCTGTGCCTGTCAGACCAATAAAGCCATGACCCCCTTCCCCTCCCCCCTTTTTTTTCCAATCCATGGTGTCTTGTTTGTAATAGCAGTATGACCTGGCTCTTGATTATTTTATCTCCTTGTGAACTTCTTATTTGTGGATAATTACTATGAACTGATACTTGGGGTTTGCTACATCTTTTGACAGCATTACTATCTATTACTTTGCAAAGGAGGACAAAGAAACCTGTACGTTTACTCCGGCATATCCTGAGGCAATCAGCTCAGTTAAAGTCCCTTTCCAGAAGGGGTTTGGGCAGAGATTTTGCCAGGCTACTGGCACCGGCGTGGACTTGGGATTCTTTGATCTGGAAAGTCTTGGGAAGCCATCAGAAGATGATGTCTTTCCACTTGTCATATATGCTGAAGTATACTCATCTCACGATGCAGATAATGTGCCAGGAGAATCTCTAGTAGAGGATTCTCCCAGGGTACAGGTTACTCAAGCTATTATTGAGAAAAAGAATGAAGGTTCCTTTCAAGTAAAAGCAATCAGGCAAATTTTATGGATTGATGGTGTTCGTTATGAACTTCGTGATTTATATGGAATAGGAAATTCATCTTCAGAAACCTTTAATGATGATGAACCAGGGAAAGAATGTGTAATATGCATGACCGAGCCCAAGACTACAGCTGTAATGCCTTGCCGGCATCTGGTAAGAGTTTACTCAAACATGATTAAGTATATATGTGACATGATATTGTGAAATGATTGTAGTTTATACTTGCCTGATAATCCATCCCCTTTATATCCCTTCTATATTTTGCAATGATATTAACGCATACATTTCCCAAACATTTATAAGGAGTTATTCATTAGCCTTGCAACGACCAATCAACCACCACCTCCTAGCAAGGGATCTCTTCTTTGAAGTACTTTTTGTTAGTCATCAGTGCAAGTTTCATAAATGGGTTTTGAAAGAGGCTAGGTTTGACAAGATAGTGAGGTCTTAAGATTTAGATGCCTGTGTGTGTTTTTGTGATTCGTAGATGCAGCTTTTCATCAGTGGTGTAAGTGTTTGAGAGTTCTCTAATAGTGGAAGTCATGGAGAGTTTTCCAGGCAACACAAATTATTTTGTGTAATGTTGCTGTTTTATGTGATTAATTAATTATACAATTTGCTGACAAGCATTATATTAATTCGGATTAGCACACTGTACAACCATAAGAAGGAAAATCTTCTGACTCTTCCTCCATGCTTAGAAAACCTCCAATGAAGGAGTGCTTCACCTATACCTTCAGGGAATGCTATTCCTATTGTTATTTTCACAATTATTATCATTCCCACTGCTTGATGGCACCCCCATGAGTTGTTCTTGTAAATTTTTCTTCTACACTCAAGCCACTCACCCTTCTAATACATCATACATGTATGTATTAATTTTGTTTTAACTTTGTACAAGGTTATGTCCAAAAAGAAAAAATATAAAAAAAACCTAACGCATCATTGTTAAGGTCAAAAATCCAATCACCTATATATAGTGCACTATGATATTCCTTTTTACCCCTTCTATCTTGGTCAATATTTGTTACCCTTGCCTTCTTTTAATGTCATTATTACGTAACTCCCTGTTTTCCAAATCGATACCTTCTAATGTTGGAATGTCTAACTCACCGCAGCGACACAGTCTGTTCTCTTTCATCTTTTCATAATTGCATCTCTTTTCATGTTACTACGCATCCACCTTAACATGCACATCTTTTCCACATTCATTATCCAAACATGATATTTATTGAAAGCTAAATTTTTTGACCCATATTTGGAACATCCTTAAAAAAGTTCTTCAACTTGAGAAACACATTATTGTCACTTCTCTCCATTTGAGTCATCCAGACTTGGTCTTTTGCAAAACATATTGATCAAGATCTTTATTTTTGTAGACATTAGACCTTAAATACCCGCTCAATGAAGGTACATTTTTTCATCCAGTTTCACCTCTTGATTGGAATCCTCTTTCAAACCAAATTTTCACTCTAGCTTTATGTTTTACCATGACTGAGTTTCGACCATCGAGTTTGCCAGTCTTGACCCTTTGCTATTCTAACTTATTTTTAACAACTACTCTAAAACCATATAATCGAAAAGTATCTTCTGCAACATCATACACCGTGAAACTGCAATACATCAACAACCACCCGTGAACTTGGTTTACAGCAGGAGACACAAAAAGAAGCAGCCACTTACAAGCTACAACACTAAGCCATAAGCCACTGCCGAGAGGAGAAACAGAGGACCGTTGGGAGACAAGCAGCTTTTGGGTATTTTGTTTGTATTGTTTGTATTGCACTAATTTGGTGAGAAGACAAGAGTAGTTAAATGTATTAATTAAGGCTATGTGCCATTTTTAGTAATGTAATTGTAGTATAAGAAGTAAGAGAATAGTAGGAGAGGGGTATGTAGAAAATTGTAAGGACAAACTTGGAGAGTTATGGCCTAAAGCCATATTTATCTGTTGAAGCTTTCAGCTTAGCAATCAAACATCAACTTTTCGAATTAATTTATTGTCTCAAACGCTAGTCCGTTGCACTTGGTATCAAAGCAGGATGCCGCCGACGCCGTTGAAGGTGACTCCGGAGAGGGTGGCCGCACTGGAAGAGATTCTCGAGAAGGTCGGAGAGGGAGAAAACTCAATCCAAAACGCACTGACCCGGAAGCAGGATCAGTTCATAGAGGAGATGAGGGCGATGATGGCGGCGATGCAAAACAGAGAGATAAACCAACCCTTTGGAGAGGGCAATTTCGGGGAAACACCGCTAGTGGGTGGTGGCCTTAGGTTTGGCAACTGGGACCCCGGCGCGGGTGGCGGAGTTCGGAAACACAACCAAGACAATCGCGAAGGGGGTGGAAATTGGCGCTATCGTAAGTTGGAGATGCCGTCCTTCAATGGTTCCGACCCCGACGGTTGGATTCTCCGGGGAGAGCAATTCTTCGAATTTTACGGGCTGACGGAGACGGAGAAGCTACAGGCCGCGGTGGTGGCGATGGACGGAGACGCTCTCTTGTGGTATCAATGGGAGAGTAGGAGGAGACCCATGGTTGGGTGGGAAGACATGAAGAGTCGGGTCTTGAACCAGTTCCGGCCAGTGAATTCGGGGACCCTACACGAGCAGTGGTTGGCGGTGGAGCAATTGACGACGGTCGTGGAGTATAGGCGGTTGTTCATAGAGAAGGCATCTCCCCTGTTGGATGTTCCCGAAAGCATAATGAAGGGTCAGTTCATCAATGGCTTGAAGGAGGAGATTAAGGCGGAGATCCGAATGTTAAACCCGCTCACTCTTGAAGACGCCATGGATCTGGCGATCCGGGTCGAAGAAAGGAACCGGGTCAGCAGCCTTAGGAAGTCGGGTGGGGCTTTCTCAAAACCGGGACCGTATTCGTACTTTAATCGGAGCCCTGCAGCCACAATTTTGGGAGCTGGACCAACCCACAAAACAACAACCACAACCAGCCCATCAGTTCCTAGCCCAATTCGTTCCAGCCCAACTACGCACCAAACACACAACCCAACCCAGTCCATACAACACTCAACTTCTTCTGTTAACCAACCTTCACCATCTTTTTCCAACCGACCAAACTCCAGCACCACCAGGTTTAACGGGGAAGTCCGGCGACTCTCCGATAAGGAAATTCAAGATAAAAGAGCAAGGGGGCTTTGTTTCCATTGTGACGGTAGATGGACGGGTCCTACCCATGTGTGTCCCGCTAAGGGGCTTAGCGTATTGATGGTGGAGGAAGAGGAGTTCGCGGCCGTGGAGGCGCCGGAGCCTGAGAGTAAGGTGACGCCGGTTGCGGTGTCCATGAATTCAATCGTGGGATTATCTAACCCAAAAACAATGAGACTCAAGGGAAAAATCAAGGGACAATCGGTGGTAGTTATGATTGACCCGGGAGCCACGCTCAATTTTATATCACTAAGGACCGTGGAGAGCCTAGGATTGAGCGTTTCCGGCGACGCTAGATTTGGTGTCTCACTTGGGAATGGGGAAAATATCAAGGGCAAGGGGCAATGCAAGGGGGTACGTGTGGAGTTAGGGGATGGAGTAGAGATAGAAGAAGATTTTTTACCTCTTAAACTAGGCAATTCGGATGTGATCATGGGTATTCAATGGCTTGAAAAATTGGGAACCGTGCTCACCAATTGGAAGTCGCAAGAGATGAGCTTCTCCATGAACGGGAAGACTATGGTGGTTAGAGGAGATCCTAGCTTAGTGAAATCGGGCATCACCCTCAAGGCTATGATCAAAACTTTGAGGAAACAAGAAGGGGGCGTTTTGGTGGAGATGAACATGATTGGGCAGCAGGTTGATGGCCCAAGAGAGGATGGGCCTCATGAGAGTGGGCCGCCAGAATTCTTGAAGGAGGTGCTAGAGGAGTTTGCATGGGTTTTTGAGAGTCCAAGTGGGCTTCCTCCAAGTAGAGGCCATGAGCATTCCATAGTTCTCAAGGAAGGGAGTAACCCAATTAGTGTTAGGCCTTACCGATATCCTCAATTCCAAAAAGACGAGATCGAGAAACTTATCGGTGAAATGTTACAAGCCGGTATCATAAGGCCTTCCACGAGCCCTTTCTCAAGCCCGGTGCTACTAGTCAAGAAAAAAGATGGATCGTGGAGATTTTGTGTGGACTATCGGGCTCTCAATAAGGAGACCGTTCCGGATAAATATCCAATTCCGGTGATCGATGAACTACTAGATGAGCTTCATGGGGCTCGATTGTTCTCAAAGCTTGACCTTAAGGCCGGATATCATCAAATCCTAGTGAGGCCGGAAGATACCCACAAAACCGCGTTTAGAACGCATGAAGGGCATTACGAATTCCTCGTCATGCCTTTTGGACTCACAAATGCTCCGGCCACCTTCCAAGCTCTCATGAACGAGGTATTCCGACCTTATCTTCGTAAATTCGTACTAGTCTTTTTTGATGATATATTAGTGTATAGTGCTTGTGAAAAGGATCATGTTGCTCACGTTAAATTGGTGTTAGCTACACTTAAGAAGCACTCACTGTTTGCAAATCTAAAAAAATGTGAGTTTGGGAAGCCCAAAGTGGCTTATTTGGGCCATGTCATTTCTAGTGAAAGGGTTGCAATGGACCAAGAGAAAGTGGGCTCCATGATCACTTGGCCCACACCGAAATCTTTGAGGGACTTAAGGGGCTTACGGGATACTACAGGAAATTCATCCATCAATATGCCCACATTACAAGACCTCTAACAGAGCAATTAAAAAAAGATAATTTTGGTTGGTCGTCAGCAGCCGAGGAGGCGTTTCAAGCCCTCAAGCAAGCAATGGTTACAGCTCCAGTATTAATTATGCCAGATTTTTCGAGGGAATTTGTGGTGGAGTCCGATGCTTCGGGCTACGGTCTCGGGGCGGTGTTGATGCAAGAAGGGAGGCCGGTGGCTTTCTTTAGCAAGGTGCTCGGCCCTAGAGGTCAAGGCAAATCGATTTATGAAAAGGAACTCATGGCGGTGTGTCTAGCCGTTGAGAAGTGGAAGCACTATTTGTTGGGTCGGAAATTCGTGATTCGGAGCGATCAACAAAGTCTCAAATACATAGCCGAACAACGAGAGATCGGAATGGAATTTCAGAAATGGGTGCGCAAATTGGTGGGATTTGATTTTGTGTTGCAATACAAGCCCAGAGTGGCCAATCGGGTGGCTGACGCACTCTCAAGGCGCGGCGGAAGTGAAGGGGAAGCAACAGGGGAAGCGTGTAATGCCTTGTTGGTAACACATAAGGTAGAGTGGGATGCCTTGCATAAAGAAATCGAAGAGAGTAGTGAGATTCAAAAATTGAAGGCTGAAGTGGAGCAGGGGCAGGGGCCTCGTGGTTATTCAGTGGAGAATCACAAGCTACTGTATAAGGGCCGAATTGTTTTGCCGCGAGATTCCGCAAATAAGGCGGCCTTGCTGCGGATTTATCACGATTCCCCGGAGGGAGGTCACATCGGTGAAACGAAGACTTACTTGAAGTTGGGTTCGGATTGTTTTTGGGGTGGAATGAGGAAAGACGTGGCAGCATACATACGAGAGTGTTCAGTTTGTCAACGAAACAAACACTCCCAACAATCGCCCGCGGGGTTGTTGCAGCCACTACCCGTCCCGGAGAGGATATGGGAAGATATTAGTATGGATTTTATCGAGGGGTTGCCACGATCGAAAGGGATTGACACGATCTTTGTAGTAGTAGATAGATTATCGAAGTACGCCCATTTCATAGGGCTTAAACACCCATTCACCGCCTATACGGTGGCCGAGGTGTTTGTGAGAGAGGTCGTGAGACTCCATGGTATTCCTTCAAGTATAGTTTCTGACCGGGACCGAGTATTCTTAAGCATTTTTTGGAGGGAATTGTTCCGATTACAAGGCACGGAGCTTAAGCGAAGCACGTCGTACCACCCCCAAACTGACGGGCAAACGGAGGTGGTAAACAAACGGCTCGAAACCTACCTAAGATGCTTTGCAAGTGGGCAGCCTAAAGCATGGGCTAAATGGCTTCCTTGGGCTGAGTACTCGTATAATACGACACCTCATGCCTCCACCCAAGTGACTCCATTTTTGGCGGTGTATGGGAGGGAACCACCCAAGTTAATTCGAGTGGGCACAGGGCAAACCACGGTGGGAACGGTTGATGAGGTTTTGCAGGAGAGAGACTTGATGTTGGATGAGTTAAAATGGAATCTGATGCGTGCTCAGCAAATTATGAAAAAAAATGCGGATGGGAGGCGTAGGGATGAGGAATTTCAAGTAGGGGATTTCGTCTACCTCAAGCTCCAACCCTATCGTCAGAGGTCATTGGCAAGAAGGCCATTTGAGAAGCTCGCCGCGCGATTCTATGGTCCTTATGAGATAGTGCAGCGTGTGGGAGAGGTAGCCTACAAATTACTCCTTCCCGAGCAATGTCGCATTCACCCTGTTTTCCATATCTCTCAATTGAAGCGTGCTGTTGGGGATGCGCCTATTTCTACCACCATACCCACTCAGCTAACCCCGGAGTTGGACTTAGTGTTGGAGCCAGAGCAAGTGTTGGAGGTGAGGCGCAAAGGGGGGGAGAACAACAGCATTGAAGTATTAATCAAGTGGTTAGGAGTGCCCGAGTTCGAGGCCACATGGGAGGAAGCCAATGCCATCAAAGAGCACTTTCCGCATTTCCACCTTGAGGACAAGGTGGCGCTTTTGGGGGGCGGTATTGCAATACATCAACAACCACCCGTGAACTTGGTTTACAGCAGGAGACACAAAAAGAAGCAGCCACTTACAAGCTACAACACTAAGCCATAAGCCACTGCCGAGAGGAGAAATAGAGGACCGTTGGGAGACAAGCAGCTTTTGGGTATTTTGTTTGTATTGTTTGTATTGCACTAATTTGGTGAGAAGACAAGAGTAGTTAAATGTATTAATTAAGGCTATGTGCCATTTTTAGTAATGTAATTGTAGTATAAGAAGTAAGAGAATAGTAGGAGAGGGGTATGTAGAAAATTGTAAGGACAAACTTGGAGAGTTATGGCCTAAAGCCATATTTATCTGTTGAAGCTTTCAGCTTAGCAATCAAACATCAACTTTTCGAATTAATTTATTGTCTCAAACGCTAGTCCGTTGCAGAAACCTCATCTTGTGTGGACCTCACCTACTTATTAATAATCACTGCAAAGAGAAAATGACATGTACAAATCCTTTATGTAACTTAACTGTAATGGAAAATCCTTTTGAAAATTTTTGCTTATGTAAAAATTTATTTCTCATATTCTTGTACATGTTCTTTATTATGCTGGTAATGTATGCAATATGAACCTTTCATTGCCAATGTCTATCAAAGCATGTCTTTTGTTACTTTGTCTTATGCCTTCTTGATATCAATTAATGACGTGCTCTAGTTCATTTTCTATACACAACTTAAACAACAACAATACAACTTGACGGGCTGTCAAATTGGGTTTTTAAAACATTTCCAAGCACTCAATCACCGTTTTCCATACTTTATGGTATTAACCTTTAGTTTAATATCCCTTAATAGTGGTTTAGAGCATATTCGTTGTTCTTGTTCACCAAAGTTCTCTTCGTCTATTGCACTGGTAGATTGTTGGTTCTCTCTCTGTTCTATTTGAAAGAGTTTTGCTAACCGCTTAACACAAACCTTGCCTAATCATTTCCGCACTTATATAGTTTTCCATCTGAGGTAGCTAATTTACATATATTATTATCTTCCCTGCCTTATCCAATTATTTTTTCTTTGAATACTTCATATATGGTTTCTAGCTAGTTACTGGAGCGCTTCAGATTTTCTCAAGTATTCATGTCAGATTAGAACTCAATTTTGTTTGTGAATATGCCGGATTGAATGTCAGTGCTTTCATTTCTTAAACCAACCCTGGTAGTGGATTATATTTTTGTTAAAAAAGCTATTATTAAAAATAGTATGTATAAATAATCTTAGAATAACAAACCTCTGCTGTTTTGGTTCTTTTCTTTCCCAAAAAAATCTCTAAAGTATATAATCTGACATGGTTGTCAACCAAGGATTTACTGCTTTAGCAAGGGAAAATTTATCATTTTCTAACCTGTAGAGAATGAAATTCTCTCTCTTGCATGCTGCTACATGGATATGGACACCAATTTCATATTGAACTAAAACATATATTCTTCAGAACTTAGACTTATGAGTCTGCAGTTAGTATCATTGTCCAAGTAACAAATTCCCAATCAATTTTATGATTTTGGAGATCCATCCCTTTTAACGCCACCAACCTAATCCAATCTTAACCTCTTCTAATTTCTCCTACATTCATAGTGTACTTGGAAACTTGTGTTTATGTGTCTGAGACGCTCAACTAATGCCCTTGCCCCCTCCCTCCCGGGAGGATGCTTCCATTCACATTTTCATTGACTCTGACTCCTCCTTTCTGCCCTCGTAACTTGCTGCTGAGTCTGCTGACCATGCAGCTGCTTAGTTGTTGCATTATCTCAGCAAATCTGATTCCTACGGCTCTAGTATACTTACTGACTGACGGACTGACTGTTATCTGCTGCCTCTGGTTGATAACTTCCCATGTCTCTCTGCTTCGGATTCTTATCTGCTTTGTTCAGTACTTTTGGGTGTATGCAGTTTCTTCTTCTTTTTATTATTTTTTTATATTTTATTTTTTTAATGCTTGTGCTATCTTTTATTGCTTTCAGTCCTCTTTTGAATGTTTGTGTCATTGGTTCTTGAGGACTTGTTCAACTTGTAGATTTAGGATTTTTTCTGAACTCATTTTTAACATGATTTGCAATCTTAAGTGGAACTACTGCTAGGATTCTCTCTCCTTTTTCTTTTCTTCTTTTTCTTTTTTTTTTTTTTTTGTGTGTGTGTGTGTGTGTGTGTGGGGGGGGGGGGGGGGGGGGGCTTTTTTAGTGCTTTCTATCTTTATTAAAAGACCATGCATTTTCCACTAGATCGATGGAGTGTGTGAGATGCTTGAAGAGGCTCAATTGGAAGATGATAGAGAATGCACCACAATTTTTTTTTTTAGACAAGGATTCTGCACATGCTTTTTAACCACTAGAATTTTGGGAGTCTATTTACAAATCAACTTCTAATGAGTTCATGTGATATTGTGATGTGTATGAATTAAAATATACATTCAGGCCCTATCTGCAAGCTTAAATTGTAATTTAAGAAAGTAGATAGTTTCTACTATATGTTTCATGTAATAGAAATTTGAATTAGCTATCAATGCATGTGTCTTTAATATTTATTATTACTCCTAGAGGAAGGAAGTAACAATTATCTGGATGTATTCATTGGATATTAGCTTTAACAGTGGCATGACATTTTGATTACAAATTTTGTATATTCTATAATTTAATAAAAAAATTTCTCATAACTAAACAGAGTGCTTTCTCATCTGCTGGAACTTTTGTTTAACTTCGTCATGGATTTATTTACTGCTACTACGTACGTAATTTATATAAATTGACTGTAGCTACATTGAGCTGTTACACAATTGCCTTGTGTTGTATAGATCTTTTGGCAATATTGACTTTGAACTTTACATTTAGATGCTGTTATTTTTGGAATATCCTGTTCTCTTCTATTAAGCTTCCTTATTAGGAGACAACAATGTACCTATGAGAGGTCATGGGACAATCAATTCATAGGTAACCCTTTAGGTCTTTGAACCCTCTAAAAAGTTGAAATTGTGTCTCCCTGTAAATTTTGCTTGGTAGAGTTAGGTTTGGTAGAGGCTGTTGTTATAAGTTGTAGAAGTTAGACACAGTATTTCGCATTGCAGAGTTTTACTCATTAGTGTACTAAAGTATGTTTTGGCAACTTAGTCTTGCTTTTTCCTGATGTCTGGCCACTTCCTTTGGATTTCTTGGTTGAAAGTATATTGTTTTAGGTTGCATTCTAAATCAAGATTTGATCAAATTAATGAATCATGCAAGGGTGGGCAAGTAAGCCAGAGATAGCAGTCCAATCTTTGGGGAGATAAGTGCTATCCACCTTTCCATCTCTCTCCACAGTTAAAGCCCGTCAACTCCCAAGCCCAATAATATGTGAAAAATCGAAAAAGGAATGATCAGCTTCCCTGTGCCTTTTTATTTTTGGGCTTGAATCATTACTGCATAGAAATGCCTCACTAAATGAGCTCCACCCATGACATTGGGGAATGAGTTTTCGCTGGTTCACTGTTTAGCTTGTGAATAACCTGACATCTCCTGCTATCGTTTTCTATCTAGGGTCCTTTTCTTCTTTCATTTTCTTTCTAGGAGAAGAGTGCGGGGTGTTCGGGATAGAGTTGGAGTTAAAATTTGTTTCCCTTTTTTTTCTGTGCAGTAAAAGATCCCAATCTGTTTGTATTCTTTTGTTAAGACAAAGTTAAGTTGCTAAGCTTGAAATTTTGCGCTTGTATAGTCGAATGCACTTACTTTTCCTTACAGTAATTATCAATTATAATAGACTGTTAAGAACAAGGAAAGCTCACCAATCACCCCAATTATAGGAGATTAGAACTTGACTGATGTAGGGTAGGCCCGAGGGAGCCACAATTGCAAAATTATATGCCATTTGAGAGTGCAGAACATGCATCTTACAGCTTGTTAAAGTTTGTCACTAGTCTTTTTCTTGCTGTATATTTTGTTTTCTTCTCTGGCTAAATTTTGCTTCTGTTTGCAGTGTATGTGCAGTGATTGTGCTAAAGAGCTGGGGTTACAGTCAAATAAATGCCCAATTTGTCGTCAACCAATTACCGAGCTTATTGAGATCAAGATTAACAATACTAGTAGTCAATGATCTCCTAAAGTCCCTTTTTCCATCTTGAATTTGCCTATATGGTGCTGAAATTGTTCACAGTTCTCCCCACTTAACTTTTGTAATTGTATCTATCCTTGTAATATATCTATAGTATGCGACGTAGTGTGTATCCAATTTATATGTTCATTCTTTATGTGTCAATGCGTGTTCTCTGATGCTGTAATTCAATTGATATAACTTGCCCTTGCATTTTCTGTGTCTATCGTCTCATTTTCTTACTCTAGTATAACTTTTGAGGAGAATTAGAGCTCTCTTTTATCAGCTCGCCAAGTTTATGATAGGTTGCTTCAAGTAGATTGAAAAGAGAAAATTTTATGTGGATCTTTGCCTTGTTATAATTTCTTTATCTTAAGGATTTCATTCTAGCTTTATTTACTAGTTGATTAGTGTATATTTGTAGATGAAAGTTATGTATTATCTTAATTGATCTTTTTATTGTTTGTGCTTTGTAGGGAACAGTCTTTGAAAGTCTCCGGATCTGTTTTATTTATTGGTGAAAATTATGGCTGTTGATTTTTTTTTTTTTTTTTAAGCAATCAAGCTTGATAATCTCTTTCTCTCACCAATGACATGGTAAAATTTCATAAAATATTCATAGATCGAAAAAATAGCTAATGAATAATGATACATAAAAGTTGCATGTAAGCATTTGATACATTTTCTAGAATGGAGTAATGTAAATAATGATAACATTATATGGAGCGCGTTAACTAGTATATTCAATGGTTATAAAGTTTTGACTATTGTATGTAAATTTTTACTGTAATTTTTTTTTTATTTATTATTTATTTTTTTTAATCACTTCGCAACCCTTTCAATAGGGAGGAAACTATCAATTTTTTTTTTTATTTTTTTTTTTTGAAATAAGGAAACTATCATTTATGATTTTATTAAAAACAAAAGTGTGCTCTATGCTATGTTAACATGTAAAAAATATATACAGAGTATATCATAGTGAATTAGTGAGAAATGGGGTACAAAAAAAGTGAGGTTTAAATGGCTAATATTCAATTGTCAATCAATATTACTGTCACTTCCGCGTGACCAAAATTTTAAGTAGTACTTTACTTACTACAAGGACAATTTTGTCAACGCAATACATACTATATATGTTTCTATCATACTCTCTACGTTTTAAATGCTTGTTCCATTTTGCTTATGAAGTTTTCGTACAAATAATATCGCATCCTCCACCCCTTCATCTAAAGATGGTTGTGGGATATGAATAATGATGGGTCATGCTTGCACATTGGGTCTAATCAAGATAAATCAACTGTCTCATGCTGTATTATGCTTTCGTATTTAAGCAAAATTACACTTATTTTACCATAGTAATTTATCTTGTAAGATCACGCCATGTTTATAATAAACGAACTCGGCCCAATATCCTTACCTCGCTTTTCATACTTCAGTATTGTATAATCCAACACCAATACAACGACCTACAAAAAGAATCTTATTGTTAACCCCTTTGTAAAACAAAATCGGGATCTACCCATCAAAATAATAAAAAAAAGACGAAATTGGGATCTAGGCAACTAAAAACTTGAATCACAAGCCATAAAATCCTTAGTTGAATATTCATATTCATAACCCTTTTCTTGATGCCTTGTCTTCTGAGTATTCCATTCCATAATCTTTATGATATACTTTGGATATCTGCTGTAAATACCTAACAAAAGAGTTTCTTCAAAACTACTTTTTATTACCATAACCAAGTGAATGGCACGAAGATTCATGCATTTTGCTGGAGCAATAGTAGTGACTAGTGAACATACTCACTGTCTAAGTGACAGAGAATCATTGCCTTTTTTGCCCTTGTTCTATTTTTCATTCTTTTGAGTTGTGCTAGAAGCCAAAAAGTGAGTAATTTGGCAAGTATATTTGCTACAGAAGTTAACATAAAGTTATTAAAGTCCAAGAATGTTTGAAAATTTTTACTACTTGTATTTAAAAGCTTTTTATAAATTGAAAATAAAGAAAGGATTTTTGGCCAATCTATCTATCTAGCTCTTCTTTTGCAGAGGATCAAGAATGTAATGTAATATCTTGTGATGTGAATGTGTATGTGAGTGTGATGTGTTACACTTTTCATTTTTATTATTTATTTATTTATTTATTTTTAATGACAGGACAAACAAATACAAGTAGAAGCTTTTTTGTGTTCATGAATTTTCTTCAATAATACTCTTCCCATTCTTAATTTCTTATTCATATACCCTTTTCATTTTTTATACATTTTGATTTTAATGTTATCTTTTGATATAAAAGAGTCGTAGGGACAATGATTTTGACGGGATTTAATTTTATATTTGATATATATACTGTGTTCACAATGTTTTAACCAACTAAACTAGATGACTTACACGAATTGAATAATGACAATAGGTAGTTACAGAGTACAGTTGGGCTTTTCTATTATTGAGTTGATTAGGTTTTTAAAGGCTAAGATAAAAATAAATCATTAGAAGATCATTTAAACACTAGAATATCTCATATGTTAGTACATAGATTAAAAACTCAACTAATCCAAACTATCAGTCTTTGCCATATAACCATTAGCTACATCCTACATGAGCATATCTGATCAACTGTCATTTGCCTCCTAATGATGAATACTTCAATTGTCGAAAATGTATGGATGCTTATGATCTACTCGCATCTTTCTATAAGCATTTACGAGCACAAGGTTTTAGCTAATTATGATGAAATAACATGATGAAAACAACGTCAACTGAACTTATTTTTACCCAACTAAAACAAGTGAAACAATTCACTTATAATTGAACGGGTCTAATTTATTTACAGTCATTTACCTCTCCAAACTAATATATACTCTTGGATGCCATCCATTATTCTTACTATTCAACTGGTTAACTCATAATATGATTTAGTCAAACTGGAATTTATACATTTATCCAAAACCAAAACATTTCACTGGTGTGTTTCCAGATTTGATAAAAAAAATTACCAGATCTATTTTCACATAATATAATGATGCTTTTGAAATTTTTTAGACCTACCTTTTATTTCTTTTATGATAAACAGTGTAAATTTTGGGTAAGGCATAATGCCGACACTATATATTAGAAGTTGCACTGACCTAATCTGTTAATCTCAAAGATTGGGTAATCATGCAAAATCCTATAGTAAAATAATCTCAAAATAACCCAATTAAGTTTGTTTTATTTTGCTTTTTTTTTAAAAAATCGAACTGTCATTATATGGACCACCTTGTTCAGTTTATAAAACCACTTGCAAATGTATTGTCACCATTGAACAAGCAAATAGTTGTTAAAATTGTAGAATCAATTATAAATACGTAATTAAATTTGTTTGTTGCTAACTTTCTAATTTTTGATGTACCACAATTGTGATTTATATCCATCATTTATACTTGGATATACTTTTGTTTTAAAATATATATTATTTGTCCTTACATTGTTAATTATTTGTCCTCCGATCCTTATTAGTTACAAAGAATTAATAGAGGTGATAAAAAAGCGGGCCAAGTCGGGTTGATGGTAAAAAAAAAAAACGTCTAGTTGGGTCCGACCGAGCTAAGTTTTGGACCGTAAATGCTTGCCCAAAACCCACAATGTTGGTGCAAGCCTTGCGAATTGCTGGCTAAAAAGTTCTGCTCAAAATTAGGAGAGTTTGGCAATCTAACACAATCAGGTTTAAGAATTACCAATATAACATTGAACATTTATCAAAATATGGCATGATACATGCATGAGGTTCGTGCATGATAAGGAACATTTAAGTGTTAAGGGTAAAAAGGGAGAGTAAAGGATCGGAATCTCTACTCCTAAAGATATATGGAAAACTTTTGTATACACCCGGTTTTCAGTAATTTACTGTACATCGGGTGCACTTCTGTCAAATTTAGTGTCATTTTTGTCAAATTTATCAATGAAGCATAAATAACTCTTATATATGTCGATTTTAGTGTAACTTTTGCGCATTTTATTGTCACTTTATAACGGATGTTCAGTAATTTACTGAAAATCCGTTTTATTTATAAGTTTGTGAAGAGGTATTCATATAGAGTAGGGTTTGCACTTATAACCTCAAAACAACAGGATGAGTTGCTGAGTTTCTCACCAGGCCATCTTCATCAAACAAGATTGATTTTGTATACTCCTTAATTATAATAGATTTATACTCCAATAACAACTATTATTAGTAGACAAATAGAATAATAATGGTAGATACAGATCAGATAGAAAGGTTATTATCAGGGGGTATGGCGTACCTTAGCACATACTCCATTAATTAGATTAATTTTTGAATACACGTGCACATGTCTCATAGTCTCATTACTCTCTTAATAATATATAATTAATGACTTAAACAGTAAATAATTACTACTTTGTAAAGCGTTCTTATTTCTTATGCTTGTAGCTAAATTCACCTAGGCAACAATATCATTAGTCATTACCAACTCATTCTTATCCTCTTGGCATGACTTTTTATTAAATTATTCTTAGAAAAATAGAAATTACATTAGTTTAATCCTTGTGCAATGCGTTAAATAATTATAATGACAATATAATTATATAAATAAATATAAAATATAATGAATCCATTCACTTGGTATTATAGCGTATTTACGCATGAAATATATTAAAATATTAAAAATATGTGAAAAAAATATTTATATATGTATTAGTTATAATGTGCAAGTTGATATTTTAGGAAGGCTCAAGTATAAAGTAATTAAGTAAAAGTCATAAATTTTTAGATACAAACCTTATTTTCATATAACAGTACAATATTTTATTTTATTTATTTATTTATTTATTTTTTAGTAATATTATTTGAAGATCAAATTTATAGATATACGTTGCAAGTGTTAGTTCCTTTAGTTTCGTTAGCAGTATGTAATAGATGTTTTAGGTATTGAACTAGGTTAGTACCCGTGCGATGCACGATTCTATAAAGCCTATTTTTAATTTGTACAATTTAACAATAAATCGCTATTATACATGAATATAAATAATAATTATGTATATTTTGCAATTTTAAAATTTTTTGTTATAATCAAAATTATGATATAGTATATGTTCAATATTTTCTAGTAGTTCATAGTTCAATGTAGGAGGTCATTTATTAGTGTACTATTTTTTTTATTTTTTTTATTTTGAGGGCAATTAGTGTGCTATTTAAAATGGTTTCTTCCTACAATAAATTGATAGGTTTTATTTACAATGTAGAAGCTTCCAATATTTAAATTTAAAATTTGTTAAATATGATAGCTCAAGAAAAAAAAAATGACAACATCATTGCATTTAGGCGGGAAATTTTTTATTGAGAAAGCGACACATGGCCAATGGTGACATCAGCAATTTCTGTTTTAATAATAGTTAATAGATAACAAAACAATATTAATGAACGCAATAATAATTTAATTTTCCATCATTATTATTTAATAAGGTCAAGCTCAAAACCTATGGAAGATTCAGTTGCCTATAAATAATATCAAATTATATTTTATTTAGACTATTTTCAACTTCTCACCATTTCCGCTTTGAGACAGTGAAATCAATTAGACAACAGATTATATTGTTATGTTGGTTATCACATACATATTCATAAGGACATATATCGATCATTTTATAGATAGTAAACTTTCGTATAACTTTTTTTTTTTTTTGGTGCAAATGAGGGTTGGAGGCCATTTATTGAAAATAAAAAACACAACCAAATCAAGCTACAAGACGTGGCCAAGCCACACCAATAGCATCCTCCCTTAGAAGATTATTTATTTCGACCGGAGGAGTATCGAAATAAATAACCCTCTCATCTTGGATGACCCCCATATTGGCAAGTCGATCCGCCACCTTATTTCCCTCCCTAAAACAATGAGAAAAACTAATCGAAAAATTAGAAAAAGTAATTAATCTATGGCAAGAAGTGAGAATATGAGTGTATTCTCCTCCTTGAACAGCACCCTTGCTGAGAGCCTCGATACACGCCTTGTTGTCCATCTGCAAAACAAGCTTAGTTAATCCCATTTTACTTGCCATCTGTAGTCCTATTTCAGCTTGGAGAGAATTAATTAATTTATAAAATCTAATGATTTTTGGAAGAGAAAAATAATTTTGTGATTTTTTAGATTATAATTTTATTTTATTTTATTTTATTTTTTTTTTTAAAAGAAAGGAAGCTTAGTCACTTAGTCAAAAAGTAGGTACAGCATGGGTTAGATTGCTTAAAGAGTGAAAGTTGCTCTGAAAAATTTTCAACATTCAGGCATCATTAATCATTATGTCACTAATAAATCACTCTTTACTTAGCTTTCTTTTGCTGCTTCTATAATTGCTACTGCTTTATTTAATTAATTTTCTCTCATACTTAAATTAATTATAGTATTAGTACATATGTACTAGTTATTCGAAGATGCAGTTCAGCTACTAGAGGTAATTAACTGAAGGGTAAAACAAGATAACAAAAAGAAATTATTGTAAATAAATTAAATACAGTGGCATGCAGTAATATCTTTTGTTTTGTTTTCTTGAAAATATTAGTTGCAGTCTTATTATGAGTTCTCTTTCACATAAAAGCTGCTTTAATATATGATGAAATCTGAATTGGTCTCAGAATGTTTGAAACAGTGTTGAATACCATACATTAATGTAATAATTTCTGTTACCCAGTATGGCCATGTCTTTTACTTCCTCCCTTTTTATTGGTTGACGCCTTTCTATTATCACACTTGTCAACACATGTTTTATACGGAAATATAATTATTATCTCTAATTACAAACATTGTAAAATTACAAAAATTGGATATTAATAAAATATATATACATCGAGACAATTTAAACAAGACCCCACATGACTATATTTTATCATGTCTATAAATCACAAAAGCAAGTCAAAGTGTAGTGTGAATAGTGTAAAAGTCAAATGGTGTTTTTTTTTTTTGAAACACAAACGATGTTAACTAATAAAAAACGAGGAAGTATATATTAGAGTTGATTTGTTATGTTCTGCTGAAATCTTCTCCGCTATGCTCTGCTGAAATTTGCTATGCTTTGCTATGCTTCAATAGATGCTCAAAAGAATAAGGTCTATATATGTTACATGTTTTGAATTTACATATTATTCACATAAATTACTTTGACTTTATTGTGATTTATACTTAAGAAAAACAAAGTTAATCTGTTAATGTGACATGTTTATACTTGTCTTGAATAATAGTTTTTAAATAAAAACTTTAAAATTACTTTTAATTATTAACTAATGATGATATCATAAATTTAAAATCATACATTGACTCGAATCGAATGTGACCTACACCCGAAAGGATGTACGACTCAAAATAACCTAAATCAAAAGTGACCCAACTCGAACCTGAACTTGATGTGAAGGTTATTGACCCAACATTACTGAACCTGATTTGATCCAAGACTTGATTTGATCCGACCCGAACCCGACTTTAATACTTGAATTGACAAAGTATATGCGTTGATGAGCATAGCTAACCACAATCACACTAATCATAAAAATGCCTCCTAGTTGCACTTAATTAAGGAGTGCCAAAAGTCTTTCGAATCTCATTAGTGTTACCTAGGGCTGGCAATCCCTGACCCGACCTGACAACTCGACCCGACGTTACTGAGAGAAACTCGAACCCAACCCGACCCGAACCAAACAACCTGAATTTAACCCGATTTGACCAACATTTCATATATCGTAATAATATTAAGTTTTAAACTATTTTTGATAGTTTCTAAGCACAACCCGAAATTGACCTGAAATCTGACCCCGAACCCGACCCGCTGACCCGAATTGCCACCCCTACTCCCCTAGTGTTACCTCTCTTCCACCCTACTCAACAAAAATAGAGAAATACAACAAAAATAGCAAAAACATGATAAAATTATGGGAAATGCTCTTTGATAACATTATACTTTTTAATTTTCTCAGTGGTGAATTGTGAAAAATCTTATTATCTTTGGTAAAGTTGAAATTTTTATACTGTCATGAACTGCGCCGGAAATTCTTATGTTGGTCTGTGGGGACAGTTGTTGGCTCTTGATGCGTATTTCGTGACAATAAGCCCCTCCCTAAATTGTTTGGGGTCAGGGTATTACAAATGGTATCAGAGGAACCCTATCCCTTGGATATCCCCGGCGGGTACAACTCCAAAACCATCCCCGCCCACCCCCACTTGGATATCCATCCCCACTAAATACCTGCCTAATCCCCACCCAAGACCCACTGAATCTCCGTCTCTCAAATGCACAATCCTACATAATTAATACGGATTATAATATTAAAAAAACATTCTTAATATTACACACATTCTTGTTTATAATATAAGTGTAGTACAAAGTATTATAATTAATATTTTATTTCACATAATTATTTTATAAAATAGTTTAAAAGTATGTAGATGTGGGTATGAGGTGAGGATGGGGCGGGTACGAAGCGGGCGGGGCGGGTACAACTTAAAATCCACCCCCGCCCCATCACCCATAGCAGGTATGGTTTTTATCCTCATCCCCGCCCCAACACCCACCAAACCGAGACCTATCCCCGTCCCATTGGGGCGGGGATGGGGCGAGTTTCCTACTTGACCCGCCCCACTGACATCCCTAGCAATGAGGGCATTGTTGTTCTCGCATGGGGATGTATGTAATACCCCTCATGATTGCTTTAAAAAAGAGTTAATATGCTATTCATATCAACAAGATACATCTTTCTTTTAGGGAGCTAATATGTTAAGATACTCCATATTTAAGCGTGCTTGGTTGGGAGTAGTCTTGGGATGGGTGACCTCATGGGAAGTTTTATCGGGGTGCGCATGGGTGAGGATAAAATGCTCCGAAAGGATTTTGTGTTGGTCTGTAAGGACAATTGTTAACCCTTGATGCGCAAATCGTGACATTAGCCTCCCCTCCCCTGCCACGATCATCCCCACACTACCAGCACCCACTGTAACACCCCCAAATCTCCCTCTACGAATATACCAGTATAATAGGTATAATTATACCGTAGACTTAGCCTTGGGCGTATTACCGTCATGTGATTACGCAAAGCTACTCAAAATACTTAACTCAATAACAAAACTTGCAGCGGAAACTCAACTTTCTTTTATTAATACTTATAAAAATAGTAACATTGTTATGAGTACTCAAGATAAAGATGAGACCAACACCCCTAAACTAGGTGAAGCGAATCGCAAGACTCCTATATATGCTCATTCACGACTCCACCTGAAAATAGTCAACACTGCTTACCATTACGGTAAATAGGGTGAACCAAAACAAATAGAAAATATGGATTAGCAAATTATGCATTGTACAGTAAGTGCAAGATAATGTAAACTCAATTTATTAGCAAACAATTTCTTTTAATCCATTCCAATAATTTCAAACACATTATTCCAAAACCAACTCTTTTATTAAGAACCAATTTCTTTTAATCCAATTCCTCAGCCAAGTATGCACACCCCCCAAGCTAGTCTCCTTTATATTACAAGGTTATTTTTGAGGAAAGACCCGGTCATACAAAGTCTAAGGCCTTATCAATAAACCAAATCCGCATAGTATGATTACCAACATGCTTATAAAGCATTTATAATAATTATTCAATGGTATAAATCCTTTTAATATCCAATAATTCCAATATAATTCAAACTCTTTTTTTAATAATTCCACATACTTTCAAAATCAAAACCTTTTAAATAGTAACTTGAGAATAAAATCTCATATTGATAAATTTTCAAAATCAATAATTCTTCCTTGAAAAACCTTTTATTTAATTCAACAAACCTTTTAAAATCAAATCCTGTATTTAAACATGATAGGTAATTTAAACCATTCAAAACATGATTTAAGAATCAATCATTCAAAATACTTTTATTAGAACAAATATTAAAATCAATACCTCCAAACATAATTTATTTCAAAATCATAATTCAAATCAATTTAATTCAATCACCAATCAAATCATGTAAAACATGTTATTCAAACCAATCACTTTCAAAGGTATTTATTAGCCACCTAAACGTACCTTGATTATTCTTGCTAGCAAAACCACACACAAAAAAAAAAAAAAAAAAAAAAAAAAAAAAAAAAACCCTCAAGAACCTTGATTTCGAATATCAATCAACACTTCACACTTTCAAAGTTTAATCACGAATACACCTTGCAAATAACATAACCATAAGGATATCACAACATAAACTCAACTCTAATGTGCATGGACTATAAAACTCTTTTAAAATAATACTTTAATATAAATTTATAGCTTTGAAATAGGTATTTGTATTTGTGAAAACTAACCATGAATAAGATAAAGGAATAGGATTAAAGAGAATTGAATTTTCGTTGGCTAGGAAAGAATAGGCAGAACTTACAGAGGCCATAACTCCTTCTATATGAATCCGAATAGGGTGATTCTTGAGCCTAACCTCAAGCATTTTTTGAGAGGAACAATCTTCTGTAACGTCAGTACCCCAAAAACTGACCAGAGGTGCTCGAAAACTGGCTTCAAAGATAAATGGGATGATTTGTCTAAAAAGAGGAGAAGAAAAGTATGAAAAGGTTTAAGAAAAAGAAAAATAAGAGCGAAGAAGAGAATCGCCAAGGAGCAATTGGCGGATATTTTACTAAGGCGCTTGGAAAGACTCAGTTTGATCACCTTATTTCCAAGTTGGGTATTTTCGATTCTCATGCTCCAACTTGGGGGGGGGGGGATATTGAGAATACATTAGGATATATTTTAGGAAATATTTGTTAGTATCTCTTGAGGCTAGTTAATATCTTTTTCTTAATTTCCTATTTTCCTAATCCTATCAAATTAGGGTTAACTTGTATTTTATATATTGAGGTTGAAGCCATCAATGAGAGTCAAGCCATTTTATTCTATTTCTCTCTAATTTGTCAGTTTTTGGTGTGAATAATATGAGAGGTAGGAAGTGATATTAATAGGATCATGAATGATGAAATTATGGTAGGAGAATGTAGGAAGAATTATGGTAAAGAGAATTAAGGAATTACTTGGATAAGAGAGTTAAAGAATTATTGAAAGTTTAATATTAAGGTGATTAAAAATAATAGAATTAAGGAAAATGTGTTGTCATGAAAAATAATATGCCAAAAGAGATTATTTGGGGAATAATCAAGGATGAAATAAGGTAGGGAAATAAAATTATCAAATATTTGTGAGATGGAAAATAAAATTAAGGAAAATAAGAGATATTAAGGAGATAATTAAATACAATTTACCAAAATAAATCACCCAAAAATCCATCATAGTGGCCAGAAATTTAAGCTTTCCTAAGCTCATATTTTTGGACCTCCGTTAGATATTTAGGAAATTAATTTGCTAGTTTTAAGGAATTAAAATTAATTGTGTAAATAAAATATATTGTATAAAATAATTAATTAAGAAAACACCAATTATTAACTAAATAAATTCACTAAGAAAATCAGATTTTCTACACTTAGAAAATCCAAAAATATAGCGTATTATTTAGGAAATTCGGACCTCCTAATTAAATAATTGAAATATAATTTTTGATTAGTTAAAATATCCGAAATATATATAAATAATTTGGTTTTTAAAATAAAATAATGGATAATAAATCTTATCCAAAATTCGAAAATAATAATTGAGATTTAAAATAATTTTGGCGTTAAAATTCAATTATCATTTTGGCTCCAAAATCCAAATAGTAAAATAAATTACTAAAATACCATTTTTTAGAGAATACTAATTAATTAATCAATTAGAGATACGTTTCAAAAATACAGGGTATTACACTCACCAACCATCAGAAATGTCTTCCACCCCACCAGAACCATCATCCGACCAACTAGAACCTCTAGCCGACCCACCAGAACCACCGGCCGTCCCCACTAACAACCAAAATCCACCTCACCCCAACCCGCATCTACCATTAATTAGCCCTTATCACTTGCCGGCAGCCCCCATTTGGTAGCGCTCCCCTCCCCTCCTTCCCATCGATGACCCCTCTCCACCCTTCCCCTTTCCGTGAATCGAGCCCATCCGCTTCCTCCACCCAACCGGAGCAAAAACCCCTGCAACTTGAATTACCTAAATTCAAACTCCTTCGCTAATTTCAAATGCTAATTTCTCTAGAAAAGTATCATCTTTAACACGAATCGAACATCAAAATGGTGAATTTCAAAAATTAATACTGAACTAATCTAACCCTTTCATGTCGAAAAACCCTAATTTTTGCATTTTGAAGTTCGAAATGCCGTCGGTTGAAGCTTTAATTTAGGCCACAATTAGGTTATGGCGACCTCGAATTTCTGTAAAAATGGTGGACGAATGGTGAGTGGTCACTAGTGGGGGGTCGGGCTAGGGTCGGCTGGAAGGGGTGGTCAAAGAGTCGGCAGGGAAAGGTTAGCCAACACCGGCATTGAAGGGAGTGGGAGCGGCCAGGCTGGGCTAGTGGGGGGGGGGGGGTTATTATCTTTTATAAAAAAATTATTTGATTATTATAAAACTGTTAGTTATTTTAATTTAAAATGTTATTCTCTTTGGTAACCAAAAATTTAAGTTTACCAAAAATAATAATTTTGTTTTCAATTTACTATTGAGAAAAAAAAAAAAAAAAATTGGGTATTACTGATCAAGAGCTAGAATTTTCCTAAAATCATTAGCCTGCAAGTGGATTAAAATAAAGACTCGAATGGATCGGAAATGTTGGTGAATTATTCATAGGTGAGAAGAAGAAAGTAGGACTTTATTTAAAAACCCAAATGGTCCAAAATAATAGGTAAAAGGGAGGGGGCTTAAAATTTGAATGTAAACTAGTCGTTGGAGCACGCGCGTTGCGCGTGCCCCCCCCCCCCCCCCCCCCCCGATGGCAAGATAAGTACAATTCGTGGTTGTGTTCTTTTTTTGTGATATTCGCGGTTGTGTTCGGGTTTTGTAATAGCAAGGATACATGAATTTGTAAGTAGTAATAAGTAGTGAAAAATTTTCTATGAACATATATCTATGAATAAACAATTATTAAAAGTGAGGTAATCTAGAACGGCATTATATATTTTAAAACGCAATACAATTTCTTATTACTTAAAAAAATTTCGAATAGCTTTGTATTAAAATGATTGTGATAATAATGAGTAGTAATAAAAAAAAATGCAATATTAAAGGTTAAGGTTATGTAAAATGGATTAAACGTAAAAGATATGAAAGAATTGTATTGTTGTTAGTGAGACTCTTTAAGATAAAAAAAATTTCGAGTGACTATGTGTATAATGTTGTTTTTCTATTGAAAACTGTAGCTAGTACTAAAGTTTATAATCGATCCCCCCGACCCTTTTATCTTTCTTGGCTTCTCTCTCTCTTTCTCCCTCTCTCACTCACTCTCTCTCTCTATCACTCTATCTATTTCTCTCTCTTTCTCTTCCGACCCTTGTTTCTTTTTCGACCCTTGTCTTTCTTTCTTTCTTTCTCTTCCTACCCCTTGTTCTCTCTCTCTTCTCTCGACCCTTTTTCCTCTCCTTTTATTCTCTTTCCCAAAACCTTTCCTCTCCTAGCATGCTCTAGCTCTTCTCTCTTAGTCTGCCCTCTCTCTTCCAGTCGTTCTCTCCACTCCTACCAAGGTCCCTCCTCTCTTAGGATGCTCTCTCCTCTCTTAGCACTTAATTGCACTTATTGAATGACTCTCTCTCTCTCTCTCTTTTCCATACCTCCTCTCTTAGCCTACCCCCCCCCCCTCTCTCTCTCTCTCCCCTCTCTCTCTTCCAGCCGTTCTCTTCACTCCTAGCAAGGCCTCTCCTCTCCTAGGATGCGCTCTCCTCTTTTAGCACAAATTTGCACTTATTGAGTGACCGTCTCTCTCTCTCTCTCTCCCGTGCCCCCCTCCCCGACGGCAAGATAAATAAAATTCGTGGTTAAGTTGTGTTTGGTTTTTGTGATATTCGTGGCTATATTCGGGTTTTGTAATAGCAAGTAGTAACAAGGAGTAGTGATAAAGTTGCTATGGAGAAATATCTATGGAAAAACAATTTTAATAAGTAAAGTTATCTAGAATTTGGTAGTTAATTAAATATGTATCTCTAAAGTATTAAGTAGAGTATAACTACTCACTCGTTTTCTACAAAGTGTCTTAATAGTTTCGAACAGTAGAGTAAATTGGAAATGAGTGGAAAAAGAGGATAATTTGAAAAGGGTGGTAAGAAGCAAGTGATAGAGGAACAAGTCCAACCTTTTCATTTCTTTGTTGCCCTATATTGTCATTCTCTCTTTTTCCTTTTCTTTTCCCCTTGCCTTGTCTTAATTATTATTTTTCTATGGATTTGAAAGGTATTGGTCGACTTGCTCCTCTCTCACTCATTCCTTCTTTTATTGACCTAAACTTTTTCTCTCACTCTTGTTTCCTAATCTTTCTTGTCCTTGTTCCATCCTCTAAAAGGTTGTGAAAATTAATAGGTTGTATTTGCTCCCTCCCCCTTAGCCTTACTCTCCCCCTGGCCCTTCTATCTCACCCGACTTCACTTTATCCCGTTCATTCTTTTAGCCCCCCCCTCTTTTTATCAGTTTCACTTTATCTCTTACTATTTTTATCGATATATTTGTCTCTCTTCTAATCCCCGTCTATTTCTCTTTCCTGACCCTCCTTCTCTCACTCTCATCCTCTATCTCTTAAGTTCTTTCTAGCTCTTCGTTCTCTCTCTCTTTCTCTTCTCTCGGCTCCTCTCTCCCTGACCTTTTTTCTCTCATGCTCTCTCTTTCCTCTCTCTTGACCTTCCAACTCTCAAAGCATCTTCCTTTCACACATTCCCCTTCTTTCTCTCTCAACTTCTCTCTCCCTCCCTCCCTCCCTCCCTCTCTCAACGCATTGTTCTTCTTCTCATCCCCTTTGCTCTCTCTCTCCCTCTCTCCTATGCTTCAATTCCCCCATCTCTTTTTCTAAAGGTATCTATTACTATGGTTGTATAAACATAATTAAAAACACTTACTTATATTTTAATCTAGTATAACGTTGAAATTTTCATTATAAAAGGTGTTTTTGATTAATTGAGTTCCTCATAATTGTCACGAATCCATGTAGGGTTAATCACAACATTTTTTTTATGAAAGGAGTTTGTTGAGATCTAATTGTTGAAATCTTCTTCTAGCTTCTTGCTTACTCTGTATCTGCTTCCTTTCAGGTTTATGATTTCTCTAATTAGGATTCCTACTTCTATTCAGTTTTATGATTTCTCTAATTAATATTTTTCTCATTTTTAGAAAAATTTCCTACTTTCTTAAAGCCAATTTTAAACTTATATTTATGAATTTATCACCCTTACCTTCCCTCTAACTCTTAATGTATAGAACAATTTATGGTATGCGCCAATTTTTCACATGCAAATTAAAGTTTTTTTGGTTAATTTTATGTCAATTTTGACTAAAACGTAAACTCTTGACGGCGAATATGATTCCCAAAATCTTTACCGAATAACTTATTCGACATTTAACCAAAATGATTTTTGGACACATAAATTGAGAGAGAATTAATAATCGAGAAATACATAGAGCACACCATCACATTAGATCATCCAAAGCTTTAAAAACCCCTAATTATTTCTCATAAGTTTTAAAAAAAATCATCCATTTAATTTGAAGAAAAAAGCAATAATTTTAAAAACCCTCATGGTCATTATTTATTTAAAATAGAGATGTATTCCATGGTTAGATTACTCAACATTTAACACCCCCCAAGTAGTTAGCAAAACATTTAAATTTAGAAACTGTGACACTAATTTAAAATCAACAAAATTTTTTGAGTTACAATTATGAGTTCTTTAATGACTCAATATTCTTGATAATCTGGCAAGGGAGCTTAAATAGAACACATCTTACAAATCTGATCTAGATTAGCACTATCTATTGCTTGTATCTTGGATGTTTTCCAGCTCTCGACATCTCTGCAGCAATGTTTCCTGACCTGTAAAAATGTAGCATACCATACACTTCATCAAAAATTGCATTCCGGTAATCAAAAAAATAAAACAAACATGCCATACATTTCAGTCATTACTCAATAATCGGCTAATCAGGACACCATCTACCAATAAGCTGTATTTTAGTATTACCTCTATTATGCTGCCCGACAATCAATAAAAGAATAAGTTGTAATAATTGTCACTAAGGCAACTATTTCTATCCTTATTAGTTACCTAATTGGTTTGGCAAATAGACAATTTCTAGAAGAAATGGCAATGTATGTCATAACAAAGCTTGAGCATATTTAAAACCTAACAATTGTTAGATTGAAAGTTAAAATTCTAATAGCTATTCCTACACCATTAATGTACACTTCTTTCCAAGCTATACATCATTACATCCCATGATCTCGTCTTAGCAGTACAATATCCCAGGTCCCCCACTCTAAAATTACAAAGTAATATTATTTAATCATGTTTCAATCCATTTCATGGTAGTCCTGCAATCCAGCATTAAACTTTGACAAATAAACTCTGACATAAAAGTATCTATATTTTTTTAAAAGCTATTCTCTACTTATTCTGCACCATTTACAAAGCTAACTGCAATATGATACACACCCCAAGGTAAGTAATGAAAAAAATGGCTAGGTCCCCGGTAAAAAGTTCTGAAACTCCTATCCTAAAACCCACTTTAACAAATCAACAAAAGGTCTTATCAAATTTCTTCAATTGTCAAAACTTACTATCACTCTTACATACAGTACTTGCTTCTGAGTTTGATCTCCCAGAAATCTGGACATATTTCCAGAATGCTTTTATTATTACAACTAACTCAAAGCATTAACAAATAAATCATCACCATGTAGAATACTTTGCATCTCGTATCAATGTATCAACTCCAAAATATTATAGATTTCAGAATGATACCATGTTTTTAAGAGTTATGGACAATTAGATATGAATCAGGTCCCACTTTAAAAGGGAATAACAGTTGCAACTCTTATAAGGTAATATACAAAACAATAGGAGGGCTTACCACTTAACTCCCTCAGGAGTTGCTATTGCAATATCTAAATTCTGAGCTGAGAAAACAGGAACACCATCAACTGTCCCCTGCCAGTTTCCTTACTTCCCTTTAGAAGCTTGCTAGCTGCTTTCACCTGTAAGAAGAAAGATTATCAAGGAAAGTTTTCACAGAACTTCTCCTGAGTTAACCCACTATTCATTCAGCATCATTATTCTGGAATGCCAATGATGCCTCCATCCCAAGCATACTCAAGAACAAGGCATATAGGATGTGCAGAAGAAACACGAAGAAGCAACAATTTAGCAAGAGCTGCCAGAAAAAGAGTGTAAGCTTGATGCCTACATCATACAAAATCAAGAAGTTAGTCTTCTAGGATCAACTTGCTTCAAAGTTCCCATTCATTTATTTGTGAATTCAGGAATGATCGAAATAGAAGCTCGAGAAGGAATACTAAAACCTAGTTCACTCGCTTTTCTATTTATAGTACCAAAGCCTAAATGTTCAGATATTTGTAAGTCAATAAAATCTTTCTTTAAAGCTTAATAAGGATACTTATAAAAAAATAGTTAAATTCATACAAGTACCAAAAAAAAAAAAATCCTGCAAAAATCCATTAAAGCAAGAAGTCACTCACAGATACTTATTATGAGGTTCAGAGCTCCAAAAGTAATTGAGCAGAGTGCTTGAGAACTTCTCTGAGATTGTCTTCCTCACGATCTTCTCCTCTTTTCCCCCTGGAACTCAACAAAGCAGGGCGAGCGAGTGAGAACTACAACAACTTTAGAGTTACTACAACTCAATTGTTGTATCAGGGCTAGCTGACAGATTCGAACAACTGCATAAAGGATTTAAAAACCATTTGCATATAACCTATCCAAAATCCTACAAGTACAACAATCAAATAGATTAAGTCCCTCCCAAATCCCAAATTCTATGACAGTATGCCTTAATCCTACACCTTTTTCTTGTAGCTTACAATCCTATTAAGCGAATAGAAGCCAAATTTAGCAATCCAACATCTATTGAATCTTTATAGATAATGTTAATCAGTATAGATAAAGGTCACTGAATGAGTATATATAGAGCTGAGTTCCATCTCGATCTCTGACCATAAAGGTGCACACATTAAAATATGTAAGAGAAGATGGACTAAAATAGAGTTGCCAACCAAATTACTTGATTTTCACAAAGTATGCAGTTAAGCATAGTCTCTTACCTAGGCTGCATGTTGGGATCTGCAACAGGAAATCTCTCCCCAACAGCTGGTAAAGGGTAGCAATCCAGAGTGGAAGGTAATGCAGGATCTATTTCCTCACTCAACTTCTCCAGCTGCTCATCTGTAAAGAGTTATCTCAAGACAGCCCCTCCTTTGTTCGAAGCTCCTCCAACAAGCCACATATCATCAAGCTGATGGCTGTACACTCCAAATCGCGCATCATCAACCCTGCTTTTACTTAGTAGTTTTATTGCAAGGGTTGAACCCAAAGATGTTACCTAGAAACAGTTAGTTAACAAAAGTTATTTGGATTAGTCTCAAATGCAAGTTAGGACTACATATTGACTCAAGGCAGAGGAATTTTAACCCCCCAAGCTTTGCAGTAAAGAACCTGCAGCTGAGTGATGATTCTCTAAAGACAAGATTAACATTGACATTATAAGGGAAACAACGGTGATGACAATTATATGTTAAATGCAAGTCTCACCGCCTTTCCTGGTTCTGTGGCACGAGCTGCAAGAAACGCGGCAATGCTATCAGTTGTTCCAGCACAAACAGTGCAATCCTCAGAGAAACCTGTCAAGCATTTTAATGATTATATGACATGTCAATATAAGTCATATATTACACAAAACTTGACAAAATTATCTTTAATTTCTATCCTCGTATTGACTGGTGATAAGAGCTATTGTCGACTTGTTACTGCCCTGCAGAAAATACAGCCATTGGCTCATTCACAAACAAGGCTACAACTTAGATATAACTCAGAGCCCCTATTAAAATCAAGCATGAAATGCGTACTCAACTCAGATCACATCAAACTCAAAGGTAGAAGGATGTATGCATCTTACAGCATACATAACTTGATTGTATAGAGAATCCTCATAACAGAATAAAAATCAATACCTAATCTTTTTCTGACATCCTCTTTGACATTTGCTATTGCAGATCCTGGAGCTACAATAGAAGGTAAAATACTCGAGTAAGGTTGTGAAAGTAGCCAAGGTGGATAGGCATCCGTCTCAGGGTCAAATCCAACCTACATACACACAGATTCCATCAATAAAACACTCCCTATTAAATCAAAGTTTCAGTGAAATGAGAAACATATGATCAACCGGGAAGCAAAGTACCTTCAAAGCATTGTTGTAGTCCGAGATGCCTAATTTTCCATGAAGCAGCTAAAGTAACCAATCTGCTTGATGCAATAATGCAGCAGAATCCTTGTTCTAGCTATCAGAATGCCACCAAGAAATCAGCTTGCACAGCGTAGAGGAGCCAGTACAGACTGTGTGATTTGGGGGAGCTATGGACTTAACTGCTGGTAAAGCATCCGGGCAACTCTCATTATACAAAATAGGCCTACATAATGGCTCCCCTGTAGAGCTACATCCACAAGTCTAAATGCTACAAATTCATATACCACTATAACAAGTAATATAAAACTACTTCCTCTGTCCCTAAATAATAACAAGCTAAGCCACGTGGTGACATGATCCACATTTGATTGCGAGTCAATCTAAGGAGATCGAGTCTCCACCACATCATACATCACTCTTACAAAAGAACACAAATTAGTAAATTTCAAACCGAATTTAACAATAATGGTGCAAATAAAACCTAATTTAAGCATTACCTAAAATTCTTGAACAACAAAACACTTCATCAATGTGTAAAATTACCACTCAAAACTCTCACCAATTTATTTACCAATTTACTAAAAACACTTCAGATTTGACAAAAAAAAAAAAAAAAAAAAAAAAAAAAAAAAAAAAAAAGCCTAACATCAACTGAGCTTGTTTCTCAATCAATCAAATTAAAATTCCATCAATTCCACAAAACACAAACAACCATCAACAATAACACACAAATCACAGCACAGATCATAAATAAATCATTACATTCTAGAAATTAAATAAATAAATTAAAAACAAATTGACCATGCAATAATATCTGAGTTTCTTCACCTCAAACTCGAATCCACCAAACCTTGCTCCGTCTTACTCCTTCCGCCTATTTTAGAAGAAAAAAAACAGAGAAACTGGAGGATGAGAAAAAAAAAAAAAGGAAAATAGAGGAGAAATAAACAAAACAAAACCAAAAAAACACAGACATTCATATTAAAGGTTAGATGAAAATGGAATCAATTAGAACAAGAAAGAGAAAGGGGAGATAGAATTGTACCTGGAGATCAACAATTCTGTTACAAATCAGACAATAATGCTACTAACAATATAAAAAATCGACCCAAAAAACATAAATCACTCAAATTCAACCCAAAAAAAAACCACCACACAATCGAAGAGGGCACTAAAATTCAACCCAAAAAACGAAATTAAATAGAACGAATAAACCCATTAAAAATCGAAAAACAATCGAACAAATAAACCCAAAAACCGACCCGAAGCAAAAGAACTTGTGTCCTCTGAGTTCGAGCCACCACTTGCAACCGCATTAGCCTTCACGGGACCCCCACGACCTGCCGAAGGCTGCCCCCCCCCCCCCCCGGACTGCCAGCAGTCCCTTCCGGCCAGCCATATTTATCATAGCAACGGTTCTCTTCATGCCCCCCTTTTTTTACAGAAACTGCAGATTTTATCGGACCAACACTTGGTGGTCTCGTGTCCCACCTTCTTGCACTTCTCACATACCAGAACCTGCTGCCTATCTGAACCACCACGCCCCCTCCCTGCACAGTACGTACAGCAAAACCCAGCGCCGGGGGAGGCTCCTCTTTGAGACGATTAATGCCTCGTACTTTCTCATTTTGGGAAACCTGTAGATCAAAACCAGGTGAATATACATACATTCATCAATTTAAAATCAGCAACATCAACATTTATTTTTAAAGTCAAAGGCCAATTGAAAATATGGAATTTCAACCAAATTCCCAAAACCCATAATTTTAAGTTGTCATTTTACTGCTAAAAAAATCCTAAAATTGCTAATTTCATAAAATCAAAACCTAGGTCTTTGTGAACTAACCCCATCCTTTCAGAATAAATCGTAATTAACCTTAGATTACATAATCTCAAAATTAAAACCCATTAATTAATTACAATAATGATAGAATGAAAAGGGTGGAGCGTACTTCTTCAAAGGTCTCGCCTTTAGCTCTCAACAAAACAAGAAAAGCGCTAATTAGAGATTCATTTTGGGTTATTGAGCAAGAAATTTACTCTGAACAATATGCAGTAAGGTGTCAAAGTCCAAAATTCAGAGTGAAGCTTGACAAAATATGTGAATATCCTTCATGCCTTTGATAGAAAAAGGAAAGGAAAACAAAGAATCTATCATAATTGAAAAAAAACTTTGCTTTGTAAGCAAATCAATAAGTTGAATGCAACGGTTTAGGTGCTAATTCAGAAACAAGACGCACAACAACCAAGAACACCTAAAATCTTAACTCCAAATTCCAACCACGAGTGTAAAACCAAATAAACATCAGGTTAAGGCTTATTATCCAGCCACAAAAAACCCCTGATCAGTGAGCATATAGCCTAATAATATGTGTAACGTATACTAAGGAAAGGAAATAGCATCCACAATTGGATCAAACGATTACCAGAAGTTGACAAGGTTCACCAATCAGAGAACTCCCCAAACCATTCGTCAAAACAAAGCTCACCAACTCAGATTAACTATGAAATTGAGATTGCAGATTAAAACTTACAGCCTCTGTAGCACGTTGCTACCATGTTGAATAAGTTCGTAAAGATCAAAATCTGAAAAGCCATGCCTGCTCTCATCTTTAAAGAACAATTCCAGCTTCCTTAATTCGTTTAAAGCTCTCATAGCTTCCAAAACACATATAAAAAAATCAGAAAAATATTATTATGAACATCTGTAAAAAATCATAAAAGCAAGAAATTACTCACACGGTTCGATATACTTATGAGGAGAAGAAAGTTTAGAGTTTCGGAGCTCCGTAAGCATTTGAGCAGAGTACTTGAGAGCTTCTCTGAGATTATCCGAATCCTAAAATTGAATTTACAACCCAAATTAAACAAAATTAGAATGCTATAGAAAAGCGATTAATGCTATGTTAATTGTTGCTGCTGCTACATCATAACCACCTGTCACACTAATCATTTCCTCAGAGACAACACTTAATGCACATTAGTGCTATACAAAGAGGCAATTCGACTGTCAATTTCCATCGATTCAGGTAGCTACCATTTGCAACCTAATAAGTGAGCCAATTGACTTGGTGTAGAACCCCCCTTCTCCTTACAGTCACCATCCACCCCCACCTCCAAACCACCCCACCCCATCCTCCTTACAACCAACAAAGAAATACACTTAACACAGACCAAAAAGGTGGTCACCTACCCCAAAATTCTCATGTAAGCAGCCTAAAATTTCATACTCCATGACAAAGTCCACATAACTAATCCACTAAACCTTATTCATTCTCATGACTCAAGTTAATATCCAAGCCACCAAATATCATCCTTTTCACTAAAAGAAAAAAGAAAAAAAAACTAATCTCCATGTATAATTCTCAGAACAAAGGGGAAAAATTAACACACAAATTACGCAAAGAAGAATTAGCAACCCGCAAAAAAAAAAAGAAAAAAAAAACCCATTTCAAACATGCAATAGTAGAGAATTAGAGGAAATTACCTTGATAATTTGACACATTTAATCTTAAATCAAAGCAAACAAATGCTAACATAAGATCAAAGACGAACTCAATCACAGCAAGAAAGCAATAAAATCGTAGAGTTAAGGATTAGAGTTTGCGAACCTTGAGAACAAGGTCAGGTTTTCTTTGACGATGTAAAAAAACCTCATAATTTCCAGTTCGTACCAAACATTAATGTTGGGGGCAAGGGTGTTCATCCTGCACATAAAAGAAAACAGAGGAAGAACAACCAGAAATTCCATCAAAGTTCGAGAAATTCCATCAGCACTTCTTCATCAAGAAATAGTTCGATTTTCTAATCAAAATTTAGAAAATTAATTAAGAAGAATTACCTTCGATTCAATCGAAATTCAGATTATTAATTAAGAAGAATTACCAAAAAAAACATAGCACAAAAAAGGATTAGTGGACTTCTATAAAATTATAGCTATACCCTAGATTGTCAAATTGATATTAGATGCTTATAAAAAGGATAAAGATCTTACCCTAAAGAAGAACCGAAGCCCCATAATCATCATCGAATGGATGATCGGTGATTGCTGAAGGAGTCGAAGGTTTCTCTCTCTAGGTTTCTGGCAGAAAGCGAATGAAGTCGGTGAATGAGTTGAGGAAATGAGAAAGAGCAGCCAAGCTTCAACCCACCTTAGCTGGCAGTCAAAGGAAGCTAAGGCCTGAAGAAACAACTGTATTCTCCAATACAGATGGCAAGCAAATGCACAAAGCTAAGCAAGGGCAATTTCGGCAATTCATTAAATGTAGGGGTGTCTTTGTAATAGCACCACAAAGAACTGTTCATAAGAACAGTATTTTCTTTTGCATATTTTATAAGGTCTATATGTTGGATATTTTGTTTTGTACGAAGTATATGACTATTGGTAGTGGTGATGAGTTGATCAATGACAAAATTTATATGAACAAGTTGATTACCTCAATTGCAATAGAATTTAAATAGGTATATTTGGTGAAGAAAGGAGTCAGGTTTGATCCAAACAAATTTCAAGCTGTTTATATTCCAACAAAATTGAGTTTAAAGTCGCAAACATTTATTTTAATGTACCATTTTGGTGCAATTATAAGTCAATTTTTACACGCTTCTAACCCTTATTTACCAAATACGGCTAATGACTGGCTTTCACTATCTTTAGTGTTTTTGCCTTTTTCGAAAATTAAAAATTTCCGACCAGTAAATCCATAATGTAAATGTAAAGCCTACTAGAAAGGCGAATTTAAATATGGTGTTAGTGAGCTTTATGCACTAAAACAATAGTAACAAGCTACATACTAGTAAAAGAAAAGGCTAGAAACGTGAGAAATTAAGGAAAGGAAGACAAAAGAGCAAAGGGGAGGCAAATTTCAAGTAAGATGCTTTCCAAAGTAGCTAAAACATCAACACCTTTTGCCCTTTTTTATACCTTTCCTTTAACTCACACTAAACCTCAATTGCTAGAATAAGGACTGGAAATACCATGTGGTATTGTATTTGTTAGAAAGCAATTCCATGAAATTAAATGCAAAATTATTTAGGTTAGATGATGCATGCATTTGATGATAGATAACTTCCCTTTCCTACCTTCCTCTTATGTTCCTCTCATTTTCAGTCATTTTCCATGCACCATGTGGATTTTCATGTGATACTTCAGCAATTATATGACATTTTTTTTAAACATTTTCTTGTAAGTATAAGGAAGTTGCATGATGTTATGTATGGTAGCATTATGATGGATAAAACGTGTTAACTCGATACTTATCTCTTTACCAAACTTTGTAATATAGAAATTTTGGATTTATGTGGATGTTTGTTAGTTTAATTAGCTGATAAGATCCCAAAAAGTTTAGTTAATAACGTAGATAAAAACTCGTTGTATATCATTGCTCTTCGTGTTCTTTATACATCTACACAAATAGAAAAGCAAAAGAAATTGATTTTAAAAAGGAAGATCAATGCATTTTGTTGGAATGGAATGCATGACATGGATTGAGTGATTTCATTATGAGTGATTATTATGCATGTTTATTTGTATGTAGTATGCATGTGATGACATAAAAATAACACTATTGTCAAAAAAAAAAAGACATAAAAATAACACAAATTAAAGAATTTGTAATGCATATATAGTCATAGTTGCTTATAATTATAACTATTAATAGGGTGGTTATTTGTATATAGTAGATCATATAATTGTGTAAACTTTCATCATTGATTCTAAGATCAAGAAATTCTTGTTTCATTTTAGTTTTTGTCTCTAGACAAGGTTCATGGGAAACTAAACTGCTTCATAGGTCATTTGTTCATACACAATTTCACACTAGTGTACAAATTTATTTTATTTTAATTTGGGCTAATACGTCGTCTTGTTCAATTTATCAAAGCAATTATTTGTTTAATAAAATCGTGCCATATATATTTTTTTTATTTGATAGTTAATTATCTACATCTTTAAATAAATAATGAGAATCTAACATCGTATAATTTGACACTTTTTCTTAAAGATTAACGTAGAAATATACTCAAAGTATAGTCAAATAAGGAAACCAAATTAAACAAAATAAGATTAGATAAGATTAGAACATTCATAATCAAATGAGATGAGGTTTCCTAAAAAATTACAATCACTACTTGATACAAATTAAACAAATGATACTACCTATAATTTTTTCCAATACATGTAACAAATGATACATAGATTCACCACAATCTTGAAAATTAGTATATGTTTAAGAAAATCAAATAATATCACATTTTCACATATCCTCATGAGTCATGGCTCAACTTAAGAGGCGTAGTGATGGAAAGAAAATGAAAGACAACAACAATTAACAAAAATATAAGTACAATTTACAAAATAAAGTACTTTTATTCTTAAGTGATTGTCTGATCTATTGAAATAAGCTAAGAGTACGTAGATGATAGAGTAGTGTAAGTTATTGTTGATATATAGTGAGAAGATAAAAATAAAAAGTTGATGGAGAAAGAGAGTAATCAATGGATAGCCCTTTTATCACATAACAGAAGAAGGAGAAAAAAAAATAGAATGAACTAGTCAGTGATGGTGACCACAATACATAGGTTGAATGGATTGGAAAATGTGATTTAATGAATATAATGATAATACAATAATTTGGGGACGGGCTAAAATGACATTCATGGATGTTTAGACAGCAAAAGTATTAGTTTTGCATGAAACATTTAATAATTAGAGCTTGTTCTCATTGACTAAACTCAGCTTAACTGAACTGAAATGAATATTTTATAAGAGAAGGAAATTAGGAGTTGAACTGAACTGAATTTCAACGTATGAGAACAGGCCCTTAATTGTTGGAAAAATATGACTAGAAAAACAAATCAAACATTAAAACCTAGGCGCGTACAAATAACACTTTCCTTGTAAGGTTATTTTTCCCTTCGGCCGATCAAGGCTTTGATTAATATATATTTGGCGTACAAACTACAAAGAATCCTACACTTAAGAACGATTAGTGCTAACGATCAATAGTCAATAAGGGCCTTTTCTGATTGACTAAACTGAACCTGAACTGAACTGAACTTATTGGAGCTGAAGTGAACTGAACTGAACTGAATATTCTATGAGAGAAGAAAATTAAGATAAGAACTGAATTGAACTTATTGGAGCTTAACTGAACTGAACTGAACTGAAAATAAGCTGAAGAGAATAGGCCCTAAATCTTATGGATATAGGAACAAAACATGAAAAAGACGAAGAAGAATTGAATAACGTTCTATCCAGATAATTGAATAATTCCAACATTAATATTGCTTTTGTTTATTCAAAAAAAAAAAAAAAAAAAAAAAAAAAAAAAAAGACACAACCTCTGATAAGTGTCATTTATGTCGCTATTTTTAGGAGTTTTCTAGTTAGTTTTTCATAGTTTTTCTATCTTTTTACTTGGTTTTAATAACGTTTTACTACATTTGTCATGTTTATGTGTGAAATGTCGTTATTGCTCAATTTTGGCTTTTCTTGCATATTTTGGTGGCTTATGACATTAGATTAAACTTTATTGGTTTACTCTTATGTTTAGGAACACTTGGATAAGTTCATTGCTCAAGATTGAAGAAATATAAAACATAAAAGAGCAAGTAATGAAGAAATGTGCACTTGATTTGCAAAGATCATACTTCAAACGCCTATATCTTTTGATCTACAAAACATTTTGGGGCGATTCCAATTGGAGATGAAAGCTTATCTTGAGAGCTTTCCAACGACAGGTCATATGCTCAATTCCGATGTAAAACGTGGGAGATATGCTCATTTGAAGCTGAGTAGTTTGCCCAGTCCGCAGCCAGGAGCGCCCGCTCCTCAAGGCCGCACGCCCGCTCCTAACAGGGTTTGCAATTTTGAAGTTTGGCAGAAGGTTTGGCAGAAAGTTTGGAGCGCCCGCTCCTGAGGGGGTGCACGCCCGCTCCTCTACGCGCTGCTCGACTTTTGCGGAGCTTCCTAGGCAATTTAGTAAGGGCTATAAATAGATTTTTTGCTCATTTTAGAGGGGGGGGATTCATATTTTCAGTAGTTTTAGGTTAGTTTTAGGTTTTTGGAGAGAGAAACTCTCAAATTTTGGAGAGAGAAAGTGAGAGAAACAATGGTTTTCATGGATTTTGGATAATCAAAGGAGGAATTTGATGATTTGAAGATCTCCATTTTATATCAATGAGCATTTCTTACTCTCTTCTCTCTTTATGCTTTATTAATTGCTTTGTTAATCATGTTTAAGTAGATTTCATTCTACTAGGTGTTGAGTGAAGCTTTGGTATGGTTAATTGAGTTACTTGAGATAAATTTGATGATAATTGTGTGATTAAATTGATTGAATTGATGATGGCATGTTGTTTGTTTTAGATTGGATTGATCTCCCAAGATAGCAAACTTAATTGCATGTTAGTTCTAGTTTGACAAGGGATTGTGAATTAGAATTTATATATTTGATTGCATTTTGGGTAAATTTCTTCTATGCACCTAGTCAATGAGGGATCTAGGCTAGGAATTTGAGAGATTACTCTTGAGTGTAATTAATTCTCATTTTAATTCTTTCTTTGCATGATTGATTATCAAATCGATTCCCATTAACTTGTTAATTATTCAAAGTGGAACTTTTCCCCTAGTAGACTTTATAATATCTTGATCTTTATATGTGTGTTAGTGTAGTTGTAGTGTCCACTATCCATAAACCGACTTCGGCATAGCTTAAGCATTAGATCGAGAACAATCCAACATTACCGTTCCTTGTGGTTCGACTCCGAACTTACCACTAGACTTGTTTAGGGGTTAGTTTAGGATTATAATAAATTTTGTTTGGCCGTGAGGAGGTTAGTCAACGACCTAATTTCCCCGCGCTCAACCTCCGTATTATATTTTTTGCAACTTTGAGGTATTATCTGTGAGATACAAAATAGGAAAAATACACTTTAATAATCCCAACTGTGAGCGATTTCTTTTTAATAATCCCAACTAAGCTTTATTATCTAGCAATCCTAACTATTGGGTATGTTTGCCTAAAGTAGTCCCAACGACCAGTAAGCTGCTGAAAGAGCTTTTTTTTTTTTGGGGGTGGGGGGGGGGGGGGTTAATAGTCACGTGTCAACACGTGATTGGCCCAAAAAAAAACCAAAATTTTCTCAACCACCTTCCCACCATCGAAAACCCTAATCCCTCCCCTTACCTCGCCAGAAAACGATCGGCCACCCCCTTAACCACCAAAAATTGGTCGGTCGACCATTTAGCACTCCACCTAACCCACCGCCGACCCCTAAAACCACCTACCCAGCCTACCTCGATCCTAAAACCACCAACCAGTCTCTTGAAATCAAGCACCCTTTCCTTCTTTCGTCGCAAAATCTCCCCTCTTCCCTTTCCCCACCCTCGAAATTGGTCATTTTGACGGTGGGAGAAGGAAGGAGGGGCGGTTTTGGCGACGGAGGAAAGGAGAAGACCTAGTATTGAGGCTCGTGTTGGTGGTTTTTGGGGTCAGGGCGGTCTTTGTGGGTGGTTTGTAGGTGGTCAGATAAGGTGGTAAAGAGTCGGTCGACCGATGTGGTGGTTAAGAAGGTGGTCGGCCGTTTTCAGGCGAGTTAAGGGGAGGAGCTAGGGTTTGGCAGTGGTGGGAAGGTGGCTGGGAATTTTTTGCTTTTTTTTGCCAATCTCATGTTGACACATGTCATGATTACCTGGTATAACAGGTCATTGACTTGGTGTTGATCGGTTGGGACTATTGGAGGTAAACAGCTAGCATAGTTGAGATTATTAGATAATAAACCTTAGTTGGGATTATTAAAAGTAAATCATCCATAGTTGGAATTATTAAAGTGTATTTTTCCTATAAAATAATCCAAAGTTGCAAAAAATAAGAAACGGATCGAGGTACTATATAATATTGCAATTTTGTAAACATTCACAATTTAAAGGAATTTTCTAATTAAATAATATCAATATAGAAGGACAACTATAGTTATATTGATTCTATATTAATTCGTCTTATTAAATACTTTTATAATATTAAAATTTTATAATTTTTACTTATATGCAATATTGAAATGATAAAATATTGCACATCGACTAAAATAGGAACATAAAAAAAAATGGAGGGATATTATCTATTATTCTATTAATAGAGTTGTGTTGTGTCCCTTCCTCGAATGAAAGAAATTGTTTCAACACATTTTACCAAACAAAAGTACTCTTATCATTTCGTCTAAAGAAAAGTATTGTCTCTTCCATTTGTAAGTCAAAACACATACATAAAAGATATACTTGTAGAAGTAATAGAACTTGTGAAGTAGATATTCTCTATAACCAAACACAATCATTGCTACTACTTATTCTTGTGGGGATTCAATGTTAAAGTAAGTCACATACTCACATGATCAAATGTAGGATGAGCAAGTTTAATTTTCAAATTCATGGCTAAATTAATAGGCTAGCCTAATTATATTGTAACTTAGATAGTGCAAATGAGTGCATTGTGCTCACAATGTACCCATTTTAAAACACAATTCCAACAAACAAAACCTACACATGAAGTTGATTAACAATAAAAAAAAATATATATACAAATTCTCTAGCGTGACTTTTTTTTCAACAATCACGAACTTACGATTACCCCTGTTGTTTAATTTAAATTTTTGATCAAAATAAAGAAAATGGGTGAAATTATAATATTATGAATTTGTAATTTCCATGAATTTTGGAAAATAATTCACCAACTCCCCTTTGATAATTTTTTTTGACGAGACCCCTTTGATAATTAAAATGCCTATGCCAATTCACGGGAATTAATTATAAATTTCCTTATGTCAACCAAACTTAATTTGCGCATTTACCATGATTTACGAAACGGATATTAGTCCCATGATGTAAAATTTCCAATGGAAATCAAATTCTTACATGAACAAAACAAGCACTCAATGTATTACATCATTTACTTCATTACTTGTATTATTGGAACTTTAGAAACATATTAACGGTACTATCTACATGTATATATTTAGTGTTATCTTATACATATGGCAAATTGTCAATATTTAAAATTTTGTCATCCTCCTATGCAAGTATGCATTAGGACTTTCTCATACACTGCAGGGAACGAACAACCGAACAAGAGAGCTGCTAATAATAGCTCATTTGAGTCATTTCCAATCCAAAATATATAACTATTGATTGATTGACTATACATGATGATTTCGAATTGGGATTCCTTCGAATAAAACCCACCGTGATTGAAATCTTTATTTGTCTCTTTTATTAACTGCTATGAATAGTTTGACATGTTTTTTTTTACTAGAGTACACCAGTGTTAAGATTAAAAATATACAAAGTATATATACATGAAGACATCAAGTACTCCCTCTGTTTTTTTTTTTATATACATCAGTTTGACCGGTACATTTGACGAGACGCTACTTTGACCATAAATATATTTAATTGGGATTCCTTCGAATAAAAATTGTAACAAAATTATATTATGAAACTAGACATTATAACGAATCTAATGATATATAATATAATAATATTTATTCATTTTTTAGAGGTGAAAAAATTAAGTCAACCATGGAATGTGAATAGTGTAATTGTCAAAGTGATGCATATAAAAAAAACGGAGGGAATACTATATTTATTTTGTGTCTCTTCGCTGTATAAAAATATAAATGTGAATATACATAGACCTAGCATAACTAATCCAACCATGAATATCCAACCTTTTTTTTTTTTTTTAATAGTTGAATATCCAACCTAAAATACCAATTCCAAGACTCATTCTAGACCAAAAACAACGACCGGAAACACAAAGTGACTTGAACCAAAATCTGACCTGACCCGATTGGATTTGACAAGCTTTTAACGAGGCACCTGAATTGACATAACCTGAATTTACCTAACCCAAAGTGAACCTATACAATTATAACCAAATAGCCCGAAGTACGAAGTTATTGACTATAACCGAAAATTTTCAATCTTCGAAATTTTCAGACTAAAAATGAACTAAGCCGGATTAATCTGAATAAATTGATTTAAATTACACCGGCTCAATTTATTTTCATCTTTTAAAATGTAATATGTAGGTGTAGAATTACACATAATGCTTATTCCCTTTCATTGATTATGAAAACAATGATGGGGTACAAGGTAAAACTAGAAATACCTAAATTTTCAAAGGTCTCGACTCCATTTGACCCAATTCAAACTTAACCAAAAGTCAATCTTAACCAAAGTTAGAAAGGACCTAACTCTAAATGTCACAATCTAAACTGACCTGATACAAACATGATCTGAAGTTTTTATCGAATACTCAACTCGATCCGAAATAATTGTCTCAAAATTACCTGAACCTAACTTGATTTAAAGTCTGAACTTGTAACCTAAATTGTACCGATTATCTATTGACACGAGCATTACCCGAATCTCATATTGACCCAATCAAAACCCGGCCCGCAAGTGGACCTGGAATAATCGTGCCCAACTCGATTGCCAGTCTGGAATACATACAACTAACATCAATTAGTATTATGTGCACCTAGAAATAAGTGCACCACGTCTATACCTTTGAACATTTTACATTTAAAAAATGAACATTTAGTAAGAAAATATGAGCACGTCACAAAAATTGAACATAAACATGCAATTTTTGTGTACATAGTTTATAAAGAAATGTTCATGTTGTATACACTAAATGTTCAGTTTATATTATTAAATTATTACGAGTCAGACAAACTTCTTTCAAAATTTGTCTGACTCGTAATAATTCAAAATTTGCGATTGTTCAGATGTTTTTACTAAATGTTCAAAATTTGTTATTGTTCATATTTTTTAACTAAATGTTCAAAAGTATAGGCGTGGTGCATTGTGATTGTTCAGATTTTTGTACTAAATGTTCAAAATTTTTGATGTTCAGATTTTTTTACTAATTTAAATGTTCAAAATTCAAGATTGTTCAGATTTTTTTACTAAATGTTCAAAAGTATAGACGTGATGCATTGCGATTGTTCAAATTTTTTAACTAAATGTTCAAAATTTGCGATGTTCAGATGTTTTTACTACATGTTCAAAATTTGCATTGTTCGGATTTTTACTAAATGTTAAAAAGTATAGGCGTGGTGCACCTATTTCTAGGTGCACCATGGTGCATCTTAAAATTTGCGAAAACGGGAAAAATTATATTTTGGAAATAAATATTTATTTATATGAGCGAGTGTCTAAATTTATTAAGATGGGAATTTAGAAGGTTGTGATAGTATCAAAGGTGATTTAAGGAGAATGATTCTCACTAGCTAGACCTTAACTTTAGGTCCCGTTCACTTCACCTTATTTTTGCTGAAATGATTTTTTTTTTTTTTTTACTAAATTGAAATTATTTTTGCTGAACTTAAATAATTTTTACTGGACTAATACTAATTTTACTGAACTAAAATTATTTTTGCTGGACTAAAATTATTTTTATTGATTTTGTCTTATTTTTTCTTTAAAGCTACTGATTTTTACTGAACTGAAATTAATGTTACTGAGCTGAATGTATTTTACTTAACTGAAATTATATTTGCTGTACAGAAATTATTTTTACTGAAGTGAAATTATTTTTACTGAAATGAAATTATTTTTACTGAATATTATTTTATTAAGGTGAAATGAACAAGGCCTTATTTTATAATTTTTATTGTGCATTATTTTCCAGAGAGACACTTGTAAATTAAAAAAGCTCATAAGATCTTTACCCGAAGTCGTTCTAATATTTGGCCTTGTTTTGTTTGCCTTTATTCCACTTACAACATGGTAAGTTCAACAAAATGATTATTAACTTTTCATAATTATTAATAAAAGCTACATAAGTTCACTTAAAATAAGTTTTAATAAAAACTGATAAGTTTGAATAAGTTTAGACAAATTCGAACATATTATGATAAAATCAACTAAGTTTATACTACGTACTAGTTAAAATAATGAAGTGAACATAAGTCATGTTAACATCTTAAACAATAGTCTAATCAGATAGCCCAACATGTACCGAAGAAGCGATCTAAATCTGGTTAACTCGGAACAGTACTAGATTCAGATCGGCGGTGTACTCTCCTAACTCTATGCTAGATTTGGCCTCTGATTGGTGTTTCCGTAGTAAGAAGGCTCTTGAAGTTTTAAGCTCTTCTTCTATTTCTCCTCTTGGGTTCACTACTCCTCCTCTTAGTAGGGCCATTCGGGGAGATTTTCATGCTTCCTTTGAGGTCTTGATCCTTTTTTATGGTGCCTGGGAGTAGGGGACTTTTAATGCTGGTACAGGTTGGTGCTTTCGTGAGGCTTCTTCTTCCCGGGATTTGGGAGGTGGCGCTAGGGCTTGCATGGCTAGCTCTGCTCTTCATTCTGAGCTTTTAGCTTGTCTTTATGGGCTTAAGCATGCTCGGCAAAGGGGTTTTACTAGTATCTGCCTTCACACTGATTGTCTGAGGATTCCTCAGTTACTTCTGGATCGTGGGTCTCCAGATTTTTCAGTTGTTTGGATTCTGCAGGAAATTCAGGGTCTGTTATCTTCATTTACTACTTGTCATATACATAAGGTCACTCGGGTTTCAGTTACGGCATTCTCTCGCTACAGCTGCTCGGCGCAGGGATTTACTTTTTCATATCTTTTAGTTTTCTTTATTTGTTTGTTCCCTTTGTTAAAAAATAATAATAATAATAATAATAATAGTCTAATCACTGAATAAGTCAAGCCTTGTTTATAACTTTATCTTTTTTTTTTTGGGTTTTTCTACATGGTACCCCTGAGTTATTGGGTTTTCTACGTTATACCCTTTTAAATCCAAAGTTATACAAGGTGCCCTTGAGTTTTTGGGTTTTTCTACATGATACCCTTGAGTTGTAAAATAAATAACGCTTAACATTATTTGACTCAAATTAAACTAACACCATCTAAATGATCTATTCACCACTTCTATTTATATTAGATGGAGAAATTATCAATCTTCATTATTCGCTATTTAGTGGAACTTTTGTATGATTGTTGAGATGGAAGATAAAAAAAAAAATTTTGCTCCTGCTTTAACTACAAGAGCTTGTTTTAGAGGGGACTCAAATTATTAGTCCTTTTTTTGCAATAAACATGCTAGTCGTGTCTTTGAGGGTGCTAAATAAGTCGTTTAGATGGTATTGGTTTGAGTCAAATTAATTTAGAGTCATATATTTTACTACTCAAGGGTACCATATAGAAAAATCCAAAAACTCAAGGGTATAATGTAAAATAAACTAATAACTCAAGGTCACCTTGTAGAAATTTGAATTTAGGATGGTACAAGGTTGAAAACTCAAAAACTTAAGGGTACCATGTAGAAAAACCCTTTTTTTTTGACGGAAATTTTATCTTTGTTATATGTTTAAGATCAATAAAACTTTTTCATGTATGTCGTAAATCTTTGTATTAGTATACATGTTACAATAGACTCTCACTAAATCAGCAAAATTTATTTCTATATGTGTTATAACAGACACTCTCTAAATCAGCAAAAAAAAATTATATTCTTACAAGTGTTACTTTGTAATTTTGTATAATACATGCTTTCTAATTAAATTAGCAAAAAATGTATATTCTTACAATAATAAATGCTCTCTAAATCAGCAAAATTGTATCTTTCTTACTCATGTTACACATACACTCTAAATAACCAAAATATGTGTATTTTTACAAGTGTTACAACATACACTCTCTAAATCAGCAAGAAGTAACTACTTATAAGAAACAACTAAGGCCTTGTTTAGTCCAATTTATTTTTATTTATTTCAGAAAAAATAAGTTCAGATTATATCTGATCAGAAAAAATAAGTTCAAATTAGAAAAAATAAGTTTAAATTAGAACATCGTTTTATGTACGGTTTTTTTATCGCTAAATATCTTTAATTTCGTAATGAAAAAAAATGTGAAAATTACATATTAATAAACTACACACTACTACGAATCTAGCTAACAAGATCCCACTTGATATATTTTTTCTTATAGATTATCGTACACTTAAGGTCAAAGTTTGGTCAAATTAGGCAATCAAATCAGATCAGACCAGATCAAATCAGATCAGCAAAAAATAAGTTGAAACAAATAAGGCCTAAGTATATATATGTTATGACATTGACCAATGTAACCACCTCATGTAATGCAAGTGCTTACTTGTAGACAGTTGGAAACAAAACCAGAATTACTGCATAATATTGATGAAATCACATAAAATTGTGTATTCTAATTTGTTTTTTTTGTTAATCTTTCTTACATGTGTTACAACAGACGCTATCTAAATCAGCAAGATGTACCTAAGTCCACCCAAGTGTGTATGTATAATTGCACATATAATGTGACATTGACCAATTTAACCCCCCAATGTAATGCAAGTGTAATCTAATAGACAGGTGGGAACAAAACCAGAATTACTGCATAATATTGATGAAAAATGCAAACGGTTTAATAATGGAGGGACCTCGAATTCATAATGTTGAAGTAATATACATGTGACGAGAGGAAAGAAAGGAAAGGGCCCCACTTTTTTTCTTCAGAGTTGAAATTCAAAAAGAGAGTGCCAAGGACAAAAGCTACCCAAGAACCGTTTTATCACGGGTTAGCCTTTTAAGAACGACAATAATCATTTTGGTTTCTAAAAATTAAAAAATTAAAAAATTAAAAATTAGAATTATAAGTAGGACCCACTTCCCTTACTTTGATTTTTGACTCTAACTGCTACTTAAAAATGAGGGAAAATGTGATTTGATCATTAATCCAACTACCTTGTCTTGTTTATAGTAAATTTTTTTACTACTAGGAGAAGTAATTTGCATTTTTTACTATTGGTAAACTAATAGTGTCAAATTTGAAATTTAGCACTAACAAATAACAATCTTGTCAGTTACAGCAAGATTTCAATTAGAGGACTTTGTTTAGGACAGACAGATAGTGATGCTTGTACATGAGTACCCTTTATCAAATATGGTTAATTCAACATACTCGAATCATACTCAAATTAGACATTTTATTACTCCGTATATACTTAAATTGAGATCGAGATAGTGTATTTCGTATTAATTTTATACATACTATGTAATTAAATATACTTCTAAATCAAATGACTCACTTATCAGCTTATTATGTAGTATATTTTTTTTAGTATTTTTAATGAATTACCTAACAATCTCCTTTCTAAATTTATTTCAAAATATCAGGTATGATAGAGTGAAACGAAAATTTTATGTGTGTGATTTTGTTATAGAATATTTATCTAAACTACAGAATATTTATCTAAACTACAGAGTATTTCTTAATCTCGATTTTCAAATAGTTTGTGTCATCTAAATTGATTTTATGTTTTTTGTTGTTATGATAATTTCTATATGGTCACAAATTTTACTTGATTTTAGTGTATATATAAGATGTAGCTCATGTAAGTGATGTAACCTCATCAGTCATCACTCATTTTGTAAATTAGTCAATGGAAAACGAAAATTTTCACATGCAACAAATAATGAATCCTTAATTTCAGTCTTTCTTGAAAACCATTTTGAAGTTTTCTCTAGTAAATGTCTCACTTTACCAACAAACTTTTCAATATTAAGACACTTTTATTTAACCTTAATTTTAAGTTTGCTCATGTAATGCATATTATTTTGTACTTCCTCCGTTTCTATTTAGTTGACGCGTTTGATTTAGACACATATATTAAGGAGAGGAGAGAGAGTGATAGAGAATGAAAAAAGCAAGTGGGGTAGCTTGTAAATACAAGGTAAAAAATTTACCCAAAAAGGAAACGTGTCAACTAAAAAGAAACTTCCTAAAAACGAAAACGTGTCAACTAAAAAGAAACGGAGGTAGTATAATGCATTTCATTCAATTCAACAAAATTGTAGTTTCTTTAAGCAAACTGTAAGTCACTACAATTCAGGCCCGTCTTTAGACATGTTTTTTCTTACACACGTAATAGGGCCCCCGAAAATCAGGGGCCCATAATTTTAAAAATAAAAAATTATAACCTTACATATTCACTTTCTTCCTTGTAAAAGACCACAATTTTCAAACTAAAACCTAAAATTCATCTTTGTTTATGAAGTTGAGGATTTTGCTTTAAAAAATATTAGAAGGATGACACTTTTTAAATAAAAAGTTTTTGTTTGTTGTTTCATTGAATTACTATTAAACTTGGTAATATGAATATTTAAGCTCTATAATAATTTGTAGTACTGTACTTGAAAAAAAAAAGTCATTTTATAATAATAATATTTTTAACCTTTTAAAATAGTCCTCTAAAAATTAAAGGGCCCAATTTTAATAGTTAGAACAGGGCCACCAAATTGTCGTAGACGGCCCTGCTACAATTTTATTCTGCTTACTCTTAAATCTTGAAGTTCAACTAGTTTAAGTGAAAATTAGTTTAATTACTTTTGTAAAGAGCCTTCCCCTAAGTTTTATTTAAGTTAGTTTGGTATAATGCATGTTCATTCACCTTATTTTCACTTATTTTATGAAAAATAAATTCAGATTAGTTTAGATAAGTTCAAATACTAGAAGTTTAGGACAATAAGTTCTTATAGGGTTGGCTTGGATTGCCAAAATTCAGTTAAAATATATTCTAATAAGGTTTAATGATATTCGAAGGTAAGATAAACTTAAGACATAAGTAAAAATTAGGTGAATAGAAAGTAGATATTTTTTTTAAAAAGGATGCACATCAATGTGAAGCTTGTGACATTGAGATGAGGATTTCAATTGGTTTCTGAAGAGGTTATAATTAGGAGTGAGCAAAAATTAAGTGAAACTGGGATTGGAGCAGTAATTAATATGTTGTCAACATGTCGATCCGGCCTGAAATATTTTAGGAAAGTGCGAAACTGGTACCGAAACTTGAACTACTGATTTCAAAGTCAACTAACAAAATCGAGAACATGTTTCAAGAGGTTCATATATCGGGTTCGATCAATTCCCAATTTTTTTTATGTACCGAACATATATAGAGTACTCAATTTATCAATATGGTATCCAAAACTAGATAAAAATGTTTTTGAACCAAATCATAAAACAATCCAAGCACATTTTTCGATAAAACGAGGGTGGCTAACGCGTGTGATGCACGTTCTAGCTAGCCATATCCAGAGATTTTTGATCTTTAATTTGACTTTATGTTACAAATTTAGTTTTTTCACATCATTAATGAAGGAATATATGTAAACAAAATAATTTTAAGGGTATACATGTCAGCACAGTATTATTAATTAAGAGTTTGAAAAAAGAAGTAACTAACATTAATGAGGGCAATAAATTAACACAAACTATTGGGTCAGTCAAGCCTGACCAAATAGTTTGTGCGGTGGAGTAGATGACGATAAACACAACGATGACGATGATGACAACAATGGTGGATCTCCTTCTCCCCCTATAGGCGACGATGACGATGACGATATCAATGGCGAAGGAGAGGAGCGGGGTCATTCATGGAGGAAGAGAGAGAAAGTTTAATTCTTGGAGTTTTCGAAAAATGCCCAAAAAATCTAATTGGGGCTTTCTTATATGATGTATAATTGTAAAAATTGATTGTCCCATATGATTGTATGTTGAATTGTAAGCATTTTTTATAACATATGCATGGATTTTGGTCGAGAAATGAGCAAGTTATGCTATACCTATGACCTTAGTACGAGATCTTCAATGGAGGTTCCACCATTGTTATACATATTATCAAACAAATTATACATATCCCCAAACAAGTTACACATATCCTTTATTGGATAGATGATATCCTCTATTGACTATATGATATTATGGTTAGATGATATCCTCTATTTGCTATATGATATCATAATATGATATCATTTATGATTGTGTCTATGATATCACTTATTGGCCGGATGATATCCTCTATTGGTTATATGATATAATGGCTGGAAGATATCCTCTATTGGCTATATGATATCATCTAGCCAATGGAGGATGTCATCTTCTATAGAAATATCATTCAGCCAATAAATGATATCATATAGTCAATAGAGGATATCATCCAGCCAATGAAGGATATCATCAGCTAATAAAGGATATCATATAGCCAATAAATGATATCATCCAGTTAGTAGAAGATATGATCCAACCAATAGAGGATATCATCCAGCTAGTAGAAATATCATCCAGCCAATAGAGGATATCATCATCCCGCTAATAGAGGATATCATCCCACCACTTGAGGATATCATAAATCTGTATTTTGTCAGTCCAGATTGAGGAAATGTTTCATTAGTCCGGACTGACAAAATACCTTCTCTTTGTTTCTATTATATTGTAAAAACAAATATAATAGAAAATCAATGAAAATGAGTCTTAATTGGTAACAATAATTATATTACACTATAAATTATTTTAAGTATAACAAAAATCGATCAAATGAAGAGAACAAGGTCTTATTGAAATATTAGCCCAAATTTTGGTAAAACCTAAAACTAGTCCATTTTTTCTTAGAGCGAATCTAGTATTGCAATTCAAACGTCACGGTCTCATACATACAAAAGTACAAAACACTATTTCCTCCATTTTATAATGTTCTTCCTATTTAAAATCTTGATGATATTCATAGTATGATCAGAAATGTTTTTCAATTACTCTTTATATATATAACATGATATAATCATATTGAGTCTTATATGATTTATCTCAAATAGTAGCTAGTTTATAATTCATTTGTTATAATTTTTTTTTTTTTTTTACTAATATACAATTAAAGATATTTATAATCAAAGTAATGATTTGACAAATTAAATGTGCTCATTCAATATAAATAATTTATTTGAACATAAAGTATACATTAGGGCTATAACATCAAACGAACCATAAGAACATTGATGTTGAGTACTAAAATTCTAATCAAGATGTTGAACAACCTTTGGTGGAAATTTTATATAAACAACAAAATATCAAATGATTACAACTAAATTTTACATAAGAGTAATCATAGTTTTATTCTTATTATAAATATATATGTTTAGGTTACATAAAAAAAAATGGTGTTCTTTAAAAACGTAATAGTTATTGTACTAGCAAGCATAAATTTGAGCCTCTTATACACATACTATAAAAATTATGTTATTGAAATTGACTTATCCATTTCTTTTTAGTTGATACGTATTCTTTTTTAGGAAGTTTCTTTTTAGCTGACACATATTCCTTTTTAGGAAGTCTCTTTTTGATTGACACGTTTCTTTTTTGGGTAAACTTTTTACCTTGCATTTACAAGCTACCCCACTTACTTTTTCATTCTCTATCACTCTCTCTCCTCTTCTTAATAAATGTGCCTAAATCAAACGCGTCAACTAAATAGAAACGGAGGAAGTATTGAACTTAAAAATTTGGGACATTGGCCCTCACAAGAGTCACAACCTTTAGTACAAACTACAAAGTATTAATATTCATTAGTTCCTTTTGATCATTATGTTTTAGGCCCACGCACCTCGCAATTTCTCAAAAAATCGATCGTCGAAAAGAATGCCTCGATCAAAAGAACAACTTTTGTAAGCGATTAATTTACTAAAACGACTACACGTTTTTTACTTCTCTTACACCACTAATTACCCCCAAAACGTTTAGACATGATCCATTAAACAATCAACTATCAACCAATAAACATAAGATATTTCCATACTTTATGATCACGTACTCAAATAAATGTTATCCTTTTTTATTATGAGTGATTTATTTATTTCCCTCACTTGGATCTTTCTTTTAAATATCTATATCCTAAGTTAAGGTTAATAAAAAAAGTCAAAATATAGCAATTAACAATATTATAAGGTCAACTTTTTTTCAATATTTTATATTGGTAATTAAACATGAAAGGAAGCACACACACAAATACATACTTAAGGGAACAATCTTAGGGATAAAGATGAACTCGTAGTGTTGTTATGACGTGAGAGACAATTGTCCTAAAAGGTGATTATGGCAGATTGGCTGAGCACATGTACAAACCCTCACAAATGATCACCCTCTAGGATTAGCACAAACAATACAAATTTTGTGCACTAACAAAGAATCGTTTGGAGTAAATGTCCCACCCGAATTAGAAAGGGATCGGAGATGAAGAGAAAAAAAGTGTGTATGATTTTTTCACATCTTTTCAATGACTTTTAACCAAGCGAATTCAAAGAAAAATTAGCAGAAAATAAAGATGGCATAAGAGATACTAAGGGAGGCTCTTTCAAAAAAAAAAAAAAAGATACTAAGGGAGGCAATTAAAGAAAAAATTTTGGTGTCGATTGAAATGAAGGAACAAAAATGGCAAGCAAATCAACTAGGTGTTATTATATATACGAAGTATATGATTAAAAAAATGTAATTGCAACGTATCTTTTCAAATTGATCTAGGCTGTTATTAAAAAGATTCATACACCCATAACCTTCGCCCATGCCAGCGTGTGTGGAAACAAATTTTCTTAGAGGTGATCAATAGCCTGGGCCGAAAAAAAAGGACGGATTTTGCAAGCCAAAAAACACTTTTTTAGTTAAAAATTAAATCTGGCTCGAAAAAAACTCGAAGTTCCAGCTTTGACCCCATGAAATAAAATTTCCTAAAATAAATCAATACTTCTCTTGGGGAGGGGTGGGCCGGATGTGGCCTTCCCATTTCTTTCTGATGAGTCATATTTATATAGAGTTTATAAGCACGTTTATGCTAGTTTTATAGTTGCTTTTTGAGTCTTTTGTCGCTTCATAGGTCAGAATTTCATAAGTTGTCCGTTTTGTGCTCTATTACGCTTTGTTTGTGTTTTCATTATGTTTCAGGGAGTTTCTATAACTATTTGGACGCTTTCGGAGTGGTTTTGGAAGATTCAGACAATGAAAGGATGAAAAGTCGATGAATCGAGGTCGCTCAATGAAAGATATGTTTGTGAAAGCTTAGGTTGTGATTTATTTGCATATGGAATGAAAATTACTTCCACGAGAGTCGCTATACACCTTTCGATGATGAATTTGAGTTAGAGACGAGGAAAAATGATGGTTTACAAAGTATCAAAACTCAAAACTGACCTTTGTTAACTCTTTTGATCATAATTTGAGTTTTTTAGATCGGATTGAAGAGATTCAAATTGCGTTGGAAACTAGACTTGACCAACTTTCCAATGATAGGTCACACGCCCTGAGACGCTTTCTTTGACAGAAGTTATGGCCATTTTAATCCAAGTAATGTAGTCAGCCACCCGCATGATTTGCTGCGGGTCTATCCCATGCCCACACGATCAGCGCCCAGCACTACTGCCAGCCCGCAGCTATGCCTGCGACCGCGGGTTTCAGCGAGTGAACAGTAGCATGTACGCAAGCTCGCCACTTGATTCCGTCGATCTTGTTTGTGCCACGTCATCTTCTATTATCCAATAGTAATGCAACTTGTGCAATTTATATTTTCTTATTTCTTTTCATTATTTATCTTTAGATTAGTTTTAGGATAATATAAATACTCCAAGGGATTTTATTTTTCCTTTATGCCGTTTTCAAGTTCGTTTTCTTCGCCCTAGTTTTCTCATGGGCAACTCCATGGATTCTCCATGGATTGTTCTTGAGTTTATTAATTTTATTCATTGAGGTAATTTTATTTCTTTACTTTAATTGTGCTTTCTCCATTAGATTTAGTTTTAATTATTTATTTCATGTTTGAGTAGTTTATTTCTAGGGTTTGGGAATCCATGTTTACATAATAAATCTTGATTGATATTTTTGATTTTTATTATTGATTTCTCTAATTCATAGTGATTTATTATTAATCTTGCAACCTGATAAATTGTTTATTTAATTATTGTTAATAAGAGTTTGAATCGAAAGATCTTACTGGCTTACCTACAATTAGCAATTCTGATTATGTTAGCGACCGAGCTACATATGTTGAATTGAGAGCGTTAAGACCTGATGGTAGGCTTAGCAATTGCTCTAGATAATTGATTGATTGAATTGTTATTGATGTTTGATAGATTTAGAATTATAAGCATGGTGAACCATAACCCTAAGTCTTTATATTAATTGTTTTATTCCTTCCTATTTTAATTTAGACTACTTTTCAATCCGAATTTCGTGACATAGTTTAGTTTCTCTACTTTCTTAGAGGTTGAATTGAATAGCTATCTCTCTGTGGATTCGACCCTACTTACCCTACTACATTGTTAGTTGGTTTTGTTAAGCATTTATTTTTGACACGTGCGTGTACGACAACCTATCACTTTCCCCGCCTAATATGTTTATCCTCATCCCCCGTGAAGGGTCCAAAATACATCTCTATCCCCACTACAATCAGTATAAGTTCAAAACCATCATCGCCCAACCCTCACCTAGATAGGTATCCACGTGACTCGCCAGATTAAACCCCACTAATTCCTCATCTCACCACCAACCTAATCCCCCCTCCGTCCTATCACCTACCAAACTTGCATCAAGTAATATGTTCCTTTTAATCAAATTGATTCTTGGATTACATTTATCTTTTGTACACTCTATGTCCAATATTTACAAATATTACTTAATTATAGGGGTGAAACGAATTAAAATCTAATCGAATCGAAAATGAAAATGATTAATAATTCGGTTTGGATTTTATTTTTAATTCGACTCGGATAGACTAGGAATAATAATATAAATATGGATTGTGGTTTTTACAATTAGTTTTGTCTTGAATTAAAAAAAATCCAAAATCTAATTACAATATGAAATTCAGCCCATTACATTAGGCTCAACTTCCTTTACAAAGTATCATGACCCTTTTGCCCCTTTTATATATAAATCAGAATAAAATAAATAATCCTAATTTCCAATTTCGCTTCCTTAGTGTCTCACAGAGCTATGGCTCACCGCTCACGCCACATCTTCACACTTTCTCCCTCCTCATTTCACATTTCAATCTGCTCACCGGCCACATCTTCGTCTCCAGTTCTCCCTCTTCTCTCAATTTCTTTGAAGTTATTAATGTACACTAGAAGTGAATGTATTCAATGAAGATTGGTTGAATGATAATTTCAGGAATTTTATTTGGGTGGAATTTGGGTTTTGGATTCAAATGTTGCGAAAGAAGGGAACAAATTTCGGTTTGAAATGGACTATTATTAGATAAACTAAATTTATTTGGTTCGGTTTCAAGTGGACTGAATCTTACTTCGGTTTGAGAAATTCAAAACTGAATTTATTCAAAACGCAAACCGAACTTTTACCCCTACTCAATTAGCATCTTCACCAACAGGAAAAAAAAAAAAAAAAAAAGAGAGAAAGAAAGAAAGAAAGAATGATAGTACCCAACCTTAAAAGTAGAGGTGATAAAAAATCAGGCCAAACCGAGCTTTAACATGATATCTCATACCCAAATCCGCAAAAAAGTTGCGGGCTTGTCGAGCCAAAATGGAATTTTCGGGCTTTTTTCAGGTAAGGGTTCGGGTTTTAAACTAAAAATGTGTTTTTACACTTGTCCAAACCCACCCTATTTCCGGGTCGAATCGGGCAATGCTTATGTTGATCACCTCTACTTTAAAGGATACTTCAAAGAAAATAAAAGTTCATCTTCATGATAAATAAAAAACGTTTATGTAGTGGCATTTTTGTAAATAAATTAACAGTTTATTTTAAATGTAGGCCCACTGATGTTGATTTATTTACAGAATTGTCGTGTTGTTGAGATTTTATATAAATTTATTTACAAAAATCCCATTAACTAGATGAATATTTTTTGTTTATCATAAAGATAAACTAGTGCTTCCTCTAACTTTCATACGAGTACAACAAAAACGAAAGAAGAATTAGCTTATTAAACAATGAAAGCTTCATCCAACTCATTGATATGGATTATTTAAAAATAAAACAAAAGGTCTATGTAGTATTCCCCTCCCCCTCCCTCTTCAAAAAAAAAATGATTTGGTAATTTCAAGGTTTTTTTATGCCTAGTAATTTCAAGTCGTGCCCATTAAAATATGGAAATTTTAGATTTTAACACCTGGAAAAAAACCTGAAAATGGTTTTTAACACCCCCATAAGAAAAATCAATTTTAACATCATAAATTTTTCAAAAATTTGATTTTATCACCACTTAAAGATTCAATCCATGAATCTATTAAGTGGGGTCTACATTGCCATATGTCACTTGTTGTTTGGTCCAAAAAAAAAATAATAATAATAATAAAAACTTCACCACCACATCCCCACATACATAGCTTCAATCGGCCGGCACCAAACCCACACTCCTCCCCAGCTCCGACCACTGGAACCCATCCCCCTCCCGAGCCCCGACTACCAAAGCCCATCTCTCTCCCATTTTGCACCCGTAAACCCTCCTAGCCGAAATCCTAAATTCTAAAATGGCCACAAAAACGACCAGTTATGGCCGAAATTGGCCGATTTTGGGGCTGAGTGGCCTAAACTTGCTTATTTCGGCCATTAAATTGTGGTCGTTTTTTGGGGAAGGGGTCTGCAATTTGGGGATAGTCGACGATTTGAAGCTTGTCGCGGTGATTGCTGCGGTTATGGTGGGTTCGGGTGGCGTTGGAGGAGGAGGTGTGCTGAAGATAAAGGTGCAGGTGGTGGTGGTGGTGGTTGTTGGGTGGCTGTAGGCTATGGTGGGTGAGGTTAGAGAACAGGGAGGCGGTGGTGGTGCTGGGGTGGCTGGGTAGAGTTAGGATTAATTTTTTTGTTTTTTTACCAAACAACAAGCAATATGTGGCAGTGTAGACCCCACTTAACAGATTCATGGACGACATCTGTTAAGTGGTGGTAAAATCAAATTTTCGAAAATTTTTATGGTGTTAAAATTAATTAATTTTTTTATGGAGGTGTTAAAAACCATTTTTCGGGGTTTTTTTTTCTGGTGTTAAAATATAAAATTTCCTTGAAATATTTACGAAGTATTTTGTATAATAAGAGTATTGTGTGTTTGTCACTAGGGATGTCAATTGGGCGGAGCGGGGCGGAGCGGATGTTGGCCTTCCTATCCCCATCCCCACATAAAATTTTCACCCCCAACCCCACGACGGATCCAAAATTTATCCCCAGCCCACCCTGGCGGGTACAATTTTAAAACCATCCCCGCCCCACCACCCCCCAGCCACTTGGATTTCCATCCCCACTAAATTCCATGGCGGGTATGATTTCTATCCCCATTATTCCCGCCCCACCACCCACCAAACCAAAACCCATCCGGCGAGGATGGGGCGGGTCTTCTACTTGACCCGCCCAATTGACATACCTATTTGTCAAAGTGTTATTTTTATTTTTATTTTATTGTTTTCTATACTAACTGTAATTAAATTATTTACAATTTTTTTTTTGAGAAAAATTTAAATTATATACAATTATTATAACCTTAACCCTAATATTAATAATAGTAATTACTTTATCTAAATTCTAAATTTAGATATGGTTATAGATTATATCTTATGGGAAAAATCAATTTCATATTAGATCGATCACACATCTAAACATAGATTATTAGCGGAATTAATGTCAAGTAAACACGTCATTAGTGAATTTTAAATATTTGCTCTGCATAACTTGGTAATAAGTGATAGGGTAATATGGAGTGAATGAGTGATTGGTGATTTTACAAGTTGATTGGTCCGACTGGCTTGGTAAAATTAAATTACAGCTATTTTTTTCGTTCCAATCTTAGATTTTGGATCGTTTTTGGGATTTTTTTTTTATAAGAAATTTAGCCGATCACACAATGTGCTGGACGGTATTTATATTTCAGTCTTAAATTCTGAATATCCATTCGGCCCAATTACTCTAATTTGAGCGGAAACAAAAACAAAACATTGCATTACCATGTACATTTTAAGAATGTCATATTCATTTTACTAAACTATGTATAAATTTATCACCATTACCGTTATCTAATGCCTTTCAATGTGCATGTGTGTCTCTCGTAAAATCGTAAGAACTTTTGATGTATGAATAAATATTATTTCTTTTTCAAGTCTGCAAGATCATCTTCGGCATAAGCTAAGGAAAGACGATCTATAGCTTTCTTCATGTTATTCAGTTATTTCTTGTTTTATCTCTACCAATTTAGATGTGAAAAGATAGATGGTAATATCATGCAATTATGTATGACATCAACTTCATGAAGTTACATTTACACAAATAGTTATATAATAGTCTTGGTTTCCTAAGCTTCTACTAGAGATTCGGTAGCCTTTTCTAGTGGCTAGCTGTTTCCTAATTTCACTGGCAAACTAGTACAAGTAAGATGCTCATCCTTAGCATTACATAGGCAACTTCTTCGTTCATTCTTGTACTATAACGTCCAGAGTTATAAAGTGGATAATTTTTTTGTTGCATTGTTACAGTGTCACTCCCTCATTCTTACTACCTATAAAATACTCTAGTGTGTAAGAGTTTGTGTAAACAATGCAGTGACTAGTGACATTATTTCATCACAAGGGTAGTCACGAAATTTTGAGTTGTCACGATTTTATTTATTCTTCATTTAGTTTATTGGGAGTCACGAAAGACATCCAATTATATACATGAAAAAATTCTGATCTATGGTCTAAAATAATGAGTACGAGGATAACATACTCCGTTCACAAGACTATATCCCCCGCTTAGGAAGATGGCTACTAATCCTATGAGTTGAGTAACGAGTATTCCACCAAGTAGAGATAAAGAATCAAAGGATAATGCTATATTTAGAGGATATTCATGATAAAAACATGCATTGATCAGTATAATTAATGCTTATTTATTCTCATTCTTTCTTTCTTTACCATGTACTGTATAAATATTTATGTCTATCTTCAGTACGATATGAATTATTATTTAGTGAATTAATAATGATCTTGCTAACGAGCACCCCAGAGGCTATAGATAGCTATTTAAGGCATATCCTAAAATGGTATGAATCTTAGAATACATGCCAAATTCAAACATCGATCGGTGTAATTAATGTTTATTTCAATTTAATATCACTATTTTTAGTCATCTAATCTAACGCTCTCGGGTGTTCATTAGCTTTTGCCAAATTTATTTTTAAATTTTGTTTTTGCATCTACAAATGTATAAGCTACGAGTCTTTAAAATTAATCTTTGTTTTTTTTTCATAATATATTGCACAAGTATTAGTTTTTTACTAGGGATCTAAAAAATCACAAGTCACCAGGAATCTAACACCACAATTTAGAGCAAGTTAATGTAAATTACAAAGCACATTTATGTCATTATACCATATGGTAATTATCGGTCCTTACTTAATTGAACAAACCCCTAAATTTCAGTCTTACTTAGTTGAACATGCCCCTAATTTCTCCGACAAACTATGTTCTAATTATATACTGAGACAGCTTATTAAGCTCTCTACGTGTAATGAAAAGCGCAATCCAATTAATTAAGACATTCATGTTAGATCAAATAACACAATTAAGATAACATTATGATGTAAATAGAATCCATTTTTTTTTCTTTTTTTTGAAACAAAAATAGAATCAATTTTACCCACGTATCACTTGAATTTCCCACTAGATCACAAAGTATTTTTTATATGCATGTAATAATTGCACTCAAATTAATATAGAATTCAATAAGGGTGTAAAAGTTTTCAAGAGTTTCATGAATTATTATATTACAATTTTTTTCCCTACATTTGATTTCAATTAAGCCCTGTTCTCTTCACCTTAAAAAAATAATATTAAGTAAAAATAATTTCAGTTCAGTAAAAATAAGTTTAGTTCAGTAAAATTACGGGCATGTTCACATTACCTGAACTGAATTGATTTTAGTTGAACTAAACTGAACTAATTGGAGCTGAACTGAACAGAGCTGCAATGAATATTTTATGAGAGAGGGAAATTAGGAGCTAAACTGAACTGAACTGATTGGAGCTGAACTGAACTGAACTGATTGGAGCTGAACCGAACTGAACTGAAGTGAAATTAAGTAAATATAAACAGTTTAATTAAATATGAACAGACTTTAAGTTCAGTTCAGTAAAAATAATTTCAGTTCAGTAAAAATAAGTTCAGTTCAGTAAAATTCAGTTTCTTAAAGAAGAATTAGAATAGAAAATCAGTAAAAATGATTTCAGTTCAACAAAAATCATTTCAGTTCAGTAAAATTAAGTTCAATAAAAATAATTTAAGTTCAGCAAATATAATTTTGTTTCAATAAAAATAATTTCAGTTTAGCAAAAATAAGATGAAGAGAACGGGGCCTTAGACTAAGGTATGTTTATTCAATTTATTTAAAAAAATAATTACTCTGTATTTGTTTTAAGATTGGTCATATCAGATTAGATTGTTTTATTTACTTATGTTGATATATTTAGTTATGTGGTTTAAATAATTACTTCCTCTGTTCTTTTTTACTTGACCTGTTTCTTTTATCACGCTTGCCAATGCAAAACTTTAACGAACAATAACTTTAATTCACCATAAGTAAATATTGTAAAATTTACATATTATGATAGTACTTATTGAGAAGAATTCAAAAAGATCTTACATGAATATGTTTTTCCTTGCATATTATTCACAAAAGACGGTCAAATGAGAGGTGATGAATAGTGTAAAAGTCAAAGCGGGTCAAGTAAAAAAGAACGGAGGAAGTATAAAATTTTCATATCTGAAAAAATACACATTAATTTGATGATACAAGTAAGGTTTACTATATTATTGTACAAGTGAGGTCTAATCTAGTCAAATTTGAAAAATATAATGAATTTAATTTGGTTCTTTGCATTAATTGAAGCTTGTCTTTTTCACCTAATTCCTATAAAAGTAAAATAACTTTTAGTAGAATAAATTTGTTTTAAATGATTACAAGTGATTTTTACAACGTATTTTTAGTTCAATAAGTCTAGCTATATATATGAATAGACAAACCAGCAATGATGCGTGTCAACTCCTATTATTTAAAAAGTAAAATATATAGTATTAATCTTATTAGGTACTCTATTATAAATATAGAATATAATTATGCCTGACACGAGACCTAACCTAGTTTTAAGTTGATCACAACATTAGACTTATCGCAAATTTTAAGGTAAATAATAAAGGGAGGAATATATAGTGGAACAAATTAATAAACTTTAAAAATTTTAAAGTACAACGCAACATTTGATATTGTATTAATTAATTTCTTTTAACTATTCTACTTTATTAAATTTATTTTATAGTGTATTGTTAAAGAGAGAGATTAGGGCTTGTTCATATTTATTGAACTGAGTGATTGGAGCTGAACTGAATTGAACAGAATATAGCTAAAATGAATATTTTATGTAAGAAGGAAATTAGGAGCTGAACTGAACTGAACTGAACTGAAATTAAGCTAAAGTGAACAGACTCTTAGTAAACCTAATATGATTGTACAATATTTTATATCAAAGTCAATAATAGAAATAAAATATTTTAATTGTATTATCAGAGATGTATGATCAACACTTGAAATATAACTCTATGTATTTATAATATCATATAGAAGAAAATTTTAATAAAATAATAACCCTATTTATTTAAATTTTTTTATTTACAAAAATGTGTGATTTATTAATTTTAATCCTTGCCTAGCAAACTCAAGTGTTATTTGTTTTATATATAAATATTATATAAAAGTATTGTGTAAATAGGTAAAGTACAACGCGTATGTATTTTTTGGACCATTTGATCCCTTATAACTTATAAGACCGTGATTAATATATAAAATTTCACACACATTGCGTTTATAAAAATTATTTAATTTGTCATTGATTATATTATTTGGCTATCAATTTCATTTTGTACTCGTATTGATCTGTGAACACTGAACAATAATTAAATTTGTCTACGTTATTATTTTAGGGCTAAATGATTTATTGATTTAGGCTACTTAACCTAGTATGTGTAGTCAATCTGAAGAACACAAAAAAAAAAAAAAAAAAAAAAAAAAAAAAATCCTAAAACTCCAAAGTTGAAAATTAATTGAATTTATTTATGTTCATCTCAAATCTCAATCATAGCTTGGTTGGAATATCCTAGTATGTACTGTACCAGCATAACGGGTTTCGTTCTTAAATTAAATGCAGAGAGGCCAAGCAAGCAACAAGAATTTTTTCTTTTTCTCCTTGTTTAAACAAGAAAATGGGCTTGTTTATGGAAATTTATACAGTATAATTTAATTAAAGAGATCAAAATTGGATAAAACGATTTATTTGTTGCTACTCTATCTCCAAATATATTCATTATTTTGACTTTTTGTTACTTTATGGCTTTCTTGCACATTTAAAAGCTTTATATGGATTTTTTAGAAAATACTTCATTTCGTATATACTTTCAAAATATACCTTCGTAGTTTTTAATTTGTGCGTGTAATTTAACTAGTACCGTAGTAATTAGATGCAGCTATCTTGGAAAGGAAATGGTACAAAGCAAACAATTTTGCTATCAAAATTAAATTTTGAAAATATAATGAAATTTATTATGCCTAATAATTTTATAAAAAACATAAATAATAGAAGTATATATGTAGGGGTACAAAGCTGCAACTCCAGACTTAAATTCATTGCCCAGAAACACATGAGGACTGCAGTAGTGCAATAACAAAGAGGGTATGAAGTGTGGGGACTATGGAAATTAAATTATGTTGTGCTATCTCTTAAGATAATAAAAATAAATAAATAAATCAATTAAAAAAAATTAATTAATAAACAATAAAATTTAATGAGGTAAAATAAATGTATCCTATCAATTATGGATGAACAATCTGACATAGCCCACAAGGAGGATTTCATTTCATTCACTCGTTTTGGAAGGGGTAGTGTTGTAGTGGAATGCTACTTTATTCATTTCCACACCCAAAAAATTATAATTTGTTGAGTTGCATCACTATATGTAATAAGTTCATTTAGGGAAATCATTACTTCCACTTATATTACTTATATACTTTAGACTAATAACCTTATGTGATAAACATGCATGTTATGTACAAGCTTGTATGTTATCCTTATATAATGGTTGTTTATTTGACCCTAACATGACCCCCCTCATTCTTTGGTTGTGGTATCTTTCCTAGTCTCATCCTATAAATTACAACTATCTTGATCTTTAGTAAATTCGAGTACTTAATCAAAATTATATTGATTAATTTGAGAGTAAGGATGTAGTGCGTTTATTTTCTTAGAATAAAATTAAAGGATATTGATCATAAGCTAGGTTGATAGACCCGAAAGGAGAATCGGTGAGGGGGAATGCCATAGAGAAGAAGTGTTAATGGATATGTTAGAGACATTTTATTGTTTTAGGAGGATGCATATATAAGTTAATGATCCGATTTGAAAATAAGCGCGTGATAGTGTAAAGTTAAAAGAAGATCTCGATATGAAAAGGTTAGACAGATGGCTAATACATCACATTGAGACACGTGTACTGATGATTTTTCAAGCAGTTATGGATGATAGATAATTTAAAATGTTATTTCTTAGATTTTGAATGATGCAACAACCTTTTTCCTTTATTCCTGCATTCATTTTAGAAAATTTAATTCGCTTTTCGTTTGTTAATGAGTAACTTCCATCTTAAAATATTTCAATCAGTTAGTGTAATAAGTATTACATAAGTCCTGATATCTTTGAATAACCCTACATAGCCACCACAACCACATATATATTGTTTATTGTGTTCATTATAGTAACTTTGTTGATCACAACATTAGTGCAAAATTTAATCATCTATTAAAGTATAGAATGCAAAATTTTCACATAATCATTTATTAAAGGCTAAAATATTTTGGTTGAGGAGATTAATTTAACAATCACAAAACTAATGGAACAATTTGATTGTTGTGCATTTATTTTTTTGAGAGCGATCAATACTTCCATAAAAGGTATACAATAGGCTACCTAACTCTTTCTTTGATTACTTCATTCTTTGAATTCCTACAAGTAATTAAATGATATTTTTCACGTAATAAAACTTGTTAAATATATCTTATCTAACTTTCTACATCAAATTAAAGAACGGTTTATGTATTGATAGTTTGCCAAAATAGTATAGTTCATCCCTAATAGAGTTGAGAATTGAAAAGAAAAAGAAAAATAAACATTACTCCGTAAAAGATACCAAATCATGGAGCAGATTTAAGTATTTAAATTCTACATCAGAGAAGATCTTCAACAGTCAACACTACTCAACACTTAAAGAGTCAAGTACTCAAGTGTGACATAATGTTAAAAAAAAAATAAAATAAATAAATAAATAAAAACAAAAAAAAAAAAGAAAAAGAGAAGGACACCAAGCCAGCCAACTCAGTGTTTTTAGTTCTCACTCAACTTTAATCTCTTTACCTTATGACTTATGACGCAAGCCAAATTGAGAACACTATCACATGCCTCAACTCAATTACTCTCATACACTACTCATTTTTCTCCAAAAAATTACATAAAAAATAGATTATATTATTGTAAACAAAAACAACAATTATTATGGGTATTTCCTCCGCTTTTTACATATTGGAACTAGGGGTGAGCAAAAATTCCGGGTACCCGGAATTGGAACCGGAACCGGTTAGGAACCGGCGGGTCCGGAACCGAGATTGGACCCGGTGGTTCCAATTCCGGGTAATAAATTAAGGACCCGGTTATAACCAATTCCAATTCCAATTCTCAACTTTTTGGACCCGGAACCGGTTGGGTACCCGGTTACCCAATATATCCTAAACTAAATAAATTTTAAATAATAAAAATATGTTAAATGTATTTAATTTGTACAATAAAAAAGTATTATTAATACCTAACATGAATACAAATAGCTTAATGCATATATAAATATAAGTATTAAACACTAATAATGATACCAACTAAAATAAGAATTATAATTTGTATTATATTTTAACAATTACATACATAAGTGGGTACCCGGAACCGGAACTGGTACCCGGTGGTTCCAATTCCAATTCCTAAAATTTAGGACCCGGTTAAACCAATTCCAATTCCGGTTCCGAATTTTAGGACCCGGTTCCAACCAATTCCAAGTCCGGGTCCTAAAATTTTGACCGGGTACCCGGTTTGCTCACCCCTAATTGGAACGTCTGGACTTTTGAATTTTTGATACTATTGAAGTATTCAACTTAAGCCATATATTGTACTTTATGAAATATGTTGTCCTATAAAATTTTGTTCGATTCGTTTCAATATACTTATGTATATATATTTTACAATAGTATTACATAGACCCTATTTTCTTCACCTAAAAAGCAAAAATAATTTCATTTTAGTAATATTCAATAAAATAAGTCCAATTCAACAAAAATAAGGTGAAGTGAACCGATTTTCGTATTTTATAATTCTTAACGTTTTACTCTGTATGATTAATAATATTTATAACAGAGTATAGAATAAGATTAACATTGTATTTTGAAACTATAAACATTTCTCATGTTGCAATAATAAAAAACGGACATATTAATATCATTTTAATTAATTTATAAATACAAAAAAGGGGATAAAAAGTCTTCTAAGAGAAGAGGGGAAGCTCTTCTTTGGACCAGTCCCTCTGCTTCTGCTTCACCTTCACCTCCCATTGTGTGTGTTACATTCTCTCTCTCTCTCTAAAATTACTTTCTCTCTAACTCTGAAATAGAGGAAGCAGTGATTTTTATCAGAAACAAGTTTAATGTCCACCCACCCCTCTTCAAAACTAACCTCTTTCTTTCATTCTCTCTCTTCAAAATAATACAACCATTTGTTTCCTCTCATTTTAGGTGTGAACAGTAGAACACATTTTCCAATTTCATTTTACTCCCTTTTTTCACTATTTTTTTTTCTCAATTTCTGGTATTTCTTTTATTTGCAGTAGATCTATTACCAAATTTAAGAAACCAAAATGAGCAAAGAAGAGTTCTTAAAAATTCAGGTAAAAAATAAAAAATGAATGTTTGATTTTCTGATTATAGCAATAATTTTTATTCACCCTTTTTGATTAATTTTAATGGGTTTTTGTTAATTTGCAGACTTGTGTTCTTAAAGTGAATATACATTGTGATGGTTGTAAACAGAAAGTCAAAAAAATCCTGCAGAAAATTGAAGGTAAATCTTCTTTTCTATCTTTCTTCTGTAATTCTGTTTTATAATTTTTACTTTATGCCTTTCTTGTTTCTCAATTCACTGACCAGAAAACTCTTTCAGTCCACTGTCCCGTCCCGATTTAGTTGTCACATCACTAGTTCGAATTTCACACTATTAACATGATTATTAATTCCGAATAGATGGACCGACAGAGTTATTAATTTAACCGTTGTTGAAACACGAGTAATTGATTTGGAATTGGAATTGAAACAGGGGTTTACAAGTTAAGTATAGATGCAGAGCAAGGAAAAGTAACGGTTTCAGGAAATGTAGACCCAACAACACTCATCAAGAAGCTCAATAAGTCTGGTAAACATGCAGAACTTTGGGGCGCTCCGAAACCGAACAATAATAACAACCAAAATCAACTGAAAAACGTTGATAATGGTAGTAAAGGCGGCCAACATCCAAATCAAAATCAAAATCAAAACCAAAACAAAAATCAGCCGCAAAAGGGCGGTGGTGGTGGTGGTGGTGGTGGTGGTGGTGGTGGTGGGGTTCCTCAAAATCAGCCGAAAGGTGGGGGTGGACCGCAGCAGCCGAGCCCGCAACAGCTGCAGCAAATGCAGCAACAACAGCTGCAGCAATTGCAGCAACAGATGAAGGGGCTTGGAATGGGAGGTGGAGATCTGAAAATGCCGCCACAATTTCAGGGAATGAAGATGCCGGCGAAGGATAATCATCAGCCGCAGCTGCCGCAGCCGGGTGGGAAAGGAGTTAAGTTTAATGTGCCGGAGGATGATTTGGATGATGATGATGATTATGACGATGATGATTATGATGATGATGATTTTACGGATGATGAAGAGTTTGATGATGAATTCGAGGATGTCGGTAAGATGAAACCGATGGGTTTGGGTGGGGGTGGACCGCCGCCGAATATGATGATGAATGGTGGTGGTGGTGGTCCGGGTGGTGGGATGATGAATCCTCAGTTGATGAATGCTATTGCTCAGGCGAAGGCGAATGCTGCTGCCGGGGGTGGGAATGGTGGTGGGATGATGAATCCTCAATTGATGAATGCTATTGCTCAAGCGAAGGCTAATAATGGTGGTGGTGGTGGAGGTGGTGGAGGCGGTGGGGGTGGTGGTGGTGATAATGGTAAAAAAGGCGGTGGAGGCGGAGGAGGAGGAGGAGGTAATATTCCGGTTCAGATGAATGGAGGTAAAAAGGGGGGAGGAAATAATAATCAAAATCAAGGAGGTGGGAAACAAGGTGGTGGTGGTAAACAAGGCGGTGGGCCGATGCCCGGTGATTCTAAAAATGGTGGCAAAAATGGTAATGGGCAACCTCATGGTGGCGGTGGAGGCGGAGGCGGTGGTGGGAACATGATGATGATGATGAATGGTGGTGGTGGGGGGAAGAAAGGTGGTGGTGGTGGTGGGATGAATGATGGAGGATTACCACCTAATCATCATGGCATGGGAGGAAATGGAATGAATAACAATCCAAATGGAGGAGGGTTCAATCATGGCATGGGGGGCATGCCTGCTCATCATGTGGGTGGTGCCCCCAATATGGGCCAAATGCCACCAGTAGCCCAAATGGCTAACATGCAAATGGGCCCTATGGGCTCGATCCCGGCCGTTCAAGGGTTGCCAGCTGGCACCACAGCAACTGCCGGACCCGCATACTACCATGGGGGCCCACCGCCGGAAATGATGGGCCCCAACCCCGGTAACCCGTACCACCAACAAATGTTAGCTCAAATGATGATGAACCAACAACGAGCCAATGGGATCGAGCGGTTTCAGCCCATGATGTACGCCCGGCCACCACCCGCGATGCATTATATGCCCCCGTACCCACCACCGGCTGACCCCTATACTCACTATTTCAGTGATGAAAACACCTCATCAAGTTGCAATGTAATGTGATAAAAAATTTGCCTAAAGAAACATGAGAGGGTGGTGTTTGTTCCTTGTTTGGTCATGAATCTCGGTGAACAAGGGTAGTTCTCTGCTCAAAGGGCATGCGGAATCTTGATAGTTTGATAAAAAAAAAAAAAAAAAAAAAAAAAAAAAAAAAAAAAAAAAAAAAAAAAAAAAAACTTACCATAAATGATGCAAGAAAAAAACCTTTATTTTAGCTTAAATTTTCATAATTTCACCTTGTTAATTTTACTCCTTATTTTTAGTCCTAAGTTTTTTATATTTTCAGGATTTTCAATTATCATAGAGGAAGGGTCCGTTATATATTATATAGATAATTTATATAAAAGAAAACAAGTTTGTAGTGGAAGATGATAATGTAAACTTTTAGGAGAGAATGAGAAGGGGACATTGTCCTCGTTCAGTGAGATGTTTATATGTGTTTATAAATGTTTTTTTTACTCTAAAAACAAATCCCATAATAATAAAAATAATTATAATAAAATTAGAAAGGGGTATTAAAAAAATCCCTCTTTTTTCTCTCCTAATTCTTTGTTATAATATATTATTATTTGCTCAATTGTAAATGCTTATCTTCTTCACCAATACACTGTGTTTTGTAGCTAGCTTTAACTAGTTTTGGATGGTCCATGTGAGATATCACTATCTACGTAGTTTCCATTCATTATTATTGACCATTATAATTATTGTTATTATTAAGGCTAATTCATAAAAGAAAATGAAAATATTTTTGTAGGGTCACAATCCATAAGTTGCGCTAAAGTGGATTAATGGCCCCATGTCCCACTAGCTTCTTTTAGCTAAAGTGTTTTAGGTAAATCAAACCCAATCTATTCAAAAGGTTGGTGTTAAGCTTAGCAAGATACTATTTCATACATGCATTTTAAAACTTAGGTACGTCCCACGGTCCACAAGACGATCGATTATTTATTACTATGTTGTTTTTGGAATCTATGTTGGTGTGTAGATGGGAGCACATAATTTAGAGTGAGTAAAAGTGTGCCACTATGCACATCTCTTTTGGTTTGTACGGTTGTCCATATAAAATCTATGATTGGTGTAAGAAAATGGCTAAAGATGACATTGGGCCGGCCTAGCTTGTACCATGAAGTGACCCAATATGAGGGGGGAAAGAAAAAATAAATACAAAAAACATTGCTACAACAGTAACAACAAAATATGTTATTGTGCGAGTTGTGCATGTTATTGTGCGAGTTGTGTCTGACCTCATGGTCTAGGGTTGTATATGAGCCACCTTTTTGAAATTTTAACTTGGAGTGTAGGTAGATAATGAACTTAATTGTAAATTGAGTCTATACAGGCCCATGATACATGGGCTCTGCACACAAGGTACAACCTATGTCCATCTTCGATACAAAACAAATTTTATATCAATAGGTAGTGCAACAAGTGTTCTTTTAGATTCAAATCTATTGATGAGAAACCTTGCTCTAGATTGTTATCTTGTCCCACCTCGCCTTGTTCTTAGCTATATATGGTAACATGCTCATAATATTTGCTTCAAACACCCATTATAGTATTATGTTTGTTAAAAATTAATTAAATTCCGCTTTCATGTCAATGTTGACTGGAAATAACAAGGTCCTAATTAAAAGCTGAACTAAACACAGCTTGACTGTTTGAGACAGTTTCATAGTTATCATAGTGAAGAATGACGAAATAAGAAATTTGTCTTGTGCTCCCTCTAGCTTGTTGCGGAAGCCCTTAGATTTATTTGAAGTAACTTTTGTAAGGTCAACTAACCAAACTAGTGCAAAACCAAGGACTCAAGGAGTAGTAAGTGGCCAAAGCTTTATTACTAAAACAAGCACATAACCAAATTTTGGATCTTGCGCTAGTTACAATTAATGCCCCCAAAAAATCCCTTCATTTTTATCTTTTCCCATTCTCACCATGCTTACAAATTAAGACTCTACTCACAAAACTAGACCTAACACATTTGACTCGATCACTTAAAGTCCTAAACAATATAAGAAATGATGAAATCAAATAATTGAATGCTACTTAAAATAAAATTAACTTGCCTATAATTGACTTGATTGTTCACATGACTAAGTTTTATTACCGAGTACGGAGTAATATTTTGTAGTGAAATAACATACAAAAGGTTTGAATTCATCTTAAACTAATCTCACTTCACCTAAAATGTCTATAATTGATCCGCATGACTAAACAAGCTAAATTGAATTTTTGTCTACACATAAGCTATTTGAGCAACTCATTTATCACATTAAACAAGAATTGAGTCGGATTTTACTTATTTGAAGTTACTGTCTTGTTTAAACTTATCTAAATTAATTTTATCTGAACATATTAATATGAGAAAGATTTGTTGTGTCTTTCTTATTGATTAAACAAATTGTATATACATGAGAGTTCTAGGGTTAGCAAGGCTAGATTAATAAATTACAAACTACATTATTTACATTAATATTGACATAATTTATCACACCTCGCAGTCAAAGTAGGAGGACACCGATCATTAAAATTGTCCCGATAATTATCAAATAAAACCTTAATTAAGCAGACCTTTAGTAATAATGTCCAACGGAATGGGAAATAAAGAACTCGAATTTCACCATGTTGAACATTGACAAATTTGAAAAAACGGAGGAAGTATGATATAGATGATGCCAAATTATGTTGTCTAAAATTAGTCAAGCATTTCCATCATTTCTTCTTAATGTTGTAGCAAAATCAATCCGTTCTTAAAATCAATAGGGTAGGCAGTAGGCTAATACACACTGAAATAAAATCCAAAGTTATCAACAAATTAAAGTCAGACCATAGTACAGTGGGACCCACAGAAAACCGTATCTGAGTACTGAGATAGACAGTACAAATTGTATACTTGTATGAGGTGGCTTATCATGAAGATGATGATCATCATCATCACCATTATCATCATCATTAACATGTGAATGTCAACAAATGCAGTACAGAAACAATGTGACAGAAAGATATTTTTATTTTTATATAGTTACAAGAATATAAATTTAATTGATAATAAGTTTGTACTATATGATGATGATGGTGGTGGTGGAAGATTTGGAGATATGATTTCAGTTTGTCAGTGTTGTCTCATATGATAATATGTAACTAGTCGATGCATCATGGATGTTCTGATGGATGGTGAATTAGTGATGGCAATTAAGCATATAGGTCGGCAATTAAGTACAATGCTAAGCTTAGGAAAATATATACTTCCTCTGTAAATGGTTATTTGCAACAAAGGGGTATTATTTGTGAAATATAAAATATTTCTTTGTTGCAAATAACCATTAACAGAGGAAGTATACTGAATTACTGATGGATAAAATATAATGTTATTATTATGTTTATATATTTGATGAATATGACGGGTAAAATAGATATTAGATTATATAGCTATTGAAGTAAATGGTAAGACAAGAAAATTTTAATTCGTGTGGGAGATAGGAAAAGAATACTACGGAGTACTTCTCTTATACAATTACGTGGAGCAATATTTAATTATTTTTCAATTAATAAAATAACATTAGAAAAATAAAAGGAAATAAAATAATTAAAAGGAATGCAAATGACATAAAATTTCTATTCAAATCACATTCCTTATTTCTGGATCGGTCGGACGGAATAATATTTTAATAATTAATTTGTTAGTTTTTTTACTAACTTAATTATCTTAGATTTTTTCAGCGAAATTAATAATTTGATTTACAAACACGTGCACTATGCTAGTTTTGAAATAATATTACTAGTAAAGTTGTCAAAAACTAGCCCGACCCAAAAAAAACAAAGTCAAACCGACAAGGACCCGAACTATGTACTCGAACACTAGGGTGAAAGTAGTGACCTGTATTCCGACCTGATGTTAACCGACAATCGATTTGATCCGATACTTATGACCTAAACCTAAACCTACACCCGACTTGATAGTAATCGACAACCAATTTAACTCGACCCGACAACAATTCGAAATCGAACTAGTACCCAACCCAATTAGAATCTCGAAAATGATATGATTATAGCCCGACACAAAATGTTATTATTGAACCGACCCGTGGTGACCTATAACCAGGCTTTTTTAACTCATCAATTGATCATTGTTATCCAACCTGCCATTGACGACCAGACTAACATGAAACTCAATATCAACCCGACTTGCTTTTATCCAAATAACCCAAAACAATCATACCTAATATATCTTGAATTTAATTTGTTTACAATGATAAAACTGTAGATTGTACAGTATGTTAAGATAATATACCAATGCTGGCTTAACAATATATTAGTACAATTTGTTCAGATTATACACCTCTTATTTTCTATTATATAGGGTTAATAAAATCTTCATGATGCTTGATCGAATTATATGACATACATAATTATATAGGTTCAACTTGACAACATCGATATTGATCTTACTTGAACTTGATGCAAATCCAAGAGTGATCCTATTAGGAAACAAGGGTGTGATTGTGTTTAATTAATGCGGAACAAATCAATGGAAAGTAAGAACGAGAAAAGCAATAAATAAGATAAACAAAGGACACAAGGATTTACGTGGTTCGGTCAAAATAGACCTACATCCACAGGTGAGGGATTTGAGAGCTTCTTCACTATAATGGAGAAAGAATGAGAGAATTATACAAGGAGTCTTAAATCTAATGGCTCAAAAGGTATGATCAAATTGATCAACTAAAGTAAGGGTCCTTTAATAACTCAAGGAAACCCTAATAAAAAACTTGAGATTGTTTCCCAAGTATAATCAAATAACTGTTATAGAAAAGATATAATTTTAAGAAATATTCCATAAATTATCCTAGAATCCTAACTACCGAGCCATAGCTCGGCAGCTAGCTTATGCCTGCTGCAAGTCCTCGTTATAGCTCAGCTGAGCTATCGTTCTAAAGCTATTGAACCAAGCTATCACCTCCAACTTGAATCACCTCTAAGTCACTTGTAGTTTGAGAAATATATGCGTTCAAAGTTAACTCTACTAGATTTCGAGTCACAATTTAACAGATCCAATTTAAAGATTAGACTTGATAAAGTGATAATTATTTGATCCAACCCTAACTCGAACTCGAATTTACTAGCTATTGACCCGCCCAAACCTGTCTTGACACAACCCAATATTTGACTTGAACTTGACGCAAATCCAAGAATGATACAATTTACAGAATAAACCTGATAATTAACTGACCTTACCCTAACCCGTATTTACTAGCTAGTTATTAACTCACCCAAACTTGACTTGACACAACCCAAACCTGAAATTGAACATGACTTAAATTTGGCTTGTATCGAACCCGACCTACACCCGAAAGAGTGAATGACCCGAAATAACGTAATCCGAGATGTATCCGACCCCAACCTAAACCTGATTTGGAGGATAGATTAACCCGACATAAATAAAACCTGATTTGACCCAACACCTGGTTTAACCCGACTTGAATACCCGAATTGACAACTCTAAAAACTAGGGATTCCAGAGCGCGATATGGTTAGCTCTTTATGTGATTTTAGGTACTGTATTGCAGAATTTCACTAATCATATTTGTTGGCACCTAAACAGAATCTACAAGCACAACACATACAGAAACACATAATTATACCTTTAATGCATGATTTTCACGTGCAATCGACCAAGAAATTTAGGAGACGAATAAGAACCTCAAATGCGATTCTTCTACTATACTTGGTCTACAAGCTTGGATTAAACCTTCATTAATGCTAGTTAGTTGGGCACGAACACCATTATACCACCTTCTATGGAGTAGAGGGAATAAACCGGCCACAAACACACCACAAGAACCCCCGTACACCGTACGAACATAAGGGGAGAGGAGGGAGAGTGTGCATGAGGCTCAGGTTTTAGTTGCTATTGACTGGTTAATTGTGTTGTAAGCAACACCTACGCAAGGCTCTATTATATATCACAAATATTATTTGAGTCCTAAGCAAGCCTAAGCTCCTAAACAAGTCCAAACTTTTCCCTCCTTATTTCTCTATATGGCCGGCCACCCCATAAGGCCTTTGGGCCTTCTTTCTTTGGTTAATCCAATAACACAAAGTGTTACCTTAGCTTATAGGATCCATTCCATTGGATTTATTAAAAAGAATGGTGTCCTTCGAACAAGTGTATTATTCAAATAGAAGGTTCGGAATTATTCAAAAGCTAATTATTTAGTGAGGTCAAGTGATCGGAATGCCTGGGTGGAGGCCGCTTCCGATTAGTAATATTAATGTATAATTAATATTACAACTTAATTTTGACTGAACCCTTCGGGTCACACTCAAGCAACTAACGAACCGACGCGACGAATTAATTCGGAAGGAATTAATGAGTCGTCCGAGTAATTAATATTTAGACGTCGGAAATTCGAGCTTGGAGTGTCGAATTCGACATCAGAAGTCGAGTCGAAATAATAAAGGACAAGACAATAAAATTACTAATAAATCAACAATTACCGAAATACCCATTGGATCGGAATACCCCGGGCAAACCGATGCCTAGGGGCATTTGGTAAAAGCCGAGGTGGCTAGCAAATGCACCAAGCTGAGCCTACGGTGGCCGGTGCATGCTAGCACACCACGGCTAGCAAGAAGGTAGCCACGGCAGGCGCAAGGGCCGCAAGCCAAGGCCAGCTAGCTGGGCCGAGGCTGAAGCCGCAAGCTGCGCCTTGGCTGCATCTGCTAGGTCGTGACAGCAGCCTAAGGTCGGCTGCCTTGGTGCTCCTTTTGGGGTGCCATGTGGCAGCCGGCTAGTGGAGTTTGAAGTGTGTAGGTGGCGGCTAAATTGGAGCTCAAGTTTGTTCCCCTCCCCTCCATGTGGTCCTCACCTAATCTTGCACCTAAATGTGCCAATTTTTGATGTATTAGTTGATGCTTATTTTCTTTTGTTTTTGATTTAAAAATAAGAGGAATAATTGATTCTCCCACATTGATGGAAGAGCAAATCTTACTCATCCTTTTTCCTATAAATACCCAAGTTGGGGTATTGGGAAAAGCACTTGAGTACGTTGAAAAAGGCATCACCATTGTGAAAACCTTTGAACACAATTAATTACTCGGGTTTAGGTCGAGCTTAGCTAACACCTAAGCATTGGACCATTTTCGGTGCTCGGGTTGTGAGTGGACTTCGTTGGAGGTCCTCGTGTGAGCGTGACTTAGAGATTTTTAAGTATGAGCTCTTTTAGTGAGCGAAGCACGCGCCAAAGGTATAATCTCTTTCTTAATCTTGTTGTTTAAGTTAATTATGCTTTATGGTTATAATTATTGTGAGTGTGGTCTTGGCTTGGGTTTTCTTCCACGATGAATTGGACTCATCAAACCCCAACAGCGGTATCGGAGCCTCGCTCATTTATTTTTATAATCATGTTTTTTCCAAGTTTTTTTATTGCTTTTTTTTTTCCTGCTTTTAAGTTGCTTATTAGATTAGTGGCTCGGTTTTATTATTTTCATCCCGTTTTTAATATGATTTTTGGCCCTGTAGGGAATATTTAAAGCATTATGATCCCAAACTTGAACCCCACTGTGATCATACACTAAAGTATGGTGGCGCTCCAAAGGGAAGAAAAAGAGAGCAAAAGAGTCGCCAACAAGTTTTAGGGACTTGTAAACCCAAAAACGATCCAGGAGATCGTCAAATCCATAAGGTCTTGAACCAAACAGGGTTCGGGAATGAGGGTACGAATCCAATCTACAAAAGAAAGGACCCGCCCTATAAAATAGGTCTCTACTTTGTTCTACTCGTATTCATGTGCGCTTTTCGACTAACATGCAAACATTAGGTTAATCCTAAACCTGTTTAACCTATGTTGGTTGAATATTAATGCACAAATAAAACCATTATTGGTGATCACTTGAGTTAAAATCATATTAGCCTAAACAAAATTATTAATTATCTTATTAAGCGTGATTTCAAGTACAAATTCCCTTTAACATGCGCAAAAGGCGTGATCAAGCAATAATAATAATATATATCAAGAAACATAAGAATAAGCGATAACAAATATAATAACAATCATGATAATAATAAAGCTTAAATATAATAGCAAGATCCTAGGCTAACAAATCCTAGCATGTCACTAAACATTAAAAATCAAAGCTTTAAACCTAACATGGTACTAACATGCTATAATAATATTAGAAATAATAAAAGGCACCCTAAACATGATACTAGAAAACATTAAATAACATCCTAACATGATACTAGGAAGCATAAAACAATAATAAACATGCTTTCTACATTGAAAGAGAGTAATAAGATTACATACTTTGAAGCCTCGTACCTCTTTCTAATAACAAAATACACAAGTTAGTAAACTTCAATGAAAATTAATAAAGAATAAATAAATAATTAAATTGAAATCAAATTAAATAAAGTTTTGACTAGATTTGGACCAAACCCTCAGAAAATATTAAACCTTGCACATCTAGGGCGAAGGCAACTTCGAACTTGGATAGGTGATTCTAAATCTTGTGTATGTGAAATCGTGTTTGAAAATAGCTAGTTTAGAAAAAGAGAGAGAAAGAAAGAATTAAGTAATTCTTAATGAGAGTTGATGATTGAAAAAGGGGAGATATGACCTCTATTTATAGGAAAAAAGGGGGTCGAAGAATTAAGAAAAGAATCCGAATTCGAATCGAAATAAAACTCGTAGACTGCAGTTTTTGCGTATTTTGTTTTTTATCATATCTTTTGATCCAGAAGTCCAAATAAGGCATATAATATGTCGTTGGAAATTTCTTGAAGTCTAATTTTTAATGCAATCAAAATAAGATTAAAATCTTTTGTAGATAAAAAGATATGGCCGAAATAGTAAAAGGGTGTCAGTTTTGGATAGAGTTTCGTATTCCTTTCATATCTTTTTCGTTATAGCTCGGAATTAATATTATAATATATCATTGGAAAGATAATTTCAAGATCTATCCAACCATATAAAATTTGGATAAAAAATATGAGGCACTAAAATAATATCTGACTGTCTTTGAACATCTTTAAATTCGAATAGAATTAGGACTTTAAAAAAGGAAAGTTTTATAAAAAAAAGAAAGTTTATATTTAAATCAAATTCCATGATCTTATCTTTTCAAAAAAGGATAATTAAGTTGTTTTAGAAACTTATAAAAGATTAATCAATCCTAATTAGTTTAGGAATAGGATTAAACCTTTGTACCCTCCTCATGATCATTGGGTCGTAGGTAGAATCCGATTTGGGTCCAGTTTAGTATTTTAGCCATAACTTCCTCATTATTCCTCGGAATTGGACTTATAATATATCGTTGGAAAGGTCTTTTCAAGCCCCATCCAACTACACCATTATTGGACCCTTATCATAGACCAAACTAAACTGGAACGGACGTTTTCATAAAATAGAGTGGGTTTTCGAAAACAGAAAGAAAAGAATTTTAATAAAAACTAACCGCAACACAAGACTTTTCACACTTTCACCTCATTCGATTATGGTTCGACACGAAAGGTATTCATCACTGGGTTTGGTTTTGGGGAGACACAAATGGGTGTCTACAGAAGCCTCGAACCCAGATTATTGAATACCTTTCACGTAGCTTGATTATCGAATAAAGTGAAAGTGTGAAAAGTCTAGTGTTGCAGTTATTTTTATTAAATATTTTTTTTTAGTTTTCGAGAATGTACTCTATTTATGAAAATAGCCAGTCCAATTTAGTTTGGTCCATGATAAGGGTCCAATAATAGTGTAGTTGGATGGGGCTCGAAAAGAGCTTTCCAATAATATATTATAAGCCCAATTTGATGAATAATGAGGAAGTTACGACCAGAATACTAAATTGGGCCCGAAACGAATTTTATATGCGGCCCAATGATCTAGAGGAGGGCCTATTAAAACTCCTAAAGTTGTTAGGATTAACTTTAATCTTCTAGAATAATCTAGAAGGTTCTTTTAAATTCTAATGGAGTTAGGATTGATAATTATTATTATTTAGTTTTACTTGGAATAAAATAAGTGTTTTTATCATAAATCCGATTTCAATTCGATAACATACGGAATTTACGACTTAATCATATTAAGGAGAGGATTCCGCGTACAAAACGTGTTTAAACTCTTAATCAGCGCCAGGCGTTAATGGCTGTCGCCTGGCGCTAATGTCCAGCGCCTGGAAGCCTGTCGTCTGAAGCTAACCCCCGTCATCTGGCGACATGAGGTATTTTATTTCGAATGCAAATTGATTTCTTTTCTATCGGTTTCCGGACTGTTTTTTCTATAAATAGGGTCCTAGACCTCCGTTTTCAAATCACCCAGAATTCTCTAATTCTCTCTTCTCTTTCATAAGCAATATAGCTTATTCTTTCTCCCTCTAGATTTTCTAACTAGAATTTTCAAACACCATACCGTATACATTAGTTCTAGAAACACCTAGCCAAATTCGAAGTTGCCTTCGCCCCAGACGTGAAAGGTTGATACTTTCTGACGGTTTGGTCCCCAAATCCAATTTCTAAACTCTTTTCCATTCTTTAATTTAATTCTTTGATTTATTGTTTTATTGAAGTTTACTAACGCGTGTATTTTGTTATTAGAAAGAGGTACGAGGCATCAAAGTAAGTAATTTAATTACTTATCTACTATTTCGATGTAGAAAGCATGCTTAGATATTATTAATTCCTAGTATCATTTTAGGATGTTTTAATTGCTTTCTAGTATCATGTTTAGGATGCTTTTTAATCTTTCTAATACCATGTTAGTACCATGTTAGGTTTAAAGCTTTGATTTTTAATGTTTAGTGACATGCTAGGATTTGTAATTAATCATGTTGGTATCATGCCAAGGATCTTGCTAATATTATTATGCTTTGAGAATATTTTTAATGATGATGATATTGTTATGATTGTTGTAATTAATATTATTGTTATTATGTTGCTTGATATGTTATTATTGTTATTGCTTGATCATGGCTTTTATGCAGGTTTAAAAGAAATTTGTACTTGAAATCACGCCTAATAAGATAATTAATAATTTGGTTTAGGCTAATATAATTTTAATTAAATTGATCGCCAATAATAGATTTATTTGTGCATTAATATTCAACCAACTAACATAGATTAAATAGTTTTAGGGTTAACCTAATGATTGTATGTTAGTCAGAAGGCGCACATGAATATGAGAAAAATAAAGTAGAGGCCGATTTTTAGGGCGGGTTCAATCTCTTTTAGGTTGGATTCATACCCTCATCCCCGAATATCCAGTCATGGTTTCAGATCACTGTGGAGTTAGCGATCTCATGAATCGTGAAGGGGTGTAACCTTCACCCAGTTAACGGTTTACAAGTTCCTAAAACTTGTTGGCGACTCTTTGCTCTAGCTTTCTTCCCTTTGGACGTCACCATGCTTAAGTGTATGATCATAGTGGGGTTCAAGTTTGAAATGCTTGATATATTCCCTACACGAAGACATAAATTAAATCTGTAATACCCTGTATTTTTATACGTATTTTATTTAAAATATGGATTTTGTAAAGGTATTTAAATAATTTTAATGTATAATTATGATATTTTAATTATTTATTCTATGTAAGTTTGAAGATATTTTAATAAAAGGAAAGTTTATTTAATTAATTATTTTATAAGAGTTGGGGTTTATTTTAGGAAAGTATGATTTTTTTTTTTAATAAGTTTTATTAGGGAAGGGAAACTCTTCGTATGACAAGGAGGAAACTCTTAGTCACATTTTTTTTTATTGCCTGTATAGTAGACAGCTGAAGCAATTTCTGTAGGACAGAATTAATACTCAAATGCAGTTCCATAATCTGGAGGAGTGCAATGCTTGGTGTTGGAAAGCAAAGAACAGATTCTGGAAGATAGTCTATCAGAGCTTGTGCACAGCTTTGGTTTATAACATCTGGCAGCAGAGAAATGAAGCAGTTTGGAAGGGAATAATCTATAGACCTGATATAGTTGTCAATAGATTTTGTCTTGATTTGTATAATAGGATTAGTGGTATAGCTACTTGTAAAATTAGAGCTAGTGAGCTAGGATGGATAAAGCAGATTTGCTTAGGGGCTTAGTAGCCTCAGTGTAATTGTTTGTGCCATTTTGTGATTAATAAAATTTGCCTTTTCTCAAAAAAAAAAAGTTTTATTAGGGAAGGGATTATGAAAATTAAAAGAGGAAAGTTTAGGGGAAAAGGGGTTGGTAGAGAAGGGGTATAACCCACTTATGAGGCAAATCAACTTTGCCCAGAGTGGAGAAAACCCAAAGCAAACCTCTCTCTCTCTTCTCCTTATTTTTCTTTCTTTCTCTTTCCCCTTCCCCTTTCTTTTTTTTTTCGGCTGCTCTTCCTCCCCTCCACCCCTGCCGACCACCGACAGCAGGTGGCCGCCGTTGCCAGCAGCCAACAGCAGGTGGCTGTCGTGCTTCTCCTTCCTCTATTTTGAGTATAAAAAAAAACTTAATCTTTATTGTTCTAATTTAATCTATGCTTAAATCTAATTGTAAATTATGAGTTTTGGGATTTGGTTTTGATGTTTGATTATAAGTTTTATATTGATTAATTTTCAGATTATGTTTTTAATTAAAAAGCCCCAATTTTTGAAACCCTAGGTTCTTGATTCATGAATAATTGAAGGATTTTGATGTATAATGGTTTAGATATTTGATTATAGTGTTTTAAGGCTTAATTACAGCAAGTTTTAATTAAAATAAAGTGCTGGAATTTTTAGTAGAGTATTTAAAACTAAGTTTCTTTAAGAAATTTCAATTACCCAATAATTGGAACTAAAGTATGATGTTTTAAATATAATTTCAGCTTATTTTGATTATTTATGAGGGGTTTTATAATAGTATATATTGTTGGAAATTTGTGTAGAGTGGATTTTAATACTCTTCTATGATTTTAAATTGTAGGAGACTTTAAAGTGAGCAATTTTTATTGGTCGTGGCGATTATAAGATCGTATTCAAGGTACGTTCGCGTACTTAGCATATTTTGGTGATGTAGTATCATGCTAGTCTTGATTTAAATCAATTACAATTAAGTAGTATTATGCTAAGGTCTATGTTTGGAATTGTGAATTAGTGGTTGGGTGATTGAATTGTGAAGCATGATTTATTTGTGATGGTTTATGGATTGGAAAATTATATTTTGGCATGATTATATGGACTACAATTTTATTTATGGCATGTTAGAATGCAGGTTTAATTAAACTACATGTTTAATTTGGCTTGGAATATTGAAAAGGAATTTTATTATGGTTCATATAATTTTTATTGATGCTTTAAGCATGAGAAATGAGCTATATAAGTGTCTATGTACACGAGGAATAAATTGTATTTTGGTGCCTTTGTGCACTTAAGGTGTTTTTAACACCGAGTGATAGGATTTGTGGCGCTTTATGCGTTTAAGGTGTCTTTGACACCGAGGTAGAATTAAAAAGGGTTCAACATTAAATATTATGTGGTCACTAATTATTCAAGAATTAAATTGGTAGGTTTGTTTGATTGAATAATTATTGTTGATTGAATTATTATGCTTTGAGAGTCATCACCAAGTCTAAAAATATGTAAATGCGTAAAGTGAAAGAGATTACGCACCAAAACTCTTGGAACGTATATACCTTGAATATGAACATATGGAGGGAGTTATGTGACTTTATAGTTGATCATAACTTTTAATGGAGTACAGGACGCTGTACATTCTTTTTTATATTTATTATGAGCTTGAATTCCGCCACCTATGTGTGGTTTTGTGCTGGCACGGTTAGCTCCCGTGTCAGTTAACCTCAATTTATTTGGGGGAGGTAGAGTTGAAAACCCATTCGATGCGTGATTAACGCTAAATAAATTATTTAGTGGTCTAGTTGAGAAATCTTGTTGAATGTTGTGTGTGCTTGTAAATAGGTGCATTGAGGTAAGTGTGTGTTGATAGGTGAAAGCATGTTAGTGTGTTCATTTACGCTTACGCTTATGACCCATTTTTAATGGAGAGTAGTGGAAACAAGTGAAGATAAGCTTTTCAGGTATTGAAGCATATTCATGACGGGGCATGAGTGATGAGCGAATCATGCTAGTTTTCATTAGTTTACGATGTGTTTTATGGTTTGATTATTATGATATTATTTATATGTGCACTAACGCAAGGATTTGGATTTGGTTTGGTTTTAATAAGGGCCTTTATTGGTTCCAAGTTGTAGGTTGACTTTTATTTGACTACGTTTGACTTTGGTTTTAACTTTACTTTCGTTTGGTTGACTCTGAGCTGACTTGTTTTGGACAGTTTTTAATTTTAAGTCTTCCACTGTGTATCTTTGATAGTTGCCCTAGCCTTTTTCACGATGGCGGTAAAGTCTTATATATTCCTAAATCGTAATTTTTGAATAGGTATTTAAAGGAAAGGAATTTATAGGGTGTTACAAAATCCTTCACTTTAAGAAGAATTATTACCAGTGATAATCTTCATACCTTTACTTGCTAGCATGATATGTTATTATATCTATTTAGAACTATGTGATAAATGTGTTGGATGTTCTGTTGTACAATATTCAAAATTTTAGTAGAGCTACTTTGATTTAGCAAGGGAACGGTAATAGAAATGTAAATGTCTACATTTTAAGTACTTATTGAGATGAAATTGAATAAATTAAACAAGATAGCACACTTGAAAAAAAAAAAAATAACTACTTACACACAATTATATATTCTGTAATTTTTGTACTCCATTTATATTTAAAATTAATTTAGAATACTTTGCATTAAATTATAATGTTTGAATTCCAAATAGGTAAAACAAAAAGAAATGAAGTAAAAGATGGCTTTAGATATTGAAATAAACATAACTTTTTATTATAGGAGCATGTCTAAAAGAACAATTTAAGGTTTATAAATGTCCATGCACTATTTATAAGAATTTTGTTTTTTTTTTTTTAAACATTATAAGAATCATGTTAAACGTTTTATAAAGTAGGGAAATATAAAATATAGTTAGTTAGGATATATTTAATTCTTTGTAGGAGAGAAAAATAATAATAAAAAAATATCTCTTTTGTGTAAAAAAAAAAAAAAAAATTACATGTGAATTGAGACGTTTTACTTACACAAAACGAGGAATTTATGTTAATTTACTTTTGTCATATTCGAGTTCAATTTAGGGTTCAAATGACCCCCAAAACCTTTAATGGAATATTTTAAAGCATGTAAATCGAGATTAAAATCTAAAACACTAACTCCGTTAACGGCTATATAATAGCAAGGTCACTATATGGTTACTAATTGTATTAGAGGGTTACAGTGTGTAACTTTCCAAAAAAGGGGCACAACTTGTTAAAGTCAATAGCAAAGGGTTACTAAGTAGAAAAACCCTTTTTATTTATTTATTTATTTATTTATTTATGTAAGGTGCAATTTAGTAATTTAATTACAATTTTAAATTGGAATAAAGGACATTAAACTGGTTTTGTGTCACTAGTAATGCACTTACCTTGCCTTGGTCTTAGGTTCAATCCACTAAACAAGCATCTTTTTATTTTTTCTTTTATATATATATATATATATATATATATATATATATATAACTAAAAGTCCCCTTTCAAATTAAAATTTCAACAATCGTTATTGTTCTCTATCTTCTTATTTTTCTAAAATTTTGTATAACATTTACTTTTAGACCTTTTCCAATGGTGAGACTTGAGTGAGTTTTTTTTTTTTAAGAGAGAGAGAGTATTTTTTGCAAGGATACCAATAAAGTGGTACTCCCTCCGTGTTTTTTTAAGTGTTACAGTTTGACTGGCACATAATTTTAGGCAATTTAATTGACTTAAATAAAATAAGAGGTAAGATGGGTAGTTGAAGTATTAAAAAATTGTAAAAGAAAGATAGTGGAGTTAATGTTTTATTGAAAAATAATGAATGTGAGAGGAAAAATATAATAAAAAAAAGTAGTAGTGGGTTTGGGTGGGGACCATGAAAGGAGAGAGATATATTATTTAGCCATTTGCCAAACAAGAAAGTGTAACACTTATTAAAACACGGTCGGATTAGGTAAATGTAACACTTATTAAAACACGGAAGGATCGGAGTATTTAAACTTAGCAACTCCAAAAGAAAGTTGTTAAGTTTAGATACTGGACATTTGACAAAAAGTGTGGGCCCTTGTCAATATTATAATATATTTTATAATTTATTTAAGTTTTAGTTTTATTTTTTTAAATAAAAAAACTTATAATATGATTTGGTGGCCCATAAATTGAAAGTGACATTAGTATACTTTAAAAAGTCTCACCATTGAAAAATTAGAGTTCACATAAATTGTTAAATTGAGAAGTGGGTTGGATATCTATCACCATTGAAGGAAAAAAAACAACTCATTATGTATTTCAATATTCAAAATTAAGTCTTACCATTTAAGATGGTCTACAATTAATCTGAAATGGATGGAGTATTTTTTTATCGCAGTGTTGGCCCATTGGCCTAATTAAAATTACAAAAATAAATTGAGTTATACACTTTAATTATTAAATAATTGTGTTGTTGGTGTGGCCTATGTGGTAAGCCATGTCTCCATTGAAATGACAATAGGTGAAAAAGTTGGGGGTTTCATGTAAAGAAAAGAAGTCAAAGTGGTTGACAATGTGATATCAACCCATAAAAGTTGTTTTGGATGTATGCATGTACAGTGAAACTTCCACTACAATGTAGGGTTTAGCTTCTTCCCACTTTCGCTAAATGCTCTAAGCTACTTGCTCGTTATTTTACATACATTTGAGGCAATTATGAAAACGACATACACTAACTTCACGTTTTGGAACTACTCAAATTTTTTTTTAGTTGTAATCTTGTTGAGCTTTGAGCAAACCCACGTATGAGTGAGTATTATCCCATATTCTATCTTTAACTAGTGTAAAAGTAAGAGTAAATATTGGATGTGTAATACTCTATAAAAAAAATTGTATCCACTTTATAGAGTCTAGGATTACTTTCTTCATTGCTATATAATTTTGAGGTGCAACCTCTTTAAAATTTTCAACTAGACACTCGTGGCAAATGTGGTTTAGAGCCTTTTTTATGGTATTAGAGCTCAAGTTGGGTTGAGTTGTGATCTGGTATCAAAGTCTAATTAAGAGGAAATGTTAAGGTTATGAACAAACCCACATGTGAGTGATAATGCTGTCTCACGTTAAGTGATTTGAAAAAAAGAAAAAAAACATTATGAACTTTTTAGTTATGTAACAATACATTTCATTATAAATTTGTTTTAATACGTTTTTTTAAAAAAAAAAAAAAAACAAAGGTCAAACTTAACGTATAAATATTGAAATAAAATTTCACTGTGTCAATTAGTTTTGGTCTTTTGGATAGAGGGAGTGTGTATGTATTAGTGTAATGCTTCATTCATACAAATAAAATTGATCAGACAAAGTATATGAAAATTATAAGAATAATTATAAGTCTTATATCAATAATTATAAGACTCTCTTTTTATATGAAAATTTTACAGTGGTCGTCTGAAATATGACTATCATAATATTTTAATGATTATATAGTTCATAATTAACGTATTTTTATCCAAGTAATTAATTATATTACTCTATTTTTGCTGTAAAATATTATTATCAACTTTTTTTAATTAATCAAATTTTTAATTCAATCTGTTTATTAATATTCAATTGTTATAATTTTTATTTATTTATAATTAAAGATATAATCAGTCAAAACACATTGACATACATATACAAAGAAAACATTTTATTTATTTAAACACAAAAAAGTATTGTTTATGTTCCCACTCTCCCTTATAAGAAAGTTTCATTTCACTATCAATCATTCTTTCAATTTAAAATTATTTATTCACATGCATGTAATCATTCAAAACTTCATTAGACAAAAATCATGCAACTTTGGGTTAGTTTTATTACGGAATAATAACAAACAATCCCACATTCCCACAAGGTCCACAGGTTGCCTAATATATAAACGAAATTCAAAAGGGTCTATTTTAAAGTCAATATCAACATCAAATTATCAATATCAATACCTTTCTCATCGTTTTAGTAATACAAACATTAAATTACAAAAAAAATTTGATCTGCTGTTTTATTTATTTATTTATTTTCTTTCATATTATTTTTTTATATGTGCATCAATTTTAATTTTTATTTAGACATCTCTTATTTTTCACCATGCAACTCACTCTTTTTTTTTTTTTTTTGAATTATTTTCCCTCTCATAATCTTTACATTTAAATAAATTATTATCCCACTATCTCTATTCTATATTCCCTCGATATTTTATTATTTGCTCCATTACTCTTGACATAGAGTATTAGGAGAAATATAATGCGTAGTATAATGTATTAAGTTATGATGGAAGATCTAATGAAAGTGGGGTTAGTTATAAAATTAAAAATCTGAAAGAGCGAAATAAAGTGAGTATTACCTCCATTACATATTATTTGCAACAATTATACATTTTTCCTCTCTATTTTATGTCAAATCGTTGCAAATAATATGTAACGGAAGTGGTATGTATGTTGGTTATGTTTTTTGAAACAAACGACATTTTGTCAAAAAAGGGAAACAAAGAAGTTTTATTCACAACTAGAGATTAGGCAATCTTTAGGTTAGACCACTTTTAGATTGTGAGAATAACCAATCCAAATCAAATTCTTAAGATGATGAGGAAGATGAGATTTGTTCAATTCTAGTCACTAGTTTAGGTATAGATAGGATGAGCAATAATAAATCAATTCAATCCATCCTTATCAAGTTAGACAATGCAAATATACATGGTATGGGCTATGACTCGAGAAAAGATTTGAGAAGTGGCAACATTTGCACTTGTCCTCTACCCTACTACATTGCTCCATGACAATATCTATATTCTACTTTAAAATTATCCAATTCACAATTCACAAATTAATTAAGTATATTAGATTAGTCCATAATCATTAAAACAACTCATAAGTCATTATTGTTAAAATAAAAGAGCTCATGCTCCCATACAAGTAATATTTGATGATTCATACTCAACAGACAAAATAAATTAAAACATTAACACAAATTTTTTAAATAGCTGGTCACATCGTATGGTCGAGGTTACCTATTTTAAGGGTAACCTTTAACCGACCAAGTAATACCTGATCGATCAAATAAGAAGGTTCGAGTAATCCCTAACCAAATAACCCCAATAAACTTCTGACTAATTGAATAACCCCTGAATAAGTAACTCCGGCTACATAGAAAATGTGCTAAAATATTTGATGGTTGAAAACCTCACGATTAGCTAACACGTCGAAGGCCTATCTAACATCTATGGAGCCTGCAAGTGCTAGCCATAGATAAAATAGCGGTTTGGACTATACATTAACCGATTAGTGATTATTCGTTTGTCAAATAAGACTATATGAAAGACACGAGCAAAATCAGTATAATAATTTACCAATTATACGTTGGAAATTGGGGGTCCATTGACAAGAAACTTTGCCTGGTTTGTCAGTTTGAAGAGACACCATATGATCGCAAATTATTAGCCGAGGACAAGTTATATTTTTGTAAATTTATGAAATATTACAATCATATCACAAGTAAAGGATAAAGAAGTATTTCAATTCTATTAGGCTGGCATATGTTGTGAGAGTGTTCATTGATTGATGATAAGGTAAAATATGGGACCATCATTTAACTCTAGCCATGTTTCATGAAGTGTGATTCATGCATGAACTTATATAGTTACATGGATACATACAAAGATACTATGGAACTTGAAGATATTTAGTGGTAGATTTTTTTTAATTTAATTTATTTATTTATTTATTTATTTTTAAACGAGATAGTGGTAGATTTAACTACAACTGATTCGATAGATTACATTGTGATTAATTTTCCTTAAAACTTTTGCCAATCTAGTTTACCAATAACTAGGGTCTGTTCACAATTACTGAACTGAATTGAACTGATTAAAGCTGAACTGAACTGAACTGAAGTGATTGGAGCTGAACTGAACTGAATAGAGCTGAAATGAATATTTTATAAGAGAAAAAAAATTAAGAGCTGAACTGAATTGAACTGAACTGAACTGAACTGATTGGAACTGAATTGAACTAAACTGAACTGAAATTAAGCAAAAGTGAACAGGCCCGTAGTGTTCCCTTCGAGTGTTATGATCTCAAGTTTAAAACCTAAAACCTTGATTAAACTAAAGTATTACTTCCATTATTCTCTTAAATATTCAATGTGGTGCTTAGGTTTTTAGATGTAGATATAGTGATTACAGTCAATCGATGATAATAACATGGCTCTTGTCAAAATTTCTCAGCTAGCTTAGCTTAATGTAGATTAATCTTTCATATTCTGGAGGAAACATTATTATGCATTATAAATCAGTCATAAATATCTATATATAAGCTATAAATTTATAGAAAGCTATAACAATTACTCCGTATTATTTTAAATTTTCAGCGCATCTCATAATCAGATAGTGTGATTTACAATATTTTCACATCTTTCTAAGTAAAGACCTTCGTAATCACACTTCAATCCGATTGAACTTAATTTTTTCATTTATATATAAACTCGACAAATAATTAACATAAAATGTCGATGGTCACGTGGTGCACCCGTATATGGTATCCGCATTGGTACTGTATATATGTCGCCTGGTATCATAAAATTAAAATTGGATATTTTCACCGTTGAAAAGCCAGTGCTTACGCATGTGATTTACCCTTCACCTGCACCTGCTACTCTTCCTTGGATTTTGCGCCTTTGAATTTTTATGCTTTGATTTCCACAAAATTCCCTTCGATAAATCCCCATTATTATTTCATTAATAATTATTCCCCCATCTCTTGACTTCTATTACTTGTAGTACTTTTTTTTTTTTTTTTTTTTTTTTTTTTTTTTTTTTTTTTTTTTTTTTTATCAATTTTTGTACTTAATTAACATTTTTATTCATTTAGTCATAGGTCTATTCCTCAATTCCCATATTCAAAAAGAATAAAACAACTAATCAAGGACTGTAATTCTGTACTAGACTTTATTATAACGAGAAAGTTATTGTTTATTAGGGTGTTACTAAAAAAATAATGCTTGTCTTAAGTTTAGCTCTCCTTCCTCTATAAGTGTTGGCACGTAACTAAGTTTGTCTTGAATATCGTGATGAATATAATATTTGAGTGCGTAAAAGTAAAAAATGTACATTATTATAGTAAAGAAAGAATTCAACTTAACCAAGTGAGAACTAGACACTTAAAATATACTCCATTCTATAATATTGAAGTTGTTTTAAACTTAAAATTGTCCTCGGCTCCTCAAATTATACGCAATCACAATTCACAAGTATTTAATACTCGTGAGGAGACAATTTAAGGTGAAATAACAAAAGACTTGCAAGTAAAGTTACAATAATCCATCAAATTGATCAAAAAGTTTGGTTGTTTAAAGTACTTTTTTGACTTGAATGACTTGTATCCACCCGACACAAGATGAGACATTTTAGGTTGAAATAAGGTAAAACAACACCCAATACCCTAATTGACACTCCCTCCGTACTCTTTTGATAGTTGCTTATGGGCAAATTTTAGTTCCAAAATGTTCACTCATTTGCTTTTCCCAACAACTATTAATATTAATTTTTTATCAAAATTCCATCCAATTTGCAACAATACTTGTGCAAATTTAAATTTCACATGTAAATTTTGTTTTCCTCATTTACTTTTTTTACATACCCAAGATCAATTTACTTTTTCAATATACTTTAACTATTCTTATTTGTGTTTATTAATTCCCATGAAAAATGCCCATAAAAGACTATCAAAAGGGGACGGAGGGAGTATAACTATTAGTGGCACTGTGGTACCCTTAATTGTTTGTCCTCGAGACATTTTTTACTTTGTTTATTTGTTATGAATAAATGAAGTTGATAAGTTAAAAATATAAAAATTCGACGGGACAAAATAATTATCGGTATTATAGTCGCAATAACATTTTACATATTCATTCGTTTGTTTATATGTGAATTCACTCACTTTTATCTGTAATTTAAATATGGTAAAATTATTAAAATTTGACGTGATAAGTCTTTACACAAAAAACTTATGAATAATACTCCGCTTATGAATAATACTCATACAATAGTTAAACAGTTGTTACTACTGTACAGTATATGAAAACAAAGTGTTAGAGATAATATCGGAAAATAAATATATGTGTGATATATTTTTCGTATTGATCTTATTAGGAGAATAATATATTTAGGAATATATTCTCTAAATATCCTAACATAAATATCCTAAATATATTATTCTCCTAATAAGATCTATAAGGAAAATATATCACACATATATTTATTTTCCGATATTATCTCTAACACAAAGGAAACATCTACCAGAGTATAGAGCAAGTATTCAAAACGGCCAAAAATGACAGAGATGTAAAGACAGCGGAGTAGAGTAAAATGGAGTGACCAAATAAATGAAAGACAACAAATTTTAACAAAACGAAGCCCAACCCAAAATTTGCCGAAAGCCTAATGCCAGCTCCCAAGTACCCAACCCAAAATTGGCGAAAGGCCTGATGCCCTCAAATCCTAAACCCAAAACATGCACATATTGTTGGGCATAGTGTTTCGATTTTGTGGCTTAAGATGTGACGCTATCATGCAATTGGCTTCAAATGTCTTTTTTTTTTTTTTGTTGTTGTTGTTGTTGTTGTTGTTGTTGTTGTTGTTGTGGTGTGAAGACTCAAATGTTGGTTATATACTTATTAAGGACTTTGTGTTATAGCGATTTTTTATTTTTATTTTTTTTTGTTTTGAAAGCAACTACTTAAAAGGACCAATAAAGAAAATCACGAACGCGAGCCTTCCCCGCCAACCAATGCGCCGGAAACACCCAAAGCCTAGGAACATTATGAATTCTGCAAGTCTCAACCGAAGCCAAGAGAGTCTGAATATCACGAATTAACCAGCAGAGCGAAATGTCATCACGCTGTTTGTGGGCCAACAACAGACAAAGAGGCTCACAATCTGAGAACACAAGGATTCTACGAAAACCCTTTGAATATGCATGACGTAAAAGGCCTGCAGCTCAGAATGGAAGGCTGAAGGCGAGAGAGATGCACGGGCCCCACCCCTTGCACTGTAGGCGAATCACAGTCGCTGAAAATCCAACCCGCACCTGACTAGTTGTTAGAGGAAGACCACGCTTCGTCACAGACCAGACAAATATCAAATCTAGACGATAACTCACCAATAAGAGTGACCACAAAACCCGAAGCAGGGGGCTGCAGCCGAAGAATCCCTAGGCAGACGACTACAAAACTCTTAAGCTTGATGGCCCCGATCAGTCCATTGGGAAGCAAGAAGGAGAATGTCATCTGGAGAAACTACCTGATGTCAAAATTGGATATTGTTACGAGAAAGCCAAATAGCCTATAACATAGTGAAGAACGAACCAAATTCTCCCAATCTTTAGTAACCCTCAGCAGAGAAACCATTGAGGAAAACCAAAGTAGAAATGGAAGGCAAAGAAGACCTGCACGATTAAACTGAAAGGGACTTCGGACCCATAACGAGACAATAAAGTCGCAATCCATGAACAAATGGTGCACCGTCTCCTGCTCCTCCTGGTGGCAAAAACAACAAACAAAATTAGTAGGCAGACCACGAGCAACTAGGATAGCAGCCACCGGATGACCAGCCTGAATAAATTTCCAGCAGAAGATTTTCCATTTTAGGAAGCAAATGAAGACCCCAGAATTTCCCCCACCAAGAAGAGGGAAGTGGCTCCCTAGAAAGGCTACTGGAAGTCTGCATAAGCAAAAGAGTGTAAGCAGGTTTCGTTGTTAATTTGCAATATATATATATATATATATATATATATATATATATATATATATATATATATATATATATATATATATTTACTTATTTTACAATTTTTAGATATTTTTTGCCTTTAGTTTGAATTTTTTCTGAAAATTTTCAATTGTTGTGTAGGTGTGTGAATTTTACTTCATCATAATTAAAATGATTGTGTGTTTAATTAAGATCACTCGTGAGAAAGTTATCTAACCCCTCAGGAGTGGTTTCATATTCTATTCCTACTTTAGCTAGAGCATCCATTACTGCGATTCTATGCTCGTGGGATGTAGCTAAGAGTTTCCATACATTCATCTCGACCTTAGTCTTTTTAAGTTATTTGACAACATCGTTGTCTTCTGTCATAGGTATGGGAACTTGTTGAGTAGTAGGAATAGGTTTTGCGGTGATGGGAGGTTGCATTCTCCCAGATCTTGTGAGAACGTCTATGGGTGAATCTTCTTCATCCTAATTATCGTCTGCTGGATATATTGTTGAAAGTGGAGGTTCTTCCATATCCTTGAGGTAAACGTCCTCATCATCACTCTCCCAAACTCCGTTGATGCTAGTATCTTTTTCTTGTGGAATTTGGACCAACTTCTTTCTATCAATCAATTTTTGAATTAAATCCTTGAATTTAAAACCATGTTCTATGGTATGTCCTCTTGATTGATGATATAGACAATAGAACCAATCTGTCCTTTTCAATAATTTAAATGGTATCGGTTCGAGAGGTTTGATCTTGCCACTCTAGGATAGCATTTTAAACATATTTGCATATGAGATCCTAATTGGGTTATAGGGCTTGGTGCTCCTTTTGGGTGTTTCAACTACTTGGAGTGAAAATGGCTTCCTCTTAGTAGTCTCTATGGGTGTCACCTCTTTATTGACATGCTCACTTTGTTTTAGCTTTGCGCGTTCAAGAGCTTTGCGATACATGTCTATTACTTCCCTTATTGTATTTATGAGGATCAAAACCTCTTCTCTAGTGGCAATTTGTTGACCTGGAGCCCAATCACTCATGGCATCGAAAAAGGTTTCCTCCTCTTCTTCGATAGCATGAGTTTCTTCAATTGGTCTGATAAGAGATGATGGGTCAACATGGTTTTCCTCATAAAAAATGACCAAGGAGTCAGAAAGTGGTGCATTATTGATACTTAATTTCTTGCTTGCAGGAGGCAATGGGAGTTTATTGCTATCAATTAAGTCTTGGATAACTTCCTTTAGCTTTCAGCAATTCTCAGTAGGGTGGCCCCTGCCTTGATGATATTTGTAGTGTGCATTGGGGTTCCAACTAGCTGTTCTCCTTTCGACTGGTGGTATTTATAAGGAATGGGTGCGTTAAGGGTTTTGAGCATTCTGCCGTAGCCGGTGTTGCACACATCGGAATGGGTTGCGCGCAACATCCCAGCGCAAGTGATTGGCAGCACAACTGAATATCTTGCGCGCGGTATTATGGTAAGATTCGATTTCATATTTTTATAAAAATCTAAATATTCTGTAAGCGCATCACTAGCAGTTGCGCTAAACGTTGCGCGCAACTTACTCATTGAGATGCGAGTGGATTTTTCTGGGGCAGCATTTATTTTTAACCTAGGTGCCTCTAAATCCGTCATTTTTAGGTCTTAAGCTCGGGCTTAAGCCTAATTATAATCGAGCTTAGTTAATTGGACCATATTTCATTTGTTTTCTGGGTTAGGCTAGTCATTTTTGTGTTCTCGTGATCAGTTATCCAGAAGTTTTCTTCACGTTGATCCAACACGAAGATGGTTTTATTTATCATCATTGCACTTCCTGTCGGGACATGCGGCAAAAAAAGTAGATGTCTACAATATGCATATGTGATAATGCTAATTAAATCGCAAGAATACAATTCAAGAATTTTTCAAGTCTCATCCACTCATCTATCTCAATTAAATACCGATCACTCAAATCGACAAATAACAGAGAATCCTCCACGTTGGAGTCGCCAAATTATAGGCGTCATTCGAAGTGCGCTGACGTTAAGCATGTGTGAATATGCTTGGCACTCTTAGGAAGTGGGAATTGACTTATATAATTAGGGACAACGATTAGGGACAAGGAAAGTAGGGAGCCGCCAACAAGTTTTTAAGGAACTTGTAAACCGTTCATGGATCATTTAAGGCAACCACGAATAAAGAAACAACGATAGATAACAATGATTGACCCGTGAAGGTTACACACCATTTCATAATCCATGAGATTACTAACTCCATATGGTTCGGAACCACGAAAGGAGGATCAAGAATGATAGTACGAAGTAAGCCATGGAGTCACATTCGTCCGTATTGGCCTCTACTCGATTCTTATGTGAAAAGTATTCCTGCGATCTCAAAGGCATGTAAACAAAGATTTAATTTGCTCCAAACTATTATTAGGTTAAATTGGTTGAATATTAATGCAACATATAATTCTAAAATATTAGTGATCACTTGATCAAACAACAAGATTACAAAGGAACTTAAACCGGTCGTCCAAATTATCTTATTAGGCGTGAATATCAATTACATGTTCCCTTGAAACATGCAATATGGTGATCATAAATAATAATAGAATCAATATTAAAATTGGAAGTAATTTAACAATAAAAGCGTTAGTTAAATCAAATAATAACAAAACCCTAATCATGATACTAGCAATAAAAATAATAAAAGTAATCAAGTGAATTAATTACTCACGTTCCGCGTTTCCTTGAATTGCTACATCATGAATAAATTGTTAGTAAAAATTCAATAAATAATAAATCAAATTAAAATAATTAAACTAATGATAGTAGAGTTGATTTGGTCCAAACACTCAGTTAATTTTACCTTTTCACGCCTTGGTTTAAGGATGGAACCTCGGGTCAAGTACGAACTCTTTGGAGTGCTTAAGGGATGTATGATGGAAGAATAATGAGGCTAGTGTTCAGGCTAAGAGGGAGAAGAGAATGATTTTTGGTGTAGGGAGAGAGAGAGAATGATTTTTTGTGCCCCGAAACTGTAGAAATCAGGTTCGTATTTATAGAGAAAAAGACTAGGGTGATGCATGGAACCCTAGAAGTGATGTGCCTCAAAGAAAGAACCCTAGAAAAGAACTGTTTCACGCTGCAAAATATCGTGAGATGGTACAGAGTGCCGTGACATGTCACTACACACCGTGACGTGGCAAATTCAGTTATTAGGCGTTTTTAAAACTATGATAACTTTGGTCTGTAACTTGGAATAAGGCTTATAATATATCGTTGAAAAGCTTATCAAGTCTATTTTATAATTCAATTAAAATTAGGTCAAAATATTTTGTAGATTTCAAGATATGGCCATTTTAGTGAAAGGGTGTTGGTTTTGGGTCAAATTTAGTGTTTTGCTCATATATTCTTCGTTTTGAATTGGAATTGGGTTTATGATTTATCATTGGAAAGCTTATTGAAAGGCTTATCCAACCAAATAATATTTGGATCAAAATAATAGGGCCACAAAATCAGTTTAGCTCGGTTTTGTGATATTGACGCAAAAAGAGAAAAAATATTTTACGGTTTGGGGAAAATGGGCTAAGAATTGGGTTGGTTTATTAACTGTATTGGATTGAACATGGATTTAAGCATTCCAAAGATAAATAGTCGACCTAACCAATAATGGCAGCTGTAGGGAATATTTCAAGCACTACCCCAAACTTGAACCCCATTGTGATCATACACTTAAGCATGGTGGCGTCCAAAGGAAAGGAAACAAGAGCAAAAGAGTCGCCAACAAGTTTTAGGAACTTGTAAACCATTCACAGGGTGAAGGTTACACCCCTTAACGATCCATGAGATCGCTAACTCCAATAGGTCTGGAACCATGACTGGTGTTCGGGGATGAGGGTACGAATCCAATCTAAAAGAGATTAAACCCGCATTATAAAATACTTTATTCTACTCGTATCTATGTGCGCTTTCTGACTAACATGCAATCATTGGATTAACCCTAAACTTGTTTAATCTATGTTGGTTGAATATTAATGCACAAATAAAACTATTATTGGCTATCACTTGAATTAAAATCATATTAGCCTAACCAAATTATTAATTATCTTATTAGGCGTGATTTCAAATACAAATTCCATTTAAACATGCATAAAAGGCTTGATCAAGCAATAACAATAATAACAATCAAGCAACATAATCATAATTAACATCATAATCATATCAACGCTAAAGCATAATAATAGCAAGACTCAGGCAGGATACTAACAAGATTAATAACAAATTCTAGCATGTCACTAAGCATCAAAGATCAAAGCTTTAAACCTAACATGATACTAACATGCTATTAGAAAGAAGTAATTAAAGGGCATCCTAAACATGATACTAGAAAGCATTAATAACATCCTAACATGTACTAGGAATTAATCAAATCTAAACATGCTTTCTACATTGAAATAATAGATAAGTAAACAAATTACTTACTTTAAAGCCTCGTACCTCTTTTTGATAATAAAATACACGAGTTAGTAAACTTCAGTAAAAATAATAATAAATCAAATAATTAAATCAAATAATTGAAAAAAAGAGTTAAAAAGTTTAGACTGGATTTGGGACCAAACCCTCAGAAATTATCAACCTTTCACGTCTAGGGCAAAGGCACCTTCGAACTTGGCTAGGTGTTTCTAGAACTAATGAGTGCGGTATGGTATATTTTGAAAAGGCTAGTTTAGAAAGACTAGAGAAAGAAAGAATAAGCTATATTGCTTAAGAGAGAGAAGAGAAGAATTAGAGAATTCTGGATGATCAAGCTTGTTGATGATTGAAAAAGGGGAGATATAACCTCTATTTATAGGAAAAAAGAGGGTCGAAGAATTAAGAAAAGAATCTGAATTCGAATCGAAATAGAATTCGATGGACAACAGGTTTTTCGGATTTTGGTTTTATCATATCTTTTGATCTAGAAGTCCAAATAAGGCATATAATATGTCGTTGAAAAGATATTGAAGTTTATTTTCCAACCCAATTAGAATCAAATTATAATATTTTGTAGATAAAAAGATATGACCGAAATAGTGGGACGGTGTCAGTTTTGGATAGAGTTTTGTATTTCTTTCATATCTTTTTCGTTATAGCTCGGAATTAATATTATAATATATCATTGGAAAGATAATTTCAAGATCTATCCAAGCATATAAGATTTGGATAAAGATTATAAGGAACAAAAATAAAATCTGACTGTCTTTGAACTTCTTTAAATTCGAATAGAATTAGGATTTAAAAAAGGAAAGTTTTAAATAAGGAAAGTTTTTATTCAATTCAAATTCCTTAATCTTATCTTTTCAAAAAGGATAATTAAGATCTTTTAGAATCTTATAAAAGCTTATAATCAATCCTAATTGGTTTAGGAATGGGATTAAACCTTTGGACCCTCCACATGATCATGGGTCGTAGGTAAAATTCGGTTTGGGCCCTGTTTAGTATTTTGGCCATAACTTCCTCATTATTGATCGGAATTGGGCTTATAATATATTGTTGGAAAGGTCTTTTCAAATCCCATCCAACTACACTATTATTGGACCCTTATCCAGGACCAAAATAAACTGGATTGGATGTTTTTATAAATAGAATACGAAAAAAGAGTATTTTCGAAAACAAAAAGAAGTATTTTTAATAAAAATAACCACAACACTAGACTTTCACACTTTCACTTCATTCGATTATCATTTGACGCAAAAGGGATTCATCACTGGGTTTGGTTTTGGTGAGACACAAATGGGTGTCTACAGCGGCGAAAGGTTGTTCATCATCGGGTTTGATTTTGGGGAGACATTTTTAGATGTCTACAGTGGGGTAGTTGGAGTATTAAAATACTACGAAAGAAAGCTAGTGAGACCATAAGAAGTAATATTAAAATATAGAGTAGCTTTTTGCTAAAAAAAGAAGTGTAACACTTATAAAAACTCGACTGTATTAGGTAAGTGTAACACTTATTAAAACACGGAGGAAGTATAGACATATAGTTAGTGGTATGGGTATACATTTAATTGTAATTAGGGGAGTAAATGATAATAAAAAATAGTGTAGGGGAATAGAAGAGTGAGCAAGGCTATGGAGTATTTTCTGCTGGAGTTTAATTCTCATTGATCTTGTAGTACTCTTCATCCACAAGGAGCGGTGCTCGATCTACTGGAGGTGTGAATTTTATGGTAAGAATTTATTCAGAGTTTATATGATGAAAGGTAGTAAAGTCGAAGGGCAACGAAATATTTTCATGCAAGGGTGGATCCAGAATTTATTTATAGACTGGACCGAAGTTATAAAGTATTTCAATTAATAAAGCCATAAAGGAATATATATGAGTTTAAGAAGTCCACACGAAAAAAAAAGTGCAAATAAGGGGAATTGAACCCTTGACCTTCCAAATCTATGCATAAAGTAACTACCAACTAAACCAATTATAAAACTTACATATTTTGCACAAGATTTTTTATTTTTATGTATCAAAATCTGGGCATGGGGGGGGGGGGGGGGAAGGCCCGGGTAGGCCCCCCTAGATTCGCCTATGATTTCATGGTCTTCCAACATAGACAAATTCTTTGTTGGAGACGCAAACTTTCAACTCCAACCATTAAAAATGGTGAGTTATGTTGGAAATTGTCAGAGTTCGGTCGAAGTTGACGACGTTAATTGTTTGTCGGTGCTCAGCTATTATTAATTTTTTTTTTGAAACATAGGTATTATTATTTTGTATACAGTTATTATTGGTTTGTCTACTGTTATTCTTGATTTGTATTCTACTTTTTGGTGAATTACATACTACTCCCTCCGTTTTTAAATACTTGCTCCACTTTCCTTTTGCATCCGTTTTTAAATACTTGCTCCATTTCCTTATTTGGAAAGTTTTTATATTATTTAATTCATTTCTCTCAACTAGTGGGACCTAATTTTATTACTTTACGATTCTCCCTCATCCAAAATACATATCACTAACTCCACTACCTCTACATTTTATTACTTTTTCCGATTTCTTCTAAAACTCTGCACATGGAGAAATGAAAAAAGTATTTAAAAACTGAGGGAATATAATGCAATAAATTATGTTTGGTGAATTTTAAAAATTTGTTGGTGCTGAGTTATTATTGACTTGTATATTGTTATTATTGATTTTTGTACTGTTATAGTTGATTTCTATATTTTATACTGTTATTATAGAGTTAAATATCGTTATAGAAGAGGGAGACTACTTTTTTACAACATAGTAATTATCACGCAAAATCACATTTTTGCCCCTAGTATGGGCCCAACGAGCCCATACCTAGTAGTGGTATATACTACTCGTAAGGGTTGCTATTTTATTCCTAATCAATTCCCCGGATTTGGGGATATTCGAAGAGCTTTGGATGTTTGCTGGGAGGGAGATGCAGGTAGCACTGGAGCGAAGAAGGAAGTCTTTATTATATGGAAATACCCTAGAGTTGGATGGGTAAAATTAAACACCGATAGGGCTGCAAAAGGGAATCCTAGACAAGCTGGTGCAGGAGGTTTAATTCGAGGTGATGGAGGGGAGCTGTTTAAAGTGTTTGCTTCGAATTGTGGGGTGTGTTCTAATACCAAGGCTGAGGTACTGGGAGTTCTTAGGGAGCAGTGGCATGGAATGGAGGCCATCGTAAAGTGCAACTCCAATTGGACTTTGAAGTTATGGTCCGTATGTTGGTGGGGGATACTCCATCGAACTCTCCATATATTCACATCATCAAGAAGTGCTAGGCTCTTATCTTCCGTTAGGTTGGGAGGTGACGGTTAGTCATTGCTATAGAAAGGCCAGTTGAGCGGCAGATTAGTTAGCTAATTTTGGTGTCAATGCTGAGCGGAAGATAGTGATTTTTTGAAGCGGTTCCTAGGGATCTTCGGGCTGTTTTATTGGAGGATATGAGTAAAGTGGCTTGTTTAGTGCCTTATGCTACAGATTATTTAGGCATGAAGCTTAGGTTGTTTATTTTCTTTTTTATTTTTCTGTCTGTGTCTTAGTTTGTTCTTTCTTTATGTGTCGTTTTTATTTTTGTAGCTGTGTGTGGTTTCCTGCTTTGTATTTTTTTTTTGGGTTTGCCCCTCTTCTTCACAAAATATAAATAATAATAATAATAATAATAATAATAATAATAAATTTTGAATTCCCAACCTTTAATCTCATTTCTATTCCCAATCCTCTAATGCTCAAATTCCCCTTCCTATTTACCAAACGCCCCGTTTAGGGATGGCAATGGATCGGAGGTGGGTCGGGTGATGTGTCATCCGCCTCCATCCGCCAAAAATCCATCCATCACCCGAACCATCCATCACCTAATTTTCCTTCATCCACATCCGATCCATCCGTCATCCATGGATGAATCGGGTGGATCGGGTGATAATTCGGGTGAAATATATATATAAATACAACTTTGCACTTTAATAATTAAAATTGAGATTTGAAAAAAAAATGATCAATTAATTAAAACTTTTATACATCCTTCTAATACTCGTTCCTTTTTACTAAATTAAAAACAAATGTCAATTCCTAACACTACAATAGACATTAATTTATCAAAAAAAATATTTATTTTTTATTTTTTTATATATAAATTTAACGGGTGGATGGATAGGTTGGGTGATGGATCGGGTGATGGGTTGGTAAAAAACAGGTCCAACAGCATCTGTTCGCCCGCAATTTGGTAGCCCTGCTGTATCACTCCCATCCTTACACCTTGTCCACCGAACTCCCTCCTTCATTTCTCTCTCCTCCCCAAATAACTCACACTGGTGCCTCCATTTCTTGCTCATTTAAGGTATGCAATTGCATATCTCGTCTTTCACTGGTGCTTCGAGTTGCTATATCTCTTCTTGCTCGCTGCTCTCATGTTTAGAACCAACAATCTTGTTGCTAGACTGTTTGAACGCCAGACTCGTGCTTCTACTCCTGGCACCAATGTATGTTTTTCTCGCTTTAATTTTCATTTTACACTATTTTACTTTTGATTTCTGGTTTTTGTGTTTTAGGGATTATCTTGGAATTGTATATTATTCTTGTTTATACTACCCATGTGTTAAACTTGGCCTTTGAGTGAGAAATTCTGTGTTTTTGGTACTTATTGGAATGTCAATTGTTAATGCGTAAGTGTTTTGGATTGTGATCTAGATGTAAAATGAAGAATTTGAGTGATATAGAATTTGATTGATGATGAACTAAGTGAATTCTTTATGTGGGTATGTAACGCGTAAGACTTCAAATTGAATTATGGAAGTGCAGCAGAGGTTGGAGTTCTTTGGGTTAGTGTTTGAGAAAATAACCCATTTGTGAGTTCGGATTGATTTCCCGCGTCAATGAATAATATATAAGACTGGTGGGCTAATCCACTTATAATAATTGACGGTCTTGATATCTTGTATGTGATCAGACTCTCCTCCGAAGTTGACATGCCTAAAGAAGTAAAGTTCCCCTTAATATTTGTTAGGTAGCCTAGTCTTTGATCTTTGTTATTCTAGAAATAGCTGTTTGCTCATATGTTCGGCTGCAAATTTGTCATATTGAATCATTTGGGTTTTGTTTTAAGCATCTAACAGTAACTTTATTTATCCAGATACATCGTGCTAGGCAGCTTTATGAGAATATTGTGCCAAGTTATACCATATATGACGTTGATTGCCCCGACTATTCTTTTCGTAAATTTACTGAAGATGGTCAGTACCTGATCAGCTTTAGTAAAAATTACCAGGAGCTAATTGTTTATAGACCATCATGGCTATCATTTTCATATTCTGGAGAAGAGTGTGATGCTCATGATCTCCCTTCGAGAGCAAACAAGTTTGACAGCTTCTTCACTCAGTTATATTGCGTATCACTTGCGTCAACGGATGAAGTTATTTGCAAAGACTTTTTTATTTACAAGGAAAGTAACCAATTTGGACTCTTTGCAACTTCTACTTCACAACTTAACAATGCTGCATCTACAGAAGGTGCTGTACAAGGTGTTCCATCTATAGAAAAGATTACATTTCACCTACTAAGGTGTGCAGTTTGATCTTGGGTTTTTCAATAGTTTTGGTCTTGTATTGGTTAGTACTTTAGTCTGACATTCATATTGACCAAAAAAGATTATTTTTTTCTTTTTTTTCTCCCCTCCCTATGTGATTACTAGGAGCTGGCTTTATTTAACTGTCATCTATTGGTCTTTTAGATTGGAAGATGGCATTATGTTGGACAAGAGGATCTTTCACAATGATTTCATTAACTTAACACATAATGTGGGTGTATATCTATATGATGATCTGCTCGCTGTTGTCTCACTCCGCTATCAGATTATACATATACTCCAAGTTAGGGAATCTGGAAATCTTGTTGATGTGCGTGCCATTGGAGAATTTTGTCGAGAAGATGATGAACTCTTCCTGCATTCAAGTGCTCAAGTAAGTCATTCTCTTGAAAGCTGTATTTCTTAATCAGATTTTGTCGATCGCCGTGAATTAGGGAAATTGTGCATTGATACAAATGACATGTGAAATAATGTGATTACCCTTGTATTATCAATCTTAGGGAATTGCTTTTCTGCAGACTTTTTTTTTTTCTTTTTGATTGGTAAAATTAACTGAAGTGGATAGGACCAAGTGACCAACCCAACAGACTACACATCCTTGCGGTCGATAGTGGAAATCAGCTGTCAAAGATGGGCAGTTGTGCCAGTAATTGGCTAAAATCACAGGCAGTGCATAAAAAGGTGCGCCTAGGCGTTAGGTGAGTAGGGTAGAGCACCTTTTTTGCTCTAGGCGAGGCGCACCTAAGATGCACTTGAGAGGCAAATTTCTTTAATTGAATTATATAGTGCGCCTCACTTTAAAAATGCAAACTATGACCCGGCTAGGTGCAACAGGCCCCATCGCCTCATTGCGCCTTTTTATACATTGATCACAGGTAGCTTTCCTAAAGCAATTGGAAATTAAAAATCATTGAATCTCTTGAGATTTGAACAACAATTATTAATAGTAATTTTGAATAGTCACATGACATTAAAGCTCTCTTGGGTCTCAATACACAAAATATCAACTCCCTGTATAACTAAACAAATAATCTCTTAGGAAAAACTGAATTGATAGTTTGCCTTGATGCCAATGCTTCCGCTTTGCCTATTGCTTTAGCCTTTCCATGACTAATTTTTCTCTCCAATCTCTGACAAAGCCTATTGCAACTTTCACATTGGAATATTTTGAACCATCAAAATTTATGTTTCAAGAGCCTAGGAGAGGTTTTTACCACTCAATATGGGTATGCAATGGAATTAGCTTTTGACTTGTGAGGCATCATCACTAGAAGGGTTGTTTTCATTAATAAATCTTTGAGTATAACTGTTTCTTCTAGCCTTAAGGGATTTGCTAATAAACCAACTAACAATGTAGTAAAAAGCTTCATTGTTGATAATAATCATGATTCTAACAAACATCTCATACGCCAAATTAAATTAATTTTCCCAACCATCATTTTGACCTCATCAAGTTTCTTCGTGCATGGAGCCATGGAGGTATTTTGTCCAAATATTTTGTTTCCCAACTAATTTATCCAGGAGGCTTAGAGGATCTGAAATACAACTTTAAAAATTCTTTATTTCATTGTAATGTTACTAGCATTGGCTTTCTTATTTCCTGCCACCATAGGCCTTTGGTTGAAAATTCTTATAAGTGTTTTAACAAGTAATTAAACTAGATTTTGGAGGGTTTTTCTTTTATTTCAAAATAAATTCAAAATCCAAGTTCAACACCACCTCCAGCCCCAAGATTAATGCAACTAGGAACTTTGAATGCCTATATAAGTATTTTAAGCTACAAATCAATTGTAAAAAATTAACTGTTGTGTCAATAATTGAACATTCTAAATATTTACTCAAAGAGTTAACTCTGATTTCCTATCATCCTTCTAAATGCTTTCCTATCATCATTTTTGACATTCACTGTTGTTTCTGCAAAAGAATTTCGGGATTTGAGTTATGGGGGAGCCCGCTCGTCTGGTCAAACGGAGTCGGAGTCCTGCAAAACAAAGAAAGTCACGAGGGGTATTCTTGAGAAAGCCCCTATGAGGAACTTAGTCAAATGTGTTTATAGAGAGAATTGGTAGATTGCAGACAGAGTGGAGAAAATTGATTACTAGCATTGTTACTTCAACACCCTCATTTACCTCAAAAATTGAGTGAGTGTCCACTCTGGACACTTCATTTTTAACTAAAAACTAGATTTTTTTCTACAAAATGGCCGAGTGTGATACTTGGACACTCGTATCCAAGTAGACACTTAATCTGTGTCCGAGTAACATAGATTACAAGGCTAATCTGTGTAAAATAGTATTTATAGGAGAGGATTAACTGATTAGGGTTTGGATTAGGGTTTACGGTTGTTTCGGGTTGTATTAGGCACTATTGGGCCGTGTTAGGGTTTCTCGGGATAGCGGAGCACGGTTTAGAATATTCTTGTTCTAGGGTTTAAATAAGGGTATTTTGGTAATTTCCGTAGTTAATGAATGTGGGCCCACAGGGCCCTACGACAAATTCGTGATGCACGTTCTGCGAGAGTTTTTCGATAAAATATCGATTGAATGAAATCAACCGTCTTGGAAATATGAAGTGTGCTCGACTCGCGTCAACAACACATTTTATTTTTTTATTCTTTTATTCTTGTTTTTGCTATTAGTCGTCGAGCGTACAAATGTGCAGCCGGGTCCTGGTGCTAGGGCAACCAGGTGCTGGGTGATGCTGCTGTCCTCGCATTTTGTTGTGTGCCAGCAGCATCAAAGCCTAATGGGCGATGATGTGCTGCATGCTCAGCGGTGAGATGCTATGCACCAGCGCGCACCAACACGCACCAGCTCTTGCTCCTCGATCTCCTGAGTGATGACTTGCTATGCATTGTAACCCCTTGGTCTCCTGTGCGATTGCAGCCCCTTGGCCTCCTCAACGATGACTTGCCCCTCAGCCAATGGCTTCAGACCTTTTATATCGCGTTCCTTATGACTTGGAAACACAGGTATTTTTGGCACTCATGTGTCTTGTGGGCGATGAAGTGTCATGGGCACTTTTCTTTACTATCGAATGCTTAAAAATGACTCACTTCGTCTTTTGTTTGAAGCAATCTCGCCCGTTGCTTAGTAAATGTTGACAAAAACTTCGGGAGGTCATAACCAAAAACACTTTCTTTCACTACAAATCTTTTAAGATTGAAATCGTGAGGCTAACCTTTGGTCCTTTGGGCCCACATTCGTTAAATACGAATTTACCGAAATACCCTCATTTAAACCTTACACCAGGGATTTTTTGAAACCGTTCTCAGCACGCATCCCGAGAAACCTTAACACGGCCCAACAGTGCCTAATACGGCCGAAACCTTAATTCGAACCCTAATCAGTTAGTTAATCCTCTCCTTTAAATACTCATCTACACGGATTAGCCGGGTATTAATATGATCGACACTCTCTCTACAAATTCTTTCTCTAAACACATTAAAGTCACTTGACCATCAAAGGGGCTTTTTCGGGAACACCCCCGAGGCAGTTGACTTTCTTTGTTTTGCAAAACTCGGTTTGACTAGACAGGCAGGCTTCCCTCAACTCAAATCCTTGGACCCCTATGGGCCCATAACTGTGCCTTTAAAAACTGATCTATGAAAGTTCACTAGTTGACCAAACATTAGACAATACTGCTCTAAAAGAACTCAAAAATAGACACATGTGGGTTTGCGGTGGAAAACCTCCATTGTTCTTAGTGCATTGAAAAGCCGATCTATTGCTTACTAGCTGACCACACATTGAGCAGTAATTGTCTGAAATAGCTTTAGTAATAGATTGAGGTGCAGGCTTTTAGCTGAAAGTCTCTGCTATCTCAAAATTTATATTTCCTAACTTATATTTTCTGAACTTATCTGGTTTGAAGTAAGATAAATACGATAAAATAAGTTGTAAAAAACAGACTCTTAAGTCTTAACATCTTGCAAACTTAAGCTAAATTGAGGAAATAGGCCAAGACCCAAAACAGAGTATGGGACAAATAAAAAGATTGAATTATACATGTCTTCTTCTCATAGATGTAGGGCTTACTCTTTAGAGATCTTTTAGCCAACTTGATATACTTGTGGTTTTCTCATTGGAGCTTGGAGATTATTGCTTTTCTGAAACTAGTAAACAAATAGCTAAATAAGGGGGCAGGATCACATAACTTAATTTCTTTGATTACTCTTGTCTTGAGGTTTTGTGTAATGAAGCTTGATAACGTATCTAGAGCAATCGAGTAAAACCTGAATATACTTTGAAGACCTTGAAATTTGGATGTATGGTTTTCAGAGATCTGATGATCAAGAAGATATAAGGGTTTGCTGAGATGCTGCACTCTTGACCTAGGGTTTTGTCAAGCTTTTTACTTCTATTTCTATCTCTTACTCAATTGCATCTTCTTAAAAATGCATTTCATTAGCAATCTCAGAGATTGATGCTTCTGTGCAGTTGAGACTTATTATCTAACTTCCAAGCGTTGCTTTCTACAGTATGGAACTATAAACGACAATAATAACCAGAGACAAGCTCTTGTGAGCAACAATGAAGGTGTTCCCAGCAGTGAGCATTATATGCTAAGTGGCATCAAACAGCGGTTACTTTCATTCATATTTAGAGGGATATGGAATGAAGAAGCGGATGAAGCAAATGTGAGTCATTCTACTTGTTTAAATTTGTCACCAATGATGTTTTAAAAAAATTAATTGATGCAGCTATTAAATCACGGAAGAATTATAATATTCTATCAATGTGACATAGTATGTGCATTGCTAATTCAATATTTATTCTTTATTCGATCTTATTTTCCTATTATTTGTTTGCATTTCACCTCTTCTTAGAAAGCAGCTTGTTTATTCCTCTTGTCTTATTGTATTCAGAGGGTCCAACGGTTGAAAAAGAAATTCTATTGTCATTTTCAAGGTTACGTCGACTTGATAATGTGGAAGGTAAATTGATTGTTAGAGAATTCTCAATGTTATTCTTTAGTTATCCTCGCCAAAATGCAAAATCTAAATGCAAACTCTTTTGTTGCCTAGGTTCAATTCTTGGACAGACATCACTTGTTGATCAAATTTGGTAGTGTCGATGGAGGGGTAAGACAATCTCCCCACCCACCCCCCCCCCCCCCTTTTTATTCCTTACAGGCAAACCTGTATGTGCCTATACTGTAATATGGACCTGGTGTTTTTCCTTGTGTGTGTGTGTGAGGATTGATATGATATGCAGAAAGGGGATTTCTGTAATCTCAAGAAATATCTATCTGCCTTTGCCTAAGAAAGATTTTGATAGGACATGAGTTGCTGATTGAAATATAATTACAGGTCTCCCGAAATGCTGACCACCATCCAGCCTTCTTCGCTATATATAGCATGGAGGCTGCAGAATTCGTAGCATTTTACCAGGTCTGTCTTTGCTGAAATTACATTTATATAAGCTCAACAGTTTTCCCCACTATGATTGTTACTTAGAAAATTACATACTTTTGACGTGATTGTTATTTGCTTATCACTTGGGTCCCCATGATTCAGAATTCAGCAGATGAGCTTTATTTTTTGCTCGAGAAGTTTGCTGACCATTTCCATATATCTCCAAACAATTCATTGCATATGAAATTTATCTCATCTCATTCAAATAACCTCCACGCCTTTGAACAATTGATTTGCTTGAAAAATAAGCCTGGCAGCTTTTCACAGGCAAGTTTTTTATGTCTTTGTTAGTTATGACTTTACAAAGCTTAGAAATATTAGCGTGCTTTTTAACATTTGGCTAGTAATTGCAGTTTGTGAAGAAAACATTGGGATCTTTACCTTTCACTTGTCAGTCACAGAGTCCATCACCCTATTTTGATCAGTCGCTCTTTCGGTTTGATGAGAAGGTTTGTCTCTTATCCTTTGCCTAACAAGTGTGATAGTATTAGCTGTTAAAGCAGGATTTGACCTTGCCTGGAGTTTCTTGCTGGTGTTTACTGCTATTATCGTTGTCTAAAAATACTTTAACTAATAGATTATTGAAACTTGCTTCAACCATATCAAATTTTATTAGAAACTTGCTGTATGAAAAATTAAGATGTATAACATAAGATCATGCATGCAATCGTTGTTCTAAAGAAGTTTGTTGATGCATGTGCCAGGCTGAGGAAACAATTTGGGTTTAACTCTTCTGATTGTTTACTTTAAAGCTGAAAATTAGTTTAAAAAAAACTATGTATTAATATAAGACACCTGGTGCATGATTAATGCAAAATGTTGAACCAAATGAAATGTCTCTGACCTTTCCATCAATCAAAATACCTTTTGGAACTTTCAAACCTAATTTTAATTTTATGTTCACTGCAAGGGTACCTTTTCTAGTAAGATAAAGGATTATCTACAAGAATTACAACAAAGGTAGGGAACCCAGTGATTACCTCGGTCTTATTTATTCTATTTTAATTCTGAAAAGAGAAAAGTGTTTCTTCCACCCATTTCTATAACTAAAATGTCCAAAATGACCATAAGAAGGTTATTATTGAACCAACATCAAGATATGTAGAGGGTTGACCAAGAGCTAAAAAAGCATGGTAGAGAAGTAGTACGATAATTCTCATTTGTCTGGTTCCTGTCTAGCACTACATTGTTGATTATCGGTTCTGAGTCCAAGTGAATGATATATCTTATATGCTTCATGCCATTTTCATTCGATAGCTAAATCTGCTACAAAATTTGTTATTGTAATGAAAGATAGAACACTGTATGAAAAGGTGCAAGGCGATAGGGGTAAGCGCTTAGTTAGGTCTGGGCGAGGCGTTTTTGGTTAGGCGCAAGAGGTGTGCCCGCCCGAAGCAGACTTCAGTCAAATTTTTTAATTGTTCATATAGTGTGCCTCACTTGGCATGCCTTAGGCACACCTAGGCACAGCAGACACCCTCTCGCTTCAACGTGCCTTGAGCTTTTTATACATTGAGTAGTAAAACTTTAATATGTGTGGTTAAATTTTCTCTTGATTTTGTCTTATTTTATAACTGGTTTGATTGTTTAAATGATTTAATGATTTGGATGGAGTGTGCTAGATTTGGCTTCTATGCCTTTGCTAACACACTTTGGGGGTGTTATAAACACTTTAAATGGAATGGTGAGGATTTAAATAAATAGGGGAAAGAATAATGATAAACATTACCTTTATTATATGTTTGGTATCCTAACGGAATGGAAACAATTTGAGTAAATTGTGGTTGAATAAGGAAATGTAATTTGTTTCAACTACTTTGTCAAGGGTAATAAATTGGGAATTGTATTACCCTCCAGAAACAATATTTGTTACTTTTTTTTTTTTTTGAGGAAACGGTATTTGTTACTTTTAACTCATACCAAACAAACTAGAAATGAAAATACTTATTTGTATCCGTTTCCTACTTCTAAAATTACTATACCAAACGCCCCCTTTGTGTATTGGAATAAATTTTTAGGGTTCAGTGCTTTATCTAATACTTCGTATTAGTTTTTCACGTGATTGGTAGTATAACCTTATTTATTACGTTTTCTAATTATAGGTCACAAATACAGCTGATTATTTCTTACCTTTTCTAATCAAATTTCACTAATGCAGCTGATTTCGGCTACTGATCGGCATAGACAATCTACGGACCATCCCATTAAATTTATCTCGAGGAGGCAACCCAAAATTCCAAAGTTCAAGATTAAACCAGGTATGCGTCCTGTGTGATTATTGGATAATCAAACATCCCTCCTTAATTTTGGTGTTCATGATGGACCACTATACCTGTCATGATTTTGATTTAGTATGAAATTTAGTAATTGTAACAAACAATGCTTACTTGTATCATAGGCCCTGAAGCTGGGAATTCAGATGCTCGGGCAAAGAAGATATCCTCGTTCTTGTTCCATCCAATTCTACCTCTTGTCATTTCCGTTCAACAAACTATGTTCTCACAGTCTTCCGTTGTGAATATTCACTTTCGGAAATGATTATAGTTCTTGTTGGGTGTATCTCGAAATATTCTATTTTGGGATTGTATTATTTAGCAGTTAACAATTTTGGCGGGAAAATTATGTGTCCAAGAGCTGAATTTTGTATCTATGGTTCTTCCTCAATTCTTTGCATTTCTAAAAACGTCAATGTGGTACGTAGTTCCTGTTGTATTGAGCCACGTTATCTTACCAACATCTTATCACGCCACATCATCACTCAAACAATCTTAATCATCATGCCTCCATATAAGAACATAAGGATAAGAGGATTTAAACAAATAACCGCTTATAACAAAGATAATTATTTAACCATCTAAGCCAATTATCTGCTATGTTAAGAATTTGTAAAAAAATATATGTGTAAGTGCAAACCATTTTTTTTTAAAAAAAGGTACTCAAAAAATAACTCAATTTTGGTTTGACGATCGCAATTTCAATTTTAAAAAGCCTTTAAAAAATTAATAATTAAACGTCTACAACAGTAGCAACCCGGGGCAACGCCCGGGCTACTCTCTAGTTATCCATTATAAATAGTTCCACCTTTTGATTATCTCACAATGGGCCAAACTTTGGGAGGGCTCTTTTTGAAACAGTCCCTAAACTATTGTGACCATTTAATAGGTTAATTGTGCTATGTATCGTGTTCTCATTTGTCACTGTTGGTTTTTTTTAAAAAAAGATTAAAAAAAAAAAAACCTCCATCACCCCCTATCTCCTCCTTACGTCTTTTCACCATGCACTCTCCCAGCCACCATCCCCTACCACCCCAGCCTCACAAAACCACCACATTCTCTCTTGCTTTCTCCCAATAAACAACCCACCACCTCTCGTAAATAAACTATCACGACCACCACCATCACCACTTCTCTCAATCTCTCTAACTGTTCCCTTTATCCTATGACTTGTGGATGGTAGTGAACTCGAAAAGGGTTTGGGTTTGGCATCGGAGGTGGGTAGGTGACTACGAGTCTAGATTTCGTCAATGTGACAAACAGGTTGGGGTGTCCATTATGGTGAACTTGCATTGAAGGAGCTTTAGGGGGTCTGGTTATGGTGAAGGAGGGGCCCCTAGATGGAGCTAGTAAAGGGAGAAAGTGGTTGCGGTTAATATGGTCTAACATGTAGTTTTAATATACTCGTTAGTCTAATCGACTCTTTCGTTAACATGAGGTTAACATGGTCTAACATGTAGTTTTAATATACTCGTTAGTCTAATCGACTCTTTCGTTATAGTTCATGTATCATTGCATTATTTATGCAAAATAAGAAGATAATGTAATAAACATGTTATAGTTCTATTTTATCTATATTATTTTTATTACTCTTTTTTTTTTTTTTTTGTATTAATTAAATAGTGAAATTACCATGGTATGGCGCAAGATCTAATCTAGTGACTAGCAAGTTGAGTGACTGGAATAAAGAGGTGTTTCACAACATCTTTCAAAAGAAGGCTGAATTGTTGGCTCGATTGGAAGGCATACAGAGATCGCTGGCTAATGGAGGGCCTCGACACCTCATTAAATTGGAAGAAAAACTTCGTGTAGAGATGAATAAGGTGCTTGATGAGGAAGAGACTCTCTGGTTTCAAAAGTCTAGATCGGACGCTATTTGTGATGGAGATCGAACACGAAGTATTTCCACCTCTCTACTATAATTCGAAGGAAAAGAAATAGAATAGAGACGCTTATGAATGATAATGGAGAGTGGGAAACTGAACCTGATGCTGTCCGAAATCTTGTGTTGGAATATTGGAAGCATTTATTTTCGGAGGAGCAGCAGCAACATTCGCATTTGGAGGTTCTCAAAGATTACTTCCCTAGAATTAATACTGATGATTGGGAAACCTTGACTAGACCATTTGCAGTGTGTGAAATCTACAAGGCCCTCCAAAGTATGAACCCGTACAAGGCCCCGGATCCCGTCGGTTTCCAACCTTTATTTTACCAAAAATATTGGAAGCTAGTGAAACCGAATTTGCTTAGGCTAGTTTTTGATGTGCTTGAAGGGCGTAGCTTTCCGGAAGGCTTTAATGATGCTTTCTTGGTTTTAATCCCAAAAATGGAGACTCCACAAAAAGCCAATCACTTTAGGCCAATTGGTTTATGTAATATCACTTACAAAATTGTGATAAAAGTGATAGTGAATAGGCTTAAGCCGGTCCTTCCCTCTTTGATTTCTCCTACACAATGCTCTTTCTTCCCGACAAGGCAAATTACAGATAATGTGATCATTGTGCAAGAAATGCTCCATACAATGAGAAGGAAACAAGGAAGAACGGGTTATATGGCGGTCAAGATTGACTTCGAGAAAGCATATGATAGATTGAGGTGGTCTTTTATCAAAGATTTACTAATGGAGTTGAGGTTGCCACAACAAATGGTTGATATTATTATGATGTGCATCAACTCGGCAAAGTTAAGCATTCTTTGGAATGGAGAACCAACCGAGCAATTCACTCCTTCTAGAGGTATTCAGCAAGGTGACCCTATGTCTCTTTACAGTTATGTAATATGTATGGAGAGACTCACACATTTGATTGATAGAGAGGTGCAATATGGGTGTTGGAAACCGGCAAGAGCAAGTAGAGAAGGCCATCCTATAACCAATTTAGCATTTGCGGATGACTTGATACTTTTCTGTGAGGCTAGTGTGAACCAAGCCAAAATCATGAAAAATTTCCTTGACACTTTTTGTTATGCTTCCGGCAGCAAGGTAAGTGTAGACAAATCAAGGATTTATTTCTCGCCAAACACAAATTTCGATGTGAGGGATGCGGTTTGTGCTGAATTGAGTATGGAAAGCACTGATGATTTCGGGACTTACTTGGGAGTTCCAACAATAAATGGAAGGGTCTTTAAGGCAACTTATCAACATTTAGTGGACAAGGTAAATGCAAAACTAGGCGGCTGGCAATCAAAGACTCTCTCTATAGCAGGGAGAGCTACTCTTGCACAAGCTTGTATTTCATCCATACCCACCTATACGATGCAATCGGCTAGGGTGCCAAGGGGTGTTTGTGACATGATTGACAAGAAGACACGGGCTTTTGTGTGGGGAAGTACAGAAGAGAAGAGGAAAGTCCACCTGGTGTCTTGGGAGGAGGTGATTAAACCGAAAAAAGAAGGGGGTTTGGGACTGCGCTCCATGCGACAGTCGAATGCTGCCTTCTTATCAAAATTGGGATGGCGCGTCTTGACTGAAAAAGATACTCTTTGGTCGCGTGTTCTTAGGCATAAATATTGTGAAGGACGCTGTGATTTAGAGATGTTTAAGTAGAAGCAAGATGCCTCTAATACTTGGAAACGCATAATCGAGAACATTGATGTAAAGAAGGGGATTCGGACTGCAGTTGGGAATGGAAAATTGACATCGTTTTGGCATCACAGTTGGGCTGTAGAAGGGGCCTTGATTGATGAAACTACTTCCCTGCCTCCAGTTTCAATTAGACATCTCAAAGTGAATAACATGTGGGATGTGAATCGAGGTTGGAAATTCGAGGTTTTTGCGGATTTTTTGCCTAAGGAAATTCTGGAAAAAATTCAATCTCATGAACTTATCGAAGACGATGAAGCGATTAACAATATTTTCTGGAATGGTTCGCCATCGGGAGGTTTCACTATGAAATCTGCGATGGCTATTATCAGGGATGTCAATGAGCATAATGTGGTAGAGCAAACTCCGTGGAAACTAATCTGGAGAATTTAAGCTCCACAACGCGTAAGGTTCTTCTTTTGGCTGGCATATAGGGAGCGTTTAATGACTAATGCAGCCCGATTTTTGCGCCACTTGACTGATGATGCTAGGTTCTTGGTTTGTGGTTATGTGGAGGAGAGTGTGGAGCACATCTTGAGGTCATGTTCTGCTGCCTTGGCAGTTTGGAAAAAAATTGGAGTCAATGTAGACGAAGCGAATTTCTGGCTGCCGTTTAAAGAATGGATTACACGTAATTTGAGTGCAGCAGGTTATTTTGCTAGGGAGGATTGGTCGTTGGTATTTTCTGTAGCTTGCTGGTGGCTGTGGAAGTAGAGGAATGCAAGAAGTTTTGAGAAGGAGAGTGACATTCCACTAGACCAAGTCTGCTTCATCTTGGCTAGAGTTGCGGATTTTAAGAGAGCTTTTGAGAGGGGAAACATCGATACTCGAGGTAAGAGAAAGCGGGAGGAGATTCTTGTGCGTTGGGAAGCGCCACCTGAGGGGTGGGTTATGTTAAATACTGACGGAGCCTCGAAGGGGAACCCAGGTGCAGCAGGTGGAGGTGGTGTGGTGCGTAGCCACACAGGAGAGGTGCTTGAGATTTTTGCTATTAAGTGTGGTACTTGTACGTACTAGAGCTGAGTTATTGGCGGTGATGAGAGGTTTGGCTATAGCGTGGAATGGAGGTCATCGTCGAGTTCAGTTACATGTTGACTCAGAGGTCGTGGTTCGTATGTTGGAGGACCCTATTCCATCCAACTCTCCTTTTATTCATATCATCCGAAAGTGCAAATCCCTTATTGATAGAGAGGGGTGGGAAGTCACATTCGGACACTGCTACAGAGAAGCCAATAGGGTTAGTTGCTGACTGGTTGGCAAACTATGGGGTTACTATGGAGCAAACTTTGGTCATTTTTCAGGCGATCCCGGAGGATCTTCGGGCCGTTTTATTGGAGGACCTTAGAGGAGTTACGATGCCTAGGAGGGTGTCGAGGATGATCTAGTTTCTTGCTTTTTCGTTGTTTTGTTTTTTGTTTTGTCTTTTTTTTTTCTAGTTTGCTAGTTTCTCTCTTTGTTTTTGGGGCTTGCCCCTCGTGCTCACCAAAAAAAAGAATTGATTTAATTATACATATAAATCTAATATCTATTTTCTATATATATGCAGAAAAAAAAGAAAAAAAAATATTTGAAATAATCCGACCTATGCCTTATCCGCCCATAACAATCCCACATTTTGATTATTTTTTAATAATCCAACCTTTATACCCAATCCGCTCCCAATGGTCCCAAGTGACTGGTTACTTATTGACTAGGTAATTAATTTTTTGGTTTAAAGTACATATGTCACCATATAATTTGTCTAAATTTTAAATTAAAAAAAATCGGCAGCCACCTAGCTACCCCCTTCCCCCAGCCCCAACCATCGCAATACTCGCCAAATTGCAGCAAGCGTGAGATTGGAGCTCGTGGCGCATGATGCATCATCGCTATTGTAGGTGGTTTGGACAACCCAATGTAGGTTTTTAGGTACTATAATGCGGAATTTCACGAATCATATTCGTTTGCACCTAAACAGGATCTACAAGCATAACACATAAAGAATCACATAATAAATATCTTTGAGGCGTGATTTCCACAAGCGATTGATTGTCAATTAGGGAGATAATAGAGCCCCAAACTTTGCTCCTCTACTTAGTCCACGAGATAGGATTGAACCTCCACTACTGCTAGGTAGTTGGGCACAAACACTTCGAACCATCTTCTACAGAGAGGGGAGGAGGAAACCGACCATGAACACCACCACATCACCACCGTGCGCCACTTGCACTAGGGGCCGTACAGTTGTACGGATGGGAGGAAGGGAGTAAGGAGAGAGATTGTGTGAGGCTAGGGTTTGGTTGCTCTTGTCAATTCTCAATTGACTGGTTAAGTGTTGTATTTCAAACCCTAGGCAATAAGGCCTCTATTTATACATCATATGTATAATTAGAGTATAAACCAAGCCCACGATATTCTCCCTCTAATCCCACACCATGAGGCCTAATAATGGGCTTTTTTTTGTTCAATCCAGCACCCTTTTGTGTGACCTCATAGGATCTACTCTATTGGGCTTTGGACTATTTGACTAGCCCAAAGATTATTGATCACGTCTAGCAACAGATAATGACGACCCAAAAGAACGAACTTAATTATCTCCATAATTTGATCCAATATATCTAGTAATTGCACTTGACGAACACATAAATCCTTCACCCAAATTAGTGTAAGGGGAGGTGAGGGAGACCAAAATTGGGATGGGGAAGGGTGAGGGAGGCCAGAATCAGGATGGTCGACGAAGGAGCTTGAGGGAGATCGATGTCGGAATCAAGACAGGGGAAGAGGAGAGGTGCCGAAATCGGGAAGGGGAGGGAGGCACAGGATCGGGACGGAGAAGGGGTTGTGGGTTTTTGTGGCATAGGGATGGTGGTTGGTGGTTCAAAGGAGGGGGGCACCGACACTGGGGGAAGGGGTCTAGGCGGCCGGCGTTGCAGGGCAAAGAGTTTAGTGGAAAAAGGCGGGGGGGGGGGGGGGGGGAGGGTGGCGTGGGCTGGTGGGGTGCCTTTTTAAATAATTAATTAGTTTCTTATTTATTTTTACATTAAAAAAATTAAACTTTTTACAAAATTTTTTTTTGACTAATCACAGACCAACACGTGTTAAGTAACTTGTTGTAACAAGTTAGATGACCGATTGGGATCATTGAGAGCGGATTGGATAGTTATGGTTTAATATTTGACATTTCAAAATACAAAGTACTTAGTAAAAATAAAAAAATAAAAAATAAAATGACCTTTAAAAAGAAACTAATGTAAATGACTATAGCAAGCTTTTTTATTAATATGGTTGATATTCATGTTTTATATGTTATTTTACCCCCGTCCCACGGTCATTTATATGCATATTTGAGCTTTTCGGAGTTATTTTTATTACTAATGTGTGGTTTCAAGTGTTTTCTAGAGTTAACATTTGTTTTGTAGGAATTTCCCGCATTTGTCGGCAATTCCCATGGTTTTCAGGCCACTACAAGATATTGGCGCTTGTAGCACATTCATGACCGTTGATCGTAGCCCAAGACCGATCAGATCGGTGACTTAGGGATTGGTTCGTGGAATTGGTCCGAGCAATGGACCAAGAAGAAGTGTTGGGTCTTGACAATTGAAGCCCAAGGGAGTTGAAGAAAAGCTCAAGGCCTGGCCAAGAGAAAAGTCGGACCCGATCGGGCGGCTGCCCAGAAGCAAGAACATAAGCAAAAAAAGCGGGCCCGATCAAGCGGCCCTTCGCCCGATCAGGCGCGCGTATTTTTAGGCGGCATAGAAGTACGTTTCCGTTTTGGCTAATCTTCGAGCTTAGGATTAATACTCTTTTGTATGTAATCTTTCTTAGTTACGTTTTCATTATTCTCTTTCATACTCAAGCCCTTAGAGAGCTTTTTAGTTGGTGATTTTTGTTAAACTCAAGTTCTTCCCTTTTTAATGCAATTTCATATTTCCTTCGTTTATTTTCTTGCTTTAATCTTAATCATGTCTTTTTCAGTAGTTTTATTCTAGGGTTTTTGGAGGATCCATAATTAATATGAAGGGATAGTTTGATATTATTGATTATTGATATTGCATGATAATTTCTTATTAAATTGTTTTAATTCTTTACAATTGAATTATGAATCGAGCATATGTGATTTGATTGTAAAAGTATAGCAATATTGAATTGATGAATCGAGCAGATGTTAATTTGATTTTAAAGGATATTTTCAATAGGAACTTAGATCTAGTAAATTGCGAGAGCATGTTAAATCTATGTTGATTAATAAATTGCGAGAACCTTTTAATCATGTTATATGTGCAATGTTAATTATTGATTGATATGTTTTATCCCGGAATATTAATTATTGGTGAACATGTGACCCTAGGCCTTTTATTAATTGATTCTCCCTATTCTTAATCTTTGTAATATAGTTCCCTTTTAATAATAACAATTTTGGTTACTTAATAGTTTTGATTATATTAATAAATTAGGAATCCCTCTAGGTTTTCTCCTTGGGAGGGTTTTTTGGTTCCCTCTAGGGTTTTCCCTTGGAAGGGTTTTTCTAGCCTACATTGCTAGATTTTTTCTGCTTTTTTTGAAGGTTTTCCTTCACTCTTCTCCTTTTTTCTCTTCTCTTCCATCTCTTTTCTTCTGATCGCAATTGTAAATTTTTATAGGGGCTTCCACCGGTGGTTTTACCGGTGGTAAGCCCCAATAAACTTTTTTATTTGCTTTCAATAATGAATCCCATCTTTTTGATGAGGTTTATTCAATTAGAATTATTTTTTTTGTTTGTTCGTGTGCTAAAAATTGATGATTTAGGGTTTCATCGTCTCCGAAAGTATTTAGAAGGCCATATGAGTTTCTTCACCCAAACAATTACTCATCCGTGGATCTCTAGCCGAATTAGTGCTAACTCACAGATTGTATTGCTTCAGATGAAGTTTTTTATTAAGGCGATCGTTGATCGAATCTGCGATGTAACTAGTTTAAAGGTGATTTGTACTTGTATTGGAATTTTAGATTTCCTAGGAATTGTTTGTAAGTGTCGTTTGACTATCTTTCATTAATGAAATCCTTTGTCTTCTTGTCAAAAAAAAAAAAAAATTAATTAATTAGGAATAGAAAGACTTGTTTCCCTGTGGATTCAACCCTACTTCCCTATCTTCATTAGTTAGAGGACTTAGGTAATACTTTTGATTAGGTGATACGACTTTAGCCTATCAATGGTACATTTTCAAAATTATAACGTACAATTATGTATTAGAACATAATTTTTTTAAAAAAGTGGGATAGTTGTCCACTGGTGGAGCTAGTGTTAAGATAAAATGAAGAAATTGAACATAAAATATTGAAAGCATGCCAAAGTTTAATGGATACAAATGTAATTCAACACTTTTACGTTTTTTTATAAGTTACAAGTAATTGGTTATATCAAAGGCGGAGCTACGGGGATGATGGAGGCCCGACCCCCGCAGCCTAGCTCTAGGGGTGTCCGTTCGGTTTTCGGTTTGGATTTAGTCCAAATCCGATCCAATCCGAAATATAATTCGGTTTTCAATTTTCCAATCCGATCTGATCCGAATTTCTCTCTTGATCCAACCCGATCCAATCCGAATTACGATCCGATCTGAAAATCCGAATTATAATACATTATTTTTTAGCTCCTAATACAATTATAAAAATAAAGCTTTAATATAAATAAAAGTCTTTAAAATAATGATTAAAATAAATAGTTCAACGTCAAGTCATTAATTAATTAATACAAAGTCTCCCTGATTTATTTTTTGTAGTAGTAAGTATTTGAGCAAAACTTCAAAAAATGAAGAAATCCATATTTATACAAGCTTAATTTTACAATTCGGTTTTCGGTTTGGATTGGATCCAATTAGGGTCAATCTGATCCAATCCGAAAATCCGAATTTCCAAAAAATCTCAATCCGATCCGATCCGATTTAAAGTTCGGATCCGATTCGAATTGATAATTCGGTTTGGATTGGATTGGATTTCAGTTTTTATCCGAATTATGGACACCCCTACCTAGCTCTCAGTATTCCGCATTGTATGTTATTGTATATATATATGTGTGTATATATATATTAATGAAATTTATTTTATATATATATATATATATATATATATATATATATATATATATATATATATTGTCAGGGTAGATTTTATTCATATTAGGGTAACTTTTGCTCATTTTAGGGTAACTTTATAACGAATGTACAATATTTTAGGGCATGTTCACATTTACTGAGCTGAACTGATTGGAGCTGAGCTAATCTGAACGCAACTGAATTGATTAGAGCTGAGCTAACCTGAATTGAACTGAAGTGATTGAAGCTGAGCTGAGTTGAACTGAGGTGAGCTGAAATGGATATTTTTATGAGAGAGGAAAATTAGGAACAGAACTGAACTAAACTGAAATAAAGCTGAAGTGAACCGACCCTTATTGTAAATATCCTTTGCGAATACACAATAGTTACTCCGTATAAGATAGAATTAAGGGTTTTTTCTTAAATTTAATAAATAAATAAATAATGCTAATCAGATAAATTTAACAAATATTTCGTCGAAGTATATTTATCAACAAAAGAGTTCAACTTTGAAATAAAATAGAATTGTGATTTGCTTCAAAAAAAAAAAGAAAAAAATAGACTATGATTTTCTTGGAGAGAAAAATATTAAAACTATATATATATATATATATATATGCTAGCGAGACCTAAATACAATAACTTAGTTTAGGTGATTTAGAAAAATGGTTAAATGCAACAATTCCGAGAAAATTAAGAGTGATCCTAAGAAAAAAAGCATTCTGAAGAATTGATGATATGAAAAAAGAAAATCCAACGAATGTTTGTGCAAAGATTGCGGGCAATGATGCAGATTCAAGACACCAAGAATTCAATACAAGAATTCAGCGATACATTGAAGTCTTTGGATATAAAAAAGAATTCCAAATCGTGCAAAAAAAATTAGTGATGGTAATCCGACCAACTTAAGGAACAAACTACGGTATTTGGAGATCAAAAAGTCGAAACGACATCGTTGTGAAAATGATGATGATTAAGGTAGAGGCCTAAAGCTTATTGATGTAGAGTTTTATTATTAATATTTTAATTTTTCTATATAGTGTTGTTTCTTGTTAACAACATTTCACCAAACGTAATGTAACTTTGCTTATATATGAACTTCTCATACTATTTCCAGAGATCAGTTTAATCATCGTTAATCGCATAATTAATTGATCAATGCATGATTAAATTGTTAAGTCTAATTGTGGTTTGTGGCCATGGTTTGATTCGGTTTCAATCAAGTGACAAATACTATCTCTGATGTTTTAGGTGTTCATATTCATATCCTAAAATCCTAGGGTTCGTTCGTGATCACTTTTTTTTTCAGACTTTTTTATCAGAATTCATGTTTATGCAATTGATGGGAATAATATTGGGATAGTCTGGTACAAATTGACTTAGATTGGGGAATGCTAAGCCTTGGTACAAAAATCGCTTCCTTGCGTTAGGAGTTTAGACTTAAAACAATTATGAGGACTAATGATGTTACTCCCATTGGAAAACTCAAACTATTAAGAGTAAGTAAACATAACACAAATCTCCACAATTCATTTGGGTTGAATTGTGACATTCAATTAAACAAGTAAAGAATATGCATAAAAATTAAATAATAAGCTTGAATTAATTATGCTTTTAGCTTTCTCAAAAATTTAGTGAATATTATTGACTTCACTCTACATCATACATACACATAGCATGTATTTATAGAGGAGTATGCTGGATTTTTGCTCCATTATTTTTGTACTTGTAGTTAGTTCTAGATTTTTCTACTTTGTATAATGGGCATCCACAATATTTCAGAACACCACAAGATTTATACACTATAATTCTAGATTATTTTAGACAGTTATGTATACTAGATTATTCTAGATAATTACTATTTTAACAAGATTAAAGCATTGGTCTCGTGGTCCATGATATTATAAACCTCACTTCTCGATGCCGAAGATGCTCCTTTTCGTTTGTGAAGAGGCAAGGAAACCGAGTTGCTCATGAAATTGCTAAACTTTGTTCTAATTTTTTTGATCTTAGAGTTTGGATGGAAGAGGTCCCTTTGGAAATCTCTGGTTTTGTTGTTGATGACTTGAACTCTTTGTTTGATTAATAATATTCTGAGCTCGGTTCCCGTCAAAAAAAAAAAAAAAAAACAGGATTAAAGCAAAATTTCACTTATCTACGGGAAGACGGGAGACGGGGAGGCAAGTTCATTCTGTGGGAAGTGAAAGTTCGTAGAATATGTGAGGTTTGACTTTTGATGCTTTGCAAACCAAAAATTGTACCCCTGACACTATTCAATTATTCATAAGTTAAGAGCATCAAGTAAGGTACTCTTAATATATACAACGTCAAATAATTAAATTGGGTCTTATTTGATTCATCTCAATGAATAGCTTATTACTCCCTCCATTTTTAAATACTTGCTTCATTTTTCCATGCGCAGAGTTTTAGAAAAATTGGAGAAAATAATAAAATAGGAAGGTAGTGGGGTAGGTGGTAGAATATAAAATTATAAAAACTAAAAGTAGTTGAGATTATTGCAGGAGAGAGAATATAAAATTAATAAAATATGATTTATGTTGGGTCCACCAGTTAAGAGAAATGAATTAAATATGAAACATTGTAAAAGCTTTCCAAATAAGGAAATGTAGCAAGTATTTAAAAACGGCAAAAAATGAAAAGTGCAGCAAGTATAAAGAGAATAATATTCAGTTCTTATATTTTTACTAATGTACATTTAATATTTAAAGTTAAAGTGACGTATTGGCAAACACACATTATCAAATTGGAAAGAACATTTTAAAACAAAAGGAGTAGTTGCAATTGGTCTTGCTTTGGGCACCGGGAGAACTTGTTTGTTTGGCATGCAACAATCTGTTATTTAACGCTCGAGTAAGCGGAAGCTGTTTGCTTGCTATTTGGAACGGGCAAATTTAACATGTGCACTGAACATGCTCTCCCTGTTGATCGGAAGACGACAGACTCTCCCTGTCGAACGAAAGACGAAATTTTTAATTATTGTCATTAAAGTGGTCTTACCCTATGGATTAGTCGAGCGGACAATTTTTGGAATTTGAATTTTCAATTTCACTCCTTCATTGGTTATTTTAAGAGATAATCTCATTGACAATCCTCTATTTTCGCTTATTTCTAATGATAGTCAATAGTCATAAAGTTTAACCACGATCAACCAATTTCTTTCTCTTCAACAATTTTCTCTCTCCATCCTTTCATCTTTCATGGTTGCCTCCAACCCCAAAACCCTACCACCCGCAACACCCTCCATCGCGACAACTACCCTCACTCCCATCCCTACCACCAATCGCAACCTTTCCCAAAATCGGCCACCACCAAGCCCAAAACCCACCATGAAACCGACCGCACACCCAAACCCCATTCATGAAACCTCGCCCACGAAAACAACCATCCACCTAAACTCCACCCATGAAAAATACCCCCACATAATTGGCCTGCCACCATAAACCTACCCATACCCATTAAACCCCCACACAAGAAAGCTCCGAATCGCCAAATCCCCACCCACGAATAACACCCCCTTCCCATGAAAGCCACCCACACCCAAAAAAACGGGTCATTGCAAATGTTTGAATTAGGGTTTGGGTTTGATTAAAAACTACTTAATAATGGTGTTAATTTTAATGGGGAGTGAGAAAATGAAAAACCCTAGATTTTGATTGGAGAAGAGAGAGGGGAATAAAAATGGAAGGTTTGCCAACTTGCCATGAGTAATAATAATATTTTTTTTAATTTAATGTTTGTGACACTTTAAAATCTTTAAAAGTATAGCTTGTCTTATGTGCGGCTAGTTGCACTGTGTGATCGCTTGTAAAAAAACGAAGTAACCTCTCTAACACTGACAAAGTAACCCCTAAAACACTCACGGGGTAAATTCTATGATTGTTGGCCACATGGTATAGTCAGCCACATATTCTTTTGATGTCATTGACTAGTGTGTAGCCCGAGCGTCGCCCTAGGTTGCTACTTTTTCTTGTTGCGCGACTGTTAATTTTTGGAAATAATCGGAACAATGAAACAAATAATGGATCTAGGCGTGTACGAAAAACACTTTCCTAAAAACGTTATTCGCCCCACCGTACTAACAAGGCTATGATGAACATGTTTTTGGGATACAAAGATTATGAACTCAAGAGCGTTTAGTTCATGAGTTCCTAGAGTTCCTAGAGTTTAGTACTAACGATCATGAGTTCCTAGAGTTTATGAGGAAAAACAGAGAAAGGGGAGAAGAATTGGATGAACATTTATTCAACCAGAATTGATCTTTTATAGATCTAATTTGACAGTTACGTAAAAGGATAAGAACGAGCCGTTATTCTGATGATAATTGTTGGATAAATATTTTTAATTAATTATTAAATAATAATTAATTAAATAATCAGAGTTAAAAATTAAACCGATAAAAATAAATTATCGTATTAGGATTTTATTTCCGTGTCCGTGTCAAGTGGCTAAGTGCTAAGTCTTTGATTATATATAAGCCACTTAGCCCACTTGTCCAAAACACCCCTTAGCCCACTTGTCCAAAACACCACTTAGCCCATTTCATAACTCATATCCAATTGTTTACATAATAAACAATACATCACCTTCTTATTCTTTTCACGTGGGATAACCTCCCACACATAACACAATTATTGGAAATACTCCAACTATAATATGATTTCAATACTTTTGTAGTATAGTATTAATTTGTGTGCAAGATTAGAGGACAAGAGAATTAGTTTAGATGGTTAAACAATAATCTTTCTTCTAACAGGTTGAGTGTTCAAACCTCAATTAATTGGGTGACGTGACGTATTAAGGAATTGAGTATGTGATGTAGCGCAATGAGAGGTCTACGTGGCACATAGACTTTCTTAGAAACGCCTTTTAATATATTAGTATACTGGACTGAGCTGAACTGAACTAATTATAGCTGAACTGAACTGGCATGATTGGAGCTGAACTGAATTGAATATTTTATGAGAGAAGGAAATAAGGAGCTGAACTGAACTGAACTAATTGGAGCTGAACTGAACTGAAGTAATTGGAGCTGAACTGAACTGAAGTAATTGGAGCTGAACTGAACTGAAGTGAAATTAAGTAAATGTGAACAGGCCCTAAATTTTTATTATTACTTGGTGGTGTTTTTTTTTTTTTTTTCATTATTCTTGAGTTAAATGATACAGAGTAATTATTTTCTTTCGTTACTTTTGACTTATGGCGCAAAAAAGGATGTTACTCCTCTCTTTGTAATTAGACATTGATTGTCAATGATACGCCTCAAGAACGAGTTGGGGAGATGGAAACATTATCGAACAAAAGGAGTGCAAAGTTTACCTGTATGAGATGATATCTGGGTATGACCGATATCTTGTAAAAGCACGTGACTAAACTTTGAACAATTGTGACTAAACTTTGAACAATTGTGAGAAGGCGCCGATATGCGCCAGAAAGCAGACATATCGGCTTGTCGGAATTCGGCACGTGGCAACAGAAGCTCGACACTTGGCACAGGAGGCTTTGCATGGATGAGAGCCACCTGTCAAGGTGGATCATTAAAATAGTAGGTAAGACCTCATTAATGAGGACATTTAATGACTCTCTCTCTCTCTACTTTCTCTCTCTTACTTATCTTCTTCTCTTAAACACTTTCTGACTTTGTCATCGGAGTGGTTATCCCCGGATCACCCCGGGGTTAGCGAACTTCTTCTCATTGTGTAGGTCCTCAGCTTGCCGATAGGAGTATCAGAATCTCAGGTCCGAGTTCTTGGGGAAATCAGATTCAGACAGAAACAATTTGGCGCTAGAAGGAGGGGACATTGATCACTTCTATCGCCTAAGAACCTCACACAAAACATATATATAACAACGATAATCATGGCCGGAAGCAATGAAATACCAGTAGAACAACCCTCAGGTGGAAATAGTGGATGAAACCTATACCTTAGAGGGTAACCAGTTTCACATGCCGATAACCTCCCCCGCAGGTGGAGGGGAGGCAAAAGATCCTATGGCGGCATTCACGCCAGATGAATTGGAAACGGCAGCAAGGGTGATGAGTGCAATGAGTAGGAAGAGAAAGGAGGCTGAGGCGGCACAGGCTGAAAAGGAGGCCGATAGAGGAGCACCGCACCGTAACCAGGAGGAGCAACACAATCAGTTGATGAACTCGCCGAGGAGATCCCGACATGAATCGCCGATAAGATCGCACACAATGTCACGGCGGGTTGAACAATCCTCAAGTCGCACCGTGAGTACTAGAACCCAGCAGCAGAGAAGTTCGCAGGTAGATGGGCAGGCAGTGCGAACAGTGGTACAGTTAAGGGCGTCCCCGTTTGCCCAGCATATTTTGGACCAGCCAATGGAAAAGGTGAAAATGCCGACTTGTAGGTATGATGGAAGAGGGGATCCGGCAAGATTCATAACGTCCTATGAGGGGCACATGATGTTGTATACCAACTCGGATGCAGTCTGGTGTAAGGTCTTTCTGACTACTTTGATTGGGGCTGCAGCCGATTGGTTTAACAACCTTGAAGTTGGGTCGGTAGATAGTTTTGAAAGATTGACTGAGATGTTTGTGGGTCAGTATGTCAGCAACAGTGTGAGGCAGAGAACCTCTGGAGAATTGATGGCCGTGGAGCAGAAACCAGATGAATCTTTGAGGGATTACATTAGGCGATTCAACAATGAGGCAAACACCATCCCAAAACTGCAACAAGAAATAGCTATGATGGCTTTAATGAATGGCTTGGTGATTCTGATTTCAAACGGTACCTTACAAGGAAAAATTTGCCGACATTAGCAGTGGCGTTTAGCAAAGCTCATGATTACATAAAGAGTGAAGAATTAATGAAGACAAGTAGTAGACATGTCGTTGCCGAAAAGGGGCAAAGTCAGTATGAAGGGATATCGTCTGGAGGAAGTAGGCCGAGAGCTCCTGCCCCGGGAAGGGGAGGATGAAGCCGGCAAAATTCCAGACTGACAAGGCTGCCAATGAGATATAGCACCTACACTCCACTGAATACACCAAGGGCAGCAATCTACTCAGTAAATCAGAACAGAGAGGATTGGTCAAGGCCGATTCCCATGAAGGCAAGGCCAAGGGATGTGAAGAAGTATTGTATGTTCTATAGAGACGTGGGGCATTATACGGAGGAGTGTACGCAATTGAAGGACAACATTGAGGAATTGATCAGAAAAGAGCATTTAACACAGTACCGGTTGAATGCAGGCAGGAACCAGCAACCGGCACAAGCAGTTGAGAGGCAACGGATAGGGGCAAGGCCTGAAAGGGCGCAAGGAGGAATAGTCCGACAAGGGGATGCAGGAATACCGCCGTTATCTACTGGAAGGGTAGATGTGATAACGGGGGGACCAATTCATGGAGGGACAATTAGCGGAGCAAAGAAGCATTTGGCTGAGCACCGTCATCTAGTTTGTGCTTTGGATGTAGACAACCGTCCTCGGCCAGCGTCGATACCCCAGGTAGTGTTCACGGAAGAAGATGCACGGGATGTAGTGTTCCCGCATGATGATCCGTTAGTCTTAATAACCAAGATAAATGGGGCTGACATCAAAAGAGTGCTGGTAGATTGAGGTAGTTCAGCAAATGTGTTGTTTATGCAAGATTTCAATGAGATGAATATAGGAAGGCAATACCTGAAACCGGTATCATATCCTGTAATCGGGTTTAATGGGTCGACTGTAAGGCCAGAAGGGAGTATTGTGTTACCGGTAAGGCTGGGTGACGGGCCACAGGCAAGAGATGTGATGGCAGAGTTTCTGGTGGTAGATGTTAAGTCAGCTTACAACGCAATTATCGGCAGACCGATAATACATGATATGCAGGCCGTTGTATCAACTTACCATCTGGCAATAGCTTATGTGTCGAATTTAGGAGCTGTAGAGAAGGTGTATGGGGGTCAGGTTATGTCAAAAGCCTGCTATGTGACAGCTTTGAAGAATCCAGTTGGTAGTGCTACGATACCATGTAATCCGATAAGGGAAGGTGAGCCGGCAGTTCAGGATTTAACTATAAAAAACTTTGATGCAAGGCCTGAGGAAACACCAAGGCCATTACTAGGGGGAGAAACTGTCCAGGTTGAATTGCAACCGGGCAATCCGAGTAGAACAGTGAAGGTTGGGGCTGATATGGATGTGGATACAAGATGTAATTTGATAAGCCTACTGCGAGAGAATGCAGATGTCTTTGCGTTTTCGGCAAGTGAGATGCCGGGAATACATCTAGAGGTGATGGAACATAAGCTGAATGTTGATAGAAAATTCAGACCAATAAGGCAAAAGAAACGCAATTTCTCAACTGAAAAAATAGAAGCAATCCAGGCTGAGGTGAATAAGCTCTTAGCGGCAGGGTTCATTGAGCCTTGTACATATCCCGAATGGTTGGCTAATGTAGTAATGGTGAGAAAGCCGACAAGGAAGTGGCGAATGTGTGTGGATTTTACAGATTTAAATAAAGCTTGCCCTAAGGATTGCTACCCATTACCCCGGATAGACAGGCTGGTAGACTCAACCTCTGGTCATGCAATGCTTAGTTTTCTAGATGCGTTCTCAGGATATCATCAGGTCAGCATGCATAAGGCTGACAGGAATAAAACGGCTTTTATAACAGATGTCGGTGTGTACTGTTATAAGGCAATGCCATTTGGGTTAAAAAATGCAGGGGCAACCTATCAGAAGTTGGTGGACAAGATATTTGAAAAGCAGAAAGGTCGGAATGTTGAGGTGTATGTGGATGATACGATAGTGAAAAGTAAAGAAAAAGGGGACCACATAGCGGATCTGAGGGAAACATTTGAGACATTAAGGAAATATCAGATGAAGCTGAATCCGGAGAAGTGTGTGTTTGGGGTCAGATCAGGGAAGTTTTTGGGCTTTATGGTCAGTGAACGGGGAATAGATGCAAATCCAGATAAGGTGAATACGGTACTTCAAATGAAACAACCAAAAACCATTCGTGATATACAGAGACTGACTGGCAGGATGGCAGGATTAACCAGATTTATCAGCAAGTCAGCTGATAAGGCACTTCCGTTTTTCATGATACTAAGAAAGAATAAGGCATTCGAGTGGGGAAAGGAACAAAGTGATGCCCTGGAAGTAGTAAGGAATCATCTTAGATCTCTTCCCACAATTGCCAGGCCCGAGAAGGGAGAAGTGTTGCAATTATATATCTCGGCATCGCCAAAAACGGTGGCAGCCGTTTTGTTAGTGGAAAGGAAGAAGCGACAACAACCGATATACTTTGTCAGTCATGTATTGAATGCGGCAAAGCGCAGATATCCAGTGATAGAGAAAATGGCGTTCGCAGTAGTAGTGGCAGCTAGGAAGTTGAGGCCTTACTTCGATGCACATCCAATAGAGGTGCTAACCAATCACCCCTTAGAGAAATCACTGCATAAAATGGATACATCTGGTAGATTACTGGCATGGGCAGTTGAGTTGTCGGAGTATGAAATAAGCTACAAGCCTAGAACATCAATTAAGGCTCAAGCATTATCGGATTTCATTGTTGAAACCACATACACCGATGAAGAGGAAGAATTGGGAACATGGCAGGTATCAGTTGATGGTTCAGCTACAGCAACGGGAGCAGGGGCTGGAATTGTGATAACGGCCCCAGGCGTGAAAATGTTTGAATATGCCATGAAGTTTAAGTTCAAGGCAACAAATAATGAAGCCGAGTACGAAGCTGCAGTAGCTGGAATGCAGTTGTCAATAGCGGCAGAGGCAAAACGGCTAGTTTTAACAACTGATTCTCAGCTGGTATCAAGTCAATTCAGTGGGGAGTATGAAACTCGAGAGCCGGCAATGGTGAAGTATTTGGAGAAGATGAAGTAGTTAGCAGCGCAGTTGCAATACTTTGAGATCAAATTGGTTCCGAGATTGAAAAATGCTCAAGCAGATGCGCTGGCAAGATTGGCAAGTTCAAGTTTTAATGACTTGGAAAGGACGGTCATGGTGGAGATTTTAAAGTAGAGAAGCATAGATGTTGTGTCGGCAGAAGTTCTGTGTGTTGATGTTGGGGACCAGTGGTATGATAAAATACTAGCATACCTCATTCATGGTGCAGGGCCAATGGATAAGGGGGAGTTGAAAAGATTGAGGAAAGATAGTGTGTGGTTTGTCATGTACCAAGGCCAGTTATACAAAAGGGGTTTTCACTGCCATTGCAAAGGTGTATAACAGACTTTGAGTCAGCAAGATTGTTAGAAGAATTGCATGAGGGTAGCTGTGGTAACCATCTCGGAGCAAGAGCCTTGTCCAGAGAAGCAATGAGAAGGGGATACTACTGGCCGACAATAAATGCAGATGCAATAGCTTATGTTAAAAAATGCGAGAAGTGTCAAAAGTTTGCCCCAGTTATCAACTTGCCCCCTAACGACCTGACTCCGATATTAAATCCAATCCCTTTTGCCCAATGGGGAATGGATATAGTAGGCCCGTTCCCATCGGCCACGGGTGGAAGAAAATTTCTGATAGTGGGGATTGACTACTTCACAAAATGGATTGAGGCAGAACCGGTAGCGAAGATAACGACATCAGAAGTGAAGAAATTTATATGGAAAAGCATCTTCACAAGATTTGGGTTGCCGATGGCGATGGTTTTTGATCATGGAACCCAATTTGACTGTAAGCCAGTCAAAGATCTCTTAACGATGTACAAGGTAAAATTTGCTTATGCAGCAGTATGCCATCCACAGTCTAACGGCCAGGCAGAAGCAGCAAATAAGCAAATAATAACAGCAATTAAAAAGAAGATCGAAGATGCAAAGGGTTTGTGGGCAGATTTGATACCAGAGATATTGTGGGCAAACATGACAACAATTAGAGAGGCCACAGGTGAATCACCTTATACTCTGGTTTTTGGAACAGAAGCAGTCATACCAGCAGAAATTGGGTTGCCGACATTCAGGATTCAGCATTACTGTGAAGACCAAAATGATTTACTCCTACGACAACAGTTAGACTTCTTGCCAGAGCTCAGAGAAAAAGCAGCAGTTAAGTCAGCTGCATTTAAGGAAAGAATGTCAAGGGCCTACAACAGAAGAGTATCTCATCGGCCGTTAAGTGTGGGAGATCTGGTACTGCGAAGAACAGCGACAACCGGTAAGGGAAATGAAGATGGAAAGCTGACTGCAAGTTGGGAAGGACCTTATCGGATTAGAGATGTCGTCATCCAAGGATCGTTTTATCTAGAAAGTTTGGATGGGGCACCCCTGAAGAATGTATGGAACTCGGCTGTATTGAAGAAATACTATGTGTAATGTACAATTTTCATGTGAAGCTGATATCAAAAAGGGTATCAGTGATGAATGAAGAAATATTCAGACAATATGTGTTGGAAATAGGCATCCTCCATTTAACAAAACAACGTTAAATGGGATGGACAGCTCAAAACCGCTTCCGTGAAGTTAATAGATATACAACCTGATCAGTTGTATACGTTAACTCACGAGGTTGCTGGTTCAAAATATAATACCGGCAAAATCAATTCGAGTATACGCCGATATGAGGCGTAGCTCAGAAAGTGATCGCCGAGAGGGTACCTAACTAGCTAAAACAACAAAGCAGTAGGTGACCAATGTTATAATCTGGACCAGCAACAGATGATTATTACTTAGTATACATAGTTCTAATACAAACTATGTACACTGGGGGGAGTAAAGAATGAGATAGATATCATGCTTTGATAATTTTTAAATGATATCACGCTTTGATAATTTTTGCGTAAGATATCATGCTTTAATAATTTTTAAATGATATCACGCTTTGATAATTTTTGCGTAACTTTTAAATGAGATAGATATCATGCTTTGGTAATTTTTACGTGATAGTTGTTAAGGCCGTTGTAGTATGATTATGATATTGTCAAGTTTGATAATTGCTGGAAGTTGTCAGATATCAGACAACTCTCTGCTGGGTGTCAAGTAAATCCCTATTTTTTGTGAATTGCTTTATGTATTTAATCCCTAATTAGTATGATAAGAGATGCTTAAATTTGTAAACAACTGATAAATGACAGAATATAATGAAAATGAGTTAAGTTTACACAACAACAGAGTTGACAATTGACAGACATCACCACAAAAAAGAGGTATATGCCGATAAAACAGCATTGTCAAAATAAATGTTGAAACATACAAAAGACGATAAAAGGAGAGTTATAGCTGATAAGGTCCAATGATACAAGACCCACAAGAAGATGTCGGTGATGACTGCCCGCCCCTTCAGGCTTGTGCATTCTCAGGCACTGGGGAATCCAAAATGCTGGGATCTTTGGGGCCCTCATCAGCACTTGGCACCAGATTGTGTAAGTCCTCTTCAGAGAATTGTTGTGTCTCGAAGCCGGAAGGGATCTTGTAGGCTTCCTCGTTGAAAGCCTTTTCAACCTTAGCCCAATCTTCCTTCTTCCAACCGGCAGCGTGGGCGACGCATCTCTGAGCAGCCGTCCAACCTCCATCGAAACGATCTTGGAGCTTGGAGCAGAACTCATTGGAAGCTATATAACGACCAACCGCTCTCTGACGAATACCAGGTTTGTCAGCTTCCATTTTTTGAGCCTTTTCTTCAAGACTCTTAATTTTAACTCTGGCATCCCGGAGATCTTTTTCAACCGAGGGAAGGCGCTCAATGGCCTTATTCTTCTCGGTGATCTGAGTCTTCAGACTCTGCACTTCTAGCTCAAGACTGGCAACCTTCTCCGCCTTAACCTTCAGCTCCGACATCTCCTTGTCATCTTTCTCTTTTATTTTCTTCAAGTCATCTAAGGCTCTTTCAGCATTGCTGATGATTTCCTGCATGGCTCTTTGGCTGGAAGAGGCCTGATGATGTTTCTCCTGATAATAACGGTACATCTCAACGAGCTCTGTACCAGACATGACAGCCTAAAAAAAAAAATAAGATAAAATAAAATATATATAACAAAATATATGAACAGTTAAGAAAAGGATAAACAGAATAAGTCTATATCGATCGAAGCCGTACACCAAATGCAAAAATATATAAACGAAGGGTTAGGGTACCTTCATCATGTTATGCATGTGAGTAGACTCATTCCCACCTTGCATTGGGTCATCGGTAATCATAGACTCATTCCGGCCGACATCCATGTTGGGTTGCCAACGGTCTCCGGAATGACCAGCAGGGAAAGCGAAGCCTTTTAGAACTTCGTCTGGAAACCTTCCAGAGACTCGTTCAATCCATTGATTGGATCGATACGTCAGGGCCGGAATGCTTGAATCAGAGCCAACCGTAGTAGGGGCAACTGTCACGGTTGGCTGAAGCTGACGAGGGGACTCGGCAGAAGTGAGATCTTCGATCTCAATCCCCTGAATAACCTTCTTCACAATGGCCTCAGGGCTCTTAGTTTTGGTGATGGGTGGAGTCTTCTCGGACTCCGATTGGTCCTTCTTCTTCCCACCGCGCCCTTCAGATTGCCTAGGGCTGGAGATCACAATTCCACCTCGCCGATTGGCCAAAGATGTCGTCTTTCTCTTCTTGGCATTGTCATCGGCCATGATCTCAGCTCTTCTTTTGGCACTGACAGCTGGAGCGCGGCCGCAAACGGTAGCAAGATTATCATAGGGGCTTGAAGCTTTAGGGCAACGTCTGAGAAATCTTCTCCCGTCGGAAGATAAGTCGAGTTGCCTGTTGTCCAACTTGTCAATACCTGAGAGCAAAGAATGTAAGTTCAATCAGCTAGGTACAGATAATTTTAAAAAAAAAAAGAAAAAGAAGGAAGAAAAATTCAATAAAATAAACAGTACCATAATGGTCAGTCCAACAGAGACCGACACGAGACAACGGCGCGTTGCCCCTAATGTAACTCACATTCGGCACCCACACCTTAGGAACTATGCGGACCTTGCCGTCACCTTCATCAAATTCTGAGACGTCAAAATGATTGACGGCTCTCTCTTCATGTTTACCGAGATCCCTCTCGGGAATTGAGTCAAAACGAGGGTGAGGCTGGTAAAAGGTTCTTCTTAGAGGAAAGTCCTCAGGAACCGACATGAAAAAGAACCTCACTTGCCAGCCCTTGCAGCTTGTCAGTTTGGGATGGACGGTATATTTGTGAGGTTGGGTATACAAGGACCACCACCCATCTGACTGATCGTCTCTCTTCAGAGTAATCAGTCGTCTAAAAACGTTAAAGGTTAGGGGATAATTTCGATATAGCATGACCCAGATGGTGGCAATAACGGCCCGAATAGTGGGAGGAGTAACCTGAACTAAACTGACGTTCCAGGCCTTCAGGATTTTTGCCACAAAGGGATGTAGAGGAAAGCGAAGGCCGAAGTCTAAATGCTTCATGTAAATGGCCACGGAACCTGCTGGGCAATCTAATACCAAGGCTCCAGAAGGGGGAATTGACAGCTCATACCCGTCAGGTAAGTTGAAAAATTTCTTAGCGCGGCGGCAGTAATCTTTTTCAATTGCCGTTTTCCTAAAATTGTCATTTATTTTTGCCTTGGCCACTTTTCCATCTCTGGCAAGGGTAATAGGTTGTCGGAATTCAGCTCCGTCAGTTTCGGAGTTATAGCCCTCGTCCAGGTTCTCTTCCTGGATAACCTCTGCCGTCATGTCAACAATGTCCTCCCTGCTCTCATTATTGATACTACCTTCTTGAGTCTCGTCTTCTCCTAAAACCGAGTTGACGGCTGAATCATGAACTGGGGATGACGGGCCTTCCTGAGGGTTTGCAGGGATATCAGCCACTGGTTCTTCTTCGGAAGAACTCACAACCTGACCTTGCCCAGGTCTTTTGCTGGATTCAGCTGCCTTAGCGGCCTCGGCTGCCTTAGCTGCTTGGGCGGCCTCAGCAGCCTCACGGGCAGCAGCTCGAGGCTGATAACTGGTTCTCTTTACCCTTGGCATGGTGTTTATACCTATATTGCCAACGTTAGTGTCGTATTGATTAAAATAGCGTTTCCCAGCAAAGCTGCGTAAGTGATAACGGACACTAACAAGCTCGATGTCAAGAATTTCAGTATCGGCAGGAATATCAGGGTTAGTGGGATAATAGGCACGTTCGTGGTGGGCAATAGTCCTATGTAGCATAAAGGCACGTTTCTCTTCTTCAGAAGATAATGTCTCAAATGGATAATCAATATTATCAGAAAGGGAAGATGAATTACCCTGGTTACTACCGGTTTCTTTGCCTAGGGATTGTCTAATTAAACGACTCCTAGCAGTACTAAGGTTAGGGAAATTCTCTTCGACACTATCTTCAGACATTTAATTCAAAAATGAGAAAATAAAACAAGCATGCAAAATCAAGAGGTTAGGGAGCGGCAATACCTTCGACGAAAGTCGTTGATACGATGAACTTAAAGGTGAGAAGTGACGAAGAAGAAAAGCGCGCCGAATATACTGAGAAGCGTAGACCGAAATCGAGAAAAGTCAGAAAAGTAAACCTTTTGTTGAAGAACAATTGAGACTGAGAAAAAGCTTTGGAAAAATGAGAAATGAAATGAAAAATGGCGGAATTTTGATCTAAAAGAAGAAACTGAAAAGTCAGTTGAGGTGAAAGGCGGTTCAGAAATCCAACGGCCCTGAATCGACAACTAATTTCAAAAAGTAGCGGTAGGATTTACGACACGTGTACTAATTTTCCCACTTCAAAAAAAAAAAAAGGGGGGGGGGGTGGGTTACGCTTCCATATTGTAACAAGTAGACCTTGTCTACTGTCGGCACACAAGGTCACTTGGGGGGGGGGGAAACGGAGTTTTTCGCTCCCATATATTTTGTAACAAGTAGACCTTGTCTGCTGTCGGCACACAAGGTCACTTGGGGGGGAAAACGGAGTTTTTCGCTCCCATATATTTTGTAACAAGTAGACCTTGTCTGCTGTCGGCACACAAGGTCACTTGGGGGGAAAAACGGAGTTTTTCGCTCCCATATATTTTGTAACAAGTAGACCTTGTCTGCTATCGGCACACAAGGTCACTTGGGGGGGAAAACGGAGTTTTTCGCTCTCATATATTCTGTAACAAGTAGACCTTGTCTGCTATCGGCAAACAAGGTCACTTGGGGGGGAAAACGGAGTTTTTCGCTCTCATATATTTTGTAACAAGTAGACCTTGTCTGCTATCGGCACACAATGTCACTTGGGGGGGAAAACGGAGTTTTTCGCTCTCATATATTCTGTAACAAGTAGACCTTGTCTGCTATCGGCAAACAAGGTCACTTGGGGGGGAACAAAAGGAGTCACTAGAATTTAACAAAGTAATGCATCGAGGAGGTATAAAAAGTATAAATTTAAAAGCTAATGCCAAAGATAATGCAAATGGATACAATATGGGATTATAAAACTATACAAAAGTTGTCCTGAAAGTTACAACAAAAAAATTAATAATAATAAAGTAAAATAAATCTTCTTCACAAAAGAATATAGAGCTTAAAAATAGAGGCAAATCTTCTTAGCACAAAATGTGAGTCTTTGAGGTGTCCTCAAGCTTCATCCGATGCAGTGTTTGAGTATAAGCCAAGCGGGTATAACGAACTGCAGCAACGACAAGGTTAGCAATAAAGTTTTGTTAATGCACAGTGCTTGACAGAGTACAAGAAACGTTATCACATGAAACTTCCAACATAAGGTAAAATTTGAAAAATGAGAAGTGGAACCCAAAATTTGTCTAGTTAGGTTAAGTTTATTGACTACATTAACTGAGAACGATGATGTATGATCATGCGTCCTCACTTGGGGGGCTAATTGTATGGGATGATATCTGGGTATGACCGATATCTTGTAAAAGCATGTGACTAAACTTTGAACAATTGTGAGAAGGCGCCGATATGCGCCAGAAAGCAGACATATCGGCTTGTCGGAATTCGGCACGTGGCAACAGAAGCTCGACACTTGGCACAGGAGACTTTGCATGGATGAGAGCCACCTCTCAAGGTGGATCATTATAAATAGTAGGTAAGACCTCATTAATGAGGACATTTAATGACTCTCTCTCTCTCTCTCTACTTTCTCTCTCTTACTTATCTTCTTCTCTTAAACACTTTCTGACTTTGTCATCGGAGTGGTTATCCCCGGATCACCCCGGGGTTAGCTAACTTCTTCTCATTGTGTAGGTTCTCAGCTTGCCGATAGGAGTATCAGAATCTCAGGTCCGAGTTCTTGGGGAAATCAAATTCAGACAGAAACAATACCTTATTTATTTTAACTTATTGGAAGATATCAATCGAATATTAAATTTGGGTTACAATTGCAAGATGTTTGTGAACAACTTCAGGAAGAGAGTAGTTTTGTTGGACTGCGTGATAATCACAAGAAGCTTAGCACTCCATTGTCTCCATATAATCTAACACACGTTAAAAAAATAAAATACTACCTCCGGTCCAATTTACTCGCAACAAAGTGGTATTATTTGTGAGACATAAAATATTCCTTTGTTACGAGTAAATTGGACCAGAGGTAGTAAATAAAACTAGTAAACATAGTTCATAATAAATTGAAATTTCAATATAACCGAATTCAGCAATTGAAGCACTATACAAGTAGAAATATCAAATAATAGATGGTGTGCAAGAATTTCAATACATACACTTCTGGTCTCGAAATTCTCAATGATGCCATCTTCAAGCAAGAAGTCACTCATAAATTCTCTGGAACCCTCATTTGGGAGATTCATTGGCTGCAATTATTTTTGACATCGTTAGACTTAAAGCAATAATCTTAACAGTTCAGATCACCTACTTAGAACAATTAATAGCAAAGCCTTGCAAAATAAACTAAAACAGAATCGTATAAGATTGAACAATCAATCTATCTCTTTCCTGGTACAGATTCAATCAACTGACTACAATTAACACAGAAACATGATAGTCTCACAATTACGAACAAGACTGTTTCTTCACAAATGACTTGCAATGGAAAATGTAGCATCCCTATATGTCCTTGCCAAGGAATTTGGACAGATGCTGCTTTTCAAAATTGTATAAAAGATACGAGGGGGAGATGTTGGCTCAAAATTGCAATTATATAAGTTGCTGTTAACACAGATAGCCCACCTGAGTAATTGAACCTTTAGTCTCGAAAACTGAAAAGGGAGGAAGAAAAAATGGTCCAGATTGAAACAAAGAAAACGGGAACATAAAATGAAGCACGAACTACACACCTCGCAGTGATTGTTCATACTTCTGGAGTTGCTGTAAGAAGCCAGCATTAGGTGATGCCTGTCGTCTTTTGCTTCTCACGTATTCAAGAGCTTGAGATAGAGTCATGCCGTGCTTTTTGATCAGATACGCAAGAATAATAGTCACACTACATGGCATCAAGAAAGAAAGAAATAGTATTAAATCCGCTTTCAGTAGCAGCAACAAGGATCACATGGTCTGAAACATGAAGCCCTCCTCCCTCCACTTACAATTTGATACAGCAACATAGCATGATAACAATCTGACTGAACAAGATTAAAAATGTTGCACTCATTTATAGTTCCAGGGGATAATTTTAAATATGTGCTCAACTCCCAATTCACACAAATCAACCAACATCCGACAATATAGAAACAGCTTGTCAATTAAATCACTTTTTTTTTTTTTTTTTTAAATACCCTGTACTCAGAGTTCCACTCAACTCATGTGTTTAGATCAACCATCCGGATTTCAAAAAAAACAAATATGACACCTGATTTCATCAATCAGTTTCAATACCATGATTCACTGGAAAACATGCGATTTAGCCTACCTTCTGGATTTCCCTGCAAAGCAGTGAACCAATACTCCACCACCTGACCTTTTAGCTTCATCAATAAAATCAATACATTCATCAAAGTACTGAGCAAGATCGGTCCATACTGTGTCCACCACTGCCTCAATACCAAATTGAAAGAAAAGGTAAGACAACGAGATCATTATGCTAATAAAATTCAAAGATATTAGCATATTGGACATTAATATTCGGACCATAAATCAGCATAACTTATTCGTAATATACATGAAAGCAATTTTGGATGAGACACAAAGCTAATCTAAGGAACAATTCGAACAAACAATAACATAATCGGAAATGAGAAGCTTAAGTTACATAGCCATCTATAGGCATACAGAGGGATGATTTGCAAGTATATAAGAATTTTACTTAAAGTTGAATCAAGGAACATCAAATTCAAGTTAGATACATGGGTACCAAAAATCCAAAAGGTCATATTGGTGAGATTTATTAACAGCTTCCATGAAAGTCAGATACACCTGGAAGTCTGAGGACCTTCAATTTCCATACCCTTAGCAAAAGTCATGAAGCAATGATCTGCTGTAGTCACCAGTGATATCATTTTTTTGTCTCCACTATAAATAGATCAAAGCAAGGCGTTCAGCTTAATGCAGCAGCGATTAGAACATCTCATCTAAATTAGTCTAAGTTGAAGGAGAAGCAATGCAACCTTTATCTTAAATTGCTTTCTTGTTGTTTCAGTAGCAAAAGATAACAATACATAGTGTAATTTCTATTCCATGCAGCAATATATGCAATTATGCAGGTACTGGGCTACAGGCTACAGTGTCCTTAAACTTAGACGAATTTTCTGGGGGAAAATTACCTTCAATGATTTTATACGTGAAGTCTTTTCGATGAGCAGGGGGAATATAACCAGCCACAGTCAAGATGTGAGTAATATTATGCTGTTTCAATGCCGCTTTGTTGTTTGCTGCAGCAGCAGACCCCACGAAGAGACCCTAGAAAACACCGTGTAAGTTTAAATTTAATTGAATCCAACAATTTGAAACCTTTATCACGAGAAGCAAGTTCAATAACATGAATCATGAATGTTACCTCTTCAATTTGACACGGTTCATTGTCATCGTTTACAAATTTTATGGCACAGAAAGCTCGCCAAAGTGCCTTTACCCTATCCTTATAGCTCTCATCCATACGATTCATTACAAGAATACAAGTAATTCTAATGATCCGTCTCAATTCACTCCTTCAAGATTGCCTGACCAGTCATTTTATGAAGTTAATAATCATATACTTGTACAAAACTTAGTACAATATAGTAGTTTGATCCACAAACTCATGACTACCGATATCAATGTCCCCACAAAAAGTTCCAAGGAAACTAGTTTGGCTCAACATTTTGATATATATAGCCCTACAACGGTGGAATGTGGATACTCGAGTTGCTAATTGGATCAACAAAAGTAGCAATTAGGGTCGCCATTACTTTAAAATTCCGAATGCTACAAAGACAACCATGCTTAAAGTATAGCAGGTTTTCATACACTGAATTCACATATGCTCCATATAAAAATGTCCATACAAAAATATACTGATTTTCTTTCATTTCAAAAGAAAATCAAATTTCTTTCATTTCAAAACAGCACAATTTGCGATTTGGTCAGGTAACAAAATGCCAATATACGCTACTCCCTCTGTATCAAAAAGTTCTAGCCATTTAGAATCTTGCAACTATGCACAATTTGAAAGAATCTTCTAAATTATTCCTATTATAATTTACAAATAAGAAAATTCATAGTCTCCTGGGTCTTGTTTGATTCGTGTCAAAGTTTCGTAATTTTCATTTATGTGTAATTAGAGAAAACCTTGCATTGGAACACGAAAAACATTTAGAGACGAAGCGAGTATTTGAATAATTAGAGCGCAAAAAATCACTAACATGAATAGCTCATTGGCAAACTACTCCTACTAATTAGATTCTTGATTTGAGATTGTGCATTGCTGCATAACCCATTTTCATTCCCCAGATAATGAAATAATAAAATTCAAATATATTACTGTGCATTAATCAATTACATTAAACAACATTTTATTCCAATTGATCAATTACATCAAACCTTTTTATCGCAAAAATAGCTAATTTCAACCATAATTCATTAATTCATCATCATTGTATAAACCGAAAAAATTCCAAGAAAACAATCCATTTTATGAATCGAACAATATTACCTCTCACACACAAAATAACATAATTATTCAATCATATAATAAATTAAACAAAATTGATCGCAAATTACTCAAATCCAAACATTAATAATCATTAATATATAACAATAATCAGATATGCAAATAACATGATTCTAACAACACTTACATTTAGATTGAAAGTTATGATGAAATTTTTAGATGAATTTTCGGGAATAGAGGAGAGCGACTGACCTGTGCGTGTGCAAACAAGTAACGCGAAAATTGAGAATTGAAAACTGAAAAGCAGGATCTCCTGAATGAAAAATTGTTATTCGTCCGAGAATTTTGTTTTGAAGACCACTTGTTAGTTTGTTACGTTGGGTATTCCATACTAGAATCTTCAAACGAGTATAAGTCTTGGCCCATTTTAATGATGCAAAGCCTGGAGGAATTGCTAAGAGAGTACTGTTATGTATTTGTTGATACATAATAAGGGTATGATGGTAATTAATGCAATAGTCTAAGGTGATTGAACCACAGTTTGTTACTTTGGCCCTGTTTGGTAGTAAGGTTATTGGGGGTATATTAGCTTATTTAACTAACTTTAGTTGATTGACTAGTCAAACAAGCTAATATAGGTGTTTGGTAGTAAGCTTATTGAAAGAGCTTATTCCATTAAATAAGCTCTTTTTGAAAAAGCTCATTATAGGAGCTTTTTCAATTAGCTTATTCATTAATTATTGTGAGATGACACTTATAACATCATTTAATTTAAAATCCTATCTAAACTACCTACCCCACAATTAGCTTATTGGTCATTTTACATACTCAATCATCTTTAAGCTATCAGCTATTTACCAAACACTTTTATATAATCAGTTTATACAATAAGTTAGTCAAATCAGTTAATAAAATCAGCTAGTCAAAATCAGCTAACTCAATCAGCTTCACCTTTCAGCGTTTTCTCAAACAAGGCCTTTGATTTTTAAATTTTAGTGTACCACTAATTCACTACAATTATTTAGTAATAGAAGTGTGAAAATCAAATCCACCCGATAATAACATTTGTTTTGAACTGTAACTGTAACACCCCCAAATTACTCTCTAATATTAACAATAGTAATCCAACTTTAGGGAGTAACATGGGAGTATTACCGCCACGTGATTACGTAAGGCTTAACAGAGTTTTGCAGCGGAAATAGTACTTAACTTTCATTAATGATAATAATAGTAGTAATAATAGTTTGATATACTTTCAAAGTAACTATACTACTAATGATATGTTTATTAAGTTAAACTAGGTGATCACCGTCCATCGTTCCCAATGCAGCACATAGTTCACGTTGTCCGACCGCCATCACCTATCTACTCATTAAAATGATAAGTAGGGCAAAGCCAAAACAAAACAAATACGTATTAGCCAAAATGCTAAGTACATACAAATGCTAGTCATGTAAAATCAATTTAATGAATTAAACATGCTTTCGAAGAGATTCAACTTTAATAAATCATACTTTATCCAAACCATTGATGAATAGAAATTCATATATAAAAACTTGTCAAAGAACCAATTTTCGAAATAAACAACTTTCCAAAGATAATTCCGAATATGATGGATCAATCCTCATTTTCGTAAATCATTTTACCACCTAAGTGTGCACACCCCCCAAGCTAGTAACTCCTTTACATAGTGCTATCAAGGGGAAAGACTAGGTCATACAAAGCCCATAGTCTTCAACTTAATCCGCGTAATGGAAGTTAAAAATCCAAAGATCCAAGGAATAAATCCTGATAAATAAACTTTCCAATATCCCATGCTCGGGATAATTTAAAGAATAAAACTTCCTTCTTGAATATCAATACAAGTTTATAATCAACTATATAAAACATTTAAACATTTGAGATTAAACGATTAAAACATGTTTCACTGAAATATATTTCACAATCATCTAAACATGGTTCGAAATCACTTAACATGTAAATCACGTTTCATGTAAAAGTCACTTTATAAAAGATCTAGCCACGTGTACGTACCTTGATCTTTGCAAAACAAACACGGGGTTCCTAGTTACGAACCAGAAATACTTCCTACAATAAACCAATAATCCTAATAAAATACTTTTCAACCAATAGACACGACGACTTAAAATACCGACTTTGACTAGTTGTGCATGAACAACTTATTATTATAACCCTTTTATAAAATTAACACTTGTATCTATAAAATAATCTTTAATAATTCATAATAATAATAATAATAATAATAATAATAAGGTAGTAGTAATGCTACGTAAGTAGTAGTAGTATATATGTGAGTAGTAGTAGTACATGTGAGTAGTAGTAGTCATATTAATAACAATGGTAATGATATTAATAATAATAATAATGATAATAATAATAATAATATAGGAAGTAGTAGTAATACGTAGATTTAGTTGTAGTAGTAGTACTACTAGTGCTTAGTAGTAGTAGTAGTAGTAGTAGTAGTAGTAGTAGTAGTAGAAGTTGAGAGTAATAGTAGTAGTAGTATTACTAGTACTTAGTAGTAGTACTAAAATGAGAAATATATGGCTTACTTACGGTGCAACGCAAGGAAGGAGGTGGCGGCAAGGTGGTGGCCAAATGGTGGTAATAGGGTGGCGGCGAGGAGGTGCTTGTGAGGAGCTCAAGACTACAAAATGAAAGCTTAAAAAGGTGGTGAAAATGGAGGAGGAAGGAGAAAGGAGAAGGAAAGTAAGAAGAGAAGTAGGAGATATGATGGAATAGCTCGTGTTTCATGGCTATATATAGCCCCAACTCGGGCACTATTCCAACCGATTTCATAAATGCTGCCAACCCAATTAATGCGGCCAACCTAATAAATGTTGCTGGCCTAATAAATGCTGCTGGCCTAATAAATGCAGCTGACCCAATAAATGCAGCTGACCCAATAAATGCACCCGGCCTAATAAATGCTGCTGACCCAATAAATGCAGCCGGCCTAATAAATGTTGTAAGTAGTACGGGTTGACCTTGATTACGGGAGGAGGAATAGTTTGGTACTTGGTAGTTTGACTCGGAAGTAAAATACTGAAGGCTGAAATTCCGACAACTTTGAGTTGACTCATATAATTATAACGCGTATTAAAATTATATTTTTGTAAAATCATATATGGACTTAAATAAATATTTTTGTATAATAAAATATTTCGGAAAAATCCATAATTAATAACTAGTAAATGGCTTAAAAATACGGGGTATTACAGTCTACCCCCCTTAAAAGAAGTTTCGACCTCGAAACTTGAGTAAAAAGTTGGTTAAATAATCCAAGTTAATATAAATTGACTCATGCACAACTTATAATGACTCGAAATGACTCAACTATGCCTCAGGCACAACACATAGTAACTCAAGATGACTCAAAACTAACCAAATAGGGCAAAAGCGCGAAACTCTATCGCATTCTACCCCCCTTAAAAGGAGTTACGCCCCCGTAACTCGACTACTAACCTCAGAAAACAACTCTGGATATCTTTTCCTCATATCTACTTCGGCTTCCCAAGTAGCTTCCTCGGTTTTATGGTTTGACCATAGAACCTTGACTATCTTAACATCCTTGTTCCTAGTGCTTCTTACTTTACTATCCAGAATCTTCACAGGTCTTTCCTCATAAGTCAAGTTCTCGTCCATCTCGATGGTTTCAGGCTGTAAAACATGGGAAACATCTGGTATGTATTTCCGAATTTGGCTCACATGGAACACATTGTGAACTCTTTCTAGCTCATTAGGCAAATCCAACTTGTATGCTACCTTTCCCACCTTTTGGATGATCTCGTAGGGTCCAATGTACTTCGGGCTTAGCTTTCCTCTCTTCCCAAACCTCATTACTCCCTTCATCGGAGATATTTTCAATAAAACTTTCTCTCCTACTTCGTATTCCTCGTCTCTCCTTTTCAAATCCGCATAGCTCTTTTGACGATCTTGTGCGGCTCTAATTTTCTCTTGAATCATCTTTACTTGTTTCACCGTTTCTTCGATCATTTCCGGCCCAAGTGTAACAGTCTCTCTTATGTCGTTCCAACATATCGGGCTTCTACACTTCCGCCCATACAAAGCCTCGAACGGTGCCATCCCAATGCTTGCATGATAACTGTTGTTGTAGGAAAATTCTATCAAGTCCAAATGATCTTCCCACGAACCCTGGTACTCCATAACACATGATCTCAACATATCCTCTAATGTCTGTATTGTTCTCTCTGTTTGACCATCGGTTGCGGGGTGGAATGCAGTGCTCATCAACAACTTAGTCCCCATAGCCTTTTGTAAACTCTGCCAGAAGTTGGATAAGAACCTTGAGTCTCTATCCGAGATGATGTCCTTCGGCACACCGTGGTATTTCACCACAAATTTCACATACGCTCTTCCCAATTGATCCATCGACCATGTACTCCTCATGGGTATAAACGTTGCACATTTCGTTAATCGATCCACTATGACCTAAATTGTATCATTTCCTGCTCGAGTTTTGGGTAAGGCTCCCACGAAATCCATAGAGATCGAATCCCACTTCCAACTAGGCACCTCCAAGGATTGAACTGTTCCTTGGGGTCTCTTATGCTCAATTTTGACCTTTTGACAAGTCAAACATCTAGCCACAAATTCTGCCACTTCCCTTTTCATATTCGGCCACCAGAATGTCTTTTTCATGTCCTTATACAACTTGTCCCCTCCGGGATGCATTGAATAAAGAGAACTATGAGCTTCCTCCATCAACTTTTGCTTAAGATCACTTCAATTCTGAGGAACACACCATCTCCCTTTAAACCTCATGCTTCCATCATCGGCTACTGAAAAGTCCAATACTTGCCCTTCTTCGATCTTTTCTTTAATCTTGCTCAACTTTTCATCTCCAGGTTGACTTTCCCGAATCTCATCATAGATTGACGGTCTGCTCAACAAGGCACTCAAAATCTTCTTAACTTCTCCTTATTCCAATACCTCCAAATTCATCTTTTGGAATTCCACACACAATTGATCTGGTAAAATCATCGCATTAACTACATGACTTGACTTCCTACTTAATGCATCAGCTATAACATTCGCTTTCCCTTCATGATACTGAATCTCCAAATCGTAATCCTTAATCAACTCCAACCATCGCCGTTGTCTCATGTTCAACTCCTTTTGAGTGTATGCATTTCAAACTCTTGTGATCGGTGAAAATCCTACATGTCACTCCGTACATGCAAGTAGTGTCTCCAAATCTTCAATGCAAACACAATTGCGGCTAACTCCAAGTCATGGGTCGGGTAATTCACCTCAAAAGGCTTTAATTGTCTCGAAGCATAAGCAATCACCTTTCGATTCTGCATCAACACACAACCTAATCCGAACTTTGACGCGTCACTATACACTTCATACTGCTCACTTCCATCAGGCAGGGCTAACACAGGTGCCGTAGTCAACTTCTCTTTCAATGTCTGAAAAGCCTCCTCACACTCTGGAGTCCACTCGTACTTACATTCTTTCCTCATCAACCTTGTCATAGGCCTTGCAATTTTCGAAAAATCCCTAACAAATCTCCTATAATAATATGCTAACCCAAGAAAACTCCGAACATCTAACACACTCCTCGGGTTCGGCCATTCACTTACAGCCTTTACCTTTGTTGGATCCACCGATACTCCTTCCTTAGAAATCACATGACCTAGGAAAGCTACCTCTTCTAACCAAAACTCACACTTTGAGAGTTTGGCGTACAATTGATGCTCTCTCAAGGTTGATAATACCACCCTCAAATGATCCTCATGCTCTTCCGGGTTCCTCGAGTACACCAAAATATCATCGATAAACACCACAACAAACTTATCCAAGTATGGCCTGAAAATTCGGTGCATTAAATCCATGAAAACAGCGGGTGCATTGGTTAACCCAAATGGCATTACCGTGAATTCATAGTGACCATAACGAGTCCTAAAAGCACTTTTTGCAATGTCCGACTCTGCTATCCTCAACTGGTGATATCCTGACCTCAAATCAATCTTTGAAAATATTCCCGCCCCTTTCAACTGGTCGAACAAATCATCAATCCTAGGCAGCGGGTATTTATTCTAGTTTTGTCACATTGTTCAACTCGCGGTAATCTATGCACAACCTCAAGCTTCCATCCTTCTTCTTTACGAACAAAACTGGTGCACCCCATGGTGATGAGCTAGGTCGAATATAGCCCTTCTCCAACAAGTCGTCTAACTGAGTCTTCAGCTCTTTCATCTCAGCCGGGGCCATCCTATATGGATCCTTTGAAATAGGTCCTGTCCCTGGCACTAAGTCTATGGTAAATTCGATATCCCTCACAGGCGGCATCCCTGGAATCTCCTCAGGAAAGACATCGAGAAATTCATTTACTACTGGAATATTTTTCCCATCATCTCTATCTCCTTTTTCTATCCTCTTGACACTACACAAATACAGTGGATATCCTTTTGCTACACACTTCTTAAGTTGCAAAGCACATATGATCTTTAACCCGGATTTCTTTCCCTCCCTTCGATAGGTTACCCTAACTTTGCCCGGGCCACACAACGTGACCTTTTGGGCCTCGCAATCAATTTGGGCCTTGTACTTGCCCAACCAGTCCATCCCCAAAATAACATCGAGATCTTGTAAGTCAAGCTCGATTAAGTCGGACGGAAATTCTACTTTTGAAATGACAATAGGTACACCCTGATGCATCTTAGTACAACTCACCACTTCCCCTGATGGGATAGCAATATCTAAGGAAATAGACACCGGACTCTCTAACTTGAGTCTATCTACTAAAGTTCTAGAAACAAAAGAGTGAGACGCCCCTGAATCAAACAAGACTTTAGTAGACATAGAACAAATAAAGAAATTGCCAATTACCACATCAGAAGCAGTTGCAGCCTAACGGCTGTTCATCACGAACACACGACCCTTGGGAGCGGCTCTACTGTGGTTGGGTGTTGGCTTAGGAATGAATCCATTGGGTTGAGCTGGCTTAGGTTGGTTCTTCTCATCTTGGGGTTTACCCGACTGCTCATCAGAGACCTTCTTGTAACACTCATACTCACGGTGACCTAGCTTTTGACAGTAGCGGCAAGTCACTAGGTTTCCCTCACAATCCCTTCCTGGGTGGTTCTTTGTACTTCTCTTGCAAAAATAGGTTCTCTTGGGTTTGTCTCCATTCCCTCGGTTCCCATTCCCTCTTTCAAAATTACCCCTGTTGTCCCTTTTTCCATTGAAATTCCCACTCGGGTTCCCCTCAACCTTGGGTTTCTTCTCACTCCCATTAAAAGTCCCACTAGGCTTCCTCTTTTCTCCGGAAAAGTTTCCCTCTAGCTCTCTCCCCTTGATCCCATAAAGGTGCGCTGCTCTCCCATAAACCTCATCTAAGGTTTCAAAGGTCACTCCTCCTAATTTTCCTTGAAGGGTCAAAGTCAAACCTTGCTCAAACCTTTGTGCCTTAAGTGCTTCAGTTGGTACTACCTCAGGTGCAAATCTCATCAACTCAATGAACTTGCTATAATACTCATTAATTGTCATGTTCCCCATCCTAAGGTTCGTAAACTCCATACACTTTTGTTTCCTCAAGTAGGAAGGGTAATACTTCTCTATTAAAGCTTCCTTAAATTCAGCCCACCCAAAGTTAGGAATACTCAGTAAGTCATTCCTCCTTTGACTCCACCATAAATCGGCTTCCTCTTTGAGGTAATAAACAGCATTATTGACTTTTAATTCCTCAGGACAATTAATAGCATAAAAAAGTTTATCAAACTCTCTCACCCAATTTTCTAAGCTTGCTGGGTCTAGCTTGCCAAGGTAAGTGGGTGGTTTGGCCGCAGCTACTCTCTTAAAAACTTCCCCAAAAGCATCAAGGTCATTATGGGCTTTTCCCTGGTTCGAGACAATACCGGCTATGTTTTTGGTTATTTTGGTTAGCCTTTTGATGACAGAACTGACTTTGGACTTACTCCCTTTCTTAATTCGTTGCCTTAGAGACATGATCCTGAATAATGTGGTAATTAGACACATGAATTTACAAACAAATTGTTCATCTATCCAACAAAGACTCAATCAGCGATGTGATAACTTTATTGTTCACAAAATATCTTGAGTACTAGACGTTTCATCAAATTAACTAGCAAGTCTAAATTGCCATTTTAGAAGCAACTCTATGTAACATCTCAAAATAAATCATCACAAGATTTATCATAATTTGCATACAATTATAACATACAAATCAACAAACACTTTACCATATAATTCATCACATAAGAGCGAAATTCACCTTCCAATCCATTTCCAATTTAGGAATAACTATCGAATAATAATTCATGAACCTTCACTAATATACCGTGGAATATAATAATTCCCAAAAGACTATCAATCTTAATGCAATTCGAAATTTAATTCGAACCTTTATATTCTAAAACATAACTTGGACGTTCGCTTAGTCCATATGCACATAATTCACATAAAGTTCAAAATCACCTTTTGAATACGTTTCAAATTCTTTTAATTTCAAAAATATTATATATAGTTATAAGTTGAATACTTGATTCATAATGTGGATTAATTGGACCAATGAGATCCCAGGTAGGAGAGGTTAGGGTCGACGTTGCCCAGAGCCCAAATCCAGCCTTAGACAGAGCTCATTGTCAATCCAATAATCCCCATTATTAATCTTTCTTCGTATTAAAATAGAAAGTAGTTTTTACTTAAATATATACTTAATATATACTCAATCACCTTTAAGCTATCAGCTATTTACTAAACACTTTTATATAATCAGTTTATATAATAAGTTAGTCAAATCAGTTAATAAAATCAGCTAGTCAAAATCAGCTAACTCAATCAGCTTCACCTTTCAGCGTTTTCTCAAACAAGGCCTTTGATTTTTAAATTTTAGTGTACCACTAATTCACTACAATTATTTAGTAATAGAAGTGTGAAAATCAAATCCACCCGATAATAACATTTGTTTTGAACTGTAACTGTAACACCCCCAAATTACTCTCTAATATTAACATTAGTAATCCAACTTTAGGGAGTAACATGGGAGTATTACCGCCACGTGATTACGTAAGGCTTAACAGAGTTTTGTAGCGGAAATAGTACTTAACTTTCATTAATGATAATAATAGTAGTAATAATAGTTTGATATACTTTCAAAGTAACTATACTACTAATGCTATGTTTATTAAGTTAAACTAGGTGATCACCGCCCATCGTTCCCAATGCAGCACATAGTTCACGTTGTCCGACCGCCATCACCTATCTACTCATCAAAATGATAAGTAGGGCCAAGCCAAAACAAAACAAATACGTATTAGCCAAAATGCTAAGTACATACAAATGCTAGTCATGTAAAATTAATTTACTGAATTAAACATGCTTTCGAAGAGATTTAACTTTAATAAATCATACTTTATCCAAACCATTGATGAATAGAAATTCATATATAAAAACTTGTCAAAGAACCAATTTCCGAAATAAATAACTTTCCAAAGATAATTCCGAATAAGATGGATCAATCCTCATTTTCGTAAATCATTTTACCACCTAAGTGTGCACACCCCCCAAGTTAGTAACTCCTTTACATAGTGCTATCAAGGGGAAAGACTAGGTCATACAAAGCCCATAGTCTTCAACTTACTCCGCGTAATGGAAGTTAAAAATCCAAAGATCCAAGGAATAAATCCTAATAAATAAACTTTCCAATATCCCATACTCGGGATAATTTAAACAATAAAACTTCCTTCTTGAATATCAATACAAGTTTATAATCAACCATATAAAACATTTAAACATTTGAGATTAAACGATTAAAACATGTTTCACTGAAATATATTTCACAATCATCTAAACATGGTTCGAAATCACTTAACATGTAAATCACGTTTCATGTAAAAGTCACTTTATAAAAGATCTAGCCACGTGTACGTACCTTGATCTTTGCAAAACAAACACGGGGTTCCTAGTTACGAACCGGAAATACTTCCTACAATAAACCAATAATCCTAATCAAATACTTTTCAACCCATAGACACGACGACTTAAAATACCGACTTTGACTAGTTGTGTATGAACAACTTATTATTATAACCCTTTTATAAAATTAACACTTGTATCTATAAAATAATCTTTAATAATTCATAATAATAATAATAATAATAATAATAATAATAAGGTAGTAGTAATGCTACGTAAGTAGTAGTAGTATATATGTGAGTAGTAGTAGTACATGTGAGTAGTAGTAGTCATATTAATAACAATGGTAATGATATTAATAATAATAATAATGATAATAATAATAATAATAATATAGGAAGTAGTAGTAATACGTAGATTTAGTTGTAGTAGTACTACTACTAGTGCTTAGTAGTGGTAGTAGTAGTAGTAGTAGTAGTAGAAGTTGAGAGTAATAGTAGTAGTAGTATTACTAGTACTTAGTAGTAGTACTAAAATGAGAAATATATGGCTTACTTACGGTGCAACGCAAGGAAGGAGGTGGCGGCAAGGTGGTGGCCAAATGGTGGTAATAGGGTGGCGGCGAGGAGGTGCTCGTGAGGAGCTCAAGACTACAAAATGAAAGCTTAAAAAGGTGGTGAAAATGGAGGAGGAAGGAGAAAGGAGAAGGAAAGTAAGAAGAGAAGTAGGAGAAGTGATGGAATAGCTCGTGTTTCATGGCTATATATATCTCCAACTCGGGCACTATTCCAACCGATTTCATAAATGCTGCCAACCCAATTAATGCGGCCAACCTAATAAATGCTACTATGCTGCTGGCCTAATAAATGCAGTTGACCCAATAAATGTTGCTGACCCAATAAATGCACCCGGCCTAATAAATGCTACTGACCCAATAAATGCAGCCGGCCTAATAAATGTTGTAAGTAGTACGGGTTGACCTTGATTACGGGAGGAGGAATAGTTTGGTACTTGGTAGTTTGACTCAGAAGTAAAATACTGAAGGCTGAAATTCCGACAACTTTGAGTTGACTCATATAATTATAACGCGTATTAAAATTATATTTTTGTAAAATCATATATGGACTTAAATAAATATTTTTGTATAATAAAATATTTCGGAAAAATCCATAAAATTAATAACTAGTAAATGGCTTAAAAATACGGTGTATTACAGTAACTAATTCGATTTTATTGGAGAAACTAAAAATCCAAATCCGATCTATAATTGAACTAAACTCAACCCGAATTTGAATTCGACCAGATTTAAACTTAACCCAACACTGATTTGACCTGATTTGAACTCAACCTGAAATCAATTAGACCCGACTTAAACTCATACCGAACTGGTTTGACCCGAATTGAACTCAATCCGAACTGAAATTGACCTGAAAAATACCGAATTCAATCTGATCTATTTTGATTTGAACTGATATTAACCCAACTCGATTTTAACTCGATCTGAGATTGACTTGACATGATTGCAACCGACCATAATTTTAAACCCAGCCTATTTATACCCTTTTTTTAACTTAAACATATTAATGACAGGATATGAAAAATGACACATGAATGACTTGCTATCGACCCAATAACAAGATTAAAAAATAAATAAATAAAATAAATATAAAATAAATATAAAAAAAACCTCAATAAATACTCTAGTTTTAAAAATGTACTTATTTGAATATTAAATTTGGTCACCTCAACCAATATTTGGCCAAACACGAAAAGTATCTGAATCGGAATTGAGCAAATACCACTTAGTCAACCTTAGTAATTAAACCGAACTTAATAGAACCAAAATTAACCAAACTGGAACCAACCCAACCAAAGTCAACTGACCCGAATTTAACTCGATCAAACCCATTTTGAATCCGATCTAAAGTTATTCGAATCGAATATGAACCATCTGAAGTTGTGTAGACACCTAAAAATGTCACCCCAAAACCAAACCCGATGATGAACAACTTTTCACCGCCATTATTGGTCGGGTTGAGTATGTAATCTTTAGAGTGCTTAAATCCATGTTCATTCCCAATACATTTCATGAACCAACCCAATTCCTAACCCATTTCACCAAACCATTACTTATTTTCCTCATTTCGTGCCTTTAAACCCAAAATAATTCATTTCGTGTCCATTAAAATCATTTATTTCGTGTCCTTTTTATAAAAACGTTTAGACCAGTTTATTTTGGTCCATAATCTGGGTCCAATGATTAAATATTTGGATCGGGCTTTAAAAGAGCTTTCCAACGATATATTATAAGCCCAAATCTGAGTAATAACGAATAAGTTATGGCCAAAATACTAAACTGAGTCTAAATCCAACCTAAGCCCACCTTATCTACGACCCAATGATCATGTGGAGGGTCCAAAGGCTTAAATCCCATTCCTAATCCAATTAGGATTAATTAGAAGCTTCTATGAATCTTAAGTATCCTTTTTGAAAAGATAAGATTAAAGCATTTGAAATTGAATAAAACTTTTCTTTTTGAAAGTCCTAATTCTATTCGAATTGAAAGACGTTCAAAGATTGTCAGATATTATTTTCGTGCTTCATAATTTTTATCTAATTCTTATATGGTTGGATAGCTCTTGAAATTATCTTTCCAATTATATATTATAATATTGATTCCGAGCTATAACGAAAAAGATATGAGCGAAATACGAAACTCTATCCAAAACTGACACCGTCCCACTATTTCGGTCATATCTTCTATTCTACAAAATATTTTAATCTGATTCTAATTGGGTTAGAAAGTACTCCCTCCGTCCCTAAATTACATTCCTCTTTGGAAATTTACACGGGAATTAAAGAGGGAAGAATAAGACAATAACAATAATTAGATAATGCAATGGGAAGTACAAAAATAGATTAGTTATTACTTATGACAAGTCATCAATCCTTTGCAAAAAAAAAAAGGACCAATCACATGCTCCTAATTAAAAAATTTTAACCAATCATATTCATTGTAATTTGGCACAAGGATTATGAGTGAGATTAGATAAGGATGAGTGAGAAAGCATTAAATATAAAACAGAAAAAGAGAGTTGATTTACTTAAAAAAACTTACCGAAAATAGAAAGGAGGAATGTAATTTAGGGACGGAGGGAGTAGACTTCAAGAGCTTTCCAACGATATCTTATTTATCTTATTCCGATCTCTAGATCAAGAGATATGATAAAAACAAAAACCGCAAAAATTGTTGTCTATCGAGTTTTATTCCGATTTCATTCGGATCTTATCCTAATTCTTCGACCCTTCTTTTCTCTATAAATAGAGGTTATATCACCCCTTTTCCAATGATCAACAAGCTTGATCACAAAATTATTCCCTCTTCCTCTCTTTTACACCAAAAATCATTCTCTCTTTTTCTCTCTCGTATTCTAAGCCTTAAACCTATATTCTTAAACACTATTCTTCCCTTAAGCAAATAGGCACTCCAAGGAGTCCATATTTAACCCGAGGTTCCGTCCTTAAACCAAGGCGTGAAAGGTATAATTAACTGAGGGTTTGGACCAAATCAACTCTACTTTTTAGTTTATTTAAATTCAATTTGATTAATATTTTTATTGAAGTTACTAACAATTTATTCATGATGTAGAAATTTCAAGGAAACGCGAAAAGTGAGTAATTAATCACTTAATTACTCTTGTTATCATTTCTTGTTGCTATTATCATGATTAGGGTTTATTATTATTTGATTTGACTGACGCTATTATTGTTAAATTGCTTCCAATATTAATGTTTATTCTATTATTATTATGATCACCATATTGCATGTTTAAAGGGAATATGTAATTGAAAATCACGCCTAATAAGATAATTTGGATAACCGGTTTAGGTTCTTTTAATCTTGTTATTAATGAAGTGATCACGATATTGTAGAACTATATGTTGCATTAATATTCAACCAATTTAGCTTTATAATAGTTTGGAGCAAATTGAATATTTTGTTTGTATGCCTTTGAGATCACAGGAATACTTTTCATTTTAAGAATAGAGTAGAGGCCAATACGGGCGAATGTGACTCCATGACTCACTTCGTACCATCATCCCTGATCCCCCTTTCGTGGTTCCGAACCATATGGAGTTAGTAATCTCATGGATTATGAATGGGGTGTAACCTTCACGGGTCAATCGTTGTTGCCTATCGTTGTCCCTTAATCGTGGTTGCCTTTTATGATCCGTGAACGGTTTACAAGTTCCTTAAAAACTTGTTGGCGGCTTCCTACTTTAGTTGTCCCTAATCGTAATTTCAATTCCCACTTCCTATGAGTGCCAAGCATATTCACACCATGCTTTTACGTAGGCACACTTCGAACGACGCCTACAAGTTGACCCGGCCCAAAGCCGATCTGGACTCGACAAATCTTCACCTGTATTTAACCCAAACAAATATGACCCGAATCGGGTTAAAAGGGTAATTTTGAACTGTATATACCCGACCCAAACAGACCTGACCCGTCATTGATCAACCCAATATCCGTCCGGTTATTCGAATTGACATCTAACCATTTACAAGTATAATACTACTACACTAACACTACTAATGACATGATATCACAACCTAACATTACAAATTTTAGCTTCAAAGTATACCATGGTAACAATCTTTACAATCATTAAAGCCATTTATAGTATTATTCCTCTGTTAATGGTACATTTTATAATTTAGTGGTATCGTTTTTAATTTTCAAAATATTTACGAATTTGTCATGTTATATTAACAAATACATAACTGTTATTGCATTACTACATAAAAAAACTTTTGACTTTTAATTAGTTGGTGGTTTACTGCATCGGGAATTATATTTGGTGGTTATTGTTAAAAAAAAAATTCTTTTTATATTATTAGTAAATGACAACCCTACCTAGAATAAAAATAAAATAAAATAAAAAATAAAAAAAAAACTTACTAGTGCTTACAGAGTACTGTACTTACAAGCCCAACTTACAACCTAACTATGTAAAACTCACACAAGGATGCCATTGGGTGGGGCAGGTTTTTTTTTTTAATTCTTATCCTTATCTCCGTCTCATACTTTTATCTCCATCTCCGCCCTACTGGGTATAGAAGTAAAACCATCTCCGTTTTATCACCCACCTCGGTGTCCATCCTTGCTCATCCTCGCTTTACTCGGGCCCACTACCCATTAATCACATCACACCTTTAGAAACAATTTTTAAAAGGATAACAAAAATTATAAGTTTTAATTAGTTCCTTATTTATTAGAAAAATAGAGGACAATAATACATCCTAATCAATACAAATAAATTTAGGTGTATTATGCCATATAATAATAAAAGTAAAAAATTGATTAAACTTTATCTTATTGCGGGGCGGGACCACCAAACTTAAACCCAATTTTGGTGGGGATGGGGCTTTCACTCGCCTCATTGGCATCCTTAGCAATGGTTAAACAATGGGCCTACTAACTAATAAAACCAATTGGTCCATTGTAGACCCTGGTTCATCTAAAATAGGTGGACCACCAGTCCAAATACAATACAAATCTCATTTTTGGCGGCCTAAACTCTCGAATTTTCTTTCTTTCCACTCCAACAAACATATTATTTCAAACAAAAAACTCACAAAAGATTTATTGTGAACATTCCTCTTTCAATTGCTGAAAAACTTCTCTCTCCTCTGCAAATTCGCAAATCGCCATGGAAGAAAAGCAAGAAACACGTGCATAAAGGTAAATAAAATTTCTAAACCTAAAATTTCTTTAAATTTCTTTGAATTTGCCATTAACCGTTAATTAAATTTCTTCATTAGTTAGATTTTTGCAATTTGTGTATAATTTAAAAACATTTTTCACAATTTTTTAGAGACCCGACAAATTATTCTACTAGTAGAGATGAAGATGAATTGTTGAAGCTAATTCGATCGATTTTAAGGTGTGCAGTGGTACATTGAAATTGTTCGGATATTTTTACTAAATGTTCAAAATTTGCGATGTTCAGATTTTTTTTACTAAAAGTTCAAAATTTGAAATAGTTCAGATTTTTTTACTTAGGTCTTGTTTGGCAAAAGTAACGGTAGCGGGTAGCTTTTAGCGGTCGAGTAGCGGGTCGCTGTTAAGGTAGCGAGTAGCGGTCAATTAGTAGTGGGTAGAAGTTAGCTATCAAGGTAACGGTTGATAGTCTGAGTTTTCGGCAAAAGTAGCGGTTATAATACCAAAATATATCAAAATTGATATAATTATTGTTTTTTTTTTTTACGGGGATATAATTATTGTTTTAAAAGTAATAAAAAATTGTCAAACGCTACCCGCTACTTCTAAACGCTACTATTTTAACGTTTGAGAAAAGCTACCTAAACGCTACCTCTATCGCTAACCGCTACTAGAATCGCTATCTTACCAAACACTCTCAAATTTTTTCTAGTACTGTTTTGACTAGTCCGAACGCTAACCGCTGCCTCAAACGCTACTACCAAACAGGGCCTTAATGTTCAAAAGTAAAGGCGTGATACATTGTTATTGTTCATGTATTTTTAATAAATGTTCAAAACCGCTGCCTCAAACGCTACTACCAAACAGGGCCTTAATGTTCAAAAGTAAAGGCGTGATACATTGTGACTGTTCATGTATTTTTAATAAATCTTCAAAATTTTCGATGTTCAGTTCAAATTTTTTTTTTTACTAAATGTTCAAAATTTGCAATCGTTCAGATTTTTTTTACTAAATGTTCAAAAGTATAGGCATGGTACATTGCGATTGTTTAGATACTGTTACTAAAGACACCCATTTGTGTCTCCCCAAAACCAAACCCATTGATGAATGCCTTTCACGTCGAACCATAATCGAATGAGGTGAAAGTGTGGAAGAGTCAAGTGTTGCGGTTTAGTTTTATTTAAAATTCTCTTCTCCCTGTTTTAAAAATTAACTCTATTTATTTTAAAATAGCCAAACCAGTTTAGTTTGGTCCATAATTAAGGTCCAATAATAGTGTAGTTGGATGGGGCTCGAAGAGACCTTTCCAACGATATGTTATAAGCTCAATTCCGATGAATATTGAAGAAGTTATGGCCAGAATACTAAACTGGGCCCGGTTAATTATTTACATGCGGCCCAATGATCTAGGGGAGGGCCCAATGTTAATTATTATTCCTAAAATTATTAGGATTAATTATAACTTTCTAGAAATTTCTAGAAGGTTTCTTTTAATTCTGATATTAATAGATTTAATAATTATTTATTTTAAGGTGGACTTTTATTTGGAATAAAATATTATTATTTTATCGTCATTTTTATTTTTATTATTATTATCTTTAAAAACACGTTTTTATCTTCTGTACGGATTCCGTAGATCAAGTTGATTAAAGATCGGATTCCGCGTGGAAAAACGCGTCTAAGTCAGACTGTCGCCTCGCGACAGAGTGAATTCCTGGCGACAGCGTGTAGTTTTATTCCTTATCAAATTCCATACTTTTCCGGACTATTTTCTTATAAATAGGGCCTCAAAACTCCGTTTTTATTCATCAACTCTCATCAAGGCTTACTTGATTTCTCTCTCTCTTTCTAAACTAGCTTTTACAAACACAATATTCCGCATTCGCAAGACTTAGAATCATCTAGCCAAGTTCGAAGTTGCCTTTGCCCTAGACGTGCAAGGTTTAATATTTTCTGAGGGTTTGGTCCAAATCTAGTCAAAACTTTATTTAATTTGATTTTAATTTAATTATTTAATTGTTCTTTATTATTTTTCATTGAAGTTTACTAACTTGTGTATTTTGTTATTAGAAAGAGGTACGAGGCTTCAAAGTAAGTAGATTAGCTTACTCTCTATTTCTTTCACAATGTAGAAAGCATGTTTATTATTGTTTTATAATTCCTAGTATCATGTTAGGATGTATTTAATTCCTAGTATCATGCTAGGATGTTTTTAATGCTTTCTAGTATCATGTTTAGGGTGCCTTTACTCTTTTCTAATATTATAATATCATGTTAGTACCATGCTAGGTTTAAAGCTTTGATCTTTATTGCTTAGTGACATGCTAGGGTTTGTTATTAATCTTGTTAGTATCATGCCTAGGATCTTGCTATTATTAAGCTTTATTATGCCTTATTATGATCATATTATGATGATTATTATTATGTTTCTTGATATTATATTTTATTGTTATTGCTTGATCACACCTTTTATGCTTGTTTAAAGGGAATTTGTACTTGAAATCACGCTTAATAAGATAATGAATAATTTGGTTTAGGCTAATGTGATTTTAACTCAAGTGATCGTCAATAATAGATATATTTGTGCATTAATATTCAACCAACATAGATAAACAGGTTAGGATTAAATATATTGTTTGCATGTTAGTCAAAAAGCACACATGAATACGAGCAGAACAAAGTAGAGGCCTATTTTATAGGGCGGGCCCTTTCTTTTGTAGATTGGATTCGTACCCTCATCCCCGAACCCTATTTGGTTCAAGACCTTATGGAGTTGACAATCTCTTGGATCGTTTTTGGGTTTACAAGTTCCTAAAACTTGTTGGCGACTCTTTTGCTCTAGCTTTCTTCCCTTTGGAACGCCACCATACTTTAGTGTATGATCGCAGTGGGGTTTAAGCTTGGGATCATAGTGCTAGAAATATTCCCTACAGTTTTTTGGCGACTCCGCTGGGGAGGATTTCTATTTATATTCCTGAAATTTATTTTGGCAATTATTTAGAATGAGCGGATGAGACTCGAAAAATTATAAGTATTTCATGTGCGTAATTTGATTAACATTATTGTCATATGCATTAAAAGGTTCTCATTAGATAGACCAATGAGTCAAAACATAGGATTTTTACACGTAGGAAATTTGAGAAATTTCTTTCACAACTAGAATCGAAATAACGCAGCGAAATCTGGAAAATTCTAAGAACACAGATACGTGCTAAGGCATGTAGGAACTAGCGTCTAGAAAACAGGGCTTGTCGCCTGTAAAGAGCTTATGTCGCCTGGCGACAGTTCTGTCGCTTGGCGACAGGGGTTCTTTTGCGGCGACAGTCCCTGTAGTATGGCGCCAAGTTCTTCCAATACCGAGCTAGAACTCTGCCTTCTTGTTGTGATCATTTCTAGTACTGTTGGCTCGATTCTACTTCCTGATTGAGTTCTTTTCTCACTTTTCTGAAACCCATATGTGTTCTACATATGGACATAACCCTCTGGGGGTTCACGCTTCACCTACCCAATTGAACGCTCCTGGCAACAACGGGTACATGCAAATTGTGAATCCACCAAACCATGGAAGCAAGTTTTTAACTTGCGGGATCCCATCCATACGCACCAACCCTTCACGGTTAGGCTTCCGCGCGATGCATCCGGACTCATAACCATGGACCCTCTTTAACTTAACCCATATCCTTGAACTTTAGAGAACTAGAGCCATGGTTAGGTTACAAACTCATTGCATCATATTGTGACTATGTGAACTACTTGTGCATCCTTGTTTGTGCATACTATATATGTGTTAACCGTTTGTTTGACTTGTGTTTAAGACTAAATAAATTGACTAATGACTAAAAGGACTTTGTCTAATTAATCAATTAATTAATTTCGAATTAATTAAAGGCTAATAAATTAATCAACTTGACTTAGTACGACTTTAGGCATGTCCATTTAGAGTAAAATTACTGGAAACAGTCCAGATTAATGTTCCAGCAATGGCGCAGAAATTTGGGCTGTGGCGCCTCTGTTTAGTGTCTGTCGCCTGGCGACAGTTCTGTCGTTTTAGCGACAGTCTAGTTTTTTGCTCGAGTCATCACAACGAGTCTAATTAAACAGTATATTAATCAGGTTCATCAGTTTATTAATGGTTCAAACCATGTCCAAGTCTTTAATTGAGTCTAGGCACTTCAAGTCCCATGGTCATGCACTAGAGTCAAAGCATGTCACCTACACTCATTAGCTTTAGCACACATTTTGCATATGTCACCATGACCATGTCTTAGGTTCATGCATGAGCCGTTTTTCCGTCATTCGAGTTGGGGGTCCATTCTATTCCTAATCCTTCAATATTTCTCCATTCATCATTCTCCTCATTCTTCCCATCTACTGCATGTTGAATAAAGCTTGAGTCAAAATAAGTAGTATAAAACTTATCCCTAATTTCCCTTTCTACAGTACTTGGTCAAGGAGAGAAGGGCGTTTAATCAAGGACAAAACTTTCGTTCAAGTCTTACTTTTTGACAAACCAATCGGTAGGAAAAGGAAAGCTAAGAAGATAATGGCTAGTCAAGAAGAACTTAATGAAGTCAAGGGAGAGGTAGCCAACTTGGCTGAAATATTGAAAAACTTAACCCTGCAAATGAATGACCCTGTGAAACAACAGCAAATGGACCTCATCCAGGAAAGTTTGAGTAAACTATCTAATGATTATAAGTTCCAAGGCATTAGTTCACAAGGGGTCTCGGTGGATAAGGATCTTCTTCCACAGAAGTTCAATGCCAACGACATCCCGAAATTCAAACCTATGGACAACCCTTATTTTTATTTAAGAGCTTTTGAAACCATAATGAATATTAAGGGAATAGACAAGAAAGCCTTTCATTCTGTATTTCCTTTGTCTTTAGAAGCTGTGTGTCAAAAATGGTACTTTTCTCTGGACAAAGAGAAGATCTCCAATTGGGAAGAAATAAAAAATGCTTTCATCGATAGATATAAATGTAACATTCAAGTTGAAATTGACCATAGACAGCTTGAGATGCTAAGACAAAAAGAAAATGAAAGTTTCACTTCTTTTTTCAACAAGTGGAGGGAAACTTCCGCTAAAATGATTAAAGTCCCTACTGAGAAGGAGTCTGTGAGGTTGTTTATCAAGAATTTACAAGAGAAGTATTCGAAACATTTGAGATATCAACACAACTTAAACACTTTCAAGGCAGTCTACGACATAGGCATAGACATCGAAGATGACCTTGCAAAGCAAAAAGCTACTAACAATGGTAACTGCAGTGGCTGGAGAGGAAAGAAGAGCGACAATCCTTCTTCTTCCAAAAACGCCCACTCTAGTAACAATGTTGGTACCTTTGATCATAACGATGTCTTAGCCATGGATAATCAAGGATCTAAGAAGAAACCCAAAAGAGAGCTCACACCCATTGGAATGACCTATGATGTTGCTTTCGATCGTCTCTATGGTCAAGGATTAATCAAACCCATTGGTCCTACTGAAGATCCAACGCCTGAAAAACGATCTTCGAGGTGGAATCCCAATTCTTATTGCAAGTATCATCAAGGAAATGGTCATACTACGGATGAATGTTACAGATTTCAAAATCTCATTCAAGATCTCATAGAAGCAAACAAGATCCCATTACCTTCAGCTAACCAGAAGACTGGGTGATGATAAAGCCATCGACACAAGGCGAACTTCAACGACAAGATTCCATGACCTCTTTTTTTCTATTTCTTTTTTATTCTTTTCCCCAATAAGTCTAGCATAGGCACTTTGCATTTTCCTTAGATTTACTTTGTAGGTTTTTTCTTTTTCCCTTTTAATAAAATGAGCATTTTAATTTCTTGCATATGATCATTGCATTGCATTATTCAAAAAAAAAATAAAAAATAAAAATAAAAAAAAATCAAGGTCGAACTAAGCACAAGGTATACCAATGATTTGAGGCACCCCTTGTAGCCCATTATACCGTCTGGGTAAATCCCTGTTTCTCTTCTTGATAAACATGAAATGCATCTCAAGGGGGTAGTTTTGTATTTTAAGGCCTAGTTATTGGGGGTACGATTGTCTTTCTATATATCACATAGAATAGAGGTGAATTGGGCTAACAAAGTTTTGTTGACGGCGTTATTTAAGTACGACAACTTCCTTCGAAGTTCCAGTAGTCCCATTTACTCCAACCTCAACAAAAAAATGTAGAATCTTCTTCCTATTTTACTAATACTCTTCTTCTCATCATTTATTGAACTTATAATTCTAGAATTGTAGATATGCAAGGTTGTTGGTGGTTGCAATGTCAAGCACAATAGCTGAATTAAAATATACGTAGCAAAAGTTTCGAATTTTCTGTGAATAACACCGAGAATCCGAGGAGCATCTTCAATGGAGTTTCAGAAGCTCTAAGGCTACTTCAATGGAGGAAGTTGACACCCTTACCCTTTGAGGTTGATTTTTCCCTTTTTTCTCCCCTTTATCTAAGGATTTTCGTTTAAATTCGGCGGCATAGCCGCCGGAAATGGTGGTGTTGGTGGCAGATGGGTGAGGATGAAAGCTCGAGCTACTTTAATGGAGCTTGATGTGAGAAAAGGAGGAAGAAGAAGAATAGCGTGTTAATTACAAATGGTGACCGAGTGTTGCACAGCGTGAATTAACAGAATCTTCACCTTTCTGAGTGGAAATCACAGTCAGCAAATAAATTAGTATAAATTGCTTTTCCCAATGCAAATAATAACCAAAATGCCACTAGAGATACACTCCATGTTTCTCAAGAAGAGAAACTGGGGCTTGCCCATACCGTCTTCACCCTTTAAATATATAATCCTTTTTTTTTATAAAACACTTTGAGCCTCGTCCAACGATAGACCTTTCATTTTTCTTCAACACACATCTACTTAACCTCGGGGTGGGATGGTGTACAACTTATGCAAATTCTAAATACAAAAGCTTGAGTGATCTCAAAAGAATAAAATAAAAATAAAAAAAGAGTGTACAAAAGGGCAAGTGTTCCAATGCCTTTGATATGAAAATATCTTTGATAAGAACATGTCTCAGATTGCGTCTCTTATCGAGTGCTCGGTACCGTGCCTGAGAAACATGAATGCCAAGTGAGTGATAGACCGCATGATCGGGATTGCCCACACTTATAAAAATAAAAAAAATGCAAAAGCAAAAAAAAAGAGAAGAGCAAAAAATAAACAAAAAAAAAGAAAGAGAGCTCAAAATTGAGAAAACCTCAAGCATGAAAATTCAAAGATTCAAAAGCAAGGTTGCACACCTTGGGGGCTTATCTAGGGTCTTGAGCCTTTATCCCCTTCTTCTCTAACCTTTAGCCTAACCACGTTACAACCCTTAAAAAGACCTTTTTGAGGTATACACACACTTGTGCGAGGTTCGGCTAGAGCTACGTTTGGCCTGATTCCTAACGGGATACGTAGGCAACCTCACATTGAGGTGCGGCCGTAATAAAAATGCATTCATTTTCACATTCACACACTTACACCATGATCATATCAAGGGATCTCCTATGCTTATCCCTATTTACTTAGAGCTAGACTTGGGGGCTTGATCCTTACATCATTAGCCTACCTAGCCTAAGAGTCATCATTATTTGACTCTTATCAAATAATACGTTTCCATACACTGTTAGCCTTTGCAACCTAACCTTAGTGTCACTTTCACACACATCATAGATACATGACCAAATAGACTTCCAATTAGGAACCCTTTGTCATGAAGTCTTAACATAACGTTGAAGCATGCTAGGGATGTCAGTGGGGCGGGTCTAGTAGGAGACCCGCCCCATCCCCGCGCCGATGGGGCGGGGATGGGTATAGCTTTGGCGGGTCGCGGGGCGGGGATGGGTCTAAAATCCATACCCGCCATGGGTGATGGGGCGGGGGTGGATTTTAGGCAAAACCCGCCCCGCCTCGCCTGACCCACCCCATACCCGCCCCAGCCCCGCCTGACCCATCTCATACCCGCCCCATACCCGCATTATACCCGACCCATATGTACATATATCATTAATTTATTTATTATGTATATAAAATAAAATAAAAAAAAACTAATTAATGAAGTTTCTGGAAAAAAAGCCCACACACTCTCAATTTCTCATTCTCAAACTTTCAACCCTAGCCGTCACACACTCAGGCTCACTTTCTCCTCCGTTTCTCACTTTCTCCTCCATCATCTACAGATCTACTCCTCTCAGGCTGTCACCTTACTTCCACCTTTGAGGCTGTGAATCTCGTGGCTGGTAAACGAAGAATCTGACCAGAATTTCGTCCAGGTAATCTCTCAAACTCTCTCTCTTTTTTTTCCCCCAATTATTTTTTCCCTTATCATTTTATCTTATGAAAAATAAATTAACTAATCAACTAAGAAATTAAGAAGCCATTAAGATTTTGGATGCTTAAAACTACAAGTTTGATTATGTATGAGTTCACTAAATTGATTTGCGTCTGTGAGTATGTCCTAGGTAACAAAACCATTTTTTTTTTATGAAAAATAATTTGATTAATTACCTGAATAATTTGCTATTATGTTTGATTACTTGTTTTTTGAGTTGCATGTGTCTATTTGCATTTTATTTTGTATTTGTATTTGTATGACGATAATGGGGGTTCAAGAGACAAGAGTATTTGTATAATTTGTATTTGATCTGTCTAGTTGCATGATATAGAATAATTTGTACTTGTATGTTCAATTATGTCTACTGTTAACCATAGATGTTGATAATTTCAAAGTATATGTTGATAATTTGTATTTGTATGGGAAATTGGGAGGTTCAAGGGTCAGATACTTGTAGGATATCTTTTTTTAAGTACACTAAAGGATTATGTGTTGGCTTGTTGAAAGTAGTAGTTTAATTTGTTCATGAATTGACCATTAAATTACTGCAATTTGTTTTTAGGGGAGAATGACATCAAAGAATGACAATAATGCTAGTGTTCCCACTTCAGCTAGTAATACTCCAATTACATTGGATGACGATGAAAGTCCCATGGAGACTAATTCCGATCCTTCTGTCCTACCAATAACTAGTAGGCATACTTCAGCAGTGTGGTCTGACTTTAAGAGAAAGAGGGTTGGTGATGCAGTAAAAGCTGAGTGCAACCATTGCTATAAGCTACTTGCTGGTGGGTCGAAAGCAGGAACTACGCATTTGAAAGATCATTTAAAAATATGTCCAAAGAGAGTATGTCAAGATATTCGACAATCAAGATTGTTTGGTACACAAAAAAACTTGAATGATAAGAATGAAACGATGACATTGGCCCCTTATGAATTCCACCAAGAAGATGGAAGAAGAGACTTGGCGGAGATGATTATTTTGCATGAGTATCCAATTAGCATGGTTGAACATATGGGTTTTAGAAAGTATAGCAAGACACTCCAACCTGGATTTAAAGTGCCATCTCGCAACACAACAAGAAAAGATATTATGAAAAGATATGAGCTTGAGAAGGAGAATGTTGCAACCTTGTTGAGGAAAGCAAAGGGCAAGATTGCCTTAACTACTGACATGTGGACTGCTGACAACCAGAGAAAAGGTTATATGGCGGTCACCTCACATTTCATTGATAATACATGGAAGTTGCAAAGTCGGATCATAAGGTATTGTTTTCTAGTTACTTATAACTTGTTTATTTTTTTGGTTGCCTTTGTATTGTTATAGTTTTTTGTGTGAGATTTAAAATGAAAACATACCTTTATATTGATGTTCCCTGGAAAATATCATAGTAATTATAAGTGATGATGATAGGTTTTTATTTGTCAATTTCAATGGTGTTGATAGGTTTTTATATGTCCCTGCCCCTTATACTGCCGAAGTCCTTGCTGATGCATTGAAAGAAAGCATTCAATCATGGAATCTTGATCTTAGGTTGTCTTCTATAACTGTGGATAATTGTTCGACTAATGATGCAATGATGGAAATTTTGAAAGGAGTGTTTCCATATAGCTCACTTTTATTGCGAGGTGATTTTTTTCATATGCGTTGTTGTGCTCACATTTTAAATTTGATTGTTCAAGATGGTTTAAGTGCTGTGGTATCAAATGGTGTTCAAAGGATTAGGGATAGTGTTGTGTTTTGGACTGCTTCTGATAAGAGAGTACAAAAGTTTGAACAAGTTGCTAAGCAAATAGCTCCTGAGTGTACTAGAAAGTTAGCACTTGATTGCAAAACTCGGTGGAATTCTACTTATGAAATGCTTTCTATTGCTATTTTTTATAGAGAAGTGTTTGTTGTTTTAAGTGCAAGAAATAATTTATATAAGAATCCACTGACACCTGAAGATTGGGAAAAAGTTGAGAAAATATGTGAACATTTAGAAGTGTTTAGTAAAACTACCCTTAACTTTTCAGGAACAAATTACCCCACTGCCAATCTTTATTTTCCTAAAATTTGTGCTTTGAGAATTGCTATTTCTGGTTGGCTTTTTGTAGGTGTTTATAGGTACTACGCAGCGGAAATAAACATGAATCATATTCATACAGTACCTAATCCAAGGATCTAATGCATAACACATAAAGCACAAATAATTGTACCTTTGGAGCGTGATTCCACGTGCGATCGAGCAAGAACAAAGGGAGATAAAGAACCCCAAGCGTGATTCCTCTACTTGGTCCACGGGCACAAGTTAAGACCTCCACTAATGCTAGTTAGTCGTGACTGAACGCTTCAATCAACCTTCAACGGAGAAGAGAGACATACTAACCAAGAACCACCACGATAACCACCACACGCGCCACCAAGGGGTGGCCGGCCGTACGGACGTGAGGGGAGGATGAGGGCCGTGAGTTAGAGAGAGGATTAGGGTTTTGGGATTGGTTGCCTTGATGTCAAAATTCACAGTGTGTGAATTATGACTACTTCTTACAAACCCTAGGCATGAATCTTATTTATAGATCTCATCTCTAAATAAGAGCCCATGTCAAAAGCCCAAAACCTAATTCCAATCTAACTATGCTAGCCCAATCCAATTCATGATTAGTTAATTGCTCATGAGGCCCATTAATGGGCCTCTTACTTGCTTAACCCAATACCCTTGTTGTGTGACCAATATAGGATCCATTCTAAAGGGCTTTGGGCTATTTGACTAGCCCAAAGATCATCTCTCATAGTCTAGCAACAGAGGATGACGCCCCAATAGAATGAACTTATTATCTCCATAATAGTGATCCTTGATATATCTAGTAATTGCACTTATCGAAGACATAATTCCTTCAATTTTATCTCCTCATGATTATGTAAGGAAAATGGCTGACATTATGTTGCTGAAATATAACAAATATTGGGCTAATGTGAATGGTTTAATGGGAGTGGCAACAATACTAGATCCTAGATACAAAATGGCTCTTATTCGGTTTTATTTTGCAAAATTTTTTGATGAGCATGACTTTGAAATTGAGGTTGGTAGAATTAGTGATCTTCTACGAAGATTGGTTGAAGAATATGGCTCTAAGATCGGTAAAACTCAAGATAGTAGTAGCCAACAACCTTTTGATTTGGGTAGTAGTAGCAAAGCCAATGAAGAGGCCTTTATGCAAGAATTTGCAGAATTTTTGCAACAAGATAAGGATCCAAGCAATGAAATTTCTTAATTGGATAAGTATTTAGATGCTGCTAATGTGCCTCTAGTCCAAGATTTTGATATTCTTAATTGGTGGAAGACAAATGGAGGCACATATCCCATTCTTCAGCAAATAGCACGAGACATATTGAGCATTCCTGTTTCTACTGTTGCATCGAAGTCCGCATTTAGCACAAGTGGTCGGGTTCTTAATCCTTATCGTAGTTGGCTTTTACCGGAAGCAGTCGAAGCTTTAATGTGTACTCAAAATTGGATATGGGCTACTCTTAAAGGTAGATAGCTAAAATAACATTTTATTTAATCACTATTATTATTATTATTATTATTATTATTATTATTTAATTAAGTCACATTGTTGTATTTGCAGATTGTGGAGAATTCAAGAATGATGAGTATGCTAAATTAGTGGGTGAATTAGAGGAAGAATTTGAAACATGGGATATCGATTCCGGAACAAGTGGAGTTTGCACCGAATAATGGATTTCTTATTATGTTTTTTAATATTTGTAAACTTGTAGTATTTTTAATTTTGGACTTTGGACAATTTGAGTTACTGTTATTTTTTTTTTTTCAATATGTGAAGTATGTACTGCTTTCTTTGTATTTGAGCTGTACGCTGCTGTAGTATAGAATTTTTTTTTTGTTTTTGGAATTGATTTAAATATATTATTTGTGGTGGATTTCAGGTGGGGATTTGGTGGGTATGGGGTGGGGATTTGGTGGGTATGGGGCGGGGATTATGTGGGGCTAAAACGGGGATGGATATCCACATGGGGATGGGGCGGGGGTGGTTTTGAAGTTAGACCCGCCGGGGCGGGGATGGGGAAAGTTTCCAGACCCGCCGTGGGGATGGGGGTGGGGATGGGGATGAAAATGGGAGGCGGGGATGGGGATGGAAATGCCAAAACCCGCCTCGCCCTGCCCCGTTGACATCCCTAAAGCATGCTTTGTCATATCAACATCACTCATAATCATCATTGTATCAGGAAGTATGAAGTACTTAGCCTCCGTGCCTAGGTTACCTAAATACTTTCAACTAAGATTGTCTAGGATCGATTAATCCTTGCACCTTGAGAGATAGCATCAAATGTATATACTTGACTAAGCTCATTCAACATGCACCATCAAACACTTCGATTCTTTTTCGCGTCTTTCTTTTTCGGGAGAAAGTCGGTACCCTCCACGAAAATGACGGAAAATTTTTGTTTTTTTGATTTTTCGAGTCGCACGTCACACATGAGTCATGTACATTGAGTCATGTCGTGTCATATCACATCGAGTAGAGTCTAATACATGTGTCAAAGGCTTTGAGTCGAGTCATGTCAAGTCAATGAGTCAAGCAACACTAAGTCTTAGGTCAACCCTAAGATAACAAACAAATACTAATAATAAGCAAAGTCCTATAGTCCAAAATATAAAGGCAAGTACATTCCAGCAAGTAAGAACTCCAGTGCCAGACAACAAGACTGTCGTCTGGAGACAAAATCTGTCGCCTGGCGACAGAGTAATATCGCAGCGACAAGAGTTTCTGGCATGCGCCAGTTCAGCGACAGAATGTATGGTCCCCCATATTAAATTATGCGGATCTTATACAACAATTTTGGGTTCCTTGGTACGCCACTTAGCCCCTATAAGCAATTTGACATGATTAAGTAGTCGGCTCGATTACAATCACAATAAGTGATTGACCTGACAAAATTAAAAATAGTCTCACTTAGCTTAAAGAGCCTAATTATTGGCTCATCACAAACACCAAAGCATTGGTTCAAAAGCGTGTCACTTATACGACAAATGTTCCAAGATTGGATTGTCATCCCCAACTGACAATATTTCCAAATGTGGATTGTCGCGTATCTGCTTCTGTAGACACCAAATTGTGTCTCCCCAAAACCAAACCCAGTGATGAATGCCTTTCGCGTCGAACCATAATCGAATGAGGTGAAAGTGTGAAAAGTCAAATGTTGCGGTTAGTTTTTATTAAAATCCTTCTTTCTGTTTTCGAAAACCAATTCTATTTTATGAAAACGTCCAATTCAGTTTATTTTGGTCCATGATAAGGGTCCAATAATGGTGTAGTTGGATGGGGCTTGAAAAGACCTTTCCAACGATATATTATAAGCCCAATTCCGATGAATAATGAGAAAGTTATGGCCAAAATACTAAACTGGGCCCAAACCGGATTTTACCTACGACCCAATGATCATGAGGAGGGTCCAAAGGTTTAATCCTATTCCTAAACTAATTAGGATTGATTAGAATCTTCTATAAGTTTCTAAAATATCTTAATTATCCTTTTTTGAAAAGATAAAATCATGGAATTTGATTTGAATATAAACTTTCCTTTTTTAAAACTTTCCTAATTCTATTCGGATTTAAAGATGTTCAAAGATAGTGAGATATTATTTTCGTGCCTCATATTTTTTATCTAAATTTTATTTGGTTGGATAGATCTTGAAATTATCTTTCCAATGATATATTATAATATTAAATCCGAGCTATTACGAAAAAGATATTAAAGATATACGAAACTCTATACAAAACTGACACCCTTTCACTATTTCGGCCATATCTTTTTATATACAAAATATTTTAATCTGATTCCAATTTCATTAGAAAGTAGACTTCAAGAGCTTTCCAACGACATATTATATGACTTATTTAGACTTCTAGATCAAAAGATATGTGAAAAACAAAATCCGCAAAAACTGTCTGTCGCCTGGCGACAGGATAAATTTCCGGCGACAAGGTCAGTTTTTAGCGACAGAGTGGAGTTTTATTCCTTATCAAATTCTATGATTTTCTGGACTGTTTCCTTATAAATAGGGTCCTCGACCTCTGTTTTTAATCATCAACTTTCATCAATTCTCTCTATCAATTCTCATCAACTATCAACAATCATCAGCTTTTATCAATTCTTACTCAATTCTCTCTATTCCCTCTCAAGAATTACTTAATTCTTTTCTTTCCCTCTCTTTCTAAACTACCTTTTTACAAAATACAATATTCCGCATTCACAAGACTTAGAGTCTCTTAGCCAAGTTCGAAGTTGCCTTCGCCCTAGACGTGAAAGGTTTGATATTTTCTAAGGGTTTGGTCCAAAACTAGTCAAAACTTTATTTAACTTGATTTCAATTTAATTCTTTAATAATTCTTTATTATTTTCATTGAAGTTTACTAATTTGTGTATTTTGTTATTAGAAAGAGGTACGAGGCTTCAAAGTATGTAATCTTATTACTCTCTTTTAATGTAGAAAGCATGCTTATTATTGTATTTAATTCCTAGTATCATGTTAGGATGTTATTTTATGCTTTCTAGTATCATGTTTAGGGTGCCTTTAATCTTTTCTAATATCATGTTATCATGTTAGTACCATGTTAGGTTTAAAGCTTTGATCTTTATTGTTTAGTGACATGCTAGGGTTTGTTATTAATCTTGTTAGTAGCATGCCTAGGATCTTGCTATTATTATTGAGCTTTATTATGCCTTATCATGCTATTATCATTATTGTTATTGATTTATTTATTATGTTGCTTGATTATATTTTATTGTTATTGATTTATTTATTATGTTGCTTGATTATATTTTATTGTTATTGCTTGATCACACCCTTTTATGGTTGTTAAAGGGAATTTGTACTTGAAATCACGCTTAATAAGATAATTAATAATTTGGTTTAGGCTAATGTGATTTTAACTCAAGTGATCGCCAATAATAGTCTTATTTGTGCATTAATATTCAACCAACATAGATTAAACAGGGTAGGTTTAATATAATGTTTGTATGTTATTCGAAAAGCGCGCATGAATACGAGCAGAACAAAGTAGAGGCCTATTTTATAGGGCGGGTCCTTTCTTTTGTAGATTGGATTCATACCCTCATCCCCGGACCCTGTTTGGTTCAAGACCTTATGGAGTAGTTGATGGTCCTTTTGGATTGTCTTTTGGGTTTACAAGTTCCTAAAACTTGTTGGCGACTCTTTTTGCTCTTTTTCTTTCCCTTTGGAACGCCACCGTACTTTATTGTATGATCACAGTGGGGTTCAAGTTTGGGATCGTAATGCTTGAAATATTCCCTACAGCTTCCACGACAATTTTTCCAAGATTGGATTGTCACCTCTGGCAAAATTTCCAAGTATGGATTGTCGTGCTCCTTCCCTGTTTGGCAATTTTTCCAAGTTCGGATTGTCATATATTCATCAAAACCTTGGCATTTTTTCCGAGATTGGATTGTCATATATCTAGTTCCCTATGGCAAAATTTCCCAAAAGATTGTCGTAGGCTTCTCTTCATCATAAATTCCGGCAAAGGTTCCTCAACGTGGATTGTCATTTATTCCTGTTTGGCAAATTTTCCCGAAGCGGATTGTCGATTGTCTCTTCTTTGCAAATGTTCCAAGACGAGGATTGTCAATAGTGGCAATATTTTCCTAAGAGGATTGTCGCACAGCATTGGAAAATTTCCAAGGTGGATTGCTTTCAAGAGTTATGTTCCAAGACGTGGATTGTCGATCGTAGCAAGGTTCTTATGACAGATTGTTACGAAACATTGGCAACTTTTCCCAAAAATTGGATTGTGGCAAATTTCCGAGATACGGATTGTCGCTTCATCGTGGCAACATTTCCAAGGATGGATTGTTACGAAACATTGATAACTTTCCCTAAATCGGATTGTCATACAAAAGATATGTTGACAACTGTTCCTAAAGAAAAGAGGATTGTCATCACCCGAAGCATCAATAGCAATATCAAGAATCAATAAAGTAAAGTAATCTTCAAGATAAAGAAGAGAATGTCTATAGCGGCGACGTACTGTCGTGGCGACGTACAGCCACAACCCTGAAGATGACGACATACAGTTATTTTCGACGGTGTTCCTGAAATACTGTGGAGGATTGTCACCAAGAGGTATTGAGGATGACGACATAATGTTACCTTCAATGATGGCATTCAAGATACTGTGGAGGTTGTCACAAACAATAAAAGCAACAACAAAATGGTTACCTCTAGAGACGTGTGCTCGACGGTGCAAGATACACGTTTCTTAACTCTTTTATCTGTTTTAACTAATGATTAGTTTGCAGGTATCGGCGTTATAAGAATGATTTGGGATCGCAGAACGTTCTGAATCATTCTCCGTCCCTATCGCCACTTTGACTTTTGTTTTCGAAACCTAAGTTTCTCCAAACTCAATCAAAGTGGGGGCTTCTATAGACACCCATTTGTGTCTCCCCAAAACCAAACCCATTGATGAATGCCTTTCACGTCGAACCATAATCGAATGAGGTGAAAGTGTGGAAGAGTCAAGTGTTGCGGTTTAGTTTTATTTAAAATTCTCTTCTCTCTGTTTTTAAAAATAACTCTATTTATTTTAAAATAGCCAAACCAATTTAGTTTGGTCCATAATTAAGGTCCAATAATAGTGTAGTTGGATGGGGCTCGAAGAGACCTTTCCAACGATATATTATAAGCCCAATTCCGATGAATATTGAGGAAGTTATGGCCAGAATACTAAACTGGGCCCGGTTAATTATTTACATGCGGCCCAATGATCTAGGGAAGGGCCCAATGTTAATTATTATTCCTAAAATTATTAGGATTAATTATAACTTTCTAGAAATTTCTAGAAGGTTTCTTTTAATTCTGATATTATTAGATTTAATAATTATTTATTTTAAGGTGGACTTTTATTTGGAATAAAATATTATTATTTTATCGTCATTTTTATTATTATTATTATCTTTAAAAACACGTTTTTATCTTCTGTACGTTTTTATTATAATAGATATATTTGTGCATTAATATTCAACCAACATAGATAAACAGGTTAGGATTAAATATATTGTTTGCATGTTAGTCAAAAAGCGCACATGAATACGAGCAGAACAAAGTAGAGGCCTATTTTATAGGGCCGGCCCTTTCTTTTGTAGATTGGATTCGTACCCTCATCCCCGAACCCTATTTGGTTCAAGACCTTATGGAGTTGACGATCTCTTGGATCGTTTTTGGGTTTACAAGTTCCTAAAACTTGTTGGCGACTCTTTTGCTCTAGCTTTCTTCCCTTTGGAACGCCACCATACTTTAGTGTATGATCACAGTGGGGTTCAAGCTTGGGATCATAGTGCTTGAAATATTCCCTATAGTTACTAATTGTTCAAAAATTTTGATGTTTAGTTTGAATTTTTTTACTAAATGTTCAAAATTTGCAATTGTTTAGATTCTTTTTACTAAATGTTCAAAAGTATAGGCGTGGTACATTGCGATTGTTCAGATATTTTTACAAAATGTTCAAAATTTTCGATGTTCAGTTCGGATTTTTTTACTAAATGTTCAAAATTTGTAATCGTCTAGATTTTTTTTACCAAATTTTTAAAAGTATAGACGTGGTACATATAACTAATATTGAAACAATTAATAAAAATTCATACAAATTAATAAGAACAATCAAATTAATGAGAACAATCAAATATATCAATTAATCGATCATAATGGAATGAAATCGATCATAATAGATTGAAATCGATCGGATTAGCTTCAACAAATTCAATTGATATTAAAACAATGATTTCATCCACAAATTTATCTCAAAGTCATAAAATAAATCAATATTGATCACAATGAATTCATAATAACTAACCTAGATTGATCTCTTGGCAAATATCGACAATTTTCATCACGTTAAATGCATCAAATCAATGTAAAAAATTAATGGAAAAAAAATCAAAGAATAGAGGAGAGAGAAAATAAGAATTTAGAAAAAAAAAAAAAAAGAATGAAATAGAAAGAGATTAGATTAAAAAAGAAAGAGAGATTATGTGAAAGAATGAAACAAAAAATTATATGTATAATTATAGTAAGTTTTGAGTAGCCTTGCGTAATCATGCGGTGGTAATATGACCAAGTCTATCTCTACGGTATAATTATATGTATTATAGTGGTATATCCGTAGAGGGAAAATTGGGTTTGTTACAAGAGTAGATTGTTTTACGGATATTGGTACTAAATAATAATATAGTTGACCAGTAGTTTAATAAAATAATAAAAAAAAACATAAAATGATGACATCATTTATAGTTTTGGACGAGAAGTTTTTAATGACAATATGACATGTGTCTAATTTTAGGCTAGAATAATGTTAGCAATTGCTATTTTAGTACTCTGTATTAATTATATATTATAGATTAATATAATTGACTGCTGAGTTATATTTTTCTAGAAATTTCTATATCTCAAATATCAATAATTTATAAAATCAAGTATTATCTAGCCAATAAATATATTTTCAACAATATAATAAAATTGTTTCAACGTATATTTTCAAATATCAAATTTTTACAATTTATATTTCTTGACAATAAATATATTATTGGTCAAACTAATGCCTTGTTATATGTACTTAGGGTCTGTTCTCTTACGTTGAAATTCAGTTCAATTCAGTTCAGCTGAGTTCAGTTCAGTTCAGTTCAGCTCAATTCAGTTCAGTTAAGTTCAGCTCAGCTCCTAATTTCCTTCTCTTATAAAATATTTAGTTCAGTTCAGCTGAGTTCAGTTCAGTTCAGCTGAGTTCAGTCAATGAGAACAGGCCCTTAGTCAAAAAAAGATATTTATTTTTAATAGCAAAGATATGTTGTATGTACACCCTCTATTGCAAAATGATCTTCTCACTTTGACTGTACACTTTGCCATCGATTACTTTGACCATAAATAATTTAAATTGCATATTAGTATTATTTTTTTTTGGGTGCAAATTTTAGTAAAATATATACTCCATCACAATTTTATTTTAATAAGTTAATCATTAAGACAAATTAAACAAGATTCAAAATGATTGTAATATTTTATACTTTTGTACTATTCATCACCTCTCTTTTGATCGTCTTTAGTGAATAATATATAAAAAAAACATATGTATATGAGGTTTTGTTAGAATTGTTTCAATTAATACTATCATAAAATCAGTAACTTTACTAAGGGCCTGTTCATATTTACTGAACTGAGCTGAACTGAACTGAACTGATTGGAACTGAACTGAACTGAAATGAATATTTTATGTGAGAGGGAAATTAAGACCTGAACTGAACTGAACTGAACTGATTGGAACTGAACTGAACTGAACTGGACTGATTGGAGCTGAACTGAACTGAACTGAAATTAAGTAAATGTGAACAAGCCCTAATTGATCATTAGTGCAATGGTAATTAAGGCTACATTTGATAGGGGGAACCGCGTGTTTGATCCCGCAACAACGAGTCACCAATTGTACATGGACTAAATTTAATCACCCAGATTTTGAGGTGCTAGACCAACTAGACTTCTAGTTATCAATCTTTGTCCAATATTTATCAAAATAATTAAGAGTAATAATATAGTGATCCAAAAATTTTGAATGAATTGGATAAGTACTCTCAAATATCCTTTTTTTTTCTCCTTTTCTTTTCTAAGAGGATAAGCACTCTAACAAGTCTCTGACTACATAGACATATGTGTCACACTCACACATCCGATAAGCTGCCCAATTATCTCAACCAATCCATTCTCCCCACCGGAAACGCATATCATTGAATAAGTCAAATCATGACCACGTTGTACACACAATTCTATGTACAGTACACAGGATTTGTACACCAACCGCATTCAAAACATCGTCGTGTACTCGCGTATTCACCTTTTTTTTCCCAGTTTCCTACTCAGCAACACCGCAACACTTATCCAAAAACAATCCGAAAAATCAAATAGGGACAAAGGAGTAATTTTAACTTGATCCAAAAATTAACCTTTTTGTCAAAAAAAAAAAAAAAAAAAATTGTCATGAAATAGTTATGCCCTCAAACTTTTTCGGTTTCTAAGCCGTGTCCATACTTTTTCAAACGTTTAAGTTATACCCTCAACTTCACTAATTTTTATTAACCATAGCCTTTGACGTTAACAATAACCTTTTTTTATTATTTTATTTTCTGATGTTTTAAATTTTTTAAAAGTGTTTAAACCAATTAGAACGGAACACGTGTCTAATTACTAACGCCACGACACCATTATTGATAAAATAACTTAACTTTCATTAACGCATATGACTGTCAAAGAGTATTGTTGATAAAATATCGTGAGGTGGAGGGCATAACCTATAACTTTGAAAAAGCATTGGTACAGCTTAGAAATCAAATAATTAGAGGGACATACTTTAGAAAAACCCAAAAAAAATTAACCGTTATTTATAACACTTTTATCTTCACATTTATAATCCATCTACCCTATCAAAGGCCACTAGAGATACTTTAGGTTTTTTTTTTATTTTTTTTGGAAACGGAGATACCTTAGGTCTTTAGGATATCCTTTCCCTCACTTTTAAACAATTTTATATACTTACTAATTAAGATTAAAAGGACTTGTAAGAGATTTCGACCCGATAAAACCTTTCTTTTTAACAAAAGAATAAAAAAGAAACAGCGCAACACTTATCCTCATATCAACCGTCCACCTTACCCTTTTCACCTCCCTCATCCAACGGTCCACATCTCTCATCTTTCCTACCTTAACCTTACTTTTCCGCGGCGCCTCTCCAACGCAAATAACACTTCTTTTCTTCTTCTTTTACTCCTTCAACAACTTTCTCTCTCCTCATCAAACTTTCAATGGCTTCCTACACTTTCTCTCTCTTAATCCTCTCTCTACTCCTCCCACTTTCTCTCTCCTCAACTCTCATCCTTCCTCTCAACAAACACAAATCAACCAACCACTACTTGACCCGAATTCACCACGGCTCACACCTCGCACCCGCTGACCTCGTTGTAGATCTCAACTCCCCTCTTTTATGGGTTGACTGCTCGTCTTCCCCTCAACCAACCGCCGTCAACTGCCGATCAATCCAGTGCACCTCCGCCGCATCAAACCCCTGCCCAACTTCACCATCTGCTAATCAGGCGTGCTCCCTCCCGCTGCGGAACCCCGCTACGGGTGGTTCCGCAACGGGGGAGCTCGTCGATAGCGTCATCTCATTCTATGACAGAGTATTAATGGTCGATTCATTCTTATTGTCATGTGCGCCCTCGAAGATCTTATCCGGGTTACCAACCGGGTCAAAGGGTGTTTTCGGGCTTGGAAAAACCCGGATTGGCCCGGTTTCTCAGATCTCTCATATAATGGAATACCCTAAGAAATTCTCCCTTTGTTTGTCTGAGAACAATGGGATGATCTTAACTGGGAATGATGAAGCTGAGGTATTCAAGTCAATGAGTTATACTCCATTTTTCGAGAACGAAGGTGATTCGTCTTACAATATCAATCTCAAATCAATCAAAGTCCAGAACAAGAAACTCGCACTCGACGACGAGGACACACTATCGACCATCAAAATTAGTACCGTCAACCCTTACTCGAAGATGGAGACAAGAATCTACCAAGAACTAGTTCAAGCTTTCGTAACCGAAGCCGAGGCGTTGAACCCGAATCTACTAAGAGTCCCACCTGAAGGAGGATTTGAGGCTTGCTTTGGTGTTGAAGGGTTCAGAGTAAGTCCAGTAATTGATCTGATTTTACAGAGTGAGATGGTGAAATGGAGGATTTATGGGCATAATTCAATGGTGAAGATAAATGATGAGATTATTTGTCTAGGGTTTTTGGATGGTGGGATTGATTTAAATGGGAGTTCAATGATTTTGGGTGGTCATCAATTGGAAGATAATTTGTTGGAATTTGATTTGGGAAGTTCAATGCTTGGGTTTAGTTCTTCTTTGCTCAAATTGCAATCTAGTTGCTCTCAATTGAGTTCCTCTGCTATGGTTGTTCAACAAATGGGTGCTCAATCTTCATGAGTTTTTTTTTTTTTTTCCTAATTTTTGTAAATTTTTTAATATTTTTTTCTAATTTTTTTTTTAAAAAAATTTTGGTGGGGTTTTACAATTTTGGGTATGGGTTAGTGACAATAGTCACACACTAATTAAACGTGTGAATGAATATGCTTTTGGCATATTCTAAACTCGAAAAGGGTTTATTTGTAAATTGCGATGTTTTTAAGGATATATATGTGGTGAAAAAATTTCCATAAATATATGATGAACTATGTATGAAAAAGAACAAAATATCAAGAGTATAGATCTTTAACTCTTGGATATTTATTCTCTAATATTAAATGTACGGAATAAGTTGTTACTCGTGATTGTAAAAAAAAAAAGGTTGTTACTCGTATCTTTTTCAAAAAAATAGCATGGATTTTTATTGATTATTTAGCAGAGAATTATGGTAAATCCATGATATATTACTATCCTCTCATTAAAATGTTACTGTTTATCTCTTTGCTCTAATAAAGTCAAAAGGTGAAATCTTTGCTAATTGGCCTGGTTTGATTGGTTTCTTAAAAGAGTGATTAGAGATAAATGGAATTATTGGTGCGGAGTATGATTTGTATTGGTGCGGCGTCCACCAATCCACCTAGAATACTAGAAACAGTAAAAAAGATGCCACAAACCTACAATTATTATCTTAATTGTAATATTAAAATGCTTAATCCCTGTTTTTTTTTTGAAAAGCAAAATGCTTAATCCCTTAAATCAGCATATACCGTCATTGCAATTAATAGCAAGCGTATTTGATTCACTTAATTTTTCATCAGAATTAGAAAATACGGAAGATAAACAAATTTCGATTCAATCTCCCATATTCAATCGCACACCCATTCCATATCATCTGAACCAATTAACCCATCTAAAAATTTGTTTAGGGTATGCTATGTTTCTTTTTTTTTTTTTTTTTTTTTTTTTTTTTTTTTTTTTTTTTTTTTTGTGAAAGGCTAGGGTATGCTATGTTAATCTTAGGGCATGTTCTCATTGACTGAGCTGAACTGAACTGAACTGAAATAAATATTTTATAAGAGAACGAAATTAGGAGCGGAGCTGAGCTGGCTGAACTGAACTGAACTGAACTAAATTTCAATGTAAGAGAACATGCCCTTAATAAAAACACATCATTAATTACATGGAGTAAGTATGAGACTATGGAGTGGAACGTTCTAACCTAAAGCTAGAAATTTGTTCATGGAATCCCATTTAGTAATAGATGAGCTATTGCTCCAGATTTTTACTGCTTTAAATTCTTCAATCTTAACAATTTTAACATACCACTAGTTGTTTGGGGTAAATGTACCAAATTCTTGTCTAAAACAAGACATGCTAACAAAAAATAAAAAATGTACTTGAAATCAAATAACGTCTAGTTACATTCAATGTATCTAGACAAGTTAGATAATTATTGTTTTATTTGTCCTCCAAAGTTAAAAAATAAGATTGGGTATCTCAAATAGTTAACTTATCTAAAATTGAAAATGTGAATTATTAGTGTAATCAATTCTCATTATTTTAACTTAAAGTCACATACTAATTACTCCTTCAGTCCCTAAATTACATTCCTCTTTTCTATTTTTGGTATTCTAAAATTACATTCCTCCTTTTTATTTTTGGTAAGTTTTTTAGTAAATCAACTCTCTTTTTCTGCTTTATATTTATTGTTTTCTCACTCATCCTTACCTAACCTCACTCATAATCCTTGTGCCAAATTACAATGAATATGATTGGTTAAAAGTTTTCAATTAGGAGCATGTGATTGGTCCTTTTTTTTTGCAAAGGATTGATGACATGTCATGTGTAATAACTAATCTATCTTTGTACTTCCCATTGCACTATCTAATTATTGTTATTTGTCTTATTCTTCCCTCCTTAATTCCCGTGTAAATTTTCAAAGAGGAATGTAATTTAGGGACGGAGGGAGTACAAATTAAATGTGAAAGAATATACTTTTGGCATATTCTAAATGGTTTTGTAAATGGGAAGTTTTAAAGGAAGATGATATGTAGTTAAGAAATTGCCATAAATATTTGACATACTGTATATATATGCGCAAAAGAATATCAAGATTGTAAATTCTATAATAGGAGTATTAACATGTAGCTAAGGAGTTTTAATGATTTAACTAGTTAGTGACTCGGGCAATGCCCCGGGCTTGTTTCTCTTCTTCATATTCAATTACATGACAAATAATTACATGCATTATATGATTATATCGTTTTTTTTTAAAAAAAGATGTAATATCATTTTCAAATTGGACGCACAAATGAATCATCAAACCAATATTCAACCCCTGAGCATAAATAGTGAATAATAAAAAAAATTACACGCACTAACTTTTGAGTGAATTATATATAAAGAAAATCAACCAATGGAATCTCGTATTAATATATAGCAAATCCTACATATTACACAATCATCAAACCAAAATGCTACTTATAGCAAATCCTACATATTACACCATCATCAGGCCATAATTAATTTAGGGTGATTTATTAAATGTGTAAAAAATATGAGTTAAGTATGCAAAATATATCTATTGCATGCCATGTAAGGTAGAGTAAACATATACTCACCTAACACAATACTGACCCAGTAATAAAATGTTTCTCCAAGTGGTTTAGAATGTTTAGTGTATCATTTCCTTGGATAGTTAATTTATAGGGATAAATATATTGAATACATATTAGTTACATATATTACAAATTAAATGGGTCAAAGCAATTTAAAAACATTTTAATTATTCAATTATGACAAAACTAATTACTAATAATGGCTAGTCTATTGATTTGCAAGTAACATCTTCTCTTTCTTTTAAGTTGAAATCAATATTTCAATTGATCATTATTCTAAGGTGTTAACTAAATCAAGCATATTTAACCACAATAGCAAAAGTGACGTGGCAAAAATTTAAAGTGACGTGGCGAAATAACAAAAAAGAAAGAACAAATGGCAAAATGACACTCCTTGTCTTGGAGTTTTAATAATAATATAGATAGCACATAAATGTGATACTCTCTCTATTTTCAAATGCTTGTCCCATTGATATCAACATGGTTCTCAATGCAATTTTATACTTCCTCCGTTTCTTATTTCTTGCAACATTTGCCATTTTGGGGTGGTTCACATTTCTTGCAACAAACTCATATTTTTCCTTATTTGGAAACTTTTTGCTGTCAAAATGACCAATATACCCTTACTAAAAAATTGTTAACACATAATGCTACACATAATTACAACCCATTATAATTCTAATCTAGATTACTTATCAATGAAATCAGACCCAAAAATCAGACCCAAAAATCAAACTCATAGTCTTTCTCTCTCCTCCTCCATCTCTCATTTCATCTTCTTCATGCATCTCTCATCTCTCATAATAATCAAATCACTAGTTTGGTGGATTTTCTTCAACTCTGATTGTTAGTGGCTTTGGTGGGTCATCAGTGGTGTCGGGATTGGTGGTTCATCGGGTTTGGTGGTTCACCATTCTTTGTGGATTTGGTGGTTTGTCGGGATTGGTGTTTTTTTTTTCTTTTTGGTGGGTCGTCTGTGGTTTGTGCTAGGTGGGTTCGGTGGGTTCTTTGGTGGGTTTGCTGGTTTTGGTGGTGTCGGTGGTTTCGTTGGGTGGGTTTGTTGGTCGTAGTTGTGGTGGTATCGGTGGTTTCGGTGGTTTCGCAATGATAGATGAAGGGTTTTGGTGGTTTCGTAGGTTTGGGGCGTGCATTTGGGTGGTTTTGGTGGTACTAGATCTAGTGGTTTAGTTGGTGTCGGTGGTGTCGGTGGGTTTAGATCTGGTGGTGTCGTTAGTTTTGCAGGGGTAGAGGGGTGGTTTTTGTGGTTTCGTGGGTTTAGTGGCACGGGTCTGGGTGGTAGACTGGTGGTTTGGGCGATGGTTGTGGGTGGCGTGCATTCATCGGTGGTGGTGCTTGACTTTGGTTGCTTAATTGCTTTTTTAGTTGGATAATTTATTCACCCTCTCTCCTCCTTAATTACATCATTTACATGCCCTTATATTTTATTAAGTATGCTTAAAAAGTTTTGACTTGGGAACCGCGCTACCCTCCTTTGTTGCAAGAAATAAGAAACGGAGGGAGTAATTAAATTTTTTAAAGTTATGTATGAAAAAAGATAATGCTACTGTATGTATATAATGTTAGGAAAAAAAAAATAAAAAAAATAAAAAAAAAATTCCCTTCAAAAAAAAAATGTTAGGCTAAAAAAAAACCCCTAACCTCCTCTCTCCTAAACTTTAGCCTCCATTGACAATTTTGAAAGTGCTTCCATCGGATTTCACCGGTGGAAAGCCCCAATTTTTATTTTCTTTTAAGTTTTTTGTTTCGTAGGTTACAATAATGTCTCCCTCGAAAGAAAGGGTTTATCTCCTTCGAAAGACAAGGTTTTTTCGATCTCCTTCGAAAGATAAGGTTTTTCAGACTCCTTCGAAAGACAAGGTTTTATTTGCGCTTAATGTGGTCTCTGGTTGTGCGGGGCTACTATTGTATGGCTCGGATTACGGAATCAACACAAGAATTTACTTTCTCACAAAATTGCGAAGCGGCGGCGGATCCACTCAAAAAATTGTATGAGACAACGAACCGAGAATGTGCCGAATTGTTATATTTATGTATTTGGATTCTTAGCCCTTCCCTGATTAATTCTTGTTTGATTTTGTTGAATTCGTTTTCATTATCGTTAATTGTCAATTGTAGATACCGTATGGCTATTATTAACGAAATTTAATGTCCTTTAGGACTTCTTTCAAAAAAAAAAAAAGGGTTTTTCTACACAGTAACCCTGTTTTTTCACTTTTCTACGTTGTGCCCCAACATATATGACTTTCTACACGGTAACCCCAATATACTTTTTGTTTCCATACGGTAACCTTGCCGTTATCCCGCCGTTAAAAAATTCCGTTAGTGGGGCCCACCCTCCATTTATTAATATTATTTTTATCGAATTGGTATTCCGTCAAAGGTTTCGGGGGATATTTTGGCCCTTAGGGTCCAAATTGAGTTCAGATTTTGGCAAAAAAATAACGTAGATGCCTCGTTTTGCTTATTAAGAAATGTCCCAATTTTTTTTTGCCAAATCTGAGCTTAATTTGGACCCTTAAGGACCAAAATAGCCCCCGAAACCTTTGACGGAATACCAATTCGATAAAAATAATATTAATAAATGGAGAGTGGGCCCCACTAACGGAATTTCTTAACGGTAGGATAACGGCAAGGTTACCGTATGGAAACAAAAAGTATATTGGGGTTACCGTGTTGAAAGTCATATATGTTGGGGCACAACGTAGAAAAGTGAAAAAAATCAGGGTTACTGTGTAGAAAAACCCAATGTATATATATATATATATGTATATATATATATATATATATATATATATATATATATGTATATATATATATATATATATGTATATATATATATTTAAAATTAATACGAATTTAATAAGATCCCATACGATTAAATTTTGAAGTATTTTTTCCTCTCCTAAATAATTGACACGGTCAAATATGATACTTTTGTCAATGTATTAATTTAACTTTAGATATATACTCCCTCCGTTCCCTTCTGATAGTCCCTTATGGGCATTTTTCACGGGAATTAATAAACACAATTACACAAATAAAAATAGTAAAAGTACATTGAAAAAGTAAATTGACATTGGGAATGCAAAAAAGTCGAGAGAGAAAGTAATAAAAGTATTTGGGGAAACAAAATTTACATAGGAAATTTAAATTTGCACAAATATTGTTGCAAATTTGATGGAATTTTGGTAAAAAATTAATATTAATGGTTGTTGGAAAAAGCAAATAGGGTAAACATTTTGGGACTAAAATTTGACCATAAGGGACTATCAAAAGGAGACGAAGGGAGTATAATCTAATATTAGTAAAAAAATTTAAAAAGTTAATATAATAAAACTTTATATTAATACCTATTTCACAATTTCGTGATAACAACGTGTCAATTATTTAGAAAGAGGGATTATATAAAAACCATTAAAATACTATATTTCATTTACATTATAATTTCTTAAGATTTCATATGAGACAAATTAGAGAATTTCAAGTGAGTAGATAGGTTTAAATTGCTAAAGTTGGACACTTAGGGTTGTTCTCTTCGGCTTAATTCCAGTTCAATTCTGTCCAGTTCAGCTCCAATCAGTTCATTTCAGTTCAATTTTTCCTTCTCTCATAAAATATATATTTCAACTCTATTCAGTTTAGTTAAACTCCAATTAGTTCAGTTCAGCCTGTTCAATAAATGTGAACATGCCCTTAGTAAAAAGATTGTATTAATTCAGGCCGATTTAATTCATCTTATTAGTGAAAAGATTGTATTAATTCAGGCCCTTAGTGAAATTATTGTACCTAAACTTGGGATATACTTCGTTTAAACTTAGGTTTTGCTCTATTCAACTTATTTTTTGTTGAATTGAAACTTTTGTTTTCTTCTGAATTGATATATTTTTATTGAAATAAATTATTCATATTATTAAACTTAAAATTTTTTAAATTAAAAGTTATTTTCACCTATTTTTTTAATTATATTTGCTCAACTTAGTTGTTTGAAATTTCAAAAATTACTATAATTGATTGTTTAAAACTTATTTTATCATAAATAATATAATAAAATATGATATAACACGGAGTAGGAAACAAACAACCCCTTAAAAAATAAAGCACATAATATTTTTACACAAAATTGTTAAGAAACCACTCAAAAAAATTTAAAATAAAATTTATTCAACTCTTACCATCAATAGCTTTAAATACATAGTAAATAGAGCAACTCCAATGGTTGCTTTTAGGGACTAGCTTGTAATTTTAATGATTTCAGCTAATAGCACAACCATTGGAGTATATTTAATAATTAGCTTGGTCAAGCTAATGCCAAGCAAATTAGCTTAGCTAAGCTAATTAGCTTAGAAATTTATTGTTTCTAATAAAATACTAATTATTTAAAAAATAGAGCTGAAAATCTAAGTGTTAATTAGTCTAAGTGTCTAACCATTGTGGTATGAATTAGCTAGAAGGAATAATAGCTTTGCAATCTTAGGTGGCATGGCAAGCTAATTTGATAATTAGCTTGCCATTAGAGTTGCTCTAAATACATTAAGTGATTGATTACCCTAAAATGACATCAATCTTTAAACTATAAACCTGTACTAAAGGCGAACCTTAAATGACATGTGTCATTATGTGATTAAAAAGCCTTTTTTTTCTTTCCAAATTTCTATTTTTATTATAATATTGTTACTAAATCTTATTGTATCTTAAATGATTATTTTTATGGAAAATTCTAATAGTATCTTTTTCATTTAATAAATAAATCAAGATACACAAAATTTTTTATGCGGCTGGCTACATGGTGCGGTAGGGGTTACTTGTAGGGGGTTGGTAACTGGTTTTATCAGGGGTTACTTGTATTCTAGCCTTCTGGGGTTACTTGTATGAGTGTTACTGGTTTTGGTCAGGGGTTACTTATAGGGTGTTACTGGTTTGGTATGTGATTTTGGTCTGGGGTTACTTGTAAGAATTACTCAGAGTACAAGTAACACATACTAGTAACCTATACAAGTAACCCCAAAATACAAGTAACCCCATAATACAAGTAACACTTACAAGTAACGCATACAAGTAACCTCAGAATACAAGTAACCCCATAATACAAGTAATACCTACAAATAACGCATGCAAGTAACCTCAGAATACAAGTAACCCATATAAGTAACCCCATAATACAAGTAACACCCTACAAGTAACCCTACCGCACTGAAAAACCTCTGATCAAGATATGTACATGATATTTCATTAGCTATTAATAACAACAAATTTACCTTTTCTATGTTAAAACAATCTAAAAGTGGAAAAAAAATCAACAAAAAGAAGAATGTATAAAAATATCAATTTAATAAATAAAATTTTTATACAAATAATTTCTTATAAAGTTGATGTCAATATAAATTAAAAAATGCCAGACAAACTCCTCTCCTTTCCTATTTTCTTACATATTAATTGCTCCAAATTACCAATTTAATTCTTTCCTTTATTTTGCCAATTACTCTGACATTTTCTCTCTCTTCCCTTCTTCCATTTTCTCTCTCCTCAGCTCGAGCTCATCAATGGCGAGAACCAGAGGAGGTGGTACATTTCAACGAAAACGCGGCCTCCGTTCTTCTGCTACAAAAGTCGACGAACCACAACCTTCAGGTAATCTTCGTTTATTTCTTTTTTACTGCAATATTTAGTTGATTAATTGTTGTTTTCTTTAACTGAAATTATTTGGATCAATTTTGTATGAATTTTCGTTCAATTTTGATTGTTTTTTGTTTTGTGATTCAATTTTATTGATAATGTGTTGTTGTCGATGATTATTTGTGTTAATTTGAACTGGTTATTTGTTGTTTTTCTCTAATTTCAACTATTTGTATGAATTTTTGTTTTAATTTTGTTTTGTGGTGAAGATCTAGGGTTTTGCTATTTTCGATTTTTATTTTCTTTCAATTTTATTGTTTCCTATTTTTCATTCAATTTTATTGTTAATGTGTTGTTCTCGATTAAGATTTGTGTAAATTTGAGTTGATTAATTATTGTTTTTGTTTAATTGAACTATTGTTAATGTGTTGTTCTCGATCTAGTTTTTTGTGAGGTTTGAATGTAATTTTGATAGCAATATGTTTCATGTATGATTTGTTAATTGTGCTTTATATAATAATTATAAAAATTGTTAAAGGTTACTATAATATACATTTTGATTTCTTTTGTATACAAATGTTGTCAAAGGATTAAAGAAGAAAACTAGAGCTAAAAAGAAAAAGAATGCTCCTGAACAAGATGTTTCCAGAGAGCTTCATGAGCATCAGGCAACTGGTTCACCTTCGTCTCGGCAAAAGAGAACTCGAGAAGATGAACCTGAATCTAGCGTTCGCGCTACTGCTCTTGTACGTGTTAAGAGGCAAAGGACAAGAACAAATGCAGTTGAAGCTGGTGGTGATGTACCTATGTAAGTAACTTTGTTTACTTTGTAGTGTTCTGAAAAAATTAGATTCAACGTGCATGTTTGTGTGACTTTGCGTTATTATTTCTATTTTGCAGATTGCGACCATTTAAAACTAAATGTAGGCCTTTGCAATTGGTTGACTTGATGTCTAACTTTACTGATGCTCAAAAACTTTCTGTGAATGAAATCGGCTTTGGAGGGTTGTTATCATTGAAATTGAAAAGGAATCCTACTAGTATGTATAGGTGGCTAATTGACTGTTTTGACTATGGTAGCTGCATGTTTTCAATAGACAATAGTAAGGAGTTTGTGGTCACTGAATATGATGTTTATGACGTATTTTGCCTTCCTTTAAACCCTAATAATGTTGAGGAGATACCTCGATCTGCTAATAAAAGTAATCCTGACTTTGTTTTCAAACATAATTGGAGGTTGAATTTTGGGTTGGCAGATGAAAATGACCAAATTCCACTTAATTTGTTAGAGGATAGGATACCTACTTTAGATCAAGGTGGTGATGAGTTTAAGCAACTCTTTGTTATGCATGTAGTATCCTCTTTTCTGGCTCCTACTTCTAACCGAACTGCTGATCTTAGGATTTCTAAGGCAATTGATGATGTTGAACAAATTAAAAATTTGAATTGGTGTAAATATGTTCTTGAAAAACTGTGTGAAGGTGTTAAAAGTTACCAAAAAGGAGAAATTCAAAACTGTTGTGGTTGTATTTTGATGTTGGAGATTATTTACTTTCATAGGTTGAGATTTAGGAATGTTGAATTAAGTACTTCTTTACCCTTAATTCAACATTGGAATGATGAGTTGATTAGGGACAGAATTAAGAAGGAAAAGTTGTCGAAAAGTTTTGGTTCAGGGATTTTGCTCTGTGATGTGTATCCTGTTAGTCGTAAGCTGAATTTACAGGATGCTCCCGTATGTACTACAGCAGGAAGTGTGGGAAATGTTGAACATGTTAGGGAGGGTAATGATGGTACAATACAGTTTAATCTCCCACCAGGTTCTATGTCAGATCAGGAGATTCATTCATCTGCTATTGATGTAAGGAATTTCTGACTTTTATTCCTTTTTTTTTTTTTTGAATTATTGGATTTGATTTCAATATTTATACATGATTTTTTTAATCTCTTTGCAGCCTGTTCATGAACAATTTTTGTTCATGAAAAGAGATATGAATGTGATATCTTGTTTTTACAATGACAAGATAAAGGAGATTCTTCTTTCACGCCACAATGAGATTCAAAATGCTACCGGTGTTAATGATTCTCAGGATGATCGTTTTTTTTTGGATCCTCAAGTTCAATCTGTGATTGATGAGATCTCTAAACTTGCTATTTGGGTGACAAAAATGCTCGAGGTGTTGGATCAAGTTTCTGCATTTGAGCAAAACAAGACAAATGAAGGGAGGGAGGAAATTAGGGGAACTTTACCTGTGATTGGCTTTGAAAATATTATTACAAATGGAGGGTCCAGGTGTTCGATTTCTTTAAATTGGAAATCTGATGAAAGGCTTATTGTTATTTCACACTTTTTGAAGTCAAATAACAAGGAAATGAAGCTATTGGATCCATTAGTCTTAGAGATTGTTGACTATTGCATTATCAATGATTCTTGTTTGCCTCCTAAGTAAGTAAGCTTTTACTTGATTACATTGTTTTTCTTTTATTTTTTTATTTATTTATGAAACACTTTTTTAATTCTTATTTTATATTCTTTGACACAGTGAACTATTGGTATGCTTTCATGAAAATCATTTGATTCAAAGGCAAGAGTTTTACACATTAGGAGAGCCTTTTGAAATCATGAGCAGTAGTATTTTGGATTGCTGGGCGTTGCTTCTCAATGAAAATCAGAAATTTGTTAAGGATGGACCTCGAAAATTGTACTTTGGTTCTTCAATTAGTGTGAGTTTTTTTTTATTATTTCAATGTTTATACATGTGTTTACTTTTCACTTATTTTTGTATTTGTTTAAATGTTATGAAGGTTACAATAGTAGAAGCTGCCTGCAGTGATGACAATTCACAACTAGTGGACAATGTATATCAAGAATTGGAGGAGTGGATGAAAATAGCTCATGATTTTGATTTGTCAGAAGTGGAGCTGGTAATACTTTCTTTTTTTGATGCTATGATAATATAGTTCCTTTTTTTTATGTTGTAGTTACCTTTATTTAAATGAGAGTGCATATTGTAAAATTACTCTTAGAAAGTCTACATTATAAATTTTTTGTGACCTTAATTATCAGTTGATAAAGGGTGCCATTTTTAGTTTGACATTTTCAGAATGAATGAATGGTTTTGAATTGAAGAGTATCAGTGGGTGCCATCACTGGCATACTTTCTGACTTTCAGATATATTCTCTATGAATAGAAGGGGACGATTTTAGAAATGCACTTATCCAACTCTTCGCCCTTTAGCTATTGATTTGATTTTGGCTGATCTTGTAAACAGTTGCAAGCTTGGTTTGTGACCTTAATTATGTGTGTTTTGGTATGTATTAACTCCTATATGTAACACTTAACTACTCAAAGAACCTGTGTACAGAAAAATAATTTCAAATAAGAGAATTTGAGGGAAGAAAAATAATTTTGCTAATTATGATATCTTTGTTGCAGATATTTTTACCTTGTCTAAGTGGCAATCATTATTGCTTATTTGTGGTGAATTTGACTCAAGGAAAAATTCAGTTTATTGATAATCTGAATTATGATGAGAATGGTCGTAACTTCTTCAAAAAGTTATCTAGTCTCTTGGTATTACTTTCTCACTCTTCCATATTTTCACTATATTCTTGTCTAAAGGTTTTTACAGTGAGTTTTAGTAATTAGGATTTGGACAAATGTGACTGTGATCTGATTATATGATTTTTTGGTAGTGTGATATGATCAGTACCTTCTTTGATCAAAGACTTACTCAATCTGGAGCTATGGTTGACTATGCTTTGGAGTTTCCTACTTTGAATTGGAGATCTAGCAAAGATAATTCAGATTCTGGTGTTTATACTATGATGAGTATGCTTTTATTCAATGGAGCTGATGAGTTTAAATGTGAAATTTTAAAAACAGTTATGATTCTATTCCTTTTAACTTATTTCTTTTATTTCTTTTAATTAATATCACAATATCTTATATCGATTATATATTTTTTTAGGCTTCAAATAGGAAGATTCTCCGGGTTCAAATTGCTGCATCTTTACTATTATCTGATATGAATGAAGCTAGATCAAATGTAATTGGTAAGGTGGCTGAATTCAAACCTGATAGGCAGCATCTTTCAAAAGAGGTTGAAGAAAGAAGGAAGAAAGAGATTGAGCAGAGGAAGAATAAGAAGAAGCAGACTGTAGACAAGAAGAAGAAAGGAAAGGCTTAAGATATCATAATTTTCTGAAACTAACCAAGGAAAGGCTTAACATTGTGAAACTGATTTTTAAACTTAGTTGTTATCATAATTTTTTAAACTAAGCAAAGTACTTTGAAGAATGTATAGCTAATTAGTATTCATTCAACTTTTGTGTAGGTTATTGAATGAAGAATGGAAAAATATTCATTTTGTGTAAACAAGCTTTTGCCAATATATTATGAAAATGGTATATTGTTTGTTTAATTCAATTATTAAAGATCTCTGTTATCTTATGTCACTATATGTTAAAATAAAGTCACTATATTATTTATAAGGTCATTGTTTGTTTCAAAAAGGTCACATTTACCATAGATCACTATATGTTAAAATAAAGTCACTATATCATTTATAAGGTCTTTAGTTGGTTTAATATGTCACTTCATTACCATAGGTCACTATATGTTAAAATAAAGTCACTATTTTATTAATAAGGTTACTATTCTAAATATAAAGGTAACTAAGTCAAAATTATGGACTATGTTAACTAATGGTAATAAACTAACAATATATATAAGGGTATTATATAAAGATTACTATATTAAAATAAAGATCACTATATTATAAAAAAAGATTACTATTCCAAGAAGTATATACCTCAAAATTAAAGGTTACTATGTTAATCATAAAAGATACTATATCATAATAATCAGTATTTAAGATTTAAGCATTTCAATTTCTTGATTTGTTATCTGTTGATCACAGGAAACATTGAAACAGCTTAAACAACTAAAAGGAGCCTTCTGTGTAGGACCGCAAACTACCAATTAACAACAAGTTTAGAGAAAAAAGGTTTGTGTATAAGGTGTTACAGTACTCATGTGCTTTATTCCTTGTTTCTTTGAAAAGCAATAAGTACAATTAAGATCAAATCAAAAGACATAATACTATAACAAAGGACACTATGTCAATCATAAAAGACACTATATCATAAAAAAAGACACTATATCTTAAAAAAAAGAAACTATATAAGTATTTAAAAGATATAAAGTTTCCAAGAATGAAATTACAAATAAAAGGTAACCATGTAACAATTCAGGTTACTATGATAAAAAATATTAATATTTGGTGTCTTAAAACTATCAAAGCATATACTTATTATTAAAATTTGGTGTTTTGGCACCAAATTCTCTATGTTTCCTCCTCTTCCCCTTTTTCATGTAGTCATAGCTTCCTGGAATCCTTTTATTTGATTGGCCTCCTTTAGTTTTTGCACGAGCTGGGTCTAGTACTTGAACCACATTAGACGAAGTTGCTTCTGAATTTTCTTCTACACCTGTAGTGTTCTCAGAATGGTTGTCAGTTGACTTCATAGCAGAAATAATCTCATCAATTGCACTTGAATCTTTTGCATAGCTTTCTTCTAACACTTTCCTTGCTTTTTCAAACTTGTGGCTCTGAAGGATTAAACTATAATACTTCCTCACTATGTGTAGCCTCCAGGGTGTGAAGTTGTTTAATGTCCCCTTCTTCCTTTGCTCTGCCTCAATACTCTCCCAAAATTTATCCTTAGCCACTTTAGTCCACCTGATAGATATGTATTGCTCTGGGATTTTTTCAACAGAATGCATGTGTAAGATTCTAAGGCTATGGAAGCATAACCAACCTGACTCTTCAAAATTCTTGCATGGACATTGAATTGTTTGGTTAACAGGATCATAAGTTACTGCTTGAGTTGTGCCATCTCTGCCTTCAAGGTACACTTGGTAAACCATTTTGTCTCCATTAATGAATAGCAGTTTAGTTTGTGATCCAATGGCTAGGTTGAATTCTTCTTCAAAGTCCCTGAATAATGTATGTGTATAAACCTCAGCAGCATGTTTTAGTAAGGCAAACATTGGATAGCTTGAAGTAGGAATTGATTTTATGCTATTGAACTCATAAAAATCCTCATTCCTTCTCCAAGTCTTCACTGTGTTCTGAAATATGTTGTAGAATTCTGTCAAACTTGTTTTCTTGTTTGCTTTGAATCCCACTGCATGATTTGTGCTCTCACTTCTATGTGATGACAAGATTCCCGCGGAGAAAAAGTCCTTACTTAGAGCTGTTGACCACTTGTGCTTCAGTGAGTATAACCTTTTGAACCAACTATTGTTTTTCAGTTTGTACTTTGTCATCATTGAATCCCAACATACTTCAAACTGAGCTTCATTAATACAACCACTCAAGCATTTCATGAAAGCAGCTTTGAATGTATCATCACTCTTCAAAACTCCAAATCTTGTTACAGCATTTTGAATCAAGTGCCATAGACATAATCTATGTCTAGTATTTGGAAATACCTGCACATTTTTATACGGTTACTATAGTTTCAAAATTGGTTATTGCATTTAAAATATAGGTAACTATATAATTTTAGTACAAACATATTTAGATGTAGTGGTATTCAAAAAGTTCCTTCAAAATTAGAAATTACCTTTGGTATTGCTGTTGCCATGGCTGCATCTTAGTCTGTAAACAGTGATACAGGACATTTACCACCCATTGCCTTTTTGAAGGTCTCAAATAACCACACAAATGAATCTGTGGTCTCGTCTCCCATAAAAGAACAAGCAAACATAGTGTTCTTCCAGTGGTTGTTTATTCCTACAAAAGGTGCACAGATGAGGTTGTAACGATTAGTCCTATATGTGGTGTCAAATACAGTGACATCCCCATATATTTTATAATCTTCAAGCATCATGGAATCTCTCCAAAACAAGTTACAAACCCTTCCATCTGAATCCAACCTTACTCTGAAAAAGAAGTTAGGGTCCTCAGAATAAGCTTCCTGTAGTTTGTCACAAACTACTTGAGAATCTCCTCCTTCAATGGCCTTTATTTTCAGTTTATAACAATAATTCACGTGGTCTTTCACTGTATGACCAATAGCATCTTCTCCACCAGCTTCATTTGACATGTAATTAAAGGATTCCATAGGTCTTAGTCCAGATTCTTGCATGGCCTCAATTACTTGCCCTTTAATTCAGTCATTGCACGCTCTGAACGGTGGAAATGGTTCCATTGTGGTCTAGTGAGTGGATGATTGTGCACCAACACATGCTGAACTATCTCAAATTGCCCTTCCTCATTCAATTTTGCTATTATCAAAGCATTACAATTTGTCCTTGTTATTGGAACTCTCCTACTTTGTCTTGTTTTTTTTTTTTAACTGAAGAACTTTCCTCTGTCAAGAGTTCTTCTGCAATTTTTTCCTTTTTTTTTACCAGAATTTCTTAATCCTGCTGCAGAGCATACAAAGAACTTTTTGGTGATGATATCTTTAGTTCCAATTTTGCTTGTTTGTTTTGCTTTTCTAACACTAAAACCAACTGCAGCAGCATGTTGACAATACAATTCATGTATTTCCGCAAGTGTTGCTCGAGTTTCTCCTACTAACCAACCACTAATCTCATCATTATTACTTGCACCTGTTTTTTTAAAAAAGAGATCACTATACTATCACTAAAGGCAACTATGTTACTTAAAAGTGGCTTTGCATGTCAGAAAAGCTTTAACAAGCATCATATAAGTACAATGTATTTATTTTTAAAAATAGATTACTATACTATTACTAAAGGCAACTATATTACTTAAAAGTTGCTTAATTATGCATAATCGCTTAATTTCAATCAACATCAATTACACTTAATCGCTTAACTTTCACAATTACGCATAACTGCTTAATTCACAATTACGCATAATTCAATAAACATACATTACGCATAATTACTTAATTTTCAATCAACATAAATTAAATATGCATAATCGCTTAATTCACAATTGCATAATATAATCGCCTAATTCAAATTATCAAATTAAAACCTAAATTATCAAACAATTGCATTATCGTTTAATTCACATTATCAAATTCTTATATGAATTGCATATAAATATATCGTATAATACCTTGAGGTTTCATTAGAGATTGATTTTCGTCATGAACTTCATTATAATCCTCAGCTTCAATAATAGCTTGTTCTTCATCTTCAACAGCTTCATTCAGATCGAAATTGATGACATTAATATCGAAGTTTTCTATAGTGTCCTGTATACTTCGATTTAGATCCATTTCAATTGATTGTATAGAAGAATTCTCCATGAAATTTGAAGAAATTGATTGATTAAGTAGAAAATTAAACCTAGAATTGCGTAGAATTAGAAGGAGAGAGATGAAAATTCGAGCTCTATTTTAGTTGTTAATGGCGACGAACTGCAATTATTGAGATACAAATGAACACGTGAAATAAGTAGGTTGTGGCAGAAGAAATGGCTTGTGAAATAAGTTAGTGGACTGGGCTGTGAAATAAGTTAGTAGTAGATGGGCTGCAGTGGTATGTGGCACGTGAGTCCCTAAGGTCCACAATAAATTTATTGTGGACCAGGTCCACCCAAGAATTTTTGCGAGATCTAAACTAGTTACATACTAAATTCAAAAAAGCATGGTGTTTATTATTTTGGACCTTTAAAAGTGGCTTTTTTTTTAGGCAAGTAGTAGATATAATTAAATCTCAAGTATTGAATATTACCTATGAAGATTTCAACCAACGAACCTAATGATCAATCATATCACACCTTTAAAAGCATTAAGTGATGTATAAAAAACCTAAAAATTCTTCCACTAATCGTTGTTGGTCCTCTAAGGCTCTAATAGAAAAAAAAAATGTATACATACATCCCCTAAATAATTAATTTTCACTTGACTTGAGACTTTGAACAAGTCAATTTTAATTTAAAATAATTAGGTTGCCTTCAACCCAATAAACGTTATAAACATATACCTTTATCTTACGAAGAGTGAAAGCGGCTCAAACCACTAGCTTAAAGCAACAATATCTTTATATGCCTTTCCATATTGCACCTTAATTCAAAAAAAAAGAAAAAAAATATAAATAAAAGATGGAATTAAAAACGTGACATAGTTAGTGAATGGTGTCTTTTGGAGAAGTTTATGTGACAAAACTCACAAAAAAGCATATTCTTCCCGACAAAATTAGTTTGGCATATGGCAGATGTGAGGAGCTGAGAACGAGTATATTTATAAAACGGCTGGTGGACAATTAGTGGGGTAAACTATTAGAGAAACTGTATGATGGTACTCGATTTGAGTAATTGGTTCACAATCTTCCAACAAATGATTTTTTATTTCTTAAGAAATGGTTGAGTTTCATCTTGATTTTAGGTTAAGATCAAATCTAATATTAAATAGATATATAGGGTTAATTATAGATACAAGGAGAAATAATGTACGCAGTATAAGACTATAAGAGCCCCATATGTGAAACAATAATGTCTATAAAATATTAGCTTTAACTAAATTAATATACAACATCCGAATTATTAGTTACAACTTTAGAATTTGTTTATACCCAGAAAAAAAATTGTCCACAACAAGAATAAATTAAAACCCCTTAAAACTTCATGAAATAGCATACTTATCCAACCAGTTGAGCTAAACATTACTACTAGATTATGTAAGCATAATTTTGTAATGACCTAACTACAGAAAGTTGAGTTTTGGGCCCCTTCCTCTTGGGGTTCAGGGCGATTGCCCCTCAAGGTGCCTGTAGACATATTAAGGTAGTGAAAGTTAGCTTTAATAAAAAATTTGTGTCTTTAGTGTGCCTTGACATAAATAATATTCTTATATAAAGACTTTAATTTTTCAAAATTAAAGTGTTAATAACTTGAATGTTTTCCCTTTAAAAAATTGTAACACTACATGCTTATTGTTCTAACTATATCCATCTCTTGTGTTGGATACCAATAAGTGTTTGAATCAAAGAGGCCTCTATCACCTTGAAATGACTCTAAGACAGTAGGATCTTCCATTGATAATAAATTGTGCGTCTGTTTATATTAACTTGTGTTTACATAAGATCATCTTAAATTAAAATCAATAAAGAAGTCTATTGATGATACCAACAAAGCTTATTGCATTTGCTAGTACTACGAGTAATAAACTAGTATTTTGGTACTAAAGTAAGTGGTACTTACTTTTTACCACGATTTTATACCAAGAAACATTAGTAAAATTATTGAAGATTCAAGGTATTACAGGCAGAGAATTTTCCAAAAAATATACTACGTATGAGGTAGATTTTGAAGTGTAAATAACTAAATACGAGTTCAATACAAGGTAGGTTTTTTTATTATTTTTTTTTATATGTAGTCTTATGTGGAAGTAAATCAAGTAATGAGTCATACTCGAAGTTAGTGCCTGAATGTAGTACGGATTACAGAAATATTGGTAATTTTGGAATAGAGCCACGTTTCGATTCTCTTCGCAACACTCTTTTCCCAAGTTACATACGTGTTTGCAATTGCATGTCACAGAATACGCCTAGGGAATGACCGAATGAAGGTGCGTATCAAAATCCTTTATCACACCTCTTGTAATCTTGTGTATCACCCTATCTAGTTATATACCCAGAGTACTTATATGCGGACCACTGATTTTAATTGTTTAGTCAATTGGATTGTCTTTGTCTCGAAAATTGATTTTTGCACACCCTTAATTGATTTTGGCACACCCCTACGTGAGAAGAGCATTGAAAACTGTGCTCTCACATAGAGATGTGCCAAAATCAATTAAGGGTGTGCCAAAATTATTTCCCCTTCGTCTCATATACTGCATCATGTTTGATTTGTTATTGTCTCCATGATTCATCTTTAAATCATATGGAGTAGATATCTTTTTTTTTTTTTTTATATATAAAATTATAAATGACTAATAATTATACTTATTTAAATTAATTAAAATGAATCCAACTAAAAATCACATATCAATTTTGTTTGTTGATTAATGAGAAGTACGTTGTGGACTAATGGTCAAAATTGATGAAATTTAACTATTAAAAGTGCAATGAAAGACTCTGAAACAAATTGCAAATAATGTTTTGCATCTATTTTTGACAAAAATTGCAAATAATATGGGAAGTAGATGTTGAATATACTAATTTATGCTCTTGGATCTTTTCAAAAAAAAAAAAAAAAGTTGAATATGGAAGTAAGATCGAGATAGGTGATGCGGTGCTCTATATTCCATACTGAAATTCATGTGAAATGAGAGCGAAGAAGTGGTGGAGATCACACTATAATTGTACCATTGAGAGTTTGTTGAACATCATCATTGGATGTTTATAAAGTACCACTTATTTGATAACCCATGGTACTAACTACTAAGGCCCTGTTCTTTTGAGCTCCTGGGCAGAGTTAAACAGATTAAATTCAGCAGAGTAGAGCAGAGTAGATTTCAGGAAAGCCGAACCAAGCCGAGCAGAGGAGAGCAGATTTCAACATTATTATTAATACTATTATTAATGTTATTATTATTAATGTTGTTGTTGTTGTTGTTGTTGTTGTTGTTATTATTATTATTATTACCTCCGTTACATATTAGTTGCAACTTTGGGCAATATTTGTGAGAGATAAAATATTCCAAAGTTGCAACTAATATGTAACGGAGGTAGTATTATTATTATTGTTACTACTACTACTACTACTACTACTACTACTACTACTACTACTATTATTACTATTATTATTATTATTATTATTATTATTATTATTATTATTATTGTTACTACTACTACTACTACTACTACTACTACTAGTATTACTATTATTATTATTATTATTATTGTTACTACTACTACTACTACTACTACTACTAAGTGCATATACGATTTAGGTGAGTGAAAATATAAATATATGTGAACCATATTTAACATATGTTAATCGTAGAAAGTTAAAAGACAGCAGTTTACTTATATTTATTTCACAAAAACTTTAAAATAAAATGGTTTAATGAGTAATAATGATTTTACTTATAAATTTGTCTTAATCATATATTTTTAACCCTAAAAATAATAATAATATACAAAGTACTACTTGAAAACAACCTCTTTTTTTAATTCTTAAAATGTATGAAAAGATTAGAAAAATAAATTAACTCAATGAACTAACAATCAATACCCACATTAAATATTTCTACACATTGTGATTCTAATATCAAATGTTTATAAAAGAAATTGTTATTATTATTAATTTTTTTGAAAGAATTGTTATAAGTATTAGAAATTATCAATTAATAATATTATTAGAGATTAATTCTTAATAGTTTGAATTATTAAATATTATTATTTTTAATTATTATTATGATTAATAAATACTAATTATTAATTAATAATTATTAAAATTATTTTTAATATTAATAATTATTATAATTATTCAAAATAATAAATTATTATCATCAATACAATATTAATTATTATTATTGAATATTAATTATTATTGTTGTTATTATTAATTATTATTTGAATATAGAGCAGAGCAGAGCAGGGCTCAGCAGCTCTAAAAAACGGGGCCTAAGACTGCTAGGTGATCGAAATTGCTCAGGTCAATGAGGACTCACTCACCTACTCCTTATCTATTTTATAGATCCTTACAATTGTCAAATTGCCGTATAAGGCACGAGTATATCCCAAATATCTACTTTCTCCATTCCTCCAATCTTTTTTTTTCCTATTGTATATACTTGGGTTAAACTCTTAAAACTTTGATCATTAATTCTCATTAATCAATAATTGATTACATATTGGAAAATTTGTGTAGAACTAGTCTAAAGATAAATTGTTTTGTGAACAATTACCCATTATTTTAAAAAATTGTTTAAAACTATCCGTAAGATGATCACAAAAATTTGTCTAGCACTACTCATAAACGATTTCTGTCAATTGAGTCATTTGTGGGGCCTACTCCTACGGACTTCGACTCAATTCTCTCCTCCTTTAATTATTTTCCCTCCAAACTCATCCAAAAATCCAAGAGAAAAAATAATCTGAGCAATTCAACACAATTTCTCACTAAACTGGGTAATGATTTAAGCTATTGTTTTAATTCTTTGTCTAATTAATTGGTTTAGGGGTTTTTAATTTACTTCAATTCATTAATATATTAACATAGTTAGAGATTCAATTTAGGGTTTAGGACTTCTATTGTGTTTGGGGAATTTAATTTTTAGGGTTTGCGGCTTTAATTGGATTAGTTAGGGGTTTGCTTATTTCGTCAATTAATAAATTAGGGTTTTAATATAAGCCATTAAAAAGTAGGGTTTCCCACATTATGCTCACTAATCTATAATTTAAAGGCCACAAATTACATAAACATCTGAAAAGGGGATGAATTTAGAGATTTACTTAGGTTAAATTAAAATGTTGAAAGGTGGAGGTCAAAGAAAAGGAGTGAAAATGGAGGAAAAGTAAATGAAGGAAGAGAGATATAGTTAAGGAGGGGAGTTAATGGATGGAAACCGTAGGAGTGGGCCCCACAAACGGTTCAATTGGACGAAAACCGCTTATGGGTAGTGCTAGACAAACTTTTGCTATCTTATGGGTTTTCTAAACAATATTTTTAAAAACGTGTAGTTGTTCATAAAATAGACTATCTTTAGGGTAGTTCTACACAAAAAATTGAAGGAGTTATGTCTTCGTCGTGTGCAATTACTAGATATATAATTGGTTCAAATTATGGAGATAATTAAGTCCGGACATTTGGGTCGTCGTTTTGCTATAGCAAGAGGTACTTACGATCTTTGGACTAGTAAAATAGGCCAAAGCCCAATTGGACGGATCCTATAAGGTCACACAAAGGGGCTAGATCGAGCATTAGTGGACGAGACCCATCATGGGCCTCATCACTCTATACTAGTAGAAAAATGGGCGGGATTTTGTGGGAAGGGTATTGCCACCGGTTCAAACCGAACCGGTGGTCAAAATATTAATTCCACCGATTCAAAACCAGTGGCTTTGTTTAATAAAAAAAACCGCCCCCTCCCCTTTATAAACCCCTAACCCTAACTAAATCCTCTCTTAGCCTCTCTCTTCCCTCCCCTCTCGTACTGCTCTCTCTCTCTCTCTCCTGTTCTTCTCACCCTTTCTCTCTCCTGCGCGTCTAAAAACGCGATTTCTCATCTCAAAGCTTAGCTTCGTCACCGCGTCTAAAAACCCTTTCTCATCTCACCCCTCTCTCGTCTCACTTCTCTTTCCTCCTTTCTCATCTCAAAGCTATCTCGTTGCCGGCGGTGGTGTTAAAACATTTTGTGGTTTTTTTTTAAATTTCCGTTTGTTTTTTGGTTACTGTCGTGGTGGTTTTGGCGGTGGGTGGGGTTTTAGTTGCTGTTGTGGTTGCTGTCGTGGTGGGTGTGGCGTTGGGTAGGGTTTTGGTTTGGTTGTGGGTTCGGTTACGGGTCGTGGTGGGTTTGGGTGATGGGTTTCGGTGATGGGTCTTGGTGGCTTGGATGCGGTTTGGGTGGGTCTGTGGTTGGAGCTGGTGGAGTTGGGGTGGTGTTGGGTGACGGTTGGTGGTGGTAGGGGGGTCGTGTGTTCTGGGCGAGGGTTTGGGATGGGGTTGGAGCTGGTGGTGTTGGGGTGGTGTGGGGTGACGGTTGGTGGTGGTAGGGGGTTGTGTGTTCCTAGGTGGTGGGTGGTGGGTTATGGTGGTTTTTTTGTTTTTTTTTTTTTAGAAAATTAGTTTTAGAAATTAGGCCAATTAGCCTAATCCATACTAATTGTATACCATCTTTTGTTTATCAGGAAAATAGGAAATGCTGCTGCTATTGATGCTCTACAGAATAAGTTTTACCATCCTTTGAAGAATACTGATGTTTTAACCATTTGTTTGGTGAAATTTGATTAATTTAGTTCTTTTAAATTGGAATTGTTGTATGAGTAATTTATTTGTAGTTATAAATTTAGATTTTTTCACTCTTAAAAAGTGTACGATTACTAATTATTGATGAATATATATGTAGTTTATGTATATTATGTATTTATATACCTGTCTGCTACATTTTAAGTGAAAAAATGCAAAAAAAAAAAAAAAAAAAAAAAATCTTTTTTTGTTTTTTAGGGCATTATTGCCACCGGTTCACATCAAAAACTGGTGGCAATACTATTAGTTTTGCCACCGGTTAACCGGTGGCAATACTTGTTTTTGCCACTGGTTTTGAACCGGTGGCTTTTTAAAATATCATTGCCACCCCCCAAAAAACCACCGGTTCAAAACCGGTGGCAAAAGGGGGTTTTGAACCGGTGGGCAAATGCTTTTTTCGCCTAGTCTAATTATAATGAGATTATAAATAGACTAGGTGCCTAGGTTTGCAAGCAAGCAGTTTACTGATCTTTTGATCAAATCCAAATTAGCAAACACGAAACCCAAACCCCTCTCAAAGTCCTCTATCACACGGCTCTCTCCTCCTCCTCGGCACACGGTGGTGTCTCGTGGTGGTGGTGGTTCGTGCAGTGGTCGGTTGTCCGAAAAGGTGGTGATCGCGGTTTTTCTCAATCACTCGACCAATCTAGTATTGGTGGACGGCTCGTTCGAATCTCGTGGACTAAGTAGAGGAGCAACACTTGGGGCTCTATTCTCTCCCTGATTTAATTGCATGTCGAATAGCTACGTGGAATTCACGCTTCAAAGGTATAATTATGTGTCTTGTGTGTTATGCATGTGATTTTTGAGATTAGGTGCTTAATTGAATATGAATCATATTATTTCTGCTGCGTAGTACCTATAAACTCCTACAAATATATCCTTACATATTTATATGGAATCTTGTTGGAATCGTCACATTGTATATTTTATTAAATTGACATCAATTTTTTATAAACATTACGTATATTACAATATAATTACGAAGATATATGCATTTTGAAGAATGAAGACACGTCTTTCAAACCGTAGCAAAAAAATAAGGACAAGGAGAGTAATAATTAGCCGCTAAGAATACCTTTTTGGTACTGTATTAACGGGGTTTAAGATTATGACCTTTTGTAAAACTAAAACTAGTTTTAGGCCCGTGCGATTCCCCAAGTTATTACATTATTTCCATGATATAAATCTTTTTTAATATTTAATTTTTAATTTTTTTTAAATGGAATAGGGAGGGTGATTCATTAAATAATAATCGCCATTCGGCACTTACAATCATTTTTTAAGAGATCAAAATTCTCAATACAAGAATTAAACACCCCTAAACTAATGGCATCGCTTCTGAACTTCTCCTGGATAATTTTAGATGTCTTTGCATCGTTCTTGACGGAGCTCTATTGATGTATAGTCGCAAAAATGATAATAAAACTTGTTTGGTTATCAAGATCTGCAAATTTGTAAGACGAATCTTCTAAATCTGCACCCCTATACTAACAGACCCACAATTCCACAAATTTACAAGACGAATCTTCCAAATTTGTATCCCTACACACACTAAAAACAAACGAACATACAATACTAAACCCGGAGGGACCGACTATAATCACTATAATGATGGTGATCTTTATTGACCAAAGAAATTAAAATAAAGAAGAATTTAGGGCTTACCATCGATAAAAATTGATAGCAGCCCCTAAATTTTAATATGGTGGCTACATTTGAAGAGAGAGTAAATATCTATATATTTAAACTGACGTATAAATTCTAAGTCTATATTATTAAGTACTCCCTCCGTCTCTAAATTACATTCCTATTTCTAGCATGTATTCCTCACATAATAAAGGAAAGTAGGATTGTTATTTAGGGATGGAGGGAGTGGAAAATCAATTGGAAGAGACCTTTATGAATAAAGAACGTTTGAGCTGACATTAAACCGTTGAAAGTAAAATATGAGTAACACGGAGGAAATATTAATTTGTCTACTCGCATTGGTTATGTACTTATGTGGTTATTGTGTTTTGTTTACAAGTAAAGTTGGTTAAGTAAAGGCAATCAAGGAGTTTGTTTGATTTTAAACTTGTTGGATTGAAATGGGAATTAACATGCATAATAATCAACAAGCTACAATAGTCAGATCGAGAGCCCTATATTATTTAAGGGATGAGATCCTATTCAGGGGTTAAACTCATTAACTTATCAACTTAGCACGATTCAACCCATTTGTCAGCTTTAATTAAGTCGATTATAAAGCTCTTTTGAAGCCTAATCTTAAGCCATTTTATAGGGCCAAACATCAAGCACATAGTATTTCTCACTTCAAATGAAACTTGTTATATTGCTTACTTCTCATGAAATTCACAACTTTTTATTGCATTCTTGTGATAAATTGCCAACTTCTAGATTCATCATGTTACTAGAAAATAAAACAAGCATAATCTAAGCCATATTTCTTGACTTATTATTTATAAATTTTATAATGCATTAGAAGTGAAGTTGAAGAAAGAACATCTCAACCGATCATAAATCAAGGAAGAACTAAATCCAAGCCTAGATTTAGCCATATCAAATTGTAGCAAATTATCCTCAATTTGAAACCCTCCTATCAAAATCGACGTCCTCGGGTTTTTACCTCCATCTAATATACCAAGACAATACGCCTTATCACTAGCCCTAACCATAGAGTTAGTCGCGGCTATCCTCCAAAACACCTTCTCGCTTTGTAACACGAGGTCGATGTCCGGTACCACGGGCCCGATCCTCGTGTAACTTAACGAGTTAGGGTCGTAGCACAACGTGAAAGGTTTAACCGGAGGAACTCTTTTAGCAGGAAAAGATGAGTTCCTTAGTTGTCCGTCAAAGACGGCCGTGACCGCCTTGTAAATAGAAGATTGTAAAAGAGTGTAAGGGTGATTGACACTTAACATGGTTCCACCGTTACCTTTACGATTTATAGATAGTAAGGAGTTATTAAGTGTTACATTTTTATTTCCGACTTTGATTCCTTGTACTCCTATGAAGTAGTTGTTGGGTCGGGCCGAGTTAGCGATGATAGGAGTGTAAGAGAGCAAGGTTGTGGCATCTACACCAGGGAAGAAATTGTAAGGCCCGTTTCCAATGAATACGACACCGTTTTCTCTAAGTGGAGGTAAGCACAAGGCGAATTTTCGAGGGAGACGGAAAGACGAGGAAAGTTGAGTAGGGAGAGATGTTTTAGAGTTTCCGAGGCCAGCAACTCCGGACACTCCTTTCGCGAGGCCTTGTAACAAGGACATGGGCGCGCAAACGAAGAGGTTCTTAGGCATGGTGGCGAGTTGGCCCGGGTTAGACCCATCAGTGGTGTTGATACGGATAACATCGGTAGCTAGCTCGCCGCCTCTACGTGGAGAGACGTTGGTGAAGGGGTTATTAAGGGAAAGTGTTCTACATGTATTTTTGTTGCACCCGGGTTTAGAGGGGGTAGGGCCGCATGTCCTACATCTTTTGGTGTTGGCAAGAATGCATTGAGGAGAGCCGCAAGAAGCGGGGCGGTACGTGGTGGAGACGTAACGGTTACCGCAAAGCACCCATGGGATAGGTGTGCTTAGGTCTAGTGTTAAGAGTACGGGTACCGGGGGAGTTCTTTGGATGACTTTGGTTGTGTATTGGAGTGTGGAGGGGTCTTTTGAGACTGTAAGGACTAAAGCCTTAGGCCGAAAGGCAGTCGAGGTCGAGGTCGAGGTCAAGGCCGAGGCCGAGGAGGTTGTGTAGAAGATGATGAGGAGGAGAGAGCAAATGAAGGAAGCCATGTTAGAGGAGGTGGAATGTGATGAAGTGTGAGAGTGTTGAAAAAGAGATGTCACAATTTAAAGAGTGTTGGGAAATATAAAGTAATGCAAAACATGATAGCCTGGTTGGTGGTATTATGTCAATTTGTGTTATTTTACTATACAAAAAAACCAAGTTGTTAGATTGAAATTGTAGAATTAGAGAAGTTCCAGCTAACTTAAGTTGACATTGTTAAATAAAGTGTAACATAAATTTAGAATAGTATGGGAAACATAAACCTGCAAAACGGATCTAATTTGACAGTTGCAAGCAAGAGTAGTGTAGTTGCACTATTATAACATCGTAGTTTTGTAGCGTATAGATCATGCAAGGACATGTTGCTTTTTATTTATTTATTTATTTTAATTTATGTTCCAAGTTTGGAAAATGTGGAACTCTAAATTCAGTGCAATACTCCGTTGGAAATACTATTGAGAATAGAGCAACAGCACAAGAAAACGAGAATACGAGTTATCAAAAAAAAAGAAAACGAGAATACTAGATATAGGGACTCTACAATTTACATCTATGAGACTTTGACAATGTACGACAAAGTACAATGTTTTCATTTCCTCTAATCCATGGCAAGTAAAATGTCTTTTATCTTTCGATGGTAAGAGAACTTTCAATAACGCTATTAGGTTTGGCCAAATTAGATGCTTTTACTATTTTTTTTTTTTTAATTCACATATATATAACATTTAAAATGATCAATAAATTAAAGACAATTAGACAAGTGTAGTATTTATAAAAAAATCAAATGGAATAACTAAAGTAAAATCATAGATAGAGAGTACAAAAGAAACACCCCTAGCTAGCTTGCATAAGCCTACTAAGGATTCCCTTACCACCCCCAGTAGTGATAGACCACTACCAGGTATGGGCTTGTTGGGCCAATACCGGGGGCAAAAATGTAATTTCATGTATTACTTATTTATGTTGTAAAAATGCAGTCTCTCAGCTCTCAACAACAGTATTCAACACTATAATAACAGTATACAGATCAAGAGTGACAGTATACAAACCAATAATAACAGTATATATATTTATAATATTTGAGCACCCACAAACAATTATCGTCGTTAATTTCAATCGAACTCAGACGATTGTCAATATAGAACTCACCGTTTTTAATGGCTAGAGCCATAAGTTTGTGTCTCTTGTTTTTGGGTTATGTTTTTTTGGGTGGTTTTCGGTGATTTTTAAAGGAGGTAGTTGCGTGTTTTTGGATTTTGAGCAAGGTAGTAGCTGGTGTGGTGGGTTTGTGTGGTGGGCGGAGGTTTGGCCGGCAATAGGAGCTATCCATGGAGGTGAAGAAAGGGTTTAAGGAAGGAACAAGATGAAGAGGAAAGGAAAAAAAAAAAAAAATTTATATTGTGGTATTAGGTAGAAGTACCCATACTTGGTAGTGGATAATATTTACTTTACCACCCCCTTCCCAACTTTCAAGGGGGCGTTTAGTTAGGAAATTGATACGAAGTATTAGATTGGTCAAGAATAAAATCGTAGTACTCCCTCCGTCCCTAAATTACATTCCTCTTTCTCTCTATTATGTGAGCAATTAATGCTAAAAAGAGGAATAATGTAATTTAAAGGCGGAGGGAGTAGTATGATATGGAATTGGAAGTTAATTCTTAATATATGAAAATAGCATGGTAGAGGGGGCGTACCATGTGATGGTACACCCAGAAATACATTAGATATAAATAAAAGAATATTGAGACAAATTTAATGTTCTTTTTATTAATATGCAATGTTTTGAAGAAATTTATATGTAACGTTCTTTATTTTATATGTAATGTTCATTTCACCTCTTTATTTTCTCCCTCTTCAATACTCTCTCTCCTCTCCCTTTAATTTCTTGATTTTTATAGCTTTTATGTGCTTAAACTCATACACACATTTTAACTAGATTTTACACTTTAAAATCCGAATTTATTTCACAACAAAATTTTTAGAATTTTCTTTATTTGAGAATTTTGGGTTTTTTTTTTTTTTTTTTTTTTTTTTTTTTTTTTTTTTTTTTTTAAATTTTGGTTGAATATCAATGCACAAATAAAACCTCATGTCGCGAGCGACAGGAGTTAGCACCAAACGACAAGCACTAGCGTCAGGCGATAGGTCTTGTCGTCTCGCGCTGTTTCAAAAATCAAACACGCTTTGCACGCGAAATCCACTTCTTAATATAGTTAAACAGTAAATTTTTTGTTCATCAATTCAAATCATATTTATTTCATAAAACACTTATTTTATTTCAAATAAAAATCTTTAAAATAAAGAAAATACTTAAATAAAGAAAATTTTCCGTGGAAACTAACTAAGCTAATTGTAAGTGGGGTTATATTGACTTTAGTGTTAATACTCCGTGGATGTTGCAAAATACCATTATAAAACTGTGGTTTGCTATTATCCCAAATTTAACGACACCGCATATATGGACATGTTGTAACTTGTAATAATAGAGACTAATGAAGTCAATTTATTCTCACCAACAAAAAATGAAGTCAATTTATTTGTTAGTAGATATTTTGAGATGTATATTTAATTTATCACATATGTAATAATCTCTTAATATTCTTATCATATATAATGTTAGAATCCTTATCTACTCTCATTATTTGTTGTTAGTCACAATTAGAGGAAATAATTCAATCAATTTAAAATACCTTAAGAGAGTAATAAGTGGAGAGAATATATTTTGTTCTTTGGATATTAAATTATAGAAATTTTGAGAGAAAAAGTGAAGGCGTCATAGTATTTTATGAGAAATCGGGGAAATAGGGAAGAAGAATTAGAATAATTTTTTTGTCTTTTTAGACCTTGTTATGTAGGTCTGAGTGGACCGTCTTTGAGCCAGGCCTATTCATAATAAAACTATAATTATAAAAATTGCAGTCACTATAATTATTCTAATTGTCAATCTTTATTTTAAATTTGGTACCTTATCATATTAAAAAAAAAATTTCCTCTAAATAATAAAAAAAATATTTAATCAAAATCTATATATTTATTACTCAAAATAATGGTTTAATCACTCATTTCGGTCAAAAATACAAACACAAAGTATTGGGTGAGGCTTACTCAATGCTTGGTGAGTCGAATTATGGTCCATGAAGTAATACATCGTATAATGTGATTCAACAAACTATTTGCTCATGATTAGACTATGAGATTGGTCGATCACATCATGGTATTAGATTTTGATGATTAGTTGCTTACTTCAACCAATTGTCGCCAAAAAGTCATCCTCTTACCATGTAGTCAGCTCGAATCCATTTATGCCGATTCAATCTCGATTACATTGACATTCGTCACAGGTTCTTCATGGTTCACCTTTAATGTTCATCCTTCCAGAAATAACTGTGAAACATAAAAAATATAAGTTAATACTTCGTATATTACAAGATTTTAAAGCAAAAAAAAAAAAAAAAAAAAAAAAAATCAAGATTACCTTTTCAGTGCGGCAGAACCAAATTCCTTGGAATTTATGGTAATTATTGCTGTATCCAGCTCTGATGTTGCGATTCATCTTATCAGCATTCAGAAAGGTGCTGCATTTTTTCACAGGGCACACTTCAAACTTGAACGAATGGTGAAACCTAGCATGTGACAATGCGGTCTCTAGCTTGTTATATGTCAAAGTACACTTAGGACACTTGAAGTCATAAATCACATTCAAATTTAAAAGTTTTTAGGCAATAAAATAGTGCACTCAATTTTATATGGGAAAAAAAAAATTAAATCTAACTTGCACATATGAAGAAAAATTGATTTATGCAGCAAATTAAGAGCTTCTTTGGTTACCACAAATTCTTATGGGCAATGAAAATTCTCATGAATTTCAATTTTCATAGGTTGTTTGATTGCGTTGTAATTTGTAAAATGTAGGCAATGACATTTCCTTGGGAAATCATAATAGCTATACGATACATGAAGTTTCTCACCTTGTACCCCATTGATCAATTACACTTCTCACATAATAATTTACGATATTAGCCATGAAATAATAAAATTGGCGTTGCTTTTTTGTCATTTCCCTCCTTTTCCTAACACTCGTGTTTCTCTCTCCAAACTCTTTTGCTTTTCTAGTAGTGGGCTTTTGGGTGTTGTGGCTATCGTCTCTCATATCTCTCCATCTCAGCTCTTTTCTCCATATTCAACCAATAAACCAAATTATAGGTATGTAATTTTTTCTTTTTTGTTTTCCTTGATTTGTTTATCAATTTGATTTGTAGGAACTAGTACATGTAAATTTTCATTTTTCTAAACTTGTGTAAAGGATTTGATATGTAGGCTTATCTAAGTTGGTTTAGCAAGGGTTGAATTTTTCTTTCATTATTACTCCGAAAATCTTGGTGCATGTAAGTAAATCTTGGTGCATGTAAGTAAAATGGGTGATATAAATTATGGGGTTCTTGAATAGACTAGAAAATGATTCCAATTTTAAATTACCCCTTTCATTTATCTTTTAGATTAATTCTTGCAAGAATTAATAGGGCAAAGGAATTATTTTTTGCAATTTTTTGTATGCTTTTGCATAATCTCTCAAATAATGTTGTTTCTAGTAAAAAAAAAAAATTAAAAAATGTTTTCTGGTTCAAATTTTGGTTTTTGGAATCTTCTGAATCTTTGCTTCTGTAATTATTTACGGGTTCAATTTTGTTAAATTTTATAAACAGTTGGATGGTTGGGGTTTAACATTTTGATTAGCTTGTAGTATATTCAAGTAATAATTTGAGCTAAAGTATCTCCAGTATAATTTGTTTTGGGATTTTAATCATAAGTCCATGATTCTAGAGATACTTTGGCTTAAATTATTCGTATTTCACTATGATTAATCACAATTTCACCATGATTCTTTATTGCTAAGAATTTTAAATAGCCAGCTTTAGATATATACTTCCTACGTTTCTTTTTACTTGCAACACAGCCTTGTGGCACGTGTTTTGAGGTCGGGTTTATGTAATGTAAAATGTTAAATTATTCATTATAATTTTTACAAATGATACTTAACCCTATTCTAATTTCCGTGTAAAAATTATATTGATAAAATCGCTCGTTTATTATCACTAATCATCTCCTAAAACTGCGTGCCTAAAAGGTGTGTTATAAGTAAAAGAAAACGGAGGAAGTATGAATTTGGTGTATATTTAAACTTGGGCCCCTCCAAGGAGTATATACATTCTTTGTTTGCGTAAAAAAATGTAAGGATATATATTAAGGCAAGGATTTATGAGTATAAATTTGACACTAGAGCATATCTTAGAGTATAATATGAAGATATTGGTATATGGTGATTTGTGAGGTTATTGCTTAATTTAACAATTGTTACTTCAAACTACACGGCTAAACTTGATGATTGAATCCTATAGTGTATTTCATTTGTGCTTATTTCATTTTTGTTAATGATTTTACATATTTCCAATCAAATGCATCTGGATTATTGTTCATTTTAAGGAGCTCTTTATGTGAATGAATATAGCTTTTCAACTTTCTATTTTATTTCATTGTAAATTGTGAAGTAGAATTAGTATACATTTGGTGATATAAGCTTATGAAGAGCATTGTTTACAAATATTTGTCAACAATCAGCAACTCTTCTCATTATTTTTGAATTTTGCTATAGATACGATGTACAATATGCCATTATATCTAGGGATGTTAACGGGGTGGGGCGGGGCGGATTTTGGCTTTCCCATTCCCATTCTCGCCTAACATTCTCATCCCCATCCCCACGGCGGGTCCTTAACTCATCCCCATCCCAGCCCCATCGGGTCCAATACTAAAACCATCCCCGCCCCACCCCCACTTGGATATCCACCCCCACCTAATCCCCGCCCAAATACAACACTACATAATTTATATTACAACAACAAAAAAAATCATACCATGGTTTATATTACACTTTTTTATATATATATTATAAGTATATTAAACGTAGTAAATTTACTACTTTATTTTACATAATTATTTATATGAAATAGTATGAAAGTATATAATTATTTTTTAAAAAGTATATAGATGGATATGGGGTGGGGATGAGGCAAGTATATATGAAGCGAACTGAGTGGAACGGAGCAGGGATGGGGCGGGTACAACCTAAAATCCACCCCCGCTCCATCACCCATGGCGGGTATGGTTTTTATCCCATCCCCACCCCACCACCCCCCAAACCGGGACCCATTCTCGTCCCATTAGGGTGGGGATGGGGTTGGTCTCCTACTTGACCCACCCCACTAACATTCCTAATTATATCTTTGTCTTTCATATATTGACAAATTAATAGAGAAGAGTGAATAGAATGGCGTGATTATTATTCATCAATAGGTAGAGTATTTATACAAAACCTAAGAACATAAGATAGGAAACAATCTTCCTAAAAGATATACTTAAACAATATCTTAACATATAATAAACCTAAATATATTATTCTCCTAATAAGTTCAATACGGAAAATATATCACACATATATTTGATATATTTTCCGATATTATTTCTAACACCCTCCCGCAATCGTAACGGCAGTAACACGAACGTTGCGATTGGAAATTCTTCACTTTGTTGAAGTCGAGATGCACTCTCTTGTGATACCTCCTTCAATTTTTTTCTTCTTTTTCAATGATGAGAACGTTCGTTCATCTTTTCGAACTCATCAGTCATCAATCAAATAGGAACGTCATTCTTTTCGAACCTGCAAATATAACAATTTTTGGTTTTTCCAGAGCAAAACCGAGCTCCAATCAATTATTGGTTTTTCAGAGTAAACCACACTCAAATTTCTTATTGGTCTTTCAGAGTAAACCACACTCAAATTTCTTATTGGTCTTTCAGAGTAAACCACACTCAAATTTCTTATTGGTCTTTCAGAGTAAACCACACTCAAATATCTTATTGGTCTTTCAGAGTAAACCACACTCAAATCTCTTATTGGTCTTTTAGAGTAGACCACACTCAAATTTCTTATTGGTCTTTCAGGGTAAACCACACTCAAATCTCTTATTGGTTTTTCTGAGTAAAACCAAACTCATATCCAAATGAGCAAAATCATGCTTTAATAAACTCACAAAAAAGAAAAAAAATGCAAAGCGGAATTTTTGGGTAAAATTTATGAATCCCGCCGGTGAGTTTAATTTTCTAACCCACCGGCAGGGGGGATTTTTGTGAAGTATCCCAAGATCTAACCTGCTCTGATACCATGACAAATTAATAGAGAAGAGTGAATAGAATGTCTTGATTATTATTCATCAATAGGTAGAGTATTTATACAAAACCTAAGAACATAAGATAGGAAACAATCTTCCTAAAAGATATACTTAAATAATATCTTAACATATAATAAACCTAAATATATTATTCTCCTAATAAGATCAATACGGAAAATATATCACACATATATTTGATATATCTTCCGATATTATTTCTAACAAATGTGTGATATATTTTCCGATATTATTTCTAACATATATATATTTTCTAGCTAGGTACAATTAAGTTTAGATATTTAATACAACCTTCCTTTGATTTTTTTAAAATTTCTTTTATGCAACTAAGACTAAATTTTATTTGTTACTCAGCTATGACTCGTATGCCTTTAAGTAAACAGAAGAAGATTGCAACATGTGTAGTCATATATAGGCAATTGATGATCATGTTAATGAAAATAATGGTTGATCTCGTGTATCTTCTTACTATTTTGAGCGTCAAAATTCCAGCACCCACAACCTACATATTTGATAATTCTATGGAGGAAAGGGTTTATGCTAGGATTTTAAATATTAAACCAATGATCCAAGGGAGTGATGTAGCATGTTTGGATAACCTTAGAATGAATAGAGCTTGCTTTTATAAGTTCTGTGAGATGCTTAAGGATGTTGGTAAATTGCAATGAAATAGGAATTCAAGTTTGGAAGAAATAGTTGCTTTATTCCTTTTTACACTTTCTCATGATACCAAAAATTGAAACTCAACTATACTTTAGAAGAAGTGTGGAGACAATTTCAAGGCACTTCAACTTAGTTTTACAAGCTCAGCTTAGATGTCACCATATTCAATTTTAAAAACTAGAGCTAGTGATTGATTATTGCCAAGATGACAAGCGGAAATGGTTCAAGATAATTAGTTGCAGCTTATAGTAATTTTTTTTAACAAGTGAATACACAGATATAAAATCAATTAATAAGTGAAAATTATTGTAGACTTGTTTAGGTGCTTTGGATGGAACACATACATATCCATGTTCGTGTTGGAGACAAAAATAAAGTTAGATTCAGAAATAGAAAAGGAGAGATTTCTACTAATGTCCGAAGTGTATGGTACACGAGATATGAAATTTGTGTATGTGTTACCTGGGTGGGAGGGTTCAACACATGATAATAGAGTTCTTTGTGATGCACTTTCTCGAAAAAAAATCCATTAAGAGTCCCTCAAGGTAACGAGAACATCTAATTTTTCATTAATTAGTAAATTAAATATAAAGATCTGTTGAAGACTAAATAGATTAATGACCTTTTTTTTCTTAGGTAACTACTACTTATGTGATGCTGGATATAGAGGAAGCCCCAGTTTCTCATCGTGAGAAACAAATTCGTTTTTCATGGGGGCATTTTTGTGAATAAATCAACAACTTTTTCAACTTTATTCAACTGTGGAGCCCACAATATTGAAAAAGTTGTTGATTTATTCACAAAAATGCCCCCATGAGAAACAAATTTCGTTTCTCACCGAGAGAAACAGGGAATTTCCCCTGGATATATGAATTGTGAAGGATTTTTAACACCATTTAGGGGTCAAAGATATCATTTGAGTATTTAGAAAAATGGTGCTGCTGAAGAGCATTTTAACATGAAGCATTCTCAAGCAAGAAATGTCATATAAAGATGTTTTGGATTGCTGAAAATGAGGTGGGGTATTCTACGAAACACAACTTGGCATCGTCGTAAGGTCGTATGTAGGATTATTTTGGTTTGTGCTTTGGTACATAACTTCATTCGAACCTATATGATAATATGAATGTCGATCCTATGGAGCATTTGATTGAAAATTAATGCAAGAAGATGCTGGTGAATGTATTGAGGTTATGGAGACTAGCACAGCATGGAATTCTTTTAGACATGACCTAGCAACTGAGATGTATTCCTCTTGGGTGCAATCCAGACCTGGTTAAGTAGTTGTCTTGATTTTAATAATCTACACTCGTACAACTTGTATTACGAATTTTTTATATAAAAGTACTATTATTATTAATTGTACCATGACACGATCATACTAGAGCATGGTCAATATTGTGTACAATTTTATGAATTAAATATGTGTGTGTGTGTTTATATATATATATATATATATATATATATATATATATATATATATATATATATATATATATATATATATATATATATATATATATATATATATATATATATATATATATATAGGGGAGGGATCCGGTGAGAATAGCTTCATATGTGAGAATTCATACTTATATGAGAATTGATTTAAAATTTAGAACATGTGAGTAAAAATTTAGAACATGTGAATAAAAATTTAGAACATGCGAGTTAAAATTTAGAACATGTGACTCAAATTAAAATTTTGAACATATGAGTAATAATTTAGAACATTTGTGTGAGTAATAAGTTTAGAACATCTGATTTAAAAATTAGAACAAATGATTAAAAATTTAGAAAATTTTGCTTTATGAAATTTTAAATATACTAGTAAACTTTAGAACATCTGATTTAAGATTATGAACATGTGAATAAAATTTTAGAACATCTGATTTAAGATTATAAACATGTGAATAAAAATTTAGAACAAACTAATATAGAATATAGAAAGTGTGAATAAAGTATTTAGAACATACGAGTAAAAAAATAGAACATATGCTTTGAAATCTGAAACATATAATTAAAATTCTTAGAACACATGTTTTAAAATTTAGAACATATAAGTTAAAATTTTGGAACAAGTTATTTAAAATTTATGACATCAAACTTAACTAATTTATGGTTTAGATAATGTGAGTACTAAATTAGAAAATTTGATTTAATTTAGAACATATGAGTAAAAATTTAGAACATAAAGAGTGTTCTCACATAAGAAAAATTCTCACGATATATATATATATATATATATATATAATGTCATTACTTTTTTTTCGAACGGGGAGTAATAATATCATTAATTAATAGCCTTACGGCATCTACAATAATAAAGATCTTTAAACCACATATTTAGAGAAAATATCATAACTTTTACAATCAAAATCATAACTAATTTGCATGTTTGGCATAGCTCATACTCCACCGCTTCAAGCTTGACGCGAGCAATGATTTTCGTTGTCTTTGTATCTTTCCAAGTTGAGACCTCCGCAATCTGCACTGATGTTTTGATCGACCGGTTGATGACAAATCCCAGACCCATGTGAATCCAAATCACCTTCCCAATTATTATAAGAACCCTAAAAATAAAATTCACATCCATGGATGAGAATCAAAATCCCTATATATGTCATTACTTATTATATACTTAAAGATCACAAAAATTTTGTATGTCTCCTATAATATATGTGCTGGATAGAGTACATGCTTTCAAATGAGTCAGTGTCCAGGTCAAAGGAGCTTCAAGCAAAGTGCTGGAAGCAACTCTACCAGAAACTTGTCGAGATTGTCATTACATGAGGATCGTGCACTTGTTAATGCCTTAAATGATCTAGTCGATCTTGGAGGATGGAAAACTGACAACGACCAATTTAAAAATGGTGCTTATCTGTTAAGATAATAATTAGGAAATATTGTATAATATCTTTGGGTTTCCTAGTTATGTTAATATTCTATCTTATTCCTAATTATGTTAGGGTTAGGAATATCTTTGTAACTATATATATTCCTCTTATGTGAATGAGAAGGTTAAGCCGTTCATATTATTTTGACATGGTATCAGAGCTGTTCCCAGTCTTTTGGAACGCCTTTCTCGGATCACTGAGAGAGTTCCATATTTAGATGACTTTACATCATCCCATTTCCTTAACTCCTTGTATGTTGCTTCGAATGAATTTTGATGGGCTTCTGGAGGAGCTCCGACTTGATCACTAGCCAAATCCTCTGCTTTACTTTCCGCCTTCAATGATTCAATTTCAGATAAAGCTAATCCTTTCTGGTAAAGAGCCTCGGCTAACTGGTCTCGTGTTGTCTCCATTTGCTTCTTCGTTTTCTTCAGAGCGTAGGTTGAAAAATATACAAAGAGTGAGTTTTTTTTTCTTCTCTGAATGTTTGATTGAGTGATGGAAAAAGACGGTGATGTACCTCCTCCTCCGCCCTCGGATGATCTGGAGTATCATCTAGGATCTAGTGATCATCCTGGTATTGTGATTACACCAATAAAATTGAAGGGTGCTAATTATGATGAATGGGCAAAAGCGGTGCGAAGGGCATTAATCGCAAAGTGGAAATTCGGCTTCGTGGATGGTTCGATTGCAGAGCCGGTGGACACCATGAAGCAGAAACATTGGATTGCTGTAAACTCAATGTTAGTTTCTTGGATTAATAACACTCTTGATGATGAGTTGCGGTCTACCATTGATGATTATGATGTAGCAAGTGAGTTGTGGGTACATCTAAAACAACGCTATTGTGTTGTAAGTGGGACTCGGGTGTGTCATCTCAAACAGTCCCTTGGGTTTGCAAACAAAGGGCATCCGAGTCGGTGACGGAGTACTTTGGTAGACTTTCCAGATTATGGAAGGAACTTGTACAATATTGTCGTGTTCCAAAGTGTTCATGTGGTGCTTGTAAATGCAATATTGCAAAACAAGTGGGTGAAATTCGTGAGGAAGATTATTTGCATTACTTCTTAATTGGTCTTGATGATCCATATGAGGCCATTCGTGCTCAATTACTAGCACAATCTCCTCTTCCGCTAGTTGATAGCGCATATCAAATGGTTATCAATACCGAAAGACTTAGAGGCAAAGATGGAAAGCCAAAGGAGAATGTCGTGGCTTTTAAGGTTGACTCTCAAGCTAGATCAAGTGATGGAGAGAAACCCTTTTGTACTCATTGCAATAGGGTAGGTCATGAAAAAGATGGTTGTTATCAGTTGATTGGTTTTCCCGAAGGTTGGGATGAGAACATGAAGGGCGGAAGAGGTCGAGGAAGAGGTGGTTCAAGTTCCCGTGGTGGAAAAGGTGGTCGTGGTACTAGTGGGGGGCGTGGCAACACTACTACAAACTCCACTCACCGAGCAAATGCAGTACAAGGAGGGGTTAATAATAACTCTAGCACTAATTCCTCAAGTCAAGGAAATTCAACGCAAGGTCTTATGGGTGTAACATCAGATCAAGCACAACAAATTATTGACTATCTTACAAGCAAGGCTAAGTCACGGTTAGAAGGTAATGCAAGATTGTGGATCGTGGATACCGGAGCATCTAATCATGTTACTAATGATATTTCTATCATGAGAAATATTAAAACAATTCAAAATTGTCCGGTTGGTTTACCGGATGGTCAAACAGTAAATTCAAATCAACTTGGTTCGGTCACATTGGAGGGTGGTTTGAAAATTGATAATGTGTTATTCGTTCCTCAATTGAATTGTAACTTAATTTCTGTAACACAATTAAGTGACGAATTAAGTTGTTCTATTCAATTTACTAACAAAATTTGTGTGATTCAGGACCAATCGAAGAGGACGGTGATTGGCGTGGGTGAACGACAAGATGGACTTTATTTTTTCCGTGGTGTTCCGCAAATACAAGTGCTAGCAGTGGATTGTGTGGTCGACTTATGGCATCAACGCATGGGGCATCCGTCGGAAAAGATATTGAAGTTGCTTCCTCCTGTGAGTCACTCTAGTAGAAAAAGTAATAATGTTTGTGATGTATGTCCTCGTGCAAAGCAAACAAGAGATAGTTTTCATGTTAGTAATAGCAAAGCAAGTAGTATGTTTGAGCTAGTTCATATTGATCTATGGGGTCCGTATAAGGTGGCCTCGTCTTGTGGATCAAAGATGTTTTTGACAATTGTTGATGATTATTCTCGTGGTGTTTGGATTTATTTTCTTAGAAATAAAATGGAAGTTGAACATATGTTTCTTAATTTTGTTGCTTTGATTAAACGACAATTTGATAAAATTATTAAAGTTGTTCGTAGTGATAATGGAACTGAGTTTAATCATCTACAAGATTATTTTGTGACGAATGGTATTATTTTTGAGTCTTCTTGTGTGGGTACTCCTCAACAAAATGGAAGAGTAGAGAGAAAACACCAACATATTTTGAATGTGGCTCGTGCTTTGAGATTTCAAGGAAAACTACCTATACAATTTTGGGGGGAGTGTGTTCGGACTGCTTGTTACTTGATTAATCGTACTCCAAGTCCGATTCTACAAAATAAAACTCCTTATGAGATGTTATTTGGTAAAATACCGATGTTTGAGTGTATTCGAGTTTTGGGTGTTTAGCATATGCTCATAATCAAAGGAGTAAGGGTGATAAGTTTGCATCACGGAGTCGAAAATGTGTGTTTGTTGGTTACCCGTTTGGAAAGAAAGGGTGGCAATTATTTGACTTGGAGACGAGGGAATTTTTTACATCTCGTGATGTTAAATTTCATGAGCATGTGTTTCCGTATGTTGAGACTTCAAGGGAGAACTTAGAAGAACTTGAAGCCCATGAGTTTGGTGGAAGTGATGATGAAATAGATATGTGGCAACGTGGAGATTATGTGGGTAATTCGTCAGGATCAGTGAGCTCCGCAACCAGGCTGCGGGAGCAAGTGCCTAGCCGCAACAAGGCTGCGGACTACACTGCCCAGACCTCGACAGCAGCCCCTGAAGAGAGTGCCGCAGCCAGGCCGCAGGAGACAGACCTCAACCGCAGCCCAGCTGCGGACTGCTCTGTCCAGCAGCGTGCTGCCCAACAGCGTGAAGGACAGCAGCATATAGGTGCTGCTGGACAGCCACAACAGGAGGGTACAACACCTCCTCGATTTGAGCAGCAGCAGGGCACTGATTCAGCAACCGAAACAGTTCAGCACGACTCCCCTGCAGCAACCGAAGCTTCTCATGATGTAGGTGTGCCTCAGAATTTTCCTCATATGATTAATTCATCAAGTGACGAAGAGTTAGGAAGGGGAAAAAGGCAAAAATTTGTTTCAACGAAGTTACGGGATTGCGTGACCCACACAATACGGAAAAATAAAGATCCATGTTCACTGTCAACACCATCATCCTCTTCAGGTAGTCTCTATCCTATCACATATTTTGTTAACTATGACCGGTTTTCCTCGAAACACAGACACTATATTGCAGCTGTGACGGAAGCACAAATACCAAGATCGTTCAAAGAAGCGATGAGACATGAGGGTTGGAGAGATGCTATGGCAGCGAAAATTAAAGCATTAGAAGACCAAGGCACATGGACTCTAGAAACACTTCCTGCAGGGAAGAAAGCACTTGGAAGCAAGTGGGTTTACACTGAGAAAAGAGATGAGGCTGGTAATCTGTTAAGATTAAAAGCAAGACTTGTGGTGTTCGGTAATCGTCATGAAGAAGGGATCAATTACAAAGAAACGTTTGCTCCAGTGGCAAAAATGTCTACGGTACGCATTTTTTTAGGAGTTGCAGCGATTAAAAATTGGGAGGTACACCAAATGGATGTGCACAATGCTTTCTTGCATGGTGATTTAGAGGATGAGATCTATATGAAAGTACCACCGGGTTTTCAAAAAGGTAATTCAGATAAAGTCTGTAAGATGAATAAGTCCTTGTACGGATTGAAGCAAGCTCCTAGATGTTGGTTTGAAAAATTGTCCACAGCTTTGAAGAAATATGGATTTAAACAGTCGTATTCTAATTATTCTTTATTCACTCTTTCAAAGGGTGGAATGCAGTTGAGTGTCTTAGTTTATGTGGATGATATGATAATTGCAGGAAATAATATAATTGCATTGGAGAGTTTTAAAGCATACTTGTGTCAATGTTTTAAAATGAAAGATTTGGGTGCCGTGAAATATTTCCTGGGACTAGAAGTGGCACGTAGTAAACATGGTTTTTATGTGTGTCAGCGTAAGTATGCTTTGGATATTATTTATGAGACAGGGTTACTAGGAGCGAAGCCAGCAGACATTCCGATGGTGCAAAATCATAAACTTGCTTTAGCAGAGGGGAAGGAGCACGCAGATGGTGAACAATATAGGCGGTTAATTGGTCGTCTGATATACTTGGTAGTCACAAGGCCGGATTTGGCTTATTCGGTGCATATTTTATCACAGTTTATGCAATGCCCAAAAGAGGAACATTGGGAAGCGGCATTGAGAGTAGTAAGATATTTGAAGAAATGTCCGGGTCAAGGCATTTTACTAAGGTCGGATAGTAGTCTCCAGTTGGAAGGTTGGTGTGACTCGGATTGGGCAAGTTGTCCCTTGACTCGTAGATCGTTGACAGGTTGGTTTGTATTGCTTGGGTTATCTCCTGTGTCATGGAAGACTAAAAAGTAACCAACAGTTTCTACAAGTTCCACAGAGGCGGAGTATAGGTCAATGACGGGGTTGCAATGTGAGTTAAAGCACTTGAAACAAATACTTCGATCCTTGGGTGTAGAACATAAGCAAGGTATGAACATGTACTGTGATAGTAAATCGGCACTTCATATTGCGAACAATCCAGTGTTTCATGAGAGGACAAAACACATTGAGGTAGATTGTCATTTTATTACGGATGCTATTAAAGAAGGAGTGATTAAGCCATCGTATGTTTCCACGAAGATTCAATTGGCGGATATTTTTACAAAAGCCTTAGGAAAGGCGCAATTTGAGTTTTTGCTTGGCAAGATGGGCATTCGAGATCTACATGCTCCATCTTGAGGGGGGATGTTAAGATAATAATTAGGAAATATTGTATAATATCTTTGGGTTTCCTAGTTATGTTAATATTCTATCTTATTCCTAATTATGTTAGGGTTAGGAATATCTTTGTAACTATATATATTCCTCTTATGTGAATAAGAAGGTTAAGCCGTTCATATTATTTTGACATTATGCTAAGCTTGAAGCTCTTATGAAAGGAAAACTCCCTGGTTGTGACAAAAAAAGCTAAGCCTCATCTTGAGTCTCGAGTTAAGCTTTTGAGAAAGTGATACGATGCTATTATTGAAATGCTTAGCCATAGTGCAAGTGAGTTTGGTGGAAAGATGAAGGAAAGTTTGTCACATGCCCGCAAACTGTTTGGGATGAATGGATTAAGGTAATTATTAGAACTAATGTCCTATATTGTTTGTCTAATATAATCTGTTAAAAAAAACTTGATGGCTGAACTTTGTTTTATCATTCTACTTGGCAGAGCCATATGAATGCTACAGGGTTATACAACAAACCCTTTACATTTTATGATGACCGAGGAAAGATTTTTGGCAAAGACATAGTAGTGGGAAATGAAGCTGAAAGTGTGTTTGATGTGCTTGAGGAGATGGATCAAGAAGAGAGAGGTGGAGAAGAACAAGAAGTCCATTGTAATGAAGAGAACCTAGTCCAACTTCTGAATGTAGTCCTACTAGACCTCCACCATCAGCAACACGATCTACTACATACTAAGACAAAGAGAGCAAGGACATAAACCATTGAAGCCTTAAAAGACTTTTCGACCAAGCTTGCAAAAATTAGTGACGTGATGGAAGGTGCAAGTGAACATATTGGTCGTCTCGCTAGTTGTTTTCAACATGAATCTAATTCTGCAGAGTGAAGAATGAAAGTGACAAGTGAAATCATTAAAATGAGGTTCTTACAGTCTCAAAGAAGATTGCTCTTAATCCTCTTGTAGTCGATTTCTTTTTCAGCCTTCCAGGCGACCACAAATATGCTTATGTCCAAGGTTTGTTGATTCCCGATTAAAAGGTATTTTTGCAAGTATACTATGAAGAAGAGACTAGTACCCAAAAGGATCATATGAGTTGCTCTTCAAGTCTCTTAATTAGCAGGACTATTATTGTTACTTTTGGTGATGATTTACTACAATACGACACTAATATATATGTGTCGGCTAATTTAGTATTGCTGCTATGCCGATTATAATATTTTGTGCAGCTTATTGTGATTTAAAATAGCAAGATTAAATGTAAATTTTTTGTAATCCTCGTAACCTGACATTTTATGGCTTTCATCGGGTTAACTTTTTTGTAAAGTATAATGTATCTTTTGTAAGGGAAGGAAGGAAGAAACAATACTTCATGGCTCATCTTTTTAATTTGATATTGTAGGCGTCGTTTGAAGTCCGTCTACGTTAAGCATGTGGTGAGTATGCTTGGCACTCATAGGAAGTGGAAATTGACATTACGATTAGAGAAACGATTAGGGACAAAGTAAAGTAGGAGTGCAAGAAGTTTTTAAGAAATTTATAAATCGTTTAGAAATCATAAAAGGCAACCACGATTAAGGGACAACGAACGATAGGCAACAACGATTGACCTGTAAAGGTTACACCCCATTCATAATTCATGAGATTACCAACTCTATATGGTTTGGAACCACAAAAGGAGGATCGGGGATGATGGTACGAAGTAAGTCATGGAGTTACATTCGCCCGTATTTGTAATACCCCGTATTTTTATACATATTTTAATTAAAGTATGTATTTTATAAAGTATTTAAATAATTGTAATATCTTAATTATGGTATTTTAACTAATATTTTTATAAAAGGAAAGTTTATTTAATGATTTTATTTATAAAAGTTGGGGTTTTGTTTTAAGAAAGTTTAATTTTAACAAGTTTTATTAGGGAAGAGATTAGGAAAAACTCAAAGAGGAAAGTTTAGGGAAAGTTTTATTGTTTGTCTAATATAATCTTTTAAATAAACTTGATGACTGAACTTTGTTTTATCATTCTACTTGGCAGAACCATATGAATGTTGCAGGGTTATACAACAAACCCTTTACATTTTATGATGACCGAGGAAAGATTTTTGGCAAAGACAGAGTAGTGGGAAATGAAGCTGAAAGTGTGTTTGATGTGCTTGAGGAGATGGATCAAGAAGAGAGAGGTGGAGAAGAACAAGAAGTCCATTGTAATGAAGAGAACCTAGTCCAACTTCTGAATGTAGTCCTACTGGACCTCCGCCATCAGCAACACGATCTACTACTAAGACAAAGAGAGCAAGGACATAAACCATTGAAGCCTTAAAAGACTTTTCGACCAAGCTTGCTGTGATGTACCGACTTACTGTAAATAAATTAAAGCTAATATTATACGAATAATAATGGGAAGGAAGGCTTAAAGCTTGATTGATTAACGATTGAGGGGAATTACAAATCGATAACTTGAGGCTATCACTCTCCTTAGTAGCTTGAGGCTACAACTCTCACAAAATGTTCACTCAATTTCTGGATACCCTCTCAATTAACACTTACACTACTTATACTAAGGTGGTCATAGAGACCTTGAAGCATACATGTGAACTTAGCTAAAATTAGAAAGACATAAAATAGCACAAAGAAACTAAGTTGCCTTCTTTTCCTTCTCTTCCTCTTAATTAATTTTGTCATCTTCTCAATTGGAGCTTGTATTCCCAATTGGTGTTTGCTGCTGCTGAAACTTTCTCCCTTGATCTTGGTTGACTTTCCTCCTCCTTGTATAGACTTTGATAGGACTTGGTTGAACATCCTCTTAATTAATTTTGTCATCTTCTCAATTGGAGCTTGTATTCCCAATTGGTGTTTGCTGCTGCTGAAACTTTCTCCCTTGATCTTGGTTGACTTGCCTCCTCCTTGTATAGACTTTGATAGGACTTGGTTGAACATATTGATCTTGACCTTGACTATGAGCATCCGTGACAATACCCCGCCCCAAAAGACTCACCTTGTCCTCAAGGTGGAAGTCAGGGAAGCGTTGATCCATGGCTGCACCATCCTCCCACGTCGCTTCGAACTCCGGCAATCCCTTCCATTTGACAAGAACCTCCCAATCTTTTCCTAAATTGACATCCGTTGCACGAACATCCAAAATCGCATCAGGTTCAACCACTAGCTCGCACTCATCAGTGAGTTGTTCTGGAATCGTCGAATTGACCGAGGCAGTCCCCACCGCGCGTTTCAATTGAGAGATGTGAAAAACAGGGTGGAGCTTGCAAGTTGGTGGCAGCTCTAGCTTGTAAGCCACCCGTCCAATTCGCTGCAATACTTTAAACGACCCATAATACCGTGCTGCTAGCTTCTCGAAAGGCCGCTTCGCAAGGGATTTCTGTCGGTACGGCCTAAGCTTCAAATACACTGCTTCCCCTGCTTCAAATTCCGCATCTTTCCTCTTTTTATCAGCGTATTCCTTCATGACAAGCTGGGAGTGCACCAAATTGAGGCGCAACTCCTCCAATACAAAATCACGCTCCCTCAAACTCTCTTCCAGCGAACTCACAGGCGTTTGCCCTGTTCCCACCCGCCACAACTTAGGCGGATCCCTACCATAGACCACCTTAAAGGGGGTCATCTTGGTTGAAGTGTGGGGAGACGTATTATAAGAATACTCTGCCCATGCCAGCCATTTAGCCCATTGCTTCGGTTGCCCCGCCACGAAACACCGTAAGTACACCTCAAGGCCCTTGTTGACGATCTCAGTTTGACCGTCGGATTGCGGGTGATAAGCCGTGCTACGCTTCAATTGTGTTCCCTAGAGCCTGAATAATTCCCTCCAAAATATACTCATGAAAACTCTGTCACGATCTGAAACAATCGATGACGGAAATCCATGGAGGCGCACCACCTCACGGATGAAATAATCAGCCACTTTCAATGCATTAAAGGGATGTTTCAAGCCGATAAAATGACTATTTTGAGAGCCGATCCACTACCACCAAAATCGAATCAATTCCCTTGGACAAGGGCAATCCCTCGATGAAATCCATGGACAAATCCTCCCAAATCGCCCCCGGAATCGGTAGTGGTTGTAAAAGACCAAGGGGGTGTTGCTGCGCTACCTTGTTCCGCTGACAAACCTCGCACCTTCTCACGAATTCCCCAACATCCTTCCTCATCCCCTGCCAATACCAATCGGCGGCGACCCGCAAATACGACTTGATTTCCCCATCGTGACCACCAGTAGGAGTGGCGTGATACTCCTTCAAAAGTTCAGTCACGAACTTGGAGTTTTTGGGTATCACTATTCTCCCCTTATAAAGGAGTCTATTTCCTTCTAATTTGAACCCACTTGGACCATCACCAACAAGTAGGCCTTTTTTAATTTGGCCCAAACAAGGATCAGCTTCTATTTCATTCTCCAATTCTGACCAATCCACCCAAGTTGAAGAGACCATAGCAGCGAACTGGGCCTTAGGAATCACTTGGCCCATTTCTCCTCCAATCCGTGATAATGCATCCGCGACTCGATTAGAAGCCCCAGGTTTGTATTGAACCTCAAAGTCAAACCCGACCAATTTTCGTAGCCACTTTTGATAGTCACCCCCGACTTCCCTTTGTTGAGTGAGATACCGGGACTTTGTTGGTCGGTTCTCACCACAAAGTGACGTCCCATCAAGTAATGCTTCCATCGAACAATAGCTAAACAAATAGCCATGAGTTCCTTTTCGTAAATGGACTTGGCTTGGGCCCTAATGCCCAACATCTTGCTATAGTAGGCAATGGGTCGGTTTGCTTGCATGAGAACCGCACCTAGACCATATCCCGATGCGTCGGCCTCCACTACGAACTCCTTGGAGAAATCCGGCATGGCTAACACGGGAGCGGTGATCATAGCCTTTTTAAGCCTTTCAAAGGCTTTGGTTGCCTCCTCGGTCCAACCATAACAATCTTTTTTAAGTTGGGCCGTGAGTGGGCCCGCAATCCAAGCATACCGAGCTACAAATTTTCGGTAGTAGCCCGTCAATCCAAGAAAGCCTCTAAGCTCCCTTATATTCTTTGGGCAGGCCCAATTCATTATTGCTTGCACCTTCTCTTGATCCATGGACACTCCTTGGCAAGAAATAACATGGCCCAAGTAAACCACTTGAGTTTGGCCAAACTCACATTTCTTGAGATTGGCGTACAAGTGATGTACTGCCAATATTTCAAACACTTCCTCTAAGTGTTTTGCATGATCACACTCATTTTGGCTATACACCAATATGTCGTCAAAGAACACCAAGACAAATTTCCGTAGATAAGGACGGAAAACATCGTTCATTAACGATTGAAACGTGGCCGGAGCATTTGTGAGACCGAACGGCATTACTAAGAATTCGTAATGCCCTTCAGGAGTACGAAAAGCGGTCTTTGGCACATCTTCGGGTTTAACCCGAATTTGGTGATAACCCGATTTTAAATCGAGTTTTGAGAAAATTTTTGCCCCATGGAGCTCATCAAGAAGCTCGTCGATAACCGGAATGGGGTATTTATCCGGCACCGTCTCCTTGTTTAGAGCACGGTAATCAACACAAAATCGCCAAGAACCGTCTTTTTTTTTGACAAGTAAGACCGGGCTAGAGAAAGGGCTCGTAGAAGGTCTAATTATCCCAGCCTTAATCATCTCACGAATGAGCCTCTCGATTTCATCTTTTTGAATTTGAGGATAGCGATATGGCCGAACACTAATGGGGTTACTACCCTCCTTGAGAACAATTGAATGTTCATGCTCACGTTTGGGTGGAAGTCCCATGGGCATGTTGAAGACTTTCTAATATTTTTCAATAAGGCTTCCAAGAAATTCTGGAATGGGCCTTATGTTCTGGGCCTCTTCTTCACCTTCCAACTTGTTGATTTCTACCAAGAGCCTAACCTTCTCCTTACACAAATTTTTAACCATGGCTTTTAAAGAGACTTGGGATTTTTCAAGAGTGGGGTCACCAACTAGGGTCACCGGAGCTCCGGCAACGGTGAATTTCATCACGTGAGTTTTCCAATTAGTAACCACGGACCCCAATTTCTCCAACCATTGAACTCCAAGTATTACCTCGGCATTACCCAAAGACAAGGGTAGGAACTCCTCATTGATGGTTACTCCACCATCTAGCTCCACCTTCACATCCTTGCACACACCACGACCCTTCACCGTGTCTCCATTTCCGAGGGCCACTCCAAACTCCATACTACCGTGAACCTCCAAAGACAAATTCACTACTAATTGTGTTGAAATAAAATTATGTGTTGCCCCCGGATCAATCATGACTACCACTCGCCTCCCTTTCACCTTTCCACCAATTTTCATGGTTTTCGAATTTGAGAGCCCAACCACCGAGCATAATGAAACTCCAATAGTAGTCCCATTCTCTTCCCTTACTTCCTCCTCGTGATCTTCACTCTCTAAGTCATCCTCTTCCTCATCGGCCACCATGAGTGTGAGCTCTTTCCTCTTACACCGGTGTCCCACACCCCACCTTTCATCACATCGAAAACAAAGACCACTGTAAATAAATTAAAGCTAATATTATACGAATAATAATGGGAAGGAAGGCTTAAAGCTTGATTGATTAACGATTGAGGGGAATTACAAATCGATAACTTGAGGCTATCACTCTCCTTAGTAGCTTGAGGCTACAACTCTCACAAAATGTTCACTCAATTTCTGGATACCCTCTCAATTAACACTTACACTACTTATACTAAGGTGGTCATAGAGACCTTGAAGCATACATGTGAACTTAGCTAAAATTAGAAAGACATAAAATAGCACAAAGAAACTAAGTTGCCTTCTTTTCCTTCTCTTCCTCTTAATTAATTTTGTCATCTTCTCAATTGGAGCTTGTATTCCCAATTGGTGTTTACTGCTGCTGAAACTTTCTCCCTTGATCTTGGTTGACTTGCCTCCTCCTTGTATAGACTTTGATAGGACTTGGTTGAACATCCTCTTAATTAATTTTGTCATCTTCTCAATTGGAGCTTGTATTCCCAATTGGTGTTTCCTGCTGCTGAAACTTTTTGTATGTACGTGCCTTTGTGCACTTAAGGTGTTTTCAACACCGAGGGATAGGATTTGTGGCGCTTTATGCGTTTAAGGTGTATTTGACACTGAGGCAGATTTAAAAAGGGGTTCGTTCAACATTAAATATTATGTGGTTACTAATTATTCAAGAATTAAGTTGGTATGTTTGGTTGATTGAATAATTATTGTTGATTGATTGATTATGCTTTGAGAGTCATCATCAAGTCCAATCACATGTAAATAAGGTAAAGTGAAAGAGATTACACACCAAAACTCTTGGAACGTAACGTATATACCTTGAGTATGAACAATGGGGGGGAGTTATGGGGTTTTATATTTAATCATAACTTCTAATGGAGTACAGGACACTGTACATATTTTCTTTTTATTTATTATTATGCGCAGTAATTCCGCCACCTTTGAGTGGTTTTGTCGCTGGCACGGTTAGCTCCCGTGTCAGTTAACCTCAATTTATTTGAGGGAGGTATAGTTGGATACCCGTTCGATGCGTAATCAACGCTAAATGAATTATTTAGTGTCTAGTTAATGAATCTTGTTGTATGTTGTGTGTACTTCTAAACAGGTGCTTTGAGGTAAGTGCGTGTGAATAGGAGAAAGCATGTTAGTATGTTTAGTTACGCTTATGTACTCAACTTTGCTAATTGTGTGTGTTTGTGTGTTTTGGCCATGTCTTTATCTTAGCCCTATGATGACCCATTTTTAATGGAGAGTAGTGGGGACAAGTAGAGATAAACTTTACAGGTATTGAAGCATAATCATGACGGGGCATGGGTGAAGAGTGAATCATGCTAGTTTCCATTAGTTTACGATGTGTTTTATGGTTTATTTATTTACGATATATTTTATATGGACTAACGCAAAGGTTTGGTTTTGGAACGGTTTTGAATAAGGGCCTTTAATGATTCCAAGTTGTAGTTTGAATTTTATTTGACTTCGTTTGTTTTGATTCGAAACTTTACTTTCTTGTAGTTGACTTTTAAGTTGACTTATTTGAACGGTTTTTGATTTTAAGTTTTCCGCTGTGTATGTTTGATTGATAAAAGACCTTTTAAGTTGTTTATTTTGTTTCAAAGGAACTTTTAAGTGAAAAGTTGTGAAAAATGACATTTTAAGTTGTATTAGTTGTGAAAGGGTAGTAGGCTAAGTTTTTCAGGTGGTCAACGGCGAAGCTCCGGCGTTGACGACTCTCCATGGGAGTCCCGTGACTAAAAAAAAGCCCACATTCTTTTCTCCTTTATCCCCAAAATTTCGCTCCATTTTGAACTACCTTTTTTGCCCTTGGGAAAAAAAAGTGTGAGCTTTTTTTAAAACTCACGTGACTCTCACGTGAGAGTTACCTAACGTCGGAGCTCCGCCGTTGACCACCTGGAAAACCAGCCTAGTACCCTCTCATAACATATTACAACTTAAAAGGTTCTTTTACACAACTTTTCATTTAAAAGGTACTTTTATACGAGGGCTTCCAAAAAAAAAAAAAAAGAGGGTACTTTTATACAAATAGACCACTTAAAAGGTCATTTTACACAAATTTTCCATAAATATACAAAGTGATTTTTCTTTATTGTGGAGTATTACATTAACAGTACGTGGAACAATTAACAAGATCATTTTCATTTGACGAGGAAATAATACACTATATATAACATCTTATTAACTTAATTTACCTCTAGCAATAGAAGAAGTAATACTGTAACATCTTATTGGCTTAATTACTTCAATTCAAGCAACAGAAGTGAAGTTGAAGTTTGTACATCTAGTCATATCATTCACTAAATACCTAAACCCAACCATTGATTTTGCTAGATCAAACTGCACCAAATTATCCTCCAACTGATATCCTCCCAACACAATCGATGCCGGTGGGTTCTTCCCGCCATCCACAATGGCAAGACACAACGCGTTCGGGTTCGCCTTTAACCCACCAACCATCGAATTCGAAGCAAAGATCGTCCACACCACTTTCTCGTTCTGTAACACTAGCTCAATATTCGGAACCTCGACTCCTACTCTTGTTGAACTAATCGTGCTACTATCGTAGCAGAGTTCGAACGGGGAGACGGCTTTGATCCGTGTAGCATTAGGATAACGTCTTTGTTGATATAGTATCTTGAGTTGACTATCGAAGTTTGAAATTACTGCTTTGTATATAGAACTTTCCATGGTTGTGTAAGGGATAACTGTACTGAACTTAGTTCCGCCCTTGCCTTTGTTGTCTATGGAAAGTATGGCTTTGTTGATTGGAACTTGGCTGCCGCCGATTTTAATGGACGTGACTCCGATATAGTAATCAGATGAGGTGGTTGGGTTTCTCAAAATAGGGGTGTAAGAAAATGAAGATGGGACATAGAGAGGTCCGGGGTAGAGTTTGTAAGGGCCGTCGCCGAAGAATATGACGCCTACACTTGTGACATCTGAGGTTAAGCAAAGGGCAAACTTTTTAGACAAACTGAAAGTGGAGGTAAGTTGAGAAGGGACAGAGATTTTAGTCCTTCCGAACCCGGCAATTCCTTGGACACCCTTTGCTAGGCCTTTTAGTAAGAAGGTGGGTGCACAATTGAAGAGGAAGTTGGGAACGGATACGACTGGGCCGAGGTTTAGGCCGTTGGTAGAGTTGATTCGGATGATATCTGAGGCAAGCTCACCACTGGTGGCGGTATTGGTGAAGGGGTTTTCAGGGAAGAGGCCGCAGGTGTTGTTGTTGCACCCTGGCCTAGGAGGTGAGTTGCAAGTACCACAGGCTGTAGAGCCAGCTAAAGTACATTGAGCGGAGTTACAACGAATGGGGCGGTAGGTTGAGGAGACATAGCTTTTGTCACAATCCTGCCATAAGAATGGAGATTCAAGGGCGAGTGTTAAGGGTACGGATTTGGAAGGTGTTCTTTGGGTGGTTTTGACTATGTATTGTAGGGTGGAGGCATCTTTAGAGACAGGGAGGAGGAGGGCTTTGGGTTGGGCGGAGGTGGCGGCGAAAGCGGTGGCAATGAGGGGGAGGAGGAGAGAAAATAGTATGAAGTGGTGTTGGAAGGAGGATGTCATGGTGAATGAATATGATTAATTTGAGTGTAAAATTGAGATGGTTGTACAAGTTTATTTATAGCGTGTGGGAAAATGGATTATTGGTTGAATTATTGCTTTATTATTATTGTTATTATGGATTACGTGGAGCCTTACGTAGGAGTGGTAGGACTTATAATATGGTCAAATATGGTAACCTGACGTGCCGCCTCATGATCTAGGACTTTCGCTGCTTTTATGGCAATTGATTGTCTTTAGATGAGTCATTTTATTTTGCTGATTATGATAAACTTTAACTTAAATTAAAGCTTAGTTTTGTTCATTGACAAACATTATATGTCACGATCTCTCCTTTTGTTCTCTACTACTCGTATCCTATTCTCTATTTTTGCCGACAATAATGTTATCAAATTATCTATGCTATATTCTATCCACCTTGGATTAATCTCATTACTTTCATCGTCAATACTTCCTATTATGGCATGCTTAGATTAAGAGAAATGAAGTGAATATAGGGAAGGAGGAAAGAGAAGATAGTGACGGTGTGACTATAAAGAGTTTGACAAACTTTTAAATAAATCGGATGTACAATAAATATTGAACATCCGTTATAAAGTTACCCCTAAAATGAACAAAAGTTATCCTAATATGAATAAAAGTTACCCTGACATAAATAAAAGTTACAAAGTATTTATGCTTTACTGATAAAAGTTACCCAAAAAATTGTAAAAGTGACCCTAAACTTAATAAAAAGTGACCCCCGATGTACAGTAAATTACTGTACACCGGATGTATACAAAAGTTATTAAAAGAGTTTAATCTAGTGATGGTCTGATAGGTGAAGACAGATGGAATTATTCCCCTTATTTAGGAGGTAATAGTTATGTCTAGAGGGAGGGTGAGTAATAATTAGCCTTATCAAAAGGTTTTGTGTGAGACCGGATTCACGTGAGATCGGGCTCAATGACAAAAGTCCAATAAAAAGGCGACCCGATCGCGAGTCCCGCAACACCAAAAACATGATAGTGGACTCACGTGAGTCCGTCTCACCCAAAACTTTACCTAGCCCTATTACGAGGGTAATGGTTCCTCCCTTTATCTATCTCTTTTTCTCATGTCACAAGACTCACAACTACCTTATTTTATTTATATTAAACACCTTATCTCCTTATCACAGCATCTTTTATAACTTATGTTTTTAATTACCCTAGTTTGACTATAACTACCCTCTTAATATATTACCCTTAATCCAAACATCGTCTTAGCATTAGTCGATAGTGTGATTATATTTTATTATCAATAGAGGATACTAGATGCAAAATAATTTTAAGGTTTTTAGTAGATACAGGGTTTTATATTATCGTAATAATTACTGGGTTCAAAGTAAAGTGAAGGAGAGATTAGAAATAATAAACACTAAGTCAATTTCATTTAATAAGTGTTGTAAGTACAACTAATTTGATACTATTAAAGAAGAAAAATGGTGCAAATTTAAATAATATGAGACAATGATATGTAGAAGTATATTAGATAAGACTAGTGCATGCACAAGAGATCACTGTACGTAGATGAGGTGTTAATTCTAGTAGTTGGGTTGGGTTCGGTAAAGTTGAGTCATGTCTTTTAAATATGAGTCATGTTATATATTATTGTGTCCATATGAGTCGAAATCAATATTTATTTTTTTCGGATTAGATTGAATCAGGTCGGTTAGATAAGGTCAGTTTTGGACACCTCTAATCTAATAAGTCTATATAAATCCGCTTATTAAGAAATTCTTTATTTTTAATATGGGACTAAACTAGGAAGTCTAGCTAAAAAAGGTGTTTTTTGATTGAAAAAATAATGGTGAATTAACCTCCTACACAATGAATTTATTATCTAAGCTCCTTAGATAAGTGAAAATAAAGTCCCTTACTCCCATATATATATATATATAGGAAGTTAAATAAATATCCCACCATCAACCAAGTTAACAATTTTCCAAAAAAAATTTAACTAAGTTAGCACATTTTGACTTTAAATACTATTCACATAACTATGATTGTTTTGATGATACCTACTTTGTAAGACTATATATAATCATATGAAATATTGTTAGATTTATCTTAAAATATATTTAACAAATTTATATTTTTTGTATTGATGATTGAAATTATTAATGTATGATGAAATCATGTATCAGCCACTGTGTTAAAGAGTATATATTTAACCACCAAACGCCAAATGTGTGGCTCATGTCCTTATTAGTTTGATATATATCAAACATCAACATACCGATTAACGTTTTGGACATCAGGACATCTCCATCATAATCGACTAGATTAGATGTGATTAGAGATAACTAGCACGTTCTTCAATAGAAAATAGACCAGCAATTCAATATAATTGAAGTGTACAATGTAGAACATTTCGATCTAAATTTATTACATTTTCGAGTCTAACATTACATCTGATTATATGATTTATGTAGAGCCAAATATTATAAAATCCAGAAAGACTTGCGTGGACCTGGTCCACAATAATATTATTGTGGACCCGGGTTTATACACACGCAACTGACATTATATCGAATATAGTGACCCTTATTTTTCACATAGTAACCTTATTTTTAGCATAGTAACCTCAATGGTAGTGGTCCACAATAACTTAGTGTGAACCAGGTCCATTTAAGAATTTGTATATAACATCTATCACGCTAATTTTCTTCTAATCCTTGTCAAATAAAATAAATAAAAAAAAAATCTTCTAATAATCATCCAACGAAAACCAGATAGAATTCTTTCGATCGAACTTAAACTTATTGGATTCTGTTGAGCAATTAGGTTTTGATGATTATAAACTAATGATGATTATCTATCTAACGTGTATGTTAAGTTGTGCATAGAAAGAGCAAGTTATGCTTGGAACAGGATACAAGGAACCTGAGTAATGACAGGTATATATGTAAGGAACTTGAGCAATATAGGATAAGCAATAGAGGAACAAGAACAATGATAAGTGTTATGGTTGATAAGCATGATGATGGCTAAGGAACCATGAAGGTAACTATGTAAACATGTGTTTGCATATGTTAGCTTCATAAGGTAAGTATCCTATACATATATAGGTCATGTATGTGTAGGAGTCTTTTAATTTAGTTTAGTTTTCTTTATTGTTTTTATAAATGAAAAAACTAACCTTCTGAGTTACTTTGTTATCCTCAGAAGTTTGCTCAGTTTGTCATCATTAAAAAGGGGCAACTTGTTGACCCTTATGAGGTTTTGATGATGATGTTAAGAATTGAGCAAACTTCCATTTAATAAGGATTTTCTAGTGTTGTGATGTTGGCAGGTTCAGTAAGCGTAGAGGGCTGAAGTAGGAACTGGAACAAAGGAACTTTGGAAGATCCATGAGGACAAGTAAAGAACAGAAGAAGAGTTCCAGCAATGGAACTTCCCGAAGTTTCTCAACAGGAACTTCAAAACGGGTGTAACGACCTGGTTCTGGTGTAATGCTGGGGCAAACCCTAAGATCCAGAATATATCAAGACTACAGGATTCCAGAACAAGAGTTTCAGAGAAGCAACATGAAGACAGAGAAATAGAAGTATATTGCTCTAGGATTCATGTAAGTATGTTGGACATAAAAGTCGGTCTGGAACAAGTCTATATGGAACCAAGGTGAACTCCAAACAGTTAATGAAATTAGAGTGACTGACTTGTCAGGAACTCAGAGACTGTCAGAGTTCAGGAACCTAATAGGAACTTAAGTATGCACGTCGTTAAAAGTCGGTTTTAATGATATATATATTTACTTAATACGTGCATATCTTTTAGGGATTTGGTTTTACTGAATAAAGATATTTATCTTCTAATAAATCCCTTTTGGAAAAAGATAAATTTTGTTTAAAAAGTATTTTTAAACTAAAAGATAAGATTGGAATAAAAGCTGATTTTATGCTAAGTTATCTTATTATTATTGACAGATTTTATTCTGAACAAAAAGATATATTTTCGGAAAACTTGTTTTTAGAAAATATCTTTTAAACTTATCTTTTCAGAAAATCTATCTTTTTCAAGATGAAATGAATATTTCGAGTGTACTATAAATATGCTCATAAGTATTCATTCAAAGTTGAGGCTGACGAAGTGTAGTGGTCGTGCTTAATGGTTTTATCCTTCACCACGAAGCTAAGTCAGTTCTCCTGGTCAAAGTTCCTATCAGGTTTTGGTTACAGTACGTCCAGTGAGTTCCAGACAGGTCTCGAGTGTCCAATATATTAGTTTTATCTCTTTATTCATAGATATGTATTTAGGGATATTCAATGAGATCTTGTAATGGAAAAAGGGTTTTGAGTGTTTTGTATTTTGGGGTGAGATTGTGAATTCTCTTAAATTCACGCAAGTGATGAGTTTGAAATCTCGTAAAATTCGAGTGGTAGCTGTGAGTGCACAGTGAGTGAAAGGAACCTGAGAAGTGTCTTGGGTCACCTAGGAAGTGTCCTGGGTAAGGGGAGAAAAAGGGTCCTGAGAAGTGTCTTAGGTCTGGTAGGAAGTGTCCTATCATAGAGTCAAGTGTCCGTGGTGGAACTTGCAAAGCAAAGGTCTGTGTAATAGGTTGTACTAGGAGAGTTGCCTATTATAGTGGAATTTGTTTATAAGTCCCAATAGGGCCGAGGTTTTACTTCCAGTTAGGCACTGGATGGTTTCCTCGTAAAACTTGCTGTGTGCTTTAAGTTCCTTTACGTTTCAATTGTTTATTTCCGCATAAGTTCCGCGATTGGAACCTACTACCATTCACCCCCCCTCTTGTAGTAGTTCATATAAACTAACAGATTCATATATAGAAATTAAGTTGCTAAGTTGTTTCAAAAAAAAAAAAAAAAAAAAAGTTGCTTAAGTACATCTATAATACTATAGTAATTATAAGTCCCAAGAAGATTACATATGATCATGATTAACTTATGCAATAGTAAAGTTGAAATTAGAACATCTACTCTCCACATACAAAGAATAAAACGCAAGTCTAGACTTAGCAAGATCAAACTGCACTATATTATCTTCCAACTGATATCCTCCTAATATGATCGATGTCTCTGTGTTCTTCCCGCCATCTACGAAAGCGAAACACATAACGTTATCTTTAACATTCACCATTGAGTTCCATCCGTTTATCGCCCACTCGACTTTCTCACTCTGCAGCACCAGATTTATAGTAGGCACCTCAACCCCTGGCCTAGTAATCACTAATGTGCTTCTATCATAACATAATTTAAACGGGGCGACCGCCTTTACTATTGTGGCATTATATCCATCATATTTCATGTAATCTTTCTTGAGTTGTTTGTGGAAGTATGAGCTTACAGCATTGTAGATAGAACTTTCCATGATGGTATAAGGGTGAACTGTACTGATCTTGGTACCGCCTTTTCCTTTGTTGTTTATTGATAGTAAGGCTTTGTTGATCGGAACTGAAGTGTTTTCTATTTTGATGGATGTTACGCCTATATAGTAGTCGGAAGTGGAGGTTGGATTAACCAAAAGTGGGGTGTATGAAAGAGATGCCGTAGTAACCTGTGGTGCAGGGTAAAGTGTGTAAGGACTGTCGCCGAAGAATATCACACCCTCATCACCAATGGAAGAGGTTAAGCAAATGGCAAACTTTTTAGGTAGATTAAAAGTGGAGGTTAGTTGAGATGGGATAGAGATTTTTGTCCTTCCAAATCCAGCAATACCTTGGACACCTTTTGCTAGGCCTTTTAGTAAGGAGGTGGGTGCACAACTGAAGAGAAAGTTGGGTGTGGTAACAGCTTTACCGAGGTTTGCACCATCGGTGGAGTTGATTCGTAACACATCAGTGGCAATTTCACCACTGGTGGCGGTGTTGGTGAAGGGGTTCTCAGGGGAGAGGCCGCAGGTGTTTTTGTTACACCCAGGCCTAGGGGGTGAGTTGCAAGAACCACAGGCAATAGAGTCGGCTAGAGTACATTGAGCGGAGTTACAAGGAACAGGGCGGTAGGTGGAGGAGGCATAGCCTTTATCGCAATCTTGCCATAAGAATGGAGATCCAAGGCCGAGTGTTAAGGGTACAAATTTGGAGGGTGTTCTTTGGGTGGTTTTGACTATGTATTGGAGGGTTTTGCCATCCTTAGAGACCGGGAAAAGTAGGCCTTTGGGATGGAAGGCCGAGGCGGCGAAAGTGGTGGAGATTAGATTTAGGAGGAGGGAAAAAGTTAAGAGGTGGTGTTTGAAGGAGGAAGTCATGGTGGAGTGGAATATCATGATAGTGAGTGTAGAAGGAGTTGTCCATTTTTATTTATAGCGTGTGTGGATAGGCATTGGCGGTCCTAATGTAAGGCAAAATGGTTTTGGATTTTATGATAAGATTTTAAGACTTTTCAAAATGTGGCAACTTGTTTAAGGTACTCGTATGAATAAAGTGGTCAACTAACATACGCTTTGATGATTACACTTGCGTTTGTTGTGAGTTCTATGGGCTGGATGTAGGTCCAACTTATTTATTTTTGAAAATGACGATTGGTTGCTTATTGATAAAATATACTTCGTATGATTGAATTATAGATTGTGGAAAACTGTTAATTAGGGGTGCTTGGGTTACAATTACATTAATCTAATATTGGAGGAACGAAGATACATACACCAAGAAAATCTTTTGATCATTTGTCCAAAATGTATGCCCCTAAACTTTGAGAAACACAATATTCATAATAGACATGTTTGTAGATTATTGAGTTAAAAGTTCCTTTAATTTTGTAACAAAATAAGGTTAATATACTACTTTGTATTAACTTAGCACTGAATTCATCTTTGTTTGTACTTCATGTGTCCCTGAACAATGCTCTCATTTGTATTTTGTTTGGATTCAAGACAAATCTAGTTTTGAGATTAGATCATCACTACATTAAATTATATATCAATAGCTAAAAATGTATCATAAAATTTGATCACATTTAGACAAATTTAACGATATTTAACATTATTACATATATACTAAAAAGAATTATTAGTATATATACTAATAAGAATTATATCTTTGAAGTTTTTAACATTTGGAACCAAGGGATTATCATTTTTAATTATATGTATGTATCCATTTTGAGGCAACTTATCTACATAGGGTGCATGTTCCATTGTTCTCTCTTTGTCCCTAAACAAATCTCTTTCAAGTTTACTATTTACACGGTCAATGTCAATATATAATGATTGTTTTTGCATCTATATATAATCTTTAGAAAAATGTACGTAATTAATACAATCTTTTTAATCTATTTGAGTGTTGAATTTTTATCAACTAATCCTTTACACGCATGCTTAGGGAAGCAATTATTGCATGTTTATGTTGATTACATTTGAACAGATTAAGAGCATATCAAGTTTAGCAAGTGTAGTTTAATTTATTATGCGGTAAGAAAAGTAAGAGTATTAATTGAGAATAGTAGGTAATAGTAGGTAATATTTTAGATATCTTGAATTGATTTTCTTTAAAAAAAATAAAATATAAAAACATATCTTGAGCAGATAAGACCAGCTAGAAAAAGAAGAAAAAAAAAAAGTCGACAGCATATATCATTAGTCAATGCAATTTGTTACACAATATTGAATTTATTGTAGTTATATTTCATACAAACATCTTTTTTAATCGATGGAAGTATGTATAGATTGTATACTCGTAATACATCACTGCCTATTACGAACTTATTTATTGCAGCTTTAAAACATACATTAATCAACACTTAATGATACATAACTATTCATATTTATGCACTAGAAGTAAAGTTGAAATTAGCACAAGTAGTCTGGCTAAACAGCAATGACGAACTAAACCCAAGCCTAGACCTTGCTAAATCAAACTGCAACAAATTATCTTCCAACTGATACCCTCCTATCACAATAGCCGTCCTTGCATTTTCTCCACCATCCACAAAACCAAGGCAAATAACATCATCATTCACCGCCACCATCGAATTCGCCCCGAACATCCTCCAATACACCTCCTCATTCTGCAACACTAGATCAATAGTCGGTACCCCAGCCCCAACTCGTGTGCTGGGGAACGACTTCATGTCGTAGCAAACTTGGAATGGCGCGACTGCCTTAACCCTTGAGACGTTTTTCAGGTCATTGACGAAGAAGTTTGTTACAGCCTTGTAGATGGAAGTATGCATAACAGTGTATGGGTTGACAGTACTGATTTTCGTCCCACCATTTCCTTTATTATCTATTGTTAGTAAGGCCTTGTACTTGTTTAAGGGTACTTCTTTTTCTCCGATTTTGATTGCTGTTACTCCAATGAAGTATTCAGAGGACGGCTCACCTGCGAATGAGGCGGCCGCAGTACTTACAGGATTGATGATCAAAGGTGTGTATGTAAGGCTAGATGACACGTCGATTGATTGAGGTGAATGGAGGAGCTTGTAAGGTCCGTCCCCGAAGAAAACGACACCGTTTGAGTTGGTTGATCCAGACAAACAGATTGCGAATTTTCTAGCAAAACTGAAAGTCGAGGAGAATTGTGAAGGAAGAGAGATTTTAGTCCTTCCTAACCCTGCAATACCTTGGACTCCTTTTGCTAGGCCTTGTAACAAGAAAGTTGGAGCACAAGTGAAGAGAAAGTTGGGTACTGAAACGACTTGGCCCGGGTTTGAGCCGTCGGTGGAGGGGAGTTGCACCACATCGGAGGCGAGCTCGCCTCCGGTGGCGGTGTTAGTGATGGGGTTGTCAGGGGTAAGGCCGCAGGTGTTGTTGTTACACCCGGGCCTAGGGGGTGAGTTGCAAGTACCGCATGAATTGGAGTTGGCGAGTGAGCATTGCGCGGAGTTGCACCGAGCAGGGCGGTAGGTGGAGGATACGTAGTTTCGGTCGCAGTCAACCCATAGGAATTGACCGCCGAGGTGGAGAGTTAATGGGACGGAGACAGGAGGAGTTCTTTGGGTGAGGTTGATTGTGTATTGAAGTGTAGAGAGGTCTTTTGAGATGGGGAGGACTAGTGCTTTCGGGTGGAACGAGGGAGCGGCGAAGGTGACGGTGAGGAGAGTGAAAATGAGGAGGAGGAGGTGGTGGTAGGAGAATGTTGCCATTGTATATTTGTATGTAGCTGCTAAGGAGAAGAGGATAGAAGAAATTAGGAGGTAATTTATAAGATTAAGAAATGGATTATTATGTTATAAAGGGTGTGAGGGAAGTCAGAGAGAAATTAATTGATATTACGTGGGAGTGTGTTTTGATAAAGATGATGGAAATATCAAACATTGAAAAGTCAAGCATGGCGACTGAAAGTGCTAGGTCGTCGATCCAGTTGTTACATACAACGATACAAGCACACGATTTCGGTTTTGGGATGAAGTAATTTTTTCAATTCTCATTTATGCTATTACCTTTATTAAGAAATAGTTGACATAAAGTTGAACATTTGGAAAATTTTGCCAATAACTATCATTTAAATGTTTATTTTTGAAAATAACTACCATTTAAATTTATTTTGTTTTTGAAAAGCCTACCATAAAAACACAAAAACTTTGAGTAGAACTACCTCATTTAATTTTTCAACAAGAATCTCCAGTTATATGAGCTTAATTTATAAGATTTCAATCAATTGCGGTTAAACTAAAGGAACTTGATAGCCGAGCACAATTACATGTAAATTATCTTTAATTTCGCATTAATGTGGTTTACTAATTCACTTCAACCTTCACACTAAAACATTGATTAATTCTACAAGCTCAACCATGAACTCATAGCTATAGATTTAGTGATTATTTGTAAGAATTACCACTTTAAACCCGGCTGGCCAGAATAACAGCTACTTTAATTATAGATAAAGTAAAATTGATTAAGGACTCGTTTGGAATTAACTTCCCATGGTAATTTCCAATTCATGGGAAATTATTTCCCTCCTCAAATTCCTAGAAAGTTGCTTTAGTTTGTTTGGTTAGCATTAGGGAAGTCGGAAGTCACAATTCCTAGGAAATTTGAATGACCTAGGGGGAGGTAGGTAAGTAAATTCCCACATTTTGTGGGAAATTGGAATTCTTAGGAATTTCTATTTCCTACATTTTGCAAATTTTTGGTTAACCAAACAACACTCCATCATTGTATTTCCTAGGAATTTTGAGTGCCTACATGATATTGATGCAACCAAACAAGGCCTAAATGTTTTGGATAAATGGTAATTGATTAGGGAATTTTTACCCTAGACAAGTGGACCAATGAGGAGGTGCCACGTGTCAGAGGCTGGCAGGTCATCCATGGTCAATCTCCAGCTGACACGTGGCCTCTCCAGATACTTCCTTAGAATTGCGGCCTTCAAGGGCCCAATTCCCCAAAATCCGCTATTTGGCGGCGCAGCCCATCAGTCCTAGGTCAGAATGACCTAGGGAGGGGCACTTTTCCCAATGACCCTATAAATAGGGAGATATTCCCCCAAAATGGGGGACATTCAGAAATTCACCCAACATTTATTACACCCTATTTTCTCTCTCATCAGAGAACACCTGAGCTTGGAATCCAAGCAGATCCCCACCTTAAATTCCGCACTTTTTTACTCTCCTTCAAGTTACTAACTTGAGCGTTGGAGGCGGAGCACCACCCAAACGGTGTCTTCGTTGATTTTGCAGGTACAGAAGCTCTCCGGACCAATCTTCGAGTTGTAACTCTCCCAAGGGACAAAAACACCCAAAACATTTGGCGCCGTCTGTGGGGAGAGTACCTCAAGATGGTTCAAAATTCTGTACCAATTCTCAATTCTACCTCTCTACGTCCGGGTACTCAGACAGGTAACCTAGAAGACTTGCAACCGGTTATTCAGCCGGTAGGATTCGAAATCCCCCAGCCTCCACCTCAGCCTCAGCCAGAGGTATTCACTGAGGAGGAGGATGAAGAAGAAGACAATGACGTTGAGACTTACATCTCTAGGGATGGTTCTCTCATCTCTAAATCCATCCGTTCCAGAGATCAGCTGGAACGAAATCTGGATCAGGCGGGCCCTAGTAGCCGGCCCACTGGGAGGTCAGACGGGGAAACCCGAAAGGCTAGAGGAGAAGCTCCAGTCACCCGGAATGAGCTCATGAAATTCATGAACTCCTTCAAGGGTGAGATCAAAGAAATGATCAACAACAAGGCAGGCTCTTCCAAGAGTCAGCCGGCTAAAAAGACTCCCAATAATGGGAAGAAGAAGAAGAACCCGGTCAAGGACAGGCAGCCAACTCCTCACCCAAAGGAGAAGGCAGCCGCAAAACTTGATTGGTCTAAGATTCTGATGCCCCGGCGACCCCAGCCGGATGGCAAAAAAGCCTCCACCTTTGATGCTCGAGAAGTCATCTATCGTAGGAGGCAAGAGCAGTCTGAGTCAGCTTCTACCTCAAGATTTCCAGACAGCTTCAAGCAAGCTTCTGCAAGGAACTCTATGTCCTTGCATGAGAGTCGGACAGGTGGTAAATCCGTCAACACCGAACCTCAGCTGATGATAGGGTCTATGCCATACGCACCCCAGGCACAGTATGGGCAATATGGCCTCCAGTTCATGCAGCCACCCCCATTCGGAGGTCAGGCGGCATATACCAGTGCCCAGCCACTGGACTGGCAGCTCTGGCTGATGAGGCTAGGCGAACAGCCGTCTGCCTTTGCAGCCAATATAACCGAGGCGGCTCAGCCGGCCAAGGTTAAGAACATCTTGGTTGGTGCTTATGATGGCAGCACCAACCCTGAAGATCACCTGATGGCATACACCAACCTAATGTGTTACAAGGTTGGGATGATGCTACCTGGTGCCGTTGCTTCCCGGCTACATTGAAGGGCATTGCCCAACAATGGTTTGGCAACCTGCCAGCCGGATCTATTGATTGCTTCAAGAAACTAGCCTTCTTGTTTGCCACCAACTTCTCAATGAACATCCCTGCCAAGAAGACAAGTTTAGACTTGAGCACCATTAAGCAGGGAGAGAGAGAAGGGCTACGCTCATATGTCAGGCGGTTCAACCTGGTTAGAATTCAAATCCAGGGGCTGTCTGACGAGGTAGCATTTACAGACTTTTTCAAGGGTCTGAGAGACGGGTCGGCTTTTAAGTTCGACCTTGTCAGAAAAGGGGCTTTTACGCTACAGGCGGCCCTGAGGGAGGCGGAAAGCTATATACAAGCAACCGACCTCTGCACGCCTGGTAACCAGTCGGACTCTAAGAAGTCTGACAAGCAAAAAGAGAGCCGGTCTGCTCAGCCGGCGAAGAAAAAAGAAGAGAGCAAGAAAAGAAAAGAAGTCTGGGCGGTCAGTGATTCTGAGCAGCCGTCCCAGAAAAAGAAAAAAGAGTTTAAACCGTACGTTCCTCGGTACGAGTTTAACAAAGATTGTAACTCCATCCTCATGGAAGTAAAGGACCGGCTGTCCCTTGAGAAGCCGAATCCAATGAAGAATTCCGTCCAATCCCGGAACAAGAACAAATATTGTCAATTCCATGAGGAGGTTGGCCATGACACCAACGACTGCTTCAGTTTAAGCGGACGTTGGACTGTCTGGCTGACAAAGGACATCTGAAGTCCTATATTTCTAAGTCCCCAGCTGGGGCAAAGAAGAAGAACAAGGGTCAGTCCTCTAAGGCTGCCTCCCAGCCTGCAAGTAGTTCGGAAACCGACAAGGATCCGGTCTACACCATTGCAGGCGGATTCTCTTGTGGTGGCCCTACCATCCGAGGCACCAAAAGCCATCTTCGAAAGATGGATAAGGATGATGAGGAGCAGGCGTCTGCCTGCTCCACTTTTCCGGATGTCCTCATTACTGAGAAGGACAGGGGCAGCGTCCGCCGCCCACATGACGATCCGGTTGTCATTGAATGCAAAGTCGCCAACCAGTTAGTTGGACGCATCCTTATTGACACCGGCAGCTCGTCAGACATCATCAGCCTCCGGTGCTTGCAGAAGCTGAAATACAACTCCAGCAGCATGCATCCGGTCACCCACCCCCTGGTTGGTTTTGGGGGTGAGATGGTCTATCCAGCCGGCAGAATTGACTTTCCCATCCGGCTGGGTGAGAAGGGCAAGGGACGACATATGGTCGTCAGATTCTTGGTCGTTGAGGAGTTGACCGCCTACAACATCATTCTTGGGAGGCCAACCCTCAACGAAGCCAAGGCTGTAATCATCCCTTCTCTCATGCTTATCAAGTATGAGAGGGATGATGGTTCTGTTGGTTCCCTGAACGGGGATCAGAAGACGGCTAGGGAGTGTTATCTCTCAGCCGTCAAGGATACTGTGGCCGCAGACGGCCAAGGGAAGGAACCAATAGACCTTGACAATGTCAAGGATGCTTCCTCACCTCCACCTGCAGCAGCCGGAAAAAAGAGAAAAGCTGCAGAGCTGGTGGTGGTGAAGAAAGAAAAGAAATAGCAATCACTGACCGGTGAACGGTCAGAGGAGCTCCGTCCCCAACCGGCTGGTGAGAGTATTGATCTGGTTCTGGACGACAGCCGTCCAGAGCGAACTGTTAAGGTTGGGACGGTTGCTAATGCTGTTTTAGGTGCAGACTTGCACCTCCTGCTGAAAGAATTCAAAGATGTGTTTGCCTTTGAAGTGGAAGAGATGTCAGGCATCAGCCCGGATCTTGCTGTCCACAAACTCGCCGTGGATCCAAAAATGAAGCCCATCCGGCAAAAGAAAAGAAACCACGGTGAGGAAAGAAGTCAGGCGGCAGCTGCCGAAGTAAAAAAGCTGTTGGATGCCAGGTTCATTCGGCCTTGTAATTTCCCCGACTGGGTGGCAAACGTTGTGCTTGTAAAGAAGCCGAATGGTACCTGGCGGATGTGTGTAGATTACACAGATCTCAACAAGGCATGCCCAAAGGATAGTTATCCACTTCCAAAAATTGACAGTTTGGTTGATTCAACAGCCGGTCATGCCTTGATGAGTTTTATGGATGCCTATTCCGGCTTCCATCAGATACCTCTGTGGAAAAAAGATCAAGAAAAGACGGCCTTCGTCACTGATCAGGGGTTATTCTGCTATACTGTGATGCCGTTTGGCTTGAAGAATGCGCCGGCTACATTCCAACGGATGATTAATACAGTCTTCATTAATTAAATTGGGAGGAATGTAGAGGCGTATATTGATGACATGATAGTCAAATCCAAGCAGCAGGCGGATCATCTTGCTGATCTCCGAGAAACCTTCACCACACTCAGGCGGCATAAGGTTATGTTAAATCCTAAGAAATGCGTCTTTGGTGTTGAGTCTGGGAAGTTTCTCGGATTCCTGATTGATCAAAGGGGGATAGAGGCTAACCCTGAGAAGATACAGGCGGTAATTGACATGAAGTCACCCCGCACTGTCAAGGATGTTCAGAGACTCACCGGTTGCCTGGCCGCCTTGGGAAGGTTCCTTAGCCGGTCAGGTGACAAATGCCTTTACTTCTTCCAAGCAATCAGGAAGAAGACTAGATTTGAATGGGGGGATGATGCTGAGGCTGCATTTCAGAAGTTGAAAGAACACTTGCACTCTTTTCCAAGGCTTGTTAGTCCTTTGCCAAAAGAGAAGTTGTATATGTACCTAGCCGTCTCAGACCATGCTCTCAGTGCCGTTCTCCTTGCTGAACGAGACGGTACGCAACTCCCGGTATATTTCATTAGTCATGTGTTAAAAAATGCTGAACTCCGGTACCCCATGGTGGAAAAATTCGGTCTTGCTCTATATATGGCCTTCAAAAAGTTGAAGCCATACTTTCTGGCACATCCGGTGGTAATCTACACAGACCAGCCCTTCAAGCGGCCAATGTCCACTTTGGAGTCATCCGGCAGAACGCTGAAATGGACTATTGAAATGCAAAGTCTTGAAATCTCCTACGAACCACGGAAAGCAGTGAAAGGTCAGGCGTTTGCCGACTTCATTGTTGAAATGACTCATCCGGTTCTCCCGGATAATGTTGATCAGGTTTGGAAGGTGTATGTAGACGGGAGCTCTACAAAGAACGGCTGTGGTGCAGGCATAGTTTGTGAATCTCCAGAAGGAGATAGATATGAGTATGCACTACGGTTCAAGTCTCAAGCCTCGAATAATGAGGCGGAGTATGAAGCCCTGCTAGCCGGAATCCGCATGTGTAAGGCAGCAGGGGCAACAAAGATTGACGCCCACTCTGACTCTCAGTTGGTTGTTAGCCAGTATGAGGGCACTTATGAAGCGACCCATCCGGCAATGATCAAATATCTTCAGGCTGTCAAAGATGAGGCTGGGACACTTGAGGAGTTCAGATTGAATCAAGTGCCCCGGTCAGATAACCACCCGGCGGATGCATTATCAAAATTGGCGTCATCCGCCTGCCATGATACGCCTCGGTCAGTCTTTTGGGAAGTTCTTGAAAAATGAAGTATTTATGAAGAGCCCATTGGAATTCTGGATCGAAGTTCTACTTGGATGGATGGCATCCGGGCGTATCTTGCAGACGGCACGCTCCCTGATTCACCTCAGGAAGCAGCCGTCATGAAAAAGAGGGCAGCAAACTTCGAGTTGAGAAACGGAGAACTCTTCAAGGCTGGTTTCCTCAAGCCCTTGTTGAAATGTGTTACCCCGGAAAAGGGGAAGGAAGTACTCGAAGAGCTGCATGCGGGATTTTGCGCCTCCCATATCGGCGGCAAGTCCCTAGCCGTCAGAGCCAGGCGGCATTACTTTTGGCCTACCCTTGAGGCAGATGCCAAGGAATTTGTGAAGAAATGTGATAAATGCCAGAGGTTTGGCAAGTTAATACATCTCCCGGCTACTGATCTGACGGCAATCCACAGCCCAGTCCCGTTTGCTAAATGGGGCATGGACATATTGGGTCCATATACGCCTGCCCCAGGCGGAAAGCGCTATATTTTGGTGGCTGTGGATTACTTCACCAAATGGGTGGAGGCGGAGGCAGTTAAGAATATCAAGACAAAGGATGTCATCTCCTTCATATGGAAGAATATTATCACCCGGTTTGGGGTACCTATGTCTATGGTGTTTGATAACGGCCCTTAGTTTGAAACGCCTCAGCTCAAGACTTGGTTAGGAGATCAAGGCGTCTCAAGTTACTTTGCCTCAGTCGGCCGTCCTAAAGCAAATAGTCAGGTTGAGGCATTCAACAAACTCATCTCAGACGGAATCAAAAAGAAAATTGAAAGAGCCGGTGGCCTATGGGCTGAAGAGTTAATTCATGTGTTATGGGCCATCCGGACAACTGCTAAGGGGTCAACCGGAGAAACCCCGTTTCTCATGGTATACGGGGCTGAAGCTGTTTTACCCATTGAACACTATGAGCCTACACTCAGAGTGATGCTCTATGATGAAGAGGCAAATTGGGAGGCCATGCGGCTGGCATTGGACTCCCTCCCGGAGCGCAGGGGCAATGCTGCCCTGCGACATGAGATATACCGTCTGAGAATGACGAGAGCCTACAACAAAAGAGTGCACAAACGCCCTTTGAAAGTGGACGATTTTGTGTTACGGAAAATGGAGGCAACCGGTAGGGCCAATGAGCTTGGAAAGCTAACTCCTAATTGGGAAGGCCCCTACCGGATCTATGAAGAAGTTAGGGATGGCACATACCGCCTAGAAACCCCAGACGGTAGACGCCTGCCTAGAACTTGGAATGTAGACAACTTAAAAAAGTACTACTTCTGAGTATTGTAAGTTTTTTGTAACAAGAAGTATTAATGAGAAATGCTTTTGTTTCATTTATTGTCTTTTTATTTCCGTTTGGGTTTATCCCTACTAATGTTGAAAAAGTATAGTAGTAATTTTAACGTGTGAATAACTTGAGGCCAATGGCCGGATAAAACCTAAGTTTGATACTTAGTATATGAAATCAAAAAGTCCATAGTGACAAGAGGTTACAGCCGGATCTAAAGCTAAGCACAAAACCGTTTAGCAGCTATCAACCGGTCTAAAAGCTAGACCTGAGGCCAAGGGACAGATGGTTGTCCATTTTCTCAAAATTCGTCTATTCCAATGTGGCTATAGGTGTCTGGCGACACCCCTCCGGGTGCAATCGTCGCAGAGAACAGCCACCATGCTTGTTCTATAAGCCCATGCAGGCGGCAACGATTGAGTGGCTAAAGCAGCCAACTCATAGCTGTCTGTTTATATTATTTCTCTCAAGTAATTTTTGGTTGAAAATTTTCCGGCTGTATACAAGTATCAGCCGGAGAAACATCGAAAGTCTCTTACTTAGAGAAATTTTCCTCAAAGTTGCGTACTTCTGGGGCAAACCCCTTTTTTACGTAATGGCTATAAAGCATCCCCAGACGGTTTAACACCGACTGGGGCAGAGGTTGCATGCCTGTTGTTTGGCCGGCTGTGTACTTGGTTTGGGGCAATCACTATTGTGATTGATTGCCTTACAAACATCCCATACTCTCTTAAGTATGAGAAGTTTCCAAGGCAATCAATCCTTTCTTTGTTTGGATTAAACCAACCACACAGCCGTCCAGGGGCAAAAGCAGTCGGATATGTGCATGCCGCATGCTTTTTATAAGTTAGGCAAATTTACAAGTATATATTGAGTATGTATGCAAGAGTGAAAAATTGAAAAAATTGAAAATTTATGCAAGTATAAGAAAACCGACTGGGTCGGTATACTTCATAGAATAAACTGGCTCAAGGCCAGGAATAATTGTTAGCCGGATAACACATCCGGAATACAGAAACACAGAAGAAAAAATAAAAAGTTACATAATTACTCGGCGCACAGGCCGGAAAAGCAAGTTGGCATACTGCCGCTGAAAAAGGAGAGGAGCTACGCTGCTGGTTCTTCCGGCTGGGCTGGAGTTGTTGAAGGAACATCATCCGGAATCTCAACCGCTTCAGGCTGATCTTCCTTGTTCACTTCCTTTATAATTTCATCAAGGTCCGGCTCCTCTGTGTCCGAAACCTCAGCACCATTCTCCAAGGCCCATTCCTTGAAGCGAGTCGGAGCAGGATCCTGGAGAACCTTGGCATCATACGCCTCAGTGGCATAGTTGTACCTCAGCTTGTAGACTTCAAAGTCTACCTCAGGATAGAGAAGCCCCCAAGCATAACGGAGGCGGATCTCATTGTCCCGCTCATTCTCTTTGATGAGCCGGTCCTGCTCAGCCTTGAGCTCCTTAGCATGTTTGCCTTTCAGAGTGGCAAGATCCGCAATCAGCCGGGACTTGTCTGCTCTGAGGGCAACGTTCTCTTGATATGCTTCCTCTAAGGCCTTAAGGTTGGAGCCGGCAGTTTTCAGCTGAAGCTCCAGATCCTTGATTTTGTTGTTGGCTTCATCATTAGCAGCTGTCAACGTCCTGACCAGCTCCTCCTGTTTCAACTCGAGGGCTTTAATCTCAACATCAAAATTTATATATGCATATTCAGCAGAGTTGAGATTAGCTTGAGCCCTTCTTTTGGCATCAGTTACCTCTTCTTGCTTCTTCCGGAAAGGCAATCGGAGTCCATCCACCTGGACCATAACTTGAGCAAGGTCATCCGGGAAACTAAACACTTAGCAATTTGAAAAACAAAATGAAATAAAAAGAAATGTAAAAGATAAGGGGCAAGTTCCACTTACCTCCGCCAGCTGCCCCAGAATCTGGTCAAAGTCGACCTCGTGGCGGTTGGGTATGGAGTTCTTCTCCGTCTGGGTGAGGGTTCTCACCATCCGTTTTCCAAACCCCGCCAGGTCCGGGGCAGAAGTAGCATCTGCAGCATAAGAAGGACTTGGTGAGAGACTGGCAGCATATTTGGTATTCATTCTTTGCCGGCTACTCACAGAACCCCCGGAAGGGTCAGTCATAGTCTTGACGCGCATAAAGTCAAGCGGCCAAGGAATTTCAATCTTACCTTTTGAGCCGTCCTTCGCCGGCTCCTCCCCTGCGCCTGCAGCACCACCTGCAGCCTTGGATGGCTCGCCATCCTTCGATGCTTCGTGAGCATCCGGCTTTTTCCCTGACTTCTCTGAGTTTTCACTCAGAGTAGCCATGGCTTCGGGGCCTTTACCCCCGGTTGTTGGAAATCCTTTGGCATTAACGCCAGAGGATGTTGAGGTGGCCTTCCTCCCGGACTTAGCAGCCGGCTTTTGAAGGTTTTCATCTCCAGGTCTTTTCAAGACCTTTGTCATTGAGCGGGGAAGAATGCCGGTTGAGGTCTGCAAAGTGCAAGGAAAACGTCAGTCATCCGGAGTCAGAAAAACTTGGAAAAATCTCAAGTAAAGTTGAAGTGTCTTACCCCTCCTTTCTTGGCCTCCTTGGCCTCAATGTTGGCCTTCTTGGCCAGAATGTTCTCTTTGCGGAGCAGAGCCGCAGACTTCTGAGGGGTCTTAGCCGGGTCGACCATCCTCCTAGCTTCCTCTGCAAATAGAGCACAAAGTGTTAGAACAAAAACAAGTTCAAAAGCAATAAAGTTAAAATGCAGGCGGAAGACCGCCGGGTGTGTGAGTGTATCTACCCTTTGGAAACATAGGGCTCAACCCGCAGGCGGACAAGAACCTCTCATCCGCAAAGAAATCCGGGTGGGGGATCCAATTCTTTGGAACAACTATGTGAGTCCCATCCCCCAAGGGCTCAGTTGTTGTTTTGAAAAACTCCGGCTCTATTATTTGCTCCCGGGCATTGGCAGTTAGGGCAGGGCGAACACATTTTTGACCTATCAAAGCGGCTCCTTGTTGTAGCGCCAGAGAATTCTATTTATTCTTAAATTTGGGGAGGAGACCAAGTACCACTTGTCTTTCCAGCCTCCCCACTTGGACACTTTGTCCAAGGACATCAAGTACTCCGGGAGCGTGGAGATAGTGTACCACGCTCCATATCCGCCTGGGGCACTTTTGAGATATTGCATGTGGGCGAAGGCAGTGAAGCTCGGCTCAATATCCTGGAGCTCGCAGGCGGCGATGTAGCTCAAGATATTGACCCAAGAATTAGGCGTAAGTTGCCATACTCCCAGGTCATATCCCTTCAGGATCTTCCGGATGCCTCTGTGAAGGGGAAAGCGGAGGCCGGCTTCTATCACCGCCTCGTAGCAGACGAAGTAGTTGTCTGCATTTTCAATGTCATCCCCCCAAGCTAGAACAGCATTAACCGGAGGGACGATGATGTCCCATTCCTCCCCAAAGGGGTGTTGTTGTTTGAAAGCCTCGAAGCCACTTTCAAGAAGGGCTATATCCCCAGGTTTCATCCGGGTCTTGGTAGGATCAGGGTTTGCTTCTTTCTTTGCTGATTGGCGGTAAGCCTCAGCAAGGTCCTCTTTCTCATCCCCGGATCCTTCTTGCTCCTCAGCTGCTTCGTCAGCTGAGTTATTTTGGTCTGGGGAGGAGGCGGTCTCCTCACCGCCTCCCCCTGAGTTGCTGCTGCTAGAGGTAGACGGGGTGTCCTCAGCTGAAGTACTTTGCTCAGCCGCCTCGTAATCCTCCTCCCTCACTACTTCACTTGCGGGCACTTCCCTAGTGCGCCGCCTTCTGGGCTTGGTAGCCGTTTGTTTGGTTCTGGCCATTGTGTCCTGCACAGACACAGAGACGGAAGAAGCCGGAGATGAGCAAAGCACTCCAGAAACTCCAGACAAGGCACCCCCGGTTCTAGACTCAGCCGTCCCTGGTGACCGGCTGAGCGTCCTAGGCAGTGCCGTGTGTGCAAATGGAGAGTTCATTTTATTTTTATTTTTATTTTTGAAAAAAAAAATCAATGTATACAGCCGGAATTCGATGTATACAGGCTCAAGAAAAAGAAAAGAAAAAAGAAGAAAACTTAAAGAAGGAAACGGATGGTTACCTTACTTTGAGTTCTGAAAAATCTGAAAACGGCAAAGCAACCGGTGACCGGGTGACTTCGAAAGAGCACACGGAAATCTTGAATTTGCTTAAACGCAACCGGGATCAGAGCACTTCTCTCTAAAAACTCTCTTTCTCTCTCTAGAAAAGTCAAATATGTTGAAGTAAAGAGGAGAGGGGGGGTAAATCCCTATTTATAGGGGGTGAAACGGCGTGAAGTACAGTCATCACTGTCAAAAATAGCTGTTTTTACTGTTCACCCTTCATGGGGTGATGCGTGTCACAGGTACCACGTGGCCTGCCACGTGGCACCTGTGAGGGGCAAATGATTAGGGAATTTTTACCCTAGACAAGTGGACCAATGAGGAGGTGCCACATGTCAGAGGCTGGCAGGTCATCCATGGTCAATCTCCAGCTGACACGTGGCCTCTCCAGATACTTCCTTAGAATTGCGGCCTTCAAGGGCCCAATTCCCCAAAATCCGCTATTTGGCGGCGCAACCCATCAGTCCTAGGTCAGAATGACCTAGGGAGGGGCACTTTTCCCAATGACCCTATAAATAGGGAGATATTCCCCCAAAATGGGGGACATTCAGAAATTCACCCAACATTTATTACACCCTATTTTCTCTCTCATCAGAGAACGCTTGAGCTTGGAATCCAAGCAGATCCCCACCTTAAATTCCGCACTTTTTTACTCTCCTTCAAGTTACTAACTTGAGCGTTGGAGGCGGAGCACCACCCAAACGTGTCTTCGTTGATTTTGCAGGTACAGAAGCTCTCCGGACCAATCTTCGAGTTGTAACTCTCCCAAGGGACAAAAACACCCAAAACAATAATTACATTTGTATTATTTCAAAGTAAACAAAAATAATATTCAGCATTTTGGGGAGAGGTGTATAATACCTAACATAGATTAGATTTAAATCTTAAGTGAAGATAAGCCTAATAAATTCATGTATTTTTCTATCTAAAAAATACATTTAGACATATTACATAATTATCTTTCATATTAATATTAGGAAAAATACAAACTAATAATCTCACCTTTGGGTTTAATTTATTGCTCAAAACAACTCCACCTTTTTAAATATGGAAACAAACCCACCTTTGAACCTCATTTGCTCAAAATGAGCCTTTTAACCTTCAACCTGTTTAACATGTTAATTTTTTAAAAATATTTTTTCAATCTCTCATATCCATCTTAGCACACCACCATAGCCACCACCACCACCCTTACATAAGCACCACCACATCGCCACCTTAACTCCAACCCACCGCCTTCGTTCTCTCCCCTAACCTCGACCATCCCACCACAACTAACCCCAACCCCAGCAACCCTGAAACCTGACCACCCGCATCCACCCACTATAAAACCCCCAGCCCTAACACCTACCAACCACCCTCCTGAAACCCTGCCACCCCAACCAACCTGAACCCGACCACCCATGCAACCCACCCTGCTCCAATCACCGTCAAATCTATCATCAATCTTCATCATTGAATCACCACCGTTGTTCATGATCATCAAATATTGGCATCGTCAAATCACCATCGTTCTATCAAACCATGGGTATGTTTGCCCGAAATATGAGACAGGTTCTTTGGGTGAAATTGAATTTGGTTGGTTCGATCGAACAAATCCTCATTTCGCCCAACATCATTAATTTCTTGCTTTGCTCCGTTTTTTGCTTATTGTTGGGCAGCAATGGTGGTTTTGTGATGAGGGTAAGGGAGTGATTAGTGTGGTAAGCTGTTGGCTGCAGGCTAGTCAAGTGGTTGGCATGGGATGTGCGTGAGCTGATCAGTGTTGTTGTGGCAATGTGGAGGTTGCTGAAGATTTCAAGCTGTAGTGTTAGGTGATTGTGGGGTAGTCGTTGTTCGTGATTTGATCAGAGTTGTTGTGGCTGTTGAAGCTTATTGGTGGCTGATGGAGCAAGGGTTGTGTGCTTAATGGTCCGACAAGGGGAAGTGGGAAAGGGTTTTTTTTTAATTATCCTTTTAATAAAAATATTTTTTTAAAAAAAAAACAATAAGAAGGTGACACGTGTCAAGTCACCTTTTTAAACAGGTTACTAATACAATATGACAAACCGGTAAAAGGCTCATTTTGATCAGCAGATGGGGGGTCAAAGATGAGATTGTTACCAAATTTCGAAAAGGTGCGATTATTAGTTTTCAATTTTCTTTAATATTACTCCCTCCGTGTTTTTTTTAAGTAATACACTTTGACCGGCACATAGTTTTAGGCAATTTAATTGACTTAAATAAAATAAGAGGTAAGTGGGGTAGTGGAGTATTAAAAAATTGTTAAAGAAAGATAGTGGGGTTAATAGTTTATTGAAAAGTAATGAATGTGAGAGGAAAGATATAATAAAAAAGTAGTAGTGGGTTTGGGTGGGGACCATGAGAGAAGAGAGATATAATATTTTAATGTATTTTTTTTCCAAAAAAGGAAGTGTATCATTTAAAAAAACACGGCCGGAAAATCAAAAGTGTATCGCTTAAAAAAACATGGAGGGAGTATGTTGAGCTTGTTGCCTTTGTTGATTATTGCCACGTTGTCTTTTCCATGCTGGCATTCCATAACAGAATTCTGTTATCAATTCTGTTAACATGCTTTTGGTGCTGTAATTTGTAAGTTATAGCTTCTAGAATACTTTGTACATTGTATACTTGTGTATAAATAGTTTGTAAGGTAGTTGAGCTCATTTATGACATAATGAAAAGGGTTTTCTGATTTTCCCCAAATATTTTCTCTCTAGATTTTCTCTTGGATTTCTTCTTCTTCCTTGGTTCTGTACTTCAGTTTCACCATTTCACATGGTATTAGAGCTTCGTAGCAGTTTTCGCTGCATTTCTGTTTGATTTCTTCTTGATTATGATCTTCTTCTTTCTTCTTCTTCTCTGTTTTCGATCGATTCCTCTGTTTCTGTTGTTTTCTTGAGGTTTTTGTTGAAGATTTTCTGGAAATGGCTGAAGCTGAAGGTTCTCCTATTACTCAGAACTCAGTTCAATCGAATGCTATGAATTTCAGCGATCCTTATATCTCGAACATCGATCATCCAGGTATGCAGATTGTTAATCTTCTGCTTACACCTTCGAATTTCCTCAATTGGAGTAGAGCTGTAAAAATGGCGTTAATTGCCAGGAATAAGATTGGATTTGTTACTGGTCTTTTGTATATGCCTGATTCTGATTCTGATGATTATCATAAGTGGTTGAGGAATGATTACATGATATGTCATGGATTTTAAATTGATTGATAAGAATCTAGTAGGTAGTTTCATGTTTGTGAATTCTTCTCATGAATCGTACGTGGAAGGAATTGCATGAGCGTTTTGGTCAGAGTAATGCTCCTCATATTTTTGAGTTAAAAAGGAATTTGACTCGTATTCAGCAGAATGATGCATCAATTGCTGAATATTATGGTCAATTGAAGCAAGTTTGGGATCAATTACAACTTCTGGAGGGATTTCCAGATTGTACTTGTGGTGCTTTGAAGTCTTGCAGTTGTGGTGTGCTGAAGAAGATTTTAGAAGCTGATCAACGAAATAAGTTGATGCAATTGCTTGCTGGTTTGAACAGATCTTATGATCAGGCTAAGACAAACATGTTGAGTAGTGATGATTTACCAACTGTTACCAAGGCATACTATATGCTGCAACAGGCACTACTAAAATTCGGCTAAATTGCGACCGTCTCTAACAGTCGTAAAAATAGCAAAAACGGTCGCAAAAAGTGATTGCGACCGTCAACGGTCGTAATGTGGTAGTCGTTATTCACGTGGTCGCAAAAACTCAAAATTGCGACTGGTTGACGGCCGCAATTTAATTGCGACCGTTTCCGTTATTTTCAACGACCGTTACATTAACGGTCATAATTAATAATATTTGCGACTGGTATAGTAACGGTCGCAAAAAAGATCATTTGCGACGGCCTAAAGCGGTCGCTAAAATTTGAAAAAAAAAATAAAAAAAAAATTAAAACAAACGAAACCAAAATCCAGAAATCAATGCAAACAAAAAATAAAAATAAATCAAATTCAATCAAAAACAAACCACAAAATCCAAATTACAAGCAGAAACCACAAAAATCAATTAATAAAATGAAACCCAGCAGAAAATAAATCAATTTTACAAGCAAAAATCCGCAAATATCAAACAAAAAATCAAAAAAATTACCGAAAATCATAGACAAATTGAAAATGAAAATTAACAAAAATAAACCGATAAAAATGAAGAACAATTCGACCTAAAATATCAACATACGTTTGTATTTCAAAAAAAAATAAAAAAAATAAAAAAAAAATCAACATACATTAAACAAAAATAAAACCAAAATTAACGAAAAAGCACCAAACCCAGAATGAAGAACACTTCAACCAAAAAATCGACCAAAAATCAAATCCAAGAAATTCGGCCAAGAAATCGAACAAAAAAAGAATTAAAACCCACTTAAATTGAAAAAAAACAAAAACAAACAAAAAAATTAAACCCACATAAATAATATCACAAATATTATACCCACATTCAAATTTGAACAATTATCAAAATCACATAAATAAAATCGAACGAAATAAAACCCATATAAATTAAATCACAAAGAAAATTAAATGGGCATAAATTACACCGAATTCGACCAAACAATCAAACAAAAAACGAATTAAACACACAAAAATTGAAAATAAATAAAAACAAACAAAATTTTACAGGTTAAACAACATACCTTTTACAATATTTCTTCCTCTTTGGGTTTATATGGTCAAATTCGACCATAAAAATTCCAGATCTGGAATTTTTATGGTCGAATTTGACCATTAACACCATAAATTGTTTGTAGCTCGATGAGTAACGCAAAATTCGTTTGTTGCTCGGTGAATACGCAAGAACAGAAGAAAATTAGGGTGAGGAGGATAGTAGGGCTAGCAGTATCAAAGAGGAGGAGCAGGGTGAGGACGATAGTAGGGCTAGCAGTATCAAAGAGGAGGAGCAGAAGAGAAGGAAAGAGAAGAGAGAGAAAGGAAAGAGGAGAAGAGAGAGTATAGCGTGAGAAGTTGAGAACAGAGAGAATAGAAAGAGGAGAGAGAAGAGAGAAGCGGTGTGAGAAGAGAGTATTAGGGTTAAGTTGTTAGCTGACCACCCTTTTATACCCTTATTTAATTAAAAAAAAAGTTCTTTTTACGACCGCTTTTAGCGGTCGCAAATTTGCGACCGGCAAATAATCGGCCGCAATTATTGTCTTTTGTGACCGTTAAAAGCGGTCGCAACTGGGTTATTTATATTTTGAATTATTTTACACGCTTTTTTTATTTTGAAAAAAAGTTAAAATACCATTGCGACGGTTTTGTAGCTAAATGACGGTCGCAGAACGGTCACAAATCTGCGACCGCTTTAAAAACGGTCGTAAATCTGTGACCGCTTTGAAAACGGTCGCAAATTTCTTAAATTGCGACCGTTTTAATGACGGTCGTAGAAAAACGGTCGCAATTTGACCAAATTTTAGTAGTGAGGTTGAGAGACAAAACAGCTTGAATACTGGTATTCATGATATGCATGAGGCTAGTGCTTTGGCTGTTAATCGAGGAACTCCTAGTAGATATTTAACTACTAGTTCAGCTGGTAATAATGCTGGAAATACTCAATCATTTCAGCAGAGAAGAGATTTTCGAAGGCAAAAGTATGACAAGTTTTGTGATCATTGCAAGGCTAAAGGTCATACTATTCAAGACTGTTTTAAGCTCATTGGCTATCCAGTATGGTGGTCTTCTTTGAAAGGGAAGAGTTTTGGTACTGGTTCTATTAGAACTGCTTTTAATGTAATGGTTGATGCTGGTTTTGGTTCTGGTATTCTTGGCAAGGCACCTATGGATACAGATGGATCTGGTTCTGCTACAAGTCTTGATCCTACTATGGTTTCTGCAGTCTATCAGCAGGTTCTGAGAATGATGCAATCTGACAAAGATAATGCTTCTGATCCTTTGTCTTCTATCAACTTTGCAGGTAAAATTTCTGTGTTTAATGCTCAGTTGATGAATAAGGAGTTTGATAGGAATGCATGGATTATAGATACTGGTGCATCTGATCACATGGCTACAAATTTAGCATTATTCACATCTTTACAGCATTTAAAATCACATATCTTAGTAGGATTGCCTGATGGAACAATTAAACATGTTAAATTTGCTTGCACAGTCCAATTAACACCAGATATAACCATAACCAATGTTCTTTTTATCCCTGAGTTTAAACACAATCTCTTGTCTGTTGGCCAAATGCTTGAACAGTCTGGTTTGTTAGCTATCTTTGAAAAGGATTCTTGCATGTTTTAGGACCTAGCAACTAAGCAGGTGAAAGGCTATGGATACAAAACTTCTGGTTTATACAAGTTTTCAGGATTTGCTTCCAGTTTAATGCCTCTTATTTCTGAGTCATTATCCATTGTAAATAATACAATTACTTCTAGCCCCAATAAGCCTAGTATTGATGTTTTGCATGCTAGGTTAGGACATCTTTCTATCAGCAAAATGAAACATGTTTCATAGTTGTTTACAGGTAATAATACGTGTGATTTTAGTTGTGAAGTTTGTGTATTTTCTAAGCATCATAGGATGCCTTATTCTACTTCTGATTCAATGGCAATAAAACCATTTAATTTGATTCACATTGATCTTTGGGGTCCTTATGCTCATAAGTCTATTTCTGGTGCTGCATATTTCTTGACTATTCTTGATGACAACACTAGAACTACTTGGACACATTTGGTTCATAATAAATCTCAGGTTCAAACAATTGTTACTGGTTTTATTGCTTATGTTGAGAATCATTTTGACTCTCATATTAAAACCATTAGATCAGATAATGGTATTGAGCTCTTGAAGGAGTTTTGTACTTCTTTATTTTTGAGCAAAGGGATTATTCATCAAAAAAGTTTGCCTGGTGAGCCTCAGCAAAATGGAAGGGTGGAGAGGAAGCATAGAAGTTTGCTTGAGATTGCTAGGGCACTTAGGTTTCATGTTGGGTTACCTATAAGGTTTTGGGGTGATTGTATCCTAGCTGCAACTTATTTGCTTAATAAGATCCCTTCTTCTGTTTTGAAATGGAAGAGTCCTTTTGAGAAGCTAATGGGACAGAAACCTGATTACAGTTCTTTGAGAGTGATTGGGTGTTTATGTTATCCTGCTCAGAAATTATCTGATAAATTTGCTCCTAGATCTAAGAGATGTATTTTTTTGGGATATCCTTATGCTCAAAAGGGTTACAAATTATTTGATTTGGATACAAAAAAGGTGGTGTTGAGCAGGAATGTTCATTTTGTTAAAGATGTGTTCCCTTTCAAGTATGCTTCTTGTCCTGTTCCTGATATGACTGCTGCTTCTGCTGGCATTCCTTCCATGGATGTTCCTTCTGTCTTTCACCATGATCATTCAGATTCTTCTAGTGTTGAGTCCATTCCTGATTTTGACATCAACAATGGTGATATTTCAGACACTTCTCATGAGAATTCAATTTCACATAAAAATTCTGTTTCTCATGAGAATTCTGGTTCTGTTACCAGTATTATTCCTGTTCCTGGTGTTGTTATTCCTGAGGTCATTGTTCCACAAGACAAAATACCTAGACAGTTGCCTAAGAAGTTTGGTGATTATGTGGTTTCTTTGCCTAAGTCTGTTCAGCCTGAGGAATCTACTTCTCAAAGCTTCAATGTATTTACAAAACCAACTTTGGCTTTTCTTGGAGCAGCTGATGTTGCTAGTTTGTCTAAGATTCTAGCCACAAAGGAACCTAGTTCTTATTATGAAGCCAAGGATAAAGTTGAATGGATACAAGCTATGCAGGATGAAATAGATGCTTTGGAAAGAAATAATACTTGGGAAGTTGCTTGTTTTCCACCTGATAAGAAAGCATTGGGTTGTAAGTGGATCTATAAGACTAAATTCAAGCCAAATGGGGATATAGAGAGATGTAAAGCCATATTGGTTATTAGAGGAGATAGACAGATTAAAGGCAAGGACTATAAACACACTTTCAGTCCAGTTGCAAAACTGACTACTATAAGGGTTGTTTTAGCTCTTGCAGCAGCTAAGAATTGGGATGTTTAGTAATTAGACATCAATAATTCCTTCCTACATGGGTATATTGAAGAAGAAATTTACATGAAGCCACCCTTAGGATATGCAAATGCCAAGCCAGGGGAGGTTTGAGCTGAATAGGTCTTTATATGGCCTAAAACAGGCTTCCGGGCAATGGAACAAGGAATTATGTAAATTTCTGGTGGATTTTGGTTTTGTTCAGTCTCATCAAGACTATTCTATGTTTACATATTCTTCTGGTGATCATTTTACTGTGGTTGTTGCTTATGTAGATGATCTCTTGATAGCTGGTAATGATTCCAGTTTTATATCTCAAGTAAAGCAGGCTTTACATTCTGCTTTTACTATAAAGGATTTGGGGCAAATCAAGTATTTTCTTGGCATTGAAGTTACTAGAAGCACTGTTGGGATTATGCTTAATCAGAGGAAGTATATTTTGGATATGCTGAGGGATACTCATATGGAAAATTGCAAGCCTGCTTCTTTCCCTTCTCCAAAGGGTTTATGTTTGAGTAAAGAGGAAGGTGACTGTTTGCAGGATCCTGAGGTTTACAGAAGACTCATTGGTAAATTGATGTATCTAAACCTCACTAGACCTGATATCTCATATATTGTTAAGCAATTGAGTCAGTTTCTCAATGAACCTAGAGTTCCTCATTATTTGGCTGCAACTCATGTCTTGAGATATTTGAATGCTACTCTGAATCATGGTATATTTTTTGCTGCAAACATTGATTTAAAGCTGTCTGCTTATTCTGATGTTGATTGGGGTAATTGTTCTAATAGTGGGAGGTCTTTGACTTATTGTGTTTTCTTGGGATCATCTTTGGTTTCTTGGAAGACAAAGAAGCAAAAGGTAGTTTCCAAGAGTTCCATAGAAGCAGAATACAGGAGTATGAGTCATACTACAGATGAAGTCATTTGGATTGATGGTTTGTTGAGTGATTTATTGGTTGAAGTTCCCAAGCCAATCACTTTACTTTGTGATAATGTTGCAGCACAGCATATTGCAGATAATCCTTGCTTCCATGAAAGGACAAAGCATTTGAGAAGAAAACATCACAAGTTGGATGTTCATTATGTCAGGGAAAATGTGCAGTTGGGTTCTATTACCACAGCTCATGTCAGTTCTACATTACAGCTTGCTGATATTATGATAAAGCCCTTGGGCACTGATCAGCATCGTTTTCTTTTACAGAAGATTGGAGTTGTGAGTCAACCTGTAGTTCAAGATTGGTCTTGTTTCACCCCAAGTCAATCTTGAGAGGGGGGTGTTGAGCTTGTTGCCTTTGTTGATTATTGCCACGTTATCTTTGCCATGTTGGCATTCCATAACAGAATTCTGTTATCATAACAGAATTCTGTTAACATGCTTTTGGTGCTGTAATTTGTAAGTTATAGCTTCTAGAATACTTTGTACATTGTATACTTGTGTATAAATAGTTTGTAAGGTAGTTGAGCTCATTTATGACATAATGAAAAAGGTTTTCTGATTTTCCCCAAATATTTTCTCTCTAGATTTTCTCTTGGATTTCTTCTTCTTCCTTGGTTCTGTACTTCAGTTTTACCATTTCACAGAGTATTAACATTATACTTGCAAAAATGTCATGCATGAAGTACATACATACAAATACAAAATTAAAATTTTTATTTCTTTGTTGACAACTTGACAAGAGAAGTATATATGTATACAAGATTACTATATCAAATTTTTTTTTTATTTTTTTTTTATTTTTTTTTTATTTTTTTGGTGTTTAGAGAGCCACAAGGGCGAGGGTGAAAATCGATCCCAGAATCTCCTAAATCCAGGAGGAAAGCTCTAACCATTTGAGCCATCCCTCACTCTCATTCTTAGATCAATATGATATGTAACTACATATGATCATATATGGACAAACATTTATCATTCTCTTAGGGGGGCCAAATCTATATCTTACTTTATTTCTAGATGTGGATTCTGTATTTCTGTTACTTGTCAAATACGTGGAAGATTTAAGAGATGATCTTGCTTGAAATTATTAGTTAACAAAACAGTATATATGTATTAATTAGGGGACAGAGAAGTATTGTTTAATTGACTACTAACAAACACGTAATATGAAGTATTTAAATAGCAGAAAGTATACTACCACATCATAATCACAAAATCTTGAGGATTCGATGATGAAGATGTTTGGGATGATGTAATACATAGTCCTATTTGAATTGATTATACAAGTTATCAGCTTCAAAATCGTTGATATGTATGACTTCTATTACGTGTGGTATCGAAAATACAATTTTGCATATTACTCCCTCCGTAGCCGAAAGAACGACCTATTTGGGTTGATTATGCGGGTATAAAGAAAGTTAAATAAAAAGAAGTAAAAGTATATTGAAAATATAAATTTACATGGGGTTTGTAAAAAAATAAAGAGAGAAAGTAATAAAATTACATGGAAAATCAAATTTTTATATGGAGAAGCTAATTTTGCACAAATATTGTTGCAAATTGATGGGTGTTTTAATGCAAATAAGTCATTCTTTTTAGGACTAAAATTAGGCCAAATAGGTCGTTTTTTCGGAGACGGAGGTAGTTAATAATTTGTTTAGTAACTTAGGCCTTGTTCTTTTCACCTTAAAAAAATAATATTAAGTAAAAATAATTTCACTTCAGTAAAAATAAGTTCAGTAAAATTAATTTCAGTTCAGTAAAAATAATTTCAGTTCAGTAAAAATAAGTTCAGTTCAGTAAAATTCAGTTTTCTTAAAGAATAATTATAATTTTAGTTTTCTTAAAGAATAATAGAAAATCAGTAAAAATAATTTCAGTTCAGTAAAAATAATTTAATTTCAGTAAAAATAATTTTAGTTCAGTAAAATTAAGTTCAGTTCAGTAAAAATAAGTTTAGTTCAGTAAAAATAATTTCAGTTCAGCAAAATTAAGGTGAATCAAACAGGACCTTAGGACCTGTTCATATTTACTAAATTGAGCTGAACTGAACTGATTGGAGCGGAACTGAACTGAACTGATTGGAGCTGAACTGAACTGATTGGAGCTGAAATGAATATTTTATGTGAGAGGGAAATTAAGAGCTGATTGGAGGTGAACTGAACTGAACTGATTGGAGGTGAACTGAACTGAACTGAAATGAAATTAAGTAAATGTGAACAGGCCCTTATTTATTCAAAATCTATATTGACATAATTGTTCTAAAAATTAGTTACCGTACAAAATCCGGAGTACTAAAAAGATTATTGCTAATCTATGGTGGTACTCGAAATTGTAGTTATTGTTGTATGTTTACATCCATCACTATGTTTATGTGCGTCTTGTAAGAAAAGTGAGTCAGATCAGTATGTGACTCCTACCTTAAGCCTAGTGCTGCACTACTAATAAAAACTTCACATATTATCTTTCTATTTCTATATAAAAATAGAAAAACTACTACTGAAATATGCTCTCGATGAAATCCCCTGCTTTCAACTATGAAAAACCCAGTTCCCCAGAGGAACAAGATCAACTGATTCGATCAAATAAAAAGCCAAAAAGAAAAATTACACAGTTTATTTTCAATAATAGGAACAACTCTGATGAAACTATGGTTGATGTGGCTGAAAATGGCAATGGTGTGGAAGAAAATCTGCAATCAAATGTTGTAGGAAACCACCTATCGAACCCGCAATTGTCCAATTTATTCTTCAGGGATATGCTAAGAGGGCAAGCAAGCAAAGAATCAAGCACCCAAATGGTTTGTTTATCTGATGAAGAGAATGATGACGACATTTCTGATGATGAGGAAGTCCCTGAGGAGATCCTGAATAATGAGAGGTGTCCTGTTATTCAACTATCGAAGGAGGAGAAAAGACAATTGAGAAAGCCATGGCTGCAATCCTTGATTATCAAGATGTTTAGTGGAAAATTGGGTTACATGGGACTCATGAGAAGGTTAAAGAAAAAATGGAACATCAGGGGTGAATTAGCCCTCACTGATATTGGTTGCAATTATTACATTGCTCGTTTCACAAATCAAGCAGATTATAATTATGTGCTAACCCAAGGTCCATGGCTGATTGAGGATAACTATCTAACCATTAGGAAATGGGTTCCTAATTTTGTACCTGATGAATCTCCCATTCGATTCTTGACTGCTTGGGTGAGGATACCTAACCTACCAGTGGAATATTTCGACATTAGCTTTCTGAACAAGGTTGGTGCTAAGATTGGCAAAGTTCTTCGAGTAGATAAGACTACTGCGCAGGCTGAAAGAGGTCAGTTTACTCGTCTAAGCGTGGAGATTGATTTATCGAAGCCTCTTCTATCAAAGTTTTGGTTGAAGGGTCGAATCTGGAGAGTGCAATATGAAGGACTTCGAATGGTTTGCTTTAAGTGTGGTAAGCTAGGTCACATTGAAGATGAATGTCCAAAGTTTCAAATGAATGGAGATAATGCTTCTATGATGGTCCATGATAATCCCCTGCATAATCCTGTTTCGAAGCCAGAGGAGAATGAAGACTTTGGGTCTTGGATGTTGGTCAAGAAACCAACTAGGAAGAAGCAGGTGAGGGTGGAAAAATCCACTGCTGGAGGTGCAAACATTCCTGGTGGTGGTCAAAAAACGGGTCAGGGTGGAGTCAACGGTTCGAACCGGGCAGAAACTGTTTTGGCAAGAAATATTTTGAAAGCAACTGCTGGAGAAAATCAAGGGAGTGGCTCAAGATTTAATATCTTGAACGACCAATTAGAAGGAAATAAAGAGGATCCCACTGAAGAAAATAAGGATTTGAATGAAGCTGGTGACTTATTTTTAGGAAAGGATGGGGATAAGGAGAGTCCTGTTAATTTAGGTGATAATTCCCAACAAAAAGATTTATTTCCAAGATTTCAAGTGAATTTTATCTCCTCTAATTCCCAATATTCGAAGCCTAAAAATCAACCAAAAAAAGTGCATCAAGAAAGGAAAAAATATTCACAAAAAGATTTGAGTAGCTCTTTGAAGGATATCTCTAATTTGAATGAGATTCGAAGTGTCGAAGATACCCTTGAAACTAGGCAAGGAAAAGAAAATCTTGAGCTATCCTTTGAAGCCAACACAACAGACAAATCCCAAGCTATCACAGTGCATACACAAGCCATTGAGAAGCCTACTTTCGTGCCCCAAGATTCAACCTTCAATCCCTCTCATGTATCGAACACCATGCCCGATTCGATTGACCATCCCGACGGAGAAGATCCTATGCGTTGGGACTCCGTTGGAGCAGCCTTACCTGACAATCATGTGCCCCCTAATTCACGTGATGAAGGTACAGATGGAGTCAATGCTACCTCCAACAACGGACCCCCCGGAGTTGGTGGTAACGGTGAAAATTCCCAATGAATTCCAACGTCTATTGACGATGCTTAGACAAGCTTATGTGTCTTCTTTACCCTCAATACCTGTTTCTATGGAAGATAGCATTCCTAATTTAAGTCCGGATTCTTTACCAATTACTTGCATGGTGTGGAACGTGCAAGGAGCGGGAAGCAATAATTTTATAACATCTCTCAAAGATGTAGTTCGTTCGAATAAACCGAATGTGCTTACTCTCGTGGAGACACATATGGGTGGTGAACAAGCTTTGAAAATAGCTTCGATTTTAGGCTATGATGGACATGATAGAGTGGATGCTTTGGGTTTTAGTGGAGGGCTTTGGGTTTACTGGAAAAAAAGTGAGGTAACAGTGAGCCCAATCTATAAACACAACCAGTATATCACTATGGAAATTTCAAGAATTGGTGCTACTCCTTGGTATTTTACTGCTATATATGCAAGCCCTGACCCTTCGAAGAGGCGTGAGCTTTGGGCTGAGCTTAAAGATTTTGCTGCAACTAATAATGAACCGTGGCTTTTAGCAGGTGACTTCAATGATACTAGGTCTTCTTTGGAAAGAAACAAATCTTGTAGTGAAACTAATAGAAGGTCGAGACTTTTTAATGACTGGATTGAGGAATTAGACCTGTTGGAAGTTGAATTCTTTGGGGCTTCCCACACTTGGGCGCGTGGAAAATCTGTAGAAACTCGACAGAGTGCAAGGCTAGATCGTGCACTTTGTAATGATAAATGGGCGTTAAGGTTCGACAAGGCTGCTATGCGCCATCTCCCTGCTGTTCACTCGGATCATTGCCCCATTTTTATTTCTCCTAATGGCTTTGTTCCCCTTCAAGCTCTACACCGCCCTTTTCGTTTTCAAGCTACTTGGCTTTCGCATGAAAATTTTAAGAATTTTGTTGAGGAAAAATGGGATGAAGAAGGGAATTTAATGACCAATCTCGACAAGCTTTCAAGTGAATTGAAAATATGGAACAGGGATGTTTTTGGGAACATATTCAAACAAAAACGAATTCTTCATGCTCGAATTGCTGGAGTCCAGAAGAAATTGGCAATTAAAGTGGATAGGGGATTGATTAAACTGGAAGCCAAGTTGCGACGTGAGCTTGATGAGGTCCTTGACAGAGAAGAAACTTTCTGGTATCAAAAAGCTCGCATTGACTAGCTGAAAAATGGAGATCGAAACACCACGTTTTTTCACCTTAGCACTGTGGTTAGGAGATGGAAAAATAAGGTTGTAGCCTTGAAGGGTAGTGATGAGCAACTAATGCATGACAAGAATGAGATTCAGGAGCATATTGTGAATTACTTTTCGAATTTATTCACTGAGGAAGGAGAGCCTGATTCTTATGACTTGCCTCAAGATATTTTCCCGGAGCTATCGAGCCAAGACTGGAGATCATTGACTTGTCCATATTCAAAGGTTGAGATTGAGAAAGTAATAAAAGAGATGGGTGCTCTCAAAGCCCCGGGTCCGGATGGTTTCCAAGCCCTGTTTTACCAAAAGAATTGGGATGTGATAGCAAGTACGGTTTACAAATGCATTATTCCCATTCTTGAAGGTAAAGGTATGCCGCAACACATGAATGATACATTTATTTCCTTGATTCCAAAGGTGGATAATCCTGAGTTGGCCTCTCAATTTCGTCCCATTGGTTTGTGTAATGTGGCTTACAAAGTGGTAACAAAGGTGTTAGTTAATCGTCTCAAGCCGATACTTCCTCATGTGATTTCGAACACCCAAGCAAGTTTTGTCCCGGGTCGTCAAATCACGGACAATATTGTCATCATGCAAGAAGTACTCCACACGATGAAACGCAAGCAAGGGGATAAGGGTTATATGGCGATTAAAATCGACTTTGAAAAAGCCTATGATAGGCTTAGATGGTCGTTTATCCGTGATACAATGATCCAAATGAATTTACCAATTTTCATGGTAGAGGTTATTTTGGAATGTATTTCTACTGCCTCGTTGCAAGTTTTATGGAATGGAGAACCTTCTCGAAGCTTTAAGCCTAGTAGGGGGATAAGACAAGGGGATCCCCTATCCCCTTATCTTTTTGTTATGTGCATGGAGCGTTTCTATCAAACAATTGAGGAAGCGATCATTCAAAATAGGTGGAAACCTATTCGTGCAAGCAGAAATGGGCCTTTGCTTTCGAATTTATTTTTTGCGGATGACATTGTGCTATTTGCGGAGGCAAGTGTAGAGCAAGCCGAGGTAATTCATGAGTGCTTATCTCGATTTTGTGTTGCCTCAGGTCAAAAAGTCAGCCTAGCAAAGTCAAGGGTTTATTTTTCAAAAAATATTAATCCTCAAGATCAAGACTGCATTAGTTCGGCTCTTCAAATGGAGAAATCTGACGATTTGGGATTATATCTAGGAATGCCTACTTTGACTAGCCGAGTGACCCTTGAGACTTATAGTCACCTTTGCGAAAAAATTGATAGAAGATTGGCGGGGTGGAAGTCGAAATATTTATCTCTTGCAGGACAAATTACTTTGGCAAAGTCCACCCTTTCAACAATGGCTTTATACTCCATGCAAACAGCAAAAATCCCTCGTGGTATTTGTGATGAGATTGATAAGAAAACGAGACGTTTCATCTGGGGAGGAAATGATGAGCATAAGAAGGTCCATTTACTTTCATGGGAATTGCTTCAAAAGCCAACAACTAAGGGTGGAATAGGTATTATGTCAGCTAGGCAAGCTAATAGTGCTTTCTTAACTAAACTTGGCTGGAGAATTTTAGAGAATCCTAATGCTTTATGGGCTAGAGTCTTGAGGGCCAAGTACTGCAAAGGTCGATGTGACCTTGATATGTTCGAACCCAAAGTAGGAATGTCGAATGTTTGGAGTGGAATAACGGAGAGCGCTAAGCTTATAAGTGAGGGTACTAAGATGGCTGTAGGAAATGGTGAAAAAACACTTTTTTGGGATCACAAATGGTGCACGGATCAGACTCTTAGTGATTTGGTGAATCAAGATTTGCCAGAGGAAGTTGCAGGAGCTACGGTGGGTGAGATGTGGGAGCAAGGATTTGGATGGAAATGGAGTGAATTTGCTCAGTACCTCGATTCAGATACCCTCAAAATTATACAGAACCATGAGCTTCGGATTGATTCTAGCATGGGTGACCTGGTTTATTGGAAAGATGGAAAGCAGGGGAAGTTTTCAATTCGTTCTGTTTTGAAAATTATGAGACATGAAACAGAGGTCATTGATGAAGAGTGCTGGAACATTGTGTGGAAAGCGCCTGTGCAGTAGAGAATCCGTGCGTTCCTATGGCTAGCTTGCCATGATCGTATTCTTGGCAATCTAAACTTGTACAAACGCAATCTTACAGATGATCCTAAGTGTTTCATATGTGGTGCGCAAGAAGAAAGCACCATCCACATCCTAAGGGATTGTCCAGCAGCAAAGGTGATTTGGAGAAAGACCCTTACTCCAGCTGTGTTTGATTAGTTTTATCAAGGGAGTATTAAGGATTGGATTGTGAAGAATATGAAAGACCCCGACACTTATGATGAGGAGAGTTGGGTAAACTATTTTGGGATCACAGTCTGGTGGATTTGGAGATGGCGCAACTGCTTTGTACATAACAAACGTGAGGAACTTCCTGTTGATTTTATGGCCTTTTTGCAAGTGAGATATGAGGAGGCAAGGAGGGCTCTGCAAAGCATAATTGATGAAGGAAATTCGAGCAGCTCCATGAAGGTTCAAGCCAATATATTGTGGCCAGCTCCTGAGTTTGGGTGGTATGCTCTTAACTGTGATGGGGCAGCCAAGGGCTGTCCTGGTCCTGCTGGTGGGGGAGCTTTGATTCGAGATTATACAGGTAAGCTAGTATCTGCTTTTGCCAGTAACTTTGGCTATTGTTCAGCTTTTAGAGCTGAAGTTATGGAATTGACTCGAGGTTTAGAGCTTGCTCAAAATTTGCAAATACAAAAGCTGGAAGTGCAAATGGATAATCTTTCATGTGTGCAAGCCTTACACAAGCAGGAAGTGCCTTGAGGGGAAAATGTACATGACATACTCTATTGTAGGAAGCTTTTGAATGACCCTAGATGGCAAGTTCGAGTAGCACACGTGTATAGAGAAGGCAATCGAGCGGCGGATTGGTTGGCCAACCACGGAGCTGTTCAAGACTCTCAATTAGAATTTTTCAATAATGGTCCGGTAGATTTTAGTCGTATTTTAGAGGAGGATGCTCGGGGGGTGGCTATGCCATGTTTCATTCCTCCCTAAATAGGTGTCTAGTTTGTTTTAGTTGTTTGTTTTTTTTTTCTTTCTTTTTGGTCTCTGTACCCCTTTCGAATTAAAAAAAAATAAAATAAAATAAAAACTTCACATGGGATTTAACGCAAATACAAAAGAGAACTTCTCAAAGCAACTTCTATTTTGCATTCCCTTCGTTTTTAAATAAAATTTTAACTTTGTATTAACACTTTTTGCACTAGAGACTTAGAGAGTGAGGGATAGCTCAAGTGGTTAGAGCTTCTCTCCCAATTTCAGGAGATTATTGGATCGATTTTTGCCCCCGCCTTGTGGCTCTCTAAACACCAAAAAAAAACAAAAAAAACAAAAAAAAAAAATTGTTTGCACTATTTACTTGACTTAAATATTTTGATTAATAATTATGACTTATACATATAGTTTTATGTATTGAAATTAGGAAAAATTGCCCGAAATAATTCCACCTTTGGGCCGTCCGCTAAAAATAATCTCACCCTTGGATTATTTTTAAATAATCCCACCTTTACCCTCAACCCGCTCAAATTGGTCCCAAGTGACCTGCAAAAGGTTGAGTAAGTTTTTTTTTTCTTAATTAAGTTTTATTTACACGTGTCACTTTGTGATTGGTCCAAAAATAAGTTTTAATTTTAATGTTTTTAAAGATGATTATTGGAGTAATTAACATTAATTAATTCTTTTAATAAATGATTAAAACTTCAAACAACCACCACCATCCCCGGCCAGCCACCTCTACACCGCCACCATCGGCCCGAAAAAAACCCTTCGCCGCTCCCAAATCCAGGCCGGTCACCAATCCTCCACCTACCCCTGTCCGTCGTCTTTAAACTGATGGTGAAGCCGAAACAATTCCCGTAACAATGGTGATGCCGAAATTGATGGTGAAGGTCGAATTTGATGTTGATGGCCGAAATTGATGCTTTGAAAGGGAAGGGAGGCCGGAATGGGACGAAGGAAGGGGAAGGGGGGCGAAATCACGTGAGGGTAAGGGGAGGAGGCCGGGAAATGTGACGAGGGAGGGGATTGGGTACGGTTGAAAACGACGGGAAAGGGGATTGGGTCGAAATCGAATTGAAGGGTAGGGTAGGGCGCCGGAAAAGGGACATGGGAAGGGGAGGATGCCGGAAAATGTGGTGAGGAAGGGGAGGAGGCCGGACCGCCGGAATGGGATGGCGAAGACGAGTGGTTGTTGGCGCAGCAGCCTCCCAGTGGCTGCGGCTGGATCTTTTTTTTTTTTTATTTTTTTTAAAAAATTTTTTAAAGGTTTTTATTTTACTTTTAATTTTTTAATTTAATTTTTTTATTTGACCAATCACAAGTCGTCGCGTGTTAGGTAACTCGGTATAACAAGTCAAATGACCGGTTGGGACCGTTTTTAGCGGATTGAGTATAAAGGTCGAATTATTTAAAAATAATCTAAAGGAGGGATTATTTTTAACAGACGACTCAAAGGTGGAATTATTTCGGGCAATTTTTCCTTGAAATTATTATCTCAATAAATATATTACTGTATTAATTAGTTAGAATTTACATCGACAAATAGATTCAAGAGAATTAAATTTATTTTTAAAAACGAAGGAATTAGGAGTTTTGATTACACGTGTACTCAATAATAATTGAGCATCCTAGAAGTTCAATAATGTAAAAGTGTAAAACTACGTAGTACATAGTCTAAAATTATACAATATTAAATAATTATTTGGTCTTGGCCGGGACCAATGATTTTGACATTAGCAACGAGCCAACGATGACTTCAAATTGCATATACTGTGTCTCCGTAAAAGTGATGAATTATGCCGCATCTTTGTGTAAGTGTTATCTTCTTTTATGAGGACTAGGTTTACACTAAATATGGCTCTGGACGTGCTGGGTCATGCCCTCGTGCTAGGCCTACGTGTTTTAGGGTTAGGGCCTGTTTTCTTCCGTTGAAATTCAGTTCAGTTCAGTTCAGTTCAGCTCTTATGTCTAATGATGATATTGCTAATGATTATTATTATTATTATTATTATTATTATTATTATTATTATTATCAATAAATAATAATAATAATCATGAATAAATAATAATAATAATAACAATAATACTAATAATAATAATCAATAATTAATTATAATAATAATAATAACAATAATTAATAATAATAATAATAATAATAATAATAATATCGATACAATTCATTGTTCAAATGGTTCTATTTTTTTGATACACATTTTTATTGTTAATCTTATTGAGAAAATTAGAGTACTACACAACTTAAACTAATTTTCATAGTCAGTTAGTTCTTCGTCTTCTTCTTGTCCACCAAGCTCCTCCATTACCTCGGCATTCCTCTGAACTGACTCCCATATCTGATCAGTTATTTCTTGTCGGACAATATCCATAGCTGCTTTTCTGCTACATGTAAGTGTTTTGTGTTCTTTTGTCATAATACTATTTTATTTTAAAATTAAATAGTATATGTGTTTAAAATATTTAGAGGTTTCAAGTTTTTAATATATTTTCCATAAATTATAATTATATTATAAATTTTATAATTATGTCATATGAAATAGTACATTTGTATATACACGTAGGTATAGTAATATATAATCAAAGACCATTAATCCGTAGTTAAAAATCACTAATTAATAAGTTCAGTTCAGTTCAGTTCAGTTCAGCTCAGTTCAGTTCAGTTCAGTTCAGTTCAGTTGATTTCAGTCAATCAGAACAGGCCCTTAGTTAGGCCTACTTTACAAATTGCACGTCAACTCGTGTCAAAATTTTCAAAAGGCCACATGATGGACTTGCGTGCCTAAAACAAAATTTCATATTATGTTTTGTCGTGGCATGCCTTATCGGGCTTCTCTCAAATAAAAGAGGCATAAGTCTAGCCCACGGCCCGATATGCATTGTAATAGGACGTATGGCGCCTACACCGTGCTCGTGCTCGTGCTATGTTGTTCGTTTTTTTGAAACGAGAGAGTACCATACATTATTACTCCCTCCGTTTTAAATACTTACTCCACTTTATTTTTTCGGCCGTTTTTAAGTAATTGCACCATTTCCTTATTTGGAAAGTTTTTACATTATTTAATTCATTTCTCTTACCTAGTGGACCCAACAAATATTTTATTTTATTAATTTCATATTCTCTCTCCTCCAATTTCTCTACTACTTTTGCTTTTTACAATATTTTATTCTTCTACCAATCCCATTAGTCCACTACCTCCATATTTTATTACTTTCTTTAATTTCTCCTAAAATTCCACGAATGGAGAAATTGACAAGTATTTAAAAACGGAGGGAGTACAAAATAAAAGAGTAACTGAGCTGAGTAACATACTCTCTCCGTGTTTTAATACGCGTTACACTTACCAAATTTGGCCGTGTTTTAATAATTGTTACACTTCCTTTTTTGACAAAAAACTACATTAAATATTATATCTCTCTTCTCTCATGGTCCCCACCTAAACTCACTACTATTTTTTTTTTATTATATCTTTACTCTCACATTCATTACTTATCAATAAACTATTTTTTTTAATACTCAAAGTCTCCAACTACCTCACTTACCTCTTATTTTATTTAAATCAATTAAATTACTTTAAACTATATACCAGTCAAACTGTAACACTTTAAAAAAACACGGAGGAAGTACATTATTACACTCAGGGCCTGTTCTCTTACATTGAAATTCAGTTCAATTCAGTTTAGTTCAGTTCAGTTCAGCTAAGCTCAGTTCAGTTCAGCTCCTAATTTCCTTCTCTTATAAAATATTCAGTTCAATTCAATTCAGTCAATGAGAACAGACTTTCAATACCGAAAATTATCGACCACATACAATTAAATTAAAATCTTCTCCCACGTGTTACTAGTTTCCACTTTCCAGCCCGTCGGTTAACATTTAATTATATAATTATATATATTTTTTTATGCAAGTACTTATGTTGTACTTTTGATTTCAAATTCATCCATAATTTAATCCCCTCGAATGGGAAGAACACTCTCACATAATTTACTTAAAATCTTCTCTCTCTTCTATATTTTAACCCCAATTTTGCATGCAGCTTCAACCAACATCATCAAATCTGTACCTGGATTTCCCGGCATTCTCCCTTTTTACCTTGAAACTGGGTATTTCACTTTTTATTGGGTTTTTTTGTTGGTTTATATACTAGTATATATTTAATTTAATTTTATTTTTGAAATTTGATGGTTAAATTATGGGTTTAAAATGAAAATTGAAAAAATTGCAGATATGTTGGAGTGGGAGATGATGAAGAATTGCAGTTATTTTATTATTTCATAAAATCGGAGAGAGATTCAGAGAAAGACCCACTTATGCTCTGGCTTACTGGAGGCCCTGGTTGTTCTGCTCTTTCTGGACTTGTTCTTGAGATTGGTATGTTGCTAACCATTCTACCCCTATTCGATGTACCAAGTACGAAGTATTATTTTCTTGAGATGTATACCATGTTAAATTCATATTAAAGAATTCGAGGTTTGAGAAGTTAAGTGGTTTTTTTTTTTTTTTTTTTTTTTTTTTTTTTTTTTTTTTTTTTGGTAGAAAATTGAACTGTTTTAATAAGTGAAACATTTCTCTGCCAATGCAAAAATTTGAGTAATAATTGAAGGAAATAATCCGTGAGTATTCCATTAACTTCATAGCCAATATATACAATTTACAGCCTTAACATAAGGCACTAATTAAGCTAACAATAAGGAAAGGCCAACTATGAACAATATACTAGGCTATAAACATGGTAACTAATTATATACATTTGACTAAAGATATATTAGAATAATATATCTTAACACATCCCCATAGTCTAAGCGGGAGGAGGACGGACACTTAGACTATCCTTAAAATCTTCAAATAATACACGAGGGAGCCCCTTTGTAAAAATATCTGCAATTTGGTGTTTAGAAGGAACATGAAGAACACGAACCTCACCCCGGGCCACCTTTTCTTGAACAAACAAAATATCCATCTCTATGTGCTTTGTTCGTTGATGTTGCACCGGATTGCCAGAAAGATAAATAGCACTCACATTGTCACAATACACCAATGTTGCCTTTTTAATCGGACAATGTAACTCCAAAAGTAAGTTTCGAAGCCAACACGACTCAGAAACCACATATAGAGTAGGTTGTCGTTTCGAGGACTAAGAAATTAAATTATCACCCAAATACACACAATATTTGGATGTGGAGCGTCTAGTATTCGGACTCCCGGCCCAATCAGCATCTGTATATGAAACAAGAGATGAAATAGATGACAGATACAGATGTAAACCATTGTCAATAGTACCCTGTACATACCGAATAACCCGTTTGAGAGCAGCCATATGACTCTCTTTCGGATCATGTATATGTAAGCAAACCTGTTGGACCGCATATGAGATATCCGGCCTAGTGAAAGTAAGGTATTGCAAAGCACCTGCAAGACTACGGTATAATGTAGGATCGGCACAAGGTGACCCTGTAGAACCGTCCTTCGGTTTTACCTCAACTGGTGTAGCCCAAGGTTTGCAGGAATGGCTTCCACCCTTATGACAAAAATAATCCACCCTTATGTCTTGTCACTGTTATGCCAAGAAAATAATTAAGAGGACCCAAGTCCTTCATAGCAAATTCCGAGCTAAGAAGGGACATAATAGAACGCCGTAGAGTATCAGAAGAAGCATTAAGAATAATGTCATCAACATATAAAAGCAAATAAGCCACATTTTTCCCATGACGATAAATAAATAGGGAATTGTCACTCTTACTATTAGTGAAACCAATAGAAGCAACAAAATCTGCAAACCTGTTATACCACGCCCGGGGTGCCTGCTTAAGACCATATAAAGAGCCCCGCAATAAACACACATAGTCAGGGTGAGTTTTATCACGGTACCCAAGGGGTTGATGCATATAGACTGTCTCCTGAAGCTCACCATGGAGAAAAGCATTCTTAACATCAAGTTGATGGATCGACCAAGCTTTAGACAAAGCAAGGCTAAGAACAGTACGGATAGTAGCCGGCTTCACAACCGGACTAAATGTCTCCCCACAATCAAAATCAATGCCAACCTGTTGTGTTTTGCCATCACCTACAAGACGGGCTTTATGCCTCTCAAAAGAGCCGTTAGATTTCACCTTATGAGTAAAAATCCACATAGAACGAATAACATTAACATCGGGCGGACGGGGCACCAACTCCCACGTCTTATTTTTAATAAGAGCATTAAATTCATCATCCATGGCCATTTTCCAATTCGGGTCACGAAGAGCAGAAATGGGGTTACGAGGCAAAGGTGATTTCGTAACATTAGTAGTCATCGCACTAAAGTTTTTATATTTGGGATTAGGTTTGACTATACCATGTCTACTACGAGTGATGACATTGGGAATCGGAGGTTGTGAAGGTGAAATTGGAGAAGGAGCCGTGGGCTGTGAGGAGCTAGCCGTCCTATTTGCATGGGTAGGCCTCTCCTGGGCCGTGGCTGATTGAACAGGCCCACGGTCTAGTTGAGACCCATTATGTCCAGCAGTAGGCCGCAAGCTAGAAGGAGAAGAGAGAGTGGGTGGGCTTGAGTGCCGAACTGGGCTGCTAGGAGAAGGGGTATTATGCGGCCCAGTTTGTGGTGAGGAGGAAGAAGAGGCGTGGGCTGGTGTGGATGGCCCATCAGATGAAAGGTGATGCATAATATATGGGCTAAGTCCCTCATCCAAAAATTCATGTGCATGTGAAGGGGGAGCATACAAATTTGCAAAAGGAAACACACTTTCATGAAACACAACATGTCGGCTAACAATGATTTTATTAGAAGATAAATCATAGCACTTGTAACCCCTATGATTCGGTGGATACCCCAAAAAAACACAAGGTTGTAACTTGTTTATGGTAGTGGACGGAATTAAGGGGTAACATAGACATCCAAAGACACGTAAGTGAGAGTAAGATGGTTCCTTTTGATAGAGAATTTGAAGAGGAGACTTGTACTCTAGTAATTTACTTGGAAGAATATTATGTAGGTAAGTTGCCATTTGCAAAGCATGATGCCAAAATGATGGTGGTAAAGATGCATGAGCAAGAAGAGTTCGAATTATATTATTCAATGATCTTATTTTTCTCTCGGCTTTTCCATTTTGAGAAGATGTATGTGGACACGATAAACGGAATGACATACCATTAGACTCACGCAAATCCCAAAAAGGTCCATTATCATATTCCCTCCCATTACACATTGAAATGTTTTAATAGGTCGGTCAAATTGGGTTTTTATGAATGCTTGGAAAGATAAAATTTTGTCAAACACATCCGACTTTTTGGCTAAAGGAAAAGTCCACAAAAATTTATAAAAATCATCCAACACAAGCATATAATAACGATGACCCAATGAACTCAAAACCGGAGATGTCCAAAGATCACTATGAACAATATCAAAAGGCATAGAAGTGATAGAATTCGAAGACATAAAAGGTAACTTAACATGTTTTCCAAGTACACATGAATGGCAAACACTAGAACTAGAAGAGTGAGTACATTCAATGTTTTTATTATTACTAAGAGTCCTTAAAATAGAAGAACCCGGATGTCCCAATCGAGCATGCCAAATAGAAGATGCTAAAGCCGTAAAGGTTGATGGAGAAGACTTTGAAAAAGTACTAGTGATAGGATAAAGGTGCCCTTGGCTATCACATCTCATTATTGGGCTCCCCGTCCGATAATCCTTCACAGAAAAACCATAAGGATCAAACTCAACAGACACACAATTATCATTTGTAAATTTCCTAACAGAAATTAAATTTTTAATGAGTTTGGGTGCATGTAAGACATTATTTAGGGACAAAGGTGGGTTCGGGGAAGGTAAAGTAGTATGACCACAACCACGAATTGGAATAGTATGACCACTACCAACAATAATACCATTATGATGATTGCTCAAATTAAAATAAGACGAGAGATTACCGTTGGAGGAGGTCATGTGAGAAGTGGCACCGGTGTCCATGTACCAAGAAGGATCGGGTTGGTGCAACATCATAGTATGCAAAGCCGAGTCAATATCCGTAGGAGCATAGGAATTGGACTGTTGTGCTGCAAAAACTTGTTAAGGTCGTGGACCAAGGATATCAGGCTGCTTCTGTGGGCCTTGTGGACGGGCCCAACCCTGGGTTGGATAGGGGCAAGGTGGGGCTGCCCATTGAGGAGCCCACCCCCAAGGTTGGTACCCGTAAGCAGGGAACTGCTGCTGCCATGGAGGGGGAGTCATCCACGGCTGTTGTTGCTGCCCGGGAACACCACCAAAGGACCGACCACCACTGCTGCCGGACTGGCTGCCACCGTCGGAGGACTGTCCGCGACCACCACCACCTGAACCGGACTGTTTCCGGTTCCCTGTTTTCTTGTGAGGCTTGTTTTTGCCACGGTTTCCCCAGAATCACCCCCAGAATTTGACGATTCTCGTGGAACACTCGCCACCATAGCTGATGCCATAGCCGCCTGTTTTGCCAAACCCGTCTCTGCCTAATCAAAGTAGCAACACCATTATAAGGCTCCGAGAGACCCGAAACCAATTGAAGGACAAGTCGGTTGTTATCCACCGGCGCTCCAACATTCTTCAATTGATCGGAAAGACTCTTAAGGCGCTGACAGTACGCCGAAACACTAGGGAAATCTTCCATATTGGTGTTGGAAAACTCTTGTTCAAGGGTGACGGCACGGGAGTTTTGATTGTCTTGGAAAATGTCTTTCAAACGATCCCAAGCCTCCTTAGCCGTTGAATCAGGTTCCATTATAGTGTTCAATAAGTCACGCGAAATGGTTGAATAAATCCAACCGAGGACAGTAGCATCCAAAGTCGACCACAACTCCTTCTCCTCATCTGTCGAGGGCAGGGGCTTTCTTTTTCGGTGTGATTATATGGTGTAAAACCTTATGAGATTTCGCGTGGACTTTAAACAACTCCGCCCACATAGAATATTCAACATTTTCCATCTCAAGAGTGACGGGCATGCTGGTTTTGATATTATTGACAGTCATGGCAGGGTGAAATTTGGTGTCTGACATGGCTGCTAAGAGAAGAGGGAAGAAGAAGAAGAAGAAGAAGAAGAAGAAGAAGAAGAATAGAGAAGGGGCGGAGAGCTAGGTTGCAGCGGAAGTTAACCTAGGAAATCTGATACCATGAAGGAAATAATCCGTGAGTATTCCATTAACTTCATAGCCAATATATACAATTTACAGCCTTAACATAAGGCACTAATTAAGCTAACAATAAGGAAAGGCTAACTATGAACAAAATACTAGGCTATAAACATGGTAACTAATTATCTACATTTGACTAAAGATATATTAGAATAATATATCTTAACAATAATATCTTTGATTATCAATCATTTATTTATTTATTTTTTGATAAGAAATTATAGTAATTATTGATTATCAATTAATTTTTCATTGAGATGATTTCAACAAATACCCAAAAGCGGAGTTATTCTCGTGTATAAATAAAAAACATTAGTCAAAGTGAATTAGATAATTAGGGCAAAAAGTTAAAACGGTTTCATGAGTAGTAAAAATAAACAAGCAACGTGTAGTTAATGGCCGTAGCCAAAGTACAAAATAGCCATTTGGGGGGAGCTGAGACTTCAACCACCTGTTAAGTGGTTTAAACTCTCTTTTATTACAGAGTTCCCTCGGTGTTTTTTTTTAAGTGATACACTCTCCTCTCATGGTCCCCACCCAAACCCACTACTACTACTTTATTATATCTTTCCTTTCACGTTCATTACTTTTCAATAAACTATTAACCCCACTATCTTTTTTTAACAAATTTTTAATACTCCACTACCCCACTTACCTCTTATTTTAATTAAGTCAATTAAATTGCCTAAAACTATGTGCCGGTCAAAGTGTATCACTTAAAAAAACACGGAGAGAGTATATATATACTACATTTTTTATTTATTTATTTTGACATGTTTTGATGTGTAGTGAATATTGAAATCTCTATGCAGGTCCTCTGAGATTTAATACTTCAGCTTGCAATTGGCACTCAAAAGCACCAGTTTTTCAGTTAAATCCGTCTTCTTGGACAAAGGTACGATAATTCATCTATTTATTTCTTGTTAATTTAAGGAAAATTTGTAAATTACCACCCAAAAAGGGACTTGTTTTGAAATTACACCCGTTAAAATTTTTATTTTTATTTACAATCTCTTAAATTAAAAAAATATTCAGATTACCACCTTTTTAGAAAATTCGGTAGAATTTCCGTTCGAGGGCCCACCTAATTAACTTCCTCCTTTTTTTTCTTCTTTCTCCTTGACCTAACCCTCTCATTTACGTACCTCATCAATTCCTTCGAGGCTTCAATTAATTGTTCAAACATCATCAATTTTTTCGCTCTTTCTTCCTTCCATTCGACCTAACCAACTTATTCTCCTCCATTTCTGCAAGATATAATCCAAAAACAAAATAGAAACTAGCTTACAACTTGATCCAACAATCAACCATTCAAAACATTCATTGACAAGGACAGCACTACCAACATATTTGAACTCGAACATGAAAACACAGCACATAATAAACAATTAATTAACAAAATTGGACACCATCAACTCGAATCAACTCAAATTTAAGAGAAACGCCCAATTCGATTGCCAAAACGCCCAATTGAATTGCCCCAAGAACCCTTATTGTAAAAAATGCCCAATTCAATTGCCCCGACAACCCTAATTGTAAAAAAGCCCAATTTAATTTCCCTAAGAACCCTAATTCCTAAATATAACCATTTACCCCAATTATTGTTGGCGAGAAACCCAAGAACAAGTGGATTCATACCTTGATTGCGAATTGAGTGTCTGCACTTGTGAGGATAAATTCTTCAAACATTAACTCGCGAAATTTAAGAAATTTTGGTTGAAATTGGGGAACAAATTGTGAATTGAAGTTCGAAACTTTATAAACAAAAAAATCGGGGAGGGAGACTGTAAAAAGAGTCAAAGTAGCCGTTACTAGCCGTTGGGTGGGGCCCTCGAACGGAAATTCCACCAGATTTCTAAAAAGGTGATAATCTGAATTTTTTTTTAAATTAGGGGTGGTAATTTAAATAAAATTTTTAACGGGTGGTAATTTCAAAACAGGTTTCCCTTTTTTTTGGGTGGTAATTTACAAATCAACCTTAATTTAATGAAAAAATAGCACTTACAAATTTATTTGACTCGGATATCTGTAGTTCCAAATAGCATAAGAAGGCTAAGATTAGAATTGGCAGATATATGAATTGTGACTATACTATGACATGTACTATGACAAATATATTGTGTTTGATCTGCAGATAGCTAATGTAATATTCTTGGATTCACCTGTTGGCACGGGATTTTCTTACGCAACAAATCCAGAAGGTTATTACACCGATGATATTACATCATCAAGGCACATTTATCAGTTCTTGAGAAAGGTAAGAAGCTTTTTGTCTAAAGCTTTTTTTTCATGATGTTTTTTATTTTTTTTTTATATTTTTGGCTGTATATGTAGTTAAGTTCAGTATGAATAATCAGTTAACTTTTGAATTGAATCACTAAGTTTATGAACATCTGACAACTATTGTTTTGTTCCATGTGCTCCAAAAATCCAATAGCCTCACACTTAAGCCAACTTCAGAAATTTAGACATAAATCTATTCTTTATGTATTTCCTCTCTTTTAACAAGAGAAAGATTCATTTTACAGGCAAACAGAAATTTTACCCTAGTAAATTGCCGGAAATTAGTTACTATGTGAGTCATAGACTCATAGGACACAATTACAGAGTATAATAAGATAGACTTGTGACAAAAAGACAAAAAGCCGCCTTACATCTCAACTATTATTGCTCTTTGACATTAACATATATCTTATAAAAGCGGATCTTCACAAACTTACTTTGTAGTTTAGAAGAATGAAGTTCTCTTAGTTCTGGATTCACACTGTACTTGTCAATAGAATTTCTAGGTTCACATGACGATAAAGTGCAGCCTTGCATATAGGAAAAACAAATTCATTAATTCTTGCTATTGCAGCATGCATGATGCATCAATATTCAGAATTGGCTAATTTTACGTGCAATGCAATCCACAAATAGGTTTATAAGCTCTACCTTTCATGACATTTCTGATGATCCTTAGGCATTCTTGATTGGAAACCCTTCTTTATTGAACCTAGAACACGCATCTGTTAGTACTAAAGCGAACACATCTTTAATAAGCTAACAGTAGTGGAGCGTTAATGAGGCAATAAATTTTCATAATTATGCAACATGTATGCATCCTGCTAACCTAGCTCATGTCAGTGACCATGGTTAATTGTTTCACATAATACGACTATACAAGTATACATTGTCCCTATGAGAACCCATGCTGTAATGATATATTATTTTTTGGGTTTTCCTATACACATCTTTCTTTTGGTGGATGACTGTGTAATATCTCAGTTTAGTGTTTTTAATTTAATGTTGCACTTTATTATTCCATCAACACCTAAAAGTTATTAGAAGTATTTAGTATATGTTCTTTTGTCTTTCTAACCCACCTCTTTGTATATGTTTATCGCCATCTTATTGAATTTTATTGGTCCGAAAGTTGCCTTTAAAAGTATTAGTTGGTATTCAATCTTTTGCATCCGAATTATTACTTTGCATTGTGAGACTATGCAAATCTATACATTACTTCCCAATTTTAATTTCTATCACATCTTATATAGTACCTTGTGAGAGTTGTACTTTTTTCCACTCCTTTTAAACCCAAATCCTTGGTATGAGTTTGGATTTAGGAATGGGGTTAAGTTAGAGTTGATCAATATTGTCTCCGCCCTAATATTGGGCGGGTTTGGGCAAGCATAAAATCACTTTTTTAGTTAAAAAGCCCGAACCGGGCCCAAAAAAGCCCGAAAAGTCCGTTTTGGCTTGACAAGCCTGCTACTTTTTTGCGGGTTTGGGCACGAGATTGTGTTAAGGTCGGATCCGACCTGATTTTTGATCACCTCTAAGTTAAGGTGGTATCGGGTTGGAATTTGATACTTAATACCATGTGTTTGATTCAATTCTGGAATGAAATCTCTCACTATTCCCTCCTTTTATTTGATACCCAAGGGAATGGAATGAGCCTTGAGGTATGGGTTTTAGATTCATACTTTTGACAACCAAACATATGGTATGAGTTTTAAAACTTCTAAACCCTTACCTCATACTTATATTCCGCGAATCAAGCGCCCCCCTAACTTTCTATAAACGATAAAAGGTTTCGAGATAATGGCCAACTCATCTTGTCGTTTGAGCCTCAAATTTTCATTTGTTTGTACTATGGGGTGTGGATTCCCTTACCTTTCCTCCTGCTCTCAAGTGTTACCTATCTAATTGTGTTGACTTATCTGGAAGAGAAAGAAGCGTCAATACAATGTAATTGTGCACTTTGTTGCTGTACATATATCAAAATATTCATATCCCATGATAATGCTCAAGTACATTCTAGTTCATGAATAAATCTTGGTTATTCTTCGTCAATTCTTCATTTCTCCTTCTTTTAAACATAGATTATTGTTGCTTCAAAATTTTAATTCCTATGCTATTTGTCTTTCTTAGTTTGATTGATAGAATTAGCTATACTAAACCCCCATTTATCTCTTTCCCATTTTTTTTCCTTACTCCATTCCAACAATAGATAAGTTCTATCAGCTTTGTAAATCTTTTATTAGGGGTCTGGATTAAACTTTAATGTGTGGCTATAACCAACGTTTTGCTTAAATAAAAAAACCCTAATGTTATTTTTTTTCTCCCTTACATACAGTGGCTTAAGGACAATGATGTATTCCAGAGTAATTCTCTTTTCATTTCTGGGGATTCCTATAGTGGCAAGATTGTTCCTATCGTCGTCCAAGAGATTTCTAATGGTAATTTTACATCAATCATGGCATGATTTTCTTCTAACATCAAATATGGCATATTCTCTACCTTAGCTTATTCTTGCCTTCTTAACTAACATGGATTTTATGGCCTATATAGTATGTATTGGCATTGTCCATGGGGTTTTTGGGTTGAGGGGAAATTTCGTAATTGAGAATTCTACAATTGGGTATTTTTTCTTAGCATTTAAAAAAGATATTTTCATCTTGTTTCCCTTTCCCTTGCTTGAACCAAAATAGCCCCTAATTATAGTTTAGGTATACAATGGGAAACAACTGTCAAGGATATAAATAAGAATTAATTATGAGTCAGTCATCAAGAGCTTACCTTTTTGCCTAAAAAAAAAGACTGACTAAAAAAATTAATCATTAGTTCACTTCAGAAAGGTATACAATTCATAATTTCATAAGTTAGGTTTAAGAAATTAATGGTGTATTTGTCCACCATGTTTAAAAATTTGTTTCTCATTTATTTATTTATTTTTTATTTTTTTGCATTTGTGAGCCCTTGCACCCTAACAATCAAAGTACTTATCTAGTTATCTTCAATGTTTTCAGTTTTTTACATCAACTAATTGTGAAATTTATGATATGTAGGGAATAAAGCTGGATTTCAGCCTTTTATGAATCTTCAGGTTTGTTGGTAATGATTATCTTTGTAGTTACAAAATCTGTTTTACTTATTTTTCTGTTAGCAGTTATGTTTTAAGTTTAATCTTTTTTTTTTTGATGCAGATGTTTTAAGTTTAATCTATGAAAGTGTTTGATAGTACTTTAGAGATGTACGTTAGACCAAGGGTATAAGGCTAAATCAAAATTTTAAATTATTATCTTTTTAAATGAGTGCATATTCATCAAATCCCTATGTATAAACAAATTGTTTAAAAACTTCCATAAGTCAATTTTTTTCCTTAACATCTTCTATAAATACATTTTCATATTATTAGTTATAAGAAAAATTACTCATATTATTTTGAGCTAGGGAAAATGTAATGAGGTACTTCCTCTCTTTTAAAATGGTATATCTACTTTATATTTTGAATGTATTAAAATCATCTACCTAACTTATGTTTGAAATCTCTCACATATTCTCTTTATTTTCATATACTCCGTCCGTTTTCGTTTGACTTTTCACGGTCTTCATGATGTATTTTAAAACGTCTATATTTCTATTTTCATACACGTAAAAATTTTAAAAACTTGATATCAATAAAATATACAATGTGACAAATCCAACTAAATCCCACATGAATATATATCTCTAATAAATTAATGGGAAATTTTGGTGAAAGTTTTCAAAGTTTGACCAAATGTGAACTATATTTAGGGAATAAAGTTAAGGATGATTCTAATATTCCAAAACAGAAGAGTCTCAATGTATTTTAATGGTTTAAATGTAAATGTACTTTATTCCAAAAAATTACTTTTCTTTTCTTCTTAATGTATAAGTTAAGATTCCAAATGAGAAGAACATATTGAAAAGGAGGGAGTACAATGTTACAAACAAGCCTCAATTTCCAAAATTCCACTCACTAATCGTACTTAAAGCATAATGAATTCCGAAGAAAGGATTTATGATTTGTCTTAATATACTTTATTCCAAAATTCTCTTTTGAAACGTAGGGACTACAAATGTTACAATTAATCCTCAATTTTCAAAATTTCACTCATTAATTATTGTTAAACCTTACTAAAAACCAAAGAAAAGGAGTTAGGATTTTTCCAATTCTACAACCATGCGCTCTCTTGTCCCAAATTTTTGCTAACATATGATTTGTGAATTTGCGTGTCCCAAACTATAATGGATGGAAAACAATTTTGGGATGTCCTATATTACCTTCACCTCATTTCTCAAGTCAGTGCATGATATCCAAATAATTCAAAGTCAAATTCATCCATTCTCATGAAACTCCACTTCTCTAATTATTATTATTATTGTTTTTTTTTTTGAAAAGAATTATTATTATTATTATTGTTATTGTTCATGTTGTTCTTATTATTGTTATTATTGTTGTTGTTATTGTTGTTGTTCTTATTATTGTTATTATTGTTGTTGTTGTTGTTGTTGTTGTTCTTATTATTGTTATTATTGTTGTTGTTATTATTGTTGTTGTTATTGTTGTTGTTATTATTGTTGTTGTTATTGTTGTTGTTGTTATTGTTGTTGTTATTGTTGTTGTTCTTGTTGTTATTGTTGTTGTTATTGTTGTTCTTGTTGTTATTGTTGTTGTTCTTGTTGTTGTTGTTATTGTTGTTGTTCTTGTTGTTGTTGTTATTGTTGTTGTTCTTGTTGTTGTTGATTGTTATTATTATTGTTATTGTTATTGTTATTGTTATTGTTATTGTTATTATTATTATTTCCTAGAGAAACCAAGATTACTATGTTTAGGGGAAAAAGTCTGTAAACATCATAATTTTAAAAAATTTCCTAGAGAAACCAAGATTACTATGTTTAGGGGAAAAAGTTAGATAGATTTTCTATTTATCCTAAGCAATTAAGATTTTCTTGTTCATTTTGTCTTTATCATCTTTTTGTAATCTTGTTTAACTTCTTAACAATTTATAAGAAACTCTTTGCAATTTATTTTATGGTGCTAATTTAGGGAGTTCGTTGCTTGCTTGGACTTATAAAGTGTTAATCTATGCTAAGCTAAACTGAACTTGGAAAAATAAAATTTTGGTGGTGAACTCGACTTAGAAATGTGTTCTCTCGTAAGTTGTAAGCATGATAATGTCTTGCTTTACTTATGCAGTTATGCTTATTTCAGTTTTGAACTGAGTTATTGTGGTCATTAAATTTTTTGCCTTTCTAGAAGTTATAGTTTTTTTAATTGTTAAAAGTTTAATTCTATTAATTGTGAAGTTATGTTGTTATTCATGACCTTGTTAAACTTATGCTCATAGTTAGATATGATTTTGAGTTGTATGACCTTGAGTTTTGACTTTTCTTTGATTGACGTGTGTTTGGGTTGTTGGTTAATATGATTAGCACTTGTACATGCATTGGTGGATTTAGGTATGAGGGTACGAAATTAGGCTTGTTAAAAAATTTATAAAACACAAAAATTTCCATACTAGATTACTAGAATTTCAATTAATCATTAATTCCACACTCTTACTCTTATTCGTCATTGCGTCTATCCACCCCTGAATTTGTCTATAATTGAACAAAATAAATAGACCAATTATGTAAATTAAAGGTTATACTTAAATAAAGATTTCAGCCATGCAAATTATAGCTTTAAGCTAACGACTACTTATATGGACTAAAATATACTTGTAATATAATTGAATTAAGTATAACTAATCACATACACTTACTTTGATACATTTCTATAATATAACACACGAGTATAATGATTGCACGATATGTAGTACAAGAAAATAGAAATGAAAAATACCAAAAAAAATTTATATCTAAAGAATTGATATAAATTTGTGTGAAAAAAATTACAAAATGCAAAGAAAATTATTGTCACATCCATGAGCATATAGGATTTCTTTAGATAAAAATAAATTTATAATTTTTTTAAAAAAAAACAAAGAAGAAAAGAGAACACCTAAGTGACCACGTATCTATAAAAAAGCAATCTACAGACAACACTGTCAGTTCCTAAGAGACCCATTATTTATAAAATGGGTCTCTCTTTATTTTAATTATACAAACAAGCGTTGCATGCAAGATTGTAAGACTTGTTACTATGGAAGTACTAAGGGACCTGCTATTTGAAAAAACATGTCTGTTTTGTTAGCATTTTTTTTAGAATGGGGTATAACTTTACCTTTGTGTACCCCTCTAAATCCGCCACTGCGTACATGTGTTTCCCTTTAGTTAGTGTTTTTTCTATATAGCTATATGATAAGTTATTTTGTTATTTTCAAGGGATATATTCTTGGAAATCCAATTACAAGGATTAAGGATACAAAACAATCAGATTATGAATATGCTCACCGTGTCTCACTCATACCTGATGAGCTCTATGAGGTATAGGCCTAACTTTAAATCATGTAGTTATTGGATAGTACAAACCTATATTCTTTTTCATTTGGACTTGATTCACAAAATTACTTTTTACCATGTTTTTATGATTTATACATAAGGAAAAATCTAGTCATGTTGTATCTTGTTAGATTCGTCTTGATAAATAATTATTATTTGTAAATTATTAAATTTATTACTCTGTCTGTTTTGTTTTGTTTTGTTTTTTTTTTAGTTACATTTTTCTTTTGTGGCAGATTTGTGTTACATTTTTTTTTTTTTTGCAATTCATCCCATTTATTAAAAAGAAATAAAAGTGGAGAATATCAATAAGATAAAAAAACGAAGGAGAGAGTGCAACTTTTTTGTGTTCATGTGATTGTGCCCATGTGATTAGGAAGGGAGAAATACAATAAGTACCAAAAACATTATTATTAAAACAATTGTATAAGTTTTTAGGTGGAAAAGTATAGATATATGTGGAACTTAAATTGTAAAGTAAGGACACAAAGATTAACAAAAAAAAAAGAAAAGAAAAAGTACAACGAAAAATAATAAAGTCATCAATGTAACTAGTAGAAAGGATCACTAAAAAAAATGAATATGTACTCCCTTTTTGTTTAAATAAATGAAACATTTCACTTTTGTACATATACTAATGTAAATTTTGACTTAAAATATCTTTAATTATCCTTAAGTAAATATTATAATAGTTGAATATTAATAAATTATTCATTGAAACAGTTGAATATTAATAAAGTATTCCTTGAAACGATTCCAACAAATCCCCACATGACTATATTTATTCTTATGTATAAATCACAAACATTATTCAAAGTGAATTAATAGTAGTGTAAAAAGTCAAAATGTTTCATTTATTTAAATAGGGAGAGAGTAACTAATAAAAAGGAACATGGGGTTTATATCTTTTTCCTCTCATAGTCCCCATTCAAACCCGTTACTACTACTATTTTCTTATTAATCTCATATCCCTTACTTTTTTATAAAATATGAACCTCACTATCTTTTTTATAATTTTTTAATGCCCCAACTACTCTCTTTTGAAACTTCCTCTGCTTATTTTAGTTGCATCACTTTTCTAAAACGGAAGTTTTAAATTAGTTGCATCTCTTTCCTTTTTAACTAATAAATTAATATCTCTCTCTTCTACCACATGGGTCCTATTTATCTTTCTTTCTTCCTCTCTCAACTCCAAAAGTTGTATAGGCTTCCGTGAAAACAAAAGTGATGCAACTAAAAAAACGTTGGAAGTATATAAGTTAATTAATTTGCATAAAACTATATGCCGGTCAAAGTGTAACATTTAAAAACAATGACAGATTTAGTAATTTATTAAAAGAAACAATACGTCTTAGATTGATTTTATGGTACTCCTTTTATTTTAAAATATAAACCCCAATTTGATTTTTTACACAATTCACATAATCCACTTTTACCAATGTTAGTGTTTTACAGTATAGACACAAGAAAAGATGTAGTCATTTTGGTAATAGTTAGATATAGTCATTTGGGTACTTGTTAGAATCGTCTCGATATACTATTTTCCAACATCTTTTATTATAATATATACTTATTGATAATTAAACATATCGTTAGTCAAAGCTCTACCTTAACATATACATTTTGACATATAGGGAGTAAAAGGGTTTTAGCTTGTTTTTCATTGAGCTTAAAGACATGAGTCAAAATTTGCCAGTTACATTAATGATATTACCCCCCCTGTTTGTGCTATAAGTAATATATATTATTAAAACTCATGACAAGACATGCAATTCTGCCATGTGTCACCAAAGTCATGTAATTTTGCCACGTGTTGCCAATTACGCCATTACTTGGCACATGATATGGCGCCATGTCATACTAGTTCATTCATGATCACTATTACTTTAGCAAACAAAAATTTGTTAGCATTGATGTTTGAGCCCTTGACCTTATGTTCATTATGATTTAACTTTTACCATCACTCTAAAGACACATTTTATGTCAACAATGTGATATTAAATAGAGTTAAACATGTTCATAAATTTCAAAATTAATAAGTAATGGATTTTATAAAAGTAGATTTAACAACCCATAATAACAAAAGTGATCTTATCTCTTTCATTTGCCTATATAAAAAAACCCTATAGTTATTTGAAATATGTAACCCGAAAATATATTGCACTTTTTATTTTAAATTTTTTCCACATTTATGTCAATTTTATTAAAATGAATTAAACTAATAATTTGCAGGATATTATTGATTGTGAATTTTAATGTTCAATTATGTTTGGAAAAAAAATTAATAGTTCAAGTACTTTTATTAAAAAGAAAATTAATCTCAAAAATAAAATATAACTATTCAATATGTATCATCTAATTTTATCATACAAGTTTAGTTTAAATATGTTCACAATGCTCCGGGGCATTCTCTGGGTGAAAAACTACTTTATATTTTATTATACCATTAGGGTTATAATGCGAAATCATTTTCTATGATACATAACTACCACTTTATCTAGAAAAAGTGGTCATATATTTGGATGTTTAAAACAAAGTTGTAACATACTTTAATAAAGAAATGAAAGTCTATCAAAGGTAAAACCCGTATGTGATTTATGAATTTCATTACTTTTAGGAAAAATTACAAAGAATAATACAACTTTTGACCCGTTCTTTTTAAATAATACAACCTTTGGATTAAACCTGAATATTACAACCTTAAGGAGGTGTTAATTTTAAACAAGACATGACTGGTGACACGTGTCATTGTTTTATTGGTTTTGTCAATTTAATTAATTAATTATTGTCATTATTGCTTTATTAATATTATTTTATAAGAATGGGCCGAAGGTTGTATTATTCTTTGCAATTTTTCCTTACTTTTATGTATGAAGGTTTGCTTCACCAGGTTGGATTTAAGAGTACTTTAGTCAAAACAGTTAGTGTATCTTTTAAAGTTATGTTGTTGGTACTAATGTACTATGCAAATATTAATTCTGAATGAATAAGACTTACTTTTTTGTTGTTATTTTAACTTGCTTATTATTACTATGAATCTCAATGTACTGTTTTCTTCTCTTTCCACAGCTAGCTAAAATCAATTGCAGTTATGAAATGGTTGATGTGGATACAACAAATGTCAAGTGTGCACGTAATTTTCAAGCAATTAAAAGTGTGAGTTTCATAGTATATACTTTGAATTTGTGAACATTAACATATTCATGAACAAAAGTAACCAGTCAAGATATAAATTACTTAATACTATACCATGAGCTCAATTTTACTCGATACAAGACTTAAGAAGCTTTAAACCACTTTCATACCAGAACATTCGTTATATCTTGTCGTAGAAGTTTCATACTGAATTATTTTAGCTCCCAAAATCATGCATGGTACGTTTGAGATTGTATTGTTATGGGCTAAGTAATCATTTTCATAAAAGTTTAGTTTTATCTAATGAGAACTTTCCTTTGAATGTACTTTCTCATCTATTTTCTTTTACTTGCAACACAACTTTTAGACACGCACTATTGGAAGGTGATTACTGATGGTAAATGAATGATTTATTATCAAAATAATTTAACACCAGGAATAGGGATGGGTAAGGTAACATGTGTGCAAATTATTTTAATTGATTTGTTTGTTCATATTAAATAATCTTGACCTCAAAGTGAGTGACGTGAGGATGTGTTGCAAGTAAATAAGAAGTGGATGTACAATTTACAATGAATTGATTTTGATTTATGCAGAATCTTGACCCCTTGTTTAGTCCTCATGTCTTAAGACCTATTTGTGTATCACATCAAACATGGTGCCAGGTATATATCTCTTATACATGATTATCATGTCTGGATATTTTTTCTATAATTTTGACCCCTCCACTCACCTCTCCACTGAAAAAAAAAAGGAAAAAAAAAAAAAAAACTGATCTCTAACAATTTTGATAGTAGTCTGTATGATTATTAATTTTTTTATGCCTTATTTGCCGATTGATCCTAATGCCTTAAATTATTGTATCTTATTAATCCTTTATATATGATTTTAAGGATGACGTGATAATTTCAACATTGATCAATATCAAAGCTCATACACCACTCATTCACCGTGATGATTAACTTTAGATTTTGATGCAAGACATTTAAAGTCATATCAAACAGCAAAAATCAGTGTTTGTATTTTTGTAGAAGACTATTTTCGGTGCATGTATAAGAGGAACTGATGTGAATATATATAAGCTATAGAGTAGCTAGTGATGATGAAATGTGTTATTGGAAGGATTTCAGGGAAGCTATTGCTATGTAAACCTGAACGCTTCAGTGAATCTTTGAACTGACATGAACACTGATTTAAGTTTTCTTTTCAATATTAATGGTGATTTCTTTATTGTTTTAAAGTAAAAGATTGATTTAATGATATCTGATTTAAATTGGATTTGTCTTTAAGTTGTCTGAATTTGATAATCGTATCTGGCAGTCTGTGCAGGTTTCATTGTTTGTTTAGTTCTGAATGTATAATTGCATATATGTTTGCATTGTTAGTCCCGTTTGGCTCTCAGCATGTGTTTCTATTTTTCTTTTTATTTACAATTTTTATTCCTATTGTTTCAAGGAAGGCTACTGTTAGTATGTGTAATGCCGTAATGGTCAATGCTCAGTAAAATCTAGTAAAAAATCATCTACATTAAGTTGTATGTTTAATACTAGTAGATAGTAATATTGCAACATAACGAAGATCCTATTACCTGTTTAATGTCAAAACACCAATTTGCTAATAACTAGCCATGAGTTGATAATGACCAAGAGCATCTGCCATTTATGTAGGAGAGTATGTACTATCTCTTGGAAAATTGGGCTAATGATATACAAGTTCGAGCAGCTCTTCACATTCAGGAGGTATATGAACTATTGAACTCTTTTTGAAGTGAAAACTACGTACTATTTGTATGTTATTACTGCAAGATGAAATTCGTGTTCAATGTTGAGTTTTAGACTTGAAGAATGGAAGGAATTTATTTGGAATATACTTGTATGTAATAGTGTAATCCATCTTATCTGATTCCATTACTTCTCTTTCTCTACTAAGGCCTAGAATAAAATACTAGTAAGATGAATAAAACTGAAATTTTGAAATCTCAAGTAGGAGCCATAAAAAGCTCATTTGAGTTGTACTTTGCTGAATATTTGGGTAAAACTCAAGCCATTATATTTTAGTAGCTGATTTCTTCCACTGGTTGTATCATGTTGTTTTGATTAACATCATGTACGTTTCTTTCATGAATAGGGTACTATAAGTTCTTGGATCAGATGTAATAGATCTCTATCATACACTTATAATGTTAATAGCACCGTTGGTTACCATCAAAATTTGACACAAGACTCTATCAGTGCACTGATCTACAGGTAATGTATTCCTGTCACTGCTTTTAGGGTGTTTTTATGTTATCATTTATTTTTTGTAGTTGAAGAGTCATCTAGAGTGCTTAATATAAGGCGTAACTCTGACAAAATTTGTGCCTTATTGGTCATTTGTTGAAATTTTGGGGAGAGGGGAAAGAGGAACGTCCATGTATTTAAAAAATTATAATAGAGATGCTTCGGATCATTTTTTTTTAAACAAATAACGAATAAGGCACAAATTCTCTCTCTCTCTCTCTCTTTCTCTCCCTCTCTCTCCCAGCTCTAGTACCATGTTGAAATTATAATAGAGACGAGAGAGAAGATAGAAGAGCTGAAGAGCATTTTGCATTCAATCAGGGCCGTTTATGAGGTTTTGGGGCCTAAGGGCGAAAGAATAAATCGGGCCCTACTTTATTTATTTATTTATTTTTTTTACATTAGAGAAGAATTTTTTTTTTATTACTTTAATTTGAACAAATAATCTTTCTTCAAAAAAAAAAAAACAACATTTTCAATATATAATCTAGTTTTGACTATTGTTTTAAAAAACCTTATAAAATATTAAACTATATACAATGGTAAAATAATACTCCCTCCGTGTATTTTTAAGTGTTACACTTACCAAATTCGGCCATAAGCGTTACACTTTCTATTTTGGCAAAAAGTTACATTAAAATATTATATCTCTCTCCTCTATGGTCCCCACTCAAACCCAATACTACTTTTTTATTATATTTTTCCTCTCACATTCTTTGCTTTTCAATAAACTATTAACCTCACCGTCTTTCTTTTACAATTTCTTAATACTCCAACTACCCCACTTACCTCTTATTTTATTTAAGTTAATTAAATTGCCTAAAACTATGTACCGGTCAAACTGTAACACTTAAAAAAACACGGAGGGAGTATGTACTTCTACAGCTATATATATGGTATGTAAAATAGAATATATGAATGAAACAAAATCATGTGATAATGTTAAGATCGATTCTCTCTTGTAAATGAAATTGATCATTGTTCATAATCTATAGCCATAATAATTATATTTTTATAAAAATAGTTAGATGGAATATAACAAGAATTTAGGCTACAAGTAAAAATTAACAAAGAAATAAAAAGTTCCTTGAAAAAAAAAAAATAGATATTGCCCTCTGACAGTAAAAAAAAAAAAAAAAAAAAAAAAAAAAAAGTGGTTTATATATAGTTGTATGCTTGTATATATGGTAATTTAAGGGGAAAAAAAACACAAACTTAAGCTATTGGAGTTCAAACTTCTGACTAAGGCGTGAACTTTAACCTCACTAAATAACTCTTAACCACCAAGCTACACAAAAACATGTTGACAAATGCATCTCTAAATAAATATAACTGTACTTCTACACTTAAAAACTGAAAACTGGGCCCTTCCCATCCCTGGGCCCTAGGCAGTTGCCCTGGCTGCCCGGGGTCAGATACGGGCCTGCATTTAATCCATTTCATATAGCGATTACGACTAGCCTTAATAGAGTTAGTGTGGGATATATAACTCCTCACTAATTCGTTACCACACTAACTTGATAAATACAAAACTAGTAACTGAAAATACGGATGTATTATTTTCCACTAGTAACCATATTTTTTTTATGCATTACATCCAACTTCATTGTGTGCCAATGCCCATTACATGTTCACCTAAAAATAGAGTTGTAACAAAATTCATATGGTAGCCACTCTTCTCTAAAACTTCTCTTCTCTCTTCTGCAAAGTCCCCCCCACTAGAAGTGAAACCCTAGGAACTTGTCATGATTGTGGCGCCTCTAAGAAAACTGCCAGTGGTAGACCAAATCTTTGGTCATGAAGAGAGAAAGGTTTTAATTAATAGTAATAAAAAAATTTTAAAAATAATTATTAAAAAAAAAACAGAGAAAGATAACCCGGTCATCTTCGAGAACAAAAATGGTTTATGAAAAAAAAAAACCAACATGTGGGAGACACTAGGCACTATTTATTTATTAACTAGTGAGTAGCGCGGGCGTTGCCCCGAGTTGCTACTGTTGTAGACGTGCAATCGATAATTTTTTTTAAGTCTTTTTAAAATTGTAGTTCATGGTTAAACTAAAATTGAGTATTTTTTTAGTTTTTTTTTTTCTTAATTGAACCTTGTTGTTTGCACTTATATAATTTTTTTTACTTATTAATTGCATACTTGATAATTGGCTAAGATGGTGAAATGACTATTGTTGGTTGCTTGGGTGATGTGTTGTTGTTTGAGTGATGATGTGGCATCACAATATATTGAAAAGATGATATGGCGCAACAAAAAAGGGACTACATGGCATAGTATAGATTTATTTTTTTCAATGAACAACTAAAAAAAAACGGTCCCCATATATATTTTTTTTGGGGCAACTATTAGGAGTAATTGGATATTCTTGGTCTTTTATTTTGGTTGTGAATAAATTGAAAGAGAGTAAAACTATTAAATATTTAATGAACAATGCTTTTGGGCTACCATTGGCCACACTCTAAGGCCATCCTCCCGTGAGTCGCCCGAGTTTAATAGTTCTAATGAGGTGGTGTTAAAGCCCAATCTAAGAGTGTATTCGGTGCTAGCTTTTGAGTAGCTTTTAGGTAGCAAACTGTGAGTGTTTGGCAAAGTAATAGTTATGGTAGCTTTTAGTGGTAGATGTAGCTTTTATGAAAAATTAAAAAGATTAGCTCATGAAATTAGAGGTATCTTTTGAGGTAGTTGTTCAAAATTTAAGCTATCTATAGTACTATATATAAAGATAAAGAGTCTTTTCGGTGATAAATTTGTCTTTTCCCAAAATGTCCTTCTCACTTTACAAAATTACATATTGACTAATTAAAAATAAAAAAAGCTTGTTTTAAAAAAAATAAACTAATAAAAAAATAATAAAAAAAAAAAGCTCATATGTCATAACTGCTCACAAAAAATTAAAAATAAAAAAATCTATTCTTTCAAATTAAAAAAAAAAAAAAAAAAACTACCCACAAATCAAAATTATTATCACTAAAAAAACAAACCAAAATTATTAACTTTTCATAAATTTTTTTTCTTTTTTTTTTTTAAAAAAAAGTAACTACCTACAAACCACATTTATCTTTTATTTTATTGAAAAGAACCATGTTAAACTTTTATTAAAATAAGAAAAATTAATACCAAAATAGTTCCCTAAAAAAAACAACGAACCTTAACATCTTATATACTCCCTCCGTTCCCTTTATATAGTCCCTTATGGGCATTTTTCACGGGAATTAATAAACACAAATAAGTATAGTAAAAGTACATTGTAACAGACTATTGACATTGAGTATGCAAAAAAGAATAGAGAGAAAGTAATAAAAGTACATGGAAAAACAAAATTTACATAGGAAATTTAAATTTTCACAAATATTGTTGCAAATTGGAGGGAATTTTGGTAAAAAATAATATTGATGGTTGTTGGAAAAAGCAAATGGGGTGAATATTTTGGGACTAAAATTTGCCCATAAGGGACTATCAAAAGGGGACGGAGGGACCAGGGAGTATAATTTAAGGATGTTTTAACGAGAAGCCTCCAAAACCTCAATATGCTCAACTCTTATGCACTTAGTTTTTTTTTTTTTATTATTATTTTTTTTAAGAAAAAAATAACTACCAATCCCACTACTTTATTTTTATCATTTTTTAAAAAAAAATCAATAACTACCCATCCACTATTTTCTTTTTGTTTTTTTCAAGGGATTACTACTAATTTGTGTTTTTTTTGGTACGTAGTATAACATATGACATGCATTAGCACGAGTATACAGGTCCTTTATCAACAATTCACTATAACACTCAAAATTCCCAACATTTCAATTTTGTTTTTAACACTACTCCCTCCGTCCCTTATTTACATTCTTGCTTTCCTTTTTGGGTATTTCAAAATTATATTCCTACTTTTCTTTTTCAGTAAGTAATTTTTTTTACCAAATATCCCAAATTATCCATAGTTTTTTGTTTTGTAATTAATGCTTTCTCTATTTTCTTACTCTTATTTTCTCATTCTCACTCTTATTAATGCCTTTAGAAAATTTAGAATCCAGGTTCATCGCTTTAGATGGATATGATTGGGCTTTTTTCTTTTCAAAGGATTGATGACATGTGCATCATTAAATATTATTCAATCTTTGTTTTATTCAAAGACATCAATTAATGTCTTGTAATTCTCATTGCACTTTGGTTTATTGCTCCTTTTTTAATTTCAATTTCTTTAATTCTCGTGTAATTTTAGAAATAGGAATGTAAAAAAAGAGACGGAGGGAGTACGTGCTAACATTTCACTTTGTATTACGAGTATTTTTTTTGTACATAGTATGATATATGACATGCATCAGCACGAGTATACAGTTCCTTTATCAACAATTTACTATGTACTCTAAATCCCTAACCCTTTAATTATATGCATTTTTTAAGGGACTACCCTCCAAACAATTTCCACTTCTCTAAACATCAAAAAAAAAAAAAAAAAAAAATGTCCAATACGTTTTTGCGCAACAGGCCTCAGCGAATAACTACATGTAACAAAACAAAGTATGTAACTCCTAGAGCAAGACACTAACCTATATGACTCTAACCGAGTAACACGAGTAACCCCTATAACACCCTTATAACATTGAACGGGTAACACGAGCCAGACACTAACCCATATGACACTAACCGAGTAACACGGGAAACCCCTAGCATTGCGTGGCCACCGACATAAAAGAGTAAGACCCTGTTTTTTGAGCTTCTAAACAAAGCATAGAATATCATATTTCAGGTGTTAACATAGCAGAACAAGTGTCAGCACATTATTAATACTTCCACCCAACAGAGCTAATTAAGGTTCAACAACGCCGACTAGTCCAAAACCGACCATTACAGCTCATCTAAATTACAACATTAAAATCAACTTTCTATATTTAAAATATGTTTTTTCTTATACATCCTGACGAGTACACTCTAGTTTATTTATGAAAAAAGGAAAAAAAATCATCTATCTAATCTATATACGTACTATTACTACGTAGATATATATTCTATGGTCTTGAATATTATATATATCCCTACCTTATAATAAGTGGGAGATTGCGCTTATGAATAGTGCACGGACCAATATGCCCTTCAAAATGTTTGTTTACGTTTTTACTTACATAAATAATTTCTTACATTTATGTCCTTCCTCATGTACAGATATAATGATTGTTGAGTTTTCTCTCTCCTTACATTTATGCACTTTTATATTATTTATTTATGTTACAGGTAAATATATTATAGGTAAATTTAAAGTTCACCTTTCATGATCGAAATTGATAAGATGGCTCCATTAGATAGATGAATTTGAAAGATCTTTCTACTAAATTAATTAAATTAAATGGAAAATGAAATGAAATGAAATAATAAAATATAAAATGTTTGATATTTAATGGAGATTATAGTTTAATTGCAAGACAACTATATTAACCGGACATGCTAAAGGTTGTTTCTTTGTGAAGGTCAAAATTAACGACTTACACATAATTGTGTTTAATAAATGACATTGAGACCAATGGAATGAATCTGATGATTGCGCCGAATTAAAGTGGATGTATTAGGAAGAAAGGAAACCAAACTGACTACGGTGAAAAGGGAAAAATAGCAAGAAGGAAGTCAAGGGAATTATAAGTGTGTAAAGGCTATAATTGGGGCTGCATTATGCTTTTTCTACTTCATAACCAACGTGTTTGGAAGAAAGTTGCCAATGCAAGCTGATTTTCTATGATCCCTTGAATGTTAATGTTTTTGCGAGTTGGGTGTAACTGTTTCTCTTTTTTAGTTTCATATACTTAATCCCATATAATTTATATGGAGTAATTAATAGGTTGGATGAGGGTATACACTTGCAAATAGTAAAGGAAAATTTGTCAAAAATAAGCCAACCTTTGTCAAGTTAGCTCAAAATAAGTCAACCTTTTGATTAACTAAAAATAAGTCGAACTTTATAGAGTATCTTCTCAAAATAAGTCATGACCTGTTGAATTTTAGGATAACCGGTTGTTTTGGTAATTTATACCACGTGTGATTATAGGGTTGGTCTTTTTAAAAAAAACAAATTAAGTTTTTTTGGATGAGTTGTTATTATAAAAAAAAATCCCATACCCACTGCCAGCCCCCATCATCACCAACTTCCCTTCCACCGGCCGTTGAGACAACCCCATCCTCCGGGACCGGCCGTCGACCTCACCCCAACACTCACCCCTCTCCCTCCTCTTTCGCTCCCTAGTTCGCTAGCAATTTACCGGAAGGAAGTGTGACATCCTAAAACATTGCTTGTGCGGCTGCGATGAACCAATGTATGTTTGATTGGAGGATGCATGCCCTAATCAATCTTGCGACGAGAACGAAGCAAAATTGGGGCTTTTCAATGTCGTACTACTGCCAATCACGTTTTCAATTGAAGATGCGAAATTGGTGCAATTGGGGTCGCAACCAAAGTGGTGGCTAGAGTTGTAAATTGGTGGGTGAGGCTGGTTGTTGTTATTTGTGTTATTGAGGTGGCGATGGTGGTGTAGGTGGTGTTATCCGTGGGAAGCAGGAAAGAGGAAAGGGAGGGATAAGGGTGTAATGGGTGGGAAAACGGAAGGGTGTGGGGTCATTGGCGCCAAAGGAAGGAGTGGTCCTGACCGGCGGCCGAGGGATGGAGTGGCCTCCGATCGGCGACTGGTGGAAGGGGAGATGGTGGGGATGGGGATTTTTTTTTTTAGTTTTTTTAATTTGTTTATTTAATGTAATTATATTTAACATTTAATTAATTATTTTTAATTAAAAAAATGACTTGATTAGTAGGTTGTAGGTCATCAGACTTATTAAAAGAAAACACCACTAAAAAGTCGACTTATTTTGAGTTAATTAAAAATTTGACTTATTTTGAGCTAAGGTTGGCTTATATTTGACAAATTTTCCAATAGTAAATGCTCTGGAAAACTTTTTCATTATTATGTGCATATGCAATGTTAAATCACTTCTGTTAATATATAATGTGTGCTCTATGATATTTGAGTTATATTTAATCTATTCCTAATTACGGTTGTAGATGTTTTAACAATATTGCACTAATGTTGAATAATTGCATAAATGTTTCCCGAGGAAAAGTTATAAACAACTAGAAAAGTTGTAAAGGAAAAAATGAAAAGTTTAAAAACAACCCAATTTACAAGTTCCATTAATTTATCAACTAATTTCCCAAAAAAACCCAATGTCGTGAAGAGTTTAAACACAATCCAATATAAATATCAAGAAAGGGTAAGCCACTCTACGCGCATCGCGCGCGTTGGCTACCCTAGTATAACTAAACAATCAATAATATTTTTTAAGGTTAATTAAGGTACGCGAAGTGGAGTAGATGTGTTATTGACTATTTCTTTTTTTCGTTCTTCACTTTAAAGTCTATGTAACTATGTAAATATTGATTTTCGAAAAAAAATCCTACAATAACAATGTTACGAGTAAAATAACAAATTTCCTACATTGTACACGCGTAGCGTGTGTCTCGTAGCTTGTAGTTTTAAAAATAAAATATAGATTTTTTATGTAACCAGGTAGTCAGTCGCTACTTTACCGAACACTCATGCCTAAATTATATATCGTCACAGCTAATAACTTGTTTTTAGCTAAATGCTAACTACACAACTAACAACTACCTTTATATCTAACATTTATCGACCCTGTAAGTAAGAAATAGAAGAAGGTGTATAACCCTCAATTTTCATTTCAAAAAACATTAATTTTAAATAAAATATAGTTTAACTTATTGTGGTGATTAGTGAATCAAAATTTGATGCTATTTCTAACGCTATTGTTGAATAGTTGATATAGGAGCTTATGCATTTTTGATTCATTGGATGCAAGTTGTTATTTTTGGCGGGAAAGTTTGTTACTAGCTTTGCTTTTGTCGTTTTCTCAGTTTGTTAGCAAAAGATGCCTTGTGTCTGAGTTTGTTACAAGCTAGCTGTTATAAATGAATTAGTGGTTGTAATAATTTCAGCATAATGATAATTACAATCTCTTCTCTCTATCTCTTCCCTCTCTAATCTTCTCTCTCTCTCTCTCTCTCTCTCTAATCTTCTTCTTCCTCACGTTTCCCTTCTCCAATTTCCTCTGTTTTCTGGTAATTCCATCAAACACCAAAACCTCCCTTATTAGTGGTATCAGAGCCACCGCTGTTCCCTCTGCACAGTCTGGCACCCTCACTTACTACTCGAGTAACAAAAATGGAAGCTCAACTGCAGGCTTTGGAGAAGCGCCTCGAAGCTCAGTCCCTTGCTTCGAACCAGACTCTTGATTCTAATCGCAAATTTGAGGATTTGTTGCATATGATGCAAGCAATGAAGGATCACATGACTGATTCCAGATCACCTAGATCGGAGGATCGGTTCAATCAGCCTAAACTTGGGTATATTCCTAAACTCGATTTTCCTAAATTTGATGGTAGTAACCCGAGATTGTGGATTAAGAAATGTTGCAAGTATTTTACTCTTTGTAAAATTCCTAATGATCAAAAGGTTGATTTGGCTTCCCTTAATATGATTGATAAAGCTGAAAATTGGGTGTCTAGCTATTTGTCTACTCGTACTGTAGTGGATTGGAATGATTTTGTGCTTGATGTTAATGCGAGGTTTAAGGATGAGGTTGGTGTTAATGTGGTTGAGGATTTTAATAAACTTCAACAAACTAGTAGTATTGAGGTTTACATTGATGAATTTGAGAATCTCAAGGCTATTATGCTGCAGAACTCTCTTGCCTTACCTGAAAAATACTTGTTAGAGTGTTTTATTGGTGGGCTTAAGCCTGGTATTAGACCATTTGTGCGTGCGTTTAAGCCTCAGACTGTGATGGCTGCAGTTGAATATGCTCGTTTGCAGGATGAATCAATTGCTGCAAACTCACCTAAACCTACTAAATCTTTTACACCCAGGCCTTCCCAAACCAATTTCTCTCCAAATTTTTCTAAACCAGCTTTATTACCAACACCACCAGTCCCTCATTTGCCCCTTCATGCTTCAAACACTAAACCACCCTTTTCTAAACTGAGGGCTGAGAAAATTGCAAAAGGACTATGATACTATGTCCCTGCTGCTGTGAGGGCTGAGAAAATTGCAAAAGGACTATGATACTATTGTGATGCCCCATATGATAGAAATCATGTCTGCAAATTCAAGGAGCCTCAGCTGTTTACGATTGAGATCCCTGGGTTGGATGAACCTGATGCTGCTGTAGTTCAGTTGGAGGATATGGAAGATGAATGTACTTTGGACCCTTCAATTTCTTTCTTTGCTTTATCTGGCAGTCAGAATTTCAATACTATGAGAGTGACAGCTTTGGTGAAGGGTTTGGTTTTGCATACTTTAATAGATTCAAGAAGTACTCATAACTTCTTGGATTTGCATCTTGCTGCTAAGTTGGGGTGTGATACTCAGCAGATTACAGGTCAGTCCATTCTAGTGGCTGATGGGAATCACCTTCTTTGTCAGTCTATTTGCAGAAACTTTACATGGCAACTAGGTGGCCATGACTTTCATACTGATGTGATGCTGATTCCTCTGGGAAGTTGTGATATGGTGTTAGGTGTTCAATGGCTTAGTGCCTTGGGATTTTAAGCATTTAACTATGAAATTTTGCTCTAGGGGCAAAGATATTGAGCTAAAAGGTGTTCCACTTCAGAAGCTTAAGGTTATTGAGGGAACCCCACCTGTCAAAAGTTTATCTAATGCAGCTCATATTTGCTCATATTTGCTTACTGCAAGTGAATGATCTGCAGTCTGCTGCTGTTCCTACTTGTTTCCTGCAGGTTTCTGAGGATATGGCAGAACCTGATGCTTTACTGGCATTAAAAGCCAGATTTGCTTGTGTTTTTGAGGAGCCAACTGAGCTGCCTCCCAGTAGGGGTATTTTTTATCATAGAATTCCCTTAGAACCTGGGAGTAGTGCTGTGAATATCAGGCCATATAGATATCCCTTAAAACAGAAGGATGTCATTGAGCAGTTAGTTCATGAAATGCTTGATAGAGGTATTATTCAGTCCAGCTCTAGCCCTTTTGCTTCACTAGTAGTTTTGGTTGGAAAGAAAGATGGTTCTTGGAGGCTGTGTGTAATTGCTGAACAACAGGACAATTTAAAACAAATTCCCTATTCCTGTTTTGGAAGAGTTGGTGGATGAATTGGCTGGTGCTATAGTGTTTAGTATAATAGATCTCTGTTATCATCAGTTGAGTGTTCACCCTAATGATGTCTTTAAAACTGCATTTAAAACTCATGAGGGGCATTATGAATTCTTGGTGATGCCTTTTGGCTTGACTAATGCCCCTTCATCTTTTAAAAGTTGGATGAATTTTGTCTTCAAGCCACTTCTGAGAAAGTGTGTTTTGGTTTTTTTTTTATGATATTCTTATTACAGCAAGTCTTTGGAGGATCATTGGTCTCACCTTGCTAGTGTTTTTGAGTTAATGAGGTTGCATTCTTTGTATGCCAAGTTCCTGGCGTGTCCCTTCTAATGTGAAAGACTTGAGGAGTTTTCTTGGTCTTGCTGGCTATTATAGAGGATTTGTTAGAGGTTATGCCATCATTAGCAAGCCTTTGACTGAATTATTGAAGAAAGGTGCTTTTGAATGGTCTGATGTGGCTCAGTATGCTTTTGAGCAATTGAAAGCTGCCCTTTGCAGTGCTCCTGTTCTTGCTTTACCTAATTTTACTAAACCTTTTGTGGTTGAAACGGATGCTTCAAAGGGTGGTATTGGAGCTGTTTTGATGCAGGACAACCACCCTATTGATTTCATTAGTAGAGCTCTAGGTTCTAAATGGCAGAAATTGTCAGTTTATGAAAAGGAACTGCTTGCAATAGTCTTTGCTGTTCAAAAATGGGAGCAGTACCTGTTGGGTGCTCATTTTATTATCAAGACGAATCAGAAAAGTTTAAAATGGCTCTTACAACAGAAAATTTCCACCCCTTTCCAGCAATTTTGGCTCTCCAAGCTCTTGGGATTGCAGGATGCAGAGCTCTTGTTCATGGTTGTTTCTGTTGTGGATTCAAATTTAATTCAAGGTATCCAGGCTAGCTATGCCTTGGATATTAATACACAGGCTCTTTTAACCAAGTTACAGCAAGGACAGTCTGTGCTTCACTTTACCTTAAAGGATGGCTTATTAAGAAGAAAGGGTAGATTGGTTATTGGTCTAGATGATAACCTTAAGAAGAAGCTTATGCAATGGCATCATTCCTCTTTGGAAGCTCCGGTGGAGAGCAAACTTTGAAAAGAATGCAACATTTTTTTATTGGAGGGGCATGACAAAGGTTGTTAGCCAATTTGTCAGAAAATGCATTGTTTACCAAGCTTCTAAGTATGATACTACTGCCAAACCTTGTTCTCTGCAGCCCTTGCCAATCCCTGAACAAGTCTGGACTGATATATCCATGGATTTTATTTCTGGTTTGCCTTTATCTATGAACAAGAATGTCATTTTTGTTGTGGTGGACAGATTGAGTAAGTATGCTCATTTCATTCCCCTTAAGCATCCTTTCACTGCTTATTTGGACTATGTTTTCAAGTTACATGGTTGGCCTAGGAGTATTGTCACTGACAGGGATGCTATTTTCTTAAGCCAATTCTGGAAGGGTCTTTTTTCTTTGCATGGCACAGAATTTTTGTTGTCTTCTGCATACCATACCATCCAGAGACTGATGGCCAAACTGAGGTGGTGAACAGGTGCCTAGAGTCTTATTTGAGGTGTATGACTAGTGATTGTCCTAAAGATTGGTGCAAGTACCTTCCCATGGCTGAGTGGTGGTACAATACTCATCCATTCTGCTGCTCAGATGACACCTTATGAGATTGTTTATAATCAACCTCCTCCATTGCATTTACCTTACTTTCCTGGTGAATCTCATAATGCTGTTGTGGACAGATGTATGCAAAAAAGGGAGGACATGATTCAGGTTGTTAAGGTTAATCTCCTTAAAGCTCAGCACAGAATGAAGACTCAGGCTGATAAAAATAGATCTGAGAGAGTGTTTGCTGTTAATGATTGGGTTTGGTTGAAGCTCCAGCAATATAAACAGCAATCTGTGCAGTACAGAAGCAACAAGTTGGCTGCTAAGTACTTTGGACCTTTTAAGGTCATTGCTGCTGTAGGAAAGGTGGCTTATAGACTCCAGTTGCCTAGTTCAGCTAAATTACATGATGTTTTTCATGTATCTCAGCTCAAACCATTTAGAGGTGACCTGCCTCAGGTGGCTCAGATTCCTTCTGAGATTGAGCATGTCAGTACTCCAACTGTCTTGCCTGTTGCCATACTTCAGCGTCGTGTATTGGATATTTCTGGTGTTCCTGTGCAACAGTACTTAGTTCAGTGGCAAAATGCTCCTATTCATGATGCTACTTGGATGTCCAAGGATGATTTTGATGCTCAATTTCCTGGTTTTTCTTCTACCTGACTTGAGGACAAGTCTCTTAAAGGGGGAGGGTATGATATAGGAGCTTATGCATTTTTGATTCATTGTATGCAAGTTGTTATTTTTGGCGGGAAAGTTTGTTACTAGTTTTGCTTTTGTCGTTTTCTCAGTTTGTTAGCAAAAGATGCCTTGTGTCTGAGTTTGTTACAAGCTAGCTGTTATAAATGAATTAGTGGTTGTAATAATTTCAGCATAATGATAATTACAATCTCTTCTCTCTATCTCTTCGCTCTCTAATCTTCTCTCTCTCTCTCTCTCTCTCCCTCTCTCTCTCTCTCTCTCTCTCTCTCTTTCTCTAATCTTCTTCTTCCTCATGTTTCCCTTCTCCAATTTCCTCTGTTTTCTGGTAATTCCATCAAACACCAAAACCTCCCTTATCAATAGTTTTATATTAATGTTAGGAACTATATACCTTAGGCTAATTTTATCTTCATTGAGGTAGATTTAGTTTAGAAGTGGAAATTACTGGTGTTGATGGAGGATTTAGTTATGTAATGGAAATTACTAATTTATATTGGTGGTTATTTCTTCAGTTAATCTCTATTAAAAGTTGGTGTCTAAATTTTGAAATACCAACAATCTCTATATGACTTTTTTTTTCATCTAATTTTTAGAATGTATTTTTTTAATGTATACGCTTGCCAAAATTGAAAAAATAAATGCTTAAAATTATCGCATGCATATGGGGCTTGCTAGTATGTGTTGGGTGTAAGGAGTTGTATATGGAGTGTTGTTTGTGGAATTCAAAGTTCAATTCTGTTATTTCAAGAAGCATGTTCGTTCGAAGGCATAAGGTTTTAGTTTCAAATCACAACATCAAGCTAGAGACATTAAGTGTAACTAGTTTGTTGTATTCTATTCCATATTTGATAGTGATAAATATATAATAAAGTCTTATTAACAACAGTTTCATATTTATAGGTAGAATTTGAATATTAATATGGAAAAGTTGTTGGAGTTTTTAGATATTTCCCATACTTAAACTCCAAGTCCAGATACATTTGCTTCAAAAGATCAATCACAAAATTTGCCTTAATTGAGTGACATTAATCACCAATATTTCTTTGTGCCATATTACACTAATACTTTCTTATTTATCCCAGCCGTCTGCATCTTGATTGAAAAGCTAATTTGAATTCTCTTGATTGATTATTGGTGATGACTTGATTTTAGAGAATTAAAATTCTCCTTTGACTAATCATGTGTCCAAGTACGTTATGCACATCATAGCATCAATACTATATATAAACCAAGCCTTTGCATTTCATGGGAGGACGAAAAAGAGAGACTTTTCTCTTTACTCCAAAAATGTTACACAAAATAGTTTCTGGTTTTGGGCATTGATCATGGTGTTCTCAATCTAGCTCTTCGTGGTACACCGAAGAGTTAGAGTCGTGTAACCCTGGAGGTCGATTGCTATGAGTTCGTGTGTACAAGTACGGGGCAAATTCGACTTTAGGGCAGTGATGCTATGTCATGCCACGACATTAAATCAGATAAGTTTGTTCTATTATTAATTGCTATTAGTCATAATTCCTACAAAAGTATATTGCCGACATTTGTAATATTGAGATGTTTGTCATTTGTCGATCACTAGACAGTAGACATATTTAGCATCAAAAGTTTGGCTTTTGTACACTGCTAAACTGTTTAGATGAGTCAAAAGAAACCCATATTCAATATTCCACCTCTATCATCATCATTTTGACATTAGTACGTATAAAATCTTAACCTATGAATTATTCAATTTCAAATTTTCTGCATTATTTGCTGCTAATTATACGAAAACAATCTACTTCTTTAATATCTTGTCTGAATGTTATATTTAATGGCAGTGGTGACCAAGACATAATTTCATCATATGTTAGAACATTGGAATGGATAAACATGTTAAATGTCTCAATTTCTGATGATTGGAGGCCATGGTTTGTCCATGGTCAAGTTGCCGGGTAAGTAACTAATTAACTACATGAAATCAACCACATACTGCATCTGTAAGAAAACTTTCCTAGTCTCTCAGCTTTGGAATTGTATGTGCAGGTATACTACGAAGTTCTCAAATGGCATATATCATGTAACATATGCTACCGTGAAGGTACGAATGTGACACTCTTTTTAAACACATAGTTTGAAAGAGTAATATAGTTATGTATACGTTGTTAACTTGCAGGGAGCAGGACATACCGCTCCAGAGTACAAGCCTTCTGAATGCTTCACCATGATCTTGAAATGGCTTTCAATGCTTGCTCTCTAGTATCATAGTACTAGAGACCGAGTACAACTAGGTGCATAGCTGCTATGTGTTCGGGAATCGGGATCATAGAGGAGGCTAATTGGTAAATTTACTTAATTTTTGTGAATTTTTTTATTGCTACAGTGGTATTTTTAATGTACTATACTTAGAGTGGTTTTTTTAATGTACTATTATACATGTATTATATTTTACTAGAGTATAAGTTGTTTTAGTATTACTATTTATAGCCATTATAGATAACAATAGTACAATATTTGTACCACTAGAAGAAAAAAATCACCGCTCTTTTGTCTTATACCTGCTATTTACTTACCATGTAAATACCAACTTTGCGCCAATACTTAACCCTAGAGACTCATAGGACTTGTATTATGCGTCAGGGTTTGTATAATTTTTATATAGTACAAAGAATGTCGATAGTCACATATTTCTGGAAAATTTGTCAACTAGGGTTCTAAACTAACGGGGTAGTGGCCTAGTGGGGTTATAATGCCGAGGAGTATTTAAAATAAAGATAGGAGTAAAAATGGATTTAGGAAAATTATCCGCTAAAAAAAGTCTCTTATTCGTCCAGGCATAGACGTGTTTTAGTTCACTCGTCCATACATGGGCGTGTCAGCATGAGACACGAGCTCATCTAAAAGTGGTCATAACTTGAGATTCAGAGCCTTTATTTTTTTAGGCGTGTGATATATCGTTGAAAAGATCTTGAAGTCTATTTTTCAATGCAATTTGAATCACTCCAATATTATTTGTAGATCGAAAGTTATGATTAAAATAATGGACGGGACTCATATTCGTCAAGTCTATCATCAACGTCTTTGCTTCTTTCTATCCTTATTTCCTCTCGAAGATATGATTTGAGATCCTTATACTCAAGATATCTTGATACTCCATGATTTTTATATTCAAGATTAGCCGACCATAAACCATTTGCATCTAAATCACCTAAAATTCATTAAAACACACAAACAGAGAGTAGTAGAGCACTACAAGAAAATGCATATATGCTTGTGAGATAATAGAGAAAATCGTATCATTTTACAATCGCCATGCTAATCCCATATAAAATAAAAAAAATATAATAATACATATCCACCTTTTTTGCACATTTATAAAATTATGAGAAATCGTATCATTTACAATCACGACTAAAACCCAAAAATTGATACGAAAAGCCTTTTCTAGACTAGATATACAACTATTGTTTAACAAAGAATTCATAAAATATGTGATAGCTTATTGCTAAAACATTTAACATTAGAGCTTGAGGTTGCATATTCGAATCTTATAAAGATCGATCGTATGTATGATTTTTTTTAAAAAAAAGAAAATGATTCAACATTTATAGCGATTATAATCGTTACAATAATCACTACAATAGGATATAGTTTTTCGTATCGATTATTAGGGCAGCACCAGCGATATTGAAAACCATTACTAAAAGCTATAGTAACGATGAATATTGTATCGAATGGCCATTCATTGGGAAGACTTTTTGTAGCAATTACAATCGATACCAAAGGTTAGAATAATCGCTACGAAAATGTAATTTTATTGTAGTGGAGCATAACCTAAGCAAATAATGTAAAAATCCACATTAAATAATGGTTAACAATGCATGTATAAAAAGTTTGTTTTAGATAGCCACAAGGGCAGGGTGATGAGAATCGATCCCAAGTTCTCTTGGTATCGTGAGGGAGCTCTAACCACTTGAGTTATTCCTCACTCTCAAATAAGTATATATAAATAAATGTTCTTGCACTTGTGAGAAGTGAGTGTGGGTGAAAAGCCATACCACCGTGGAAGTGCATGCTAGCAAAATGTAGAAGGTAGCAAAGATTGTGTGTGGGTGAGAAGCTGTGGAAGTGGATGCTAGCAAAATGTAGAAGGCTAGTAAAGATTGTGTGTGGGAGTGTGTGTGGGTGAGAAGCCACACCACCATGGTAGTGAGACTAGAAAATTGTAGTTTGCTAGCAAGAAGAAGAGAGTGTGTGAGACGGCACACACCGTGAGGAAGTGGAGCTAGTAGGATACTAGGATGTAGTAGCTAGCAATTGAGAGTAGAAGCAGTGAGTGCATCTCAATGTGAATGAGAGGACAATAGTTGTAGTAGCGAAGGAGGAACAGACGAGGGGCAAACACAATATTAGTGTGAGAGGGTATTATAGGATTAGTAGTACTACTGTTAAGGGTACTTAGTGTAGACTATCTTATATATACATTATATCTCATATTGTAATTGTAGTAGTGGTTATTGTACTCTTGAAATTATTGCTAGTAAAGTTGTTTTCGTTTGTGGAGATTTGGACCGTGATTTTTCTTCTTATTGAGGAAGGGTTTTCAATGTAAAAATCTAGTGTGTTGTTTTCTTGTTGTTCAGTATTTTATTATTATTCCCGATATTGTATTTATTTAATGTTTCATCCCCAACAAAGTGACAAGCTGAGTAGTTTAGCTTCTTATTATTAGGTGCTCCTTCTATAAAAGGATAACCAATTACAAATTGTAATCACCAACAAAGAAAATTGCATTCATCTCAAAAAAAAAAAAAAAAAAAAAAAAAAAAAAAAAAAAAAAAAAACACACTAATTATTACTACATTTTTTGCTTTATTTTGAGTTTGCTATTACCAACAAGCGATATGTCATACCAATCAGCTCTAGCTCGGTAAGAACTTTATTATTATGTTGGAAATAAATTTTAATTTGAAGATTCAATTTTACAAAATAATCTAACTATTATTTTATATATCATGAAGGCCCTGTTCTCTTACGTTGAAATTCAATTCAATTCAGTTCAGCTAAATTCAGTTCAGTTCAACTCCTAATTTCCTTCTCTTATAAAATATTCATTTCAATTCAATTCAGTTCAGCTCAGTTTAGTCCAGCTGAGTTCAGTCAATGAGAACAGACCCAAATTCTTATAGTCAGAGGAAGAAGTGGAGGAAGATGGAGAGAAAATAAAGAGGAAGAAGAAGATGTTAGAGGACCAACTTAACCAAAAGCTTAAGCTGATGGTTGAGGCTCAAGATTATGTTATATACTCTATCACTCCCCCTCACATGAAAGGCCCTTTGGGCTTGAAATGTGGATACAGCACAGGCCCTTTCATACCCGGCGCGAATTAATTCCACTTTGAAGGAGGGGTGGATGAGTTCGAACCGGTGACCTCTATGTCACGTTGGCTTCGATACCAAAAAATTAACCTGCTCTGATACCATGTTAGAGGACCAACTCAACCGCTTAAGCTGATGGTTAAGGCCTAGGATTATGTTATATACTCTATCAGAAGAAGGGCCTAATAGACAAGATCAAGGAAAAGATACTAGGTCACAAAGATGAAGCCACTGCCATTTCAGTAAGTAACACCGATAACTATCATAATCCTGCAATTTTAACTGTAACTTCAGAGGCAACACATATGAAGGAAAAGAAGGGTTATCTTGAAATGATCAAAGAGAAGTTGCCGGGGCATCACACGGATGATGCATGGCAGTTGCACCTGCACTAGCTCCTGGCCTCCTACTGCTCCTCATCCTGCAGTTGTGGCTCATTGTGGGTCTGATGAGCAATGTGGGGGGGTCACATGAAGCCCAAGAGAAGAAAGGGTTCTTAGACAAGATCAAAGATAAGCTTCCCGGTGGACACAAGGGTAGCGAAGAAAGACCATTAATTGATCATCCTCTTGGTACTTTGCTGGTATTATTGTTAAGTCTTAGTGTCTAATTAGTGTTAAAGCCTTTGTATTATGCAATTTCACTATCTTCCAAGCTTTGTGCAATTTATTTTCACTTTGTGTTTCATTGTTTCATACCGTTGGCTCTTTCTATTTAATTCCAGCTTTAGCTATTTTATCTTCTGTTTTCACACTAGCTATATTCTCTCGAGTGTTTTTATGCTTTGAATTTTGGCTTTGCTTATTTCTATTCCCAAAGCTGTTTAAAAGACTTGCAACAACCCTCAAATCTAACTTTAACTAACTTCAAGTAACCGTGTTGCATCTTTGTGACAACTAAAACATGGGCGGACACTTACACACTTCTTGTTGGAGCAGTCTATATAACTATTATAAAAATGGCTGATTTTGACACTAAGGCACTGTCTGCCAACTAAAGCTGTCAAAAACTGACCTGAACCGACAATGATCTGAATCTGACTTGTACCCAAGCAATGGGGTGAATAGTGATCGGTAACCCGACCTGAACCGACCTGAAGTTAATCGACAATCTATTTGATCCAAAACTTTATGACCTGAACCCGAACCTGCACCCAACCTGATAATAACCGTCAACTGATTAATCTGACCCAATAACAATCCAAACCCGAACTAGTACCCGACTAAATTAGAACTTGATAACGATTATAACCTGAAGGTTTAATAAAATTTTATATACCTTTTGTTCAGGTTATATATATTAGTACAAATTTTTTTAGCTTATATACCTTTTGTTCTCTATTACTTCGTGTATAGATTTAATAAAATCTTGATAATGCTTGATCAAATTATGAAAGGCGTAATTATATAGGTTCAACTTGACCACATCAATAATTTATTCGAATTGAATTGAACTTGAACCAAAACAAAGAATGATCTAACTTTAAGATAATCTGACCGAACCTTAACTCGAACCCGAATGTACCATCTATTAATCCTCCCAAAACTGACTCAACACAACACGAACCTGAAATTGAACCTGGTCTGAATTTGACTTGAATCGAACCCGACCTACACCCGAAAGGCTAAAAGACCCGGAATAATCTGAACCAAAACCGACCCGACCCGAACCTGGACCTGATCTGAGGCTATATTGATCCGACATAACCTAATCCTGATTTGACCTGATACCTAATATGACCTGACCCGTACCCGACTTGAATACCCGAATTGACAGCTCTACTGCCAACCATACAAATATGGACTGCATGAGCTGTTGTTTAAATTTTTTTTTTAATTTTTTTTTTCTATTGGGAGGGGTAATAGCAATGGAAGAGCCAAGGAGGGGGGCTGGTGGAGGCCCGGCCCCCGTGGCCCAACTCTCAATCCATTCATCTTGAAGGCTAGCCCCTATAAGTTTTAGAATATAATGATTATTTAAGGGAAATTCTACATGGTGGCCTCAAGGATTCAGTTTTTCTATGTGGAAGACGAAGTTTTTTCCAACTCTCTTAAGTGGCCCCAAGTTTTTGAAGAATTATGCATAGTGTCCTTTTTTTTAGGTTTTGAAGAATTATGGTTAACCAAATTAAAAAAGTTAGCCAAAAAAATCAAAAATGGGGCACTATGCATAATTCTTCAAAACCTTGGGGCCACTTAAGAGAGTTGGAAAAAACTTCGTTTTCCACGTAAAAAAACTGAATCCTTGAGGCCACCATGTAGAATTTCCCATTATTTTTTGTGTAAATCTAGCATTCTAGTTTATTGTAGCTTAGTGGTTGAGCGCTCAATTTCAATTCAAGCATATAGCTTTCAGGTCAAGTTTTGATTCTCGTGGGTGTTATATGCATACTACTTTTAATTTTGTTTTTCTTTTTGGGAAATTCTCGATGGTACTCTTGAATTTTTTATTTTTCTCAATGGTAAACATCAAAGAATTAAATTATCTTTGGTAATTAACAATTTGTGTTATTAATTCAATGGTAATATTAATGAGATTAATTTATATTTATAAGTCTAACCATGGTTAACTAAAGGAAAAATGACTAATATGCCCTTAAAAATCATATTTTTCTTTAATTTTTAACAATTAAATTATTTTTTTTTTTAAATTAAGAAAAACCACAACCACACTTTCCCCCAGCCACCACCGCCAGCCTCGATCCCCATCCCCCGGCACTGGCCACGCCTATACCCTATGGCGCCAGCCCCGCAACCACAGGCCCCCCTCCCTACCCCCACGGAAAACCATCCCAATGTAGGAGTTTATAGGTACTATGCAGCGGAAATAAACATGAATCATATTCATACAGTACCTAATCCAAGGATCTTTGCATAACACATAAAGAACACATAATTGTACCTTTGAAACGTGATTCCACGTGCGATCGAGCAAGAACGATGGGAGATAAAGAACCCCAAGCGTGATTCCTCTACTTGGTCCACGGGCACAAGTTAAACTTCCACTAATGCTAGTTAGTCGTGACTGAACGCTTCAATCAACCTTCAACGGAGAAGAGAGACACGAGCTAACCATGAACCACCACGACGAACACCACGAGCCACCATGAGGGGCACCGCACGTACGGACATGAAGGGGAGTGACAGGCTAAAGTCGTATCACCTAATCAAAAGTATTACCTAAATCCTCTAACTAAAGTAGATAGGGAAGTAGGGTCGAATCCACAGGAAAACTGGTCTTTCTACTCCTAATTAATTAAAATAGTCTAAATTATCAAGGTAACCAATTTGTTGTTATAATATGAAACTATGCTACGAAGATTAAGTTTAGAGATAAAGTCAAATATAAGAAGGCCTAGGGTCATAGGTTCACCAATAATTAATATTCCGGGATAAAACATAACAATCAATCAATCAACATTGCACAAATAACATGATTAACAGGCTCTCGCAATTTACTAACCAACATAGATCTAATAGGCTCTCGCAATTTACTAGATCTAAGTTCCTATTGAAAATAGCCTTTAATATCAAATTAACATCTGCTCGATTCATCAATTCGATATTGCTAAACATTCACAATCAAATTACATCTGCTCGATTCATAACCCAATTGCAAAGAATTAAAATAATTCAATAAGAAATTATCATGCAATATCAATAATCAACAATAACAAATTATCCCTTCATATTAATTATGGATCCCCATAAACCCTAGAATTAAACTACTCGCACATAATAAAATATAAACTAAGCAAAGCAATTAAAGAAGACATGATAGAAGAAATAAAATAAATAACTGAGATTAAACCAAGAGTTGTAGAGAGAGAAACAAGAGAGAAAATAATACTAAGAGTTTAATTAAGAGGAGAGAGAGAAAGAGAAAAGAAAACTAAATTAAAAACTAAAACTAAAACTAAAACTAAAACTAAACTAAAACTAAGAAAACCTACTTCCAACCTACGTACTACTACTACACTTAAATAGGAAAAGAAAAAGAAGTTTGACAACAAGTCAACTTCTAATCCTACATAAACTCCTCAAACAAAACAAAACCCCACTTAATAAAAACTAAGTCCACCAACTTTAATTTCCTAGCCCAAAACAAAGTCTCAAACTAAGATATCAGCAGCCCAAAAACATCAATCTACCGCCCAATACTATGATCCATTCAATCGGGCCCGCCAGCTTCACGCCCCATATCTCATGTAAGCTTGTATTTGTATGCTTGGGCTGATTAATTCTTTGGCCCAATGTCTTTCCTTGGTTGGTCCGCAATACTTGATTGATTAGCTTCTAAAAACTCAGACCTTCTTACTACTCGAGCCCTTAATCGCCAAACTAAGTTAATTTAGTTCGGCCTTGAGCTTCATATATATGGTCATAAAATACAATCAAACTCCAATATCTTTGTAGTGGCTCAATATGCTCGGGAATTGTCATAAATCTACAAATTCCTACAAAATAATACCAACTCTACAAAAACACTAGAAAACGTATATTAGTAATAAAAATAGCTCCGCAGAGCTCAAATAAGCACAAATATGACCGTGGAACGGGGAGTAAATATATATATAAAATAGACTTATCAAACTCCCCCAAGCCAAACCTTTGCTTGTCCCTAAGCAAAGCAATGAATAAATAAATCAATACTTCACCCCAAATACAATTAAAATCAATAAATATAATTCAAGGTAAATCCGATAAATATGTACCAAAGTCAACCAATCAAATCCATCCAACTACCAATCTTCCCTAACAATTGTCAAATAGAGCAAACCACAAGAGTATATAGCATTCAAGACTAGTACTCACACACTCAACTCTCATTTATGTGGCGAGTAAAAGATGTACTCGATCGCTCTCCAACCAACCCCTTTATTGTGAACAATGCCCTCCCAAACTCACAACACTCGTGTGTTTAAAAAGACATACACTCAACCTAATAGTCGACTCGGAATATGTCAAGTCATAACTTGCATTGATAAGCAACACTTTCACATTTACACAACTCTATGCACAAGGTCAAAAGGTCTTTTAAGCTTGTAATGTAAGGCTAGGGTAAAGGGTAAGATATATTTGGGAATATGTGAGAGAAAAGCTATGCTAAAAGGTAGCCAAATCCTAAATAACCCATGATCAAATATAATGATCATATACATCTCCAACGTAACCAACTCCAACACAAATCCACCAAACATACTCCAATCATAAAAATCAATCCCAATACTTACAAAACTCACTCATAAAAATATAATAATAATGAACTAGAGCGAATAAACAAACTTTGAACTCATGACTTGAAATTTCTCATTGAAACTCAACCTTTTTTTTTCTTTATTTTCTTTTGATAAATCTTCACTTAGATAATTTGAACATCAAGCACTTTTTTTCTTTTTGCTCTTTTTTTCATTTTTTTTTCCTTAGAAGTTCACTTTCTTTTTTCACTTTTTTTTTCTTGAACTTCTTTTTTTTTCATCACACTTTTATTTTTCAAATATATACACAATAAAACTCATTAAAACAAAAATATGATCAAGAACAAATAACTTCTCAAACCCACCCAAACTATGCAAATAATGTGCACACTACAAACTCCCTCACCTCACTCACTAATAGCTCCCCCAAGCCAAGCTCGGGACTAGTAACCAATGGGGCAAACATGGCTTGTAATGTGGATAAAAACAATAAAAAGTCAAGGCAACAACATGGGTAGCAAGAAGGGAACAAATGTATCTAAATAAATCTAAAGGCCACCTAAAAGAACAAATGCCTTTGTCCTCCACATGTGCATAATATTGAGTCATGAAACACTACTCATAGTCGCAAATCAATACTCAAATTCATTGACATACCAGGAACTAACACACATTCCTAACCAAATCAACTAGTCAAGCACTATATTCACAAGTAGTTGGACAAAATTGACGCATGTTTAGGAATCCAAATAATTAAACTTCAAATCATGATCAACTAATCCACAATGCTCACAATCAAATACCAAGAATCAAAACAATTTTTCTCAAGTATGGGGCACAGGGAAGCATGATTTACAATTCATTGGTTCGTATTTTTTTTATTTTTTTGATTTTTCAATTTTTTTGTATTTTTCATATAAGGAAAGCAATAAACTAACCTAAAAAGCAAATAAAACTACACTAAAAAGCAAGTAAAAAGAGAGAAAGGAAAGAGAGTTACCAAGCGAAAGATTACCCCCCCAAGCCAAATCAAGCAATGCCCTCATTGACTTGGGAGTGTAACCTACTCCTCGTCCTCATCCATCCTCGAATAGTCGCTCCCACCACGGCTAGGTCTGGCCCCTCCATAGCTCGAACCACCGCCATAACCCGAACCACCTGCAAAATAGTTAGGGTCTACATTCCCCCCAAGCCCACCAAAAGGAGCATCGGTCCCATATCCATGAACCGATGAATAGTCCACATAGGTACCGTAGGCACTTGGGTCCGTATACCCCCCTTGGGGAGGTTGGAACCAATCGGGAACTAGTGATTCGGGGGGAATAGCCCCCCGACGGGCATAATCATCATACATGGGGTATAAACCTCGCCCTAGGTTCCTCTCCACTACCCCAACTCTAGTATCTAGGGATCCTACCCTAGTGTCCAAGTTCCTAACCATACCCTCTATCCTCCCTTGCCCACTCTCTATCCGATCTAATTGGCTCCTAAAAGCCGAGAAGTCATATGGGGCGTTAGGGTCGATGTTGTAGTTGGTTGAGGAAGTGGGAATGTCATGTGAGTAGTGTTGGGGTGGTGGTTGGTGAAAATGTTGTGGTGAGGATGGTTGGTGAAAATGTTGTGGTGAGGGAGGTGCTTGGTGGTGAGGTTGGGCTTCTCCTAGGTCTCCTAATTCGAAGGTGTAGGAGGGAAGACCTTTCTCAAATTTTGTTATGGCCGGGTTGGGTAAGGTGAAGGCATTTTCCCGTCTACCCGACTCCCTATGAATTACCCACCAAGTGTCACCCCCTATCACGTTTATCCAGTTGAGCCCTCCTAAGTAGACTCCATCCATAAGGGTTGGGCCTGCTACCTTTCCATCTCCGCTAGGGGTCCAACCTAGGTGTTTGACCGCTATGTGGGTAACCAACCCCCCAAAGTAAATCGGGACCCTAGACCTACCCGACTCGGCCGCGTTGGCCACCCGTTGGAATTGTTGGGCCATCCTATGAACTATGTTTAACTTGTCACTCCTAGGGATCATGTAAGACCCTAACAATTCTAGTTCATCCCTCCTCACATTCGCAGGTTCATGCCTCCCAAAGATGGTGAGGCCAACAAACCGTTGCTAAAGTTTTGGCACGGGATGTTGAATCCAAGTGCCCTTGGCATGTTGGAGGTTCAAATTGGTGTTCCCCGTTAAAGCATGGTAGACAAAGGTGATGTTGTCTTGGGGTGGTTCAATTGGTCTATCCGATTTCAACTCAAACAATTTTCCAAATTCTTTCAAAGACAATCTAATATCATTGCTGAACAAACGAAATTGAACATGAGAGATTAAAGCATTCGATTTAATGACATTGAAACTAGAAATAAATTCTAAGGTCAAATAATCATAAGTATCATAGTGTAATTTGAACAAACCACTCATGCCTATTCCTTTAAACAATTTTTCAACATATTTATCAATTCCTAGTCTAGATAATGTAGGGTGATGAATAAAACGGGTAGGAATTACCTGCCTCGCGATGAGGTTGAGCATCCTAGCCCTTTGTTCTTGGGTGGTGATGCCCACCCTCTCCCACCTCGGAATTTGAAGTTCCGGGTCAATGCTTGGAGCTTGTTGCCTTGAGCTCTCACCCCGTTGCATCCTAGACCTCTTTGATGCCATTTTCTTTGAAAAATAGTAGGAATTGAAGCTTTCTCTCTCTTAGGGTTTGAGTGAAAATTGAGAGAAAGTGTTGAAAATTTAGAGTAGATTGTAGAGGAAGATGAGAGGAGTTGGAAAATGTAAGAATTTTTGAGTTTGGATGAAAGAATTTGAGAAGATCTAAGATTGAAGTAGTGGTTGAAGGTTTGAAAATGGAGGTTTTAGAGAGAGAAAGTAGAATGAAGAAGATGAAATAAGGAGAAAGTGAGGAAAGAAATAAGAGGAAGGGAAATAAAGGGGGACGGCTCTGGAGGCGCGCCCGATCGGGCAAGCCTCGCCCGATCGGGCGAGCCTCCGAATTTTTGAAATGCAAGTTGCGCGCCCGATCGGGCGAACTCCGCCCGATCGGGCGCGAACACGGATCTTTTTTCGCCATCTTTTTGCGCCCGATCGGGCAAGCTTTGCCCGACATTTCTTTTCCTTCACTCGATTTTCCACAAAAATGCGCCCGATCGGGCAAGCTTCTCCCGATCGGGCGAAATTGTCTCCGAAATCAGGTGTGCTTGCGCGCCCGATCGGGCCCGCACCTGGCTCTGGGCTCCGAATTTTTTTCTTCTTCAAATTTTTCTAAGTCCTTTACCTGTCAAATTCTTACCTGAACAACAACACTAGTAGATGGTAAAATTATCACTCTTCTCACCTCTCTAAAATAAAAATAAAAGCAGAGAAAAGGAACTAGCCTAGAAAGCAAGAAATACGGGTTGCCTCCCGCAAAGCGCTGGTTTATCTAGGTCCCGCACGACCGTCTTACCACCATTGAGCTCATTTAGGAAGTGGAGTTAGGAGAGTCTCCTCCACATCCCTAGTAGTAGCGCCATCATGATACACTTTTAATCTTTGGCCATTTACCTTGAACTCTTCACCCTTGTCATTCACCAACTCCACCGAACCAAACTTGTTCACCTTTGTGACAGTGAAGGGACCGGACCACCTAGATTTCAAATTTCCTGGAAAAATCTTTAATCTAGAGTTAAAGAGAAGAACCTTATCGCCCGGTGCAAACTCTTTCGGTAAGATCCTCTTGTCATGCCACTTCTTGGTCTTCTCCTTGTAGATGTGTGCATTGTCATATGCCGATAATCTAAACTCATCCAACTCATTGAGTTGGAGAAGTCTCTTCTTGCCCGCGGCCTTAGAATCCATGTTAAGCTCCTTGATTGCCCAAAAAGCTTTGTACTCCAATTCTACGGGAAGATGACATGCCTTACCATAAACTAGTCTATAAGGTGAAGTACCAATCGGTGTCTTAAATGTTGTTCGGTATGCCCAAAGTGTGTCATCTAGCTTCATACTCCAATCCTTCCTAGACTTGGCTACTACCTTCTCTAAAATCGCCTTGATTTCTCTATTAGAGACCTCAACTTGACCGCTAGTTTGGGGATGGTAACTAAGCCCGGTTCTATGATACACACCATACTTCCTAAGTAAGTTGTCCAGTTGTCTCTCGTGGAAGTGGGTACCCCCATCACTAATAATGGCTCGTGGGACACCAAACCTGGGAAATATGATCTTCTTGAATAGCTTGATGACTACCTTGGAGTCATTTGTTGGTGATGCTATGGCTTCAACCCATTTGGATACATAATCTACGGCTACAAGTATGTAACAATTCCCATTGGAAGATGGGAACGGCCCCATTTATCGATACCCCAAACGTCAAATATTTCAACTTCAAGAATCCCAGTTTGGGGCATCTCATGCCTCCGCGAAATGTTGCCGGTCCTCTGGCAAGAGTCACAAGCCTGCACAAAAGTGTTAACGTCTTTAAACATGGTAGGCCAAAAGAAGCCTGACTCGTTAATCTTAGCCACCGTTTTAGAGGGGCCGTGATGTCCACCATAGGGTGAAGTGTGGCAACTTGTAAGGACGCCGTGAACTTCCCATTCGGGAACACACCTGCGAAATAATCCATCTGCACACTCACGAAACAAAAAAGGATCATCCCAAAAATAATGTTTAACATCAGAAAGGAATTTCTTTTTCTGTTGGTAGGACAAGTCAGGAGGTAAAGTACCACCCACCAAATAATTAGCAAAATCCGCATACCAAGGGTGATTCTCTACTACTGCATACAGGTTGTCATCGGGGAACGAATCATCTATAGGAAGAAAATCCTTACCCTCAGCATACCTGATACGTGACAAGTGATCTGCCACTACGTTCTCTGCCACTACGTTCTCTGCTCCTTTTTTGTCTCTTATCTCTATATTGAAATCTTGGAGCAAAAGAACCCACCGGAGTAGCCTTGGCTTGGATTCCGCCTTAGCTATTAGATATTTCAAAGCTGCATGGTCAGTAAAAACAATGACTTTAGAACCAACAAGATATGATCTAAATTTTTCTAAAGCATATATAACAGCAAGAAACTCCTTTTCCGTGGTGGCATAGTTGACTTGGGCCTCATCTAAAGTTTTGCTTGCATAATAAATAGCGTGCAAAACTTTATCCTTCCTTTGTCCAAGCACGGCTCCTAGAGCATAGTCACTTGCATCACACATAATCTCGAATGGAAGGTTCCAATCGGGAGCACATATGATGGGTGCCGATATCAAAGCATGCTTAATCCTGTCAAAAGCCTCAAGACACTCGTCAGTAAAAACAAAAGGGGCATCCTTAAGCAAAAGCTGAGTTAGTGGTTTAGCAATTTTTGAAAAATCTTTGATAAAACGGCGATAAAACCCCGCATGACCCAAGAAACTCCTAACTCCCTTAACATTAACTAGGGGAGGTAATTGCTCAATCACTGAAATCTTAGCTTTGTCTACCTGTATGCCCTTATCAGATACAATATGACCCAGGACTACTCCCTCTGTCACCATAAAGTGACATTTCTCCCAATTTAAAACCAAATTGCATTCTTCACATCTTTTCAGGATTTTAGCAAGGTTAATTAGACATGCATCAAATGAAGAACCATAAACACTAAAATCATCCATAAAGACTTCCATGATAGACTCTATGAACTCAGAGAAGATACTCATCATGCAACGTTGAAATGTAGCAGGTGCATTACATAAACCAAAAGGCATTCTACGATATGCAAAAGTGCCATAAGGGCATGTAAATGTAGTCTTTTCCTGGTCGTCAGGGTGGATTGGGATTCGGAAAAATCCCAAATACGCATCCAAATAGCAAAAGAACTTATGATTTGCTAACCTCTCAAGCATTTGATCAATAAAGGGAAGAGGGAAATGGTCCTTTTTAGTGGCGATATTTAATCTACGATAGTCAATGCACATACGCCACCCTGTAACAGTTCTAGTGGGAATTAATTCATTTTTATCATTTTTAACAACAGTCATCCCACCCTTCTTAGGAACCACCTGTATAGGACTTACCCATTTAGAGTCAGAAATAGGGTAGATAATACATGCATCAAGTAACTTCATAACCTCTTCTTGACTACCTCTTGCATATTAGGATTCAACCTCCTCTGGGGTTGAATGCAGGGCTTGTAGTTGTCCTCTAAGTGTATCCTGTGCATACAAAAATCAGGGCTTATACCCTTGAGATCATCAATACTGTACCCTATTGCCCTTTTGTGGGTTCGGAGAACCTCTAGAAGTTGGGAAGTTTGTGGATCATCCAGTGCAGTACTAATGATCACATGGTACAATTCCTGCTCATCAAGGAAAACATATTTTAAATGGGAAGGGAGAGGTTTTAGTTCAGGTTTCTTCACCTCAATAACATTCGTATTATTATAGTGTGCATAGACTTTTTCATCAAGAGCCTTCCAATAACTTTCATTAGCAACTAATCTTTTTCGAATATGATCATATGTTAATGGAAAGACTCTAAAATCATTAGGAGCACGCACAAAAAACTCACTATAAGGGCATTCAGGATTTTCATGACAAAGACGTTGACAACAACAGTAGTCAGGTGCTGCATAAAAATCATATAATTCTTGTAGTGTAAGCATGGGTATTTTCAACTCATAAGGAATATAAAGGAAAAAAAATAATAATTTAGACTCTAATAACAACTAGAAATAAAAATAAAACCGTTTCCCCGGCAACGGCGCCAAATTTTGACAGGCTAAAGTCGTATCACCTAATCAAAAGTATTACCTAAATCCTCTAACTAAAGTAGATAGGGAAGTAGGGTCGAATCCACAGGGAAACTGGTCTTTCTACTCCTAATTAATTAAAATAGTCTAAATTATCAAGGTAACCAATTTGTTGTTATAATATGAAACTATGCTACGAAGATTAAGTTTAGGGATAAAGTCAAATATAAGAAGGCCTAGGGTCATAGGTTCACCAATAATTAATATTCCGGGATAAAACATAACAATCAATCAATCAACATTGCACAAATAACATGATTAACAGGCTCTCGCAATTTACTAACCAACATAGATCTAACAGGCTCTCGCAATTTACTAGATCTAAGTTCCTATTGAAAATAGCCTTTAATATCAAATTAACATCTGCTCGATTCATCAATTCGATATTGCTAAACATTCACAATCAAATTACATCTGCTCGATTCATAACCCAATTGCAAAGAATTAAAATAATTCAATAAGAAATTATCATGCAATATCAATAATCAACAATAACAAATTATCCCTTCATATTAATTATGGATCCCCATAAACCCTAGAATTAAACTACTCGCACACAAAAAAAAATATAAACTAAGCAAATCAATTAAAGAAGACATGATAGAAGAAATAAAATAAATAACTGAGATTAAACCAAGAGTTGTAGAGGGAGAAACAAGAGAGAAAATAATACTAAGAGTTTAATTAAGAGGAGAGAGAGAAAAGTTAGAGAGAGAAAGAGAAAAGAAAACTAAATTAAAAACTAAAACTAAAACTAAAACTAAACTAAAACTAAGAAAACCTACTTCCAACCTACGTACTACTACTACACTTAAATAGGAAAAGAAAAAGAAGTTTGACAACAAGTCAACTTCTAATCCTACATAAACTCGTCAAACAAAACAAAACTCCACTTAATAAAAACTAAGTCCACCGACTTTAATTTCCTAGCCCAAAACAAAGTCTCAAACTAAGATATCAGCAGCCCAAAAACATCAATCTACCGCCCAATGCTATGATCCATTCAATCGGGCCCGCCAACTTCACGCCCCATATCTCATGTAAGCTTGTATTTGTATGCTTGGGCTGATTAATTCTTTGGCCCAATGTCTTTCCTTGGTTGGTCCGCAATACTTGATTGATTAGCTTCTAAAAACTTGGACCTTCTTACTACTCGAGCCCTTAATCGCCAAACTAAGTTAATTTAGTTCGGCCTTGAGCTTCATATATATGGTCATAAAATACAATCAAACTCCAATATCTTTGTAGTGGCTCAATATGCTCGGGAATTGTCATAAATCTACAAATTCCTACAAAATAATACCAACTCTACAAAAACACTAGAAAACGTATATTAGTAATAAAAATAGCTCCGCAGAGCTCAAATAAGCACAAATATGACCGTGGAACGGGGAATAAATATATATATATAAAATAGACTTATCAGGGAGAGGGGAGGGCCGTGAGTGAGGAGAGTGTTTAGGGTTTTTGGGACTTGGTTGCTTCTTTCACAATCTACTGTATGTTGATTGTTACTTCTATCTAGCAACCCTAGGCATGGATCTTATTTATAGATCACATCTCTAAATAAGAGCTCATGTCAAAAGCCCAAAACCCTTATCCTAAACACACTACTATAGCCCAACACTCTACATGGTATGTCTTAATCTCATGAGGCCCATTAATGGGCCTCTTACTTGTTTAACCCAATACCCTTGTTGTGAGACCTCATAGGATCCATTCTATAAGGCTTTGGGCTATTTAACTAACCCAAAGATCAATTATCATATCTAGCACCAGATATTGACGACCCTATAGAATGAACTTATTATCTCCATAATAGTGATCCTTGATATATCTAGTAATTGCACTTATCGAAGACATAATTCCTTCAATCTCCCACTTATCTGAGACAAGTGTACAATATTCAAATTCCTTAAGTCAATGTGTGTCGATTTGATAATATGATTGCATCTCATGTCGTGATCATATTAATCTACAAATCTTTCTTGAAATCTAAGTTAGAATTACAAAACAAATGGTTACAATGTAATCCATTTGAGCACGGCCATGCATTTTCTGAATTCTCCCTCTTCAAGGGGCCAAGACACATTCCTAATTGGTAGACTCTATCCAATCTTGTGGCAACCAAAGCTCCCACTCAACTCATGAAGTAACCGGGAAACATCCTTTATAATCTCCAGTTACGGCTAGACGTTTGAATGTACCACAGTTAAATCAATCATTGAATGGAATCAGTGTTCTACTCATGTCAGAGGAATCCACTAAAATATCCGGAAGCTCTATACTTGAACTTCAAAGTAGGTCTATAGTTCGATCATGCATCATTCATGCATATCCATGTGATTGACCGAGCATCACTACGCTCCTATAGCCCATGAAACTGCGCTATCCAATCAATCTTAACATGCTAGTCCATTATTGGAAGTCATTTATGTCCAGTTTAATGATTCCGAACTAGGAACTTAAATAATATATGAGTTTAGTTCACCTGTGGGGTTTCATTCAAAAGGTCATCAACCTAGTGAGCCCATCAATTCATAATTATTTTGGACATTTTATTTAATCTTGAAACCACAATTAAATAAGATTGAAACTTTGTTTCAATTGATAAACATAATTCTGCAAGCTAATGTATTTACTTTTGTAATATGCTTTCTCAAAACATACACAACTAAAATTACATAACTTGCTTCAATCTTTAAACCTTAGTATGATTCTCATACCTTGGTCATGGAAGGGGTTCAGTAAGTAGAGTTCATGAGACATTCTCATAAACATGAACTTTGCAATTTCTAAATCTTACAATCATTTTCATCTCCATACACTAAGAATTTTCCTTCGCCCTTTCGCAAGGAATTTAGGAATTTCTGATTTATATTCCAACGTTACATTGGATTTCGATTGAAATCTATCATCACTTGTTCTTTAAAACACGTGAATCAAATAGACGAGTATAGTCTATGGCATGCATGATGCATCCTTTGCGAATTGCATAAGGATCATCACTCAAAGTCTTAATTTCATCAACCTTTCTCAAGGTATTGAATCATTAAGCAACGTGCCATGTCACATGGGATTGAAACTCTTTTCAATATAATGTTGAACCTTATAAGAATCTTATCAATATAAGCTTCTTAACCAAAAATCAAACATCCTTCGAGACCTATCTATATAGATCTTGAATCCCAAATTTACTCATCATCCTCTTCAAGGTTTTTCATACAAAATGCATTACTCACCACTTGACTCTCAAGCAATGAATAATTGCTCTCTGCACTAGACCAAGAAGACTTCATAGCTCCCACTAAACATCTTGTACACACAAGACCTTTTCTTCATTTTACCAGAACATCAAACTATTTGATTAACTCACAAAATTAAGAACATTAACTCCCTGATGCTAACTTCAATCCATTATGGATCTTTTATGCATCCCTAGGATTATTGGATCTCGAAACTTTTGATTGTATCATATACAAATCTTCTTTCATGAACAATTTCAAGAAAGCGTTTTGAAATCCATTTACCAAATCTCATAAGGTAGTAATCACTAAAATATCTTTAATAGATCTTTGCAACATGTAAAGGTTTCATCGTAATCATAATCATACTATGAATTAGTTAAATCCTTTAACAAGTCTTTGCTTTAGTTAGAAAACATTTTTCTTTCTTGTCTGTTTTTCTTACTATGGGTTTCACCCAATTTAGGCAAATTATTCAAGTGTCATATACTTGCTTACAGACTTAGAATCTATTTCGGATTTCCTGGTTTTAAACCACTTGGAGTTATAACTTGTCAAATCATCCTTATTACTTGCATAATCATCATGTTCCAAAATGAATATTTCAGAACTCTTAGTCAATATGAAATCATATTTCTTTGGCTAAGTTTTACATATGCTAGTCATCATTGTGGGTTCTTATGCAACAATTGAGACTCATACAACAACTTTGTTTAGCTTTCAATGAGAAACGACAATAGAGGATGTGCACTTGGAATGTACTACCTTCGACACATGGTTATTAATCCCATTACACTTAATGAGACCACGTGTTTTCATTTGTAACATGAGGTGAATCATGCTCATATTGTTGCTTTTATTCGATAACTTCTCAAATTTCTCGAAATCACTTTTCTTGAACTCTTTCAAGGCTCTCGAACCTTTCGAGATTCTTATACTACCACTTGCCTTTTGAGGAGGCACTTTTAGTATAGGGTGAACCAATCATGGTTTTGAACCATGTTTGTTTGTTGCTTTTCTCGAACTCATTTGAGATTTACACTACTCCCACTTGACCTTTTGGAACAATTTCCAAAAGGGCACCTACTTGAGCAACAAATATTTTGTGCTAAGTATGGTTGTGTAGTAGTACCCTGTGCTCTATATAGGAATCGAACGTGCATCAAACGGTTTAATACATGTTTTACTCCTTGCTTTATAGAAAGACTTAATAAGAACTTTTCTTATCCATATCACATATGAAGCCTTTGCTACATTTTGATTTGACCTATGTATCTTTGTTTAGTTTTGTAGCTTATATTAAAAGTATATCCCTTGAACAATGGTTGGAAGATAGGTAATTTACATCCACTATCAAAGTATATCTCATATAGGTTGATAGCTCCCTTCATAAACACTTCACAAGGTTTTCTTTCGGATTTTGTTGTAAAACGATTTCACAACTCTTAGATGTTTATCAATGTCTTGGCTTAAATTCTCATTATTATGACCATATCGCAATATCTCGAATGTGTTGCCAAGTACATGTCTTGACTTAAATTTTCATAATCACAATCATATTGTAATGTAATTATTTTTCTTGTCAAGTTGATACTGAACTTCATATTGAAAATTTTTGAACTTTTCAAAATCTTCACTCTTATGCTTCAACTAAGCACAAGTAGTGATCGTATCACAAATGAAGTTTCATTGTCCGTCTCTAGCTTTTGAACCTTTGGTTTTCTTACATCAATATGTATTCGACCTCGAGTTCACACCATCATTTCTCTAAATGGTGACTTAGTCAAAATTTCAAACTAGAATGATATTTACATATATCAATATATTCACAATCTAATGATATTGAAAGTCCATCCCTTTGGATCTTTCTCATGCAATGTTCATTTTCATTCGAATTAATTGACATTTTTAGAGACAATTTATATATATAGAAATTGTTTAATTATTTCTATCATATAGAATTTTAAACCTATTTAGCAATTCAAAACACATTATGACTCAATAAAGCATAGAATAACATTTATTCCACGTTTTTGAATCTTCGATGTTTAGTCATTACTAACATTGAATGGTGTTTTGATAATGGCAAGAATGAATAACATTTATTTAATTCTAGCCAATTATTAGTGGTGAAATACTGTTTCTACTTGTAAAGTTGCAACTTTTGCTTCTAAACTTGTAGATTCTACTTGTGAAGTAGCAACATTTGCTTCTAAACTTGTAGATTTATTTCTCCTTTAGCCATAACTTCTTCCTTTAGTTCAATCGCATTGTGCAATGAGTGAACTAAACAAGACATCATATGTCCAAGAAGTAGCAATATGTCAAATCAATTTCTATAATATACTTCTTAAATTGGAACATTTCCATTCTTTTACCTTCCAACTATATGAGGTAGTTTCTAATCAATTGGAATTGGTCCATTTGATTTGAAACATTTGTTGTTCATAACAACTTTTAGCATGTAAGTAGTTTTAGGTTTGAGAAGTAGCAACTTGTTTGCATTTCTTGGCCTATAACTTCTTATTGCAATTCTCATACATTCCTAAACTTTTCCCTTTGAGCCACTTAGAACACTTCTCTTAGGTTCAAAATGATGCTTTGCTTAACCTTTTAAGCACATTTCATGATTTTGCTAAGTCTATTCAATCATTTTACATATTTGAGTTTAATCAGGTATTAAACTCTATATGAAATGGATGAAAAATAGTGTCATTTGATCAACTTTTGATCATAGATATTTCCAATCACTTTCTTATATCCAATCATATTGAGGATAAAAGATTTTATTGGATTTCTTTATTTGTCTTTAAGAGGGTTTGTACCTCCCATCTCATTATATCCCTTGAAACGCTTTTCAAAATGAAGATGTGTTGGCATTTTACTCAAACATTTTGAATAAAACCAACCTTAGACATGTGACATGGATTTCTAAAACTTGCCTTTTAGAATAATCTTAGCAAAATTGGAATATAGGTTTATGGATTATCTTTTAAACTTTTTGAGAACGTTTCTCAACTTTATTTTCAATTGAGGAGATTATATATAATAATAAAATTAGAATGACATGTTACTTATAAGTAAACGCAAAATTCAATTATGTTTAATATAAATTCAAAGTACCAAAAGCGAATTAAATTGGTAACTTTAAAACATTTATTCAATTTTAAATGATCCCAATTGAATAAAATGATTCCAAGATCCTTTATTTGTGCAATAATTAACCGGACTGAGGCCCTGCCATCAACCATTATATTTTCAAGGTGAGTAAACTCTTTACTGATTACAACTCTTGTAATTCTTGGTTGAATAATTAATCATCACATGTTTAATTATTACCCTTAGCTTCAAGGTTCTAAACTGATCTTTAGGTAACCTTGTTGAATATAACCAATGAAAAGTGTAGAACGTGATCTACCCCCACTTCCCCAAGATATATTATGATGCTCTGCTGAGGCCGACCCATCATAAACGATCGAAGGTTTTGTCGGGTTTTTAATAGGAAAAGCTGCATCAATATTACTGGGATCTAGATTTATTATGTTGTGATTAAATAGTGAATTCTAGCGCATCATCACAAAACATCAATAAAATCTAACATGCATAAAATACTGAATGCATAAACAAGACATAGCATGGCCCCTAATCCTAAGAAAACTAATAAAGTAAATGCTCCCACTTGAATCATCATGGATCGCATCCACCTTGCTCCTTTGGGCCTTCACTTCATGGGATTCTTGGATTAACTGCAACCTGTAATTCTACTCTATTCTATCTACTCCTTAAATAAAATAAAAAAAATTACAAAAATACTTTATCGGTTCATAAACCGTACTAAGATTACAAAAATACATTACGATGCGCAGATCGTATTTAGCAATCTACTGGGCCATACTAGTCATTATATAGCAATAAACAACATCATATATTATAAAATTGCTACATAATAAATCACTCACCATGCTTTCCTAAACTACAACATCGAATGTTCACAATTAAGAAAACATGGCACCAAAATATCTCATATTTTAAATAATGTAATTAGATAATATCATATATTATTCATGATCATCAATAAAATATCATATATTCTAAATTAGTCATGAGATAGAATCAAATCTTATTTTAATCTTAAAAGATAAATCATATTTATCCTCAAAGATTATCCTAACAAAGTTAGGAAATTCTATCCTAATTACTAGCCAATCACAAAATTTAAAATCAATTATATCCAAAAATAATCATGGGATAATCACATTATTTAAATCAATTATTATCCTTTTGGAATATGCTTAGAATATCCTAACAAATTTTATCCAAAATTATCCACTTTAATTATGGATAATTATTAAAATAACAACTTAATATATGGATAATATCAAACTTAACAACTTTTGAAAGATTTGATTTTATCCTTTAATAAACAATATTTATCCAAAATAAAACTGATTTTTCCCAAAATAATTTGTAATTATCTTGAAATAATTTTTCAATACACATTTTTTTTTTTTTGAAAATATGCACCAGCCACCGTGGTGTGGCCAGCCGAAGCCGGCCACGGTGGCCGTACACCGTGAGGTGTACGCTGCACTGCAGCGGTGCACAGCAGCAGCAGCAGCAGTACCGCGCAACCCTTGCACGGTGCTGCTGTTGCTGCTTTTGCTGACCCGACCTGCTACCCCACCCCACCCCTCCCTCCGGACCACCTATAGCGGCAGCCGCCGTGGCTGCGCCACCCAGCCGCGGTTGCCGCTGCTAAAATTCCTTTTTTTTTTGTGTATATATTAATTTTAATTAACAACTTTTGCTAAATAAAATTCATGTGGTCCATGATAAATTAAAACATAACTTTTATGCTAATTCATCCAATTAAAATTAAATTCACAATCTAATTTTAAAACCTAGGGTTCTTCATGAAAATAATCCCCAATTTAATTTAACTTTTAAATCAAATCATTGATCATGCAAAATTCATAATTTATACATGAAATCAACTAGATTAAAATCATGAAGCATGAAACAATCGAAATTATTCAAAACCAAAACACAAAATCAAAATTTTAGGGTTTAAGGTTTCGAAAAATTCAAATCTAGGGTTAGGGTTTTCGAAATTTTCGAGCATAATAGGGCAAAAAACGGTCCTCTTCATGGCTATTTTGAGCATTATTAAATCACATTTAATCAATTCCAAGAGTTAAATCACATTTAATATAATAATTGACCCATAATTAAATTATTCTCCCTCCTAATTGAATTAAAATTGTGGACTATCAAAGAATTATAGTCAATATGCGTAAATGCAAAAGGCTAACTGATACCACGCACTATAGGAGTTTATAGGTACTATGCAGCGGAAATAAACATGAATCATATTCATACAGTACCTAATCCAAGGATCTTTGCATAACACATAAAGAACACATAATTGCACCTTTGAAGCGTGATTCCACGTGCGATCGAGCAAGAACGATGGGAGATAAAGAACCCCAAGCGTGATTCCTCTATTTTGTCCACGGGCACAAGTTAAACTTCCACTAATGCTAGGTAGTCGTGACTGAACGCTTCAATCAACCTTCAACGGAGAAGAGAGACACGAGCTAACCATGAACCACCACGACGAACACCACGAGCCACCATGAGGGGCATCGCACGTACGGACATGAAGGGGAGAGGGGAGGGCCGTGAGTGAGGAGAGTGTTTAGGGTTTTTGGGGCTTGGTTGCTTCTTTCACAATCTACTGTATGTTGATTGTTACTTCTATCTAGCAACCCTAGGCATGGATCTTATTTATAGATCACATCTCTAAATAAGAGCCCATGTCAAAAGCCCAAAACCCTTATCCTAAACACACTACTCTAGCCCAACACTCTACATGGTATGTCTTAATCTCATGAGGCCCATTAATGGGCCTCTTACTTGTTTAACCCAATACCCTTGTTGTGAGACCTCATAGGATCCATTCTATAAGGCTTTGGGCTATTTAACTAACCCAAAGATCAATTATCATATCTAGCACCAGATATTGACGACCCTATAGAATGAACTTATTATCTCCATAATAGTGATCCTTGATATATCTAGTAATTGCACTTATCGAAGACATAACTTCACCCAAACCTCGAAAAACCCCAACCGGAACCCCCAACGGCCGACGTTAATCCCCTAATCGATTCCATTTCACCCAATTCACCCCATATTTCCTCAATTACAACATCAATGAGCCCACAAATCCCTAACAACCTAGTTGATCTCGACCTAGGGTTTGTTAAATTAGCTCCATATTCATGTTACCTGCGGCAAAATTGACCCGATTCATTGAAGCCGGTTCGAACTTCATCGAAACCATCGCAGGAAGCAGCGAGACAATCGGGTTTGAAGCAACCTTTGTCGGGTATGAAGATGGCCTTGGTGGTTGGGTAAGATTGGTCAAAGTCGAGAGAACGGTCAGTTGTGATTTCGCCGTAGAATTGTCGAGTTGAAAGATTCTGACGCAGTTTGGGGTTGTTGGTTTCGGGTAGGGGGTTTCATGAGGAGGGGGTTGGTCGGAAAATGGAGTGGAAAGGGAGGGGAAGGTGGCAGGGAAGGGTGGCCGGAATAGGAGGGGAAGGAGGTGGTCGGATTTTATGGAGGAAGGGGTTAGCGGGCAAGGATGGCAGGGGAAGGAGTGGTGGGTTTTTGTTCAATAAGGGTATTTTAGACATTTAACTTTTCACTCTCTTTTAAAGCTTAAACCATGGTTAAGATTTTCTTAAAATGCTAACTAATGTTACCATTGAATTAGTTTTACAACTTATAGATTACCAAAAATAATTTGATGATTTAGTGTTTACCATTGAGAAAGAGGAAAAAAAAAAAAACAAACAAACAAAAAAAAAACAAAAAAAAAAAAAAAAAAAAAAAAAAAAAAAAAAAAAAAAAAAAACCCTTGAAGTACCATTGAGAATTTTCCTTTCTTTTTTTGAAGAAAACTACTTTTAATCTTTTATTCATTTTTTTATTTTATTCACTATTTCTTTCTTGAAACTTACTAATATTAGTTTTATTCTTTTATCTAATCTATTTTTCTTTTACCCCTTCAATCAATCGTTTTATTAATTAGTTTGCCAATTGTTTTGATTTTAAACTTACTTATATTATTTTTCCTAAATTTTTAATTGAGTAAATCAGTAAATTAAATTGCATACCTTACATTTTTTAAAAATTATTATATATTTTTATTTGTTTTTGGGCAAATAAACCACAAGAGCAATACCAAATACATCGTACACAAACCTTTGCTTAACTTTAATCAATAAGGCAAGTCCCCATTGGTTGAATGGTTGTAATATTGAATATTTTGATGAAATAATATTTTGTGTTGCTTTATAAAATATGGTCAAATCTAATTTATAATATTGCATATACCACAAAAGAAAATATTGTGTAATGAGAAAATCGTATGAAATCAATACTATTTACTTAATAAGTCTTGGCCTCCCCATATTTTTATTCATGGCTTCGCCCCTTGGTAACTGCCTGATGTTGCCTGATGTTCCCTTTCTATACTCTAAGACTGGCAGATATGGACATAGCTAGGACAGGTCGTGGCCTAATAATCTGGCCCATTCGACCTGGGGCATCAGTCATCAAGCCTGGTTGGCAGACCACATTTTCAGTCCGTAAAATTATGCTTCCAACTAGTAAAATCGAGCCAAGCCAAACCCGGAAAAATGACCTGACTAATCAGGTAGAAAACAAAAATCTCTGCTCAAGCCCAAGCCCAAGCCATAGTTGATAACTAGTAAAGAATAATATTCTACTTGCGTAAGAAATATAGAGATGCTCATCTACAGAAGGACGCTACTATAAATAAACTAGATGAAACTCGAGCGATGCACGATTTGTTTGAATTTTTTAAAACAATTTTTTTTTCATGTGTTAAAATTTGCTATATATTTAGATAAAATTCCTTATTTAATTTGCTATATATTTGATTTGCTATATATTCAGATAAAATTCCTTATATCAAAAGATAATATTTTATCTTTAATTTATTTAAACTTAAAAATCCCATTTGCTAATTTTTCTTACGTGACATTTTAATTATTTTTTTCTAAAAGAAATAAATAATCTCTTATTTAATTGGCTACAACTAAAATTTATAATCCTATATAGCACGCTAAGAACATTAAATCCTATGTAGCTCTCTAAAAACTCGGAAAAAAAAAAAAACTCTTATATATATATATATATATATATATATATATATATATATATATATATATATATATATATATATATATATATATATATTTATAGGGGAAGGCTCTCGTGAGAATTTTTCTTATGTGAGAATTTTTCATATGTGAGAACACTCTTTATGTTCTAAATTTTTACTCGTATGTTCTAAATTTTAAACCAGATGTTCTAAATTTTAATATAAGTGTTCTAAATCTTAAATGAGTTAAATCAAATGTTTTAAATCATTACTCACATGTTCTAAATCTTAAATTATTTGTTCTAAATTTTAACTTTATACTTCGTATGTTCTAAATTATTTAATCATATGTTCTAAAGTATTACTAGTATGTTTCAAACTTTTACTCACATGTTCTAAATGTTACTCATATGTTTTAAGTTTGAAATCTGGTGTTCTTAATTTTTATTCACATGTTCTAAATCTTAAATCAGATGTTCTAAAATTTATTCAAATTATCTAAATTTCAACTCAGGCTTTTCAAATTTTTCAAATTTTTCATCACGCATTGTAAATCCAAAATCAAATGTTCTAAATTATTACTCATGTAGAATTTTTAAATTATTACTCACGTGTTCAAAATTTTAAATCATGTGTTCTAAAATTTTAAATCATGTGTTCTGAATTTTTATCATATGTTCTAAATTCTTACTCATATGTTCTAAATTTTTACTCACATGTTCTAAATTTAAAATCAGTTCTCATATAAGTATGTTTTCTCACATATGAACCTATTCTCACCGGATCCCTCCCCTATATGTATTTTTCTTATGTGAAAACACTCTTTATGTTCTAAATTTTAACTCTTATATTCTAAATTTTAAATCTGATGTTCTAAACTTTTCCTTAGGTGTTCTAAATTAAATCAAATATTCTAATTTAGTACTCACATGTTCAAAATCATAAATTAGTTAAGTTTGATATTATAAATTTTAAAAAGCTTGTTCCAAAATTTTAACTTGTATGTTTTAAATTTTAAAACGTGTGTTCTAAGATTTTTAATTATATGTTCCAGATTTTAAAGCGTATGTTCTATTTTTTACTCGTATATTCTAATTTTTTTACTCACATGTTCTATATTCTATATCAATTTATTCTAAAATTTTATTCACATGTTCAAAATCTTAAATCAGATGATCTAAATTTTACTCATGTTTAAAATTTCATAAAGCAAATTTATTAAATATTTAGTCACTTTTTCTAATTCTTAAATAAGATGTTCTAAACATATTACTCACCTTGATGTTCTAAATTATTACTCATATGTTCTTAATTTTGATTTGAGTCACATGTTCTAAATTTTTACTCTTATGTTCTAAATTTGTACTCACATGTTCAAAATTTAAGATCAGTTCTCATATAAATACAAATTCTCACATATGGGTCTATTCTCACCGGATCCCTCCCCTATATATATATATATATATATATATATATATATATATATATATATATATATTATTTGAAGGAAACCGTTAACCAGACAATATTATTAAAGAAGATCAATTTCCGCCAAAGATATAAAGCTTTGGGAAAATTCATTGAACCATACATAATAAGATTCACTAGCACCAAATCTAGCTACAAAATGTGCTAAGGTATTACCCGATCTACGGACATGACAACAACAACTAAAATAAGTAAACACATCTTTTAACTTCGTAATATCTTCACAGAAAAGCATCAAAGTAGAGTATTCCTGCTCATCCTTGTTAATGGCATTCTCCACATTGGACGCATCACATTCCAACTCAATTTTCATATACCCCAACTGTTTGACAAGAAGCATTCCCAATTTTGCTGCAGCAACTTCAATTCATTACAACAAGGATGCAAATTCTTGGGAGGATGGTTCTGATCAGTGGCGGATCTTAGACTAAAAGGTATGCATGAGGGGGGCGAGTTTTGAACTTTAATAACTTCTAATTAAAATTATAGATACCTAACTATAAACAAAAAATAATAATTTAACCAAAGTCAAATTTAAAGCAATGAAGTCAATCGACCCCACTTAACCCTTGTAAAAGTTTGTTACATACAAATAAAATATAATAATAAAATAATTAATCACTATAAGGAAACAATATGCGAGTTTGATCAAAAAAATTAATTTATATAAATTTATATGAGACAATAGATACAGACAACTTATTAAGATTCATGTACAATATATGTACAAAATAATACAAATTAAAAATACATACCATTTTGGATGTACCATTTTACTTGTTGCGAGTGTAATCTCTTATGCCTTCTGGTTCATCACACAGGTGCATTAATCTACCTAACGTTCTAACTTCTAATTGACCCATATTTTCCTAATATACCTTCTGATTGATGTGCGATAAATGCATAATATAATGGGTAATATGTCAGGCCAAGTTGATAAAGGCATTTCCTTCCAAGTATCGGGGCTACAATGTTAACCTCTCTATCCGATCAGCTGTGATTGAAGTTTGCATAGATTGACGGATGTCGTCAAGGAAGCTTGAATGGAATCTACAACTTCTTACCATTGTTTACTCAATACTATATCTTGAAACCTCTCTCATCTTTCTTTTCTCCGGTCAATTCTTTTTTACAGAAGTTAAAAAGTTTTAACAAGTCTAATTATTGATTGTAAACTGCAGGAAGTATTGGCTTCTGGAACAACCTTCTGCATAATCTCATGGGTAGTTTCCCGCAAGGGTCCAACTTACGCATTTATGTTTAATCCATTATCTCTGATTTTCATTGCTACAATTGAAATCCTACTTCTTGGGGAAGATCTTTGGGGTGGAAGGTAATTATTTCTATTGCTTTAATTTTTACCCTCGAAATATTGATAAGAGAAGTACGATATTCTTCATACCGTTACATCACACACTTTATACTCATAATACTTCATTGCTTTTGAATTTTATTCTTTCTCTATACATGTTACAGCTTCTCTCTTTAAACTTTTGAATTTACTTCATATCTATCTATCTGGGGATGCCCCAGTTTCTCATAGTGAAAAACAAATTTTGTTTCTCACATGACATTTTCGTAAATAAACCAACAACTTTATTCAATTGTGGAGCCCACGATAATGAAAAAATTGTTGATTTATATTCATTAAAATGCCCCCATCTCAATATGAGAAATAGGGAATTTCCCCTATCTATCTATAAGACCAACAACAAATTCATTCTCTGGCATCCTTATTGCCTTTGTTTAATGTTTTCATGGTTACTACAATGCAGTTTTATTGGCATGTTGGTGACCATAGTGGGTGTGTATGCCTTCCTATATGGGGTGACAGTAAAGATAGGAAACAATCACCACTCCCTAGATCTACCAACGAGGAAGCACAAGTTGCAAGCTAGTATGCACGAGTCTAAGAGGGAGATGAAAGATTCATGCATTGCAATTATGATTATCTTTCTATTTCTAAAGAAATAACTAGTGTGTACCCCGGGCGATGCCCCGAGTTGCTGGTTTGTGTATTTCTTGCTTTAATTTAACAACAATTATGTTCGATTTGTATAGTTAGTGTGTCACCTTTTTTTAACATCATATGTTTTTTTATTTTAATCTTGTGAAAAATAAATGAATTATATTACCTCTAATTTACTTAATAAATGAAAATAATATTATAATATTATCTGAAGATTAAAACATTAATAATAGTTGGTTGAGATGGTAAAAGTATTACCTATGTATATTGGAGGTTATGAGTTCGAATCTTGTTAAAACCATATTTTATTTTGTTAAATGAACTGGCTAGCTTTCATGGCGCGTATACTTTGGATGATGACGTGGCATTGTGACATAGACACACATACTTTGAAGAGTGCCACATGGCACCTGTGACATAGGCACACATACTTTGAAGAGTGCCACATGACATCGTTCCTTTAAAAGGAACGCCTTTTAATATATAGTATAGATTAGCAAAGTCAGCTTTTAAATCAGAACATGCCCTATTTATATACATACTTCCTCCGTTTTTAAATACTTGCTCCATTTCTCCATACACGGAGTTTTAGGAGAAATTAGAGAAAATATTAAAATATGAAGATAGTGGGGTTGGTGGAAGGTAAATTGGAGGAGAGAGAATCTAAAAGTTATAAATTTGGGTCCACTAGTTGAGAAAGATGAATTAAATATTATAAAAGCTTTCCAAATAAGGAAATGGAGCAACTATTTAAAAACGGTCGCAAAAGAAAAGTGGAGCAAGTATTTAAAAACGGAGGGAGTAGAAATTTAAACCAAACAAAATCAGACATCTCCATTTTCTCTTCCATTTCTCTTCCCAATTTTCTCTTTATCATTTCTCAAACCTCAATGTTAGCATCATTAAAAAAAAATTCATTTTGTCAACAAAAATTACTAAAATTCTTCCAAATATTGTTCAATCAAATTCACAGCATCAAAATTGATTCATATTAGTGAAATAAAAGATAGGACATCGATTGGAGAAAACTAAAGAGTAAACAAAACAAGTAGATTTGAATTGCTATTTTTATATAATTTGATTTTGATACGAAATTTATAAATTGAACATGATTTGAATTAAACTTATTTTATTTTTTTTATTTTGAAGTTAGAATAACACGAGGTCTAATTCGCTAAAATCATGTTTTATCTTACGTAAATCTACTCGTGTAATTCTCTTAAAACCTTGTGTTATTCTACATAATCTAACATTATTTCGATAAAAGCTCTCCATTATTTTACAAACATAATTTATTTTTGCTAAAAATATGGAGTATGTTATTTTACTTATAACCTTGTGTTAGGCCCCGTTCTTGAGAGCTGCTCTACTCTACTCTACTCTGCTAAGCCCTACTCTGCTCTGCTGAGCCTGCTCTGCTCTACTCTGTTCTGCTCTAATCTGCTCTACTCTGTTCTGCTCTAATCTGCTCTGCTCTAGATTAATAATAATTAATAATATCAGTACAACAATAATTAATAATAATTAATAATTACTATTTAATAATAATAATTAATATTGAAAATACAAATTATGAATATTTATAATAATATTAATTAATTAATAATAATGTCTAACAATTTCTTAATAAATATTGATCATAATAGTAACACATAATAATTTTTTATTTGGAATACTAATACTTCATATTTAATGATAATACTAAAATTTTATTTTATACTAATAAGTAATGATGATGAAAATGAAGATCATATGGAAGTAGATGGTTAATTCACCACAATGTTAAACTCTCATCTAATTATGTTCTTGTATTGATAAGTGGTTGTAATAATTTGAAGATGTTAAACTATTGTCTTTTATTTTATTTTATTTTTTTACTATTAATATATGTTAAAGATGGTACACATCTATTTATGTTTTCATTGACCTAAATCAATGGTATGTACTTAATAATAATAATAGTAGTAGTAGTAGTAGTAGTAGTAGTAGTAGTAGTACTAGTAATAATAATAATAATAATAATAATAAAAAAAAAAAAAATAGTACAATGCAATAAACTAAGTTAAAAAATAAGGGTATAATAATTTTTACATATTATTAAAAAAATGGAAAAATGAACAACATTTTGAGTCTCCAAAATAGAAAAACAAGAACTATAACAATGTGGGATATGAGAATAGGAACTCTTTAAAAGTTTGGTTATGCGGTGCTGGTCATACTTAAACTTCCTCATCCCTCTCCACGGAGTTTGGTCCACTAATCCAAATCGAGTTGATACGTCATATGTGTAATGTTTTAACTAGTGTACAATTTGTACTTTGTACTTCTATAGTTTGATAATTATGTTCGACTGTTTGTATAGCTAGTGAGTGATCTAGGCGTTGTCTTGGTTGTAACAATTTTTTTTTTTTATCTGATATGTATTTCTTTTCCAAATCCTCAGAAGAATAAATAAATTAAAGAACATCTTATTTACTTAATAAATGAAAGGAATATATAATATTAATTATTTAAAAATTAAAACAGTTTTAATAGTTGGTTGAGATTATAAATGTATAACCTTTATGTGTTGAAGGTTACGAGTTCAAATCTAGCTCAAGCCATAATTATGAACACGTTAGTACGTGACACATGTATATATGCTGAAGAGTGCCACGCTACACCATTTGTTCCTTCAAAAAATACTTTGTTTTTTTTTTGTTTTTTTGTTTTTTTTTATACATTGCAACACTTCTCTTTTCACATTTGTCAATGTATGTTTTGAATTGTTAATCTTTAATCACCAATATGTAAAAATTATAGACTTTAGATATTAAAATCGTATAGATCGAAACGAATCTAACAAGATCCCACATGACTTTATTTTTTACTTATCTATAAATTGTCAAAGTTAGTCAAAGTGTGAAACACATGAATAGTATAACACAAACTTTTAAAAAAAATCGGGTGTACAATAATTATTGTACATCCATTATAAAGATAGTCTAAAGTGATTAAAAGTTACTCCTGAAATGAATAAAAGTTACCCCAATATGCGTAAAAGTAACCCAATTCAAATAAAAATATTCTACGCTTTATTAGTAAAAAATCACATTTTAAATGACAAAAAATCAATTATTAGTGATTGAATGTAATTAATTACTTTTATAAAACTTTTCTTGTTGTCTATTTATATAAAAATTGTATTATGTTTAAAGTTACCAAAAAAAAAAGGCAAAAAGTTACCCTAAAATTAGCTAAAAGTTACCCTTATACTGTTCGATGTACACTAATATTAGTGTAAACCGGATGTATACAAAAGTTTTTGATAGTATAAAATCAAACTGTTGCTACCATATAAAAAACGCAGGAAATATATACTAAATTTGCTAAGACTTTTCGACGTAGTATGATGATGGTAACCTTCTCCTTACCAGACGTGGTTCTCGTTTTGACAACCTTTACATTTAATAATCCATAAATTTTTAATTTTCCGTTGCACTTGTTCTTCTGACTTCCCCTACAAAACAAACAGTGGTAACGTGGTTTTTTCATCCATATTTTAAACCCCACAAATGGGAAACACAGTTTCACATAAATTACTTAGAATATTCATTCTCATCCTTACTTTAACCCCAATTTTGCATGCAGCTTCACCCAATATCATCAAATCTGTACCTGGATTTCCTGGCGTTCTCCCATTTTATCTTGAAACTGGGTAATTCACTGATTTATTGGCATTTTTTTTTTTTTTTTTTCCTAAAAAATTATTTTCATGTAATTTTATGGTTAATTAAATTGTGGTCATAAATGAAAATTGAAAAAATTGCAGATATGTGGGGGTGGGAGATAATGAAGAGGTGCAATTATTTTATTATTTCATAAAATCGGAGAGAGATTATGAAAGAGACCCTCTTATGATTTGGCTTACTGGAGGCCCTGGTTGTTCTGCTCTCTCTGGACTTGTTCTTGAGATTGGTATGTTCCTTATTTCATTCCTCCGTACTATGTACTCTGTATTATGCTAAATTTTTGTGAGTTGTTGAATAATGTTCAAAAAGTAATTGGTTTTATAATTTTAGTAAAAAATAATTTTAAAACTTATTTTCTCTACTTATAGTTCTTGAAAAATAAGCAAAAAAATTGGTAAACAAACAGGGCCTTAATTCTTTCAATAAAAAAAAAATAAAAAAAAAAACACAAACAAAAAGGGACTTAAGCCCTTAATTGTTACCACCACCAAAATCAACCACCTTTATACCTCAAGTACTCGTGTCCAACTAAATTTAGACGTGTTTACGACACCAACTTCATTTTAGTTCAAAGTCAAGGAAAATTATAACTAAATAGCCGCGATGGGCACTTGAATACGTGCTCGTGTCGGACATGGATACAAGTTAGTCCATAGCCCATAATCACCACTCTCACCTACCACATCACCTGAACCATTTTCGTTACCTACAATACCATTTCTTTTCTTTTTCCTTTTTCTGTTTTTAGTAGTGGTGCGATGGTTCCACAAATGCAAGAGTGGCTGGGTTTTCGGGTGGATGGGATGGTTTTCAAGGGTGCTGCTGGGTTTCTGGGTGGGTGAACCCGGTTATCCGGTGGACAGATATAGTGGTTATTTAACTTTTGGGACCATTAAAAACTGATATTTTCAAAAGGTTGATTATTAAAAAAGAACTTCAAGGTTGGATTATTATATGCAAATGGATTAGGATTCTAAGAGCAACTTCATGAGTTGTAGCTAGGGAGTGTTGGGATATTGATTCAAACGTTAGTTTGTTAGTCAATGTATGGCACACTTAGTGGCTAAGTTTTAGGATTAGTTTTAAGAATTATTTGTGGGTCAAAGTACGTGATTTCAGTTAGCAGAGTTTGTTAGTGGGATTGTATTAGTGGCCCTTGATTTATTGATCATGATAGATCATGGGTTTAATGGGTCCTATTTTTAAGGTTTTATTGTTATCCTTTCTAGCTATATATTCAACCATATGTATGTGAGAATTAGAGAGTGTGTGATATTAATAACAGTGTGTGAGTATGCGTTTTCCTTATCTTATTTGCTTCATATTATTGTTTTCTCTTTCTATGTATTAGCTTCATCAGGGAGTTGCTTGCAATTTTAGTAATTCCTTAGCTACTAGCGTGACTATTGGAGCTAGAAAACTCAATTAGCTTGGCCAAGCTAATTTGGAATTAAACTTTTCAAAATAAAATGCTCAATGCACCAATTAAGCTCTTTTCATGTATTTTCTATCCAACAACTACTACTAAGCTTATAGCTAGCCATTGGAAAAAAAAAATTAGTTAAAATAATAATTAGCTTAAAAGCTTATGTGGCATGACAAGCTAATTTTCAAATTAGCTTGTCATTGGTTCTAAGGTTAAATGATTATAATAATTCTTTCCTTGTAAATAAGAGAATGAAACCTTCTTTGAGCTCATATATAAGTGGTTCAAACTCTTTTTCTCGACTATTTAGTAATTGATTAACTAGATGTAGTATTAAAAATGAATTTGAAAAATCGGTTCATGAAAGACCATTTAGTGTTTGATTAACTAGATAGAGTATCAAAAATGAATTGGCTTATCAGTCAATATTGATGGCACACATTAATGAATGGTTGATATATAATAATTCGTACCTTATATGTTTGAAGAGTCGCTTTCCTTATTGTCAATTTAGTTTAAATTAGACTTTTTTTGTAGGTTTGTAAGTGGTTCAACTCTCTTGACAGTTGGTAGTTTAGATTAATCGCAACATAAATTTTTTTGAAAGTGTCAAATTAATTAAACATTACATTATTTGGACTATGATTGTCTCTATGTCTCGCATCATCACATGTGCCTTTTTTTTTTTCCTTTTCTCTCTATATCTTTCCTCTCCTAATATACCGACATACCGTGCATTTCCCCACATTGCTATTTAAAAATAAAATAAGAATTACTTCCTTCGTTTATATTTACTTGCAACTATTCTCATTTTAGGCTTGCCAATACATTATTCCAATCATTAGCATCTCTAATTACCAATAAGTAAAAATCATAAAATTTTTGATATGAAAGCATAAATTGAGACGAATCAAACAAGATCTTACATGACTGTATTTTTCATTGGCAATAAATCATCAACAATGGTTTAAGTAGAATACATGGATAATGCATAAGCGTTGCAAGTCTGAAGAAATGGAGGAAGCATTAAGTTTGTTTATCTGACAAAATGACATCTATGTTGCATTTTTGAACTTTATAAGAAAACTATATCAATAGAAACCGTCTATTTGCTGCAAGCCTTTTTGCATCCTCATCATATATGAATTAAGCGCCCAAATGGTTGCTACAACTTAGAATTGAATTTATACATTTCATGAGATTAAATAATCATGAAAATACACTTTGGTGTTTGGTTCACAGAGTGGTGGGTTTGGAATCAGGAATTAAATTGAAGTGGTATGAAGTTGGAGCTTTTTACTTAATACTGTTTGTTTTGTCTGAAGATGAACATTTTTCTTTTATTTGATACCGGAAGGTATTATATAAGCTATACCCATCTCCCCCTTGGGTTTCCAAATTTCATACCTTATGGGTTTGAGGTATAGGTTTGGAAGTTGATATTTTGTTAAGCAAACACAATTTATAGGTTTTACTTATTCTAAACCTATACCTTATACCTAAATTTCTTGAACCCAACATCCCCTTAGTATCATCTTTAGTTTGAGTAGATTTGTAGCTCATTTCAAGTAGTGCACAATATTGTGAGAGTTTGGAAGATAAAATCTAATGGTTAGTATAGATAAGGTCACTAATCACTGTACTATGAAGCTAAGGTTCTTATGTTGCATGCGCAAGTATATGATTTTACTGATTTGATCTGTTTTTCTAAAGTTTATAGCTGCTGTCAAATATAGTTATCAAAGTATGGAAGATATTCAAACTTCTTATTTTATTATACTACACATATTATTTTATGTTTTTGATGTATCTTACTTTTAAACAAACTTATGCCCTTAATTAAGTAAAGAAATTGAAGTCTCTTTCCAGGTCCTCTGATTTTCAATACATCAGCTTGCAATTGGCACTCAGAAGCACCAACATTTCAGTTAAATCCGTCTTCTTGGACAAAGGTACAAGAATTTTTGTAAATAATATCTTATTAATTTTTTTTAATTAAAAAATAGCTCTCATAAGTCATAAATTAATTTGACTCAGATATCTGTAGCTCCATTTGTAAAAGCAAGACAGTAGCATGAGATTGTTAAGATTAGAATTGGAAGATAAATGAATTGTGACTATACTAAGAGAGATCTATTGTATTTTATCCTCAGATAGCTAATGTAATATTTCTGGATTCACCTGTTGGCACGGGATTCTCTTATGCAACAAATCCAGAAGGTTACTACAGTGATGATATTACATCATCAAGGCATATTTATCAATTCTTGAGAAAGGTAAGGAGTGGTTGCTTATTTGTCAAAAGCCTTTCATCATGAAAACTTATTTTTGTCATTAGTGGAAATTGCATCCCTAAGCTTGTCATCATTGTTGTACCTGACATTTGACAAACTATTGTTGTGTTTTATTTGCTCTAAAAGTTCAACAGCCTCATACTAATGCCATCTAATATAATTCTTAGAATTAAGTGTTCAATTCCTTATTTTTCTGGATCTACTTTTTGTGGCTACCTTTCCTTTCTCTCTTAGCAAGAGCATTTATTTTACCGGAAAACAGGAAACTTTCCCAAGTTAAAATACTGGAAATTAGTTACTGTATAAGTCATAGAACACAATTACAGAGTATAAAACTATAAAGTAGCAATAAAGTAACAAAGAGCCAGTCTAAATCTCACTCTTTGCTCTTTGGCATCAACAAATACCATTCTTATCAAAGCCATCACAAAGCGGCTGCTTTGTAGTCTACCAGATTAGCATAAAGGGTACAAGAACTGTAATCGAAAATTTGAATTCTGCTCTGTATCAATGTACTTCTGACATGTTTCTACTTTTTTCAAACTTTTTTTTTCCTAGAAAATGATGTTCTTTCAGGTCTGGTTTCTCCCTGTTCATGTCAATAGAACTTCTAGGTTCACCATGATGATACAGTGCAGCCTTGCATTAGCTGCATATTTCTTGAGAGTAATACTACAGAAAAACAAAATCCTCAATTGCTTGTGCTATTTGAAGCCTCCATCAATGTTCAGAATTGGCTAACTATATGTGCTATGCAAGTCTACGAATAGGTTTATAATCTCTACCTTTCATGAAGTTTCTCATGATCCGTCATCAAATATTTTTTTGGTATTCTTAATTGGAAATATCTCTTTATTGAACCTAGAAGTCTAGAACATGCATCTGTTAGTACAAAATATCTGCGTTTGCGAACACTTATTTAATAAACTAAGCAGTAGTGGAGCTTTCATGAGGCAAAAATATTTCATGATCATGCAACAATATGAATAATGTCTAATATGTCCTTGGTTTTATTGTTTGACACAATTCTAGTATACATTATCCCTATTGAGAATCCCTGATGTAATGATTTTTTTTTTTTCTTTTTCTTTTAGGGTATTTCCCATACATATTTTTCTTTTGGTGGGTGATTGTTCAATATCTCAGTTTTAGCCTATTAGAAATTTTAATCTTGGACACTGGAGTGATTTGTTTTTATGATATTTGCATTTTGTTTGACATCTATTATTCTTAGTTATGGTTCATATTTAGTGTTTTTAATAATGCTCTAGATCATTTGGTGAACACTTCAAAGTCTATTAAAGTGTATATACCATGGACACTGATTTGACTCGTGTGAGCTAGGTTAGCATGATTCATATTGTTTGGTGAAAAAAAATTCTACCTATAACCCCTTACTAGTTACTTCTCCTTTTAAATTCAAAGATTCAACCTAGCAAGTTTGGTGGTGGGCAAGTCACCTTGTAGCTTTGAGGTCACAAGTTGAAACTTCACCATCTATTTGTTGTTTGGAGAGGGGATTCCCTTACCTTTCCCCCACCTCTCAAGCATTTACCTGTCTAACTGCATTGACTTATATGTAAGAGGTGCCAGTAGAGTCCACGATAAATCAAAGATAATTATCACTTTTGCTCATGTCCTCTGAGCTATTCATCTTAATTTCTCATTCATTTAAACATGGACCAATGTTACTTCTAAATTTTAATATCTACATTATTCATCTTAGATTGTACCAAAGCCACTATTACCTCACTTTAACTTTTGCCCTACTCCATTGTAACAATAGATAAGGTCTATTATATATTTAAATCATTTTTTAGAGGTTTTGACTAAAATTTTATCTGATGTCATTTCTTTTGGTTGCATATAGTGGCTTATGGACCATGATGGATTCCTGAATAATCCTCTTTTCATTTCTGGTGATTCCTATTGTGGCAAGATTGTTCCCGTTGTCGTCCAACACATTTCTAATGGTAATTTACATCAAATTTGGAATGATTTTCATCTACTTTAACTATTTAAGGGAAAAAGTCCTCGATTTTCGGGATAAAAGGACATCTGCCTAGCATTGGCAAAGATGGGAAAACCATTCCTAATTGTTGTATTAAATGAAGGTGCAGCCAAAGGTGGTTCTCTACCTTGGCTTGTTCCTCCCTTCTCGGAAGATGTGTTAATAAAAAATCAATTAAGAATCAATCATAATGACATGACCTCATTGCCTAATAAAAAAGGTTGTTTGAAGACATCTGTTATAGAAAAATCATTTGGTTGGAAAGTACTGCAATTGTATAGTCCTGAATCCTGATCGACATGCTACAACACAATTCATTAGTGTGTAGAAGCTGCTTTTAAAGAAACCTTTCTCTTTATTGACTTGCACACATTATACTAAGTTTCCTTTCTACAACAATTGCCTTTTTACTAAATAGTGTTGTTATTAATAATGTTATAGTGCTATTATTTTTGTTATTCTTGCTGTTATTGCTACTCCTAATGCTATTGTTATTGCTAAACTATCTTTTTTTAAATTGATTAAAATTGAGGGTTTGTCTTTTAATGTATATTTCATATTGTGACTTTTATTATGGTTTTACTAATAGGTGAGTGCACAATGATTTTCCCCCCTTTCTTCCTTGGGTTGAAGTCGTTAAATATCAAAATTTATTTTTTGTTGAATTCAATTTTGTTGCATATTTATCGTGATCTTCAAAAAAATTTATGAACCAAATATCCCGTTCTTGTTTGATCTAAAATAATCTTTTTATTTAAAGTGACAAATTAAGGATATTTCTTCTGTTATTTATACTTGCACACTTCTATTTCGCAATCTATGACTATCTTGAAAAAGGTCGATGCCCTCAATCAAGGTTGTAATACAAAATACATTTGGTGGGAATGAAATGAAGATTGTTGGCAGCAAAATAACTTACATCTTTTTGTTATCTCAATCATTTATATTCAATAGTTTTCTATAGTAAGCTACAAGAAATTCATGGCGTTTTTGTCCATCAAGTTGTTCTCCATTTGCTCCTTTGCTTTGGTTTGTGAGCAGTGAGCCTATGGACCCCAACAATTAAGTTGTTATCTTTATTTTTGGACTTTCATCCATTAACTTTTTGTGAAATGTATGCTAAGCAGGGAATAAAGCTGGATTTCAACCTCTTTTGAATCTTCAGGTGCGTTGGTAATGAGTTTCTCGGTAATTACAAGATTTGTTTCAACTGAATTTTCTTTCATTCTATTTAAGTATAATGTAGGTAAGTGCTTAATAATTTCCCTCCAACACTTTCCTTCTCCATTCGTTTCGTATTAATTACAACTTCTTATTTGTTAAGGATCCACTACTATTTTATTGTTTCGATCTTCTACTAACCTCAATTGCACAAATATTTTTATTATTTCTCTCTCCTATTTACCCTACTTACACTACTTTTTATTGTTTCTCCTTACAATTTAATTTATTCCCTTTAACTATACTTTATATTATTAAATTGCCCTATTTGGTCTCCACCTTATAATTTTCCTTAAACTTTATGCAATTCCTAGTGTTATGATTAATATAAAACAGAGGGAGTATACTTTATGGACACGCATTAAAGCTAGGATATAAGACTAAATCACAGCTTATGGTAGGCTTCATATTTAGGGAAAAGGGAAATGCCTAAATAAAAACAATTTTCAAAACATTTATAAGTGATTTTTTTATTAATCATCACCATAAACATGTTATGTCTAAAACGTAAAAGCGAAAATCATTTTATTCTACTCAACTCTAATCAAGGGAAATTTAGTGATATACTACCTCCGTTTCTTTCTAGTTGCAACAAAAAAAAAGGGTATTATTTATGAGACATAAAAAATTCCCTTGTTGCAACTAAAAAGAAACAAAGGTTGTACAATGTTACAAACAAGCCTTCTAAAATTATATTTTAAAATTTGCTCATCAATCACAATTACAGCTTACTAATTTTGATGGAAGGAGTTTTGGGGGAATGTCTATAATTTATTTTGGAAACCTCAAATATTTTAAGATATTTAGGGCCTGTTCATATTTACTTAATTTCAGTTCAGTTCAGTTCAGCTCCAATCAGTTCAGTTCAGTTCCAATCAGTTCAGTTCAGTTCAGCTCTTAATTTCCCTCTCACATAAAATATTCATTTCAGCTCAATTCAGTTCAGTTCAGTTCCAATCACTTCAGTTCGGTTCAACTCCAATCAGTTCAGTTCAGCTCAATTCAGTAAATATGAACAGGCCCTTAGAGCTTTATTGTTTTTATTAAATAAAAAGAGAAAAATCTGTGAAGTAATATGTCCGTAGCAAACTATATTCTATGTGAAGTTACATCCCATATGTAATTCCTAGAAACTTTATGAACTTGTTTTGTTAACATTGAGGGAGTTTGAAATTCTCATGAATTTCATGAATTCTTATTGACATTGGAGACTTTTTTGGAAGGGGGCTTGGTAAATTAGCTCCCATGTCTTATGGATGTGGGAAGTTCTATTTCCCATGAAGTGTCACTTTCATAATTTTGTAAATTTTTTGTTAACCATACAACTAACCAACCTATCAATTTCCATGAAATTTCACTTTCCTTATTTTGTATTATTGTTGTGAATGTTGTTTAAACAAGGAGGGATCATAGGTTTCCAACTGTTAGATTTTGGGAATAATCCTCAAATTAGAGTGTGTACCATTAATCAATATATATAGGGTTACATAACCTAGTTTGATAGGTATTCAAACTCTGTACAAATATATTCTAAATCTGTGACCTAGATTTCTAACACCTTTATATGGTAAGTTATCTTGTTGCAGGGATATATTCTTGGAAATCCACTTACATGGAAGAAGGATTCGAAGGAATCAAAATTTGATTATGCTCATCGTGTCTCTCTCTTATCTGATGACCTTTATGAGGTTAATGTCTAAGTTTAATTATTGTAAGATATTGGATAGTACAACCTCTATTGTTTCATTTTGACATTATTCACCAAATATCTTTGACTGTCTTTTTTATGATATTCACTTAAGTCAAAATATGTTTGTTGCATTTGGAAATATTTTATTGCCTTTTTTAAAAAAATAAAAAATAAAAATACATATATATACCATTAATACTTAATTTGAAGTCTATGTTATACCATTGTGAACTTGTTTCCCTAAATTAAGGCACCTAGTCTTACAAAAAAAAAAAAAAAAAAAAAATAAAATAAAATAAAAAAAAATCCATCACGTATATATAAATGCGCAATGCAAATTTATTACATATCCTAATAGAGTAATGAATATTAGCCTGTAAAGGCAAACTTCTATGTGTCTTATGACCTTTATCACTTTTTTGTTTGTGGGTTTCCTTCATCAGAATTATGTACCTATTAATTCTGAAGGAATGTTTTCCCCCCTTTGTGCTGATGTTTTAACTTGCTTTTATTACTTTGAATATTTTTTTTTCTCTTCTCTTTACAGTCAACCAGACTAAGCTGCGATGACAATTATGATGATGGGGATAATGTTAAGTGTGAACTTAATCTTCAAGCCATATCATATGTGAGTTTTGAAATTGTGTATACCTTAACATATTCATTTGAGAAGAAATAAAATAACTCGATTTAGTCAAGAGAATGATACTATAAAATGAGCTGAAATTTACTTAGTTTAACACTATATTTGGATAGAGAAAAATGGAGGGAAAGGGAGTGAAGAAAAGGAGGAATGCATCATCCTTTTTTGGATATCTAATGCAAGGGGTGTAGAGGAGGGAATTGAAATGATCTATTTTCCTTCCCCTTTTAACAAAACATAACTTTCCATTGTTACAGAGATTTGGAAGGAAAATGGAATTTCACTTTCTCCCTCCCCTCACCTCCCTTTCCCTTCCCTCTTTTTCCTTCTCCTCTCCTTCCCTTCACTATTGTTATCCAAACATAATGTAATGGTTTATAGCTTAATACTAAGGGCATTTTAAACCATGTTCCATACTTCCTCCATTTCAAAACAATTGACACGCTCCTTTGGGCACATAATTTAAGAAAATGTTAGGTAGGACCATAAAATAAACTGCATAACGTTAAGTAAAGTGAGTGGGTTCATTTTATAATGTGAGAACTAGAGCATGCAAGGGTGGGAAATATTAGGTGATGTAAAACATGTTAATAATAGTGGGTCATATCCTAATAAGGAAATATGTCAATTATTTGAAACAACCTAAAGAGTAGTCAATTATTTTGTTTCCAAGGGAGTACCAAACAATCGTTATTATATCTCTCTAGAACTTTCATATTATGTTTTATATAATTCCAAAATCATGCATGGTAAGCTTGACATTGTATTGGTACAAGCTAACTAATCATTCTTCAGAAGAACTTTATTTTACTCATTATACAATTGAGAACCTTCCTTCAAATGTATAATTACTTTCAAATAATCATGATTTATGCAGAATCTCGACCCGTTGTTTGATGCTCATGTCTTAAGACCTAAATGCATATCAGATCAAACATGGTGCCAGGTATTATATATCCCTTGTACATGATTGTTATGTCTTTATACTTCTACTTCATACTTTGGTAGCCTCCCTACCCCAAAGATAAATTTGATCTTTGATTTAATAGTAGCTTCTATAATAATGATCAAATTTTATGTTTGGAATAGTCATAGTGATCCTAATGCCATAATTTTATTGTCTTATAAATCCAATGTTTGATTTTTTGATCAATGTCAAAGCTCTTACACATCCATTCTTTGTGACTACTAACCGATTTTGACGCAAGAGATTATGAGTCATTAATACAAAGTTACGAACCATTGAGATTAAAATCTATGAGTAAAAAAGAGTCCTAAATACCAAAGGCAACAAATTGTCAGAGGACTGAAAATCTTTTTTTTTTTTTAGTGTGTGCAAAGGGGGGCCAATCTGAGAATAAAACTAGAAAACACGAAGAAACATCGTGTGCTAATTGCTAAATAACTCATAATTATAAAGCTGGTGAATTTAGAGAGCTACTATGTATGATTGACTCCATAGTTAGCTAGTTAATCTGCTCGATTCACGTCCCCATAGCAATTTATAAAGATAACTTCCCAATCTCGCTCAGAGTCCAACTAGCTGAATACTTTTACATAAGTGTATCTCATGAAGACAATACCCTCAGTGAACCCAGAGAACTAGCTTTTAGAAAAGGTCTGTAGTGTAATAAACTGAAATTACTCGGTGTAATAACAGTACAACGAAGGAGAAAAACTCAGAAATTTGATTAACAAATTAATGGTTTTACAAACGATAGTAGTAGGTTTAGCCTACAAAGCTCCAATAGTGACTTTAGGTCACAACTCTCCTAAGAAACTACTCCAAAATTCTGCCTACCTAGTTCCTTCACTTACCTCTCTATTTATACCAAGGACTATTAACCCTAATAAACTAATAAAACTAGAATACCTATACTACCCCTCCCAGTAAGTCTATTACAGTCTGTGTGGGTTGTGGATTATTATTGTTGTTGTAAACAATTGTCGTTATTATCTTTTAAGTACAAATTTTGCAGCATATTTGGAGATGCAGCATATTTAGAGATACATACACTTGACATATCATTAATTTATATTTGTTTGTGATTTTTTTAATAATTTAATTAGGAAAATGCTATATGCTTATAAGATGGTAAAAAAAGAGAAGATTGTGAATAACTAAGCATTACTTACATCCGTCTACAAGTGTTTTTATCATATATTCTCAAATTTATACCATTTTAGGAATTGTATGTAATGCTTTTGGGCTGTATATAGCATTATTCTCACTAATTTGATTGATAAGAGGAAGTTGCATTTTTTTCATAACTACTGGTGTTAGAGCCAAGTTGGTATCTCGTCAATATCTAGTGAGGAGAAACAATCCAAAGTAAGGAGAAACGGCTGCATACAAATGAATGGTAATCCTCGAGTAAAAGCTTTATAATCCTCTCACAAGGGTGGAGGGGATATGAGACACCCTTAATCATAATGAAATTGTGGCATGAGGGATTAAGTCCTATTGCACTCATGGATTGACAAAAATCAAGGATATATACACAGTGTCTACCTCAACACTGTGATGTTATTAGGTTGATTTAGATGATATTCAAATGCTACTCTCTGCTGATTAATTCAAGTTTAGTAATACAAGTTTTATGTTTAGTAGCTGATAATGTCTAAGTACCAAGTTCCTAAGACTTATTTTATGCTGACTTCTTGCTCTCTTGGCTACATGCTAGCCCGATCATATTGTTTGCTAATTACTAGTTATGAGTTAAATTGATGTAGAGAATTACTGAGCGCATCTACCATTTTTGTAGGAGAGCATCTACTATCTCATGGAAAATTGGTCTAATGACAAACAAGTTCGAGCAGCTCTTCACATTCGGGAGGTATATGAACTCTGTATTCATGGTGAAAACTACTATGTTATTACTGTGAGATGAAAACCATGTTTGGGATTGTAAATATATGAAATAGTGAATTTATGGGAAGCAACCAATATATGTTGCTTTTAAGAATTTTAGAATGAAAGAAGTTTAAAAATGACAAATGCACAATGAATATCATAATTAATATGCACAATGAATATCATAATTACATAATTATCTTCTTCTGACTCTTTCCTTGCTTTACTTAGGCCTAGTATTTTTTAAAAACTAAAAAAGAAAAGATGAATATAACTGATACCATATTTGAACTCTCAAGTGGACACCATGAAAAATAGCACTAAAAAGAAACATCAGACAGCTACTGCTCATGTGATTAAAAGCTCATTTGAAATTAAATTGTAATTTGTTGTAATTTAAATAAAATTCAAGCATATGAGTGCATTAGAAAAATGTTAAAATTTGAATAAAATTCAAGCATTTGAACTCTATCTTAGTAGCTGTTTTCTTCCACTGGTTACATCATATGGTTTTGTTTAGCATCTTGTACTTTTCTTTCATATACAGGGTACTAAAGGTTCTTGGATCAGATGTAATAAAACTCTAGCATATGAGGAAAATGTTGAGAGCACCTTTGGTTACCATCAAAATTTGACACAAGACTATATTCGTGCACTGATCTACAGGTAATAAATTCCCAGCACTACATTTACACCTTGTTATGGAAGTTGTTATTATGTAGCTGTTTTTATTTGTCCGTTGTTATTGAGGAACATCTAGAGTGCTTAGTTTATAGTGTGCTAGTGTCACTTAAACAACATTTGTGCCATATCAATAACAGTGTGCCAATGCCTTGACATTTTTCTCCAAGAAAAAAGAGACGACATATTCAGGGGGTGTTTGGTATGGAACTTTTAAGCCATGGAAACGGATTCAAATAACCCACTCCATTACTACTTGTTTGGTAAAGCTAGAAAGTAACATATACCGTTACCTAGGTGTAATTTGATTCCGCTCGTTGACCCAAGGAAACAGATTCCGTTTCCTGCATTCAATAATGTTCACTTTTCTCATTGACTTCCTCTTCCAAAGCTCTTACTCACCCAGTCTCTCTCTTCTGAATTAGATTTTTCATCATGTCATTGTTCAAGATCTTGCTTCATTATTCAAGACTTGTCAAAATTGGGTAAATTAAAATCACTCAACAACTCATCATTCTCACATCTAACCCACCAAAAAAAAAGAATAAAATGAAAAAGTGATCTGATTTGGAGTTGATAGTTTTGATGGTCTGCTGAGATTTCAATCTAGTGTATTTGTGATTTTATGATCAACAAAAGAAAAAGTGATCTAGTTCTGATTTTTGATAATTTGAATTATTAAATTAGAGTAATTAAATTAAATTGGAGTTTAAAATAAAAAATAAAAAAAATAAAAAAATAAAAAAAAAAGAATTTTGAGTAAGTTGAAGTCTTGAAGCAATTTAGCAGCTTGTGAATTGTGATAAATATCGCCCACTAAAATTTTAATTTTGTTTTTCCTTTTTAAAAAAAAAAAAATGTTTTCCCTTTTTTATGCCAAACAAAAGGAAATAGATTGGTTGTAATCGTTTATGTTTCCTTAGTAATACCAAACAACTAGTAAGGGTAACACTATATATTACCCTTTCCCCTCCTAATTTGTTTCCATTCCGTTACATTTATTAAATTGATACCAAACACCCCTTCAATGGAATCATGTACTGTTATGTAAAATTGATTAATGGATCATCAGAGATTATTTCAATAGCAAAATGCTAGATGTATAAAAAGTGTCATGAATTCCTGATTTTTGGAAAAAGAAATTCGAGGAAAAGAATATAAGATTTTTTTGTAGTTAAATATTATTAGACATGTGGCATTCAGTATCGTCAATTCATTTAGGAGCATGAACATTAATTAGGACAACTAAGGATCTTCACTTGGTTTATACTTCATACTTTTATTGATTGAAAATGACATTTATCGATTAAAAATCTCAACAAATATATATACGTAGTATTTAATTTCAAAATATCATAATCATTTACTGCTAAGTACAAGAGAACAATCCACTTCTTTTATTTCTTGTCTGCATTTTATATTAATTGCAGTGGTGACCAAGACATGAAAATATCATATGTTGGAACATTGGAATGGATAAACATGTTAAATGTCTCACTTTCTGAAGATTGGAGGCCATGGTTTGTCAACGGTCAAGTTGCCGGGTAAGTATCTTATTTACTACATGAAATATCAACCACATTGCATTAGTTTCTTAATTTTTTACCTGGTCTACTTGCGACAAAATATTAGCCTCTCAAATTTGGAATTGCGAGTGCAGGTATACTACGAAGTTCTCAAATGACAAATATCATGTAACATTTGCAACTGTGAAGGTAGAGAGATGACACTACTTTTTTATATATAGTTTGAAACAGCAACATAATTAGGCATGTATTGTTAACTTGCAGGGAGCAGGACATACTGCGCCAGAGTATAAGCGTCCTGAATCCTTCACCATGCTTTTGAAATGGTTTGCAATGCTTCTTCTCTAGTATGAGATTACTGGAAACTCACAGGGCTTGTATCATTTGTTAGTAGGGAAATAATGTCAGGGGCTTGTATTATACGAAGTATGTCAATAGTCATGTATTTATTTGTGATCCAAGATCAAACAACCCACTTAGAAGCTCCATGGATCAAGAACCAGTTGCCCTTATGTTAGAAACTCCTGGATTTAGTCTATTTGTTCTCAAGTCCGAATTTGTCACTTTGCTCTTGAAGCCCATAAAGGAATGTTATTTATGTGTGCATGGCCCATTTGCTATTTTTGGCCATATAATTAAGTTTGATTTACTTATACTCCTAGACTCTAGTGTAGTTATCTATCCCTACACCCCCATCCCTAAACAATACATAAACAAACCCAACAACCCCATTTTCAATACACACTTTTTACCCACCTATAGATTAAAAAAAAAAAAAAAAAAAAAAATTCAAATCATCATTTCATTTCATTTTCTCTCTCCTTACCCATTTTCTCTCTCTACATCCATTTTCTCTCTCTAAACCCATTGATCTACTTTTTCAAACCCAAAATTTCTACGAATTTGAGACAAATTATCAATAAAAATTGTTCAATCACTACAAAATTCAACAAAACAAGATTGAAATTCGAAAGAATAAGTGGTTTTGTTCATATTTGGTTCAAAAAAGAGTATGAAACCCAGGTTTTACTAAATTTTTTTTTGTTGTGATTGTATTTCAAAACAATTATTGAAACATCAATTGTGAAAAATGCATCATGTAAGTATTTACTATAGTTTTAGTAATTTTTGTTCAAAAACTAGTAAATCAAATCATTACATTCTTCATTTTTTTTTTTTTTTTTTTTTTGTACAACAAAGAAAACAGTTCCAGAAAAGGAAAACAAAGATTCTGGAAGAATGTAATTATTAATAAAATTAATTCGTAGTGAAATTTTTCTTTTGATGAATGTTCATTTCCATATTGATAAATGCTCATTTATACATTATACTATCATTCACATGTTTTTTTTTTCGAAAAACTCTCATTTAATTAATACAAATGCTCATTCAATTCATATGTATTTAATAATTTATAGTCATTCGTGTAATAATGTTCATTTTTTCATAGTTTGAAGTGGAGAATTATTTTGATGAATGTTCGTTTTTATTTTGGTAAATGTTCAATCACATAATCATACATGGTCATTCAAAATTTCACATATTAACATACGATTATTAGAACACTAAAGGTGTTTGATGGATGTTCATTTTTATTGCAGTACGAAGGAAATAGTTTTACAGAAGAACATAAAAAATCTTGAGAAAAGTAAGCATTAATTAAACTAGTTCGTAGTGGGTTTTTTATTTAATAAATTTTCTTTTCCATTTTGATAGATGTTCATTTGTATATTAGTATACAATCATTCACTTGTTAATAGATGATTAATATATATGTATAGTCATTGTATTAATGTTAATTCTTTTTCATAGTTTGGGGTGGAAAATTATTCTGATGAATGTTCATTTGTATTTCATGTTCATTGATTGATTTCTTTCATAGGCATTTTTAAACTAATGCATGTTAATTTATATATTAATAGATGGTCATTTTAATATTCAATTATCTAATTATGTTCATTTATGTATTAAGAGTTGTTCATTACCATATTAATGGATGATCATTTCTATACTATTATATGTTCATTTATTTATTAATATATGTTCATTTCCATATATATATCGATCATTTCAATTGTTCTACTATTCATATTCATATGAAAATCGGTTCATTTCAACACTTATTCTTGCTCAAATCTAACTAAAAATTCATTTGTTTTTGTCTATTAGTTAAACAAAGAATCGTGGATATAGTGAGTTGATTACACCATATAATATCAAGGAGAAAAAAGAAGACGACAAAAATAAGGAAATTAATCAAGAAGACATGTATTTGTGCAACATGAACCAATAACACGAGCTTGATCTTTCAATTTTGGATCAAGAATTCAGTATGTATAATAATATGTGTGGAATTGTGTTGTATATTTTAATATCCAATATTTCAATTTTGGTGATATAAAATTTCTATTTGATTTAACAAGAAGGAAATAAACTTTTTTTTTCCCAAAGTATTATTACAAATCACATCCTTCAAAAGCAAACATTTAGAAGGAAATAAATTTTTTTTTTCCCAAAGTATATATAATGTTCATATTTTTTTACGACTTATATAATGTTCATATTAGGAAAACAATATGTTCATAAACAAAAAAACTAAATATTCAGAACAAATATATATATAAATGAACATTAAAAGTCACATGTACAACTTATAATCCCATAAACACAAATATATATGAGCGTCTTTAAAAGAATTATTACAAATACACAAAATAACAAATTTTATAATATGTTCACTAGTTAAAATATAAATGAACGCCTTTAAGAGAATAAAAATCATTGAAATTCACGTGTACAACATTTATATTCAAATATAACTACAATAATCCTATAGTTTACTACAGAAAACATACATTTAACATAAATGAACATTAGATGATGGAAATGTTCACTTTTGTGTTTATGAAACAATTACATGTAATAGTATAGCTGTATGGAAATGCATTATTATTGTAATTAAATTGAATTTATTTTATATTGGAAATTATTTTAAACAACTCTTTATTTACATAAATACAATTCTAAGACGTATGTATTTGCATACATCTTACTATAAAACTTACACATAGCTCTTAAAATGAACATTTAATGATACAAAAATGAGCATATGTTGAAACACGAATAAATAAAAATGTACATTGGATGATGCAATACTTCTAATAATAAAAATGATTTGAACGCATCAATCCATATAAATAAGTTTGCTCATTTTTATTGATAAAAAAATTCTTAAAATGCAATCAAAATATACTAATTTGAACAAAAACTCCTTATTATAAAAATGAACATCTAATGATTTATAAATGAACATTTTCCAATACAGAAATGAACATATTATAAAAAATTTACAGAAAATTCATAAATGAAAAGGGCAGGGGGCGGGGCACACGCGGAGGGGGGTGCAGGCAGTGTTCCCTGCCTTAGAGTCTAGGTAAAAATTTGTATGGATTTGCTAGGCTATTGGACCTGGTGTATCTAATTCTAGGTGCACTATGATGCATGTAATACTAATTGCTTTGAAGCAATATAATCATGACTTATTAAACTTGTTTCAAGCTCATGCTTAGACTAACACTTAGTGACGTGGCGTGTACTCTGGTATAATGGACCTGCTGACAAGTTGAATATTTGGGCCGGACTAATTGGTTAATTGATAATAAACGCCGGCCCAATGATTGCGCAACCAATTACAAAGGTCAATGCCAAACTAGAAAAGGACCCCACAAAACTATAGTATAAAATCAATTAAATGACCTTATAGCTTTCATTAATTACATTTTTCATGTTTCTCAAAAAAATTACATTTTTCATAATAAAAAATCGGTGTCTTTTTGGTGCAGCAGGCCACATCATGTGGCCTGGTGCCAAGTCAGCAAAAATAACTGACCTAGAGGCTACTATTCACGCGCATGTAGGAGTTACTGGTATTGTGTGGGTTACTTGTATTTTTCAGGTGTTACTTTTTTTTTTTTTTTTTCTCGAGAGTTAGTTGTATGATTACTTATTTAGGGGTTACTTGTATTTTTTTTCAAGAGTTACTTTTATAGATCACTTATTCAGGGGTTACTTGTATTTTTCAGGAGTTACTTGTTTTAATTTTTTTTTCAAGGGTCACTTTTATGGATTACTTATTTAGGGGTTACTTGTATTTTTCAGGGGTTACTTGTTTTTTTTTTTCTTCTTCAGGGGTTACTTGTATGGATTACTTATCCAAAGGTTACTTGAATGGGTTAATTAAAGGGTTACTTGTATGATTACTTATTCAAGGGTTACTTGTATGGGTTACTTCAGGGGTTACTTGTTTGAGTTACTTATTCAAGGTTACTTGTATGCGTTACTTATTCAAGAGTTGCTTGTAGGCCCCATACCAAACCAGTAACACCCTACAAGTAACCCCTGACCAAAACCAGTAACACCGTACAAGTAACCCCTGACCAAACTAGTAACACCTACAAGTAACCCCTGACCAACCAGTAACACCGTACAAGTAACTCCTAACTAAACCAATAACACCCTACAAGTAACACTCTTTTTTTTTTGACAAGTAATACTCTATAATCTGCTCATACTACTATTGTTGTTTATGTTGCTGATTTTTTGACGAAGAATGTTCGATCGAAGATTCCACGAAGATAACGAACTCAAATTTCCCCGGTTCTCATTGATTTCACTACTTCAAATGTTGTTGATGATCTTAAGCTTAATTAATCGCAATTTTCACAGCAATTTAACACCCAAATTCTACAATTTCGAGCTTTAATTGCATCAATTTGGCAAAGAGGAGAGAGAAAATGGGTTGAGTAGAGATATGCTTGTTGGTGATGTGTGGTCTGATTTGAAGAAGAAACTAAGAAAAGAGGAGAGAGAAAATGGGTGGAGTAGAAATATGGTTGTTGGTGATGTGTGGTTTGGCTTGGAGAAGAAGCTAAGAAAAGAGGAGAGAGATGAAGAAAAGAGAAGATTTATGTATTTTTTAATAAAATTGTGGCTAGCCACGTGGTGTGGCCAGCCACATACAAAAATTTGTGATAAAAAATATACTTCGTATGTTGTAAAGTATTTATACACAACAAAAGGAAGTACTCCTTGAAAACAGATTAGTGCATGGTTTGTGTGATTTCAGGCTAATACAACCACAAAATTCTTACTACTAATTCCTACTTTTCTTGTAACTAGTTGTTGGCCCGCCCCCAATTTGGTGATTTCGCCTCAGTGATTAGTGTCATAGTGTGTAATTAGTCGTTGTTTATGTGATAATGTAATTGGTTGCATTTTGATTGTTGATTTTCATTTGCTTTGATTGGTTAGTGTATAATGATCACTTTAGCTATAGTTAATAAATAAGTGCACAGAACTAATGGTTCAACTAAAATTGGAGCAGTTTATAACGTAATGTCAAAGAATTGTGTTTAAATTATACGAATTTGCATAACATGTAGCATTTCAGAGTGTATTGAACCAAATTAAGTAATGATGGGAAGTAATACATATAATTTTATTATAAGTAAACAAATAAGTAATGTTACGGAGGGAAATGATGAGAGTGCGCGGTCCCCTTATATGGTGATCTACTCGGTACGCGCGCGGTCCCTCAATTTGGTGATCTATACTCGGTGATTAATGTGTAATTAGTCGTTGATGTATGTGTAGATTATTTTAATTTTGTTTTGGTAACAGAGTCAGGTAATTTGATTCATCTTTAGTAAAACTCCCTATTTACTATAACATCTCTTCATTCTCTTTAATTTTGTCATTTGAGAAGTATATATATTATAGGAAGGATTTCGAGCTTCTTATGAGCTTTCGAGTCGAGTAATGAGCAATTCGACTCGTTAACATTTCGAGCCAATCTCGAGTTCGAGTCGAGTTTTGACCCCGTTAACATATCGAGCCAATTTCGAGTTCAAGTCGAGCTCACTCGAGTCGAGTTTTGACCGAGTCTAACACGAGTAGCTCGCGAGTTGTCTCGTCTCATAAGCACCTCTATGAATTAGAATCGAATTTAAGATCTTTGCTTTAAATGAATTAAAATAAATAACTTGGGGCATCAAATGTTAAAAGGATACTTTTAACTCAAATGGAAAAGCTATATAAATACAAGATGTATTTGTTAACAAATTTGCATCATCATAAATAATGGCGTGCAATCCCTCAATTTGATGATCTCTAATGGATTATTATCACTTCTTTTTTTTTTTTAGGGAGTTATTATCATTATTTAATTAGCTTATGTTTTATGTTACATTAATTTATATGTTTACTTATAATAAAGTTATGTGTATTTATAAGTGTGATAATTTTGATTAGCTTTGTTTTATGTTAATCATCGAACATATAATTCTGGATAATGTGAGTGGTATTCAATGTGTGTGTATATATATTTTTTTCTAAACAAATTGATTTAGTAACTTTTACGATTATACAATACAGTTATGCAGACATAGACTTCATTGTCTACATTTTTTAAACAATTAGTCCAGCGTAATAAAAGTATTAATTTTGCAATCCTTTCATAATGAAGAATGCTACTTCGATTTCAATACGTTAACGAATTTCTTATAACCATACAGAAGGGAAAAAAGGGGAAAATTCATGAAAAATTGCACATGTCCAAATGTAATTGCTACTTAAGCTGTAAATTATAAGATTTGATAGCAGCACACCCTACAAAAGAGTGAAGAGCCTGAACTCTTTCATATATTCAGAAATTTTTTGAGCTTAAATTCGGTAAAGAGCCTCATCGATCTCCTCCTCAGTTGTCGTAAAATTAATCGAAGTAGACAAAGAACAAGAAGTATGATCATTCTCATACTCGGCTATAAACCTATCAAAATCAACTGTCCTTACCCCGGGATCAAATCTCATGCCTGAATCATTTACTTTATTTTGTTTCAAAATGTCAGCTAACATGAAGCCAAACTCATCCTTCCAATACACCACCTAATTTCATAAAGGAGAAACCCATAATCAGAACAGATTATTTATTTTAATGCCCACATTAATTATCTTTAATCAAAATATAAAGTAGTAAAAATCCTACAAAATCAGAAAAGCATAAGCAAATAAAGTAGCAGCTCAAAATCCTTGGATATTGTTTGAAGCCACATGTACCCACACTGGAATTAACCTAAAAAATTAGTGTTCGACACTTGAGAGTAATAAATCATCTTAAAATACTTCTTATTACTACCATTTCCCTTAAAGAAACTCAAGACTCACACAAAGTACTGATTTTAGTGACATCTTTCACATTGATAAGCTAGTGATAAGCTTGTGGGAGATCATTTCACTATTGCTGAAAGAAGACAAAGCTAAGAAACTTTTCCTAATTAACATAAATTTAGCCTCTAAATAGTCTTCCAAGTGCTTTAAAATGAACATCAAACACAGCAAATTAAAATGAATTTAGCAGCGTAAATCTGAATTATAAGGATTATAGATGCAAGCATAATCTCATAATTCCATTATTTTTTGAGATATATGTTATTATTATGGACATAGTATAATCTAAGAATATAATTATAAGGCTGAATTCCCTCTTGATGTATATAATAGCTCCTACATCAACATCAACATGATCTCCAACTCTCATAATTCAAGAATACATTGTTCCAATTACAAAATCAAATACTATGACAAATCAGACAAACATTCAACAAATAATTCTTCTCAATTATAATTTAAATCAGCAAAAGAACTAAAAAAGAAAGAATATATACGTACCTGCAATAGTTACGCTGTCCCACCTTTGCAACTACCCATTGTAGCCCCTCTCATCTTGCTAGATATAATTTACCACCCTATAACCTAAATTATTTCATCACATCAGAATCATAATTAAATATTGCTAATCATACTTTCAAAATTTAAAAATAACATCTTTCAGCATCAAATAACTTAAAACCTTAATTCAACATCAATCCATCAATAACGATAGCTAAATATTCCTCCCATTACAAAATTTCATTCATAGTATAATTTTACTTTAAATTCCAAATCAAATTTTATACATTATGATTATTTATTATTATTATTAATTATTATTTGAAAGAAATTGTTATTAATTGTCATTATGATTATTTATTATTATTATTATTATTATTATTATTATTATTATTTATTTATTTGAAAGAATTGTTATAACCATAAGAAATTATTAATTAATAATATTATTAAATATTAATTCTTAATAGTTTGAATTATTAAATATTATTATTAATAATTATTTTTATTAATAATTATAGATTAATAAATATTAATTATTATTAATATTAATAAATATTAAAATTATTTTTAATATTAATAATTATTATAATTATTCAAAATAATAAATTATTATCATCAATACAATATTAATATTATTATTGAATATTAATCATTGTTGTTGTTATTATTAATTATTATTTGAAAATAGAGCCGAGCAGAGCAGAGCAGATTTAATTTAAGCAGAGCAGGGCTCAACAGAGCAGAGCAGAGCATAGCAGCTTTAAAGAACGGGGCCCAAGTTAGAAATATAAGTTTCAAGTAATTTAAAAGTATTAACTAGTCAAAAGTTCATCTATTTAAGTTTACTAAGTTTAGAAATATAAGTTTCAAGTAATTCAAAAATAGTAACTAGTCACAAAGATAGTAACTTTATTTTAATGTAAGTCAAAATTAATTATCCCACATACATTGAAATTAAAAGGGAAGATGCAAGATGGAAGACACATAATGCTAGTAGGCTACTAACAGTTTAATACCAAAATTGTATTAGTACAGAACCATAGTAGGCGTATATGTAGTCAAACTCTCCTCCATTGTGTATCATAATTAAGTATATATGTTTATATATTTGTTATGGAATACATAATTGCATTTGAGTCATCTGAATTTGGATCATTATTTATTATTGATCATCCGATCCATACATCTAATTCCTTAAGTATAGGTTACATCATCATGAAATTTCAATCTATACCAATCACACAAATCCTCATTCTCATTAGGTTCAATGTGATCAATTAAATTTTAGTTTAGCTTATACTTTAATCACTCGATCCCATCTCTAATATACAATTATCTCCATCTATATGGGTTACTCAGTAAATATTACATGGATTAATTCGTCAGTACTACAGGAGTTGCTCAATCAGTATCACAAGAATTACTCGATTAGTTTTATAGGGACAAATTTGTTCTTTTACTCTGGTAAAATAATAATAATAATAATAATAAAATAATAAATAAATAAATAACGAAAAATTCCCCCAAAACCAAAAGTCCAAAACCCTTCCAAGTACCAACTGAAATAAAATTACTTGTACTACCTAGCAATAGGCCTGTACAAAACTATTCGAGAATCCGAAAATTCGATCCGCAATCGATCCGAGTTTTCATTTTGGATCGGACATCCGATCCGAAAAAGCGGATATCGGATGCAAATTTGGATATTTATTATTTTCAAAATTTCGAATATCCGATATCCGAAAGATATCCGAAATATAAAGCCTAACTAGTGAAATATATGTAAAAAATTTTAAATTGTTCATATAAAACTAACCTTGTATTATTAACTTATTATAATATTTTTAATATATTTGATGATACGGAGTAATATTTATTGCAAAAGGACTACTATTTTTGATAAAATATGTTGTACAACTAAGCGATAAAAAACGGTAGAATTATGGGAGAAAATCATATGTCCCATAATTTGTGTCCCACTGGTGTTTCACTAAATATGATTGATTCTTAAAATATTTATTTGTCTTTTAAAATTTGAGAAGTGGGACCGTGTAATTATTACAACCAATGAGATTAAGTGGAACACAAATGGAACATGAAAAATGGGGGGAAATGATACACATACATTGAATGTATGTGGTCCCAACATACATTACCAATTAAAAATTGACAACTCATCATTAGCTAAAAAAATGAGAGGGAAAAATGAGAGGGAAAAGTTTTTTGTTTTTGGCGCCATTTACCATAACAAGGCGGGACAAATTTCATTGGCGCCAAAAAATCTTTCTTGTTACTAAATAAATATTTTAGGTTACTAAAATATACAATTTTGTTACTGAGAAAATAGCATCCTAGTCAACGTAATTAATGAAGAGAGATGTTTATTATAAGAATCGAATAATACTTCATTTAACGATATTTTACAAACTACAAATCGAAAAATTATTATAAAAAAACCAATGGAATTATTTTTTAAAGATCTTTTTATAGACATCCATATCGATATATTTTCAAAAAATTTATGAAGTTGGACAATTTTAACCTTACTATGTTTGTTAACTTTTTTAAAGAAGGGTTAGTAATTTGTCATTATTGTTACTATAAAAATTTCAAACATACCAAAAAAAGTACATATCATATATTTATATATTACGTATAAGGAACTATATAAAATTAAATAGGTGTTAGCTACAATTATACAATGATCAAGTACGTGTTGTACGGATTAATTCATATATTATATTGGAGGGTTTTATTCATTTCTTGAAGGTTTTTAATCAAATAATTGAAAGTTAACATGAAATCACAAAAGTTAAGGTTACACACAAATTTTTTTCGCTTATTTCTAAATACTCTCGTGTGTTTATAATTTATCTTTTTTATTTGCAAAGTTTTATAGTACTATTATTTTAGTAACAACGACATTTTTTTTAGTAACAAACCACATGTTTTAATACCTATTGGTTAATATAATCAATAAAGGAAGAAGCGAAGAACCCATTATTCATGCTATTTATTAAATTTATTAAAAACATACAAACATATCACATTGTACAAAATATAGTATTTAATTAAACGACATTTAAGGATTATTTTATGTACTGTTTAAAAATATTTGATTTTTCATAGTGTTGTTACTAAAAAAACGGTTTATATCTTTTTTAAAACCTATAACACATACACGACTACAAATTAAGATACTAAATAAAAGGGAAAAATCTATTTAATAATGTGGGAATATATGTCCCTACATTTTAAGTATGATAAAACACTTATGAATAGTGTGAGGACATTTATATTCTAATAATGTTAATTTAACTATAATTAAGCTCCTCATGATATGATGTTAATTGCATCTAAAATTTTCCCTTGTGTGATTTAATGATTAAACTCTTATTAATAGATGAGAGTATATCCTCTAATATGTTTATTTACATATTTACCATTAATTGCACTTTATAAGGATAATTTAGATAATTTATCTACCAAAAGCATACCAAATATAGTATGGGTCAAGTAATGTGACATTTTCATTTTAGAAATGTTAGTCAAGTAAATAGTAACATAGGAAGTATAAGATATGTCATATATCAATAAGGACTATATACAAATGAAGACTTTTCAGTTAAATCTTTTATATAGAATGAAATAGAAGCCACCGATTATCTTTTTAAGGGCGTGTTCGGCGCTAGCTTTTGAGTAGCTTTTAGTGGTTTGATTTGGTCAAACCACTACTTAACAAAAAATGTGAGTGTTTGACAAGATAGTGGTTATGGTAGCTTTTAGTGGTGGAGGTAGCTTTTGTGAAAAGTTAGAAAGATTAGCTTTTGAAATTAGAGGTAGCTGTTGAAAATTTAATCTATAGTTTTAAAAATAAAATATTGATTTTTATATGTAACAGCTAGTCAATCGCTACTTTACCGAAAACTCATATCTAAATTATATATCTTCACAGCTAACAGCTTGTTGACAGCTAACAGCTACCTACACAGCTACAGCTACTTTCCCAGCTATACTTTGCCAAACACGCCCTAAATGAACTTATCATATTGTGATGCTAGCAAGGATTTGAAAAGAAATATTACATTTATTACATTTTTATACTCTGTAATATAAAAAGGTCCTTTGACAAGTAAACAGTTTTTAAGTGTTTAAGGTGATCGTCTAACAAAATTTATAGTGTTTATTTAATTTCATTATTTTGATCATGTATGACATCTTACATTAAATAATTATTTCAATTGACAAAAACTTATCATTGCTAAATTAATAATCCATATTGTTTACAACTAATTTCATGAATTAGCATCCACCATTACTAGAAAAACATGTTATATATATTACATTTTTCCTCTAACATATATACGGTTACTAATTAATGTACTAACCTATTGAACAAATTAAGAAAAATAATATTTACTTGATTACCTTTACTTTTTCACCATGGTTTCTTATTACTTTTCATTGATGGTGTCACATTATCTAATTCTCAAAAGACTTGATAGGTGGACCTTTTTCCTCAAAACATGAATTTATTTTAAGCAAATACAATTATATAAGGTCGACGCCACTCTAATATTATAAATTCCTTTTTTGTAACCTTTGGAAGTTATAATTACCAAAAAAAAAATAATTACACAATATCGCTATAAAGGTAACAATAAAAAAAAATCCCAAAGGGAAAAATTATGCGCTTTTAAGGAATTATGTAATTCGGAAACAATATGTGTTTACCAAATGTAGTTTCCTATGTTACTAAAAATTACAGAATGGTTGTGTCCTTTTCAGATATGTGCTTACCAGATATAGTTCCTGTGTTACTAAAGATATTATAAACAGCATTGTTTGAATATTTTGGGGGTTTTCGCCATTGTCGACGACCTTGTCGACCTAAGACCATTTTCAACTATTACTGTTGTCAACCTTCAAATCTCCAATTTATTTATTTATCAATATGACTTCAGTTACTTGTGTGCCTTTAACAATTATTGTATTCGAAACAAAAATCCAAATCCATTGTTATAATATGAATTGTTCTTACCAAATATACTTTCCTATGTTACTAAAAATCATAGTATGAATTGTTATAATGTTTTTAGATTTTTTTCGTACCAAATATAGTTTCCTGAGTTACTAAAAAAATATCTAATAAAATTGTTCGAATATTTTGGGGGGTTTTCCGCCATCGTCGTCGACGACCTAAGCCATGTTTCAACCATTGTTGTTGTCGGACTTCAAATCTCTTAATTATTTAATATTCAATATGCAATCGGTTACTTATGTGCCTTTAACAATTATAGTATTCCAACAAAATATCCAAATCCATTTGAAATCGATAGGAAGAGAAGACTCATTTCACTAATCAATTGAAAATGGGTATATTTTGCAAACTTACCCATTTATGAATTGGATATGATTAATGGAGGAAGAACAAGTCAATTACACAATAACTCTGCAAATAATAATATACATTTACATAATTAACTAGAATCAATCCAGTTCGTAAACCCCCAAATCGAAAATTCCGAAACCTAATTAACTCAAAATTTCTCAATATTCTCATGTAAACAACAATTATTTTGTTCAATTAAACCGAATAATATTTGCGGTTGATGTAAATTTAAGCGTCTACAAGTATAATGAAGCAGCTTCAAGGTTCTTTTTGTTCATCTTCCTTCGTCGCCCATTTTGTTCCTTCTCTCTGCGATGTTCATCAATGTTGCAGAAATATTTTTTTATTTTTTTTATTTTTTTGTAAAAAAAAAATAATAAACTAATTGCATTGGAAATGACAATTAATTTGAAATTCAAACCTTAGAATTTTCATTCAAATTTGAATGAAATTTGAAAATAAGTGGATCTTGGGCCCCAAACAAAGAACGTATGACATGCTGACATGTGACAATAAATGTGGCTCCCACATACAATGAATGTATGTGTAGCTTTTTCACAGAGGATTTAAACCCTAGAATTAGTGACATTTATTAAATAATCATAACAATTTTACTTAATATTGGATAATAGATATCCGAATCATCTAATCCGAAAATTTTGGATTTTTTTCGAATATCCGATATCTTCAGATATCCGAAATTTTCAAATCATATTTGGATATCAACAACTGAGACCGCCATTTTTCTCTCTCCTCCTAACCTAACTCCTTCCTCTTTCGTCTTCAATGGCGGACGATCGAGGTTTCAATGTTCCGACGACGGCGTCTGCTGCGGCTGCGATACCTTCCGGCGACGGAACTGTTTGGACGAACGTTTCCAATCTTCTTCTTCAGCCTGCAATGGTTTTTTCTTCTCTTTATTCAATTAAGATCTTTCATTGTTGCATTTCTGCTTTATTTATTGATTTTCAGACCGTAATTTGATTATAAACTTTATCGAATTAATTTTGTTGTTGTGAAAGATCTTTGATTATTTTGAATTGATTGATTATATTGTATGGTTTAGCTGAAAATGTGGAATCATAGAAGTGATTATTATGTTATTGTTGTTGTTTTGGTGCTTAATTCGTTAATTATTTGGTTTAATGTTAGAATTTTTTAGTGTTACGGTGAAATTAATGTTTTTTTTTTATTTTAATGCTAAATTTTGTATGTGTAATTGTGTATGGCAGAGCTTTGTGACGGCGAGCTGATACATGGCGATAATTTTAGTCTATTTGCCGCCATGTCGGCTTTAGAGGTACTCATACTTGTCTCAAGTTTGTTCTTTTATGTTGGCAACTATTGTCTTGATTATGATATTGATCTTGAGTCTTGGCATACGTAGTATGTTGCAATAATACGATGGCGTTGTTTGTTAATATATCGATTATTTCACAAATATGAAGACATTGTATGGCAACAGTATTCATTTCACAATAATACGAAGACATTGTTTGTCAATATTGTTGACCTATAGTGATGCACCTAGGCTTTATTAGTACTTATACCTGCATACTGCTTTCCCTTGGGGAGCTTCTTGTAGACTGCATTTCAAGTTCAATGCTTCCATTTTTCGATTTTTAGAGGGAGGCCTGCTTGTAACTTTTTGAAGTTTTCTTGTTGAGCTCCTTTAACATGTGGCATCGATTGTTATTGATTGAATCAGGGAATGGTTGCTTTGTGTAGATATTACAGCAATCAGTATTGTAAATTTTATCATTAAGGAGGCCTATAGCTGATGTGCGGTTTCTTCATTTTTTTTTTTTACTGTGGAATCCTTTAACTGAAAAGAATACCTTTCTGTATTTCTTTTGTTAGATAATGGACCCAAAGTTGGATTCGGGCATGGATAATGGCAGATATCATTCTGTTGACGAGGCCATAGAGAGTGGTGCGGCTCCAGTTCCGCTAAGTTTTGATAAAACTATGGATGTTATATGCATTCTAGATATTATGGATCACCTCCTTGCTTGTGAGGTACACTCAATGTGGCTTGGGCTTTTAGTATATGGACTAGTGCATGCTATATTTCCATCTGTTTGATACCTGTCCTTGTCCTTGTATAATGGCAGGCTACGTGGCATAAGGGGCACTCACTGGCACAAACTGTCTTTTCTTGCATCTACCTTATGCGGCTTGATCGTACCTCATCACATCCCCTGTTACATTCTTTTTGCAGATTATTTCGTGCAACTTGCAACGTTGTCATATCTGTTGTTTCAGAGGCTTGCGCACATGAAGTAAAGCACTAATGCCACTAAACATCTCTTTTGCTCTATCTATTTGGATGACAATTTTTGTTGCTTATTAATGCCTTCTTTTCTCTGCTTGATTAGCACAATTAAGTAATACTTGCTCCACTCGTTAGCACAATGAAGTAATACTTGCTGCACTCGTTATAAGTTTACATGATTCTGACCTACTGTGCTGTGTGGTGAAGGGTAAAGAGAGTATTTACTTGTTTACAGTGCTCTGTCCCCTTATTTGGCAAAATTCTCGATGAAAACCTGAAGGATGCATGCATGATATGGAGTAATGATAACCGAGGAAGTAGTCAACTTAGTGAATGCTTGCATAAGACGGACATAACCACCCATAATGTATTGTGATATGAGTCAGGAGAGCAATTTCAAATTAAGTTGCAGATCAAATTAATCACATTAGAGAATATTAGATCCTTATGTCGCATTATATAAAGTATATGTATGAACCTTAAGATGACTCCGAAGGTCTATTATTTGGAATGCAGTTTCTTATTGTGAGATTTCAAACTTATGAAGTATGGTGTGGCTAAATTACCTGACAAGCTGAGAGACTGATGCTTATTATTTGGTACAGTGTCATGCTGAAAACTAATAGTAGAGGCTTTTCTCCAAAAAATGTCATAGTAATGCTAGAGTCTTAAAAGTTTACATTGATTCATCAAATCATCACACTGGGGGAGCAAGGTTAGTATCCTGGATTGGGATTTACCACTTGAAATGACATAGAGATGCCAAATCTTCCCAAGGCAGCACGGAGGAGTTGCTTGCTTGCTTGTACACGTAGTTGATATCAAAATTTGGAGAATGCTTCAGGATAGCCAACTATATATCATGCATCCCTTTATTTTTATTTTTTTTTGGGAAATTAAAATAAGTGTGGATACATAAAATCTAGAAATTGCTATTATTAGCCTAAATTATAACCTTTACAAATGGTGACTATATACTCTTGCTATGTTTATTGGTTATCCTAAAGGCACTAATTGTTAAGACCTTTAGGATAAACAATATACGTTTATTGTTTAGCAGCTAAACGAAAAGGTGTTATGTTGACATTTGTATAAACAATTCCCATTGCAGTTGACATTTGTATCCTAATTTAGCAGCTAAACGAAAAGGGAAGAAGAAAAGATATTCGGGGATGGATTCAAAGGATTACCGCATCCCACCAGCTGTGATGTTGCTTCAATGTTATATTTGTCTTGCTGAGGGACTGGGAATGGTAAGTTACCTAGGTTAGCTTGAAAATTTAAAATGTAAGATGGTAATAAGTTCATGTTTTATAAGGCCATGTAAATATGTAATGGTAAGTCAGCTAGTGTGGGCCTGGCTTGAAAATTCGAAATGTAACATGGTAATAAAAAAATCTCATACTCCTTTCACTTTCCACATTATTCCTTTTATTCTTTTACCACGTATTAAAAAAACAAATAAAAAAAAATAAAAAAAACCAACGTAACAAACTCTCCTTTTTTTCCCTGGATTAATCCCCTTTGCACCCCCTCACTCCCTCTTCCCTTCCACACACAAACACACTCTCTCTCTCTCTCTCTCTCTCTCTCTAAAACCGCCATTAACAGTTTCTTCATCTCATAATGAAAACACCAGTAACCTTCTACGTTACCGATAGATCATCTGACAGTCCCGATGTATTGCAGGCGTCTCCCGATGGCGAAGTATACCTTATTTTTCTTGAGGAAGATATTTCCGCCGATGAAATGGAACAATATGTTGATGCACATTTTGCTGGTGCTGGTGAGGTCGTTAAGTGTTTCAGCAGAGCTAAGAAACCGGTGTTGGGTGGTGATCAAAAGCCTTCTAGTTCTTCCGGCAAAGAGCGGGGTCGTCGTTCTGAGTCTCCTGACCCTGATAAGTCGGAGTCATGGGTACAATACTTCTATAAGAAGTGCACATTTAATAATGTTTATATTGCTGCAGTTTCTGTGTACGTAATTTGGGAGCTTATTCGTATGGAATCGCTGTCTGGAGAATTGGAAGCTGAGACTGACGGTGGGGTTTGGAAAATCGGGGCAAAATTACTAAAGGGAAAAAAGGTTATTTAATATTCAATCAATGTAATTTTTTTGACAAGAATTTAATCAATGTATTTCTATTACATTTTTTTTTTTTTTTTAATTTATTTTTTTGGTTAATTTATTTGCAGAGATCTGACTGAGACGTCTGCTGGATGGTGAATTGGTGATGTCTGATGAGTTGTTTACCGTAGCGTGGATAGAGGTTTGAGGTGCATCAGTAACCAATTTTTGGTTAATTTTGGTTATGTTTTTTTTTTGGAACGATGTGTAATGTCAATGCAGAATCTCTTTGAATTTCTACCTTGCTACCATTTATTTTCTTTTGGACTTGACGAAATTTGTTATTTTAATCGGATTCTACTATTATATTATATGCTTTAGTATGATACGAGTATTGTTTTTTTAATCCGCCATGCCTTGACTGATAATTAGCGTGAGCGCGCGAGTACAATCTATCACTATCTAGTGAATATTATTAATTTTGTCGTGATTATTTTTTGCCGGAAAAAATTGGTCAACGGACCCTCCTCGTAGTAGAATTAAGATAGGTAACGTTACTAGAAGAACTGAAAAAAAATTATAATAAACTTCGATGTAGTGTAGCATTTTATTAATTGATTGAGTATAAGTTAGAGTTGTCAAAAACTGACCCGACCCGAGAACTCGCCATGAACCGGCAATGATTTGAACCCAACGTGTACCCGGGCAATGGGGTGAAACTAGTGACCTGTAACCCGACCTGAACCTGACCATATGTTAATCGACAATCGATTTGATCTAAAACTTTTTGACTTGAACCCGAACCTGCTCCCAACCTAAGAGTAACCGTCAACCGATTTAATCCGACCCAACAACAATCTGAACCCGAACTAGTACCCTACCAAATTAGAACCTGTACCCGAGTCATGGAAGGTTTAATAAAATTTATGTGCCTTTTGTTCAACTTATATACTGGTACAAATCTGTAAACCCACAATCTGATTCAGCTTGTATACCTTTAGATCCATATTACTCATATCCAGGCTCCAAAACCTCAAAATTTTCTTAAAAAGCGTGGATTATACCCTTCAATTTTGTAATTTTTCGACCTTTTTTCCCCAGGCAATAAAAATTGCCGAGATGTTTACCATGGTCCTTAATACCCTCCAAGAGTCCAATTGGGTCGGTGGAACCATCCAATATGCCCTTAAACGGTCATTTTACCCGTTCTCAACTTGAAGTGATTTCGTAAACTCGAGCCTACGACGGACGTTTATCACAACATATAATAATCATATATGGTTTCAAACGGCATTATATGTCCCCGAGATGTATCCCTTAGGGTTTCAAGGTTATTCGCCACCGGGCCCGAAACCTCAAATTTTCCTCAAAAAGCGTGGATTATATAGCCTTCAATTTTATAATTATTTGACCTTTTTTCGCCCGAAAATTAAAATTACCGAGATGTTTACCATGATCCCTAATATCCTCCGGGAGTCAAATTGGGTCGGTTTAACCGTCCAATATGCCCTTAAACGGTCATTTAACCCGTTCACAACTTGAAGTGATTTTGTAAAATCAAGCCTACCACAGACGTTTATCACAACATATAATGATCATATATGGTTTCAAACGGCATTATATGTCCCCGAGATGTATCCCTTAGGGTCTCAAGGCTTTTCGCCATAGGCCCCTAAACCTCAAAATTTTAAAAGCGCGAATTATAGCCTTCAATTTTGTAATTTTTTGAACTTTTTTTGCCCGTAAATAAAAATTGTCGAGATGTTTACCATGGTCCCTTATATCCTCTGGGAGTCAAATTGAGTCGGTAAAACGGTCCAATATGCCCTTAAACAGTCATTTTACCCGTTCACAACTTGAAGTGATTTAGTAAACTCAAGCCTATCACGGACGTTTATCACGACATATAATGATCGTATATGGCATCAAAAGTCATTATATGAACCCCGAGATGTATCCCTTTGGGTTTCGAGGATTTTCACCACCGGGCCCCAAACCTCAAATTTTCCTCAAAAAACGTGGGTCATAGCCTTCAATTTTGTACTTTTTTTTTACCTTTTTTCGCTCGGAAATAAAAAATGCCGAGATATTTACCATGGTCCCTAATATCCTGCGGGAGTCAAATTGGGTCGGTTGAACCGTCCAATATGCCCTTAAACGGTCATTCTACTCGTTCACAACTTGAAGTGATTTCGTAAACTCAAGCCTACCACGGACGTTTATCACAACATATAATGATCATATATGGTTTCAAACGGCAATATATGTCCCCGAGATGTATCCCTTAGGGTCTCAAGGTTTTTCGTCATAGGCCCCTAAACCTCAAAATTTTCTCAAAAAGCGTGGATTATAGCCTTCAATTTTGTAATTTTTCGACCTTTTTTCGCCCGAAAATAATAATTGCGTGCCGAGATGGTTACTATGGTCCATAATATCTTCCGGGAGTCAAATTAGGTCAGTGGAACCGTCCAATATGCCCTTTAACGGTCATTTTACCCGTTCACAACTTGAAGTGATTTCGTAAACTCAAGCCTACCACGGACGTTTATCACAACATATAATGATCATATATGGTTTCAAACGGCATTATATGACCCTGAGATGTATCCCTTTGGGTTACAAGGCTTCTCGCCACCGGGCCCCAAAATCTCAAATTTTCCTAAAAAAACGTGGATTATAGCCTTCAATTTTGTAATTTTTTGACCTTTTTTTTTTGCCCGGGAATAAAAATTGCCGAGATGTTTACCATGGTCCATAATACCCTCCGGAAGTCCAATTGGGTCAGTGGAACCATCCAATATGCCCTTAAACGGTCATTTTACCCGTTCACAACTTGAAGTGATTTCGTAAATTCAAGCCTATTACGTACGTTTTTGACAACATATTATGATCATATATGGTTTCAAACGACATTATATGTCCTCGAGATGTATCCCTTAGGGTCTCAAGGTTTTTCGCTACCGGGCCCAAAACCTCAAAATTTCCTCAAAAAACGTGGATTATAGCCTTCGTTTTTGTAATTTTTTGACCTTTTTTATCCCAGAAATAAAAATTGCCGAGATGTTTACCATGGTACCTAATAGCCTCCGGGAGTCCAATTGGGTCGGTAGAACCATCCAATATGTCCTGAAACGGTCATTTTACCCGTTTGCAATTTGTACCGATTTCGTAAACCCAAGCCTTCCATGGACGTTTATGACAACATATAATGATCATATATGGTTTCAAACGGCATTATGACCCCGAGATGTATCCCTTAGGGTCTCAAGGTTTTTCGCTACTGGGCCCCAAAACCTCAAAATGCTTGGATTATAGCCTTCAATTTTGTACTTTTTTGACCTTTTTCGCCTGGAATTAAAAATTGCCGAGGTTTACCATGGTCTCTAATACCCTCTGGGTGTCCAATTGGGTCGGTGAAACCATCCAATATGCCCTTAAACGGTCATTTTAACCGTTCACAACTTGCATTGATTTTGTAAACGCAAGCCTACCACATACGTTTATGACAACATATATTGATCATATATGGTTTCAAACGACATTATATGACCTCGAGATATATCCACTAGGGTCTCAACATTTTTGCCATCAGGCTCCGAAACCTCAAAATTACTTCAAAAAGTGTTGATTATAGCTACAACTGTCAAAACTGACCCGACCCATGAACCCGACCTTAACGGACAAAGATCTGAACCCAACCTGTACTCGAACAATGGGGTGAAACTAGTGACCTGTAACCTGATCTTAACCAAAAACCCATTTGATCCATACTTTATGACATGAACACGAACCTGCCTGACCTGATGGTAACCGTCAACCGATTTAATTTATTTGACCCGAAAACAATTCGAACCTGAACTAGTACCCGACACAATTAAACCATGAACCCGAGTCATGGAAGGTTTAATAAAATTTTATATACCTTTTATTCAGCTTATATATTGGTTTAATTCTGTAAATAAACCCTCAATCCGATTTAATAAAATCTTTTGTTCAGCTTATATAACTTTTGTTCTCTATTACTCGTATATAGGTTTAATAAAATCTTGATGATGCTTGATCAAATTATGGAAGACGTAATTATATAATTCAACTTGGCCACATCGGTATTTATTAGAATTGAACTTGAACCAGAACCCGACTCAACACTAACTGGAACCCGAATGTACCATCTTGTTAACCCATCCAAACCTGACTCAACACAACCCGAACCTGAAATTAAACCCGGTCCGATTTTAACTCGAATTGAACCCGACCTATATCCGAAAAGGTGAATGACCCATTATAACTTGAACTGACATTTACCCGACCTAAACCTGAACCTGATCTGAAGCTAGATTGATCCGACATAACCTGATCCTAACTTAACCCGAGACCTAATTTGACCTGACCCAAACCCAACTTGAATACCCGAATTGACAGCTCTAGTATAAGCTAACCTTATATTAGCTTATATCAAGTTACATATTGGAATTCCCCTCAAAAAAAAAAAAGTTACATATTGGAATTAAGATAGCCAATCAACTATTTTGTATAAATTTATTAATACAATTTTTCACTAAATTAGAAAAAACTTTAGGTATGTATGAAGTAATTTTTTATCTACACCTTTATTCTTACATTTACTCATCTCTCTTACAAACAAGAGCTAGTAAATGCGAAGTATACTCTAATAAAACATGCCACCTCCGTTTCTTATTAGTTACAACTTTGGGGTATTATTTGTGAGATATAAAATATTCCAAAGTTGCAACTAATACGAAACAGAGGTAGTACAAAAAAAAAACGAAGGTGTTTTGGGGTTTTTTGTCCCTCGGGAGAGTTACAACTCGAAGACTGGTCCGGCTCGCTCTGTACCTGCAAAAACAACGGAGACACCGGTTGGGTGGTGCTCCGCCTCCAACGCTCAAGTTAGTAACTTGAAGTAGAGTAAAAGGTGCGGAAATTAAGGTGGGGATCTGCTTGGATTCCAAGCTCAGCTGTCTCTATCAAAGGGACAGTTTGTAATGAATGGTCCTTAACTTATCAAAAGTAAGAACCTTGATTAATCAACCTTTTCTCCAAAGGAGGGAAATCTCCCTATTTATAGGGTCCTTGGGAATTGTGCCCCTGATTAGGGTATCAAACCCTAATCATTGGTGGGCTGCGCCGCATTGCGGCTTTCTCGGGATTTGGGCCTGAAGGCCGACATTCTCCCAAATATCTGGGATGACACGTGTCGGGCAGGAATAGGTCCACTTTGGACCATCCTGGGGTTGACACGTGTCGCCCTCTGATTTGGCCACTTGGCGGGGTAAAAATACCCTAAACATTTGCCCCTCACAGATGTGACGTGGCAATCCGCGTGGCATCTGTGACACATGTCACTCACTGAATGGTGGTAATTTTACCGCCAAAATTTACTGCTTAACTTCTGGGTAAATTACGGAGTTGCCCCTCCTTTTACCCTCTTTATATAGCCGTTTACCCCCAGAATCTTGCCATACTTGCAAAAATTTCAGAGTAAACTTAGAATCTTGAGAGAGCAGAAGTCATCCGTCTGAGTCAGGCGCAAAGTCGAAGAAACCCAGACGCACCAACACAGGCGGAACCGTCTACCTTCAGATATCAAATCTAAAGGTACCGTCTCTGACTCTTTCAGCTCTTTTTTCATTTTTCCGTTTGTATATATTCCTTGCAATAAATGGATTCATCACCAACACACACGGCACAACCTAGGGTAGAACCCAGCCGTTCACCAGGGACGGCTGAGTCTAGGACTGGTAGTGCCGCCTCTGGGTGTTGGGACCACCCTCATGCTTGGATTCCGACCAGCTGCGCGTCTGTGCAGGACACAATGGCTCGGATTAAGCAGACGGCACGAGATCCAAATTACAGAAGCGATGACTCAGGCGCTCAATCGTCTGAGGGGGAGACGTCTGGCTCTGGACACCAGACGGCTCCGGAGAGATCCCCTCCGCGTGGCCCCCCAACTCCTCCTGATTCCTTTTTGGAGGAGTGCGACCAAAGCGGGGAAGAGGACAATGACCAAGGCGGGGAAGAGGCCGCCTCAGTTTCCCTTTCTTTATCAGAGGAGGAAACGAGAAGGGTTGTTGACGTCTCCTCTTCTGAGAGCAGTGACGATCTTCCCCCGTTTGAGGATAGTGAGGAAGAAGAGAGGAAGACGTGGAAGGAGAAAGATGACCCCTTTAGAATCCACGTCTCCTCAAAAGATATTGACCTTATGGAGAAGGGTCTCAAAAACTTCTTGAAAGCCCACCCAATGGGAGACGGGTGGGAGGTAAGGGTGCCTCCCCCAGACGGCACCATTTCCTGGGAAGACTCTGAACCCAATGCAAACGGCTACTTCGGCTGTTACGAAGCAGCGTTCAAGGCGGGTCTCCGCTTCCCTCTTCACCAGGCGGTGAAGGCAATTTTGAGAGGCTACGGCCTCGGCGTCTGGCAACTTTCCCCCAACTCTTGGGCAAACATTCTGGGGTACGTTGCCGCCTGTGAACTCCAAGGGGTTCACCCCGGCTGGGAAGCATTTGCCCATATGCATTATCTCAGCCGCAACCCAGGCGGGTTCAGAGCGTGGTATACTCTGTCCACACTCCCCAAATACATGATGACCTTGGACAAGGTTTCCAAGTTCGACGGCTGGAAACACAGGTTCTACCTGTGCAAAGCTCCTACCAGGCGGGAGAATTATGAACTCCGTCTGTATAATAAGAAGCCCGACCTCATGGGGCGGAAGTGCTGTCTTCCTCGAATCCCAGACGAGGATTTCGACAGAATAATTGAGGCTGATCTCTTCGGCCTCACAGACGCAACCCTGTCAACCGGGGAGGTAATAAAGGTTCCAAAGAACTGGATCCCAAAAAGCGCCTGGTTCAGGGACGAGTGCTTCCTAGCCGCCTGCGGGCTAGGGCACATGTTTAATAGAAGTATGCGCCTGAATCATTTCCGTCTGGGGTACTTTTGTGTCGGAAATGAATTTCTTGTTAATGTTCTAACTGTTTTCCCGTCTGATCTTGCAGAAGAAGCATTAAACATGTTGCCCGAAGAGAAGACACCCAGACGGTCCTCTGCCCAGATCCGCCGAGATTTGGCGGAAGCCCAGGCGCGTGAGCTCAGGGCCAAGGTAAACGCCTGACCTGCTTTTGGAGTTAACTTTCAAAGTTTCCTCACTTCGTCTGCTGACATTAAGTTGTTGTATTTTCAGGGAGGCAAGGTGGACAAGACGTTTGAGAGGAATCTCAAACGGGCTAGGGAGGAGACCCCCGTCTCTAACCCCAGCAAGTCTTCTAAGAAGGCCGCCTCCTCTGCTACTCCTACTGCCCCGTCTGGGAGGCAAATGAGAATAGGAGGGAGGAATGAGCAGGTGTCAGGCTCTCTTGGCCTAGACTTGGCCCATCCTCTTCCTGCAACCGGGAGGCAATCAACGGCTGCCAGCGGCTCCCGCCTGGCCGGCTCTGCAGGTAAGAATCCCTTTGAATCCCCGCCTGAGCTGGGATGGCCGCTGCGAGTGAAATCACACTCCCAGCAAACGTCATCCTCAGACGGTCGGAACCAGATAGGCGCAGCTTTAATAACTCAGTCTGACGCTGATTGTGATGCAGATCAATCGCCTCGCTGGCCAGACGTCCAGAAGCATGCCAGGGCCATGCTGGACGCTGTAGGCAAACGGGATAAGGATGCTATCCCAGGGATTGAGACGTTCAATCTTGAACGCATCGTCACCCTTCTGGCTGAGGTAGTACACTTAACCAATTTTTTCAATGGCTATTTCTACACTCTTTCCCGCCTGCATCCTTAACCTTTATTATTTTTTGTAGGCCTTGCTGCGGGTAGACGGTCTCAAACGCCCTTACACCCGCAAACGGGATGAGGTAAGACGGGCCAAGGAGTCCGCCTCAGTTGCCAATGATGTGTATATGCATTCCTCCATACTTAACGATCTTGAAATTAAAGCAACCCAAATGACGCAGGCGGCCAAAATTCAAGAGCTGGAGGCGGCACTACAGACGGCCAACCAGAGAGCCGAGGCTGCAGAGGCGGCCCAGAAGCAGGCGGAGGTGGACCTCCCTAAGCTGAAGGAGGACCTCCAGAAGGCCCAAGAGAACCTCCAGGCTCTCCAAGGAGCTTCTTCAGAAAATGCTGATCTGAAGAAGAAGATATCCCAGATGGAGGAGGCGGCGGCTAAGGCTCAGGAAAACTTCCGGGCAACCCTCCAGGCGGAGCAAGACCGTCTGGTTGCTGAGATGGCCGCCGACAATGAGGCCATGATGAGGATCGCCTGGGATGCCTTGAATCCTGGAAAGGATTACGGCGTCTGGGCCCTGGCTCACAAGTATGCTGACGAAGTAGTCTACTTGCGAGAGAGAGGTGAGCCAGAGCCTGAGTCCTTCTTCGCCTGGGCTGAGACGGAGCAACCTGAACCTGAAGATCCAGAGGCTCCAGAGGTTGAGATCGTCGATGATGGCGAGGAGAACCAGGAAGGTCCGCCTGCAGGGCAGTAGCTTCAGCGTCTGTGTGCCATGCCTTAGTTTTTCTGCGGCAGTATGCCAAACACTTTATTTTTCCGGCCTGCGAGCCGAGTATATATGTATCTTTACCGGCTGGGGAGCCGGGTCTTGCAAACAATTTGTCCATCCAACCGTTTGGTTGGACGGATAATCTTTTATGAATGCACCGACTGAGTCGGTTTTGTTACTTTGCGCTTGTGTTTGAGCTTTCAAATTTTTGCATTTCAAATTTCTCCGCCTAACTCATCAAAAGTATGCGGCTGCAATGCTTTCCGCCTGACTTATCAAAAGTAGACGGCTGACTTACTTATCAGAATTCTGCGGCTGACCTTGCCCCTGGACGGCTGTGTGGTTGGTTTCAAGTGGAGTTGGTTGATTGACTTGGGGACGTCTGATGCTGCAAAGAGCATGATACGTCTGTAAGTCAATCAATCACAATAGTGATTGCCCCAAACCAAGTACACAGCCGTACATTAACAGGCGTTCAACGTCTAACTAGACGGTGTTGCCCGTCTGAGCAGAATGTAAATAGCCATTGCACAACTCTTTTGCCCCAAATGGGTATGTGTACAATTTTAAAAATAAAAACGCTAAGTAAGAAATGCAGCCGGTCCCCGCCTGGTGTCCTTAGACGCCCGGGTTCCGGAACTTGCTCTTTCCTTAGACAGTTCAGGTCAGACGGCTATGGATGGCTGATTCAGCCGTCCAATTGTGGCCGTCTGCATTGATAGAGCAGGAAGGCAAATGCCGCCTGGGGCCAGGAGGCAAAAAGGCCGCCTGACCCTTCATGGATCAGGAAGGCAAATGCCGCCTGCCCTTCATGGAGCAGGAAGGCAAATGCCGCCTGGGGTGTTTGCAATCCAATTATACGTTCAATGTCCTTCTGCCCCATTGGGAGGACTTGTATAATTTTCGAAAGTAATCTAAGTAGGAACTTCAGTCGATCACCGGCTGATGTCCTTTGGACGTCTGGTGATCGAAACTTGGTCGTTCCTTAGATTGCTCAGGTCAGACGGCTATGGAAGGCTGATTCAGCCATCCAATTGTGGCCGCCTGCATAGGTACGTAGAGTAAGCAGGTTGGCTTCTCTCTGCGACGATTGCACCCGGAGGGGTGTCGCCGGACGCCTTTGTCCATGATTGGGACAGGCGAATTTAGGTCGAAGTAGCCATCCGGCCATTGGCCTCTGGTCTTGTTATAGACCGGCTGTATAGCCACTAAGCGTTTCTATGCTTAGCTTACTTTTCTGGCCATTGGCCTCTTCGTCAATCAGACGTTAATTCAATTTCCAAGTGTCAAACTCAGAAGAACAAAAAAGTGACCCGTCTGGGTTCAGACGGGAAACAAAAATGATAACAAAAAGCACTTTTTCATTAATGTACTTCTTGCTTACAAAAAATTACATAATCTCAGAAGTAGTATTTTTTCAAATTATCTACATTCCAAGTTCTAGGCAGGCGCCTTCCGTCTGGGGTTTCCAGACGGTAGGTGCCGTCTCTTACTTCTTCATAAATCCGGTAGGGGCCCTCCCAATTAGGAGTTAGCTTTCCAAGCTCATTGGCCCTACCGGTTGCCTCCATTTTCCGTAACACTAGGTCGTCCACTTTCAAGGGACGCCTGTGTACTCTCTTGTTGTAGGCTCTTGTCATTCTCAGACGGTAAATCTCATGACGCAAGGCGGCATTGCCCCTGCGTTCTGGAAGTGAATCCAATGCCAGGCGCATTGCCTCCCAGTTAGCCTCTTCATCATATAACATGACTCTGAGAGTCTGCTCATAGTGCTCAATGGGCAAGACGGCTTCAGCACCGTAAACCATGAGAAATGGGGTTTCTCCGGTTGACCCCTTTGCAGTTGTCCGGATGGCCCATAGGACATGGATTAATTCCTCAGCCCATAAGCCACCGGCTCTTTCAATTTTCTTCTTTATGCCGTCTGAGATTAGCTTGTTGAAGGCTTCAACTTGGCCGTTTGCTTGGGGACGGCCGACTGATGCAAAACAGGTTGAGATCCCTTGATCTCCCAACCAAGTTTTTAGCTGAGGCGTCTCAAACTGAGGGCCATTATCAAACACCATGGACATAGGCACCCCATACCGGGTGATGACATTCTTCCAGATGAAGGAAATGACGTCTGATGTCTTGATGTTCTTTACCGCCTCAGCCTTTACCCACTTGGTGAAGTAATCCACAACCACCAAGATATAACGCTTACCGCCTGGTGCAGGCGTGTAAGGACCTAAAATGTCCATGCCCCATTTTGCAAACGGGATTGGGCTGTGGATGGCCGTCAGGTTAGTAGCCGGACGGTGAATAAGCCTGCCAAACTTCTGGCACTTGTCACATTTTCTCACCAATTCCTTGGCGTCTGCCTCTAGAGTAGGCCAAAAATATTGCCGTCTGGCTCTGACGGCTAGGGATCTGCCGCCTATGTGGGAGGCGCAGAACCCCGAGTGCAAGTCTTCGAGAACTTCCTTCCCCTTCTCTGGGGTTACACACTTCAATAGAGGCTTTAGAAACCCCGCCTTGAAGAGTTCTCCATTTCTCAACTCAAAGCTTGCTGCTCGCTTTTTCAGAACGGCTGCCTCCTGCGGCGAATCAGGGAGCGTGCCGTCTGAGAGGTAAGCCCGGATGCCATCCATCCAGGTGGAGCTTCGGTCTAGGACTCCAATGGGATCTTCAAAGATGCTTCTTTTTTCAAGAACTTCCCAGAAGACTGACCGAGGCGTATCATGGCAGGCGGAAGATGCAAGCTTTGATAGCGCATCCGCCTGGTTATTGTCAGACCTGGGCACTTGATTCAGCCGGAACTCCTCAAGTGACCCAGCCTCTTCTTTGACCGCCTGAAGGTATTTGATCATAGCCGGGTGAGTTGCCTCATATGTTCCCTGATATTGGCTAACGACCAACTGCGAGTCTGAGTAGGCGTCAATTTTTGTTGCCCCTGCCGCCTTACACATACGGATTCCGGCTAGCAGGGCTTCATATTCCGCCTCATTGTTTGAGGCCTGAAAGTTGAACCGTAGTGCATACTCATATCTGTCCCCTTCAGGAGACTCATAAATTACGCCTGCACCACAGCCATTTTTCGTAGAACTCCCGTCTACATACACTTTCCAAACCTGATCAAGATTATCCGGAGCCACCGGACGGGTCATTTCTACAATGAAGTCGGCAAACGCCTGACCTTTCACTGCCTTTCTTGGTTCGTAAGTGATTTCAAGACTTTGCATTTCAATAGCCCATTTCAACATTCTGCCGGATGAGTCCAAGGTAGACATTGGCCGCCTGAGTGGCTGGTCGGTGTAAATCACCACCGGATGAGCCAGAAAGTAAGGCTTCAATTTTTTGAATGCCATGTACAAAGCGAGGCCAAATTTTTCCACCAGGGGGTACCGGAGTTCAGCATTTTTAAGAACATGGCTAATGAAGTAAACTGGGAGCTGAACGCCGTCTCGCTCAGCAAGGAGAACGGCACTGAGAGCATGGTCTGAGACGGCCAGATACATGTACAACTTTTCTCTAGGCAAAGGACTAACAAGCCTTGGCAAAGAGTGCAAGTGTTCTTTCAGCTTCTGAAATGCCGTCTCAGCATCATCCCCCCATTCGAACCTGGTCTTCTTCCTGATTGCTTGGAAGAAGTAAAGGCATTTGTCACCTGACCGGCTTAGGAACCTCCCCAAGGCGGCCAGGCAACCAGTCAGCCTCTGGACTTCCTTGACAGAACGGGGTGACTTCATGTCAATTACCGCCTGTATCTTTTCGGGGTTAGCCTCTATCCCCCTTTGATCAATCAGGAATCCGAGAAACTTCCCAGACTCAACACCAAAGACGCATTTCTTGGGGTTTAACATGACCTTATGCCGCCTGAGGGTGGTGAATGTTTCTCGGAGATCAGCAAGGTGATCCGCCTGTTGCTTGGATTTTACTATCATGTCATCAATGTACGCCTCCACATTCCTCCCAAGTTGATTGATGAAGACCGTATTAATCATCCGTTGGAAGGTGGCAGGCGCATTTTTCAAGCCAAACGGCATCACAGTATAACAGAATAACCCCAAATCAGTGACGAAGGCCGTCTTCTCTTGATCTTTTTTCCAGAGGGGTATCTGATGGAAGCCGGAGTAGGCGTCCATGAAGCTCATCAAGGCGTGACCGGCTGTAGAGTCGACCAGACTGTCGATCTTTGGAAGCGGGTAACTGTCCTTTGGACACGCCTTGTTGAGGTCTGTGTAATCAACACACATGCGCCAGGTCCCATTCGGTTTCTTAACAAGGACCACATTGGCCACCCAGTCGGGGAAATTGCAGGGCCGAATGAACCTGGCGTCTAACAGCTTTTTGACTTCGGCAGCTGCCGCCTGACTTCTTTCCTCGCCATGGTTTCTTTTCTTTTGCCGGATGGGCTTCTTTTTGGGATCCACGGCGAGTTTGTGGACAGCGAGATCCGGGCTGACGCCTGGCATCTCTTCCACTTCAAAGGCAAAGATGTCTTTGAATTCTTTCAGCAGAAGGTGCAAGTCTGCACCCAGAGCAGCATTAGCAGCCGTCCCAACCTTCACCGTCTGCTCTGGACGGGTGTCGTCCAGAACGAGATCAATGTGTTCTCCAGCCGGCTGGGGACGGAGCTCGTCTGACCGTTCACCGGCCAGTGATTGCTATTTTTTCTCTTTTTTCACCTCCACCAGCAGAGGCGCTTTTCTCTTCTTACCAACGGCTGGTGGGGTAAGGCTGGCATCCTTGACAGCGTCAAGGTCTATTGGTTCCTTCCCTTGGCCGTCTGAGGCCACAGTATCTCTAACGGCTGAGAGGTAACACTCCCGTGCCGTCTTCTGATCCCTGTTCAGGGAACCAACAGAGCCATCATCCCGCTCGTACTTGACAAGCATGAGAGACGGGATGATCACCGCCTTGGTTTCGTTGAGGGTTGGCCTACCAAGGATGATATTGTAGGCGGTCAACTCCTCCACGACCAAGAACCTGACGACAACGTGCCGTCCCTGGCCTTTTTCTCCCAGCCGGATGGGTAAATCAATTCTGCCGGCTGGGTAGACCATCCCACCCCCAAAACCAACCAAGGGGTGGGTGACCGGATGCATGCTGCTGGAGTTGTACTTCAGCTTCTGCAAGCACTGGAGGCTGATGATGTCCGAAGAGCTGCCGGTGTCAATAAGGATCCGTCCAACCAGCTGGTTGGCAACCTTACATTCAATGACGACCGGGTCGTCATGCGGACGGCGGACGCTGCCCCTGTCCTTCTCAGTTATGAGGACGTCTGGGAAGGTGGAGGAGGCATACGCCTGCTCATCATCATCCTTGTCCATCTTTCGAAGATGGCTCTTGGTGCCCCGGATGGTAGGGCCACCACATGAAAATCCGCCTGCTATAGTGTAGACCGGATCCTTATCTGTATCCGAACTACTAGCCGGCTGGGTAGCCTTGGAGGGCTGACCCTTGCTCTTCTTTTTTGCCCCGGCTGGGGACTTAGAGATGTAGGACTTCAAAAGCCCTTTGTCAGCCAGACGGTCCAGCGCCCGCTGCAAACTGAAGCAGTCGTTGGTGTCATGGCCAACCTCCTCATGGAACTGGCAATATTTATTTTTGTTCCGTGACTGGACGGAACTCTTCAATGGATTCGGCTTCTCAATGGTCAGCCGGTCCTTTACCTCCATGAGGATGGAGTTGCAGTCTTTGTTAAACTCGTACTTGGGGACGTACGGTTTAAACTCTTTCTTTTTCTTCTGGGACGGCTGCTCAGAATCACTGACCGCCCAGACTTCTTTTCTCTTTCCGCTCTTCTCTTTTTTATTACCCGGCTGAGCTGGCCGGCTATCTCTCTGGTTGTCGGACTTCTTGGAGTCTGACTTGCTACCAGGCGTGCAGAGGTCGGTAGCCTGGATATAGCTTTCCGCCTCCCTCAGGGCCGCCTGTAGCGTAAATGCCCCTTTTCTGACAAGGTCGAACTTAAAAGCCGACCCGTCTCTCAGACCCTTGAAGAAGTCTGTGAAAGCTACCTCGTCAGACAGCCCCTGGATTTGTATTCTGACCAGGTTGAACCGCCTGACATAGGCGCGCAGCCCTTCTCTCTCACCCTGCCTAACGGTGCTCAAATCAAGGCTCGTTTTCTTGGCAGGGATGTTCATTGAGAAGTTGGTAGCAAACAAGAAGGCTAGCCTCTTGAAGCTATCAATGATACCGGCTGGCAAGTTGCCAAACCACTGCTGGGCAATGCCCTTCAGTGTAGCCGGGAAACAACGACACCAGGTGGCATCGTCCCACCCCTGTAAGCACATGAGGTTGGTATATGCCATCAGGTGGTCTTCCGGGTTGGTGGTACCATCATAGGTACCCACCAACACATTCTTAACCTTGGCCGGCTGAGCCGCCTCGGTTATATTGGCTGCAAAGGCAGACGGCTGTTCGCCTAGCCTCATTAGCCGAAGCTGCCAATCCAGAGGCTGGGCAGGAGCATATGCCGCCTGACCTCCAAAAAGAGGTGGCTGCATGAAATGGAGGCCATATTGCCCATACTGCGCCTGAGGTGCGTATGGTATAGCCCCTATCATCAGCTGAGGTTCGGTGTTGACGGCTTTACCGCCTGTCCGACTCTCATGCAAGGACATAGAGTTCCTTGCAGAAGTTTGTTTGAAGCTGTCTGGAAAGCTTGAGGTAGAAGCTGACTCAGACTGCTCCCGCCTCCTTCGATCGATGACTTGTCGTGCATCGAAGGTAGACGCATTTTGTGCCTCCGGCTGGGGTCGCCGGGGCATCAGAATCTTAGACCAGTCAAGTGTTGCGGCTGCCTTCTCCTTTGGATGAGGAGTTGGCTGCCTGTCCTTGACCGGCTTCTTCTTCTTCCCTGAAGTGGGAGTCTTTTTAGCCGGCTGACTCTTGCTAGAGCCTGCCTTGTTTTTGTTGATCATAGCCTTGATTTCACCTTTGAAAGAGTTCATGAATCTCATGAGCTCATCTCGGGTGACTGGGGCTTGACCTTTGGCCTTCTGGGTTTCCCCTTCTGGCCTTCCAGGTGGGCGCCTGCTTGGGCCCGCCTGGTCTTCATTTCGCTCCAGTTGATCCCTGGAACGAATAGATTTAGAGATGAGAGATCCATCCCTAGAGATGTAAGTCTCAACATCATTGTCTTCTTCCTCATCCTCCTCCTCAGTGAATACCTCTGGCTGAGGCTGAGGTGGAGGCTGGGGGATTTCGAGCCTGACCGGCTGAATAACCGGTTGCAAGTCATCCAAGTTACCCGTCTGGGTACCCGGACGTAGAGAGGTAGAATTGAGAATCGGTACAGAGTTTTGAACCATCTTGAGGTACTCTCCCCACAGACGGCGCCAAATGTTTTGGGGTTTTTTGTCCCTCGGGAGAGTTACAACTCGAAGACTGGTCCGGCTCGCTCTGTACCTGCAAAAACAACGGAGACACCGGTTGGGTGGTGCTCCGCCTCCAACGCTCAAGTTAGTAACTTGAAGTAGAGTAAAAGGTGCGGAAATTAAGGTGGGGATCTGCTTGGATTCCAAGCTCAGCTGTCTCTATCAAAGGGACAGTTTGTAATGAATGGTCCTTAACTTATCAAAAGTAAGAACCTTGATTAATCAACCTTTTCTCCAAAGGAGGGAAATCTCCCTATTTATAGGGTCCTTGGGAATTGTGCCCCTGATTAGGGTATCAAACCCTAATCATTGGTGGGCTGCGCCGCATTGCGGCTTTCTCGGGATTTGGGCCTGAAGGCCGACATTCTCCCAAATATCTGGGATGACACGTGTCGGGCAGGAATAGGTCCACTTTGGACCATCCTGGGGTTGACACGTGTCGCCCTCTGATTTGGCCACTTGGCGGGGTAAAAATACCCTAAATAGAAGGTATACTTTTTTAGTAGTCCATGCATATAATCTACTCCCTCCGTCCCTTTTTGATAGTCCCTTATGGGCATTTTTCACGGGAATTAATAAACACAAATAAGAATAGTTAAAGTACATTGAAAAAATAAATTGACATTATATTGGGTATGCAAAAAAATAGAGAGAGAAAGTAATAAAAGCACATTGGAAAACAAAATTTACATGGGAAATTTAAATTTGCACAAGTATTGTTGCAAATTGGAGAGAATTTTAGTAAAAAACTAATATTAATGGTTGTTAGAAAAAGCAAATGGGGTGAACATTTTGGGACTAAAATTTGCCCATAAGGGACTATCAAAAGAGGACTAGGAAAGTAAAATACTTCATAAACTCTTCATCATATGACGACCCTCCCAAAACTTTGACTTTTCCATATATTATAATCAACTAATTAATTAATTTGCATAAGTGTAACAATATAATAATCAAGCATATTTGTTTCAAAAAAAATATAATAATCAAGCATATAATACATTAATACGTAGTACTAGTATGTCCACTTGTACTTTGTATATGTTGAAAATTAAAATCGTTTATTTTATTCACTCCATAGTATATAAGATCACAACCAAGTGAAAGAATTGAAGCAAAGAAATATAAATACTATTACTTGAAAAAAACTAGAAGAGATTTTGAAAGAGAGGTAAAATTATAAAAGCACTTAAAAACACTATAAACTTCTTCCATGGCTAACACACCCACAAATTTTTTGTCAATTCTTCCTTCTTTTCTTATACTAACCTTATTTTGCTTGTTTTTCTTTCACCAAAACAAGTTTAATATAAATATCAATCTTTTTCCTAATCTCTTTCCACCTTCTTCTAATAATCATAATCCTCCCATTAACATAATTAATGTCTTGATACCCACCATTATATAATCAATAATTAATATACAGACCATTCTCATCATAATAACATCTCAATTTTTTCCATGCTAGTTGTAAGTTCTTTATATTGGTTATTTGCTTTAAATTTGTTTTTGAATTTTATTTTTTCTAATGTCTTGATAAATTTTTTCTTAATTACCTTTATTTAATTTGTGCATGCATATATAGAAGAAAGAGGTAGAGGAGAAGAAAATTAACAACAACATCAACAACAACAACACCAACACCAACAAAGAGCATCGTAGTTTGGAGAAGATTGAGGATGTATTGACTCGAGCTCGTGCCGCAATCCGGGAAGCATCCCGGAGTCGGAGTTATACATCAGAAGAAGAAAGGCTTTCATTCCAAGAGGTTCCGTTTACCGGAATCCATTTGCTTTCCATCAGTAAGCCATTTCTCTTATATTTGAAAACTAATTACTCTTAAATTGAAGTAATTATAATTTATTTTTTCGTTGATGATATGCCAAATTAAAATATTAAATTCAGACAAATATACATAGTACTACTACCTACCTAGTACATACGAGCGAGTATAATTTTCTTAGAGGTGTTGATCATAATTTATTGGTCGTATGTACATTATATTTGAAATGGCACAAGATCCTATAATTGGAATTAATGATGGTTCAAATTATGATTAATGGTGGAGTAATTTGGAAGAGAAGTAGTATGAATTTTAGGGTAAAATATGTTATATGTTGTACATCCTGAATACACATGCACTTGTATGCTGCATGCATATCATTCTATGCGCAAGCTCGTATGGGTTAAGTTATCGGTCATGGATTATGGCATGAGTGATGACTCGTGCATATCGGCAATTTGTTAGGACTTTAATCATACATTGGCCTAGTTTGTTCGGCAAAACTAGTTGTTGAGAATAACGGTTACATACATTTGTTTAGTAATCTAATTGTTAGAGGTTGTTATATCAAATACTTTTTACATATATGTGATGTGTTACACACATCCATCATGCAAATGTCACTGTGATCTGATACGTAAAATGTTATTGACGTATATACTATATTTAACTAATTGTAAGATAAATTGAAAACATGACTAGGAGTTATATAGAGATGGTAAAAAGATTCATGATATGGACCTACAAAGAAGGGGAGCCACCCTTGGTGCACCAAGGACCAATGAGCTATTTCTACGGCGTAGAAGGGGCATTTCATTCAAGAAATGGAAGATGGAATGAGCTTGATCAACAGGTTTATGGCTAGTAACCCTAACGAGGCACATGTCTTCTTTCTTTCCTTTAGTATATTAAACATAAGGATATCATTTTACAAGCCCCTCGACTTTGATAGTGGACCTCTCAATAGAGTGACATTAGACTATGTTAATGTGGTGGTCGAGAAGTATTCTTATTGGAATAGAAGTCATGGAGCTGATCATTTCATGCTCTCTTGCCATGACTGGGTGAGTCATTATTTTATACTCTCTTTATTGTTCAAACTATCACGTTGAATAGTGTAATTTAATCCATTTATCTTATAATGTAATTGTGAATTTACGTGTACACGTGACAATTATTTAAATTAAAACGAAAGTGATATCATCTTGAGGTTTGTCTTTCCTATATTTTATTTCCTAGCTAATATAATTATGCTTGTATGTATTTCAGGCACGGACATTTCATTTGGCAACCCAAAATTGTTGCAAAATCTTATAAGAGCACTTTGTAACGCTAATACATCCGAGAGATTCCAACCCATGCGAGACGTACCAATCCCCGAGATAAATGTCCCAGCTAGTCAATTGAACCAACCAACCATGGCCATGTTAGAAAGTTCTTATTCGAGCAATGGGAGAATGACAGACGAAATCCAACTCCATGAACACCTTCCAACGCATCTAAATTACTTCCAAATGTTAGGAAAAAGCAAGTTTTGCTTATGCCCTAGTGGCTACGAAGTAGCAAGTTCACCTATAATGGAAGCTATACGTGCAGATTGTGTACCTGTAGTCAATAAGGATAATTATTCCTTTCCTTTCAGTGATGTTCTTGATTGGAGTCGATTTTCGATTCATGTTCCAGTATCCAAAATTCCTGAGATTAAGACAGGGTCGATCTCACCATCTTCCGACCCAAAACCTTGGGAGTCAATGCTTCCAGGTCCACCAGGCCGCAACAATGGCAGCGCCTCCGACGTCACCACCTCCGGCCTCCTCGCCTTCGCTTCCGGCAGTTCTGTCTCTCTCATCCATGCAACTTCTCTCCGTCATTCCTCTCCCTCCTCCACCTTCACCTTCTTCTCTCTCCCCTTTCGTCACCTCCGTTCGTTTTCTCTCCTCCGATTCTCTCTCCTCTTCTCACCTTCTTCTTGCTGTCGGTGATCGTCAAGGGAGATTATCGCTTCTCGATTTTAAATCTCGAGCTCCGATTCTTTGGTTTGATTCAGATCACAACTCGCTTAAATTGGGTATTCAGGATATTTGCTGGGTTAAATCTACTCTTATTACTGGACCTCATCTTTTGTGTTTGTATTCATCTTCTACTGGGAAATGCTTCTTCAAATACGACGCCGTTTCGGAGTTTCATCTTCTACTGTAAGAATTGATCTTCTTTCTTTTAATTTGAATGGTTTTAGCTTGAGAGGAATAGATTGGTCTAATGGAAAGTTGATGCATGTTATAACTCATAACTCTTAAGGAAGGTTAGAGATTTTTCCAATGACAATGGAATTTTATTTTTAAGGATGAATATCTACATTTCGTCTATGCTTCGATGTAATCATGTCTGGTGGAGTTGAGGCCATAGAGATTGCCTTATTAAGGCAGCCAGTGGCTCCCAAGGAACATTACGTGTCTATTCTATATACTACAATGTTTTGTTCAATAGATGGTAAAATCATATCATATCCTATATTATAAGCGATTGCGGCTATGTGACTATTTCTTGTTGGAAGGAGTATAGGATAGAATAACTTGTTATGCTTATTGGTTTTATTGAAAATCAAGGATCAGAAACCATGTTAGTTATTCTTGACAATAGTTTTACACAAATCAATAACTGATTATTTATTTAATCGTAGATGGCTTGTTTACAGGAGAAAGTAAATAAGACATAGGATTGGACTGTAGGAGGGAAGAATTGGGTTTGGTCACAGAGTGTAGATGTGGCATCAAAGGTGAGCAACTATTAGGAAACCATACTCATCTATGAGAACAGATTCAGGAACAAATTGGTGGGTATTATGAAAATTGATTACAGAAGATTAAGTTAATTAACTGACCAGAAGCAAGTTCAAGCTAATGTGAGCTCTAGTAAAGGGTAAACTGGTGAAGGACTTTTGCGATTGACATTGTTATGAGTTGGCCGTGTTCTGCATAGTGATACTTTTGGTTAGTTGTATAATAGAATTTTTTGTTTTTTGTGAATAATTAAAGATAGCCTTTTCCGATTAAGCTAGCATAATTTGATAAAAACATATCAGATTCATTCATGCCATCTTTGTTGTATTCACATCCTTCTTTTTTTCTTGGGTGATTTGGGAAGAATCCTAATTTATATTTCATCACAGAGGTGAACAGGCATATACGATTTGTTCAACACAAGAGTTGATGCCCTCTGTTGGCTCGTCTGCTCCTTCTCCCTCCATTCTTGCTGCTGTAGTATGTGAATCTGATTATGCTCTCCAAAATGTTGGCAAAATTTACTCTGATGTGCCTCATACTCCTTTTAGTGACGAGGACTTTGACAATCCTTTTGATTTTTGTGACGAGTCACTTCCTTCCTCAAAAATTCATTTGATCACTATTTCTGATGATGGAAAAGTATGGAACTGGCTCTTAACTGCTGAAGGACCTGAGGTGACTCCCAAAGATGTGTCAAAGTTGAAAGAACATGTGAATGAAAATGGATCACGTGTTTCAGATATGAGTACTGGTAATGACACTTCTGAGGGATCTCTGACAAGCCAAAGATCTGAACGTACGAAGGGAAGATAGCGTTCATCTAATTTGACTGTCTATCCTGAAGACACACTTCTTTTTTACTATTCTTTTTCCTTGGGTAAGTTAATTAATTATAGTATTATATTATGTTTCTTTTTTCCTTTATAAGCTTTTGGTTTCATACAAGAATTGAACCTATTGGTAACTGGCCAAATATTAGTTATATCTTGTGATTGATGGTTTTTGAAAAGCAAAATTCAATCTGTATTTGGTTGGTCCAGCGAATGAAGCAGAAGGATGTGCTCAATTGTGTTGTCCAGAAACTCTAGATTTATTTCCAGGTTGCTCTATTGTTTACTAGTTACATGAATTGGGTCTTATCTATTTCTCTTTTTTTTTTGTTTTTTTTTTTTTTTGGTATTGTAGTTTGGTAATTTATGGTATAATATTTTATTATAGATTCATATACGCACTCACATAACAATGAAATCTGCAGATAATCTTAGTAGGACAGCTCCATCTAATATCTTCAACTGTGACTACGCTTGCTGTACCATCCCCTTCTTTGACAGCTACTTTGGCCCGTTAGTTTCATTTCTGATTATTCTCTACTTTAAAATGGATTATATTATTTATATTTTGGCATTACTGAATTCTGCATTTGTTTTCTCTGAAGATGGTGGTAATCATCCTGCTGTGGCTGTTCCTCTGGTTGCTCTGGGTACCCAAAGCGGTGCAATCGAGATCATTGATGTTTCTGCCAACGCAGTTACAACTTCTTTTTCTGTTCACCATGGGATTGTCAGGGGATTAAGATGGCTTGGAAATTCTCGGCTGGTGTCATTTTCTTACACTCAGGTAATAGATTGCATAATGATATTCATAGATTAAGTTGTGGACTTCCTTGCTTATACCTGTTGCTGTCTGGATTAGTCAGATGAGGTGGCAGGCCTCTGCTTAGAATCATTGTCCTCGCTCATGGATTTTTGTTTAATGAAAAGAAAATGCATTTGGGTGGTTGCAGGCCAATGAAAAATCCGGAGGCTACATTAACAGGCTTGTTGTGACCTGTGTTAGAAGTGGTTTTAATCGGGCATTTCGGGTTCTTCAAAAGCCAGAAAGGGCACCCATTCGAGCTTTCAGAGCATCTTCATCCGGAAGGTTAACACTGAATCTCAAATCTGACATGGCTATGTAGATATCTGCTCTTTTTCTGTGCAACTCTTTTCCTTTGTGGTTTAAATACTCTCTGAACAAGCAGGGACAACAAACATATTATTGCTTGAATTGCATTTGGTTTCTTATTGCATCAAGACTACCTTAGTTAGTTGTAGTATGGGATACTTTACAACTTGAAAATAGTAAGATGCTTTTGTACTTCTGTTTGACAAGTGCATTTCATTCTCCCAGTCTCACCCCCCCCCCCCCTCCCCCCCCCCAAAAAAAAAAAAAAAAAACAAAACAAAAGGAAAAAGAAATATGTGCTAATGATTTGATTTGATTTGATTTGAATTGTTGGCTTTATTATGCAGATATCTGCTACTTCTATTTTGTTATGCTCCTGTAGAGGTGTGGGCGATGACGAAGAACCCAATTATGGTCAGCTGTTAAATTCTTATACATGTTGGGCTAGTTTGATTCTTATTATCCTGCATGTTAGAAACTAAGATAAATGTATATTTTGTAACGTTTAAATTTACTTTTCCATCTGAAAGTGCTTTTATTTGCCTTTACTAGTGGAGTTGTATGATCCTAATTGCTTGCAACTATATTTCAGGATTTCTTATTGCCTTTTAGACGAGTTATAAATTTTACATAGTTTAAATTAATGTTTTGAGGATCATGGATGAGTTCTATACTTGTAGAATATGAACATAATGATTGCTGGGCCTGTAGAAAAATTAATGAATGTAAATGCAATCATAGCATCAAGTTTGCTGCCTGTGACCCCTTTAAGACTGGATACCTCACTTCTTCTCTAAAATCCTGTAAGTGTTTGAAACCAAACTAAACCCCAGGAATTCTGCAGAGTACATTAACATTATGAGTAAATACCGATTAATTTTATCATGTCAGAACTGATTTTAAAGCTAGTTGTAACTATATGTTTATATGATTGTTAGCAGTTTTTTCTCCTTACAAAAGGAGGAAACAGTTTACGGTATTATTACAGAATTAAAATTTGTGGGTTTAGCAACGTTTAGTGTCCAAAACTGTCAAGACTTGCAAATATTTAGGATGACGTGTTCTTTATCCCTATGCTAATAAGTATGTGCTTGGCCAGGCTCCTAGAGCCGTTCCTAGGAGTGAGAGATAGAAACTTGGCCAAACAAAGGTTTTGAGAGAATTAAAGAAAATGCTCATTTGAAGCCTACACCAGCTTTTGGTACAAGGTCCTAAATGAAGCTATGAAGCTTTGGTATTATTTCACTTTGGTGCCTTGTGTTCACTGATTCCTTTTTGGAGTCCTGACATGTAAACATTTGTTTACGTTAGTGCCCTTTGATAAGAGTTTCATTTAAGCAATTGAGTCATGTGCCTTTATGGTGTTCATCAACTGGCATTTATCTAAAAGATTCACACTTTAATCTATCCAAGCTTCCAAAAATCAATTCTTTCCTTTTATCTTTCTCCACATCTGTTTTAAAACCTTAGAAAAGAGGATATAACTTGACATATTTATAAAATTAACCAAAATTAAATAATAAAAAAAAGAAGGCTTGTATATTGCTTTTGTTGGAGTTTAATCAACACATTAAACAAAAATGGTAGGAAAGGAAATTAGTAAACTTGACTCTTTGTTGCTAAGCACTGTAGTGAATAAAGTTGTAACTTTCTGAACAGAAAAAGAATTACTAATAACACAGCACCAAAGTAGAAATTTTATTTCAGATACAAATGAAGTAAATGTGAGCTTTGCTTTAATTGCTTTGCCCAACAAATTTAATGCTGGCCCTATGCTGCTATTTAACTGTAGTTCACATGCTCTTGATAGGATGAGGAGTTACGGGCATTGGATTCTTTGTGTCTTAGAAAACCTCACCAGAGCCTAGAGTTTGTTTGTTTTTCATGGTGCTCTGGAATTATAAAATACCACACAAATTGACAATTCTTTAAATTGAGTGGAGTGATATGAATATTTCTGTGAGTTAGTGTGAGTAAGTATGGGGAGACAGGGAGGCATATATATTTATGGATTGCAAGCTGGCTAAGTTTTTGTGGTATAGATTTGATATGGAAGTGAAAGAGTAAAAAATGTTTTTTTTACAAAAGTTAATCTGAAGATTGGCAAGGTATATAGGAGAGAGTTAGTCGAATGAAGGGAAGCATGTCAAGATGTCTAGTGTTTCTTTTCGAAATGCTAGCACTCTCTTGACCTTCAAAATGATTTTGGTACAATTTGTTTCTCAAGATCCTTTTCTTTGTTTATTTGTCAAAATGATCTAGTTAATGCCTTTAAATATGTTCAATGCATGTAATTCATTCTGTTGTACAAATTTTGTATTCCTAATTTTCTCAGATATTTCTATAATTTTGGTGTTACTTGGTCTATATTCTTATCATCTCTATTTCTTTAATTTTAGCTTAGATCACTAGCACTTCCATTTACAGTACTGGAGTGGACTCTTCCAACAGTTCCTTGACCAGCTGCACCAACCAGGCAATCCTCAATATCATTGAAAGACCGTATTGTTGGCACGCAGACGGGGACATCATCTCCGTCAAATGATACTTTAGAAGAATCTAGTAAGCTTCATTTCCATAATATTTAAGATAAAGATAATATATATGCACTGCTAATGGCTATTTACTCATGAAATCTGCTCTGATTTGCAGAGCCAGGGAGTTCTGAGGGATCTCAGGATGAGAGCTCTGAGAGTTTTTCTTTTGCACTTGTCAATGGCGCCCTTGGAGTATTTGAGGTCCAAGGTCGTAGGATAAAAGATTTCAGGTATATGTTATTTTTCGATGCTGCTCAGAAATTGTATCTGATTGATTTTGAACTTTGTTGTCATTTGAGACTCCTCTTTTTCTTCGGTTTATAATAATGTTATTATATTAGGTGTTGTTATTTGTGGTTGATGATCATTGAGTCTGAGTTTTGTTCTAGTCACATAATATTTAGTGGCTTATTTCACTTTCTTTTGCTAACTAACAAGACCATGTATCAGAGATTGGCTTTAGCCTATCCCTCTACCAAGCTATGACACAATCTTGGGGAATCTAAATTTGGCATTAGGCTCATAGGAATTTGAGGGTTTCATCTTGTAAAACACGACTTACAGCATACTAGGTTTGATGATCTTGATATGAGAATAAATGATCTATCTTCCTTTTAGAGAAAATCTAGCCAGGATGTTATGTGTTCCAACTGTGACATCCTCTAGGAATTTATTCCATCGGGCTGGGCCTTTCGTTCCGAGATAATAGTGAATTTCCTGCTGTTCCAAAAATTAAATTACTTTGTAATTTCATCAAAGTAGAACGATATAGGAAGCAAGCAAGAAATATCACTATATCATCAGTATCTAATAAAGAGAAAGAAGTATTAAGTCAGATTTGGGCTTGTGACGAAACAAATAGGTTTTGTAGGATAAAGGCTGACGGTGGTTCTCAAATGATATGAGTGATTGATAGGTCTCCCTTAGAAGAGTACATATGACTTTCAACAATGATGGAGGAACAGAGTTTTGAAAATTCATGAGAAGATTCTGGCTAGAAGAGCATTATGCTTAGCTTTTTTATTTTATAAATTCTCTCTGCCTCTCATATGTGCTGATCCATTTGGACTTGGAAAATGTTTTGGATTGACTATATGTTGGGTTGCATGGCCCCAAATTTCATTTAGCCCCATTCTAGCTTCTAAAGTTTACTAGTAAATGCTGGATCATTTGTGAAAATCTTGCATGATCCCATCTTACTGCTCTCGTGAGTCAGAAACTTAGAGCATGCTAGATCATTCTAAACTTTTGTCCTTTGTGAAAAAACATTTGGGAGCATTATGATAAGAGGATCTTAACATTTCTAGAAGTTGGTCAACCGACCTTTGCCAAGACTTATTTGCTGACATACTTCAAGACTTAAAGTATAATATACGTGAGTTGCGCTTCATTTCCTAACACCCATAAGAAGCCATACAATACGAGCTTTCTTTAGAATGGACCCTCTTTGTCCACCACAAGAATGCAATAATACATTCACAGCGTATTATTGCAGCTTTGACAGTTGAGTACTGATGAAATGTTCTGAGTTGTGTATTGTGTGACACTGAGTAGGTGGATTAGGGACCAAAATAACTTGTGGTTACAGATATGAGGATAGCTAGTGCAATGTTTTGATTGTTAATTCTAGATGAATACTCTTTCTGTCCCTACAAGATTGCCCCAAACCTCAGAAGCTAGTGCAGATTAGTTCACATGGGCGGGCACAATTATTGATGAGGAGAGAGAGAGAAAGAGTATGTGAGGTTGCAAGTGGGAAAATGTACCAGTCAAGGTATGAGCCAACCTTGTAAAGGCAAAGAGAGCAGCAATAAAGAAAGCGGAAATTAGCCTGCAGTCTATAGCACATTTGTACATGCCACTGCTAGTAATCTTCGGGTAAGGTTGTTTGTGTCACTATATCTTGCACTACGCAGACCTTGAGTCCTTTAGTGTGGTGGGATCCTAACTGGTCATGACTCTAGAGTGGATCATGTTGGCTAGGGTGGGATCCTAACTGGCTTTCACGACTCTAGAGACGATCCTAACTGGATTTCATGACTCTAGAGTGGATCCTAACTAGCTTTCATGACTCTAGAGTGGATCATGGCCATGACCTGAATAAAATATCCACTTATTTCCAGTGTATAAAAAAGCGCAAGACGCACTAAGGCGATAAGGGTGCTAGAGCCTAGGCGTAAGGCGCGCGCCTTATTAAAGTAAGGCGCACTTTTGTAAAATTAAAGGTTCTTGTACTTATGTTACTGAAATATAATATAAAAACACATAAATTTAAGAACATAATATTGCTTTCCCACAAATATTATAATAATCTCAAAAGGATATGTCAACTTGTCATCTTGTAATCTTGTATCATCATCTGAAACAATGCACATCTGTCAATATATACCAAAAAAAGACTAAATAACTAAATGAAATTGATTAAATAATTAATAAAGTATTTTTATTTGAATGTTTTGGTTAGTGGTGATGTCAGTCTTTTAAAAAATTGTGGTGCATGTGACTTTTTAGGATGGTTGATATTTTCATTAATTGTACATTTTATTTGCATGCAAACTTTAAAGATAATAACAGTATTATAAAAGGATATGGTTCTCATCCCTCTAAAAACTACGATAGATGGAGTTCTTCAATAAATTTTTTTTTTAAAAAAAAAAACTCAAAGAGATGGAGAAGATTTCAACCAAAAACCCAGAAAAAAACGAAAGAAAAATGAAGAAAAAGAAAGGGAAGAAATGGAAAGACAAAGAAGAGAAGGAAAAATAAAATGATGAATACGTACCTGATGGTTTTCTTCGAGATTCAATTTGTTGAAACTTGGCTGGCTGAAGCATCTCTTCTTTCTTTTTTCTTCTTTTTCCCTTTTTTTTATACTCTTGGTCCACTTTTTAGTATTAAGGATATTATATGGTGTGGACCAGAACACATTTAACAAGATAAAAAAACTGAAAAAAGGAATTTTTTATTAAAGCGCACAAAAGCACGCTTCTGCGCCTACTGCGCTTCACGCGCTTCGATGCGCCTACCTGCGCTTCATTCAAAACGCCTCGCCTAGCATTAATTAAGTGCCTACCCCCAAACGCCTATCGCATTAGCGCCTAGGCGCGCCTTAGGCGCGCTTTTTCATACATAGCTTATTTCATTTGCGATTCTATTATTTTATGATTTGTGGTTTGTGGTTTGCGGAGGGGGAGAATGGGTGAATCTTACTTAGCTACTTACAATATATTCTTTCTCAACAATACATTAATATTTATCATACAAATATGATTGGCAACTTGCCAACTTTATCTAACATGATGACAAATAACCTTGCCTTACTTAAGACATGGTGAATTGGTGATTAAGGATGGAACAAGGCAAGAATGAGATGGTTTGGGGCCTTAAGTAAGACTCTCAAGGTCATTTGGAAACCCTAGGAAGGACTTGGATGCATAATTTTGCCGGGTGGAAAAATGATCTACGGACGCCAAATTTAAAGGCTATAATACACAAAATCTGAGCAATTTTGAATGTTTCGGGAGCTGGTGAAAATATTCACAGAACAATATGGGATGTATCCATGGGTCATATAATGTTGTTTAAGCCCATATACCCTTAGTCGGTTATATAAAGGCCTCGGGGAGTCGGGGAAGCCCATAGCTAATTCAAGATTTGTGTACAAAACAACAGTTTAAGGCAAAGTTGACGGCTCCGACCACTTAAATCAGGGTGTTGTGGGGTCCATGGGTAACACCTTGACCTCTTTCCTTTTCGTCGGATAAGTCCAAAATTGTCTAAAATTGAAGGGCTATAATACACGAAAACAAAGCAATTTGGGAGGCTTTGGGACCCTATGTCAAAAAATCTCGAGATACTAGGGTATACATCCCGAGGTCATATAATGACGTTTGGAACCATATATGATCATTGTACATTGTCATAATTGTCCGTGGTGGCCTTTTGTTAATGAAATTGGCGAAAGATGTAAACAGGTAAATTGATTGTTTTAAGGCATAGTGTATGGCTCTACCCACCAATTAGGCTCTCGTAGTGTATTTGGGTCTATGGGAAGCATCTCGGCTATATTTTTTTTCGGGTAAAAAAAAGTAAAAAATTTGTCCAAAATTGAAGGCTATTATCCATGTTTTCGGGTTAATTTTGAAATTTTTTCCAAAAATGAACTGAATGTGTGGGGTGATTCCTAGTGTCAATATAACTTGGTTTGGAACCATAAGACACCTATAAAGATGTCTACTAAGTCCTGGGAATGAGTCTAGTTTCATTCAGTTATATTATGTTGCATTATTGTTGGTTTGTAGTAAAAGAGATGGTTCTGATAATGACAAACTCTGTGCAACACCGTAATAACTATATATTTAGCATGAATTACTAATCAAGTAATCATGGATGCATATATATATATATATATATATATATATATATATATATATATAAGCATTCCCTCAAGGTTTGATATGTGAAATTGTGGTGTTCTCTTGCTTCTCGATTCTCTTTGTCTTGTCTAGTTTAACAAAGTTAGAAATCTATGCTTCCATGTCTGCTCCAAGTTATGGAACATATTGAATTACTTAACTAGGGTTATTTTAACTTTTTTTGCTGCTGAGTGTTGGCTTACATGCCTTAGATTGTTATATCTTGTATTTGATATTTTAATTCTCATAAGTGGTGTGTTTGTCGTCAGACCAAAGTGGCCTTCTTCTTCCTTTGTTTCATGTGATGGGTTGATCACAGCCATGGCATACCGACTTCCTCATGTGGTATATTCAACACTTCTATTCCAAGCTATGATGATTTTAGAAGCAAACATTTTACTATTATGAATGGATACCTTTTTTTTCTGTTAGGTTATGGGGGACAGATCTGGTAACATACGCTGGTGGGACGTGACAACTGGGCACTCTTCCTCATTCAATACCCATAGAGAAGGAATAAGGAGGATTAATTTTCACCTGTCGTTGCTGGAGATCGAAGTCGAGGGCGTGTCGCTGTACTGTTTTATGATAACACATTTGCTGTATACGGTAGCTGAGGCAACTCACTGGAAAACAAATATTATCTTCAAGAGTATTGCTCTTTTTGTTTCATTTGAAGGTCTTTCAGTGCAACAATGTTTATGGCTAACTTTATTAGAAAATAAGGGATAAGTGGCGAGCAATTTATGTTCAGCTTCTACTTACTTTGAAGTTCAAACCTACGTCATCTTCTTAAATTTGAAAATCAAGATCCTAATCATATATATTTTAAGAATTGTAAATTTTTTCTAATATTTTTATTGGTTATTATTATCAATTCATGTGCGAAGTATAAAACAACTCATGTCTTTAAAGTCCCATTGTAAATTTTAGGAATTGTTATGATCTTTTTAACAATTTTTTTTTGGTAGCTCTTGCTGCACTTGGTGATTGCAAGATTATAATTGCTTTTACATGTTACACCAAAGATATGGAAATATTTTAAAAAAATATTCATGTGTTTTCTTCTTACTGTGCTGTAACTGAACTATTAGCTTTGTTGAATTTTCAGGACTTGCCAGATCCATTAGCAAATTCCATTGCTCAACCCCAATTTCCGGGAACACTTGTATTGGAACTTGACTGGCTGCATTTGCGAACTCACAACAGTGATCCACTAGGCTTGTGTATTGCTGGAGCTGATAGTAGTTTTTGACTTGTTGAGGTTATTGTGTATGTTTCTTTCTATGTTTAGTTCGATACTTTCCATTTGAGCTCCTTTTAATTATAAAGTCTATAAGATTTTAAGCTTACTCAAATTACTATTTGTTTATCATAATCTATTTGGTGTTAGGCTCTTTTTGCACCCTTGCATGAACTTCACTTTGAATCCTGTCATAACTCTCTGCTACCTTTTGTTTAAATAAACTTTTGGCAAAAAAATTTATATACATATGTTACGTAATTTACAGTTTGCTCATTACTTTTCTTAAATAGTTTTTGATATGAACTCTTTGATCATTTGCATTACTTTGGACTCTTCTTTCCTTTACCTTGAGTAGGTCATTTTTTTTAACTGTTGCTCAAGTGAAGAGTTTGTTGACTGATATTGCTTAAACCCCCTACCAAGCTATAGATTGTGCTGTGTTTATAACATCATCTACATTAATATAATTTTACTTTGATTATTCCAAAATAATTGATGTTCTTCCCCCTCAATCTTTCTTTTCCTCTTGCAGAAATGACCAAAGATCTGCATATGGATCAATTAGGGAGAAGTTTCGGCCAATGCCTCTGTGTGCTCCCATCTTACTTCCTACACCACATGCCCTGGTAAATTATGATGATGTTTTATTATTTTTCATTTTTTTTTTATTCCCAGGCTTTTGTTTCTTCTAGTTAAATAGTAAGCATACTTCTCTTATGGTTTAAGATAGGTTTATTTGTTGATGAATCATTGATGTTCATTTCTTTTTTTTCATTTAAAATGGTTTAAATAGGTTTATGCTCTAGTCCCATATGAGGTGTTTTGTCTTCTTTCAATTTTATATAGAGGTTTGTGGTTTGATGCACAAGCATAAAGCCCGCCAACCAAAAATACCGATTACCACTCGCACGTGTTCCATACCACTATGTCAAGAAATCCCGAGCATACAACCCAGAATTGGACTACTCACGCATACTGCTTGTTCTCGCCCGTATCTGATTATAGTGCGCATCAAGCCGTCCTGAAACATTACTTCCTCATCGGCCACGGATACCCTATGTAGATGATTGAATAAGACAACAGACGGTGTTCCATTAGTTCGCTAAGGTTTCCCTACCCCAAAATGGCCGAAATCCCCAAACTCACACAGGTTCTCCATCAACAAATATTTGTCACGTTGTACCATTGCTTCGCCGAGTGAATCCCCGAACTATGAGTCCTGCAACAACAAATGACATTACAAGAAATATAGTTGAAAACACTCTAAACTAACATAAAGTACAACGTCAACGGTTGGACGATTAATTGAAGGCAAGACGAACAATATTGACTTTCATAGATTTGACGTCGCGTCCGTGTTGTTCCAGTCATATGGCCGGGTCAACATTCCCGGCCTTGAGTTATGACCCCGTCATATTTTCCACCTTGCCCCCGGTGAGATTTTTTTAGCATTCTTCTGGAAATGCACACTACCTACGCAAGGTGAGGAGGCCTCAAGGTTGATTATAGGTATACAACATTGAGTTGCCCACCTTCCTCAATAGTGCTTTATATTGTACCCCTTGTAAAAATGTAGTGAACACGTGACTGAGAGTAACTCAATAATGGGTCAAAAATTGTGAATATGTGATAATAACATCCTTTTTTTTTTGGAATCCAAAGAGTGGGTATTAATCTACATTTTTCCACTTTTATTTCTGTGGGCCCCAAAAAGGGAAAATACGGGAAAAAATGCGGTAATTGGAAAAATAGGAAAATTTGTTGAACGAGCCTTGAAGATGGGGAAAAGGTTGGGAATAATAGGGGATGGGTTTTTGATACTTTTTGCATCCAATACTACCCTTATTAGTTCTTTTTTCGAGGTTCGGGGCCGGGACCGAGAATGTGGTGATTGACCCCAGAAAAGGGTGATGTGATGGGGGGACATTTTGTGTTAGGGGTAAGCAAAAAATCAGGGTACCCTCATCGGAACCGGAACCTATACAAGAAGTTCCGGTTCCGGGTAACAAAATGGAGAACAACAGGCTGATGTGATTGGGGGACAATTTTTGTTAGGGGTGAGCAAAAAATCAGGGTACCCTAAATCGGAATCGGAACCTATACAAGAAGTTCTGATTCTGGGTAACAAAATGGAGAACAACACCTTATAAAAGTATCACTTAATTTCAAATTATTCATCAATTCTAACTTATGTTTTAAATAAGTATCAAAATTACAATCATAAATATGTGTATTAAATTTGTTAGACTACAATTATTAGTTTGATTTTTTTTGCGAGTTGTAAACATTGTAAATTAGTGACCAACCAGCTTTTTGTGAAAAAAATCTGCAAAAAGTCAGTGAGTAAAGACAGGGAACCTGAATGAGAACAGGAACTTGTAGATCCGATTCGGTTCCCAATTTCCGAAAACCTATTCACAAGTTCCGGTTCCAGTTCCCACTTTGTGGAACTTGTTGCAACATGTTCCGATTCCAGGAATTTTAACGGGGTTCGTGTTATGGTCACCCCTGGTTTGTGTTGCTGGTGATGATGGAATGAGGTAATTGATTATTTTCATAAGATAAGATGTGATACTTACATTACAAACATGATGAATAGTTTGTTCAAATCTATCAATCAACCCATCACATCATATCAATCAACACATGTGTGAATAGTAATATGATTATCCATAATTACTATTGTCAAATCAATCATCACATCACGTCATATCATGTATTCTTTTCCATTATTATTGCAAATCACATCACTATTATGGTTATATGACATCAATTTACCTATATGACATCACTTATATGACATCACTTATATAACATAATTATACTTTTATGACATTATTATTGTCTAAGTCACATCATATTATGACATCACATCATTATAAATATAATTACATAATATGACATCATTATAGTCAAGTCACATCACTTTATATATTTTTATGACATCATTATAGTCAAGTCACATAACATTATTATACTTATATGACATCATCATATTTCAAAATTTCATAAATTTCAAAATACAATCAAAACTCATTCTTGGTACTTTATAGACATCTTTATCGATGTCTTATGGTTTCAAATTACTTTATATGACCCTAAGAGTCACCCCACACATTCGGTTCATTTTTTTAAAAATGTCAAAATTTGACTCGAAATCATGTATTATAGCCTTCAATTTTGGACCATTTTCCATTTTTTGACCCGAAACTAAAAATTACTCAGATGCTTACCGTGGATCCTAATACACCCCAAGAGTCCATTTGGATGGATACAACCATCCAATATGCCTTTAAACGATTAATTTACCCGTTTACAACTTACACCGATTTCAAAAACTCAAGCCTACCATGGACATTTATAACAAAATATAATGGTCGTATATGGTTCCAATTGACATTATATAACCCCGAGATGTATCCCCTAGTATCTTAAGATTTTTCGACACTGGTCTCGAAACCTCCAAAACCTCAAAAGCGTGGATTAAAGCCTTCAATTTTAGACAATTCTCCATTATTTTTAACCAGGAACTAAAAATTGCCGAGATGTTTACCATGGTCCCTAAAAACCTCTGGAAGTCTAATTGGGTGGGTGCAACCATCCAATTTGCCTTTAAAAGGTTAATTTACCTATTTACAACTTACACCGATTTCATAAACACAAGTCTACCATGGACATTTATGAGAACATATAATGATCATATATGGTTTCAAACGACATTATATGACTCCACGATGTATCTCCTAGTATCTCCAGACTTTTGGACACCGGGACCTGAAACCTTTAAAATTCTTCAAAAAGCGTGGATTATAGCCTTCAATTTTGGAAATTTTTAACTTTTTTTTGGCTTGGAAATAAAAATTGCCGAGATATTTACCATGGTCCCTAATATCCTCCGAGAGCCCAGTTGGGTGGGTGGAACCATCCAATTTGCCTTTAAGCATCCAATTTACCCGTTTTTGTACACGCTTCTTGTATTGGCTATAAGCTTTCACGGGGCCTTTATATAATTGAATAATGGTCATATATGGGTTGAAACAATGTTATACGCCCCTAGGATGCATCCCGTAATGTTCCGTGAATTTCCGACACCGAGTCCCGACACCTCTTAAATTGCTCTGATTTCGTGTATTATAATAGCCTTCGTATTTGGCTTCCGTGTATCATTTTTTCACCGGGTGAGATTATGCATCCAAGTACTTCCATGGGTTCCTAAAGGGCCTTGGGAGTTATAAATAGTGCCCGAAACCATCTCATTCATCCTTAATTATCATTGTTTTAAGGGCCTTGGGAGTCATAAATAGTGCCCGGAACCAAGTATGCCTTGTCCTTGGGTGCACATGTCTTGTGCACATGTCACATGCCACACGCCACACGCCACACGCTCCCCTTGTACCATCCAACATCCCAACACTTAGGCTTTGTGACTTGCCTTGATCCCGTGCTTAGCATTTTTTAGCATATAATATGCATTGCTAACCTCGTTTTCCAAAATATACTACCTCCTTTAAGTATTAGTTGTAACTTTGGAATATTTTATATCTCACTAATAATACCCCAAAGTTGAAACTAATATTTTAATGGAGGTAGTAGGTGTTTTTAGGGAATAAGGTGGTGGGAGGGACAAATTGAAGCGACATAGGGCTGAATCTCAGTGGATTGTGGCAACAAGGCCACTCTGCCACTTATATCTAATGTGATAGTAGCAAAGTTTCTCTTGTTTTATGAACAGCTTTCTACAAATACAGTGAGTGCACTACACTACATATGAACTATATAATGTGTAGCTAGAGTCTGGATATTTTTTTGTCTTTCATATTAGTTTGAGTGTTTGACTGCTCAATCTAGTAGTGCCAAGCGTTTTCCAAGAGAGTGACCGTGAATGTAGATTGACATTTATTGTAGTACATTAATCATGAAGATGGAAGTGCATCCGAACAATTTTATGTACTCATTTTATTTATTCTCTCTTCAGGCATTGCGAATGATTTTGCAACTGGGTGTAAAACCCTCTTGGTTTAACACAGGCAGTATAATGATTGATAAAAGGCCTCACCATTCCCGGGAACTCCAAAATCAGCAGGTGATCTCCGCAGTTACATTATTGACACTCCACCTGTTGGTGATGTTGCGATCCCAGGAATGCTTCTCAAAGTGTTGGAACCCTATCGTCAAGAAGGTGCTTCTATATATATTCAGTCGCTACTATACAGTTTTTAGTTTTAAGCAGGCTTGTCAACAATTTTAATCATGCGTGAATGTAGTTTATTCATGACTTCATTTTTCTTATTATAGTGTGCATTCTTGATGACGAGAGGGCAAGACTATATGTGAAGATAATGTATAAAGGTTCTGCTGTGAGGCTTACCTTTGCTGCAATGATCCTTGGTGAATCATCTGAGGCACTTTTTTGGCTACAGCTTCCTCGTGCACTTAACCATCTTATAAATAAGTCACCGATTAAGCTGCCTCAGAGAAAGTCTATGCCAGATCCAGCTCCACAGGTTGATGAAGCAGCTCTTCTGACCGAAATAAAATCGAATGGTAATTCATTGCCTGGGTCAGAGACATGGGCGGATCCAGTGGGGGTTCAGCGTTAGATCCGGGAAAAAAAATGGGAAAATTGTTTAAAAAAAAAAAAAAAAATAGAAAAACTATATAATTATTATTTGAAACAAAGATACACAATGCTACTCATGCAGCTCAGTTGGATAGGGTAGTTATACATGGAGATAGGGTTCTGTTCGATGGTCAGCAAGGACGCTTCTTGAGTATTTTTTTTTCTTTTCAGTTTTCACCTCTTTTCCCTACTCAATCTCGGCAGGTCTGCTTCTCTCTCTCTCTCTCTCTCTCTCTTTTTTTTTTTTTTCAATTTCTTGTTTTTTACTTGTTTAAATTGTACTGTAGATTACTATATAGTCTATCTTTTTTCTTTTTAGTGTTAAAAATGTTAATTGTTGTAGTGTTAAATGTTTAAATCTGTTTTAATTTTTAAATCTATTTATTAATTGTTATTTGTTTAAATTGTTAATTTTGTTACTTGTTTGATTAATGAATTGGAACGTTCGTCACAATGATGTATTGGAACGTTTTCAAAGTATGAAAACTCAAAAAATGCTTTTGTAATTTACATCTTTTTTATATATTGTATTTTGACATTATCTTAATTAAAGTTATGTATTATTTTATTCGATCATTTTATTTTGTATTTTTATTGGAATTTGGACTTATTTTGTTGTGTACTTGTGTATTAGTATTTATTTGAACACTCTATTTTATACCTGAATACCCGATTTATATTCTTGCATTTGGATATCGGGTGTTTGATGAAGTTCGAACCCCCTAGGTACAATTCCTGGATCCGCCACTCAGAGAGAATCACTGGTAGATTATAGGAGGTTATTTTATTTAAAATGTTTATGTTTGTAATCTGGATTCTTTTTGCTGTAGAGTCAAGGCCAGCTTAGATTAATGGCCTTTGAGCAAGAAGAATTGTGGGAGACTGCTAACGAACGTATACTTTGGCATGAGAAACTGAATGGAGAAGATGCTATCCAAAACCGTGTACATGAGTAAGTCTTTGCTGTTTCTAATTTTATTAGATTTATTATTATTTACAAATCAAAAATATTAAATAAGGTACTTCTCAGTTGTTCAAAACACAATAACTGTTAGCTAGTCCAGATTTCATGGGCAGATCTAATGTTTTGGGCTCTGTGGAAGCCTTTGTGATAGCTTTGTTATATTCTCTCAAAAGAAAAGACACTTGAAAGAAAAACACTCAGGCTCCTAGCTTACAACTGTGTTATCAGAAATTTCATAATTTCAACTGTCACTGTCTACCCCAGCTATCTCTCTTTCTCTCTGCTCCCACTCTTTTTTCATATGTAGTCCTGTTCAAAGTTCCACGTTCCTGGCTACCAATTGTACCTTGTTGATACATTTGACTTGCTTTAAGCCAATGATAATGCATACATCTATTCGAATGACTCTTTGGAATTATGGACAGTCTTGTCTCAGTTGGAAATTTAGAAGCTGCAGTTAGTTTATTACTATCCACTTCCCCTGAAAGCCATTACTTTTATGCAAACGCTCTGCGTGCAGTTGCCCTTGCTTCTGCTGTGTCAAAGTCTCTTCTTGAACTTGCTGTTAAGGTATAGCAACAGACTCGCATTGAATTAAACTGTAGTTTTCCTATGGGTCTATGTGTACTCTAATCACTGTCACCTTTATCTAGGTTGTTGCAGCTAATATGGTAAGGACAGATAAATCATTGTCTGGCACTCATCTTCTTTGTGCTGTTGGAAGGCATCAAGAAGCTTGTTCTCAGGTCAATTTTCTCCCCTTCTTAGGGTAGCTATAGACGGGTAAAACGGAATAAAACTGTGTATGGCTGTGGCCTGTGCACATAATGTCTGCTTTCTCATATATGCAATGCTGTCCCTTTTTCCTTGTCTATAAACCCAAATTAACTTGAACCAAAATCAGTCATGAAAAGTGGGATGGGGGAAGTAGGACCACTTATTTCTGTGCATAGGATGTGTGCTTCCTCATATTCGTCCCCCTAGGCTTCTATACGGCTCTCAGGTTGTCTGACTGTTCTATGCTGTGTGGCTTCGGCCCATGAGACCATGATGATATTGCTGTGCTTTGAGCAGTTAAAAATATACTGTATTATGCAGTGCTCCAGTAATACATTAAATAGACTTCCGTTGCTGCATTTCCAGTAGGACTTGTGCAAAAAAAAATTTACCTCTAGTCTATTAAGTGCATTAAATCAAGAGGAGACAAGTGCTGCTCGAGTGTAGCTTATTGCAATACTGTTTGTGCTCTGTGGCTGTTGATAAGTTTTGGTTCAGACAAATATGATGGGTTGCTCTTAGAATTTGTGTGATGATCTACTAAAAATCTAAGCCAAATTGGAAGATTATGTTATGACATGTGGGGTTTTGGTGCTTTGCCAGGAAATTCTCAGTTTTCTCATCATTTTCTCAGCTTATAATCTCTATATATTGTCTAAATGAAGAAATGTCAAAAAATGCCTCAAACTCAATCACTCAATCAAAGCCTTAATCCCATAAGAAATGCGTCAAACTCAAGATTTAAAGTTTTTTCCATTTTGTGATCATTTTGAATTGAGAGTGTTTTTTGTACCTGTTGGAGTGTAAGACTAGTTCTGATATTATTTTGGGAACCCTCTCAAGCTACACTGTAAGGCGCAATGTGGTGTAGAAATACTGATTTAATTATTTGTTACACTGAAGTTTATCTTATCCTTCAATGCAGCTACAAGATGCTGGATGCTGGACTGATGCTGCAACTTTGGCTGGAACACATTTAAAAGTTTCAGATTACTCAAGGTCTGTCTCTTCTCATATCACATGATTATTCTATGATGTTCAGACTCGGATTCAAGTGTCAGATTCAAATATGGATCTAAGTTTGATTTGAATGTTTCTAATCCTGAAGATTTGGGGACACAGTTGTTCAAAGATTTGATTGGGGTGTGAGTGCGTGACACACAATTAGAGTACTTATACATGTATATAGGAGTAGAAAAGTATCTATATTATTATTCCTGTGGCCAATATTGAAATGTTTATAACCATACTTGAGCTGCAATAGATGAGTCATAACATCACAGATTTATAATACCATCATACCATGACAAGAATATGCCTGAAACTATAATATGTATAACCAGTGTTGGTTTGACTAGATACCATTGAGTTCAGTTTTTTGTTCTTCTGAAAAGTAGCTCTCATGACTCATTTATCACCTAGCATTTGCAGTAGATATAACTAATTGGCAGTTCACTGATCCACTGTCTTCTTTATTTTAGTTTATGCCTAAGAAAGTTTTCCAAGTCTTACTATATACAAATGCTCACTTGCTTGTTTCTTTTCTATGATACACTAGGGTATTGCAAAGATGGGCTGACCATGTGCTTCACACAGAGCACAATCTCTGGAGGTATGGCAATGGTTTTCTTCTTAACTTATCGCATATTATCTTCTTAAAGTAATTATGGCTTATTATTGAATATTTTACTTTGTCTTGTTGGATTTTGTGATAGGGAGGAACCCCAAAAAAATAAAAAACGATTATGTAAAGTGGGAATTTATTGTTAAAATCTTTTTCTTTTCTTTATAATGACGACCAGAGGTTGGGACCTTGTGACAACTAACTCCAAATGCAGGAAGCGTCTTATCTTCTCATAATGCCCTGCCTACAACTACAAGAGCTAATATGCAGCTATGTTCATTTCAGGGCTCTGATTTTGTATGTTGCTGCTGGTGCATTTCGAGAAGCTTTAACTGCTCTTCGTGAAGCCCAACAACCAGACACAGCAGCCATGTTCGTTGTTACTTGTCGTGAAATTCATACTGATATTATTGCTAATATGGAGGACTCAGAACAAGGGACTGAATCATCCAGTAAAGACCAGCTTCCAATCTTGCCTGAGCTTAGTTTGGAAAATGAAGAAGTCATTGCCACGTATGAGCTATATGGGCAGTATCAAAGAAAACTGGTCCATTTGTGCATGGATTCACAGCCTTTCTCGGACTGAACACTAAGAAGTTGGGCAACACTTAATTCTAAAAGTTTAGTGGCCTAAGCTGAACTCTAGATGAATTTAAGTAACAGTTTATGTATTTATTTATTTATTTTATGTATAGCAAAAAAATTAATACTCTCCACTAGAGTATTTTTGCAAAATTTTGTTGATACAAGTCTGTAGACTTAAATTAACGGTATTGGATCAAAAAGTCAAATTAATGACTTGATAATATTTTATATTTAATTGAAATTGAAGTATTAACTTGGGTGATAAAAAAATAAATAAATAAATAAAAGTAAAAATAAAAATTAAAAAAAAATAAATAAATAAAAAAAAAACAAGATTTGATCTCGGTTCTTTCCTAAAAAAAATAAAAATTAAAAAAAAAATAGATTAATCTTGGATCTTGAGTACTAATCCCAAAAACTTTAATCAAATAAATAAAAAAAACAAGATTTGATTTGATTTTGTTCGTTTGGCATTGTTGTGGTTTTCTGTTTTTTGGTTTTTTGTTGTATAAAAGTATATGATATATGTCACATAATTAATCAAAAATTATTTAAACTTATTAAAATCATAATACTTTTGAAAAGTGACAACAAAAAAGTGGAAACACCTTTTTCTTGTTTCCTGTTTTTGGTTTTTAGTTTTCAAAAAAACAGGAAACTGAAAACCAAAAATGATGCCAAACAAGCACTTTTAATATCGTCTCCTCACTTATAGGAGAATTTAGTTAGGAACCCAATCACCATCCATCTATTTTCTCCGGTTCTTAAATTTATAACCAACACATTTGGACAAAATTGATACAAACAATTAACAAAGTATAATACGAAGTATAAAGAGGAATCTCGTTAACCCATTCATGCCCATCAGTAATTAAATGAGTCATTATAAATCTAAATTAGTGGGTAGAAATCACATTACATTAGCATCGGCGGTAACCATAGCAATGCTTTGTTTTAATTATGTATCAAACTTGTCATTTTCGTAAGTTATAAATCATCACCTTGTCGCTACTAAATCTTAGATTGTTTGACGTCTAGTTGTTCACTTGTTCCCAGTCCGTTTCCCGGTCGGCATTTCACATTAAGATTAAATACTTGTGTGTTTATAGGTTATACGTCTTAGGGTTGTACGAGTTTATAGGTACTACGCAGCGGAAATAAACATGAATCATATTCATACAGTACCTAATCCAAGGATCTAATGCATAACACCTAAAGAACAAAAAATTGTACCTTTGAAGCGTGATTCCACGTGCGATCGAGCAAGAACAAAGAGAGATAAAGAACCCCAAGCGTGATTCCTCTACTTGGTCCACGGGCACAAGTTAAACTTCCACTAATGCTAGTTAGTCGTGATTGAACGCTTCAATCAACCTTCAACGGAGAAGAGAGACGTGAGCTAACCACAAACCACCACGACGAACACCACGAGCCACCATGAGGGGCACCGCACATAGGACGTGAAGGGGAGAGAAGAGGGCCGTGAGTGAGGAGAGTGTTTAGGGTTTTGGGATTGGTTGCCTTGATGTCAAAATTCACAGTGTGTGAATTATGACTGCTTACTCCAAACCCTAGGCATGGATCTTATTTATAGATCTCATCTCTAAATAAGAGCCCATGTCAAAAGCCCAAAACCCTTATCCTAAACACACTACTCTAGCCCAACACTCTACATGGTATGTCATAATCTCATGAGGCCCATTAATGGGCCTCTTACTTGTTTAACCCAATACCCTTGTTGTGTGACCTCATAGGATCCATTCTATAAGGCTTTGGGCTATTTAACTAACCCAAAGATCAATTATCATATCTAGCACCAGATATTGACGACCCTATAGAATGAACTTATTATCTCCATAATAGTGATCCTTGATATATCTAGTAATTGCACTTGTCGAAGACATAATTCCTTCAATCTCCCACTTGTCTGAGACAAGTGCGCAATATTCAAATTCCTTAAGTCAATGTGTGTCGATTTGATAATATGATTGCATCTCATGTCGTAATCATATTAATCTACAAATCTTTCTTGAAATCTGAGTTAGAATTACAAAACAAATGATTATTATGTAATCCATTTGAGCATGGCCATGCATTTTCTGAATTCTCCCTCCTCAAGGGGCCAAGACACATTCCCAATTAAATAGGTAGACTCTATCCAATCTTGTGGCAACCAAAGCTCCCACTCAACTTCTGAAATAACCGGGAAACACCCTTTATAATCTCCAGTTACGGACAGACGTTTGAATGTACCACAGTTATAACATCCATTGAATGAGATCAATGTTCCACTCATGTAAAAGGAATCCACTAATATATCCGGAAGCTCTATACTTGAACTTCAAAGTAGGTCTATAGTTCGATCATGCATCATTCATGTATATCCATGTGATTGACCGAGCATCACTACGCTCCTATAGCCCATGAAACTGCGCTATCCAATCAATCTTAACATGCTAGTCCATTATTGGAAATCATTTATGTCCAGTTAAATGATTCCGAACTAGGAACTTAAATAATATATGAATTTAGTTCACCTGTGGGGTTTCATTCAAAAGGTCATTAACCTAGTGAGCCCATCAATTCATAATTATTTTGGACATTTTATCTAATCTTGAAACCACGATTAAATAAGATTGAAACTTTGTTTCAATTGACAAACATAATTCCGCAAGCTAATGTATTTATTTTTGTAATATGCTTTCTCAAAACATACACAACTAAAATCACATAACTTGCTTCAATCCAAAAAACCTTAGTATGACTCTCATACCTTGGTCATGGAAGGGGTTCAGTAAGTAGAGTTCATGAGACATTCTCATAAACATGAATTTTGCAATTTCTAAATCTTATAATCATTTTCATCTCCATACACTAAGAATTTTCCTTCGCCCTTTCGCAAGGACTGAACTTAGGAATTTTTAATTTGTATTCCAACGTTACATTGGATTTCGATTGAAATCTATCATCACTTGTTCTTTAAAACACGTGAATCAAATAGACGAGTATAGTCCATGGCATGCATAATGCATCCTTTGCGAATTTCATAAGGATCATCACTCAAAGTCTTAATTTCATCAACCTTTCTCAAGGTATTGAATCATTAAGCAACATGCCATGTCACATGGGATTGAAACTCTTTTCAATATAATATTGAACCTTATAAGAATCTTATCAATATAAGCTTCTTCACCAAAACTCAAACATCCTTCGAGACCTATCTATATAGATCTTGAATCCCAAATGTACTCATCTTCTTCTTCAAGATTTTCATACAAAATGCATTACCCACCACTTGACTCTTTAAGCAATGAATAATTGCTCTTTATACTAGACCAAGAAGACTTCATAGCTCCCACTAAACATCTTGTACATACAAGACCTTTTCTTCATTTTCGAGAACATCAAACGATTTGATTAACTCACAAAATTAAGAACATTAACTCCCTGATGCTAACTTCAATCCATTATGGATCTTTTATGCATCCCTAGGATTATTGGATCTTCAAACTTTTGATTGTATCATATACAAATCTTATTTCATGAACAATTTCAAGAAAGTGTTTTGAAATCCATCTACCAAATCTTATAAGGTAGAAATCACTAAAGTATCTTTAATAGATCTTTGCAATATGACTAATGTAAATGTTTCATCGTAGTCATAGTCATACTATGAATTTGTTGAATCCTTTAACAAGTCTTTGCTTTAGTTAGAAAACATTTTCCTTTCTTGTCTGCTTTGCTTACAATGGGTTTCATCGTAGTCATAGTCATACACTTTCTTACAGACTTAGAATCTTTTTCAGATTTCATAATTTTAAACCACTTGGAGTTACAACTTGTCAAATCATCTTTATTACTTGCATAATCATAATGTTCCAAAATAAATGTTTTAGAACTCTTAGTCAATATGAAATCATATTTCTTTGACTAAGTTTTACATATGCTAGTCATCATTGTGGGTTCTTATGCAACAATTGAAACTCATACAACAACTTTGTTTAGTTTTCAATGAGAAACGACAATAGAGGATGTGCACTTGGAATGTACTGCCTTCGACACATGGTTATTAATCCCATTACACTTAATGAGACCACGCGTTGTCATTTGGAACATGAGGTGAATCATGCTCATATTGTTGCTTTTATTCGATTATTTCTCGAATTTCTTCAAGATTTTCGAAATCACTTTTCTTGAACTCTTTCAAGGCTCTCAAACTTTTCGAGATTCTTATACTCCCACTTACCTTTTGAGGAGGCATATTTAGCATAGGGTGAATCAACCATGGTTTTGAACCATGTTTGTTTGTTGCTTTTCTTCAAACTCTTTTGAGATTTACACTACTCCCACTTGACCTTTTGGAACAATTTCCGTAAGGGCACCTACTTGAGCAACAAACATTTTGTGCTAAGTATGGTTGTGTAGTAGTACCCTGTGCTCTATATAGGAATTGAACGTGCATCAAACGATTTAATACATGTTTTATTCCTTGCTTTGTAGAAAAACTTTATAAGAACTTTTCTTAACCATATCACATATGAAGCCTTTGCTACATTCTGATTTTTTTTTTTTGACCTATGTAATTTTTTGTTTAGTTTTGTAGCTTATCTTAAAAGTATATCCCTTGAACAATGGTTGGAAGATAGGTATTTTATATCCATTATCAAAATATATCTCATATAGATTGATGGCTTCCTTCATAAACACTTCACAAGGTTTTCTTTCGGAGTTTGTTGTAAAACGATTTTATAAATCTTGGATGTTTATCAATGTCTTGGCTTAAATTCTCATTATTACGATCATATCGCAATATTTCGAATGTGTTGCCAAGTACATGTGTCTTGACTTAAATTTTCACAATTACAATCATATTGTAATGTAATCATTTTCTTGTCAAGTTGATACTGAACTTCATACTGAACATTTTGAACTTTTCAAAATCTTCACTTTTATGCTTCAACCAAGCACAAGTAGTGATCGTATCACAAATGAAGTTTCATTGTCCATCTCTAGTCTTTGAACCTTTGGTTTTCTTACATCGATATGTATTCGACCTTGAGTTCACATCATCATTTCTCTAAATGGTGACTTAGTCAAAATTTCAAATTAGAATGATAATTACATATATCAATGGATTCATAATCCAATGATATTGAAAGTCCATCCCTTTGGATCTTTCGCATGCAATGTTCATTTTCATTCGAATTAATTGACATTTTAGAGACAATTTATATATATAGAAATTGTTTAATTAATTCTATCATATAGAATTTTAAACCTATTTAGTAATTCACAACACATTATGACTCAAAGAAGCATAGAATAACATTTATTCCACGTTTTTGAATCTTCGATGCTTAGTCATTACTAACATTGAATGGTGTTTTGATAATGGCAAGAATGAATAACATTTATTTAATTCTAGCCATTTATTAGTGGTGAAATACTGGTTTTACTTGTAAAATTGCAACTTTTGCTTCCAAACTTGTAGATTCTACTTGTGAAGTAGCAACATTTGCTTCTAAACTTGTAGATTTATTTCTCCTTTAGCAATAACTTCTTCCTTTAGTTCAATCACATTGTGCAATGAGTGATCTAAACAAGACATTATATGTCCAAGAAGTAGCAATATGCTAAATCAATTTCTATAATATAATTCTTAAATTGGAACATTTCCATTCTTTTACCTTCCAACTATATGAGGTAGTATCTAATCAATTGGAATTGGTCCATTTAATTTGAAACATTTGTTGTTCATAACAACTTTTAGCATGTAAGTACTTCTAGGTTTGAGAAGTAACAACTTGTTTGCAATTCTTGGCCTATAACTTCTTAATGCAATCCTCATATATTCCTAAATCTTTCCCTTTGAGCCATTTAGAACATTACTCTTAGGTTCAAAATGATACCTTGCTCAACTACTTTAAGCACTTTTCATGATTTTGCTAAGTCTATTCTATCATTATTTATATTTGAGTTTAATCAAGTATTAAACTTTAATATAAAGTGGATGAAGAATAGTGTCATTTGATCAACTTTTGATCATAGAGATTTCCAATTATTTTCTTGTATTCAATCATATTGAAGATAAGAGATTTTATTGGACTTTTATACTTGCCTTTTAGAGGGTTTGCACCTCCCATCTCATTATATCCCTTGAAACATTTTTCAAAATGAAGATGTGTTGGCATTTTACTCAAACATTTTGAATAAAACCAACCTTAGACATGTGACATGAATTTTTAAAACTTGCCTTTTAGAACAATCTTAGCAAAATTGGAATATAGGTTTATGGATTATCTTTAAACTTTTGAGAACGTTTCTCAACTTTATTTTCAATCGAGGAGATTATATATAATAATAAAATTAGAACGATATGTTAGTTATAAGTAAACGCAAAATTCAATTATGTTTATTAAATTTAAAGTACCAAAAGCGAATTAAATTGGTAACTTTAAAACATTTATTCAATGTTAATTGATCCCAATTGTAGACACCCATTTGTGTCTCCCCAAAACCAAACCCAGTGATGAATGCCTTGCACGTTGTGTTATTATCGAATTAGGTGAAAGTGATTTGAAAGCCAAGTGTTGCGGTTTAGTTTTAATTGAATTCTTTTCTCTCTGTTTTTGAAAATGACTTTATTTGTTTGAAAATAGCCGAACCAGTTTAGTTTGGTCCATGATTAAGGTCCAATAATAGTATAGATGGATGGGGCTCGAAGAGACCTTTCCAACGATATATTATAAGCCCAATTCCGATGAATATTGAGGAAGTTATGGCCAAAACACTAAACTAGGGCCCGGTTAATTATTTTAATACGGCCCAATGATCTAGGGGAGGGCCCAATAGCAATTATTATTCCTAAAATTATTAGGATTAATTATAGTTTTCTAGAAGTTTCTGGAAATTTTCTTTTAATTCTAATATTGTTAGATTTAATAATTAATTATTTTAAAATAGATTTTAATTTGGAATAAATATTGTTTTGTTATCTTAAAAATATATATTTTATCTTCTGTACGGATTCCGTAGATCAAGTTGATTAAAGATCGGATTCCGCGTGAAGAAAAACGCGCTAATACAGGCTGTCGCCAAACGACAAGTCTGTCGCCGCGCGACAGACCCTGTCGCCTCGCGACAGAGTTGATTCCTGGTGACAGCGTGGAGTTTTATTCCTTATCAAATTCTATGATATTCCGGACTATTTTCATTATAAATAGCGTCCGAATCCCTGTTTTCAGAATCATCAATTCTCATTAACTCTTCCTTAATTCTCTCTTTTCTCTCTTGAGCAATACATGCTTTCTTTCTCCCTCTTTTTCTAAACTAGCTTTTTTTAAACAATATTCCGCATTCACTAGACTTAGAGTCATCTAGCCAAGTTCGAAGTTGCCTTCGCCCTAGACGTGCAAGGTTTGAAAATTTTTGAGGGTTTGGTCCAAAACTAGTCAAAACCTTATTGAATTTGATTTCAATTTAATTCTTTAATTGTTCTTTATTTATTTTCGTTGAAGTTTACTAACTTGTGTATTTTGTTATTAGAAAGAGGTACGAGGCTTCAAATTATGTAATCTTATTACTCTCTTTCAATGTAGAAAGCATGTTTATTATTGTTTATAATTACTAGTATCATGTTAAGATGCTTTTAATGCTTTCTAGTATCATGTTAGGATGTTATTTAATGCTTTCTAGTATCATGTTTAGGGTGCTTTTACTCTTTCTAATATCATGTTAGTGCCATGTTAGGTTTAAAGCTTCGATCTTTATTGTTTAGTGACATACTAGGATGTGTTATTAATCTTATTAGTATCATGCCTAGGATCTTGCTATCATTATCAAGCTTTATTACACCTTATCATGCTATTATCGTTATTATCATAATTATTATTATTCTTTATCCTTATGTTACTTGATATTATTTTATTGTTATTGCTTGATCACGCCTTTTATGCATGTTTAAAGGGAATTTGTACTTGAAATCACGCTTAATAAGATAATTAATAATTTGGTTTAGGCTAACGTGATTTTAACTCAAGTGATCGCCAATAATAGTCTTATTTGTGCATTAATTTCAACCAACATAGATAAACAGGGTAGGTTTAATATAATGTTTGTATGTTATTCGAAAAGCGCGGATGAATACGAGCAGAACAAAGTAGATGCCTATTTTTATAGGGCGGGTCCTTTCTTTTGTAGATTGGATTCGTACCCTCATCCCCGGATCCTGTTTGGTTCAAGACCTTATGGAGTAGTTGATGGTCCTTTTGGATTGTCTTTTGGGTTTACAAGTTCCTAAAACTTGTTGGCAACTCTTTTTGCTCTTTGTCTTTCCCTTTGGAACGCCACCGTACTTTAGTGTATGATCACAGTGGGGTTCAAGTTTGGGGTTATCATAATGCTTGAAATATTCCCTACAGTTTTTGGCGACTCCACTGGGGAGGATTTCTATTTATATTCCTGAAATTTATTTAATTTTGGCAATTATTTAGAATGAGCGGATGAGACTCGAAAAATTCTAAGTATTTCATGTGCGTGATTTGATTAACATTATTGTCATATGCATTAAAAGGTCCTCATGGGAGCACCCCATGAGTCAATCCATAGGAATTTTACACGTAGGAAATTTGAGAAATATCTTTCATGACTAGAATCGAAAAAATGATGTGAAATCTGGAAAATTCCAAGAACACAGAAACTTGCCAAGGCATGTAGGAACTAGCGTCTAAAAAACAGGGCTTGTCGCCTGTAAAAAGTTTCTGTCGCCTGGCGACAGTTCTGTCGCTTGGCGACATGAGCTTTTTTGCGGCGACAGTCCCTGTAGTCTGGCGCCAAGTTCTTCCAATACCGAGCCACGGGTCTGTCTTCTTGCTTTGACCATTTCTAGTGTTGTTGGCTCGATTTTGCTTATTGATTGAGTCATTTTCTCACTTTTCTGAACCCATATGTGTTCTACATATGGAAATAACCCTCTGGGGGTTCCTGCTTCACCTGCCCAATGGAATATTCCACTATCATGTGCAAAGTTCAGATTTGGGTACGTGTAATGTTTGTGAATCCACCAAACCGTGACGTCGAGTTCGATTTCATCACAAACTCGCGGAATCCTGTCCATTCGCTCCAACCCTCTCGGTAGGCTTGTGTGTAATGCATATGGATTCTTAACCATGGACCTTTTTGACTTAACCCATATCCTCGAACTTTAGAGAACTAGAGCCATGGTTAGGTTGCAAACTCATCATATTGTGACTATGTGAACTACTTGTCTACTTTGTTTGTATATATTATATATGTGTTAACCGTTTGTTTGACTTGTGTTTTAAAGACTAAATAAATTGACTAATGACTAAAAGGACTTTGTCTAATTAATTAATTAATTTTGAATTAATTAAAGGCTAATATATTAATCAATTCAACTTAGTACGACTTTAGGCATGTCCATTTAAAGTAAAATTACTGAAAACAGTCCAGATTAATGTTCCAGCAATGGCGCAGGAATTTGGATTGTGACGCTGCAGTCTAGTGTCTGTCGCCTGGCGACAGTTTTGTCGTCTGGCGACAGGCTCTAAACAGTGGCGACAGTCCTGTTGTTTTAGCGACAGTCCAGTTTTCTTGCTCGAGTCACCACGACGAGTCTAATTAACAGTCTACTAGTCGGATTAATCAGTTTGTTAATATTTCAAACCATGTTTAAGTCTTTAATTGAGTTTAGGCACTTAAAAGTCCCATGGTCATACACTAGTAGTCAAAGCATGTCACTCACATACACATAAAGCACACACATAACATGTTTGTCACATTATGACCATGTCTAGAGAGTCTTGAATGCGTGTCTTCCGTCATTTTTTTTGGGGGGGTAAGTCGGATATTAATCCTCCAATTTTCAATTTCCCTTAAAATATATACCCCATTTTTATACCCCATTTTTTCTTTTAATCTTTTGAACATAAAGTCAAGTTAATTAGAGTCAAATATTAAAACAAATATGGTTTAAATTACAGCGCGTGGTCAAGAAAGGAAGGGCGTTTAATCAAGGACAACACTTTTGTTCAAGTTTTACTTTTTGACAAACCAATCGGTAGGAAAAGGAAACCTAAGAAGGCAATGGCTAGTCAAGAAGAACTTAATGAAGTCAAGGGACAGGTAGCCAACTTGGCTGAGATGTTGCAAAACCTATCGCTGCAAATAAGTAATCCTGAAAAACAAAAACAAATGGACCTAATCCAAGAAAGCTTGGGCAAACTGTCCAACGACTTCAGATTTCAAGAGATTAGCTCCCAAGGGGTCTCGGTGGATAAGGACCTTCTTCCACAAAAGTTCAATCCCAATGACATCCCTAAGTTCAAGGCTATGGACAATCCTTATTTTCATTTAAGAGCTTTTGAAACTGTAATGAGTATTAAGGGGATAGATAGAAAAGCATTTCATTCTGTATTTTCATTATCCTTAGAAGCTGTATGTCAACAGTGGTACTTTTCACTTGATAAAGAAAAGACCTCTAGTTGGGAATCTATTGTGAGCGCTTTCATTGAAAGGTATAAATGCAATATACAAGTTGAAACCGATCATAGAGAATTAGAAATGCTAAAACAAAAAGAAAATGAGGGTTTCACCTCCTTCTTCAATAAATGGAGGGAAACTACTGCAAAAATGGTTGAAGTGCCTAGTGAAAAGGAATCCGTGAGGATGTTCATTAAGAACCTTCAAGAAAAATACTCTAAGCACCTTAAATACCAAAGCAACTTAAACACTTTCAAAGCTGTATATGATATTGGAATTAATATTGAAGATGACCTTGCTAAACAGAAAGTTGCTAATAACAACTCAAGTAGTGGCTGGAAAAATAAGAAGAACGACAATCCTTCTTCATCCAAATCTACCCGCTCAAATAATGTTAGCACTTTTCCTCTTAATGAAGTATTGGCAATGAATAATAATCAAGGACAAAAGAAACCATTTAGGAAGAATTATACTCCTATTGGTAAGAGTTATGACACCGCATTTGATCGCTTACATGCAAAAGGTCTTATAACTCCTATTGGACCATTTGGGGACCCACCTGTCGAAAGGAGAACGGCTAGCTGGAACCCAAATGCACATTGCAAATATCACCAAGGTAGGGGTCATCCTACAGAAAATTGTTGGAGACTAAAGGAAGCCATTCAAGACTTGATCGATAGTAACAAGCTCCCATTACCTCCTGCAAGTAAGAAGCCAAATATCAATACCGCACCGCTATCAGATTCTTTGGCTATTTCCGACGAAGAAAACCAAGAGGATCCATCTAGCCTCATAGAGCCTATCGAGACCATTGAAGAAGAAGTCTTCGAAGATGCTCTCGAATTCCCTGGTCAGGAACCTGCAACTAAGCAAGAAGTATTGGCATTGACATTAGTATTGTCGGAATTGAAAAAGCTAATCTCACAAACCTTTGAGGCTATAAAAGAGAAAAATGAGTTACTTAAAAGTAAACCCCCACTTAAACAAAAGAAACCTTTTTCTCTCCAAGTAATTGACACTCCCAAAAAGAATAACAGGAAATATACTCCAATTGGGACATCATACACAAATATATTCAAGATGCTCTTCGAGAATGGAAAAATACAACCTCTCGAACCAAGACCATTTGAATCGCTGAAAAGAACAGACAAATACTATTGTGCATATCATCAATCAGGGGGACATACAATAGAGCAATGCTTCAAGTTTAAGGATTTGGTTCAACGTTTGATTGATGAGAAGAAATTAGTTCAACTTCCACAAGATGCCATGATTAATGGAGTATGGGACAGTGACGATGAGGATGTTTACCTTAAAGACATTGAAGAAACTCCTCTATCAACAATATACCCAGTAAGTGACATTTGGGACGAGGAGGATTCGCCCATAGATGTCCTCACTAGATCCGGGAGAATACAACCTCCCATTTTAACATAACCCATACCTTCTATTCAGCAAATTCCCGTGCCTATTATAGAAGACAACGATGTTGTCAAACAGTTAAAAAAGACTAAAGTGGAAATGAATGTATGGAAACTCTTAGCCACATCTCGAGAACATAGAGTTGCAGTCATGGATGCGCTGGCTAAAGTAGGCATAGATTCGGACACCACTCCTGAGGGACTTGCTAACTTCCTCACGAGTGACCTCCCAAGTCCAATTAATTTAGTCACTTTTTCGGATAAAGATCTACCACCGGAAGGTGACAAACACAATAAATCTCTAAACCTCACAGTCATATGCAAAAGAATGAACGTCCCTATGACTCTTGTGGATAACGGTTCAGCAATTAATGTGTGCCCACTTAGAACCGCAAGAATGTTGGGAATAAGAGATGAGGATTTATCCCCGTCAACCCTAGGCATAAGAGCTTATGATAATTTGCGTCGTCAAGCACTAGGGACAATTACCATGAATATAACGGCGGGTGCAATTGAGCATGCCACTACATTTCAAGTAGTAGATATCAAGGCATCTTTTAACTTGCTATTGGGACGCCCTTGGCTTCATGATTTAAAAGCCGTCCCTTCGTCTCTTCATCAACAAGTAAAGTCTATAGTTGGAGGCATTCCAATTACCATTGATGCTTCATCTATGAGGATCAAAACAGTAGAAAATCCACTAATTAATGTGGAACACGATGAAAATGATGAAGATTTGTGGGGCTTTAGCGAAGAGGTCTCCTTAATAGAGGAAGATGAAAGGACCCCTCTTCATTATGACCTCCACTCAAACATGACAACAAATGCTATCCTAAGAAAGCAAGGACACTTTCCTGGAATGACTCTAGGAAAGAAGAAAGGAGTAGCTAAACACATGGGCTTACCTGGCCTCCCTAAATTGGATACTTTCGGACTTGGTTTTGAACCAACTCGCGAAGACCTTAAACGGGCCCAGGAAAAATCGAGAGCACGAAGAAATGCCCGCACACAAAAAAAGGAAATACCCATGGATCAATATCCTATCACCTTAAATGGACAATTTATAAGAGAAGGAGAGGACTATCCTTGTCATGAATTTCCTGAACCCTTTGTCGTGAATGGTATAAGGCAGCCTGGGTTCGAAATCTTTTTGGATTGTTACTTCCTAGACGAGATCCCAGCTCCAATCTATAAGGAAAAGGCATCTCCTTGTTTCGACTTTAATGTCATGGGACTCCTCTTTGGAAGGGAAAAGAATGAATCAAGATACACGGAGGATGATTCTTCACTTATCCAAGCGGTTCTCCAAAGTGAAAATTTTGACCCCTCCGAACTTATCACTCCAATAGAAGATTAAGAGCGTGGATGGCGCAAGACGGTGAAGATAATCACTACGAGTGGAAAGAAGATTTCAGTAACTACAGGACAAGGACCAATGTTCGAAGAATCGTCTGAGACAGAGTCGGAATTAGAGTCTTCCCCTATCGAGTCTTCTAAGTCTTTAGTTGTAGCACCCTCATCTTCTATTTCTACTCCTAGGATAGTTAGCAATCAAGTCCCGACGGACATTTCTTTGTTTGATGTAATGATTTTTGAATTTAATAATATGTCTTCTTCCCCGTATTCCTCTTGTTTTTCTATATCTAAAGATGACGAGCATTGCTTAACTAATGATGAAAATGATAAAGAAATAATTAAAGCAATGGAAACACTTGAAAATAAGACACCAATAATTGAAGATATAGAAACGGTTGATATCTCAAAAGATCCAACCATTAAAAGAGAAGTTAAAATCGGGCTAACACTAAACAAAGAAGAAAGAACCGATTTAATTAATCTACTTAAAGAATTTATCGATGTATTTGCTTGGTCATATGAAGATATGCCAGGCATTAATAGAGAAATAGCTCAACACACCATACCATTAATTCCAGGAATGAAACCTGTAAAACAAAAGTTACGTCGAATGAAACCCGACGTGGCCCTTAAGATAAAAGAAGAAGTACAAAAACAAATAACTGCAGGTTTTATCAGGGTATCCAAATACCCCGAATGGGTCGCCAATGTTGTCCCGGTTCCGAAAAAAGATGGTAGAGTTCGAATGTGTGTCGACTATCGAGATTTAAATAAGGCAAGTCCAAAGGACGACTTCCCTTTACCACACATCGATATTTTGGTAGATAATACAGCAAACCATGCACTTCTCTCATTTATGGATGGGTACGCAGGATACAATCAAATCCTCATGGCCGAAGAAGATATGGAGAAGACAACATTCATAACACCTTGGGGTACTTATTGCTACACGGTAATTCCATTCGGGTTAAAAAACGCGGGTGCTACTTACCAACGAGCAGCAACTGCCCTACTCCATGATATGATGCATAAAGAAGTGGAGGTCTATGTGGATGACATGATTGTAAAATCAAAAGACCGCCAAGGACACCCAATAGCCTTAAAGAAGTTCTTTGAAAGATTAAGAAAATACAACATGAGATTAAACCCCTCCAAATGTGCTTTTGGAGTTACCTCAGGGAAACTCTTGGGATATGTCATAAGCTCTAGAGGAATAGAGATAGATCCCACCAAAATTAAAGCAATCATGTCCATGCCACCGCCCAAAACCGAAAAGTAAATTCGATGATTTATTGGCCGGTTGCAATACATAAGTAGATTCATATCCAAATTAACCACGATATGCGAACCAATATTCAAAAAGCTTAAGAAAAATGTACCAATTATATGGGACGATGAGTGTCAAAAAGCCTTTGAGAAGATCAAAGCCTATCTCTCGAATCCTCCCGTATTAGCTCCAGCACTCCCCGGAATACCTTTAAGACTATACTTAACTGTCACAAAGGAAACAATGGGAGCTATGCTTGCACAAGAGGTAGAAAGCAAAGAAAATGCTATTTACTACTTAAGTAAGAAAATGCTCGAGTACGAAACACGCTACACACCATTGGAAAAGCTGTGTCTCGCGTTGGTGTGGGCCACAACTAAATTGAGACATTACATGCTCGTGCATACCGTTTACGTAGTCTCACGAATGGATCCCCTTAAATATCTATTCGAAAGATCTACGCTTAACGGGCGTATCTCAAGATGGATAGTAAATTTGGCCCAGTTCGATATAAGGTTTATGCCTCAAAAGGCAATTAAAGGATCAGTCGTCTCGGATTTTCTAGCAGATTTCCCAAGAAGATTCAACACCCTTAGAAGAGAATGAATTCCCAGATGAAAGTTTAATGATGACAGAGGATGATACATGGACTCTATATTTTGATGGAGCCTCAAACCAAAAGGGATGCGGCGTAGGAGTCTTGTTAGTATCACCAAAAGAAGAACATGTCCCTATATCCATCAAATTAGATTTCGACGTCACCAACAACGCAGCCGAATATGGAGCATGTGTGGTAGGCCTCGAAACCGCTTTAGCCTTAGGCGTAAAGAAACTCCGGATATTCGGAGATTCCTCCCTAATTATTAATCAAATTTCCAAAAGATGGAAGGTTAGGAGTGAAAGCTTAGCTCCTTACCAAACGTATTTGGAAACTCTCACCGATCAATTGGAAAAAGTGGAATACACTTACCTACCTAGAGAAGAAAACCAATTCGCCGATGCCTTGGCAAGACTATCCTCAATGGTTATAATACCTAAGGAAATTGAGCAAATGCCTTTAACCATAGAAAAAAGGCACAAACCAGCATATATCCAAGCTATAGAAGATGAAGAAATAATTCAAGAAGAGGAGCCAGAGGAGGAACCATGGTTCATAGATATATTAAATTATGTCACCAAAGGGGAATATCCTCCTCATGCTGACAAAAGAGCGAAAAGAGCATTAAGACTTTTAGCTTCCCAGTTTGTATTCATAGGAAATGAACTACACAAAAGGGTACCTAAGGGTCGAGCTTTATTATGTGTAGGCAAAAAAGATGCTCAAAGAGCTATGAGAGTAATCCATGAAGGTATATGCCGAACACATGTTAACGGCAAAATGCTAGTCCAAAAGATAATGCGAGAAGGATATTACTGGACTACCATGAATAAAGATTGTCATCAATATGTAAAAAGATGCCCAAAATAACAAATTTACGCAAATTTGCAACATATCCCACCATCTCTTCTCTACACCTACACTTCACCATGGCCTTTCTCTACATGGGGAATAGACATAATTGGAAAGATCACACCTCCCGGAACAGGAGGTCATGAATACATCTTAGTTGCAATAGATTACTTCACAAAGTGGGTGGAAGCACAATCATATGCCAAACTCACCGCCAAGCATGTAGCACTCTTTATCGAAAGAAACATAATTTGTCGATACGGAGTCCCACATGAAATGATAAGTGACAATGGAACTCACTTTTAAGCAGAATGTGAAGAATTGCTACAAAAGTATGGTATTCAACATCACCATTCTTCCCCTTATAGACCTCAAGCAAATGGAGCAGTTGAGGCCGCTAATAAAAATTTGAAAACGATCATTGAAAAAATGACTGAAAATTATAAGGATTGGCTTGACAAACTTCACTTCGCACTGTGGGGTTATCGCACATCAATCCGAACGTCAACAGGAAATACGCCATTCAACTTAGTATATGGAATGGATGCCGTACAACCTGTAGAGTTAGAAATACCTTCTTTACGCATTGCGTCAGAAAGTAAACTCGATGAAGTTGAATGGACTAGAGCACGATATGAAGAGTTAATCCTACTCGATGAAAAACGACTAGAAGCTCTACATCATACCCAATGTTATCAAACCCGCATGGCTAGACATTTCAATAAAAAGGTTAAGACTAGAAATATCAAGGTTGGGGACTTGGTATTAAAAGCATTAAGAAAAAACGTTTTAGATCCAAGAGGCAAATTCCGACCTAATTGGTCTGGACCATATATTGTTAAAACAATCCTGTCAGGAGGCGCGGCTAAACTAACTGATATGGATGGCAATGAATTTTCAAACATGACAAACCTTGACCAACTTAAGAAATACTACCCATAAGTACTTGAGTGAAACACTCAAGAGAGCTACGTTTGGCCTGATTCCTTAAGCAAAGGATACGTAGGCAACCCATACAGGGTGCGGCCACTTTAATCTCTTTAAATTCAGTATCCCCGAAGAAAAAAATGCATGTCCGCAAAATTTCAAGACCGGCGCCAGAAAATAGACTTTGTCGCCAGACGACAATTTTGTCGCCAGGCGACAGAGCCAAATCGTCAGCGACAGTGCATCAGATAGCAGCGCCAGCTTTCTGCGAGTGTCTAGACAAGTTTCACATATTCTGGAAATTTATTCGACTTCCGTATTCGAATTAATTCCCCGAAAAATAAATGTTGTAATTGTTTTCATTGGTTTAATTGAAAGTTAATCGAAATAAAAGCTGAAATTTTATTAATTAATAAAGAAAGTACATTATTGATAAAATAAAAGCTGAAAAATTAACTAAAACAAATTAACTTTGTCTAATAAATCAAAGGAAAAGCAATGCTCTAATCTTTTTTCTCTTTCTTGATTCTTTTCCAATTTGTGTCTTCATTCTCTTCCTCCTGATCCATAACCTTTGCTAGGAGACAACCATTAGAAGATCTACACTCTATTTTAGTATAGATAGTTTCTCCCTCCGCTAGGACTCCATGTTTCTTCTCTACCCAAGCTTCCTTCTTAGTAGAGTCGACTTTTCTTTTTCCTTGATTTTTCTTAGAACTCTTCTTTCTAGGCATAATAGGAGTCTTGAATTCAATTCTTTCCCCTAGACGTTCTTTAGCAGGGACCTTTTTGTCACCTAGACGATCCTTCACATTGGTCTTCTCAATTTTGACTTGAGATTTTTGGAATCTTCCATCAAGCCATTGCTTCACTTTATTTGACAAGCAAGGTGGTTCCTTATGGGTAATCACCTCCCATAGGGGCCTACCACTCCAGTATCCATCAAAGCGCTCAATCTCTTGTGACACATGAAATTCGTAAGGACGGCGGAGATCTCCTGTAGGAATAGTTTGTGCAAGACCATATTGTCTCATAACTCTACAAGGAAAATAAAAAGTTAATCTCGACAAGCTCGGGAGACGACAATATGCTTGGTTACTACAACCAATCATCGCCTCAATCTTCCACCAAGGAACAATCCAGTTTATGGTAAAGTCACCGGCAGCGAACACCTTGCTCCACTCACGGCGACCTATTTTCAAAAATCGTTTCTTTCGCCGGACTATGCAATTTGGTACATACGTGTGTATATCGTCAGGAGGATTAATAAGCTTCAACCTCTCCATGAGCCATATCTGCAAAATATGTATTACAATGTAAAATAATATTCTGTAGTTCTTGGTAAATTAATAATAGCATTTTTTTATACCTGTAATAAAATTGGAGAACCTCTTAAAGGTGCTCTTGAATTCTTTCTTAGTGCATCTAACCATAGCATAGTCTCTCCAACAATTAGTGGCATTGGATTTCTCCCAGATTCAACTTGTTCTATAACAGATACAATCATTGATTGGCCTTCATTATCATTACCACTAACTAAGAGCAATTGGTTAAATAAGCAATAAAGAAAAGCCCTTCTCTTATAGACACGGAAATCGGGATTGGGATTATCATAAAAATAATGTGCAAATTCTGTCAAATCAACTATGTTACCATGCACTATATGTTTTAAAGCCGTACCCCTCAAATCAAAAAAGTGTTCAAAATCCTTATAAAAATATTCATTGATTCTAGGCATTACCGCAAGATCTGTGGAATAATAACCCATAATGGCTCCAAATTCTTCCGGTAAAGGACATATTTCATCATGAAAAAATCTAAAACAATGAGTATCAATATCCCAATAGTCTATGGCAGAATAAATAAAGTCAATATCAAGACTCATCCCCTTGGAGGGCCTGCCCGGGGCACTCCTTGGAGGTCTTATGTTCTCCTTGAGCAGAGCTACGAGGAGGACCTGCTGCCGTTACTGGCGCCGGCTCCTGTCCGTTCTGAGGAGGCAGCGGTATGTTTTCATTTATTTAACTTATGTTTCTTTAGGTAGCCCCCAAGTATCTTTCTAATTTTCATTCTTAGCAGGCTTGTCCTAGGGAGTTCATCCCTCCGAGGATGTCTATACGCTACCAGGGTACGTATGGGCCGATCGAGGAGCTTATTCCGCCAGCTCCAGAGGGAGAGCAGTTTGTGGAGCGGTCTATTCCTCGTCACCAGACTCGAGTAAGTAGTTTTTTCCATACCATCCTTATGTTGGCTTTTTAATTGTTATTGACTTTGACTATTTTGGCAGTTCTCTCGTGAGGTGGTGACGGCTATGGCCAGGTGCATAGACGCCTTTCCCAGCCAGCTTGTGAGGTTGCGGAACCGTGCTACCTGTCGTAGCAATGACGCTGAGGAGGTATTACTTTTGCTTTTATTACTTTTGACTTTATTTTCGTTGCATTTGCTAACTTTGATTTACTTTTACAGGGGCAGCCTATTCCTTCTCCACGCACTCGATCGAGGCCCGAGCCTAGGAAGGAGACTACTAGGTCCGACTCGAGGCGTCGCCGGACTACTTCCGGTGGTCGAGGTGGTCGTTCTGAGGCCGCCGCTGTAGAGGATTCGGCGTCCTCACCTGAGGACGTTCCGACCGGGCCGACCGTTCGAGGTGGGATGGGTGGTGGGACATACGAGTTTGGCTCGTCGTCGCAGCAGCCTTTGCAACCCCAGCCTCTTTCCGTCGAGTTTTAGGGTGAGGTTAGGTGGCCTGGCCCTGAGCTGCAGTTAGCGTCGCCTGGTGGTTCAGGGGACGATGATGGACATACTCCGCGGAGTAGGACATTTTTTGATACATTCGGCATTCCTCGCGACTTGCAACCTCCGGCGCCATAGTTGTACCTGTGTTTATTTTTTGACTTTTGTAGGACTTTATCTATTGTGTTCATATGACTCATGTACTAGACACTTGTATATATATATGTATTTTATTATTTTATTTTATTATTTTATAACGAATGTGTTGTGCATGTAAGTGTGTGATGAAGTGTAATTTTTGCGAAATTTTTTCGTTATTTTAAATATTAGTGGAGGGTACCGACTCTCTCCCCCAAAAAAAGAAATGAAAAAAGGAAAATGAAGGAAGAAAATATGATAAGCTTAAAATTAATTAAGCTTTAATGTGATATAATGATAATAATAATAATAATAGTAGTAATAATAACGATAATAATAATAATAAAGATAATAATAAAAATAATAATAATATTAAGGGTATGAGAAGAGGAATAGAACAGTAAGTCAAGTCAAAGTCGAAATCAAATATGTAAAAACACGGTTTCCTACGCGCAATAGGTGTCGCTGCAAAGAAATAAACTGGCGCCGCGTAAATCATCCTGTTGCCACGCGACAGCCTTTGTCGCCACGCGACAATTTTGTCGCCTGGCGACAGACGCGCTTTCCTATTTCCTACAGGAATTGAAGCCCGTCATAAAAAAAGGTTATAAATAGCCCCCGAATCATCCGTTTACTGCATAATTTAACCAGCTTATTAATTAGTTAATTAAATAGAAATCATGCCTTTAGCTAAAAGAACTTTTTGTGGATACATGGATGAATGGTGTCGTCATTTAACTGCTAAAGACAAAAAAGCATTAGATATTTCTCATATGGGGGGTATGTTTGGAATCAAGGGGATGAGTCTTGATATTGACTTTATTTATTCTGCCATAGACTATTGGGATATTGATACTCATTGTTTTAGATTTTTTCATGATGAAATATGTCCTTTACCGGAAGAATTTGGAGCCATTATGGGTTATTATTCCACAGATCTTGCGGTAATGCCTAGAATCAATGAATATTTTTATAAGGATTTTGAACACTTTTTTGATTTGAGGGGTACGGCTTTAAAACATATAGTGCATGGTAACATAGTTGATTTGACAGAATTTGCACATTATTTTTATGATAATCCCAATCCCGATTTCCGTGTCTATAAGAGAAGGGCTTTTCTTTATTGCTTATTTAACCAATTGCTCTTAGTTAGTGGTAATGATAATGAAGGCCAATCAATGATTGTATCTGTTATAGAACAAGTTGAATCTGGGAGAAATCCAATGCCACTAATTGTTGGAGAGACTATGCTATGGTTAGATGCACTAAGAAAGAATTCAAGAGCACCTTTAAGAGGTTCTCCAATTTTATTACAGGTATAAAAAAATGCTATTATTAATTTACCAAGAACTACAGAATATTATTTTACATTGTAATACATATTTTGCAGATATGGCTCATGGAGAGGTTGAAGCTTATTAATCCTCCTGACGATATACACACGTATGTACCAAATTGCATAGTCCGGCGAAAGAAACGATTTTTGAAAATAGGTCGCCGTGAGTGGAGCAAGGTGTTCGCTGCCGGTGACTTTACCATAAACTGGATTGTTCCTTGGTGGAAGATTGAGGCGATGATTGGTTGTAGTAACCAAGCATATTGTCGTCTCCCGAGCTTGTCGAGATTAACTTTTTATTTTCCTTGTAGAGTTATGAGACAATATGGTCTTGCACAAACTATCCCTACAGGAGATCTCCGCCGTCCTTACGAATTTCATGTGTCACAAGAGATTGAGCGCTTTGATGGATACTGGAGTGGTAGGCCCCTATGGGAGGTGATTACCCATAAGGAACCACCTTGCTTGTCAAATAAAGTGAAGCAATGGCTTGATGGAAGATTCCAAAAATCTCAAGTCAAAATTGAGAAGACCAATGTGAAGATCGTCTAGGTGACAAAAAGGTCCCTGCTAAAGAACGTCTAGGGGAAAGAATTGAATTCAAGACTCCTATTATGCCTAGAAAGAAGAGTTCTAAGAAAAATCAAGGAAAAAGAAAAGTCGACTCTACTAAGAAGGAAGCTTGGGTAGAGAAGAAACATGGAGTCCTAGCGGAGGGAGAAACTATCTATACTAAAATAGAGTGTAGATCTTCTAATGGTTGTCTCCTAGCAAAGGTTATGGATCAGGAGGAAGAGAATGAAGACACAAATTGGAAAAGAATCAAGAAAGAGAAAAAAGATTAGAGCATTGCTTTTCCTTTGATTTATTAGACAAAGTTAATTTGTTTTAGTTAATTTTTCAGCTTTTATTTTATCAATAATGTACTTTCTTTATTAATTAATAAAATTTCAGCTTTTATTTCGATTAACTTTCAATTAAACCAATGAAAACAATTACAACATTTATTTTTCGGGGAATTAATTCGAATACGGAAGTCGAATAAATTTCCAGAATATGTGAAACTTGTCTAGACACTCGCAGAAAGCTGGCGCTGCTATCTGATGCACTGTCGCTGACGATTTGGCTCTGTCGCCTGGCGACAAAATTGTCGTCTGGCGACAAAGTCTATTTTCTGGCGCCGGTCTTGAAATTTTGCGGACATGCATTTTTTTCTTCGGGGATACTGAATTTAAAGAGATTAAAGTGGCCGCACCCTGTATGGGTTGCCTACGTATCCTTTGCTTAAGGAATCAGGCCAAACGTAGCTCTCTTGAGTGTTTCACTCAAGTACTTATGGGTAGTATTTCTTAAGTTGGTCAAGGTTTGTCATGTTTGAAAATTCATTGCCATCCATATCAGTTAGTTTAGCCGCGCCTCCTGACAGGATTGTTTTAACAATATATGGTCTAGACCAATTAGGTCGGAATTTGCCTCTTGGATCTAAAACGTTTTTTCTTAATGCTTTTAATACCAAGTCCCCAACCTTGATATTTCTAGTCTTAACCTTTTTATTGAAATGTCTAGCCATGCGGGTTTGATAACATTGGGTATGATGTAGAGCTTCTAGTCGTTTTTCATCGAGTAGGATTAACTCTTCATATCGTGCTCTAGTCCATTCAACTTCATCGAGTTTACTTTCTGACGCAATGCGTAAAGAAGGTATTTCTAACTCTACAGGTTGTACGGCATCCATTCCATATACTAAGTTGAATGGCGTATTTCCTGTTGACGTTCGGATTGATGTGCGATAACCCCACAGTGCGAAGTGAAGTTTGTCAAGCCAATCCTTATAATTTTCAGTCATTTTTTCAATGATCGTTTTCAAATTTTTATTAGCGGCCTCAACTGCTCCATTTGCTTGAGGTCTATAAGGGGAAGAATGGTGATGTTGAATACCATACTTTTGTAGCAATTCTTCACATTCTGCTTAAAAGTGAGTTCCATTGTCACTTATCATTTCATGTGGGACTCCGTATCGACAAATTATGTTTCTTTCGATAAAGAGTGCTACATGCTTGGCGGTGAGTTTGGCATATGATTGTGCTTCCACCCACTTTGTGAAGTAATCTATTGCAACTAAGATGTATTCATGACCTCCTGTTCCGGTAGGTGTGATCTTTCCAATTATGTCTATTCCCCATGTAGAGAAAGGCCATGGTGAAGTGTAGGTGTAGAGAAGAGATGGTGGGATATGTTGCAAATTTGCGTAAATTTGTTATTTTGGGCATCTTTTTACATATTGATGACAATCTTTATTCATGGTAGTCCAGTAATATCCTTCTCGCATTATCTTTTGGACTAGCATTTTGCCGTTAACATGTGTTCGGCATATACCTTCATGGATTACTCTCATAGCTCTTTGAGCATCTTTTTTGCCTACACATAATAAAGCTCGACCCTTAGGTACCCTTTTGTGTAGTTCATTTCCTATGAATACAAACTGGGAAGCTAAAAGTCTTAATGCTCTTTTCGCTCTTTTGTCAGCATGAGGAGGATATTCCCCTTTGGTGACATAATTTAATATATCTATGAACCATGGTTCCTCCTCTGGCTCCTCTTCTTGAATTATTTCTTCATCTTCTATAGCTTGGATATATGCTGGTTTGTGCCTTTTTTCTATGGTTAAAGGCATTTGCTCAATTTCCTTAGGTATTATAACCATTGAGGATAGTCTTGCCAAGGCATCGGCGAATTGGTTTTCTTCTCTAGGTAGGTAAGTGTATTCCACTTTTTCCAATTGATCGGTGAGAGTTTCCAAATACGTTTGGTAAGGAGCTAAGCTTTCACTCCTAACCTTCCATCTTTTGGAAATTTGATTAATAATTAGGGAGGAATCTCCGAATATCCGGAGTTTCTTTACGCCTAAGGCTAAAGCGGTTTCGAGGCCTACCACACATGCTTCATATTCGGCTGCGTTGTTGGTGACGTCGAAATCTAATTTGATGGATATAGGGACATGTTCTTCTTTTGGTGATACTAACAAGACTCCTACGCCGCATCCCTTTTGGTTTGAGGCTCCATCAAAATATAGAGTCCATGTATCATCCTCTGTCATCATTAAACTTTCATCTGGGAATTCATTCTCTTCTAAGGGTGTTGAATCTTCTTGGGAAATCTGCTAGAAAATCCGAGACGACTGATCCTTTAATTGCCTTTTGAGGCATAAACCTTATATCGAACTGGGCCAAATTTACTATCCATCTTGAGATACGCCCGTTAAGCGTAGATCTTTCGAATAGATATTTAAGGGGATCCATTCGTGAGACTACGTAAACGGTATGCACGAGCATGTAATGTCTCAATTTAGTTGTGGCCCACACCAACGCGAGACACAGCTTTTCCAATGGTGTGTAGCGTGTTTCGTACTCGAGCATTTTCTTACTTAAGTAGTAAATAGCATTTTCTTTGCTTTCTACCTCTTGTGCAAGCATAGCTCCCATTGTTTCCTTTGTGACAGTTAAGTATAGTCTTAAAGGTATTCCGGGGAGTGCTGGAGCTAATACGGGAGGATTCGAGAGATAGGCTTTGATCTTCTCAAAGGCTTTTTGACACTCATCGTCCCATATAATTGGTACATTTTTCTTAAGCTTTTTGAATATTGGTTCGCATATCGTGGTTAATTTGGATATGAATCTACTTATGTATTGCAACCGGCCAATAAATCATCGAATTTACTTTTCGGTTTTGGGCGGTGGCATGGACATGATTGCTTTAATTTTGGTGGGATCTATCTCTATTCCTCTAGAGCTTATGACATATCCCAAGAGTTTCCCTGAGGTAACTCCAAAAGCACATTTGGAGGGGTTTAATCTCATGTTGTATTTTCTTAATCTTTCAAAGAACTTCTTTAAGGCTATTGGGTGTCCTTGGCGGTCTTTTGATTTTACAATCATGTCATCCACATAGACCTCCACTTCTTTATGCATCATATCATGGAGTAGGGCAGTTGCTGCTCGTTGGTAAGTAGCACCCGCGTTTTTTAACCCGAATGGAATTACCGTGTAGCAATAAGTACCCCAAGGTGTTATGAATGTTGTCTTCTCCATATCTTCTTCGGCCATGAGGATTTGATTGTATCCTGCGTACCCATCCATAAATGAGAGAAGTGCATGGTTTGCTGTATTATCTACCAAAATATCGATGTGTGGTAAAGGGAAGTCGTCCTTTGGACTTGCCTTATTTAAATCTCGATAGTCGACACACATTCGAACTCTACCATCTTTTTTCGGAACCGGGACAACATTGGCGACCCATTCGGGGTATTTGGATACCCTGATAAAACCTGCAGTTATTTGTTTTTGTACTTCTTCTTTTATCTTAAGGGCCACGTCGGGTTTCATTCGACGTAACTTTTGTTTTACAGGTTTCATTCCTGGAATTAATGGTATGGTGTGTTGAGCTATTTCTCTATTAATGCCTGGAATATCTTCATATGACCAAGCAAATACATCGATAAATTCTTTAAGTAGATTAATTAAATCGGTTCTTTCTTCTTTGTTTAGTGTTAGCCCGATTTTAACTTCTCTTTTAATGGTTGGATCTTTTGAGATATCAACCGTTTCTATATATTCAATTATTGGTGTCTTATTTTCAAGTGTTTCCATTGCTTTAATTATTTCTTTATCATTTTCATCATTAGTTAAGCAATGCTCGTCATCTTTAGATAAAGAAAAACAAGAGGAATACGGGGAAGAAGACATATTATTAAATTCAAAAATCATTACATCAAACAAAGAAATGTCCGTCGGGACTTGATTGCTAACTATCCTAGGAGTAGAAATAGAAAATGAGGGTGCTACAACTAAAGACTTAGAAGACTCGATAGGGGAAGACTCTAATTCCGACTCTGTCTCAGACGATTCTTCGAACATTGGTCCTTGTCCTGTAGTTACTGAAATCTTCTTTCCATTCGTAGTGATTATCTTCACCGTCTTGCGCCATCCACGCTCTTGATCTTCTATTGGAGTGATAAGTTCGGAGGGGTCAAAATTTTCACTTTGGAGAACCGCTTGGATAAGTGAAGAATCATCCTCCGTGTATCTTGATTCATTCTTTTCCCTTCCAAAGAGGAGTCCCATGACATTAAAGTCGAAACAAGGAGATGCCTTTTCCTTATAGATTGGAGCTGGGATCTCGTCTAGGAAGTAACAATCCAAAAAGATTTCGAACCCAGGCTGCCTTATACCATTCACGACAAAGGGTTCAGGAAATTCATGACAAGGGTAGTCCTCTCCTTCTCTTATAAATTGTCCATTTAAGGTGATAGGATATTGATCCATGGGTATTTCCTTTTTTTTTGTGCGGGCATTTCTTCGTGCTCTCGATTTTTCCTGGGCCCGTTTAAGGTCTTCGCGAGTTGGTTCAAAACCAAGTCCGAAAGTATCCAATTTAGGGAGGCCAGGTAAGCCCATGTGTTTAGCTACTCCTTTCTTCTTTCCTAGAGTCATTCCAGGAAAGTGTCCTTGCTTTCTTAGGATAGCATTTGTTGTCATGTTTGAGTGGAGGTCATAATGAAGAGGGGTCCTTTCATCTTCCTCTATTAAGGAGACCTCTTCGCTAAAGCCCCACAAATCTTCATCATTTTCATCGTGTTCCACATTAATTAGTGGATTTTCTACTGTTTTGATCCTCATAGATGAAGCATCAATGGTAATTGGAATGCCTCCAACTATAGCCTTTACTTGTTGATGAAGAGACGAAGGGACGGCTTTTAAATCATGAAGCCAAGGGCGTCCCAATAGCAAGTTAAAAGATGCCTTGATATCTACTACTTGAAATGTAGTGGCATGCTCAATTGCACCCGCCGTTATATTCATGGTAATTGTCCCTAGTGCTTGACGACGCAAATTATCATAAGCTCTTATGCCCTGGGTTGACGGGGATAAATCCTCATCTCTTATTCCCAACATTCTTGCGGTTCTAAGTGGGCACACATTAATTGCTGAACCGTTATCCACAAGAGTCATAGGGACGTTCATTCTTTTGCATATGACTGTGAGGTTTAGAGATTTATTGTGTTTGTCACCTTCCGGTGGTAGATCTTTATCCGAAAAAGTGACTAAATTAATTGGACTTGGGAGGTCACTCGTGAGGAAGTTAGCAAGTCCCTCAGGAGTGGTGTCCGAATCTATGCCTACTTTAGCCAGCGCATCCATGACTGCAACTCTATGTTCTCGAGATGTGGCTAAGAGTTTCCATACATTCTGTTTCTGTCTGATCCCAACTCCTCCAGGAACTCGGACCGGAGATTCTGATACTCCTATCGGCAAGCTGAGAACCTACACAGTGAGAAGAAGTTAGCTAACCCCGGGGTGATCCAGGGATAACCACTCCGATGATAAAGTCAGAAAGTATTTGAGAAGAGAAGATAAGTAAGAGAGAGAAAATAGAAAGAGAGTAGAGAGAGAGTAGAGAGAGAGTAATTAATGCCCCCATTAATGAGGTCTTACCTACTATTTATAATAATTTACCTTGACAGGTGGCTCTCATCCATGCAGAGTCTTTTGCGCCAAGTGTTGAGCTTCTGTTGCCACGTGTTGAATTTCGGCGAGCCGACATGTCTTCATTCTGTGACATATCAGCATCTTCCTCATAATTACTAAAACTTGGTCATGTTTTCATGAGATATAGGATTTTTCATAAGATATCGGTCATGTCAAATATCATCCCATACAATTAGCCCCCCAAGTGAGGACGTATGATTATTCATCATCGTGCTCAGTTTATATCAATAGCGAGCTGATTCCGACGAAACAAACTTTGGGTTCCATATCTCATTCTTCAGAGTTTTCCTTGTGTTGTAAATTCTATTGTGGCAACGTTTCTTGTACTCTGTCAAGCACCACTTGTTAACAAAGTGTTACTACTGATCTTGTGGTCTTGGCTTTGTCACAATTCATCTTACTTGTTTGCTGGATTTATATCCAGACAAAATAGCTTGCACATATGTATTGTAGGTTTATATTTAAGCTCTATGTTCTTTTGCTGAGAAGTTTTATATTTGTATAAACTCCGTTTTCCCCCCCTAGTGACCTTGTGTGCCGATAGCAGACAAGGTCTACTTGTTACAAAATACCTGGGAGCGGAAAACTCCGTTTTCCCCCCCAAGTGACCTTGTGTGCCGATAGCAGACAAGGTCTACTTGTTACAAAATACCTGGGAGCGAAAAACTCCGTTTTCCCCCCCTAGTGACCTTGTGTGCTGATAGCAGACAAGGTCTACTTGTTACAAAATATCTGGGAGCGAAAAACTCCGTTTTCCCCCCCAAGTGACCTTGTGTGCCGATAGCAGACAAGGTCTACTTGTTACAAAATACCTGGGAGCGAAAAACTCCGTTTTCCCCCCCAAGTGACCTTGTGTGCCGATAGCAGACAAGGTCTACTTGTTACAAAATACCTGGGAGCGGAAAACTCCGTTTCCCCCCCCCCCCCCAAGTGACCTTGTGTGCCGATAGCAGACAAGGTCTACTTGTTACAAAATACCTGGGAGCGAAAAACTCCGTTTTCCCCCCCTAGTGACCTTGTGTGCTGATAGCAGACAAGGTCTACTTGTTACAAAATACCTGGGAGCGAAAAACTCCGTTTTCCCCCCCAAGTGACCTTGTGTGCCGATAGCAGACAAGGTCTACTTGTTACAAAATACCTGGGAGCGAAAAACTCCGTTTTCCCCCCCAAGTGACCTTGTGTGCCGATAGCAGACAAGGTCTACTTGTTACAAAATACCTGGGAGCGAAAAACTCCGTTTTCCCCCCCAAATGACCTTGTATGCCGATAGGCGTCAAGGTCAATTCATTATATGGATCCTAAGTGGTCGTTATGGTAGCGTGACCGTTTTTCTCTCTTTTTTTTTTTTTTTTTTTTTTTTTTTTTTTTTTTTTTTGCGTAGGCGGGAAAATTTTTACACGTGGCCCGAATCCTGCCGCTGCTTTTTGAAAAAGTTTGGTAATTAGCAGCCGTCGGATCCCTGAACCGCCTTTCACTTCAATTGGCGATTCGGTTTCCTTTTTAGATCAAAATTTCGTCATTTTGGCATTTCTTCTCATTCCTTCACATTTTTTTTTTTGCTCTCGAGAAAATTTTTCGACCAAAGTTCTTTCATCCCTTGTCTTCCTCACGCTTGGTGTGTGCATTCCGTTTCGTCAGGCGTACCTTCTCCTTCTTCGTCGCTTTTCTTATCAGTTAGAGGCACTAAATCAACGATTTTCACCAAAGGTATTTTCGTACCCTAACCCCTGAATTTTCATGCTATTTTTGTTTTTGTATGTTCAATTAAATGTCTGAAGATAGTATTGAAGAAAATTTTCCTAACCTTAGTACCGCTAGGCGTCGTCTAATTAGGCAATCTTTAGGCAAAGAAACCGGTAGTAATCAAGGTAATTCGTCCTCCCTTTCCGATAATATTGACTACCCTTTTGAGACGTTAACTTCTGAAGAAGAAAAACGCGCTTTTATGATACATAGAGCCATTGCCCACCGTGAAAGTGCCCTTCACCCTACTAACCCTGATATCCCTGCCGATACTGAAATTCTTGACGTTGAACCTGTTAGTGTCCGTTATCACTTACGAAGCTTTACTGGGAGACGATATTTTAATCAATACGGCACTAACGTTGGCAATATAGGTATAAACACTATGCCAAGGGTAAAGAGTACAAGTTATCAACCCCGAGCCGCCGCTCGTGAAGCCGCTGAGGCTGCCAAAGCAGCTAAAGCCGCTGAGGCCGCCAAGGCAGCGGAATCTATTAAAAGACCTGGACAAGGTCAGGTTGTAAGTTCTTCTGAAGAAGAACTTGAGGACGACATCCCTTTGACCCCTGAAGAAGGTCCGTCATCTCCTGTCCATGATTCTGCCGTCAACTCAGTTTTAAGAGACGACGACGCTCAGGAAGATAGCGTAAACAATGAGAGTAGGGATGACATTGTCGACTTAACGGCTGAAGTCATCCAGGAAGAGAGTTTGGATGAGGGGTATAGCTCTGAGACTGATAAGGCTGAGTTCCGACAACCCATTGTTCTTGCCAACGATGGAAAAGTTGCAAAGGAAAAGATAAGTGAAGCTTTTAGGAAAACGGCAATTACAAAGGACTATTGTCGTCGTGCGAAAAAGTTCTTTAACTTACCTGATGGGTACGAGTTGTCTCTCCCTCCATCTGGAGCTTCAGTGTTGGATTGCCCAGCCGGTTCCGTGGCTGTTTACATGAAGCATTTGGATTTCGGCCTCCGTTTTCCTCTGCATCCCTTTGTTGCTAAAATATTGAAGGCTTGGAATGTCTGCCTGGTTCAGTTAACCCCTCAAACTATCCGTGCCGTTATTGCTACAGTTTGGGTTATGCTATATCGGAACTTCCCTCTAACCCTTAATGTATTCAGACAGCTTATTACCCTAAAGAGAGATGGTCAATCAGATGGGTGGTGGTCTTTATACACCCAACCTCACAAATACACCGTCCATCCTAAGCTATCCAGCTGCAAAGGTTGGAAGGATAAGTTTTTCTTTATATCAGTCCCAGAGGATTTTCCTTTGAGGAGGACTTTTTTCAAGCCTCATCCCCATTTTGATTCTATCCCCGAGAGAGATCTCGGGAAGCATGAAGAAAGGGCTGTCAATCACTTTGACATCTCCGAACATGATGAAGGCGACGGCAAGGTCCGTCTTATTCCTGCGGTGTGGGTGCCGAATGTGAGTTACATTCTGGGCAACGCGCCGCTATCTCGCGTCGGTCTTTGTTGGACTGACCAGCATGGTATAGCTTATCCTTCTTGGTTTTATTATCCTCATTCACTAATTATTCATGTTTTTATTTTCATAATGAAAACGGCGTAGCTCACTTGCTTAGTGTTACCTTCCTTACCCTTTTATTATCATTGTATATTTTTTATTTATTCGCATTTAACTGATTTAATTTACATTCCCTTTCACTAGGTATTGATAAGTTGGACAACAGACAACTCGGCCTATCTTCTGACGGAACAAGGGTTATCAGGCGCTGCCCCAAAGCTTCCGACCCCTACGACACTCTTGCTTCCGTCTGTGGGCGTGCTCCAGTTATCAGTGCCAAGAGAAGAGCTGAGATTATGGCCGATGATAATGCTAAAAGAAGGAAGCTAACGCCTCTAGCCAATCGGCGTGGTGGCATTGCGGTCTCCAGTTCCAGGCAGCCTGAAGGTCGAGCCGAGAAGAAAAAGGATCAACCGGCGCCTGAGAAGAAAAAGGACCAATCGGTGCCTGAAAAGACCCCGGCTGCTAATAAAGCTAAAAGCCCTGAGGCCATTGTGAAGAAGGTTATTCAGGGTATTGAGGTCGAAGATCTCACTTCTGCTGAATCTCCACGTCAACCTCAGGCAACTACCGCAATTGCTCCTGCAACGGCTGGGTCGGATTCCAGCATTCCTGCCTTGACTTATCGGTCCAATCAATGGATTGAGCGGGTTTCCGGAAGATTTCCAGATGAGGTTCTGAAGGGGTTTGCTGTCCCTCCCGGCCATTCCGGCGACCGTTGGCAACCTGCTATGGATGTCGGCCGGAACGAGTCTATGATAATTGATGACCCAATGCAAGGTGGAAATCTCGGTTATCGGCTGTTGAGCAATTTGACTCTGCCAATGGACAGACCTGCTGGTCCAATCGGCCCCCTTGCTGCTACCCACATGCACAACTTAATGAAGGTATGTATACATATTATTGCTGTTTTTCTGTATATATACGTTTTTGCGTAGCATTCTCGGCTTCCCTGTCTCTTTTTTTTTTTTTTTTTTTTTTTTTTTTTTTTTTTTTTAATTATACATTTCTATAGGCCGTCATGTCTGGCACAGAGCTGGTTGAGATGTATCGTTACTATCAGGAGAAACATCATCAATCCTCTGCCAGCGAAAGTGCCATGCAGGAGGTCATCAAAAATGCTGAGAAGGCCCTTGATGACCTGAGGAAAATAAAAGAGAAGGACGACAATGAGATGTCGGAGTTGAGGGTCAAGGCTGAGAGGGTTGCCAATCTCGAGTTAGAGGTGCAAAGTTTGAAGACCCAGATTGCTGAGAAAAACAAGGCCGTTGAGCGGCTTCCCTCAGTCGAGAAGGATCTCCAGGATGCCAGGATTAAAATTACAGGCCTTGAAGAAAAGGTTCAAATGATGGAAGCCGACAAACCTGGTATCCGTCGGAGAGCGGTCGGCCGTTATCTAGCCTCTGATGAATTCTGTTCCAAACTCCAAGATCGTTTTGATGGAGGTTGGACCGCTGCTCAGAGATGCATCGCCCATGTCGCCGGTTGGAAGAAGGATGATTGGGCAAAGATTGAAAAGGCCTTCGGCGAGGAGGCCTTCAAGATCCCTTCCGGCTTTGAGGCGCAGCAGTTTTCTGATGAGGACTTGTATAACCTAGCGCCAACTGTTGATGACGGTCCCAGCAATCCTAGCATTTTGGACTCCCCAGTGCCTGAGAATGCTCAATCTTGAAGGGGCGGGCAGTCATCACCGAAATCCTCCTGCGGGTCTTGCGTCATCGGGCCTTACCAGCCGTAACTTTTTCTATTGTTTTTGTATGTATGAACATGTTTTGTCGGCATATACCCCTCTTTTGTGGTGATGCCTGTCGGCTGTTAATTTTATTTGTGTAAACTTATATTTTCTAGTTAACTGTCGGCATATAACTGTGCTGTTCTTGACTTATCATTTTCTATTTTGTCTGCTTTTTTTCTTAAAACAATGTTATGACTTAACCTAATGGCTTTAAAAACTTACCAGCATATTATGGATACCATTAACGCATACTTAACGCTCTGAGAACTCGCTTTAAAAGCTTATCAGCATATTATGGATATCATACCTAATGCTTTAAAAACTTACCAGCATACTATGGATACCACAAATTTTAAAAGCTTATCAGCATATTATGGATATCATACATGCTTTAAAAACTTACCAGCATACTATGGATATCACAAATTTTATGAATGCCTTTGGATATCACAAATTTTATGAATGCCTATATCATTCCTTGTCCCCCTCAGTGTTCATAGATCACGGTAGAGCTATGGACACTGAGCCGTGAACATAAAAGCTGATGGTTGTTGCTGGTTCAGATTATAACACTGGTCACCTACTGCTGTGTTGTTTTAGCCAGTTAGGTACCCTCTCGGCGATCATTTTCTGAGCTACACCTCATGTCGGCGTATACTCGAATTGATTTGGCCGGTAATTATATTTTGAACCAGCAACCTCATGAGTTAACATATACAACTGATCAGGTTGTATAGATGTTATCTTCATGGAAGCGGTTTTTAGCTGTCCGTCCCACTTAACGGTGTTCTGTTAAATGGAGGATGCCTCTTTCAACACGTATTGTCTGAATACTTCTTCATTCATTACCGATAACTTGTTCATTACACATAGTATTTTTTCAATACAGCCGAGTTCCATACATTCTTTAGAGGTGTCCCATCCAGGGTTTCTAGATAAAATGACCCTTGGATGACGACATCTCTTATTCGATAAGGCCCTTCCCAATTCGCGGTCAGCTTCCCGTCTTCATTACCCTTACCGGTTGCTGCAGTTCTTCGTAATACCAGATCTCCTTTATTCAACGATCTATGTGACACTCTTCTGTTGTAGGCCCGTGACATTCTTTCTTTAAATACAGCTGACTTAACTGCTGCTTTTTCTCTTAGCTCTGGCAAGAAGTCTAACTGTTGTCGTAGGAGTAAATCATTTTGATCTGCACAGTAATGCTGAATCCGGAATGTGGGCAGTCCGACTTCTGCTGGTATGACTGCCTCTGTTCCAAAAACCAGAGTATATGGGGATTCACCCGTGGCTTCTCTCGTCGTTGTTCGGTTGGCCCATAATATTTCTGGTATCAAATCTGCCCATAAGCCTTTTGCGTCTTCAATCTTTTTCTTAATAGCCGTTATTATCTGCTTATTCGCTGCTTCTGCCTGGTCGTTGGATTGTGGGTGGCATACTGCTGCATAAGCAAATTTTACCTTATACATCACTAAGAGATCCTTGACTGGTTTACAGTCAAATTGAGTTCCATGATCAAAAACCATCGCCATTGGCAACCCGAACCTTGTGAAGATGTTCTTCCATATAAACTTTTTTACCTCCGATGCCGTTATCTTCGTTACTGGTTCTGCTTCTATCCACTTAGTGAAGTAATCAATTCCCACTATCAGATATTTTCTTCCGCCTGTGGCCGATGGAAACGGGCCTATTATATCCATTCCCCACTGAGCAAAAGGGATTGGGTTCAGTATCGGAGTCAGATCGTTTGGGGGCAAGTTGATAACTGGAGCAAACCTTTGGCACTTCCCACATTTTTTAACATAAGCCCTTGTATCTGCGTTCATTGTCGGCCAGTAATATCCCCTTCTCATCGCTTCTCTGGACAAAGCTCTTGCTCCAAGGTGATTACCACAACTTCCCTCATGCAATTCCTCTATCAATCTTGCGGATTCAAAATCCGTTATGCACCTTTGCAACGGCAATGAGAACCCCCTTTTGTATAGCTGGCCTTGGTACATAACGAACCATACACTGTCCTTCTGCAACCTTCTCAGCTCCCCTTTATCCGTTGGCCCTACACCATGAACAATGTATGCCAGTATTCTATCGTACCACTGAGCCTTCACTTCAACACAATTGACATCTGCCGGCATCTCATCTATGCTTCTCTGCTTTAAAATTTCAACCATGACTGTTCTTTCCAAGTCGTTAAAGCTTGAACTTGCCAATCTTGCCAGCGCGTCTGCTTGAGCATTTTTCAGTCTCGGAACCAGTTGAATTTCAAAGTATTGCAACCGGGCTGCTAACTGTTTCATTTTCTCCAAATACCTCACCATTGCTGGCTCTCGAGTTTCATATTCCCCACTAAATTGGCTTGACACCAGCTGAGAATCAGTTGTTAAAACTAGACGTTTTGCCTCTGCCGCTATTGACAGCTGCATTCCGGCCACTGCAGCTTCATACTCGGCCTCATTATTTGTTGCCTTGAACTTGAATTTTATGGCGTATTCAAATATTTTTCCATCTGGGGCCGTTATCACAACCCCGGCTCCTGCCCCCGTTGTTGTAGCTGATCCATCCACTGATACCTGCCATGTCCCCAATTCCTCTTCTTCATCTGTGTATGTGGTTTCGACAATAAAATCTGATAATGCCTGAGCCTTAATTGATGTTCTAGGCTTGTAACTTATCTCATACTCCGACAACTCTACTGCCCATGCAAGCAACCTTCCAGACGTATCCATTTTTCGCAATGACTTCTCCAAGGGATGATTGGTGAGGACTTCTATCGGATGTGCGTCAAAGTAAGGTCTCAACTTCCTGGCCGCTATTAATACAGCTAAAGCCATCTTTTCTATAACTGGGTATCTTCGTATCGCCGCATTCAGAACATGGCTGACAAAGTAAATCGGCTGTTGATGTCTCTTCCTTTCGACCAACAAAACGGCCGCTACTGTTTTTGGTGATGCCGAGATGTATAACTGCAATATTTCTCCCTTCTCAGGCCTGGCAATTGTGGGAAGAGATTTGAGATGGTTCCTTACTACTTCCAAGGCATCACCTTGTTCTTTTCCCCACTCAAATGCCTTATTCTTTCTCAGCACCATAAAAAACGGAAGAGCCTTATCAGCTGATTTGCTGATGAATCTGGTTAACCCTGCCATCCTGCCCGTTAACCTCTGTATATCACGAAGGGTTCTTGGTTGTTTCATTTGAAGCACTGCATTCACCTTATCTGGATTCGCGTCTATCCCTCGTTCACTGACCATAAAGCCCAGAAACTTCCCCGATCTCACCCCAAAAACACATTTTTCCGGATTCAGTTTCATTTGATACTTTCTCAAGGTTTCAAATGTTTCCTTCAAATCGGCTACATGGTCTTCTCTATTCTTGCTCTTTACTATCGTATCATCTACATACACCTCAACATTCCGCCCTTTCTGTTTCTCGAAAATCTTATCTACCAACTTCTGATAAGTTGCCCCAGCATTTTTCAATCCGAACGGCATTGCCTTATAACAATACACACCTGCATCCGTTATGAAGGCCGTTTTGTTTCTGTCGGCTTTATGCATGCTGACCTGGTGATACCCTGAGAAAGCGTCCAGAAAACTAAGCATTGCATGACCGGAGGTCGAGTCTACCAGTCTATCGATCCGAGGTAATGGGTAGCAATCCTTAGGGCAAGCTTTGTTCAAGTCTGTAAAATCCACGCACATTCGCCATTTCCCTGTCGGCTTCCTCACCATAACTACATTTGCCAACCATTCTGGGTATGTGCAGGGCTCTATAAACCCTGCCGCCAAGAGCTTATTCACCTCGGCCTGGATCGCTTCTATTTTCTCAGTCGAGAAGTTGCGCTTCTTCTGCCTTATCGGCCTGAATTTTCTGTCAACATTCAGCTTATGTTCCATTACCTCAGGATGTATACCTGGCATCTCACTGGCCGAGAACGCAAAGACATCAGCGTTCTCGCGCAACAAACTTATCAGATTACACCTAGTCTCCACATCCATATCAGCCCCAACTTTCACTGTTCTACTGGGGTTGCCTGGCTGTAACTCAACCTGGACGGTTTCCCCTCCTGGCAACGGCCTGGGTGTTTCTTCGGGCCTTGCATCGAAGTTTTTCATGGCCAGATCTTGCACTGTCGGCTCACTCTCCTTTGTTGGGTTACATGGAACTGCAGTGTTTCCAACTGGGTTCTTCAACGCTGTTACATAACAGGCTTTCGACATAACCTGGCCTCCATATACCTTTTCCACGGCTCCCAGGTTTGACACATAGGCTATAGCCAAATGGTATGTCGATAGCACAGCCTGCATGTCATGAATTATCGGTCTGCCGATAATTGCATTATAAGCCGACTTGACGTCCACCACTAAAAACTCTGCCATCACATCCCTTGCTTGCGGCCCATCACCCATCCTTACAGGCAACACAATACTCCCCTCTGGCCTCACTGTCGACCCATTGAAACCAATCACGGGGTATGATACCGGTTTCAAGTATTGTCTTCCGATATTCATCTCATTAAAAGCTTGAACAAACAGGACGTTTGCCGAGCTACCCCCATCTACCAGTACTCTTTTGACATCAGCACCATTTATCCTGGTTATCAGGACTAACGGATCGTCATGCGGGAATACCACACCTCGTGCATCCTCTTCTGTAAATACAACTTGCGGTATTGACGCCGGCCGAGGACGATTGTCTACATCTAGAGCGCATACCAGATGTCGGTGCTCCGCCAAATGCTTCTTTGCTCCACTAATCGTTCCTCCATGAATCGGCCCGCCCGTTATCACATCTACTCTTCCTGTAGATAACGGCGGCACTCCCGTGTCCCCTTGTCGGACTATCCTCCCTTGAGTCCTTTCGGGCCTCGCTTCTATTTGTTGCCTCTCAGCTACTTGCGCTGGCTGTTGATTTCTGCCGGTATTCAACCGATACTGTGTTAAGTGCCCTTTTCTGATCAACTCCTCAATGTTATCCTTCAACTGGGTACATTCCTCTGTGTAATGCCCCACATCCCTATGAAACATACAATACTTCTTTACATCTCTGGACTTCGCCTTCATCGGAATCGGCCTTGACCAATCTTCTCTATTCTGATTCACCGAGTAGATTGCAGCCCTTGGTGCATTCAGGGGGGTGTAGGTGCTGTATCGCATTGGAAGTCTTGTCGGCCTGGTATCTTGCCGACTTCCTCCTCCCCTTCCTGGGGCAGGAGCTCTTGACCTGTTTCCTCCAGATGAAGTCCCTTCATACTGACTCGGTCCTTTTCCAGCCACCATACGCCTACTACTCGTCTTCATCAGCTCCTCGCTCTTTATGTAATCGTGAGCTTTGCTGAACGCTGCCGCCAATGTCGGCAGACTCTTCCTTGTAAGATATCTTTTGAAATCTGAATCGACTAACCCGTTCATCAAAGCCATCACAGCTATCTCCTGTTGTAACTTCGGAATAGAATTTGCTTCATTATTGAATCTCCTGATGTAATCCCTCAAAGATTCATCCGGTTTCTGCTCCACGGCCATCAATTCTTCAGAAGTTCTCTGCCTCACGCTATTACTGACGTATTGCCCTACAAACATCTCAGTCAGTTTTTCAAAGCTATCTACTGACCCAACTTCTAGGTTGTTAAACCAATCGGCTGCAGCCCCAATCAAGGTTGTCGGAAAGACCTTACACCAAACGGCATCTGAGTTTGTGTACAGCATCATGTGTCCTTCATAAGACGTTATGAATCTTGCCGGATCCCCTCTTCCATCATATCTACAAGTTGGCATTTTTACCTTCTCCATTGGTTGATCTAAGATCTGCTGGGCAAATGGGGATGCCCTTAACTGCACTACCGTGCGTACTGCTTGACCCACTACCTGCGAGCTCCTTTGTTGCTGTGTTCTCGTACTCACAACGCGACTCGAGGACTGCTCATCCTGCCGCAATGTTGTATGCGTCCTTACTGACGACTCATGCCGGGGTCTCCTTGACGAGTTCTCCAACTGATTATGTTGTTCTTCCTGGTGACGGTGCGATATTCCTCTATCGGCCTGAGCAGCTTCTCTTTCAGCCCGTGCGGCCTCAGCCTCCTTTCTCTTTTTACTCATTGCACTCATCACCCTTGCGGCTGTTTCCAATTCATCTGGAGTAAATGCCGCCATAGGATCCTCTGCCTCCCCTCCTCCTGTTGGGGGAGTTATCGGCATATGGAACTGATTACCCTCTAGGGTATGGGTTTCGTCTACTATCTCCACCTGAGGTTGTCCTACCCAATTGTTTCCAGCCATGATTATTATTGTTGTGTATGTATTTTGTGTGAGGTTCTTAGGCGATAGAAGTGATCAATTTTTTCCCCCTCCTTCTAGCGCCAAATTGTTTCTGTCTGATCCCAACTCCTCCAGGAACTCGGACCGGAGATTCTGATACTCCTATCGGCAAGCTGAAAACCTACACAGTGAGAAGAAGTTAGCTAACCCCGGGGTGATCCAGGGATAACCACTCCGATGATAAAGTCAGAAAGTATTTGAGAAGAGAAGATAAGTAAGAGAGAGAAAATAGAAAGAGAGTAGAGAGAGAGTAGAGAGAGAGTAATTAATGCCCCCATTAATGAGGTCTTACCTACTATTTATAATAATTTACCTTGACAGGTGGCTCTCATCCATGCAGAGTCTTTTGCGCCAAGTGTTGAGCTTCTGTTGCCACGTGTTGAATTTCGGCGAGCCGACATGTCTTCATTTTGTGACATATCAGCATCTTCCTCATAATTACTAAAACTTGGTCATGTTTTCATGAGATATAGGATTTTTCATAAGATATCGGTCATGTCAAATATCATCCCATACACATTCATTTCCACTTTAGTCTTTTTTAACTGTTTGACAACATCGTTGTCTTCTATAATAGGCACGGGAATTTGCTGAATAGAAGGTATGGGTTATGTTAAAATGGGAGGTTGTATTCTCCCGGATCTAGTGAGGACATCTATGGGCGAATCCTCCTCGTCCCAAATGTCACTTACTGGGTATATTGTTGATAGAGGAGTTTCTTCAATGTCTTTAAGGTAAACATCCTCATCGTCACTGTCCCATACTCCATTAATCATGGCATCTTGTGGAAGTTGAACTAATTTCTTCTCATCAATCAAACGTTGAACCAAATCCTTAAACTTGAAGCATTGCTCTATTGTATGTCCCCCTGATTGATGATATGCACAATAGTATTTGTCTGTTCTTTTCAGCGATTCAAATGGTCTTGGTTCGAGAGGTTGAATTTTTCCATTCTCGAAGAGCATCTTGAATATATTTGTGTATGATGTCCCAATTGGAGTATATTTCCTGTTATTCTTTTTGGGAGTGTCAATTACTTGGAGAGAAAAAGGTTTCTTTTGTTTAAGTGGGGGTTTACTTTTAAGTAACTCATTTTTCTCTTTTATAGGCTCAAAGGTTTGTGAGATTAGCTTTTTCAATTCCGACAATACTAATGTCAATGCCAATACTTCTTGCTTAGTTGCAGGTTCCTGACCAGGGAATTCGAGAGCATCTTCGAAGACTTCTTCTTCAATGGTCTCGATAGGCTCTATGAGGCTAGATGGATCCTCTTGGTTTTCTTCGTCGGAAATAGCCAAAGAATCTGATAGCGGTGCGGTATTGATATTTGGCTTCTTACTTGCAGGAGGTAATGGGAGCTTGTTACTATCGATCAAGTCTTGAATGGCTTCCTTTAGTCTCCAACAATTTTCTGTAGGATGACCCCTACCTTGGTGATATTTGCAATGTGCATTTGGGTTCCAGCTAGCCGTTCTCCTTTCAACAGGTGGGTCCCCAAATGGTCCAATAGGAGTTATAAGACCTTTTGCATGTAAGCGATCAAATGCGGTGTCATAACTCTTACCAATAGGAGTATAATTCTTCCTAAATGGTTTCTTTTGTCCTTGATTATTATTCATTGCCAATACTTCATTAAGAGGAAAAGTGCTAACATTATTTGAGCGGGTAGATTTGGATGAAGAAGGATTGTCGTTCTTCTTATTTTTCCAGCCACTACTTGAGTTGTTATTAGCAACTTTCTGTTTAGCAAGGTCATCTTCAATATTAATTCCAATATCATATACAGCTTTGAAAGTGTTTAAGTTGCTTTGGTATTTAAGGTGCTTAGAGTATTTTTCTTGAAGGTTCTTAATGAACATCCTCACGGATTCCTTTTCACTAGGCACTTCAACCATTTTTGCAGTAGTTTCCCTCCATTTATTGAAGAAGGAGGTGAAACCCTCATTTTCTTTTTGTTTTAGCATTTCTAATTCTCTATGATCGGTTTCAACTTGTATATTGCATTTATACCTTTCAATGAAAGCGCTCACAATAGATTCCCAACTAGAGGTCTTTTCTTTATCAAGTGAAAAGTACCACTGTTGACATACAGCTTCTAAGGATAATGAAAATACAGAATGAAATGCTTTTCTATCTATCCCCTTAATACTCATTACAGTTTCAAAAGCTCTTAAATGAAAATAAGGATTGTCCATAGCCTTGAACTTAGGGATGTCATTGGGATTGAACTTTTGTGGAAGAAGGTCCTTATCCACCGAGACCCCTTGGGAGCTAATCTCTTGAAATCTGAAGTCGTTGGACAGTTTGCCCAAGCTTTCTTGGATTAGGTCCATTTGTTTTTGTTTTTCAGGATTACTTATTTGCAGCGATAGGTTTTGCAACATCTCAGCCAAGTTGGCTACCTGTCCCTTGACTTCATTAAGTTCTTCTTGACTAGCCATTGCCTTCTTAGGTTTCCTTTTCCTACCGATTGGTTTGTCAAAAAGTAAAACTTGAACAAAAGTGTTGTCCTTGATTAAACGCCCTTCCTTTCTTGACCACGCGCTGTAATTTAAACCATATTTGTTTTAATATTTGACTCTAATTAACTTGACTTTATGTTCAAAAGATTAAAAGAAAAAATGGGGTATAAAAATGGGGTATATATTTTAAGGGAAATTGAAAATTGGAGGATTAATATCCGACTTACCCCCCCAAAAAAAATGACGGAAGACACGCATTCAAGACTCTCTAGACATGGTCATAATGTGACAAACATGTTATGTGTGTGCTTTATGTGTATGTGAGTGACATGCTTTGACTACTAGTGTATGACCATGGGACTTTTAAGTGCCTAAACTCAATTAAAGACTTAAACATGGTTTGAAATATTAACAAACTGATTAATCCGACTAGTAGACTGTTAATTAGACTCGTCGTGGTGACTCGAGCAAGAAAACTGGACTGTCGCTAAAACAACAGGACTGTCGCCACTGTTTAGAGCCTGTCGCCAGACGACAAAACTGTCGCCAGGCGACAGACACTAGACTGCAGCGTCACAATCCAAATTCCTGCGCCATTGCTGGAACATTAATCTGGACTGTTTTCAGTAATTTTACTTTAAATGGACATGCCTAAAGTCGTACTAAGTTGAATTGATTAATATATTAGCCTTTAATTAATTCAAAATTAATTAATTAATTAGACAAAGTCCTTTTAGTCATTAGTCAATTTATTTAGTCTTTAAAACACAAGTCAAACAAACGGTTAACACATATATAATATATACAAACAAAGTAGACAAGTAGTTCACATAGTCACAATATGATGAGTTTGCAACCTAACCATGGCTCTAGTTCTCTAAAGTTCGAGGATATGGGTTAAGTCAAAAAGGTCCATGGTTAAGAATCCATATGCATTACACACAAGCCTACCGAGAGGGTTGGAGCGAATGGACAGGATTCCGCGAGTTTGTGATGAAATCGAACTCGACGTCACGGTTTGGTGGATTCACAAACATTACACGTACCCAAATCTGAACTTTGCACATGATAGTGGAATATTCCATTGGGCAGGTGAAGCAGGAACCCCCAGAGGGTTATTTCCATATGTAGAACACATATGGGTTCAGAAAAGTGAGAAAATGACTCAATCAATAAGCAAAATCGAGCCAACAACACTAGAAATGGTCAAAGCAAGAAGACAGACCCGTGGCTCGGTATTGGAAGAACTTGGCGCCAGACTACAGGGACTGTCGCCGCAAAAAAGCTCATGTCGCCAAGCGACAGAACTGTCGCCAGGCGACAGAAACTTTTTACAGGCGACAAGCCCTGTTTTTTAGACGCTAGTTCCTACATGCCTTGGCAAGTTTCTGTGTTCTTGGAATTTTCCAGATTTCACATCATTTTTTCGATTCTAGTCATGAAAGATATTTCTCAAATTTCCTACGTGTAAAATTCCTATGGATTGACTCATGGGGTGCTCCCATGAGGACCTTTTAATGCATATGACAATAATGTTAATCAAATCACGCACATGAAATACTTAGAATTTTTCGAGTCTCATCCGCTCATTCTAAATAATTGCCAAAATTAAATAAATTTCAGGAATATAAATAGAAATCCTCCCCAGTGGAGTCGCCAAAAACTGTAGGGAATATTTCAAGCATTATGATAACCCCAAACTTGAACCCCACTGTGATCATACACTAAAGTACGGTGGCGTTCCAAAGGGAAAGACAAAGAGCAAAAAGAGTTGCCAACAAGTTTTAGGAACTTGTAAACCCAAAAGACAATCCAAAAGGACCATCAACTACTCCATAAGGTCTTGAACCAAACAGGATCCGGGGATGAGGGTACGAATCCAATCTACAAAAGAAAGGACCCGCCCTATAAAAATAGGCATCTACTTTGTTCTGCTCGTATTCATCCGCGCTTTTCGAATAACATACAAACATTATATTAAACCTACCCTGTTTATCTATGTTGGTTGAAATTAATGCACAAATAAGACTATTATTGGCGATCACTTGAGTTAAAATCACGTTAGCCTAAACCAAATTATTAATTATCTTATTAAGCGTGATTTCAAGTACAAATTCCCTTTAAACATGCATAAAAGGCGTGATCAAGCAATAACAATAAAATAATATCAAGTAACATAAGGATAAAGAATAATAATAATTATGATAATAACGATAATAGCATGATAAGGTGTAATAAATCTTGATAATGATAGCAAGATCCTAGGCATGATACTAATAAGATTAATAACACATCCTAGTATGTCACTAAACAATAAAGATCGAAGCTTTAAACCTAACATGGCACTAACATGATATTAGAAAGAGTAAAAGCACCCTAAACATGATACTAGAAAGCATTAAATAACATCCTAACATGATACTAGAAAGCATTAAAAGCATCCTAACATGATACTAGTAATTATAAACAATAATAAACATGCTTTCTACATTGAAAGAGAGTAATAAGATTACATACTTTGAAGCCTCGTACCTCTTTCTAATAACAAAATACACAAGTTAGTAAACTTCAACGAAAATAAATAAAGAACAATTAAAGAATTAAATTGAAATCAAATTCAATAAGGTTTTGACTAGTTTTGGACCAAACCCTCAAAAATTGTCAAACCTTGCACGTCTAGGGCGAAGGCAACTTCGAACTTGGCTAGATGACTCTAAGTCTAGTGAATGCGGAATATTGTTTAAAAAAAGCTAGTTTAGAAAAAGAGGGAGAAAGAAAGCATGTATTGCTCAAGAGAGAAAAGAGAGAATTAAGGAAGAGTTAATGAGAATTGATGATTCTGAAAACAGGGATTCGGACGATATTTATAATGAAAATAGTCCGGAATATCATAGAATTTGATAAGGAATAAAACTCCACGCTGTCACCAGGAATCAACTCTGTCGCGACGCGACAATGTCTGTCGCGAGGCGACAGACTTGTCGTTTGGCGACAGCCTGTATTAGCGCGTTTTTCTTCACGCGGAATCCGATCTTTAATCAACTTGATCTACGGAATCCGTACAGAAGATAAAATATATATTTTTAAGATAACAAAACAATATTTATTCCAAATTAAAATCTATTTTAAAATAATTAATTATTAAATCTAACAATATTAGAATTAAAAGAAAATTTCCAGAAACTTCTAGAAAACTATAATTAATCCTAATAATTTTAGGAATAATAATTGATATTGGGCCCTCCCCTAGATCATTGGGCCGTATTAAAATAATTAACCGGGCCCTAGTTTAGTGTTTTGGCCATAACTTCCTCAATATTCATCGGAATTGGGCTTATAATATATCGTTGGAAAGGTCTCTTCGAGCCCCATCCATCTATACTATTATTGGACCTTAATCATGGACCAAACTAAACTGGTTCGGCTATTTTCAAACAAATAAAGTCATTTTCAAAAACAGAGAGAAAAGAATTCAATTAAAACTTAACCGCAACACTTGGCTTTCAAATCACTTTCACCTAATTCGATAATAACACAACGTGCAAGGCATTCATCACTGGGTTTGGTTTTGGGGAGACACAAATGGGTGTCTACAATTGGGATCAATTAACATTGAATAAATGTTTTAAAGTTACCAATTTAATTCGCTTTTGGTACTTTAAATTTAATAAACATAATTGAATTTTGCGTTTACTTATAACTAACATATCGTTCTAATTTTATTATTATATATAATCTCCTCGATTGAAAATAAAGTTGAGAAACGTTCTCAAAAGTTTAAAGATAATCCATAAACCTATATTCCAATTTTGCTAAGATTGTTCTAAAAGGCAAGTTTTAAAAATTCATGTCACATGTCTAAGGTTGGTTTTATTCAAAATGTTTGAGTAAAATGCCAACACATCTTCATTTTGAAAAATGTTTCAAGGGATATAATGAGATGGGAGGTGCAAACCCTCTAAAAGGCAAGTATAAAAGTCCAATAAAATCTCTTATCTTCAATATGATTGAATACAAGAAAATAATTGGAAATCTCTATGATCAAAAGTTGATCAAATGACACTATTCTTCATCCACTTTATATTAAAGTTTAATACTTGATTAAACTCAAATATAAATAATGATAGAATAGACTTAGCAAAATCATGAAAAGTGCTTAAAGTAGTTGAGCAAGGTATCATTTTGAACCTAAGAGTAATGTTCTAAATGGCTCAAAGGGAAAGATTTAGGAATATATGAGGATTGCATTAAGAAGTTATAGGCCAAGAATTGCAAACAAGTTGTTACTTCTCAAACCTAGAAGTACTTACATGCTAAAAGTTGTTATGAACAACAAATGTTTCAAATTAAATGGACCAATTCCAATTGATTAGATACTACCTCATATAGTTGGAAGGTAAAAGAATGGAAATGTTCCAATTTAAGAATTATATTATAGAAATTGATTTAGCATATTGCTACTTCTTGGACATATAATGTCTTGTTTAGATCACTCATTGCACAATGTGATTGAACTAAAGGAAGAAGTTATTGCTAAAGGAGAAATAAATCTACAAGTTTAGAAGCAAATGTTGCTACTTCACAAGTAGAATCTACAAGTTTGGAAGCAAAAGTTGCAACTTTACAAGTAAAACCAGTATTTCACCACTAATAAATGGCTAGAATTAAATAAATGTTATTCATTCTTGCCATTATCAAAACACCATTCAATGTTAGTAATGACTAAGCATCGAAGATTCAAAAACGTGGAATAAATGTTATTCTATGCTTCTTTGAGTCATAATGTGTTGTGAATTACTAAATAGGTTTAAAATTCTATATGATAGAATTAATTAAACAATTTCTATATATATAAATTGTCTCTAAAATGTCAATTAATTCGAATGAAAATGAACATTGCATGCGAAAGATCCAAAGGGATGGACTTTCAATATCATTGGATTATGAATCCATTGATATATGTAATTATCATTCTAATTTGAAATTTTGACTAAGTCACCATTTAGAGAAATGATGATGTGAACTCAAGGTCGAATACATATCGATGTAAGAAAACCAAAGGTTCAAAGACTAGAGATGGACAATGAAACTTCATTTGTGATACGATCACTACTTGTGCTTGGTTGAAGCATAAAAGTGAAGATTTTGAAAAGTTCAAAATGTTCAGTATGAAGTTCAGTATCAACTTGACAAGAAAATGATTACATTACAATATGATTGTAATTGTGAAAATTTAAGTCAAGACACATGTACTTGGCAACACATTCGAAATATTGCGATATGATCGTAATAATGAGAATTTAAGCCAAGACATTGATAAACATCCAAGATTTATAAAATCGTTTTACAACAAACTCCGAAAGAAAACCTTGTGAAGTGTTTATGAAGGAAGCCATCAATCTATATGAGATATATTTTGATAATGGATATAAAATACCTATCTTCCAACCATTGTTCAAGGGATATACTTTTAAGATAAGCTACAAAACTAAACAAAAAATTACTTAGGTCAAAAAAAAAAAAAATCAGAATGTAGCAAAGGCTTCATATGTGATATGGTTAAGAAAAGTTCTTATAAAGTTTTTCTACAAAGCAAGGAATAAAACATGTATTAAATCGTTTGATGCACGTTCAATTCCTATATAGAGCACAGGGTACTACTACACAACCATACTTAGCACAAAATGTTTGTTGCTCAAGTAGGTGCCCTTACGGAAATTGTTCCAAAAGGTCAAGTGGGAGTAGTGTAAATCTCAAAAGAGTTTGAGAAAAGCAACAAACAAACATGGTTCAAAACCATGGTTGATTCACCCTATGCTAAATATGCCTCCTCAAAAGGTAAGTGGGAGTATAAGAATCTCGAAAAGTTTGAGAGCCTTGAAAGAGTTCAAGAAAAGTGATTTCGAAAATCTTGAAGAAATTCGAGAAATAATCGAATAAAAGCAACAATATGAGCATGATTCACCTCATGTTCCAAATGACAACGCGTGGTCTCATTAAGTGTAATGGGATTAATAACCATGTGTCGAAGGCAGTACATTCCAAGTGCACATCCTCTATTGTCGTTTCTCATTGAAAACTAAACAAAGTTGTTGTATGAGTTTCAATTGTTGCATAAGAACCCACAATGATGACTAGCATATGTAAAACTTAGTCAAAGAAATATGATTTCATATTGACTAAGAGTTCTAAAACATTTATTTTGGAACATTATGATTATGCAAGTAATAAAGATGATTTGACAAGTTATAACTCCAAGTGGTTTAAAATTATGAAATCTGAAAAAGATTCTAAGTCTGTAAGAAACTGTATGACTATGACTACGATGAAACCCATTGTAAGCAAAGCAGACAAGAAAGGAAAATGTTTTCTAACTAAAGCAAAGACTTGTTAAAGGATTCAACAAATTCATAGTATGACTATGACTACGATGAAACATTTACATTAGTCATATTGCAAAGATCTATTAAAGATACTTTAGTGATTTCTACCTTATAAGCTAGATTTGGTAGATGGATTTCAAAACACTTTCTTGAAATTGTTCATGAAATAAGATTTGTATATGATACAATCAAAAGTTTGAAGATCCAATAGTCCTAGGGATGCATAAAAGATCCATAATGGATTGAAGTTAGCATCAGGGAGTTAATGTTCTTAATTTTGTGAGTTAATCAAATCGTTTGATGTTCTCGAAAATGAAGAAAAGGTCTTGTATGTACAAGATGTTTAGTGGGAGCTATGAAGTCTTCTTGGTCTAGTATAAAGAGCAATTATTCATTGCTTAAAGAGTCAAGTGGTGGGTAATGCATTTTGTATGAAAATCTTGAAGAAGAAGATGAGTACATTTGGGATTCAAGATCTATATAGATAGGTCTCGAAGGATGTTTGAGTTTTGGTGAAGAAGCTTATATTGATAAGATTCTTATAAGGTTCAATATTATATTGAAAAGAGTTTCAATCCCATGTGACATGGCATGTTGCTTAATGATTCAATACCTTGAGAAAGGTTGATGAAATTAAGACTTTGAGTGATGATCCTTATGAAATTCGCAAAGGATGCATTATGCATGCCATGGACTATACTCGTCTATTTGATTCACGTGTTTTAAAGAACAAGTGATGATAGATTTCAATCGAAATCCAATGTAACGTTGGAATACAAATTAAAAATTCCTAAGTTCAGTCCTTGCGAAAGGGCGAAGGAAAATTCTTAGTGTATGGAGATGAAAATGATTATAAGATTTAGAAATTGCAAAATTCATGTTTATGAGAATGTCTCATGAACTCTACTTACTGAACCCCTTCCATGACCAAGGTATGAGAGTCATACTAAGGTTTTTTGGATTGAAGCAAGTTATGTGATTTTAGTTGTGTATGTTTTGAGAAAGCATATTACAAAAGTAAATACATTAGCTTGCGGAATTATGTTTGTCAATTGAAACAAAGTTTCAATCTTATTTAATCGTGGTTTCAAGATTAGATAAAATGTCCAAAATAATTATGAATTGATGGGCTCACTAGGTTAATGACCTTTTGAATGAAACCCCACAGGTGAACTAAATTCATATATTATTTAAGTTCCTAGTTCGGAATCATTTAACTGGACATAAATGATTTCCAATAATGGACTAGCATGTTAAGATTGATTGGATAGCGCAGTTTCATGGGCTATAGGAGCGTAGTGATGCTCGGTCAATCACATGGATATACATGAATGATGCATGATCGAACTATAGACCTACTTTGAAGTTCAAGTATAGAGCTTCCGGATATATTAGTGGATTCCTTTTACATGAGTGGAACATTGATCTCATTCAATGGATGTTATAACTGTGGTACATTCAAACGTCTGTCCGTAACTGGAGATTATAAAGGGTGTTTCCCGGTTATTTCAGAAGTTGAGTGGGAGCTTTGGTTGCCACAAGATTGGATAGAGTCTACCTATTTAATTAGGAATGTGTCTTGGCCCCTTGAGGAGGGAGAATTCAGAAAATGCATGGCCATGCTCAAATGGATTACATAATAATCATTTGTTTTGTAATTCTAACTCAGATTTCAAGAAAGATTTGTAGATTAATATGATTACGACATGAGATGCAATCATATCATCAAATCGACACACATTGACTTAAGGAATTTGAATATTGCGCACTTGTCTCAGACAAGTGGGAGATTGAAGGAATTATGACAAGTGCAATTACTAGATATATCAAGGATCACTATTATGGAGATAATAAGTTCATTCTATAGGGTCGTCAATATCTGGTGCTAGATATGATAATTGATCTTTGGGTTAGTTAAATAGCCCAAAGCCTTATAGAATGGATCCTATGAGGTCACACAACAAGGGTATTGGGTTAAACAAGTAAGAGGCCCATTAATGGGCCTCATGAGATTATGACATACCATGTAGAGTGTTGGGCTAGAGTAGTGTGTTTAGGATAAGGGTTTTGGGCTTTTGACATGGGCTCTTATTTAGAGATGAGATCTATAAATAAGATCCATGCCTAGGGTTTGGAGTAAGCAGTCATAATTCACACACTGTGAATTTTGACATCAAGGCAACCAATCCCAAAACCCTAAACACTCTCCTCACTCACGGCCCTCTTCTCTCCCCTTCACGTCCTATGTGCGGTGCCCCTCATGGTGGCTCGTGGTGTTCGTCGTGGTGGTTTGTGGTTAGCTCACGTCTCTCTTCTCCGTTGAAGGTTGATTGAAGCGTTCAATCACGACTAACTAGCATTAGTGGAAGTTTAACTTGTGCCCGTGGACCAAGTAGAGGAATCACGCTTGGGGTTCTTTATCTCTCTTTGTTCTTGCTCGATCGCACGTGGAATCACGCTTCAAAGGTACAATTTTTTGTTCTTTAGGTGTTATGCATTAGATCCTTGGATTAGGTACTGTATGAATATGATTCATGTTTATTTCCGCTGCGTAGTACCTATAAACTCGTACAACCCTAAGACGTATAACCTATAAACACACAAGTATTTAATCTTAATGTGAAATGCCGACCGGGAAACGGACTGGGAACAAGTGAACAACTAGACGTCAAACAATCTAAGATTTAGTAGCGACAAGGTGATGATTTATAACTTACGAAAATGACAAGTTTGATACATAATTAAAACAAAGCATTGCTATGGTTACCGCCGATGCTAATGTAATGTGATTTCTACCCACTAATTTAGATTTATAATGACTCATTTAATTACTGATGGGCATGAATGGGTTAACGAGATTCCTCTTTATACTTCGTATTATACTTTGTTAATTGTTTGTATCAATTTTGTCCAAATGTGTTGGTTATAAATTTAAGAACCGGAGAAAATAGATGGATGGTGATTGGGTTCCTAACTAAATTCTCCTATAAGTGAGGAGACGATATTAAAAGTGCTTGTTTGGCATCATTTTTGGTTTTCAGTTTCCTGTTTTTTTGAAAACTAAAAACCAAAAACAGGAAACAAGAAAAAGGTGTTTCCACTTTTTTGTTGTCACTTTTCAAAAGTATTATGATTTTAATAAGTTTAAATAATTTTTGATTAATTATGTGACATATATCATATACTTTTATACAACAAAAAACCAAAAAACAGAAAACCACAACAATGCCAAACGAACAAAATCAAATCAAATCTTGTTTTTTTTATTTATTTGATTAAAGTTTTTGGGATTAGTACTCAAGATCCAAGATTAATCTATTTTTTTTTTAATTTTTATTTTTTTTAGGAAAGAACCGAGATCAAATCTTGTTTTTTTTTTATTTATTTATTTTTTTTTAATTTTTATTTTTACTTTTATTTATTTATTTATTTTTTTATCACCCAAGTTAATACTTCAATTTCAATTAAATATAAAATATTATCAAGTCATTAATTTGACTTTTTGATCCAATACCGTTAATTTAAGTCTACAGACTTGTATCAACAAAATTTTGCAAAAATACTCTAGTGGAGAGTATTAATTTTTTTGCTATACATAAAATAAATAAATAAATACATAAACTGTTACTTAAATTCATCTAGAGTTCAGCTTAGGCCACTAAACTTTTAGAATTAAGTGTTGCCCAACTTCTTAGTGTTCAGTCCGAGAAAGGCTGTGAATCCATGCACAAATGGACCAGTTTTCTTTGATACTGCCCATATAGCTCATACGTGGCAATGACTTCTTCATTTTCCAAACTAAGCTCAGGCAAGATTGGAAGCTGGTCTTTACTGGATGATTCAGTCCCTTGTTCTGAGTCCTCCATATTAGCAATAATATCAGTATGAATTTCACGACAAGTAACAACGAACATGGCTGCTGTGTCTGGTTGTTGGGCTTCACGAAGAGCAGTTAAAGCTTCTCGAAATGCACCAGCAGCAACATACAAAATCAGAGCCCTGAAATGAACATAGCTGCATATTAGCTCTTGTAGTTGTAGGCAGGGCATTATGAGAAGATAAGACGCTTCCTGCATTTGGAGTTAGTTGTCACAAGGTCCCAACCTCTGGTCGTCATTATAAAGAAAAGAAAAAGATTTTAACAATAAATTCCCACTTTACATAATCGTTTTTTATTTTTTTGGGGTTCCTCCCTATCACAAAATCCAACAAGACAAAGTAAAATATTCAATAATAAGCCATAATTACTTTAAGAAGATAATATGCGATAAGTTAAGAAGAAAACCATTGCCATACCTCCAGAGATTGTGCTCTGTGTGAAGCACATGGTCAGCCCATCTTTGCAATACCCTAGTGTATCATAGAAAAGAAACAAGCAAGTGAGCATTTGTATATAGTAAGACTTGGAAAACTTTCTTAGGCATAAACTAAAATAAAGAAGACAGTGGATCAGTGAACTGCCAATTAGTTATATCTACTGCAAATGCTAGGTGATAAATGAGTCATGAGAGCTACTTTTCAGAAGAACAAAAAACTGAACTCAATGGTATCTAGTCAAACCAACACTGGTTATACATATTATAGTTTCAGGCATATTCTTGTCATGGTATGATGGTATTATAAATCTGTGATGTTATGACTCATCTATTGCAGCTCAAGTATGGTTATAAACATTTCAATATTGGCCACAGGAATAATAATATAGATACTTTTCTACTCCTATATACATGTATAAGTACTCTAATTGTGTGTCACGCACTCACACCCCAATCAAATCTTTGAACAACTGTGTCCCCAAATCTTCAGGATTAGAAACATTCAAATCAAACTTAGATCCATATTTGAATCTGACACTTGAATCCGAGTCTGAACATCATAGAATAATCATGTGATATGAGAAGAGACAGACCTTGAGTAATCTGAAACTTTTAAATGTGTTCCAGCCAAAGTTGCAGCATCAGTCCAGCATCCAGCATCTTGTAGCTGCATTGAAGGATAAGATAAACTTCAGTGTAACAAATAATTAAATCAGTATTTCTACACCACATTGCGCCTTACAGTGTAGCTTGAGAGGGTTCCCAAAATAATATCAGAACTAGTCTTACACTCCAACAGGTACAAAAAACACTCTCAATTCAAAATGATCACAAAATGGAAAAAACTTTAAATCTTGAGTTTGACGCATTTCTTATGGGATTAAGGCTTTGATTGAGTGATTGAGTTTGAGGCATTTTTTGACATTTCTTCATTTAGACAATATATAGAGATTATAAGCTGAGAAAATGATGAGAAAACTGAGAATTTCCTGGCAAAGCACCAAAACCCCACATGTCATAACATAATCTTCCAATTTGGCTTAGATTTTTAGTAGATCATCACACAAATTCTAAGAGCAACCCATCATATTTGTCTGAACCAAAACTTATCAACAGCCACAGAGCACAAACAGTATTGCAATAAGCTACACTCGAGCAGCACTTGTCTCCTCTTGATTTAATGCACTTAATAGACTAGAGGTAAATTTTTTTTTGCACAAGTCCTACTGGAAATGCAGCAACGGAAGTCTATTTAATGTATTACTGGAGCACTGCATAATACAGTATATTTTTAACTGCTCAAAGCACAGCAATATCATCATGGTCTCATGGGCCGAAGCCACACAGCATAGAACAGTCAGACAACCTGAGAGCCGTATAGAAGCCTAGGGGGACGAATATGAGGAAGCACACATCCTATGCACAGAAATAAGTGGTCCTACTTCCCCCATCCCACTTTTCATGACTGATTTTGGTTCAAGTTAATTTGGGTTTATAGACAAGGAAAAAGGGACAGCATTGCATATATGAGAAAGCAGACATTATGTGCACAGGCCACAGCCATACACAGTTTTATTCCGTTTTACCCGTCTATAGCTACCCTAAGAAGGGGAGAAAATTGACCTGAGAACAAGCTTCTTGATGCCTTCCAACAGCACAAAGAAGATGAGTGCCAGACAATGATTTATCTGTCCTTACCATATTAGCTGCAACAACCTAGATAAAGGTGACAGTGATTAGAGTACACATAGACCCATAGGAAAACTACAGTTTAATTCAATGCGAGTCTGTTGCTATACCTTAACAGCAAGTTCAAGAAGAGACTTTGACACAGCAGAAGCAAGGGCAACTGCACGCAGAGCGTTTGCATAAAAGTAATGGCTTTCAGGGGAAGTGGATAGTAATAAACTAACTGCAGCTTCTAAATTTCCAACTGAGACAAGACTGTCCATAATTCCAAAGAGTCATTCGAATAGATGTATGCATTATCATTGGCTTAAAGCAAGTCAAATGTATCAACAAGGTACAATTGGTAGCCAGGAACGTGGAACTTTGAACAGGACTACATATGAAAAAAGAGTGGGAGCAGAGAGAAAGAGAGATAGCTGGGGTAGACAGTGACAGTTGAAATTATGAAATTTCTGATAACACAGTTGTAAGCTAGGAGCCTGAGTGTTTTTCTTTCAAGTGTCTTTTCTTTTGAGAGAATATAACAAAGCTATCACAAAGGCTTCCACAGAGCCCAAAACATTAGATCTGCCCATGAAATCTGGACTAGCTAACAGTTATTGTGTTTTGAACAACTGAGAAGTACCTTATTTAATATTTTTGATTTGTAAATAATAATAAATCTAATAAAATTAGAAACAGCAAAGACTTACTCATGTACACGGTTTTGGATAGCATCTTCTCCATTCAGTTTCTCATGCCAAAGTATACGTTCGTTAGCAGTCTCCCACAATTCTTCTTGCTCAAAGGCCATTAATCTAAGCTGGCCTTGACTCTACAGCAAAAAGAATCCAGATTACAAACATAAACATTTTAAATAAAATAACCTCCTATAATCTACCAGTGATTCTCTCTGAGTGGCGGATCCAGGAATTGTACCTAGGGGGTTCGAACTTCATCAAACACCCGATATCCAAATGCAAGAATATAAATCGGGTATTCAGGTATAAAATAGAGTGTTCAAATAAATACTAATACACAAGTACACAACAAAATAAGTCCAAATTCCAATAAAAATACAAAATAAAATGATCGAATAAAATAATACATAACTTTAATTAAGATAATGTCAAAATACAATATATAAAAAAGATGTAAATTACAAAAGCATTTTTTGAGTTTTCATACTTTGAAAACGTTCCAATACATCATTGTGACGAACGTTCCAATTCATTAATCAAACAAGTAACAAAATTAACAATTTAAACAAATAACAATTAATAAATAGATTTAAAAATTAAAACAGATTTAAACATTTAACACTACAACAATTAACATTTTTAACACTAAAAAGAAAAAAGATAGACTATATAGTAATCTACAGTACAATTTAAACAAGTAAAAAACAAGAAATTGAAAAAAAAAAAAAAGAGAGAGAGAGAGAGAGAGAGAGAGAGAGAGAGAAGCAGACCTGCCGAGATTGAGTAGGGAAAAGAGGTGAAAACTGAAAAGAAAAAAAAATACTCAAGAAGCGTCCTTGCTGACCATCGAACAGAACCCTATCTCCATGTATAACTACCCTATCCAACTGAGCTGCATGAGTAGCATTGTGTATCTTTGTTTCAAATAATAATTATATAGTTTTTCTATTTTTTTTTTTTTTTTTAAACAATTTTCCCATTTTTTTTCCCGGATCTAACGCTGAACCCCCACTGGATCCGCCCATGTCTCTGACCCAGGCAATGAATTACCATTCGATTTTATTTCGGTCAGAAGAGCTGCTTCATCAACCTGTGGAGCTGGATCTGGCATAGACTTTCTCTGAGGCAGCTTAATCGGTGACTTATTTATAAGATGGTTAAGTGCACGAGGAAGCTGTAGCCAAAAAAGTGCCTCAGATGATTCACCAAGGATCATTGCAGCAAAGGTAAGCCTCACAGCAGAACCTTTATACATTATCTTCACATATAGTCTTGCCCTCTCGTCATCAAGAATGCACACTATAATAAGAAAAATGAAGTCATGAATAAACTACATTCACGCATGATTAAAATTGTTGACAAGCCTGCTTAAAACTAAAAACTGTATAGTAGCGACTGAATATATATAGAAGCACCTTCTTGACGATAGGGTTCCAACACTTTGAGAAGCATTCCTGGGATCGCAACATCACCAACAGGTGGAGTGTCAATAATGTAACTGCGGAGATCACCTGCTGATTTTGGAGTTCCCGGGAATGGTGAGGCCTTTTATCAATCATTATACTGCCTGTGTTAAACCAAGAGGGTTTTACACCCAGTTGCAAAATCATTCGCAATGCCTGAAGAGAGAATAAATAAAATGAGTACATAAAATTGTTCGGATGCACTTCCATCTTCATGATTAATGTACTACAATAAATGTCAATCTACATTCACGGTCACTCTCTTGGAAAACGCTTGGCACTACTAGATTGAGCAGTCAAACACTCAAACTAATATGAAAGACAAAAAAATATCCAGACTCTAGCTACACATTATATAGTTCATATGTAGTGTAGTGCACTCACTGTATTTGTAGAAAGCTGTTCATAAAACAAGAGAAACTTTGCTACTATCACATTAGATATAAGTGGCAGAGTGGCCTTGTTGCCACAATCCACTGAGATTCAGCCCTATGTCGCTTCAATTTGTCCCTCCCACCACCTTATTCCCTAAAAACACCTACTACCTCCATTAAAATATTAGTTTCAACTTTGGGGTATTATTAGTGAGATATAAAATATTCCAAAGTTACAACTAATACTTAAAGGAGGTAGTATATTTTGGAAAACGAGGTTAGCAATGCATATTATATGCTAAAAAATGCTAAGCACGGGATCAAGGCAAGTCACAAAGCCTAAGTGTTGGGATGTTGGATGGTACAAGGGGAGCGTGTGGCGTGTGGCGTGTGGCATGTGACATGTGCACAAGACATGTGCACCCAAGGACAAGGCATACTTGGTTCCGGGCACTATTTATGACTCCCAAGGCCCTTAAAACAATGATAATTAAGGATGAATGAGATGGTTTCGGGCACTATTTATAACTCCCAAGGCCCTTTAGGAACCCATGGAAGTACTTGGATGCATAATCTCACCCGGTGAAAAAATGATACACGGAAGCCAAATACGAAGGCTATTATAATACACGAAATCAGAGCAATTTAAGAGGTGTCGGGACTCGGTGTCGGAAATTCACGGAACATTACGGGATGCATCCTAGGGGCGTATAACATTGTTTCAACCCATATATGACCATTATTCAATTATATAAAGGCCCCGTGAAAGCTTATAGCCAATACAAGAAGCGTGTACAAAAACGGGTAAATTGGATGCTTAAAGGCAAATTGGATGGTTCCACCCACCCAACTGGGCTCTCGGAGGATATTAGGGACCATGGTAAATATCTCGGCAATTTTTATTTCCAAGCCAAAAAAAAGTTAAAAATTTCCAAAATTGAAGGCTATAATCCACGCTTTTTGAAGAATTTTAAAGGTTTCAGGTCCCGGTGTCCAAAAGTCTGGAGATACTAGGAGATACATCGTGGAGTCATATAATGTCGTTTGAAACCATATATGATCATTATATGTTCTCATAAATGTCCATGGTAGACTTGTGTTTATGAAATCGGTGTAAGTTGTAAATAGGTAAATTAACCTTTTAAAGGCAAATTGGATGGTTGCACCCACCCAATTAGACTTCCAGAGGTTTTTAGGGACCATGGTAAACATCTCGGCAATTTTTAGTTCCTGGTTAAAAATAATGGAGAATTGTCTAAAATTGAAGGCTTTAATCCACGCTTTTGAGGTTTTGGAGGTTTCGAGACCAGTGTCGAAAAATCTTAAGATACTAGGGGATACATCTCGGGGTTATATAATGTCAATTGGAACCATATACGACCATTATATTTTGTTATAAATGTCCATGGTAGGCTTGAGTTTTTGAAATCGGTGTAAGTTGTAAACGGGTAAATTAATCGTTTAAAGGCATATTGGATGGTTGTATCCATCCAAATGGACTCTTGGGGTGTATTAGGATCCACGGTAAGCATCTGAGTAATTTTTAGTTTCGGGTCAAAAAATGGAAAATGGTCCAAAATTGAAGGCTATAATACATGATTTCGAGTCAAATTTTGACATTTTTAAAAAAATGAACCGAATGTGTGGGGTGACTCTTAGGGTCATATAAAGTAATTTGAAACCATAAGACATCGATAAAGATGTCTATAAAGTACCAAGAATGAGTTTTGATTGTATTTTGAAATTTATGAAATTTTGAAATATGATGATGTCATATAAGTATAATAATGTTATGTGACTTGACTATAATGATGTCATAAAAATATATAAAGTGATGTGACTTGACTATAATGATGTCATATTATGTAATTATATTTATAATGATGTGATGTCATAATATGATGTGACTTAGACAATAATAATGTCATAAAAGTATAATTATGTTATATAAGTGATGTCATATAGGTAAATTGATGTCATATAACCATAATAGTGATGTGATTTGCAATAATAATGGAAAAGAATACATGATATGACGTGATGTGATGATTGATTTGACAATAGTAATTATGGATAATCATATTACTATTCACACATGTGTTGATTGATATGATGTGATGGGTTGATTGATAGATTTGAACAAACTATTCATCATGTTTGTAATGTAAGTATCACATCTTATCTTATGAAAATAATCAATTACCTCATTCCATCATCACCAGCAACACAAACCAGGGGTGACCATAACACGAACCCCGTTAAAATTCCTGGAATCGAAACATGTTGCAACAAGTTCCACAAAGTGGGAACTGGAACCGGAACTTGTGAATAGGTTTTCGGAAATTGGGAACCGAATCGGATCTACAAGTTCCTGTTCTCATTCAGGTTCCCTGTCTTTACTCACTGACTTTTTGCAGATTTTTTTCACAAAAAGCTGGTTGGTCACTAATTTACAATGTTTACAACTCGCAAAAAAAATCAAACTAATAATTGTAGTCTAACAAATTTAATACACATATTTATGATTGTAATTTTGATACTTATTTAAAACATAAGTTAGAATTGATGAATAATTTGAAATTAAGTGATACTTTTATAAGGTGTTGTTCTCCATTTTGTTACCCAGAATCAGAACTTCTTGTATAGGTTCCGATTCCGATTTAGGGTACCCTGATTTTTTGCTCACCCCTAACAAAAATTGTCCCCCAATCACATCAGCCTGTTGTTCTCCATTTTGTTACCCGGAACCGGAACTTCTTGTATAGGTTCCGGTTCCGATGAGGGTACCCTGATTTTTTGCTTACCCCTAACACAAAATGTCCCCCCATCACATCACCCTTTTCTGGGGTCAATCACCACATTCTCGGTCCCGGCCCCGAACCTCGAAAAAAGAACTAATAAGGGTAGTATTGGATGCAAAAAGTATCAAAAACCCATCCCCTATTATTCCCAACCTTTTCCCCATCTTCAAGGCTCGTTCAACAAATTTTCCTATTTTTCCAATTACCGCATTTTTTCCCGTATTTTCCCTTTTTGGGGCCCACAGAAATAAAAGTGGAAAAATGTAGATTAATACCCACTCTTTGGATTCCAAAAAAAAAAGGATGTTATTATCACATATTCACAATTTTTGACCCATTATTGTGTTACTCTCAGTCACGTGTTCACTACATTTTTACAAGGGGTACAATATAAAGCACTATTGAGGAAGGTGGGCAACTCAATGTTGTATACCTATAATCAACCTTGAGGCCTCCTCACCTTGCGTAGGTAGTGTGCATTTCCAGAAGAATGCTAAAAAAATCTCACCGGGGGCAAGGTGGAAAATATGACGGGGTCATAACTCAAGGCCGGGAATGTTGACCCGGCCATATGACTGGAACAACACGGACGCGACGTCAAATCTATGAAAGTCGATATTGTTCGTCTTGCCTTCAATTAATCGTCCAACCGTTGACGTTGTACTTTATGTTAGTTTAGAGTGTTTTCAACTATATTTCTTGTAATGTCATTTGTTGTTGCAGGACTCATAGTTCGGGGATTCACTCGGCGAAGCAATGGTACAACGTGACAAATATTTGTTGATGGAGAACCTGTGTGAGTTTGGGGATTTCGGCCATTTTGGGGTAGGGAAACCTTAGCGAACTAATGGAACACCGTCTGTTGTCTTATTCAATCATCTACATAGGGTATCCGTGGCCGATGAGGAAGTAATGTTTCAGGACGGCTTGATGCGCACTATAATCAGATACGGGCGAGAACAAGCAGTATGCGTGAGTAGTCCAATTCTGGGTTGTATGCTCGGGATTTCTTGACATAGTGGTATGGAACACGTGTGAGTGGTAATCGGTATTTTTGGTTGGCGGGCTTTATGCTTGTGCATCAAACCGCAAACCTCTATATAAAATTGAAAGAAGACAAAACACCTCATATGGGACTAGAGCATAAACCTATTTAAACCATTTTAAATGAAAAAAAAGAAATGAACATCAATGATTCATCAACAAATAAACCTATCTTAAACCATAAGAGAAGTATGCTTACTATTTAACTAGAAGAAACAAAAGCCTGGGAATAAAAAAAAATGAAAAATAATAAAACATCATCATAATTTACCAGGGCATGTGGTGTAGGAAGTAAGATGGGAGCACACAGAGGCATTGGCCGAAACTTCTCCCTAATTGATCCATATGCAGATCTTTGGTCATTTCTGCAAGAGGAAAAGAAAGATTGAGGGGGAAGAACATCAATTATTTTGGAATAATCAAAGTAAAACTATATTAATGTAGATGATGTTATAAACACAGCACAATCTATAGCTTGGTAGGGGGTTTAAGCAATATCAGTCAACAAACTCTTCACTTGAGCAACAGTTAAAAAAAATGACCTACTCAAGGTAAAGGAAAGAAGAGTCCAAAGTAATGCAAATGATCAAAGAGTTCATATCAAAAACTATTTAAGAAAAGTAATGAGCAAACTGTAAATTACGTAACATATGTATATAAATTTTTTTGCCAAAAGTTTATTTAAACAAAAGGTAGCAGAGAGTTATGACAGGATTCAAAGTGAAGTTCATGCAAGGGTGCAAAAAGAGCCTAACACCAAATAGATTATGATAAACAAATAGTAATTTGAGTAAGCTTAAAATCTTATAGACTTTATAATTAAAAGGAGCTCAAATGGAAAGTATCGAACTAAACATAGAAAGAAACATACACAATAACCTCAACAAGTCAAAAACTACTATCAGCTCCAGCAATACACAAGCCTAGTGGATCACTGTTGTGAGTTCGCAAATGCAGCCAGTCAAGTTCCAATACAAGTGTTCCCGGAAATTGGGGTTGAGCAATGGAATTTGCTAATGGATCTGGCAAGTCCTGAAAATTCAACAAAGCTAATAGTTCAGTTACAGCACAGTAAGAAGAAAACACATGAATATTTTTTTAAAATATTTCCATATCTTTGGTGTAACATGTAAAAGCAATTATAATCTTGCAATCACCAAGTGCAGCAAGAGCTACCAAAAAAAAATTGTTAAAAAGATCATAACAATTCCTAAAATTTACAATGGGACTTTAAAGACATGAGTTGTTTTATACTTCGCACATGAATTGATAATAATAACCAATAAAAATATTAGAAAAAATTTACAATTCTTAAAATATATATGATTAGGATCTTGATTTTCAAATTTAAGAAGATGACGTAGGTTTGAACTTCAAAGTAAGTAGAAGCTGAACATAAATTGCTCGCCACTTATCCCTTATTTTCTAATAAAGTTAGCCATAAACATTGTTGCACTGGAAGACCTTCAAATGAAACAAAAAGAGCAATACTCTTGAAGATAATATTTGTTTTCCAGTGAGTTGCCTCAGCTACACTTACAAGGTCGTATACAGCAAATGTGTTATCATAAAACAGTACAGCGACACGCCCTCGACTTCGATCTCCAGCAACGACAGGTGAAAATTAATCCTCCTTATTCCTTCTCTATGGGTATTGAATGAGGAAGAGTGCCCAGTTGTCACGTCCCACCAGCGTATGTTACCAGATCTGTCCCCCATAACCTAACAGAAAAAAAAGGTATCCATTCATAATAGTAAAATGTTTGCTTCTAAAATCATCATAGCTTGGAATAGAAGTGTTGAATATACCACATGAGGAAGTCGGTATGCCATGGCTGTGATCAACCCATCACATGAAACAAAGGAAGAAGAAGGCCACTTTGGTCTGACGACAAACACACCACTTATGAGAATTAAAATATCAAATACAAGATATAACAATCTAAGGCATGTAAGCCAACACTCAGCAGCAAAAAAAGTTAAAATAACCCTAGTTAAGTAATTCAATATGTTCCATAACTTGGAGCAGACATGGAAGCATAGATTTCTAACTTTGTTAAACTAGACAAGACAAAGAGAATCAAGAAGCAAGAGAACACCACAATTTCACATATCAAACCTTGAGGGAATGCTTATATATATATATATATATATATATATATATATATATGCATCCATGATTACTTGATTAGTAATTCATGCTAAATATATAGTTATTACGGTGTTGCACAGAGTTTGTCATTATCAGAACCATCTCTTTTACTACAAACCAACAATAATGCAACATAATATAACTGAATGAAACTAGACTCATTCCCAGGACTTAGCAGACATCTTTATAGGTGTCTTATGGTTCCAAACCAAGTTATATTGACACTAGGAATCACCCCACACATTCAGTTCATTTTTGGAAAAAATTTCAAAATTAACCCGAAAACATGGATAATAGCCTTCAATTTTGGACAAATTTTTTACTTTTTTTTACCCGAAAAAAAATATAGCCGAGATGCTTCCCATAGACCCAAATACACTACGAGAGCCTAATTGGTGGGTAGAGCCATACACTATGCCTTAAAACAATCAATTTACCTGTTTACATCTTTCGCCAATTTCATTAACAAAAGGCCACCACGGACAATTATGACAATGTACAATGATCATATATGGTTCCAAACGTCATTATATGACCTCGGGATGTATACCCTAGTATCTCGAGATTTTTTGACATAGGGTCCCAAAGCCTCCCAAATTGCTTTGTTTTCGTGTATTATAGCCCTTCAATTTTAGACAATTTTGGACTTATCCGACGAAAAGGAAAGAGGTCAAGGTGTTACCCATGGACCCCACAACACCCTGATTTAAGTGGTCGGAGCCGTCAACTTTGCCTTAAACTGTTGTTTTGTACACAAATCTTGAATTAGCTATGGGCTTCCCCGACTCCCCGAGGCCTTTATATAACCGACTAAGGGTATATGGGCTTAAACAACATTATATGACCCATGGATACATCCCATATTGTTCTGTGAATATTTTCACCAGCTCCCGAAACATTCAAAATTGCTCAGATTTTGTGTATTATAGCCTTTAAATTTGGCGTCCGTAGATCATTTTTCCACCCGGCAAAATTATGCATCCAAGTCCTTCCTAGGGTTTCCAAATGACCTTGAGAGTCTTACTTAAGGCCCCAAACCATCTCATTCTTGCCTTGTTCCATCCTTAATCACCAATTCACCATGTCTTAAGTAAGGCAAGGTTATTTGTCATCATGTTAGATAAAGTTGGCAAGTTGCCAATCATATTTGTATGATAAATATTAATGTATTGTTGAGAAAGAATATATTGTAAGTAGCTAAGTAAGATTCACCCATTCTCCCCCTCCGCAAACCACAAACCACAAATCATAAAATAATAGAATCGCAAATGAAATAAGCTATGTATGAAAAAGCGCGCCTAAGGCGCGCCTAGGCGCTAATGCGATAGGCGTTTGGGGGTAGGCACTTAATTAATGCTAGGCGAGGCGTTTTGAATGAAGCGCAGGTAGGCGCATCGAAGCGCGTGAAGCGCAGTAGGCGCAGAAGCGTGCTTTTGTGCGCTTTAATAAAAAATTCCTTTTTTCAGTTTTTTTATCTTGTTAAATGTGTTCTGGTCCACACCATATAATATCCTTAATACTAAAAAGTGGACCAAGAGTATAAAAAAAAGGGAAAAAGAAGAAAAAAGAAAGAAGAGATGCTTCAGCCAGCCAAGTTTCAACAAATTGAATCTTGAAGAAAACCATCAGGTACGTATTCATCATTTTATTTTTCCTTCTCTTCTTTGTCTTTCCATTTCTTCCCTTTCTTTTTCTTCATTTTTCTTTCGTTTTTTTCTGGGTTTTTGGTTGAAATCTTCTCCATCTCTTTGAGTTTTTTTTTTTAAAAAAAAAATTTATTGAAGAACTCCATCTATCGTAGTTTTTAGAGGGATGAGAACCATATCCTTTTATAATACTGTTATTATCTTTAAAGTTTGCATGCAAATAAAATGTACAATTAATGAAAATATCAACCATCCTAAAAAGTCACATGCACCACAATTTTTTAAAAGACTGACATCACCACTAACCAAAACATTCAAATAAAAATACTTTATTAATTATTTAATCAATTTCATTCAGTTATTTAGTCTTTTTTTGGTATATATTGACAGATGTGCATTGTTTCAGATGATGATACAAGATTACAAGATGACAAGTTGACATATCCTTTTGAGATTATTATAATATTTGTGGGAAAGCAATATTATGTTCTTAAATTTATGTGTTTTTATATTATATTTCAGTAACATAAGTACAAGAACCTTTAATTTTACAAAAGTGCGCCTTACTTTAATAAGGCGCGCGCCTTGCGCTTGCGCCTTACGCCTAGGCTCTAGCACCCTTATCGCCTTAGTGCGTCTTGCGCTTTTTTATACACTGGAAATAAGTGGATATTTTATTCAGGTCATGGCCATGATCCACTCTAGAGTCATGAAAGCTAGTTAGGATCCACTCTAGAGTCATGAAATCCAGTTAGGATCGTCTCTAGAGTCGTGAAAGCCAGTTAGGATCCCACCCTAGCCAACATGATCCACTCTAGAGTCATGACCAGTTAGGATCCCACCACACTAAAGGACTCAAGGTCTGCGTAGTGCAAGATATAGTGACACAAACAACCTTACCCGAAGATTACTAGCAGTGGCATGTACAAATGTGCTATAGACTGCAGGCTAATTTCCGCTTTCTTTATTGCTGCTCTCTTTGCCTTTACAAGGTTGGCTCATACCTTGACTGGTACATTTTCCCACTTGCAACCTCACATACTCTTTCTCTCTCTCTCCTCATCAATAATTGTGCCCGCCCATGTGAACTAATCTGCACTAGCTTCTGAGGTTTGGGGCAATCTTGTAGGGACAGAAAGAGTATTCATCTAGAATTAACAATCAAAACATTGCACTAGCTATCCTCATATCTGTAACCACAAGTTATTTTGGTCCCTAATCCACCTACTCAGTGTCACACAATACACAACTCAGAACATTTCATCAGTACTCAACTGTCAAAGCTGCAATAATACGCTGTGAATGTATTATTGCATTCTTGTGGTGGACAAAGAGGGTCCATTCTAAAGAAAGCTCGTATTGTATGGCTTCTTATGGGTGTTAGGAAATGAAGCGCAACTCACGTATATTATACTTTAAGTCTTGAAGTATGTCAGCAAATAAGTCTTGGCAAAGGTCGGTTGACCAACTTCTAGAAATGTTAAGATCCTCTTATCATAATGCTCCCAAATGTTTTTTCACAAAGGACAAAAGTTTAGAATGATCTAGCATGCTCTAAGTTTCTGACTCACGAGAGCAGTAAGATGGGATCATGCAAGATTTTCACAAATGATCCAGCATTTACTAGTAAACTTTAGAAGCTAGAATGGGGCTAAATGAAATTTGGGGCCATGCAACCCAACATATAGTCAATCCAAAACATTTTCCAAGTCCAAATGGATCAGCACATATGAGAGGCAGAGAGAATTTATAAAATAAAAAAGCTAAGCATAATGCTCTTCTAGCCAGAATCTTCTCATGAATTTTCAAAACTCTGTTCCTCCATCATTGTTGAAAGTCATATGTACTCTTCTAAGGGAGACCTATCAATCACTCATATCATTTGAGAACCACCGTCAGCCTTTATCCTACAAAACCTATTTGTTTCGTCACAAGCCCAAATCTGACTTAATACTTCTTTCTCTTTATTAGATACTGATGATATAGTGATATTTCTTGCTTGCTTCCTATATCGTTCTACTTTGATGAAATTACAAAGTAATTTAATTTTTGGAACAGCAGGAAATTCACTATTATCTCGGAACGAAAGGCCCAGCCCGATGGAATAAATTCCTAGAGGATGTCACAGTTGGAACACATAACATCCTGGCTAGATTTTCTCTAAAAGGAAGATAGATCATTTATTCTCATATCAAGATCATCAAACCTAGTATGCTGTAAGTCGTGTTTTACAAGATGAAACCCTCAAATTCCTATGAGCCTAATGCCAAATTTAGATTCCCCAAGATTGTGTCATAGCTTGGTAGAGGGATAGGCTAAAGCCAATCTCTGATACATGGTCTTGTTAGTTAGCAAAAGAAAGTGAAATAAGCCACTAAATATTATGTGACTAGAACAAAACTCAGACTCAATGATCATCAACCACAAATAACAACACCTAATATAATAACATTATTATAAACCGAAGAAAAAGAGGAGTCTCAAATGACAACAAAGTTCAAAATCAATCAGATACAATTTCTGAGCAGCATCGAAAAATAACATATACCTGAAATCTTTTATCCTACGACCTTGGACCTCAAATACTCCAAGGGCGCCATTGACAAGTGCAAAAGAAAAACTCTCAGAGCTCTCATCCTGAGATCCCTCAGAACTCCCTGGCTCTGCAAATCAGAGCAGATTTCATGAGTAAATAGCCATTAGCAGTGCATATATATTATCTTTATCTTAAATATTATGGAAATGAAGCTTACTAGATTCTTCTAAAGTATCATTTGACGGAGATGATGTCCCCGTCTGTGTGCCAACAATACGGTCTTTCAATGATATTGAGGATTGCCTGGTTGGTGCAGCTGGTCAAGGAACTGTTGGAAGAGTCCACTCCAGTACTGTAAATGGAAGTGCTAGTGATCTAAGCTAAAATTAAAGAAATAGAGATGATAAGAATATAGACCAAGTAACACCAAAATTATAGAAATATCTGAGAAAATTAGGAATACAAAATTTGTACAACAGAATGAATTACATGCATTGAACATATTTAAAGGCATTAACTAGATCATTTTGACAAATAAACAAAGAAAAGGATCTTGAGAAACAAATTGTACCAAAATCATTTTGAAGGTCAAGAGAGTGCTAGCATTTCGAAAAGAAACACTAGACATCTTGACATGCTTCCCTTCATTCGACTAACTCTCTCCTATATACCTTGCCAATCTTCAGATTAACTTTTGTAAAAAAAACATTTTTTACTCTTTCACTTCCATATCAAATCTATACCACAAAAACTTAGCCAGCTTGCAATCCATAAATATATATGCCTCCCTGTCTCCCCATACTTACTCACACTAACTCACAGAAATATTCATATCACTCCACTCAATTTAAAGAATTGTCAATTTGTGTGGTATTTTATAATTCCAGAGCACCATGAAAAACAAACAAACTCTAGGCTCTGGTGAGGTTTTCTAAGACACAAAGAATCCAATGCCCGTAACTCCTCATCCTATCAAGAGCATGTGAACTACAGTTAAATAGCAGCATAGGGCCAGCATTAAATTTGTTGGGCAAAGCAATTAAAGCAAAGCTCACATTTACTTCATTTGTATCTGAAATAAAATTTCTACTTTGGTGCTGTGTTATTAGTAATTCTTTTTCTGTTCAGAAAGTTACAACTTTATTCACTACAGTGCTTAGCAACAAAGAGTCAAGTTTACTAATTTCCTTTCCTACCATTTTTGTTTAATGTGTTGATTAAACTCCAACAAAAGCAATATACAAGCCTTCTTTTTTTTATTATTTAATTTTGGTTAATTTTATAAATATGTCAAGTTATATCCTCTTTTCTAAGGTTTTAAAACAGATGTGGAGAAAGATAAAAGGAAAGAATTGATTTTTGGAAGCTTGGATAGATTAAAGTGTGAATCTTTTAGATAAATGCCAGTTGATGAACACCATAAAGGCACATGACTCAATTGCTTAAATGAAACTCTTATCAAAGGGCACTAACGTAAACAAATGTTTACATGTCAGGACTCCAAAAAGGAATCAGTGAACACAAGGCACCAAAGTGAAATAATACCAAAGCTTCATAGCTTCATTTAGGACCTTGTACCAAAAGCTGGTGTAGGCTTCAAATGAGCATTTTCTTTAATTCTCTCAAAACCTTTGTTTGGCCAAGTTTCTATCTCTCACTCCTAGGAACGGCTCTAGGAGCCTGGCCAAGCACATACTTATTAGCATAGGGATAAAGAACACGTCATCCTAAATATTTGCAAGTCTTGACAGTTTTGGACACTAAACGTTGCTAAACCCACAAATTTTAATTCTGTAATAATACCGTAAACTGTTTCCTCCTTTTGTAAGGAGAAAAAACTGCTAACAATCATATAAACATATAGTTACAACTAGCTTTAAAATCAGTTCTGACATGATAAAATTAATCGGTATTTACTCATAATGTTAATGTACTCTGCAGAATTCCTGGGGTTTAGTTTGGTTTCAAACACTTACAGGATTTTAGAGAAGAAGTGAGGTATCCAGTCTTAAAGGGGTCACAGGCAGCAAACTTGATGCTATGATTGCATTTACATTCATTAATTTTTCTACAGGCCCAGCAATCATTATGTTCATATTCTACAAGTATAGAACTCATCCATGATCCTCAAAACATTAATTTAAACTATGTAAAATTTATAACTCGTCTAAAAGGCAATAAGAAATCCTGAAATATAGTTGCAAGCAATTAGGATCATACAACTCCACTAGTAAAGGCAAATAAAAGCACTTTCAGATGGAAAAGTAAATTTAAACGTTACAAAATATACATTTATCTTAGTTTCTAACTGCAGGATAATAAGAATCAAACTAGCCCAACATGTATAAGAATTTAACAGCTGACCATAATTGGGTTCTTCGTCATCGCCCACACCTCTACAGGAGCATAACAAAATAGAAGTAGCAGATATCTGCATAATAAAGCCAACAATTCAAATCAAATCAAATCAAATCAAATCAAATCATTAGCACATATTTCTTTTTCCTTTTGTTTTGTTTTTTTTTTTTTTTTTGGGGGGGGGGGGGGGGGGGGGGGGGGGGGTGAGACTGGGAGAATGAAATGCACTTGTCAAACAGAAGTACAAAAGCATCTTACTATTTTCAAGTTGTAAAGTATCCCATACTACAACTAACTAAGGTAGTCTTGATGCAATAAGAAACCAAATGCAATTCAAGCAATAATATGTTTGTTGTCCCTGCTTGTTCAGAGAGTATTTAAACCACAAAGGAAAAGAGTTGCACAGAAAAAGAGCAGATATCTACATAGCCATGTGAGATTTGAGATTCAGTGTTAACCTTCCGGATGAAGATGCTCTGAAAGCTCGAATGGGTGCCCTTTCTGGCTTTTGAAGAACCCGAAATGCCCGATTAAAACCACTTCTAACACAGGTCACAACAAGCCTGTTAATGTAGCCTCCGGATTTTTCATTGGCCTGCAACCACCCAAATGCATTTTCTTTTCATTAAACAAAAATCCATGAGCGAGGACAATGATTCTAAGCAGAGGCCTGCCACCTCATCTGACTAATCCAGACAGCAACAGGTATAAGCAAGGAAGTCCACAACTTAATCTATGAATATCATTATGCAATCTATTACCTGAGTGTAAGAAAATGACACCAGCCGAGAATTTCCAAGCCATCTTAATCCCCTGACAATCCCATGGTGAACAGAAAAAGAAGTTGTAACTGCGTTGGCAGAAACATCAATGATCTCGATTGCACCGCTTTGGGTACCCAGAGCAACCAGAGGAACAGCCACAGCAGGATGATTACCACCATCTTCAGAGAAAACAAATGCAGAATTCAGTAATGCCAAAATATAAATAATATAATCCATTTTAAAGTAGAGAATAATCAGAAATGAAACTAACGGGCCAAAGTAGCTGTCAAAGAAGGGGATGGTACAGCAAGCGTAGTCACAGTTGAAGATATTAGATGGAGCTGTCCTACTAAGATTATCTGCAGATTTCATTGTTATGTGAGTGCGTATATGAATCTATAATAAAATATTATACCATAAATTACCAAACTACAATACCAAAAAAAAAAAAAACAAAAAAAAAAGAGAAATAGATAAGACCCAATTCATGTAACTAGTAAACAATAGAGCAACCTGGAAATAAATCTAGAGTTTCTGGACAACACAATTGAGCACATCCTTCTGCTTCATTCGCTGGACCAACCAAATACAGATTGAATTTTGCTTTTCAAAAACCATCAATCACAAGATATAACTAATATTTGGCCAGTTACCAATAGGTTCAATTCTTGTATGAAACCAAAAGCTTATAAAGGAAAAAAGAAACATAATATAATACTATAATTAATTAACTTACCCAAGGAAAAAGAATAGTAAAAAAGAAGTGTGTCTTCAGGATAGACAGTCAAATTAGATGAACGCTATCTTCCCTTCGTACGTTCAGATCTTTGGCTTGTCAGAGATCCCTCAGAAGTGTCATTACCAGTACTCATATCTGAAACACGTGATCCATTTTCATTCACATGTTCTTTCAACTTTGACACATCTTTGGGAGTCACCTCAGGTCCTTCAGCAGTTAAGAGCCAGTTCCATACTTTTCCATCATCAGAAATAGAGATCAAATGAATTTTTGAGGAAGGAAGTGACTCGTCACAAAAATCAAAAGGATTGTCAAAGTCCTCGTCACTAAAAGGAGTATGAGGCACATCAGAGTAAATTTTGCCAACATTTTGGAGAGCATAATCAGATTCACATACTACAGCAGCAAGAATGGAGGGAGAAGGAGCAGACGAGCCAACAGAGGGCATCAACTCTTGTGTTGAACAAATCGTATATGCCTGTTCACCTCTGTGATGAAATATAAATTAGGATTCTTCCCAAATCACCCAAGAAAAAAAGAAGGATGTGAATACAACAAAGATGGCATGAATGAATCTGATATGTTTTTATCAAATTATGCTAGCTTAATCGGAAAAGGCTATCTTTAATTATTCACAAAAAACAAAAAATTCTATTATACAACTAACCAAAAGTATCACTATGCAGAACACGGCCAACTCATAACAATGTCAATCGCAAAAGTCCTTCACCAGTTTACCCTTTACTAGAGCTCACATTAGCTTGAACTTGCTTCTGGTCAGTTAATTAACTTAATCTTCTGTAATCAATTTTCATAATACCCACCAATTTGTTCCTGAATCTGTTCTCATAGATGAGTATGGTTTCCTAATAGTTGCTCACCTTTGATGCCACATCTACACTCTGTGACCAAACCCAATTCTTCCCTCCTACAGTCCAATCCTATGTCTTATTTACTTTCTCCTGTAAACAAGCCATCTACGATTAAATAAATAATCAGTTATTGATTTGTGTAAAACTATTGTCAAGAATAACTAACATGGTTTCTGATCCTTGATTTTCAATAAAACCAATAAGCATAACAAGTTATTCTATCCTATACTCCTTCCAACAAGAAATAGTCACATAGCCGCAATCGCTTATAATATAGGATATGATATGATTTTACCATCTATTGAACAAAACATTGTAGTATATAGAATAGACACGTAATGTTCCTTGGGAGCCACTGGCTGCCTTAATAAGGCAATCTCTATGGCCTCAACTCCACCAGACATGATTACATCGAAGCATAGACGAAATGTAGATATTCATCCTTAAAAATAAAATTCCATTGTCATTGGAAAAATCTCTAACCTTCCTTAAGAGTTATGAGTTATAACATGCATCAACTTTCCATTAGACCAATCTATTCCTCTCAAGCTAAAACCATTCAAATTAAAAGAAAGAAGATCAATTCTTACAGTAGAAGATGAAACTCCGAAACGGCGTCGTATTTGAAGAAGCATTTCCCAGTAGAAGATGAATACAAACACAAAAGATGAGGTCCAGTAATAAGAGTAGATTTAACCCAGCAAATATCCTGAATACCCAATTTAAGCGAGTTGTGATCTGAATCAAACCAAAGAATCGGAGCTCGAGATTTAAAATCGAGAAGCGATAATCTCCCTTGACGATCACCGACAGCAAGAAGAAGGTGAGAAGAGGAGAGAGAATCGGAGGAGAGAAAACGAACGGAGGTGACGAAAGGGGAGAGAGAAGAAGGTGAAGGTGGAGGAGGGAGAGGAATGACGGAGAGAAGTTGCATGGATGAGAGAGACAGAACTGCCGGAAGCGAAGGCGAGGAGGCCGGAGGTGGTGACGTCGGAGGCGCTGCCATTGTTGCGGCCTGGTGGACCTGGAAGCATTGACTCCCAAGGTTTTGGGTCGGAAGATGGTGAGATCGACCCTGTCTTAATCTCAGGAATTTTGGATACTGGAACATGAATCGAAAATCGACTCCAATCAAGAACATCACTGAAAGGAAAGGAATAATTATCCTTATTGACTACAGGTACACAATCTGCACGTATAGCTTCCATTATAGGTGAACTTGCTACTTCGTAGCCACTAGGGCATAAGCAAAACTTGCTTTTTCCTAACATTTGGAAGTAATTTAGATGCGTTGGAAGGTGTTCATGGAGTTGGATTTCGTCTGTCATTCTCCCATTGCTCGAATAAGAACTTTCTAACATGGCCATGGTTGGTTGGTTCAATTGACTAGCTGGGACATTTATCTCGGGGATTGGTACGTCTCGCATGGGTTGGAATCTCTCGGATGTATTAGCGTTACAAAGTGCTCTTATAAGATTTTGCAACAATTTTGGGTTGCCAAATGAAATGTCCGTGCCTGAAATACATACAAGCATAATTATATTAGCTAGGAAATAAAATATAGGAAAGACAAACCTCAAGATGATATCACTTTCGTTTTAATTTAAATAATTGTCACGTGTACACGTAAATTCACAATTACATTATAAGATAAATGGATTAAATTACACTATTCAACGTGATAGTTTGAACAATAAAGAGAGTATAAAATAATGACTCACCCAGTCATGGCAAGAGAGCATGAAATGATCAGCTCCATGACTTCTATTCCAATAAGAATACTTCTCGACCACCACATTAACATAGTCTAATGTCACTCTATTGAGAGGTCCACTATCAAAGTCGAGGGGCTTGTAAAATGATATCCTTATGTTTAATATACTAAAGGAAAGAAAGAAGACATGTGCCTCGTTAGGGTTACTAGCCATAAACCTGTTGATCAAGCTCATTCCATCTTCCATTTCTTGAATGAAATGCCCCTTCTACGCCGTAGAAATAGCTCATTGGTCCTTGGTGCACCAAGGGTGGCTCCCCTTCTTTGTAGGTCCATATCATGAATCTTTTTACCATCTCTATATAACTCCTAGTCATGTTTTCAATTTATCTTACAATTAGTTAAATATAGTATATACGTCAATAACATTTTACGTATCAGATCACAGTGACATTTGCATGATGGATGTGTGTAACACATCACATATATGTAAAAAGTATTTGATATAACAACCTCTAACAATTAGATTACTAAACAAATGTATGTAACCGTTATTCTCAACAACTAGTTTTGCCGAACAAACTAGGCCAATGTATGATTAAAGTCCTAACAAATTGCCGATATGCACGAGTCATCACTCATGCCATAATCCATGACCGATAACTTAACCCATACGAGCTTGCGCATAGAATGATATGCATGCAGCATACAAGTGCATGTGTATTCAGGATGTACAACATATAACATATTTTACCCTAAAATTCATACTACTTCTCTTCCAAATTACTCCACCATTAATCATAATTTGAACCATCATTAATTCCAATTATAGGATCTTGTGCCATTTCAAATATAATGTACATACGACCAATAAATTATGATCAACACCTCTAAGAAAATTATACTCGCTCGTATGTACTAGGTAGGTAGTAGTACTATGTATATTTGTCTGAATTTAATATTTTAATTTGGCATATCATCAACGAAAAAATAAATTATAATTACTTCAATTTAAGAGTAATTAGTTTTCAAATATAAGAGAAATGGCTTACTGATGGAAAGCAAATGGATTCCGGTAAACGGAACCTCTTGGAATGAAAGCCTTTCTTCTTCTGATGTATAACTCCGACTCCGGGATGCTTCCCGGATTGCGGCACGAGCTCGAGTCAATACATCCTCAATCTTCTCCAAACTACGATGCTCTTTGTTGGTGTTGGTGTTGTTGTTGTTGATGTTGTTGTTAATTTTCTTCTCCTCTACCTCTTTCTTCTATATATGCATGCACAAATTAAATAAAGGTAATTAAGAAAAAATTTATCAAGACATTAGAAAAAATAAAATTCAAAAACAAATTTAAAGCAAATAACCAATATAAAGAACTTACAACTAGCATGGAAAAAATTGAGATGTTATTATGATGAGAATGGTCTGTATGATTAATTATTGATTATATAATGGTGGGTATCAAGACATTAATTATGTTAATGGGAGGATTATGATTATTAGAAGAAGGTGGAAAGAGATTAGGAAAAAGATTGATATTTATATTAAACTTGTTTTGGTGAAAGAAAAACAAGCAAAATAAGGTTAGTATAAGAAAAGAAGGAAGAATTGACAAAAAATTTGTGGGTGTGTTAGCCATGGAAGAAGTTTATAGTGTTTTTAAGTGCTTTTATAATTTTACCTCTCTTTCAAAATCTCTTCTAGTTTTTTTCAAGTAATAGTATTTATATTTCTTTGCTTATGGAGTGAATAAAATAAACGATTTTAATTTTCAACATATACAAAGTACAAGTGGACATACTAGTACTACGTATTAATGTATTATATGCTTGATTATTATATTTTTTTTGAAACAAATATGCTTGATTATTATATTGTTACACTTATGCAAATTAATTAATTAGTTGATTTAAATATATGGAAAAGTCAAAGTTTTGGGAGGGTCATATGATGAAGAGTTTATGAAGTATTTTACTTTCCTAGTCCTCTTTTGATAGTCCCTTATGGGCAAATTTTAGTCCCAAAATGTTCACCCCATTTGCTTTTTCTAACAACCATTAATATTAATTTTTTACTAAAATTCTCTCCAATTTGCAACAATACTTGTGCAAATTTAAATTTCCCATGTAAATTTTGTTTTCCAATGTGCTTTTATTACTTTCTCTCTCTATTTTTTTGCATACCCAATGTCAATTTATTTTTTCAATGTACTTTAACTATTCTTATTTGTGTTTATTAATTCCCGTGAAAAATGCCCATAAGGGACTATCAAAAAGGGACGGAGGGAGTAGATTATATGCATGGACTACTAAAAAAGTATACCTTCGTTTTTTTTTTTTTTGTACTACCTCTGTTTCGTATTAGTTGCAACTTTGGAATATTTTATATCTCACAAATAATACCCCAAAGTTGTAACTAATAAGAAACGGAGGTGGCATGTTTTATTAGAGTATACTTCGCATTTACTAGCTCTTGTTTCTAAGAGAGATGAGTAAATGTAAGAATAAAGGTGTAGATAAAAAATTACTTCATACATACCTAAAGTTTTTTCTAATTTAGTGAAAAATTGTATTAATAAATTTATACAAAATAGTTGATTGGCTATCTTAATTCCAATATGTAACTTTTTTTTTTTTTGAGGGGAATTCCAATATGTAACTTGATATAAGCTAATATAAGGTTAGCTTATACTAGAGCTGTCAATTCGGGTATTCAAGTTGGGTTTGGGTCAGGTCAAATTAGGTCTCGGGTTAAGTTAGGATCAGGTTATGTCGGATCAATCTAGCTTCAGATCAGGTTCAGGTTTAGGTCGGGTAAATGTCAGTTCAAGTTATAATGGGTCATTCACCTTTTCGGATATAGGTCGGGTTCAATTCGAGTTAAAATCGGACCGGGTTTAATTTCAGGTTCGGGTTGTGTTGAGTCAGGTTTGGATGGGTTAACAAGATGGTACATTCGGGTTCCAGTTAGTGTTGAGTCGGGTTCTGGTTCAAGTTCAATTCTAATAAATACCGATGTGGCCAAGTTGAATTATATAATTACGTCTTCCATAATTTGATCAAGCATCATCAAGATTTTATTAAACCTATATACGAGTAATAGAGAACAAAAGTTATATAAGCTGAACAAAAGATTTTATTAAATCGGATTGAGGGTTTATTTACAGAATTAAACCAATATATAAGCTGAATAAAAGGTATATAAAATTTTATTAAACCCTCCATGACTCGGGTTCATGGTTTAATTGTGTCGGGTACTAGTTCAGGTTCGAATTGTTTTCGGGTCAAATAAATTAAATCGGTTGACGGTTACCATCAGGTCAGGCAGGTTCGTGTTCATGTCATAAAGTATTGGATCAAATGGGTTTTTGGTTAAGATCAGGTTACAGGTCACTAGTTTCACCCCATTGTTCGAGTACAGGTTGGGTTCAGATCTTTGTCCGTTAAGGTCGGGTTCATGGGTCGGGTCAGTTTTGACAGCTGTAGCTATAATCAACACTTTTTGAAGTAATTTTGAGGTTTCGGAGCCTGGTGGCAAAAATGTTGAGACCCTAGTGGATATATCTCGAGGTCATATAATGTCGTTTGAAACCATATATGATCAATATATGTTGTCATAAACGTATGTGGTAGGCTTGAGTTTACAAAATCAATGCAAGTTGTGAACGGTTAAAATGACCGTTTAAGGGCATATTGGATGGTTTCACCGACCCAATTGGACACCCAGAGGGTATTAGAGACCATGGTAAACCTCGGCAATTTTTAATTCCAGGCGAAAAAGGTCAAAAAAGTACAAAATTGAAGGCTATAATCCAAGCATTTTGAGGTTTTGGGGCCCAGTAGCGAAAAACCTTGAGACCCTAAGGGATACATCTCGGGGTCATATAATGCCGTTTGAAACCATATATGATCATTATATGTTGTCATAAACGTCCATGGAAGGCTTGGGTTTACGAAATCGGTACAAATTGCAAACGGGTAAAATGACCGTTTCAGGACATATTGGATGGTTCTACCGACCCAATTGGACTCCCGGAGGCTATTAGGTACCATGGTAAAAATCTCGGCAATTTTTATTTCTGGGATAAAAAAGGTCAAAAAATTACAAAAACGAAGGCTATAATCCACGTTTTTTGAGGAAATTTTGAGGTTTTGGGCCCGGTAGCGAAAAACCTTGAGACCTTAAGGGATACATCTCGAGGACATATAATGTCGTTTGAAACCATATATGATCATAATATGTTGTCAAAAACGTACGTAATAGGCTTGAATTTACGAAATCACTTCAAGTTGTGAACGGGTAAAATGACCGTTTAAGGGCATATTGGATGGTTCCACTGACCCAATTGGACTTCCGGAGGGTATTATGGACCATGGTAAACATCTCGGCAATTTTTATTCCCGGGCAAAAAAAAAGGTCAAAAAATTACAAAATTGAAGGCCATAATCCACGTTTTTTTAGGAAAATTTGAGATTTTGGGGCCCGGTGGCGAGAAGCCTTGTAACCCAAAGGGATACATCTCAGGGTCATATAATGCCGTTTGAAACCATATATGATCATTATATGTTGTGATAAACGTCCGTGGTAGGCTTGAGTTTACGAAATCATTTCAAGTTGTGAACGGGTAAAATGACCGTTAAAGGGCATATTGGACGGTTCCACTGACCTAATTTGACTCCCGGAAGATATTATGGACCATAGTAACCATCTCGGCAATTATTATTTTCGGGCGAAAAAAGGTCGAAAAATTACAAAATTGAAGGCTATAATCCACGCTTTTTGAGAAAATTTTGAGGTTTAGGGGCCTATGACGAAAAACCTTGAGACCCTAAGGGATACATCTCGGGGACATATATTGCCGTTTGAAACCATATATGATCATTATATGTTGTGATAAACGTCCGTGGTAGGCTTGAGTTTACGAAATCACTTCAAGTTGTGAACGAGTAGAATGACCGTTTAAGGGCATATTGGACGGTTCAACCGACCCAATTTGACTCCCGCAGGATATTAGGGACCATGGTAAATATCTCGGCATTTTTTATTTCCGAGCGAAAAAAGGTAAAAAAAAAGTACAAAATTGAAGGCTATGACCCACGTTTTTTGAGGAAAATTTGAGGTTTGGGGCCCGGTGGTGAAAATCCTCGAAACCCAAAGGGATACATCTCGGGGTTCATATAATGACTTTTGATGCCATATACGATCATTATATGTCGTGATAAACGTCCGTGATAGGCTTGAGTTTACTAAATCACTTCAAGTTGTGAACGGGTAAAATGACTGTTTAAGGGCATATTGGACCGTTTTACCGACTCAATTTGACTCCCAGAGGATATAAGGGACCATGGTAAACATCTCGACAATTTTTATTTACGGGCAAAAAAAGTTCAAAAAATTACAAAATTGAAGGCTATAATTCGCGCTTTTAAAATTTTGAGGTTTAGGGGCCTATGGCGAAAAGCCTTGAGACCCTAAGGGATACATCTCGGGGACATATAATGCCGTTTGAAACCATATATGATCATTATATGTTGTGATAAACGTCTGTGGTAGGCTTGATTTTACAAAATCACTTCAAGTTGTGAACGGGTTAAATGACCGTTTAAGGGCATATTGGACGGTTAAACCGACCCAATTTGACTCCCGGAGGATATTAGGGATCATGGTAAACATCTCGGTAATTTTAATTTTCGGGCGAAAAAAGGTCAAATAATTATAAAATTGAAGGCTATATAATCCACGCTTTTTGAGGAAAATTTGAGGTTTCGGGCCCGGTGGCGAATAACCTTGAAACCCTAAGGGATACATCTCGGGGACATATAATGCCGTTTGAAACCATATATGATTATTATATGTTGTGATAAACGTCCGTCGTAGGCTCGAGTTTACGAAATCACTTCAAGTTGAGAACGGGTAAAATGACCGTTTAAGGGCATATTGGATGGTTCCACCGACCCAATTGGACTCTTGGAGGGTATTAAGGACCATGGTAAACATCTCGGCAATTTTTATTGCCTGGGGAAAAAAGGTCGAAAAATTACAAAATTGAAGGGTATAATCCACGCTTTTTAAGAAAATTTTGAGGTTTTGGAGCCTGGATATGAGTAATATGGATCTAAAGGTATACAAGCTGAATCAGATTGTGGGTTTACAGATTTGTACCAGTATATAAGTTGAACAAAAGGCACATAAATTTTATTAAACCTTCCATGACTCGGGTACAGGTTCTAATTTGGTAGGGTACTAGTTCGGGTTCAGATTGTTGTTGGGTCGGATTAAATCGGTTGACGGTTACTCTTAGGTTGGGAGCAGGTTCGGGTTCAAGTCAAAAAGTTTTAGATCAAATCGATTGTCGATTAACATATGGTCAGGTTCAGGTCGGGTTACAGGTCACTAGTTTCACCCCATTGCCCGGGTACACGTTGGGTTCAAATCATTGCCGGTTCATGGCGAGTTCTCGGGTCGGGTCAGTTTTTGACAACTCTAACTTATACTCAATCAATTAATAAAATGCTACACTACATCGAAGTTTATTATAATTTTTTTTCAGTTCTTCTAGTAACGTTACCTATCTTAATTCTACTACGAGGAGGGTCCGTTGACCAATTTTTTCCGGCAAAAAATAATCACGACAAAATTAATAATATTCACTAGATAGTGATAGATTGTACTCGCGCGCTCACGCTAATTATCAGTCAAGGCATGGCGGATTAAAAAAACAATACTCGTATCATACTAAAGCATATAATATAATAGTAGAATCCGATTAAAATAACAAATTTCGTCAAGTCCAAAAGAAAATAAATGGTAGCAAGGTAGAAATTCAAAGAGATTCTGCATTGACATTACACATCGTTCCAAAAAAAAAACATAACCAAAATTAACCAAAAATTGGTTACTGATGCACCTCAAACCTCTATCCACGCTACGGTAAACAACTCATCAGACATCACCAATTCACCATCCAGCAGACGTCTCAGTCAGATCTCTGCAAATAAATTAACCAAAAAAATAAATTAAAAAAAAAAAAAAAATGTAATAGAAATACATTGATTAAATTCTTGTCAAAAAAATTACATTGATTGAATATTAAATAACCTTTTTTCCCTTTAGTAATTTTGCCCCGATTTTCCAAACCCCACCGTCAGTCTCAGCTTCCAATTCTCCAGACAGCGATTCCATACGAATAAGCTCCCAAATTACGTACACAGAAACTGCAGCAATATAAACATTATTAAATGTGCACTTCTTATAGAAGTATTGTACCCATGACTCCGACTTATCAGGGTCAGGAGACTCAGAACGACGACCCCGCTCTTTGCCGGAAGAACTAGAAGGCTTTTGATCACCACCCAACACCGGTTTCTTAGCTCTGCTGAAACACTTAACGACCTCACCAGCACCAGCAAAATGTGCATCAACATATTGTTCCATTTCATCGGCGGAAATATCTTCCTCAAGAAAAATAAGGTATACTTCGCCATCGGGAGACGCCTGCAATACATCGGGACTGTCAGATGATCTATCGGTAACGTAGAAGGTTACTGGTGTTTTCATTATGAGATGAAGAAACTGTTAATGGCGGTTTTAGAGAGAGAGAGAGAGAGAGAGAGAGAGTGTGTTTGTGTGTGGAAGGGAAGAGGGAGTGAGGGGGTGCAAAGGGGATTAATCCAGGGAAAAAAAGGAGAGTTTGTTACGTTGGTTTTTTTTATTTTTTTTTATTTGTTTTTTTAATACGTGGTAAAAGAATAAAAGGAATAATGTGGAAAGTGAAAGGAGTATGAGATTTTTTTATTACCATGTTACATTTCGAATTTTCAAGCCAGGCCCACACTAGCTGACTTACCATTACATATTTACATGGCCTTATAAAACATGAACTTATTACCATCTTACATTTTAAATTTTCAAGCTAACCTAGGTAACTTACCATTCCCAGTCCCTCAGCAAGACAAATATAACATTGAAGCAACATCACAGCTGGTGGGATGCGGTAATCCTTTGAATCCATCCCCGAATATCTTTTCTTCTTCCCTTTTCGTTTAGCTGCTAAATTAGGATACAAATGTCAACTGCAATGGGAATTGTTTATACAAATGTCAACATAACACCTTTTCGTTTAGCTGCTAAACAATAAACGTATATTGTTTATCCTAAAGGTCTTAACAATTAGTGCCTTTAGGATAACCAATAAACATAGCAAGAGTATATAGTCACCATTTGTAAAGGTTATAATTTAGGCTAATAATAGCAATTTCTAGATTTTATGTATCCACACTTATTTTAATTTCCCAAAAAAAAATAAAAATAAAGGGATGCATGATATATAGTTGGCTATCCTGAAGCATTCTCCAAATTTTGATATCAACTACGTGTACAAGCAAGCAAGCAACTCCTCCGTGCTGCCTTGGGAAGATTTGGCATCTCTATGTCATTTCAAGTGGTAAATCCCAATCCAGGATACTAACCTTGCTCCCCCAGTGTGATGATTTGATGAATCAATGTAAACTTTTAAGACTCTAGCATTACTATGACATTTTTTGGAGAAAAGCCTCTACTATTAGTTTTCAGCATGACACTGTACCAAATAATAAGCATCAGTCTCTCAGCTTGTCAGGTAATTTAGCCACACCATACTTCATAAGTTTGAAATCTCACAATAAGAAACTGCATTCCAAATAATAGACCTTCGGAGTCATCTTAAGGTTCATACATATACTTTATATAATGCGACATAAGGATCTAATATTCTCTAATGTGATTAATTTGATCTGCAACTTAATTTGAAATTGCTCTCCTGACTCATATCACAATACATTATGGGTGGTTATGTCCGTCTTATGCAAGCATTCACTAAGTTGACTACTTCCTCGGTTATCATTACTCCATATCATGCATGCATCCTTCAGGTTTTCATCGAGAATTTTGCCAAATAAGGGGACAGAGCACTGTAAACAAGTAAATACTCTCTTTACCCTTCACCACACAGCACAGTAGGTCAGAATCATGTAAACTTATAACGAGTGCAGCAAGTATTACTTCATTGTGCTAACGAGTGGAGCAAGTATTACTTAATTGTGCTAATCAAGCAGAGAAAAGAAGGCATTAATAAGCAACAAAAATTGTCATCCAAATAGATAGAGCAAAAGAGATGTTTAGTGGCATTAGTGCTTTACTTCATGTGCGCAAGCCTCTGAAACAACAGATATGACAACGTTGCAAGTTGCACGAAATAATCTGCAAAAAGAATGTAACAGGGGATGTGATGAGGTACGATCAAGCCGCATAAGGTAGATGCAAGAAAAGACAGTTTGTGCCAGTGAGTGCCCCTTATGCCACGTAGCCTGCCATTATACAAGGACAAGGACAGGTATCAAACAGATGGAAATATAGCATGCACTAGTCCATATACTAAAAGCCCAAGCCACATTGAGTGTACCTCACAAGCAAGGAGGTGATCCATAATATCTAGAATGCATATAACATCCATAGTTTTATCAAAACTTAGCGGAACTGGAGCCGCACCACTCTCTATGGCCTCGTCAACAGAATGATATCTGCCATTATCCATGCCCGAATCCATCTTTGGGTCCATTATCTAACAAAAGAAATACAGAAAGGTATTCTTTTCAGTTAAAGGATTCCACAGTAAAAAAAAAATGAAGAAACCGCACATCAGCTATAGGCCTCCTTAATGATAAAATTTACAATACTGATTGCTGTAATATCTACACAAACCAACCACTCCCTGATTCAATCAATAACAATCGATGCCACATGTTAAAGGAGCTCAACAAGAAAACTTCAAAAAGTTACAAGCAGGCCTCCCTCTAAATATCGAAAAATTGAAGCATTGAACTTGAAATGCAGTCTACAAGAAGCTCCCCAAGGGAAAGCAGTATGCAGGTAATAAGTACTAATAAAGCCTAGGTGCATCACTATAGGTCAACAATATTGACAAACAATGTCTTCGTATTATTGTGAAATGAATACTGTTGCCATACAATGTCTTCATATTTGTGAAATAATCGATATATTAACAAACAACGCCATCGTATTATTGCAACATACTACGTATGTCAAGACTCAAGATCAATATCATAATCAAGACAATAGTTGCCAACATAAAAGAACAAACTTGAGACAAGTATGAGTACCTCTAAAGCCGACATGGCGGCAAATAGACTAAAATTATCGCCATGTATCAGCTCGCCGTCACAAAGCTCTGCCATACACAATTACACATACAAAATTTAGCATTAAAATAAAAGAAAACATTAATTTCACCGTAACACTAAAAAATTCTAACATTAAACCAAATAATTAACGAATTAAGCACCAAAATAACAACAATAACATAATAATCACTTCTATGATTCCACATTTTCAGCTAAACCATACAATATAATCAATCAATTCAAAATAATCAAAGATCTTTCACAACGACAAAATTAATTCGATAAAGTTTATAATCAAATTACGGTCTGAAAATCAATAAATAAAGCAGAAATGCAACAATGAAGGATCTTAATTGAATAAAGAGAAGAAAAAACCATTGCAGGCTGAAGAAGATGATTGGAAACGTTCGTCCAAACAGTTCCGTCGCCGGAAGGTATCGCAGCCGCAGCAGACGCCGTCGTCGTAGTCGGAACATTGAAACCTCGATCGTCCGCCATTGAAGACGAAAGAGGAAGGAATTAGGTTAGGAGGAGAGAGAAAAATTGAAGAACAAAAATGGCGGTCTCAGTTGTTGATATCCAAATATGATTTGAAAATTTCGGATAGCCGAAGATATCGGATATTCGAATATTCAAAATTTTCGGATTAGATGATTCGGATATCTATTATCCAATATTAAGTAAAATTGTTATGATTATTTAATAAATGTCACTAATTCTAGGGTTTAAATCCTCTGTCCCATCTATTATCCAATATTAAGTAAAATTGTTATGATTATTTAATAAATGTCACTAATTCTAGGGTTTAAATCCTCTGTCCCATTTTTCATGTTCCATTTGTGTTCCACTTAATCTCATTAGTTGTAATAATTACACGGTCCCACTTCTCAAATTTTAAAAGGCAAATAAATATTTTAAGAACCAATCATATTTAGTGAAACACCAGTGGGACACAAATTATGGGACATATGATTTTCTCCCCTAATTCTACCGTTTTTTATCGCTTAGTTGTACAACATATTTTATCAAAAATAGTAGTCCTTTTGCAATAAATATTACTCCGTATCATCAAATATATTAAGAATATTATAATAAGTTAATAATACAAGGTTAGTTTTATATGAACAATTTAAAATTTTTTACATATATTTCACTAGTTAGGCTTTATATTTCGGATATCTTTCGGATATCGGATATTCGAAATTTTGAAAATAAATATCCAAATTTGCATCCGATATCCGCTTTTTCGGATCGGATGTCCGATCCAAAATGAAAACTCGGATCGGTTGCGGATCGAATTTTCGGATTCTCGAATAGTTTTGTACAGGCCTATTGCTAGGTAGTACAAGTAATTTTATTTCAGTTGGTACTTGGAAGGGTTTTGGACTTTTGGTTTTGGGGGAATTTTTCGTTTTTTTATTTATTTATTTATTTATTATTATTATTATTATTATTATTATTATTATTATTATTATTATTTTACCAGAGTAAAAGAACAAATTTGTCCCTATAAAACTAATCGAGTAATTCCTGTGATACTGATTGAGCAACTCCTGTAGTACTGACGAATTAATCCATGTAATATTTACTGAGTAACCCATATAGATGGAGATAATTGTATATTAGAGATGGGATCGAGTGATTAAAGTATAAGCTAAACTAAAATTTAATTGATCACATTGAACCTAATGAGAATGAGGATTTGTGTGATTGGTATAGATTGAAATTTCATGATGATGTAACCTAAACTTAAGGAATTAGATGTATGGATCGGATGATCAATAATAAATAATGATCCAAATTCAGATGACTCAAATGCAATTATGTATTCCATAACAAATATATAAACATATATACTTAATTATGATACACAATGGAGGAGAGTTTGACTACATATACGCCTACTATGGTTCTGTACTAATACAATTTTGGTATTAAACTGTTAGTAGCCTACTAGCATATATTATGTGTCTTCCATCTTGCATCTTCCCTTTTAATTTCAATGTATGTGGGATAATTAATTTTGACTTACCTTAAAATAAAGTTACTATCTTTGTGACTAGTTACTATTTTTGAATTACTTGAAACTTATATTTCTAAACTTAGTAAACTTAAATAGATGAACTTTTGACTAGTTAATACTTTTAAATTACTTGAAACTTATATTTCTAACTTGGGCCCCGTTCTTTAAAGCTGCTATGCTCTGCTCTGCTCTGTTGAGCCCTGCTCTGCTTAAATTAAATCTGCTCTGCTCGGCTCTATTTTCAAATAATAATTAATAATAACAACAACAATGATTAATATTCAATAATAATATTAATATTGTATTGATGATAATAATTTATTATTTTGAATAATTATAATAATTATTAATATTAAAAATAATTTTAATATTTATTAATATTAATAATAATTAATATTTATTAATCTATAATAATTAATAAAAATAATTATCAATAATAATATTTAATAATTCAAACTATTAAGAATTAATATTTAATAATATTATTAATTAATAATTTCTTATGGTTATAACAATTCTTTCAAATAAATAATAATAATAATAATAATAATAATAATAAATAATCATAATGACAATTAATAACAATTTCTTTTATAAACATTTGATATTGGAATCACAATATGTAGAAACATTTTATGTGGGTATTGATGGTTAGTTCATAGAGTTAAATTAATTTTCAAATCTTTCCATAAAATTTAAGAATTAAAAAAAGAGGTTGTTTTCAAGTAGTACTTTGTATATTATTATTATTTTAGGGTTCAAAATATACGATTAGGTTAAATTTATAAGTAAAATCATTATTACTCATTAAATCATTATATTTTAAAATTTTTGTGAAATAAATATAAGTAAACCGTTGTCTTTTATCTTTTGACTAATAATGATAATGATAATGATAAGGATGATGATAATAATAATAATAATAATAATAATAATAATAATAATAATAATAATAATAATAATAATAATAACAATGATAATAACAACAATAACAACAACAACAACAACAACAACAACAACAACATTAATAATAATAACATTAACAATAGTATTAATAACAAATGTTGAAATCTGCTCTGCTCTGCTCGGCTCGGCTCTGCTATGCTATTCTGAAATCTGCTCTGCTCGGCTCGGCTCTGCTATGCTATTCTGAAATCTGCTCTGCTCTGCTGAAATTTAATCTGCTCTGCTCTGCTGACCCCTGCTCTACTTTGCTTTGCTCTGCCCAGAAGCTCAAAAGAACAGGGCCTTAGTAAAGTTAGATGAACTTTTGAATATAATGTATTAAAAATGCTATCTTCTTGTATTTGATGGGAATCTATAATCCCGTATACCAAAATAGTGCATTAAATGGTTGTTTGTCCCAAAAGTGTTTTCAAAGCGCATATTCTTTATAGTGTATTCATCGATTAGTAATGTAAGGTTCGTTGTGTTTTGCACCCTTTTTAATTTCAATATTGACATTTGTCTACTCAATAGACTTAAAATTAAATGTCAATATACATACTGTTGCCATGACAATAATTCTAATTCCATTCAAAAAAATAAAAAATCAAATTTGCATGAATAATATACATTAATACAAATTTTTTACAATTGGTGATGTTTGATGATTTTTCAAAAATATTATTGATATGGTAATCTTAGATCAAGCCTCCTTAACCATATAGAATGTAACATCATATGAATTAAGTCAAACGGCTTAGAAGGCCTATTCACTAGTGGAAAAAAGGCCATCCGTAACGGGCAAAAAGGGCCCATCCGTAACGGACAACGTCCGTTACGTATGCGGCCGTTACGGATGGCCATTATTATTCGTAACGGGCACCGTCCGTTACGAATAACTACTTATTCGTAACGGGCACTTACATTGTCCGTTACGAATAAGTAGTTATTCGTAACGGGCATTTATTTTGCCCGTTACGAAACCCATTATTCGTAACAGGCATTACATCTGCCCGTTACGAATAGTGTTTAATGCAATTAAAAAAATATCCAGCACGTGCTAGCACATGCTGGATCATTTTATCAAATAATGAGATAATTTTTTTTTACACAAATATAATACAGAGATAATTTTTTTTTTATCTTTTTATTTCACAAGTATAATACACAATTAATATACTAAAAAATACATCTAACTTTTTTTTCTCAAAAAAAAAAACAAATACATCAACTTTTGCTTCAAAAAAAAAAAATACATCAACTTGTCATATAATGTCGCAAGTTTCTTAAGACTAAGACTAATAAAAGAGCAAAAAGAGCAAAAAAATCGTAATTGGAATAAAAACAAGTTTTTTCCCCGTCTTTAAGCTCCCTTGTGTAGATATTATATGCTCCACCTACATTCAATAATTTCAACAAACCAAAATTAACATAATTGAAAAAATTATAACAGGAAAATTGGGCTTCATTAGACAACATTCTTTATAATTAAAGTGCAGCTTCCATAAGATGTTACGAGTTGCTAGCCACATGAACCGTAACGAACCTGATGAATCCCACTTTCATGCTTAAAAGCATTAGCTCCAACTATAGCCTTGTGAGGCTGTACAAGCAGTCCTGAATACTCCGCCACCTAAAAAAATAAAAATGGGAGAATTAAAACTATATGCAAGCTGCCTTGCACCTGCACTTCCAATGAAGCATTTCCAGCTCTTTCACCAATTCCGTTAATTGTTACCTCCAACTGCCTTGCACCTGCACATGCTCCCTGAATTTCAATACAATGTGAGGTCTTTTCTTTTACTATGTGTTCCGGGTAAGTTCCGATACCGAGATTCCTTGGGGTTGGTAAAGGTTTACCGTCCAATACGATACCTGCACAGTCAACACAGATGATCTAGCCCGGGGGTTATCCGGGAACAACCACTCCGATGCTAAAGTTAGTAACCTGAGGAGGAAGGTTTTAAGAGAGAGAAAGAGTGTATATAGAGAGAGAAAGAGAGATTGTACCTTTGAACAGGAAAATGTGGCTGGGTATATATAGAGGGATAACCAAGCAGGTGCCACATATCCCTATAGGTGGCGCACCGACCTTGTAGGTGGCAGGTGCCTGCGTGGTTTTAAGCTGCTCTCCACGTGGCCGAGAAACCGGCTTCAATATTAAGGTGTTTATCGGCCTAATGGCGACGCTGTCGGTACCATCCCGTACAACTAGCCCCCCAAGTGGGGATGTTGGACAAGTAGTCAACGTTCGCACTTTAACCGCAAAATGCGTATTTGCAGAATTTAAAACTTTCTTCTGGCTTCCTAAATGAAGCATAGTAATTAACGCTATGCTCAATACTAAAAATAAGTGCTGCGGATAAAAAATCTACGATTTACCAGTAAGTTGAGCAAAAAACCGATAGTACTTACGCTTAATACGAAAATAAGTGTTGGAGATAAAAAATCTCCGATTTATCCCCAAAGTGAGCAGATTACCGATAGGAAGCTGCTCAGTATAAAGACAAGTGTTGGAGATAAATAATTTCCGATTTATCCCCAAAGTGAGCAGATTACCGATAGGAAGCTTTGTGTAATGTTGTATTTGGAAATTTTTATGGGCGGGGAAAATTGAAAATAAGCAAAAAGTACAGGGGCACGTGTCAGAAGTCTACCGATATTTGATGAAGAGGTGCTTTAATCCTGGTCGTTGGATTTCATGCACCAAACGTCAAATCAAATTACTGTTCCTATGGGGTATAAATAAGGAATACGAACAGTTCCCATTTCATCTTTCCTTTGCGAAAAATTTCTCAAAAAACTCCCAAAAATTTTCTCAAAAATTCCCAAAAAGTTTCCCAAAAAATTGCTCTGTTGCTACTCCAAGTGATTTTTGGTGCGAAGATTTTCTTGGGTCATACGTTGGTAAACGGAATTTAGCTACTTTGAAGACTTAGTTCCTCCACCGTACTTTTGCGATTTATTGAAGTTGTTCGCTTCGGGTAGAGGTAAAAAACTTTGAACTTCTCTTTTTAATTTTATTGTTCGATGTTTGTGACTTGTATGTAGTGGGTTTTGATGTTCATGTGTGTGTTGAGTGGTTATGCGTGATTCTATAAAAAATTCTATTGCGGGTGAGGCCTGTGAGGCTGACCCGTTTGTGCACTTGTCCTCAGCGTCAGAAAAGGAAGTTGAAAAGCCTTCTCAGCTTGTTAACATTGGTATATTAGAAGTCATTGATCTTGTTGAACTTGAATCTATCAGTGTTATTGAGGACACAGAATCATATATCTTCCTCGACGAATACGGGTCTAATTTTGGCAAAATCGGCGTCCAGAAAATGCCGAGAACTAAACGTCCTAGTGTTAATCCTAACCAGTCCGAGAGCGCTGATAAGCGTCCTGGTAAAGAGCCCCTTGTTGATCCTGAAGCCGAAGCGTCAGGTCCTAATGAAGAAGACATGGGGTCTACTGAACGCAACGCAGCATCAGGTGGGGATGAGATCTCAGATGAGGAAAGTAGAGGTAGTGAGAATCAGGGAGAGGAAGAAGAAGCTGGCGGAAGTGGACGGCAGTCTGGGTCTGATAATTCAGAGACTGACTCCGATATCAATGATGACATTAACCTAGGCGAACAAATCATTGCCGAGGAAGCTCTAGACGAAGGTTACAACTCAGAAGAAGATGATGAGCAACACCGACGTCCTCTAGTGATGGCCGATACGCTAAAGGTAAAGACTGTCGTTATTGACGACAAATGGTTAGCAACTGCTGCCGAGAAGGATTATTGTGGTGTTGGGAAGAGGTTTTTCGGGCTTCCTGATGACTATGTTCTTACTTTACCACCTTCTGGTAGTACTGTATTTAACTGCCCAGCTGGGCATATTGCCGTGTATGCTAAACATTTGGAGTTCGGACTCCGCTTTCCACTTCATCATTTCATCGAAAAAATGTTTAGGGCCTGGAACATTTGCATTGCCCAGTTAACTCCTCCTGCTATTCGGAACATTGTATCTCTGGTATGGACGATGATTTATATGGATTTTCCGTTAACTTTGAATCTTGTTCGTAAGATTCACCGTCTTAAAAAAGACAGTCAATCACCTGGTTGGTGATCTCTTCTCACTACTAACGGTAAAATTACAGTGTGGCCAAAACCGACCAGCTGTAAGAATTGGCAAAATCAATTTTATTTTCTAAAGGTTCCTAACAGCTTTGCTTTGCGAAGGACCTTCTACCCTCCTCATACTTGGTTTGATACAATTAGGGATAGAAGTTTAGGCAAGCTTGAAAGAAAAGCTTTTCGGTTTTTTGAGTGTATTTATGTTAACGAGGGTAGACAAGTTAAGGCCGTTCCAAGGGAGTGGCTGCCCAACTGTAACTATATTCTGGGCAACGCTCCCATGTCTCATGTCGGTCTCTGCCATACTGACGCAATGGGTATGATTTAGTCATTTATTTACACAGTTTTCGTGTTTTATACTTGTATTGTAATTCTTTCCTTGCATGCTTTCTTTGCATATTATAACTGTTATCGTTTTTATATTATTATTTATATTATTTTCGTCTTTTATTATAATTTTTCCCTGATTTGTCATTTGTCTAATATTTCCGTTATTCTTATCGTTGGTTTAACCATTCATCCGTCTTGATTTTTAAACAGGTGTTGATAAGTTAGATAACGCCCGACTCGGCCTTTACCCTGACGGCAGCGTCAAGCATCAGTGCCCTCCCAATCCTCAGAAAAAGCCCGACACTCTTCCCAAATTCGCTACCAGAGCTCAAAAGGGAAAGAAAAGAGACAGAAGAGATATGACGGCTGTTTCTCAATCGAAACCGGCGGGATCCATTGTTCTTCCCCTTAGGAGGGGTGGTGGTACCGGTAGGTCGAGAAGGAGTACCTCAACCAGCGAGCAGGATCAGTCAAAGAAGCGAAAGACAACTCCTGCTTCTGAACAGCAAACAAATCAACCTAAAGCATCCGCTGCCGAGCTCAGCGTTGTAAATTTGGACGAGGATGATGTCGGTGATGTCGGCCTGTCGTCCTTGCAGCCGCCCCGTCCTGAGGCCGAGAAGTTCGTCACTGTTACCAAGGTGACCACTCAGGCCAACGTCGGCTTATCTGGAGTTAGCGGTCAGAACACCTTTGTACCTGCTTTTGTGTCGGAGTTTATTGAGGTACCACATGTAAAGATTCCTCAAGAGGTAGTTGATGAGCTCTCGGCCTTCCCAGCTGGTAACGCCAATGAGCCTTGGCGTCCAGTACTGACGGTGAACAGAGGTGAGTCTGTTCATTTTGACGATCCGTCAGTTGGGGGTAGCCTTGGCTGGCGAATGCTGAAAGATCTGCCCACACCTGCCGATAGGCCTACTGGCCGTGTTGTGGCCCCTTGCGGCGAAATGATGAACAGCCTACTGAAGGTATGTTCTTTCTTCTTTTTCTACTGAAGTCATATGTCTGTCAAGATAAGTTTTTATGACGCGCGTTTTTTTTTTTTTTTTTTTTTTTTTTTTTTTTTTTGAAAGACCGTCAATTCTGCCGTTGAGGTCGTTCATATGTATAGGCACTATCAGAGGCAGGCAGACAAGGCGGAGCTTGTTCTGAAAAAGGCCGATAACGAACGCAGGGCCCACAATGCAGAGGTTGAAGGTTATAAGAGCAAAGCAGCTGATCGTGATGAGCTTTTCAAGCGGCTTGAGGATCAAACTCAGCTAAAGGCTCGAATTGCTGATCTTGAGCGGCAGTTGGAAGCCGAGAAGAGCGGCAGAAAGAAGGCCGAGGATAGCCTTGAACTACTGCGTTCAGAGAAGCCGGCCATAAAGCGTAGAGCTGTCAATCGGTTCTTGCGGTCGGATTTGTATCGTAACAAGTTGGTCGATCGCTATACTGGTGGTTGGGTTGCTGCGCATCGATGCGTTTGCAAGGCCGAGGAGTGGGGTGAGGAGAAATGGCAGGCAGTGGAGGATGCGTACGGTTCTGACCGACATCTATCCCCCACTAGCTATGAACAAGAGTATTTTGATGACCCTCCCAGCCTTACTACCATGAAGAATCTCGACCCTCGCGGCCTTCCTGAAGAAGAGTTTGATGACGGCCTTCTTGCTACTCCCCCTCATGATGACGAGAATTGAAGTATTTGGGTCGCTGTCTGCTGTTTCTGTTTCAACTGTTTTTGTGAACAACAAAAAAAACTATGTCTGTATAACTTATGTTTCAACTGCTTATCCAACTGTTTTATTATCCAACTTATGTCTGTATAATTTCTTTTGAATCATTATCGCCACCGCACAATAACTTTCTTTAATTATTAGCATCGGCTATCTGCTTGTTTTTATCTTTTGATGATCGTTATTGTGTGCGATATTTTTGTCTATGTATAATAACTGCTTATATTTTAGCTGTCACTTTCGCTGATTTATTCATAATATACTTGCCCCGCAGTTTCTCGGTTAAATGCCTTAGCATTTAATCGGGAAACTTATTACCGGCTTTGATCAATAGACTATTGAAGCGGATTATCAGAAGTCTGTTAGTCGTCTTAAATAAATGTGCTTCCTTTGCTCTTGTTTGTTATGATTGCAACCTTTAGCAGGCCGAGCAACGACAGTGGATCAGACCGTCTATTCAACTCACCTTTAGGTGCGTAGTTATCCAACCATCTCGACACTTGAATGGCCGTTTTACGACTAGCTAGGCCGAGTACGAGTCCATATCGAAAGTGGGCAGATGGTTCTCTTGTTTTGCTGATTATTTCATATTTCTTATTAACGGCTTTCCGCCAAAAATAAAATTTGCGTACAACATAGTCTTTAGAAATGACTGATACAATACAATATAGAATAGGTATGCCGATATCTAAGACATGGGATTGAGCCAGTACATTATTGTTACAAAATTCGTATCAGCTGTAGCTAATCAGTATCAGATTTATAGGACTAAGCATAATACTTTTTTAAGACAGCGGCGTTCCAAACGTTTTTCAATTGAGCCCCCTCTAAAGTCATTAGACGATAGGAGCCTTGACGTATCGTTTTATATATTTGGTACGGACCTTCCCAATTAGCCGTGAATTTACCGTCGGCGTTGCCTTTTCCCGTGGCTGCTGTTCTACGCAGCACCAAATCTCCATCTTCTAACGACCTATGGTTGACGCGCTTGTTGTAGGCTTGGCTCATTCTATTCTTATAGGCTGCAGATTTGATTGTTGCCGCTAGCCGGGCCACGGTGGCTGCTCTAGTGGTCAGGTGGGGCAGCAGGAAACAGGGAAGGCGGATCTAGGGGAGGGCAGTAGCGGAAATTTGCAACAGTTGCACGATTCAGCTACTGCTCTGCGAGTCTGCGTGGCTGGGCACCTCGCCTGGCTGCGTGGCTAGCCGAGGCTGCGGCTGGGCTTTTGGCCTGGCTGCGCGGTGTGGCTGGCAGGTAGCACAGCCACGGCAAAGCAGATCCAGGATATTTTCGGCAAAGGGTGGTGGTTAAACCGTGCAAGTGTTGCACGTTTAACTTCTGCCTGGTGGCTGCGTAGCTGGGCTTGATGTTTGGCTGCGCTAGCTTGCTTCTGCGGTGGCTGGGCTGAGTCCTGGCTGCTGCGGCAAGCTGCTACGGTGATCGGGCTTCGGCCTGGTCGCTGCGGTTGTTAGGACAGTGGCTGGCAGCAAGCCAAGCCACGGTTTTTCCAATTTTTCAAAAAAAAAATGTTTTTTATTAAAATTATTTTATTTTAAAGATAATTTCAAAATAAAATCTTATTTTATTTTGGGATAAAATCAAATTTCAAAAGTTGGTTTTTGATAATTATCCTTAATTAAGGTTGTTAATTTTGGATAGGATTTGTTAGAATATTCTGAGCATATTCCAAAAAGATAAAGATTGATTTAAATAATGAGATTATCCCATAATTAATTTTGGATATAATTGATTTAAAATTTTGTGATTGGCTAATAATTAGGATAGAATTTTCTAACTTTGTTAGGATAATCTTTAAGGATAAATATGATTTATCTTTTAAGATTAAAATAAGATTTGATTCTATCTCATGACTAATTTAGAATATATGATATTTTATTGATGATCATGAATAATATATGATATTATCAAATTACATTAATTAAAATATGAGATATTTAGATGCCATGTTTCCTTAATTATGATCATTCGATGTTATAGTTTAGGAAAGCATGATGAGTGATTTATTATGTGGCAATTTTATAATATATGATGTTGTTTATTGCTATATAATGACTAGTATGGCCCAGTAGATTGCTAAATTACATTAATCGTGATCGTATTTAGCAATCTACTGGGCCATACTAGTCATTATATAGCAATAAACAACATCATATATTATAAAATTGCCACATAATAAATCACTCATCATGCTTTCCTAAACTATAACATCGAATGATCATAATTAAGGAAACATGGCATCTAAATATCTCATATTTTAATTAATGTAATTTGATAATATCATATATTATTCATGATCATCAATAAAATATCATATATTCTAAATTAGTCATGAGATAGAATCAAATCTTATTTTAATCTTAAAAGATAAATCATATTTATCCTTAAAGATTATCCTAACAAAGTTAGAAAATTCTATCCTAATTATTAGCCAATCACAAAATTTTAAATCAATTATATCCAAAATTAATTATGGGATAATCTCATTATTTAAATCAATCTTTATCTTTTTGGAATATGCTCAGAATATTCTAACAAATCCTATCCAAAATTAACAACCTTAATTAAGGATAATTATCAAAAACCAACTTTTGAAATTTGATTTTATCCCAAAATAAAATAAGATTTTATTTTGAAATTATCTTTAAAATAAAATAATTTTAATAAAAAACATTTTTTTTTTTTGAAAAATTGGAAAAACCGTGGCTTGGCTTGCTGCCAGCCACTGTCCTAACAACCGCAGCGACCAGGCCGAAGCCCGATCACCGCAGCAGCCTGCCGCAGCAGCCAGGACTCAGCCCAGCCACCGCAGAAGCAAGCTAGCGCAGCCAGACATCAAGCCCAGCTACGCAGCCACCAGGCAGAAGTTAAACGTGCAACACTTGCACGGTTTAACCACCACCCTTTGCCGAAAATATCCTGGATCTGCTTTTCCGTGGCTGTGCTACCTGCCAGCCACACCGCGCAGTCAGGCCAAAAGCCCAGCCGCAGCCTCGGCTAGCCACGCAGCCAGGCGAGGTGCCCAGCCACGCAGACTCGCAGAGCAGTAGCTGAATCGTGCAACTGTTGCAAATTTCCGCTACTGCCCTCCCCTAGATGCGCCTTCCCTGTTTCCTGCCGCCCCACCTGACCACTAGAGCAGCCACCGTGGCCCACCTGAGGGTGGTTGTGCCACCCAGCCGTGGTTGCTCCCTCTCAATTCTTGTTTTTTTTTTTTTTGATTTTTTTTTTGAGTGAAAATTAATTTCACAACTTTTGTAAAATTAATTTTGGTGATCTAATTAATTAAACATAAACTCTTTTATGCCTAATTTCAAAATTAATCCAAAATCACTATTTCAATTAATTTGGGGATTTTCATACAATCTAATCTATAATTCATATAAAACACTTTTACATAAATTAATTAATCAAACACAACATTTTATGTATGATTAATTAAAATAGATCAAATTAAATAATTAAAATTCGAAAATCATCAAAATTAAGCACAAAAATCAAAAATTTTAGGGCTTTATTTCAATCAAAATTTTCGAAAATACTAGGGCTTAATTCGGATTTTGCTAGAACAATTGAGCAATTAAATCATATTTAATCATATCCCAAAAATTAAATCTCCATTTAATATAAAGATTGAACCATAATTAATTATTCTCCCTCCTAATTGAATTAAAATTGTGGATTATCAAAGAATTATTGGCAATATGCGTAAATGCAATAGGCTAACTGATACCACTGTAGGAGTTTATAGGTACTACGCAGCAGAAATAAACATGAATCATATTCATACAGTACCTAATCCAAGGATCTAATGCATAACACATAAAGAACAAATAATTGTACCTTTGAAGCGTGATTCCACGTGCGATCAAGCAAGAACAAAGGGAGATAAAGAACCCCAAGCGTGATTCCTCTACTTGGTCAACGGGCACAAGTTAAACCTCCACTAATGCTAGTTAGTCGTGATTGAACGCTTCAATCACCCTTCAACGGAGAAGAGAGACATGAGCTAACCACAAACCACCACGACGAACACCACGAGCCACCATGAGGGGCACCGCACGTACGGACGTGAAGGGGAGAGAAGAGGGCCGTGAGTGAGGAGAGTGTTTAGGGTTTTGGGATTGGTTGCCTTGATGTCAAAATTCACAGTGTGTGGATTATGACTGCTTACTCCAAACCCTAGGCATGGATCTTATTTATAGATCTCATCTCTAAATAAGAGCCCATGTCAAAAGCCCAAAACCCTTATCCTAAACACACTACTCTAGCCCAACACTCTACATGGTATGTCATAATCTCATGAGGCCCATTAATGGGCCTCTTACTTGTTTAACCCAATACCATTGTTGTGTGACCTCATAGGATCCATTCTATAAGGCTTTGGGCTATTTAACTAACCCAAAGATCAATTATCATATCTAGCACTAGATATTAACGACCCTATAGAATGAACTTATTATCTCCATAATAGTGATCCTTGATATATCTAGTAATTGCACTTGTCGAAGACATAATTCCTTCAAGGGTCATATAGTGAACGTTTGAAATCATTACGACCATTAGTCGGTCAATAAAAAGGCATGTGGTGACCTTTCTCATGAAAGAGGCATATACATAAACGACTAAACTTACAATTTAAAGGGAAAATAGATGGTTCTAAGTTTCCAAATTCCAACCACCCAAATGGACTCTTGAGGTGCCATGGGTTGCGCAGGAAATACCCGACATCTTTCTTTTCCGATTTCTTAAAGTAAAAAAATTGTCTAAAATTGAAGGTTATACATATTCTTGAGATCTTAAAGACGTATCACAAAGTCATGGAATCATATGTGAAGCATCATAAGGTCATGTAATGTTGTTTGGAACCATAAACACAACCAATAGTCAATCACATAAAGGCTTGAGGCGACCTTGAATCTTAAAAGAGGCATAGCATAAAAAGCTAGATTGACGGTTTAAAGGCAAAGTGAACAGTTCCAACCACTCAAATAATCTCCCATAGAGTCATGGGTTCCATGTGAATCACCTTGCCCTCTTTTCTTTTTGACTCTGGAAAAAATAAATAATTATCAAAAAGTAATGGTTATAATACATATCGTAGGGGGACAATTCTCAATGATATATAATGAGGTTTGGAATCATATATGAACATTAGCCGACCATATAAAAGTGTGTGGTGGCCTTTGGGTCAATAAACAATGGCGTATACATAAATCACTAAATTGACATTTTTGAAGGCAAAGTAGACGTTTTGAAGCACCCAAATGACCTCCCGAGGTGTCTTTGGATCCATGGGAAGCACTCCAAAATGTTTATTTCCATGTTCAAGAAAAATGGAAATTTGTACAAAATTAAAGGTTGGATTTTTTGACTTTTACCACCAAAAAAATCAAAAAAATATTTTTTACCACCAAAACTTCTAAAACTTTTATTTTACCACCAAATAAAAAATTAAAAGTTGTTTTTTACCACCTGTCGTCAAAAACGTAACGGAATTTTTAAATTTTTCGATTTTCGTGTCAAACACATGCTCTTTAGGGGTTTTGGGGGGCACTTTGGCCCTTTGGGCCCAATTTGAGGTCAGAATTGACAAAAAATGATCGAAAATGCCTCGTTTTGCGTGTTTAAAAAAACCTCGATTTGCGTGAACACGCAAAACGAGGCATTTTCGATCATTTTTTGTCAATTTTGACCTCAAATTGGACCCATAGATCCAAAGTGCCCCCCTAAACCCATGAAAAACATATTTTGCGCACGAAATTCGAAGGAAATTTTTTTAAGCCGTTAGATTTAACGGTTTTCTTGCCGTTTGGTGGTAAAAAACAATTTTTAGAAATTTTTTTGGTGGTAAAATAAAAGTTTTAGAAGTTTTGGTGGTAAAAAACAATTTTTTGATTTTTTTTGGTGGTAAAAGTCAAAATTTCCTTAAAGGTTATAATACAACAAACTGGACTAATTTCAATGATTTCAGGACTTGATTGCAAAAACTCACGGGTTCTAAAAGAACTCATATTGGGGTTGTATAATGTTATTTGGAATTATATATGACCATTAATCAATCACATAATTACTCGTAGTAGTCCTAAATTAATGAAAAGAGGTGTATAAATTAACGACTAAATTGTTAGTTTAAAGGCACAATAAACTGGTCTAACTACCCAAATGGACTCTTGAGATGTAGTGGGGTGCAAGGGAATCACCTCGGCCTCTTTTATTGCCGGATCCGAAAAAGTTGAAAATTATCCAAAATTATAGGCTATAATACACAAAATCAAACCAACTTTGGAGATTTCAAGACTCGGCATCGAAAACTCACTAAATCGTGGGATCCGCATCCTAGGGTCATATAATGTTGTTTGGAGTCATATACGACCATTAGACAGCCACATAAATGTGACCTTTTTTCGGAGTAAATGAATAAGGGTGTATGCGTAAACAACAAAATTAACAGTAAAGGGGTAAAAGGAAAAGTTGAGGAAAAAATCCTAAAAGACAGCACGACAGGAAGGTCAAGGACTCAAGGGACATAAGTCAAGCTACGAAGGTCAAAGAAAGATCATAAAATAGAGCATTAAGCTATAATCCGGAGGAAATAGATATAAACCCACCAGGAATTGCAGAAGAATTTGAGAGAACAAAAGACAGCCACTCAAGAAGAGTAATTTGATGATCTAAAGTAGTTGCACTCAGGGAGAATATGCGACAGGGCACATCGATTATTATCCAGAGCTATGGTAGAATGACCGCGACTGGATTTTATTGTCCAGTCTTTGAAAAGGATCCATGGTATTCGGGCTTTTCTAACTACACCAGAGTTTCTCCAAAGTAACACTATAAACAAGAACTGGGCACAGAAAAAATGTTGAGCTACCAAACTAAACCTATATACTGAGTGCATAATAGAGGCTCCGTCGTTCCTTTATTTCATACCATCTTTTTTTTTTGACAAATTATTTAATACCATCTAATCAATAGTAATAATATAATTATAATAAGGCTTATTATCTAATACCACCTAATCAATTCTTATAATGAAATACTTGGATATGATGGATAAAAACTGAAAAAATTGCAGCCACCTGTTGTTCTGTTTTGTATGTGGTTGTTGATTGAGTTGCAGTATCATATTGTAAACACAAATTTCAAATCCAAATTTGTAAACACAAATTTTAAATCTGTAAAATATAGACTCAAAACAAATGCAACAAAGTGTTAATTTTATTAATTTGAGTATTTTTGGTACAATCTCTAATTTGATCCTCTGATTCGATCTCCACTTTGACTTTGATGTAATTCACAAATTGACTTGATTCTTGAACGATGGCCGTCGAGGCTTGTTCTCGATCAAAGGTTTGATGCAGAACTTTGACTTATGTTGATGTAGACTTTTGACTTGAGTTCTTGATTAAGGGCCGACGAGGCTTGATCTCGATCAATGAATATTTGATGTAGAGGTTGAACTGGTGTTCTTGATGATTTGAATTATTCCTTCTTTCCTTCGTGTTGAGGATCGTCGAGGCTTGATCTCTTTCACGGGTGATCTTCTAGAGTAGAACGGCACGTCGAATGCTTGTTGTTCTTCTAGGTTTTGAGAGACTTTCTCCGGAGAGGTTTAGAGTATTTGATGAGAGGTTTTCTCTGAAGAGAGGTTTAGAGTGTTTGAGAGGTTTCTTTGGAAAGGTTTGAATATTTGAGAAGCATTTCTCTGTATTTTGATCTCCTGGTTTACTCTAGGTTTTTCTCTCTAGGATTTCCTCCTCTTTTTCTCTCTGTAGGTTTTTCTCTCCTTTTTTGTTTTGGTAGTATGAAATCAAATATACTAGGTGCAGCAATCATGATTTTGGACAACTCGATCGTCTTTCAACTCGAAGGGAACCATGTCAATCGTAATGCAACGATAAAATGTATTGCCAAAGTAGCTTTGATTAGTTTACTTCCCATACATTGTCTTGTTGGTGTTGATGAAGAAGAGGTTCGACTTCATGAGTAGAAGTCCATATCGCCGGGAATTAGAGATGATAACAAGAAACTTTTGTGGTCTTCCATGAGTGCCGCTATCGACAACGGTGATTTAATTTGGTGCTTGAAGCTTTCTCCAAATCGATCTCAAAACGATAAGCTTGCTGGAAGTCTATTTCAGTATCAATGCCAAATTGATGGAGTTTGTTTACCCGACTTGGTGGTGCAGTGCTATCTTCGAATCTCAAGAATGGTGGCCATTGGTGCTTAGCTTGGAGGCTACCTCAAATTTTTTTTTAAGGCCTTTTTCAGATCTGCAACATTTGTCGGCGAAGCATTGGTGCTTGACAGTTTTCTCCAATCTTCGTATTTAATGTTTTGGGTTGATCTCCAGTGCTTGGAAGCTTTCTCTAGACCTCAAGAACTTTGATGGACCGGTGCTTGGTAGCTTTCTCCGATCTTCGTGTTCAACACTTTGCATTGACGATTTCTGGTGCTTAGAAGCTTTTTCCAGTTCTCAATAAATACTTTGGTGGACCGTCGGTGCTTGGAAGCTTTCTCCAATGTCCATGTTTGGTAATTTACGAATCTCCGGTGCTTGTAGCTTTCTCCGAATGTTCGAGTAAATTTGGTGAAGTATTGGTGCTTGAAAGCTTTCTCCAATCTTCAAATGACATCAGTTGACTTTGTGGGAACTAATTGAAACTTGCCCCCAGTCGTGCAAATTTTTTTTTTCATGGTTGCCCTTGAATAGTTTTTATGTATCCAACAAGATGCCTATGTACCAATAAGTAATTCAAATTTACTTTTTGGATCAAGCCAAACGTAGTTCCATTTGTGTGATTTTTTTATTTTTTTTTATCTTTTTTCTTTTTTTTGTTATGCAGTTTAGGCTCTTTCTTAGGAGCTTTGAGGACCGCTTTTTCATCTTTGCCCCCTTTGGATGTTGATGATCGTCTAATCAGATCCGTCTTCACGATTGGCTATCGTAAACTCCATCTCATGAGCTCGAATCGCCAAGTCTTGGAATGTTTTGGGCTTGATTCCTTGCAACATGTAAGCAAGATCCCAATGCATGCCTTGGATGCAAATCTCCACTGCAGAAGTTTCGGACAAGTGATCTTTGCATTGAAGACTTAATCCTCGCCATCGATTGATGTAGTCCACAACCGGCTCGTCTTCCAACTGGTTGGTTTGTGTCAACTCTGTCATGCTGACAACACGCCGAGTGCTGAAGAAGCGATCGAGGAACATTTCTTCCATTTGCTCCCAACTGTCGATGGATTTTTGAGGTAGATCTGTGTACCAATCGAAAGCAACAGTATTGAGAGAGCGAACAAACTGCTTGACAAGCAAATCACCTGAAGTCCCAGCATTATTGCATGTCTCTATAAAGTGTGCAATATGTTGCTTGGGGTTGCCTGTGCCATCGAATTGCTGAAATTTCGGAGGTTGATAGCCGCTTGGCATTCTTATCTTATCAATCCTCTTTGTGTAAGGCTTGCTGTAGCGACCATCTTTGTTGACGTCTCTACCGAGCTGTTGTTTAATGGCATTAGCTATCATCTCGTGGATTGCTTGGAAGCTAAATGGATCACCTTGGGGTTTTTCACTTTTTAAACTAAGCTTTGTCTTTGTGCTAAGTTCCGATCCGCTGCTATCATATTCGCTTTCTTTGATTTGGCGCTTCTCGAGTCTTCTTTCGAGTGCAGCAATTTGTTCGCTTTGGAGGTTAATTTGTGCCCCCTTTTCTTCGTTGTCCTTGACGAGTTTCTCAAGAAGTTGCTTTATATTAGCTAACTCCTCCTTGATGGTGTTTGCTTCGATTGCCATGACATTAACAACGTCGTAGTGTGCATCGTCTTTTGTCATCATTTCTTCTATGTGCTTCATCATTTTGATTCGTGGAGAAAGAGATGAGAGGTAGAAATCGTCCCACCGAGTGTGCCAAATTTGTAAACACAAATTTTAAATCTGTAAAATATAGACTCAAAACAAATGCAACAAAGTGTTAATTTTATTAATTTGAGTATTTTTGGTACAATCTCTAATTTGATCCTCTGATTCGATCTCCACTTTGACTTTGACGTAATTCACAAATTGACTTGATTCTTGAACGATGGCCGTCGAGGCTTGTTCTCGATCAAAGGTTTGATGCAGAACTTTGACTTATGTTGATGTAGACTTTTGACTTGAGTTCTTGATTAAGGGCCGACGAGGCTTGATCTCGATCAATGAATATTTGATGTAGAGGTTGAACTGGTGTTCTTGATGATTTGAATTATTCCTTCTTTCCTTCGTGTTGAGGGTCGTCGAGGCTTGATCTCTTTCACGGGTGATCTTCTAGAGTAGAACGGCACGTCGAATGCTTGTTGTTCTTCTAGGTTTTGAGAGACTTTCTCCGGAGAGGTTTAGAGTATTTGATGAGAGGTTTTCTCTGAAGAGAGGTTTAGAATGTTTGAGAGGTTTCTTTGGAAAGGTTTGAAAATTTGAGAGGCTTTTCTCTGTATTTTGATCTCCTGGTTTACTCTAGGTTTTTCTCTCTGGGATTTCCTCCTCTTTTTCTCTCTGTAGGTTTTTCTCTCCTTTTTTTCCCCCTCCAAATGAAGTTAGTAGCCTCTATTTATAGAGTGAGCAACTCTTAGGGTTTGGGTTTGATGTACAAGGAAGTTGGGCCTGCTTAATTATTATAACTCATTTTTAATGGGTTTTACCAATTAAATAAACAATTAAAATAACTAAAATGGGCCATATAACATCAAGTCAATAAACAATTTATTCACCCAGTTTAATTAATTTTAATTAATAGTCAAATTAGCATCAAGTCAATAAATTGACTTTTGACCCATATAACATCCAATGTGGCACATATATAAATTTTTCGTGCCTACAAATTCTTTTGACCCATATAACATCCAATGTGGCACATATATAAATTTTTCGTGCCTACACATATATGAAAGTTTCATGACATATATAGGAGGTGTCTTGACCTTGGTCATGAAAGTTTAGCTGATATTGTTAAGATTAGAGGCGTATGGATAGTTCTTTTGTTTCCCCTAAAGTTAGAGACTTTGTTTCTTAAAATCTTGGACAAGGCGTGATATGTATAATGTCAAGCCTCTGCTGAGTGTGGGTCTTTGATATGCCTGAGTTCATATGCCTCATGTTTTTCACTGCTGATTGTTGTCAGTAATAAAATGTCCATCCATTAAATGACTCATTTATGTATAATGTCAAGCCTCTGCTGAGTGTGGGTCTTTGATATGCCTGAGTTCATATGCCTCATGTTTTTCACTGCTGATTGTTGTCAGTAATAAAATGTCCATCCATTAAATGACTCATTTCTGCAATTCTGCCATAACCTTTCCCTCTCCTCTGAACCGAACTTTCTCACTCCGTTTTTCCTTTATATCGGTCTCCTCCATTGAAGTATGCTTTCCCCTCCATTGTTGAAGCAGCTTGCGAGGTAATTTGTTTTTCAATCATCTCTATTACATTTCATATTTTCTCCGATCATCCATTGAAGGAATTTCTAAGCTATCCCCTCCATTGTGAGGTAATTTGTTTTTTATTCATCGAATTTTGCATTTCAAAAGCTAGGATTTATCGTTAATTAACTAAGTTACTTGCTTTGGGTAATAATTGTGTTGAGCAGATTTGAAGTGGGTATTTGCGCGGAATAATGAAGTGTATCTGCTGTATAATCCGCCGTCGATTTTGAATTTCGGCGATGGGACGGCGATTTGAGTAGTTGTTAAGGAGGAGGATTAAGTGAATTGGTATTCAGATCCATGCATGCAGTTCTTCATCTTCTTCATCAATTAGCGATTCAGTGTTCAATTAATCATGCCCTTTCAAATGTGAGATGCATTGATTTGGAATTACGGGTTGTTGTAGTGTGAGACGTGTATTAGTGTTCGTATTTAGCGAATCATTGTTTGATTACTACATGCATCAATATGAGATGCTTTCGGTAAGTATTTCTCCTTAATTTCAAAATTGGGTTTTTTCTGGGTTCTAAAATAAAAATATTTTAATTTGGTTTGTGTGGGATGAATTGGGTTATTTTTGTCTTGCATGCGTTTTTTGATTTAAAAAATGAGTTTAAGACTCATTAAAGTATTGAACTTTTGGTGATTGCTGATTTGTAGTGGTTATGTTTGGTTTTAGTGGTGATGGTTGCAAATAGCAGGTCTTGGTTGTATATTGTTAGAGATATGATATATCGGAAATATGTGATATATTTTCCGTATATATATTGTTATGAGAATAATATATTTAGTATTATCTTATGTTAAGATATTATTTTGAGAATATATTTTTAGGGTTTATGGTTATGGTAGTATATCTTTTAGGAATATTGTTTCCTATCCTACGAGCTTAGGTTTTGTATAAATACTCAACCTATTGATGAATAATAATCAAGCTATTCTATTCACTCTTCCTCTCTAATTTGTCATGGTATCAAGAGCAGGTTAGATCTTGGGATACTTCACAAAAATTCCCCCTGCCGGTGGGTTAGAAAATTAAACTCACCGGCGGGATTCATAAATTTTACCCAAAAATTCCGCTGTGCAATTTTTTTTCTTTTTTGCGAGTTTATTCGAGCATGATTTTGCTCCTTTGGATATGAGTTTGGTTTTACTCAGAAAAACCAATAAGAAATTTGAGTGTGGTTTACTCTAAAAGACCAATAAGAAATTTGAGTGTGGCTTACTCTGAAAGACCAATAAGAAATTTGAGTGTGGTTTACTCTAAAAGACCAATAAGAAATTTGAGTGTGGTTTACTCTGAAAAACCAATATTTGATTGGAGCTCGGTTTTGCTCTGAAAAAACCAAAAATTGTTATATTTGCAGGTTCGAAAAGAATGACGTTCCTGCGAATTGATTGATGACTGATGAGTTCGAAAAGATGAACGTTCTCATCGTTGAAAAAGAAGAAAATTTTTTAAGGCGACATCACAAGAGTGTGCATCTCGGCTTCAACAAATTGAAGAATTTCCAATCGCAACGTTCGTGTTACAGCCGTTACGATTGCGGGAGGGTGTTAGAGATATGATATATCGGAAAATATGTGATATATTTTCCGTATATATATTGTTATGAGAATAATATATTTAGTATTATCTTATGTTAAGATATTATTTTGAGAATATATTTTAGGGTTTATGGTTATGGTAGTATATCTTTTAGGAATATTGTTTCCTATCCTATGAGCTTAGGTTTTGTATAAATACTCAACCTATTGATGAATAATAATCAAGCTATTCTATTCACTCTTCCTCTCTAATTGTAGTGGTTATGAAATCCCACATTGAAAGAATTCAAGTGTTACCACCACAATATAAGGCTAAGGGGCTACTCCCCTCATTGCCATATGGTTTTGAGGTGGAACCCCCCTTTGGTCTTGTAAAGTGGTGGACTTGCACTCTCCCATGACGGGTGCGGTCCAGGCTCGTATTTAACATATATTGAGTCTTGACATATTGTATGCTATCTGAAGTGAATTATCTTTTAGGTATCAGGCAGTGTAAAAATTCTTTAGATAAAATACAAAGCACATCTAATTGTTTAATACCACTATACCAGTTACATGAGGATCTATATGTGCATCAGTGTATGTCTAATATGGAGTTATCAGTTCATACAGGAAGTTGCAGTATGAAACAGAATTTCAGGGAAGATTAAACAGAAAATACTCGACATCATTTCCTGAAAACAAGAGGATATAGCAACACTTCATGTTTTCTGTATGAATTGAATGCTGTTGAAAGTGTCATATATTTACACCCACTTTGATTCCAGTCAATGAGATCATATAAATACACTTTCTGGCGATCTATTTCAGGAACATTTTGGGGAGCAGTGGCTGAAGAATATAATGCCATGGAACCACCTACTGGTTTCCAAGGTTTGTTTTTGTTCTCCGACTCTGTATATATGATTTATGATAAACTGTTAACTTCACACTTATCTTGATTGGCTGGTCTTATTTCGTGGCTGTTCCTTCCAGCAGTTGCTGCTGGGATGTATTTCAATGTTCCGGTACTAAACTGTCTGCAATGAAAATTCACTACCTACAATCAAAGCTCGCATTCAGATATATATTTTATAAACTAAGGTTAAACTTTTGTGTCCAGCCTGTAGGGGGAATATCTGTACATTGGAGCAGGTCTATTTACAATCGTATTTTGCATAATTGAGATGGATAAATCAGACAAACCTCACAACTTTGAGCCCCAAATATATAACATGGAGAGAGGGGCTCGTGACAAGTTGATCGCTGATTATAATACTATGGACATTTGGGACTTTAATGAAAAATACGGAGAACTCTGGGATTTTACTTTGAAGAGCGATGATATAGCAAAGAGATAATTATCAGGAAATGGCTTTGGTTTGGGATTTTCCCAAATGGCATGACAATTGAATCAGGTATATTTGTCTGATTTCTGCAGTTAAGATGTTTAACCTTGTCCAATGATTGGACTTTGATCAGAGTGTACAAATTGAATTAGTGTCCAACATATAAATTGAAAGCTGAAGCTGCTGAGCACAAACCATGGCCTCATTATTGTCAGTTTGCCATGAAAAATAAAAATTTGTGTGATTGTAAATAATAAAATCATGATACTATATTCGTTATCAGAAGAGTGCAGCATTGCATTTGATTTTGTTATGTGATCTGATTTACCTACATAAGTTTTGTAACATAACAAATCCTCACTATTGTAGATTGTTGTGGATATCCTTTCGGGTATATTGATTGAAAGAAAATGCTACGAGTAGTTAATTGGGGGATGGCAATCTATTTTTCTGAGCAGCAGGCCTTTGTCTTGATTATCCTATTCTGATGTGTAGTAGACACTCTGTATTAATGTGGCGTTAATTGTTCATATGAAGCTAGAATATTTAGCTTCCTTAGTCTTGAAATTAAAAAGGCTTCGAAAATTTTATATAAATAAAAAGATTAAGAATATTTGATATCGAATCTTTAATCACCCACCCACAACATTTTATTTAGTTAACAAATCAAGAGCTTTATTTCTTTCTTACACGCAATCTGCAATAGATTATGGTTATTTGAGGTAGCTTATCTATTTTTTTTTATATTACTAATCATGCTATTTCATTTTGGTCAAAATTCCATGAGTAGTTCCATTGTAGATTGTAACTGCATACTTCATATAGGAAGTATGAATTTCTTTTGCCCGACTGAACTATAGCATAATGTACCTGCCTTAAAATTTACTGTAAGATGTTCTAACTGACATTTTCAGCAAAATTATGAAGTGGGTACTCTAAAGTATGGTTTTTTTTTGAAAGTTTTTCCTTTGATTTTTGTCTTGCATGCGTTAACTCCAACTCTATGTCATCCTTTAATTGTTGATTGTGTGTTGGGGGTCATAATATTTCCTTGTTTTCTGATTTATACAGAAATGAGTGACGATGGAGATGATTGGATAGAGGGTAGAAGATATTTGAACGGTGTGATAAGGGTGGTGGTTAATATGTGGGCCTGTGGGGTACCAAGTTCATATTATCATACTACTACTATTCTAACTCAAGCTTGACTCATGCTTAAATACCCCCAAAATATATCAGATCGGCTTGATTAGGCTCATAAATATCATACAAAATTCATCTCGCTAAACATAAATTGCATACAACAAAATTCTTGCAACGAAATCGCACGTTTGGCCTCTTCAAAACCCCAACATGGCATTTCCATTGCCTTTCCAAAGTTGGCCTCCAACTTGGTCTTTCCATTGTCCTTTCCAAAGTTGGCCTCTTAAGAATAGAGGAGTCGGGAGAAAAAAATAGAGGGATAAAGTGCAACGTATAATTTTCAAAGCGTTTTAGAGGATGGAACGAGGATAAGAAGGATTGAGAAATTTCAAAGCTTATTAATAATTTCAAAGCCTTTTGAAAGATGGAACAAGGACAAGTCATCTAATTAGTTACACATTTAACATAAAAGTTTAACATTATTGTATAATTGTGTTAGATTCATGAGTAAGTACTGTTTTTTTTTTTATGTTTGTACGACCATAGGGAGAGAAAGAAAGATATAAAGATAAAAGGGGGAAAGAGAGAAGGACAAAAAGGAACCGGGAAGAGAAAGAGAGAGGCCTAAGAGAGAGAAAAATGACAACCGATAGATAGAGATAGTAATTCAAAAGAGAGAGGGGGTAGGCTATGGAAAGAGAAAGAGGCCGAGAGAAGAAGATCAAGAAAAATATCTACCTTTTATATTATTCAAATCCTTTTAGAAGATGGAACAAGGACAAGTCATCCAATTAGTAGCACATTTAACATAAAAGTTCACCGTTATGGTAGAATCATGTTAGATTCATGAGTATGTACTTTTATTTGTGTTTGTACAACCATATATAGGAAGAGAAAGAGAAATATAAAAATAAAGGGGGAAAGATAAAAGGAGAGAAAGGAATCGAGAAATAGATGGGTTGGAAGAAAGCGAGAGACAAGGGCCGAGAAAGATCACTTAACATAAAGAGGGATCAGAGTCCACTTAGAAAAATATCACTTAAGAAAAATAAGAAAAGTTAACTTTGGAAAAAGAGTTACTAAAATGCTAGAAAGAAGAAGAGAGAGCGCTTAAAAAAATCACTTAAGAAAAAGAAGATCACTCAAGAAGAAAGATCATTAAAGAAAAGAAAGATCGCTTAAGAAAAGTCACTTAAGAAAAGACACTTAAGAAGAAAGATCACTTAGCAAAATCAAGACAATTAGCTTAGAAGAAAAATTAAGGCAATTAGCTTAGTAAAGGAAGATTAAGAAAGAGTGAGTGAGAGATACCACTTAAGAGAGATCACCTAAGAAATTTAGGGCAATTAGATTAGGAAAAAGGCTTGCTAAAATGCAAGAGAGAAAAAAGAGACCATACAAGAAAGACTACTTAACAAAATCACGGCAATTATCTTAAGAGATAGGAAAGAGTCAGATGTTACATAAGAAAAATTATTCATAAAAATAGGATCAATTGGCTTTGGAAAGATGAAAGGCTAATTAAGAAAGATCACATTAAAAAAAGAAAATCAAGGCAATTAACGTAGAATAGAGAGAAAAAGTTCACTTAAGAAATTAGGGCAATTAGCTTCGGAAAAGACTTACTAAAATGAATGAGAGAGAGAGAGAGAGAGAGAGAGAGAGAGAGAGAGAGAGAGGCCACTTAAGAAAGATGACTCAAGGTAATTAGAGCAATTAGCAATATAGCGAGAAAGACCAATTAAGAAAGTTCATTTAAGGAAAATAAGGCAATTAGTTTAGGAAAATAAAGAATACACCAACAACAATGAGGGAAGAAGAGATAGGTTTGTTAAGACAAAGGATAAAAGGATAAGGGAAAGCTAACATGAATTGACTTTATTATTAACATTAGTTTATTTAACTCATTCTAAACGATTGATTATTATACATTAAACATTATTATTATTCTTTTCACTATTTCCAATATTATAATTATTAGTAGTACTATTACTCCTTCCATTAATTTAGCAATAGAAGACATATAAACCTCAACTAACGATTTTAAGAAAACTTAACACTTATTAAACACAAACTGATTATAATTGACATCATCAACCTTATTCAAGACATAACATCAAAGCATTACACATAACATCACAAATAATTGTTGTTTAGTTTATGGCCTTCTAATTACTCAATCATCTATAAGGCATTTTGATTGATATGATTACTAAATTATTACTCTTACATTTTCCAACAATTCTACTATGTAACCTTGCTTTCAACTCTTACCGACTCCAACATTAATTAATGCTATAGCCTTTCTCTCTCCTCTGAATCAAACTTTTCCTCTCCATGGAAGCGACTTTCTAAGCTTGTTCTACCATTGAATTAAAGCAAGCGTGGATCACTCATATTTCACAATGATGATTATAATGATCTCTAGGATTGAGGAACAACACCCTTATTAGTACACAAAGTCACTAATTATGTACTCCCTTTATTGAGGCAAGAGAAAGTGAAAATTCACTGATTGGATATTCACTTAAAAAAAAGACCCGTAATTTACTTCATCAATCTAAGTTACAAAATTAAATAACCCGAATTTTTTTTTGATATCTTTTAACCCTAAACCTATCTACATATTACATAAGTTTAATTTCACTACTAGATTAATGCAAATTTATACCCTTCCTACACTACTAATTACATTCGACACATTAATAATTAAGAATCCATGATTATAGTTTGGGAGAAAATATTACATTCACCAAACTAATCATAAAGACATATACACATTTCCCCTTTATATCTCTCGGTTTATCTTTATCTCCTAAAGTATCACTTTTTATAATTTTTCCTCTCGTAAAATATCAAAAAACTAAACCCTTAAGGCCTTAAAGCTTTTTAAAATCTTCAAAGCCTTTTAGAAGATGGATCAAGGACAAGTCATCTATTTAGTAGCACATTTAACATAAAAGTTCAACATTAAGGTTATATCATGTTAGATTCATGAGTACATACTTTTTAATTAACGTTTGTACAACCATAGGGTGAGAAAGAGAGATATAAAGATAAATGATTTATAGATATAAAAACATAAAGTAGTGAATGAGATAAAAAGAAATAGCTTTATATACGAAAAAACTTTTCATTACGACCCGGACGAAAGAAGGTAGCGACCTTACCTCATCTTTGAATTATATTTCCGAGCAGACAAGTCATTCAACAATGAAACTTCCATTAAGTAGAATGACCGTTCACGAATCTGTCTTGAAGGGTGAGATCCTTATTGCATAGTGTAGGGAATATTTCAAGCACCATAACTCCAAGCTTAAACCCCTCTGTGATCATACACTTAAGTATGGTGGCGTTCTAAAGGGAAAGAAAAGAGAGCAAAAGAGTTGCCAACAAGTTTTAGGAACTTGTAAACCCAAAACGATCCAGGAGAACGTCAACTCCATAAGGTCTTGAACCAAATAGGGTTCGGGGATGAGGGTATGAATCCAATCTACAAAAGAAAGGACCCGCCCTATAAAATAGGCCTCTACTTTGTTCTACTCGTATTCATGTGCGCTTTTTGACTAACATGTAAACATTAGATAAATCCTAACCTGTTTAATCTATGTTAGTTGAATATTAATGCACAAATAAAACTATTATTGGCGATCACTTGAATTAAAATCATATTAGCCTAAACCAAATTATTAATCATCTTATTAAGCGTGATTTCAAGTACAAATTACCTTTAACAAGCATAAAAGGTGTGATCAAGCAGTAACAATAAAATATAAATAATATCAAGCAACATAATAATAAGCATAATAATAATAATCATAATTAAAATCATGTTAATAATAAAGCTTAAAAATAATAGCAAGATCCTAGGCATGATACTAACAAGATTAATAACAAACCCTAGCATGTCACTAAGCAATAAAGATCAAAGCTTTTTAAACCTAACATAGTACTAACATGCTATTAAAAATAATAAAAGGCAACCTAAACATGATTCTAGAAAGCAATAAAAACATCCTACATGATACTAGGAATATTAAACAAATCTAAACATGCTTTCTACATTGAAAGAGAGTAATAAGATTACATACTTTGAAGCCTCGTACCTCTTTCTAATAACAAAATACACAAGTTAGTAAACTTCAATGAAAATAATAAAGAACAATTAAATAATTAAATTAAAACCAAATTAAATAAAGTTTTGACTAGATTTGGACCAAACCCTAAGAAAATATTAAACCTTGCACGTCTAGGGCGAAGGCAACTTCGAACTTGGCTAGGTGTTTCTAGATCTTGTGTATGCGGAATATTGTTTGTAAAAAGCTAGCTTAGAAAGAGAGAGAGAGAAAGAAAGCATGTATTGCTCAAGAGAGAATAGAGAGAATTGGGTGATTGTTGATGAAAGTTGATGAATAAAAACAGAGTTTTAGGACCCTATTTATAAGGAAAATAGTCCGGAAATTAACATAATTTGATAAGGAATAAAACTAAACGTTGTCGCCAGAAATTCACTCTGTCGCGAGGCGACAAGGTCTGTCGCCAAGCTGACTTGGACGCATTTTTCCACGCGGAATCCGATCTTTGATCAACTTGATCTACGGAATCCATACAGAAGATAAAACGTGTTTTCAAAAATAATAATATAATAATAAAATAATAATATTTTATTCCAAATAAAAATCCATTTTAACAATAATTATTAAATCTAATAATATTAGAATTAAAAGGAACCTTCTAGAAACTTCTAGAAAGTTATAATTAATCCTAATAATTTTAGGAATAATAATTAACATTGGGCCCTCCTCTAGATCGTTGGGCCGTATGTAAATAATTAACCGGGCCCAATTTAGTATTTTGGCCATAACTTCCCCAATATTCATCGAAATTGGGCTTATAATATATCGTTGGAAATGTCTTTTCGAGCCCTATCCAATTATATTATTATTGGACCTTTATTATCGACAAAACTAAACAGGTTTGACTATTTTTAATAAATAGAGTTATTTTCAAAAATAGAGAGAAGAGAATTTTAAATAAAACTAAACCACAACACTTGACTTTTCCACACTTTCACCTTATTCGATCATGGTTCGACGTGAAAGGCATTCATCACTGGGTTTGGTTTTGGGGAGACACAATTGGGTGTCTACATATAGATAAGGACGTGGTGGCTGGTATTATCCTATATAAGATAAAGGTTGCTTTTTCGAAGTGATATATAATTGTATTATACTCCCTCCGTTTTTAAATACTTGCTCCACTTTCCTTTTCCGGCCATTTTTAAATACTTGCTCCATTTCCTTATTTGGAAAGCTTTTACAATATTTAACTTATTTCTCACACTAAGTGGACCTAATATAATACTCTCTCTCCTCCTATTCTTCCATTACTTTTGATTTTTACAATTTTTTATTTTCTCAACTACCCCACTACCTCCATATTTTATTACTTTCTCCATTTTCTCCTAAAACTCCGCGCATGTAGAAATGGAGCAAGTATTTAAAAACGGAGGGAGTATTGCAATGTAGTTTATATAGTTGATACACATATAAAAGTTGTGAGTTCTTGCATTATATGATTTCTTTAGCTTTATTCAATACTTAAAAAATCAAATTACCTTAATGCTTATATATGCTTACCAATACTTCAATAATCTCACTATATTAATACTCCCTCCGTGTTTTTTTAAGTGATACATTTTCCATTTCCGACCGTGTTTTTTTAAGTGATACATTTCCTTTTTTGGCAAAACAATACATTAAAAAATTATATCTCTCTCCTCTCATGGTCCCCACCCAAACCCACTACTACTTTTTTTTTATTATATCTTTCCTCTCACATTCATTACTTCTCAATAAACTATTAACCCCACTATCTTTCTTTAATAATTTTTTAATACTCCACTACCCCACTTACCTCTTATTTTATTTAAGTCAATTAAATTGCCTAAAACTATGTGCCGGTCAATATGTATCACTTAAAAAAAACGGAGGGAGTAAGAATTCATTATTAAACAAAACTTTTTAAACTAAATTGTTAACCAACTTGAAACAAACGATAATTTATTTTAATCGTAAATTATAATTCTAGAATCTTAATCATACTACTCATAAAAATTATCGCTATTAAGGGCCTGTTCTCTTACGTTGAAATTCAGTTCAGTTCAGTTCAGTTCTGCTGTGTTCAGTTCAGTTCAATTCAGTTCAGTTCAGTTCAGCTCCTAATTTCCTTCTCTTATAAAATATTCATTTCAGTTCAGTTCAGTTCAGCTGAGTTCAGTTCAGTTCAGTTCAGTTCAGCTGAGTTCACTCAATGAGAACAGGGCCTAAGTTTATCATCTATGTTTGTCATTGTTATCTACCTTTAAACTGTTATCAATAAACAGACACTATAATTCTAATAGTCATACACCTATATTTTTCAAGGTTTTTAGAAAATGGAACAAGAACAAGTCATCTAAATACATCCTTGTCAAGGTTGTCAATATCTTCACCTAAGTCCCTACTAATCTTGTCTCATTTGCGCTACTCCCAGATGAAGATTTGCCTCACTTGCGTTACTCATTAGATGAAGAAAGTTGTCATGACAATAAGCTTATTTCTCATTTTGACAACAAATAACACTTAAATTAATTTGATGTCAAAACACTAATTAATAGATGTAAAAGTAGAAGTTAATAAGGACAACAACTTATGAAAATAATACTTCAATGTTTTAATAAAAATCTTAAAGATTTAATATGTATTTATGGGAAATAAATGATTTTAGTTTATGTAAAGTTGAGTTGAATAAATTTATAAAACCAAGAAGTACGATGAACAACATTGAAAATAATCCATATTAAAAGTTATAAAATATTAAGTTGAAATACGATTTCTATATTATAAGTTAAGGGTTTATTATTATTTTTCAAAATAAAGAAATAAGAGAGTTAAGGGTTTATTATTATTTTTCAAAATAAAGAAACAAGAGAGTTAAGGGTTTATTATTATTTTTCACAACTCTCTCTCTGAGTTAAGGGTTTATTATTATTTTTCACAACTCTCCCTCTCTCTCTCTCTCTCTTATTAAGAGTTTATTATTATTTTTCAAAACTATTTGCATGTTTAAGTTTAATTGCTTGCATGATGTGATAATAGGGTCCGAATCCTCTATCCCACTTATTTGTCCCATTCCATGTCCCATTCGTTTTGATTGGTCCACGTCACCTTAAATATCAATATTAATATTAAAATTTTTTTATAGCAAATTAAATTAAATAAATTTTACATAATTTGTATTTTAGTCCTTATCTTTTTTTTTTTGTTTTTCCTTTACACAATAACGTTTAATTCAATTGCATCATTTTTTTCCTGTATACTACCTCTATAACTCTAGAAGAACCCTAATTATTTTTTTTAAAGTTACCTCAATTTATTCTTTCTCTAATTGCTTCCATAAATACTAAAGCACTACAATTCACTTTAATGGATACTCCACGAGAAGTATTGACAAGTGATTTCGACAATTTACCATACGAGGTATGATTCCTTTTGAATTACGTATCTATGAAATACTATATGCATATGTTTTGTTTGTTTATGGTCAATAGGGTAGCTATTATAGCGCATATTGATAATTACTATTAGTATAAGCCATAACATTGTCAAAATTATACTGCGTATATAGTTGTTTAGGTTTTGGATGATTGTATTTTTATTGATTTTTATATGCAATTTTTGGTGGTACAGAATTGTCATTTTGATAAAGAAATTGGGTCATTACAAACTAGTCGTAGATTATCTTTTGAGGAGCATGAGCAATTGAATGATAATGATGATGTGGTCAATAACTCTAAAAATAACTTTGAAGATAATAAAGTTGAAGAAGATAATTTTGTGCCAAATATGAATGAAATTCACTCAAAGCTGCCCAATGAAGCCATTCCAATGATAGGGATGGAGTTTGCATCAGAGAATATAGCTTATGATTTCTACAACAGATATTCTAGAGCTATTGGATTCGGAATTCGGTTAAGTAAATTTCATAGAGATGACAACACTGGTACTATTCTAGATAGGATCATTTGTTGTTCTTTTGAAGGTTCAAGGGGAAAAGATAAAAGGGCCCCTTATGTGAAGAAACATCGAGCTTTGACACGAGTTGGATGCTCTGCAATGATAAAAGTAAGCTCCCGAATTGATGGACGATTTCGTATCATTAAATTCGAACCACAACACAATCATGTTCAGTCAACACCATCAAAGACTCATCTATTTTGTTCACATAGAAGTATCAACTCATCTCAAGCTAGTGAACTTGATATGGCATGCTCTTCTGGCATTGCACCAAAAGCAAGTATGGAGTTGATGAGTAGAAGGGCTGGTGGGAGAGATAATCTTGGTTTTCTGCGTGTAGATTGTAATAATTATTTGAGGAAGAAAAGAGAGAAAGAAATGAAAGTTGGAGATACCGGCGGGGTTTTAGAGTACTTGCAACGCAAGCAAACTGATGATCCAAAGTTTTTTTATGCCATACAAGTTGATGTGGATGATCTCATCACAAATATTTTTTGGGCTGATGCAAGAATGATGTCTGACTATGACTATTTTGGTGATGTAGTATGTTTTGATACTACTTACAAAAAACATAAAGATGGTCGTCCATTTGCTATGTTTGTTGGAGTTAATCATCATAAACAAACCATTATTTTTTGGGCAGCTTTATTGTATGATGAGACAACAGAAACTTTCAATTGGCTATTTGACACATTTGTGAAGGCAATGCATGGAAAGAAGCCTAAAACTATTCAGACCGATCAAGATCAAGCAATGGCAAATGCATTATCTACAAAATGGCCGAAAACTTATCATCGACTATGTGTCTGGCACATGTACCAGAATGCTGCAAAACATCTTCACCATGTATTTGAGAAATTTAAGGATTTTGCTAAAGATTTTAGCAGTTGTGTTTATGATTATGATGATGAAGCAGATTTTATAGATGCTTGGGACAATATGTTAGTTAAATACGATCTGGTTGGAAATAGTTGGTTGGAACGGGTGTATAATTTGAGAGAGAAGTGGGCACTAGTTTATGGGAGACAGACATTCTGTGCTGATATGAGTACAACACAACGTAGCGAAAGTATGAATGCTCAATTACGGAGGTATAGTAGCAATAAAAATCACTTATGTCAGTTTTTTGAGCATTTTGAGCGTCTTCTCAATGATAGGCGTTATGAAGAAAGTGTGGCAGATTTCAAGACTAAACATAGTTCTCCAGCTTTACCATATCCAGTTCGAATTTTAAAACATGCATCAACTACCTACACTGCCGAAGTGTTTGAGTTATTCCAATGTCAAATTTGGAAAGCATGGGATTGTATAATAGAAGAAGAGGAGGTTGTTGGCACAACTTATAGGTATAAAGTTTATCCTCCAAGGAAAAAGATTGATCATTTTGTTACATATAACTCAGAAAATGATACTATTTCATGTAGCTGTAGAAAATTTGAGTTTGTAGGGATACTTTGTTCACATGCATTGAAGGTTCTTTGTTCAAAAAATATTCACAAGATTCCAAACCAATATATTCTACAAAGATGGAAAAAGGATGCGAAAGTTGAAATTCGTCAGCAACATAAGCTGTCTACTCGACAAGTAGATGAAAAAATATGTTCGAGGATACGATTTCAAGAATTGGGTAAATTATTTACCCACTTTGCAGGAGTTGCAGCTCAAAGTGAAGATACTTACAAATGGGCTTTAGATGTACACCATAAGTCATTAGCGGAAGTAGAAGCACGTCTAAAGAAATTGATATGTGGAGAAGAGGATGATAATGAGGAAGAAAGTTTAGATTGTGAATAAAATGTTAATGTAGAGCTGCAATGTGATACCTCAACAGTGAAAGGAATAAAAATGAGAGGCAGTAGTCATGGGAGTAGGGGGCGTGGAAGAGGTAATGGCTCCAATAATGGTTCTACTCGTTGCAAGAGTTCCTTAGAAAAAGGTCGTACTAGCAAAAAACATTGCACAAACGATCAGGTATTTGGATTATACATATAGTCTTACAATTACTACGTATTACCCTGCAATATTTTTTCTTATTGATAATTACTAATATTCAAACTAATGTATAACAGGTCAGCAAAACAACTTTTTCAGAAATGAATTATACTCCTACTTGTGAGAGGCAAATGGATTATACCATCCCATTGTCAAATAATTACCCTATAACACATTTCAGTTATGCTACTCCTTTTTTCTACGAAGATGTTGATAGCGTTGACCTAGGCTCAGGAAGTTTAACTCAACACCTAAATGTAAGTTTACATATCCTTGTAGTACTATATCTGTTGTGGACTTAATAGAAGAACTCATACAAGCATTTCTTAATAGGGACAAATGTCAACAATTGGAGCCCCACAAACATATAATGATCAAGAAGACCGACACCTTTTTTAGAGGTATATGACATACTTTTTTTTGAACCAAAGTATATGACATACTTGTAAAATTTGATAATATTTTTAATAATTTTTATATTTTAATAGTTGGTTGGCTTGATACTTTGTAACTTTGATCTCTTGTTAGCATGTTGCAGGATGATGAATCACATGTTCCATGACTAGAGGGATAGATCTTATGGAAATTATGGCCTAGTTTATTCTTCTATGCTCACATCTTTTCAACAACTAAGCTAATCTAGTTCTCTGTTTTATTTTTGTGTGTATATTTTCTGCATTTTCAATTTCCTAAAGGTTTTGAATTTACAATGAAGTTGTATCTTTACTCAATTATGAATTTTTATAATAACCATTGATATGCTCGGATTGTTTTATCATGTCTATCAAGGATTCTTCTAGAGTTATAGAGGTAGTATACAGGGAAAAAATGATGCGATTGAATTAAACGTAATTGTGTAAAGGAGAAACAAAAAAAAAAAGATAAGGACTAAAATATAAATTATGTAAAATTTATTTTATTTAATTTGCTATTAAATTTTTTCAATATTAATATTGATATTTAAGGTGACGTGGACCAATCAAAACGAATGGGACATGGAATGGGACAAATAAGTGGGATAGAGGATTCGGACCCTAATTTGAATACCATATAATTATCACTTTGTAGATTTTTATTCATGTAGGAAATTTGAAAATGCAATTGATTGGGAATGGATTATGTTGTAAGCGTTTAGATTATGCGTGTTTAACCTTTTGTATTTGGATTGTATTATGTAGCATGGTTATGCTTTGTTTACATTCTATAAAATAATGTCTTAATTAGTTTCATGATTACGGGAACTATGAGTCTTCTAATTAGATGCCTTGTCCTTGTTCTATTTTAAAATTTTATGTTAATTGTGCTACTAATTAGATGTCTTGTCCTTGTTCTATCTTCTAAAAGGCTTCGAGTATTCTAAAAGCAGGTAAATAAAAACATTCTACCATAATAAAGTCGTTGTATTAGTTGGTTGTTGACCAACAACAGAATGGGACGACTTCAGTCCGGTAACCGAGAGCTAATTTTCCAATTCCTCTAGGTACACCAACCAAACGCAAAGCCAACAAGTTAAGGAAGATAGACAAGTAAGACACTACATGTTCACTATACTATTGCATATAAAGAACAAATCAAAAATATCGACACCCGATATTTCTTATATTGAACTTAAATCATTCCAATTTTTTCCGTATTCAACTTAACTTTACAAAAACTAAAATCTATCATTCGTTTCACAAAAATACAATTCCGAAATAAAGCTTTAATCGAGAAATCCAATGAACACTATCGACACCCGATATTTTTAATATTGGCCAATCGCGCACGCGATTGGGAAACTAGTGATTTGAAATATCTTGGTTCTTTGAGTCTTGTATATCTCAATTACTCTTGTTTTTTGACTGAACAAATCGTCGCGATGAATTTATCCGCAAGAATGTAAGTATACTACTATGCTCTGCATGTAGATGAAAATCGTTTCATTGTTCTTACCCCTTCTAAAAATTATCCGAGTGGCCGAGTATGGAGTATTAATCAGCTATATCTGTTACTCTGAAGGCGAGAGATCAGAGATGGTAACTAAAATTGGTGGAAATAATGTGTAGAAAACCTTGCGGAATGGATTTGTTGATCGTCTTCAGTAAGATGGAAAGGGCTTACATGCAAGAAATGGATGTAGATCTGTCTACTTTGCCTGTGAACTATCGATTTAGTTGGGTTATGTGCATGCCTTGATGCATCCTCTGTCATCACTTTTGTATTCGACACCGTTTATTGAAAACTCTGTAAATGGTCAAATTTGATGGCTTTAAATCTTGAAATTTGCCTATTTTTAGAAAATTTTGGATTTAATGTTGAAAATTTAAGTGATGATAAGATGTATTCTAGTGTCATATATGGTGTGTTGGGATAAAGAAAAAGGAAAGAAAAGAAGGGGATGGAGATTGCTTATGAGTTTTTTGGTTTAGTATTTGCAGGTTAGACACTTAAGAGTGAGGAGGTCAGGAAAGGTAAGGGAATTTCAACTCCAAGTGTCATAGATGGGAGACTCAGCCTTGTGATCTCAAGGTAATAAATAAGGTGGTGAATGGCTAAATTCCTCACCATAGTAATCAACAATCATCAAAGTCTTGCTTGCCTGCTTGGGACTATAAATCGAATATCAAGCTTCGGTGTTTTTCAGTGTCGCTGTAAAACAACTAACATTATATTGCTAGTTAGACATTGAATTGACTATAAGAATACAAATACAATAGTTGGTAAGATATAATAGTAACTAGTGAACAAAACTGTCGGCACCTCTTACAGGTTAAGTTAGCCTAGCTACACATGTCAACACTTGAGAGTGAAGAACCTACATAAGGCTGCACTCAAGCAAACATAGTTGGTGGGATACGAATTTGTGAACTCAAAGTCACAAGGTAAATTCTATTTTGTCATGAGCTAATAATATACATAGCATTACTCATAACTTAATTAATTAGCTTACAAAGCTACAAAAGAAAAAATAAGTACCCCCATAAGCCATATCCTTAAATAGGGTAAGGTCCAAACCTATGCCATTTCTACTTACATGACAACTTTTCAAAATAAATAATACAATTACTACTTAACCAATAATTATTCGAGAAAGATTATTCAATGTTCAATTCCACATTGGTTGATGAAGCTTTTCCACTCAACAAATTCTTAATATATTTGCGTAATATATTTGATAATAACATCTTGTTAAAAGACCAACGCCAAGATTCTGGTCCATAATTGTTTCTATGAGACTTGGTAAGCAACATACGACCCAACACAGATGCATTTTGCAACAAATAGGCATCAACCAGCAACCACAAGACATCAAAATAATACAATTTTATCACCTTCAAATTGGTAGTGCCACAAGGAATTGGAAGTTCATAGCGCTCACGTCGTGCATATCTTGGTAACTACAACAAGCATAAATAAACATGAAAAAATTACCTAAGTACTAGTAGAATAAATGAAGTACTCTCCATAAGTCATTGGATGGAATTTTCCGTTTTCACCTTATTCTTACTTATAGAGTATTTTTTTTTGAGAGAATACTTATAGAGTATAGAAGTAATAAGTGAAAACCAAAATTTAGCAAACCAAGAAAATAAAACTATAATAAAAAAAATGTCTGACTAGAAAAAACAAAAATCGCACCAAAACTTTTAAATTAAAAAAAAAAATCTAGAATTATAATTAGACAAAGAGAATTAGCCCTAAATTTTGCTTTATGGAACTTAAGTATTTTTTTTTCTTTTTGCCAAGTGACGTATATATTAAGAAGCTAAGAAGAAATTGTTACATTAAAGCATTTAACTTTGAAAAATCATACATTAACTGAAGCATTTGGAATATTATTTGCACACCACAAATGGTTCATACATTACCTTTTTCCCATCAATTTTCTCTTTACAAGAGATTAGACACATTTTATCTCAAGCTATTCCAGCAAGTTTCATGAAAATTATTCTTCATTAATATTTCTTCTCTAATTAATAAATTTCGTAGGAATTCAAGTTTACTTTTACACCATTTCAGAATATTATTTAAACACCACAAAAACTAAATTACGTAAATCATTGTATAAAATGAAGTTTAACCATAATTACCTGTATCCCAAGCCTTTCCAGAATTGGAAATGCTTTGAAAAGACGTGAAAGGACTGGAACTACATTGCCATCATATGAGCTTATGTAAATGCGCAAACACAACACCGCGTGAAATAATTTGTAAGAAGGTAGTTCATGGATCTGAAAAGAAAAGGGAGTTGTAAATTAATTGACATATTAACTAATAGCATGCAAATTTTTATAGATTTTCCACGAAAAAGGAAATTTTGTATGTAAGTAGAGAGATTTGAGGCCAGGGAGAGCTGCAAGAATGTTGAAAAATCCTTCGTTTTCAGCTTTGTGAAACAAATGCACACATTCTAGCTTGGGAACATTTAAAAAAGATTACTTAAATGCTTCAAAACAAAACAACTCAAGGTGTTTCAGGTTCCTGGCATTGAGTTGTATTTCTCACAAACTTAAACAACAACCAATCAATAAAGAACTCAAGCGCCGAAAACTTTAACTTATCAGGAAGATTACACCATCGTAACCACAAACGTTCAATGGTTGAAGAGCAAAAAAGAATTGCACAATGCAACAATATAGATGCAAAATCTTTTAAATAAAACAATTGGAAAAGAAAGGAACCACTGATAAGATGCGACTGCTTGTACGAAGGTAAAATCTGCAAACCTAGTTAATGAAACATATTACTTTATAATGAAAATGATCCTTTTAGAAAATAATTTGAATAAATATATTTTCTAAAAGGATCATTTTCAATATTAAGTTATACACACATATATATATAAATATATATATATAGAATGAAATAAAAAAAATAGGTAGAAATTTTTTATATGGATACGCTTTTAGTATAAAATTATGAATAACATTCAAAATGAGGGTGACATGTAACATATAAACATATTTAAAAGTGTTTTTAATATACTACATATTTATAATATAAATTTGTAAATTATTGTGAGATTTCATGTAAATTATTAATTTGTAAATAATTTCATGTAATTTTTTTTGTGTTATAAATGAATAGTTTTGAAAAGCAAGGATCCATTGATTTATCCACTTGTTAACATCAGCAACATATTTTTCATCAAAGCAACACAAAATGAAACGATACGATATTCTGTTCCTTGTAGTTATTTAGCACCTGATCACATTTCTCACATACGACGAAACGGTAGGATGTGAGAGGTTACATTTGAAATTTCAAATCCTACAATTTGAAAAAAATCACATCACTCATGCTCTTTAATTTTTCCATAATGATTATTCAATTATATTTTTTCATGTTTTATTTATTATATTTTAAAATTTCTTCAATTTTAATATAATTGCTACTTCAATTTTCAATTTTTTTTTTTTTTTTTGATAATGTAACTTTATTTATTTTATCAATTATTCCTAAAAATTAGGAAATATAATAATGGTTGTGAAAAAAAGAAAACAAAAAAAAAAAAAATTAAAGCTTTTGATAGAGTATCACAAGTTTCTATTGAAAATAACCATATTAATATAGAGGATGTAATAATTCCAAATTAAAACTATTCTAATTTGAATGATAACGTTAATTACATTAAATAATTGACTTTAAAAAATTTGCAGAGCCTCTTTACTTGCATTAGCACAAGGCCTCCAAACTATCAAAGACGACCCCGCATATAAGAAAAATGTTAAATTTTTGTTAGGAGTACAACACTATATATGCTAAACTATGTACTATTCCCTCCGTTTTATATTAATCGCAACACTTTCTTTTTACATGCATATCATTTTAATTGCAAAATTTCTATATTTAAAAAGGACCCACCATTATTTTAATTTCTCTATTTCACTAACCCCACTCTCACAAATATTTTTATTATTTTTCTTTTCTACCAATCCTACCCATGCTTTTTTTTTACTAGTAATTTCTTTTTTTTGGTGTTCCACCCAATTTTACCTTCGGCTAATCCGGATTCGGGATAAGTTCTGGATGGTTAGATTTCAGTCCCCTGCAAATTGTTGTTGTGAGGATCGAACACGGGTCCTCCCTACTGAGTGTAGTCCCAATCACTACTACACCATCAACCAATTGGTTTTTAGTTTTTTACTAGTAATTTCTATCTTTTACTAACAATATTTTTCTCGAATATTATAAGCCTAGAGGTGTCTATTATTCGGACTCCTGTTCGAAATCCAATCCAATCCAGTCCAAATAAGCTATTCGGATTGAACTTTTTTTTTTAAAAATTTGGATTAATTTTGAAATTCGGATTTTCGAATTAGATTTAAACTCTATGTGTGTGTGTGTGTGTGTGTGTGTGTGTGTGTGTGTGTGTGTGTGTGTGTGTGTGTGTGTGTGTGTGTGTGTGTGTGTGTGTGTGTGTGTGTATATATATATGACCACCACCATATATTTACCCCAAATTTTCTCTCTCCTCAAACATAACCCACACTTCATAAAGTTTCTACCACACTCTCTCTCTTAAAACCCCCAAATTCTCTCCAAAAATCACCAAATTCTGATTTGATTTTTCTGATTTTTCTGATTTGAATTTCATGAATGTTCGGCGATTTAAGTGTTCAAACTTCAGACATTTTAGGGTTGCAATTTTCAGCGGCTTTAGGATTGAATTTCAGCGATATTGGGTAATTTCAGCGCTACTTGATTATTTCTTTTTTTTTTCTGCGTGCGATTCTTTTTGGTTTTTTTTCTTCGTTTTAGTAGTATTTTCGATTATATTGCTACCTCTGTATTCAATTTCTTTTATTAAATATTCTATGTTTTTAGTTTTTGATGACTTATTGTATGTCTATTATGTTTTGCAACTAATTATGTAATTTCAGAATTTCTAAATGAATTAATTGACTTTTGTGAATTGTAAATTAGCTTAGCATGTTCTAAACTCTTTTCAATCATGTTCTAAGTTAGAGATACCTCTTATTGCGTTCTTAATTGTTAGTGATATCATTTTTCATGGATCTATTGGGTGGTGGTTGGCCTTTAGATGGATGAATTAGTGCTTTCCTTAGATTTTGGGGAGAAAGAGAGAGGGAAGCAGGGGAGGGGGGGGGGGGGGGGGTGGGAGGAGTACGCTGGCCAGCAGGGCATTATTAATGAGTTCAAAAAGCTTTATGTTAGATTTTGTGAAACTCCTCTCTCGGAGTTTTTTCCATTGATCAAAATAAATAGGGTTACAATATGAGTCCTACTCGGATTAGGATCCCTCATAATATAATTATACAAAGAATATCACATATATTCTATAAGGACATAATATCTTATCATATATTCTATCACACCCCCGCAGTCACAGCGGGAGGAGGGCGAACGCTAAGACTAGATCTGAACTCCAAAAATAGTTGTCGAGGTAGGCCTTTTGTGAATATGTCTGCAAACTGATACCGTGAAGGAACATGTAGGACCCGTACCTGACCCAACGCCACCTTCTCTCGAACAAAATGGATTTCCATCGCAACATGCTTGGTGCGTTGGTGTAGACACCCATTTGTGTCTCCCCCAAACCAAACCCAGTGATGAATGCCTTTCACGTCAAACCATAATTGAATGAGGTGAAAGTGGTTGAAAGTCAAGTGTTGCGGTTTAGTTTTATTAAAAATTCTATTCTCTCTGTTTTTGAAAATAACTCTATTTGTTTAAAAATAGGAAAACCAGTTTAGTTTGCTCCATGATAATGGTCCAATAATGGTGTAGTTGGATGGGGCTCGAAAAGACCTTTCCAACGATATATTATAAGCCCAATTCCGATGAATATTGAGGAAGTTATGGCCAAAATACTAAACTGGGCCCGGTTAATTATTTACATACGGCCCAATGATCTAGAGGAGGGCCCAATGTTAATTATTATTCCTAAAATTATTAGGATTATTTATAATTCTCTAGAAGTTTCTAGAAGTTTCTTTTTAATTCTAATATTATTAGATTTTATAATTATTTATTTTAAAATAGACTTTTATTTGGAATAAAACATTATATTATTATTATTATCTTAAAAATACGTATTTTATCTTTTGTACGGATTCCGTAGATCAAGTTGATTAAAGATCGGATTCTGCGTGGAAAAAACGCGCTAATACAGGTTGTCGCCAAACGACAAGGCTGTCGCCTCGCGACAGTGTCAATTCCTGGCGACAGCGTGTAGTTTTATTCCTTATCAAATTCTGTGATTTTTCCGGACTATTTCCTTATAAATAGGGTCCCGATCTCTGTTCTTCATTCATCAACTCTCATCCGCAATTCTCTCTATTCTCCCTCTAAGCGATATAGCTTAATTCTTTCTCTCTCTTCTAAACCAACCTTTTTACAAAATACAATATTCCGCATTCATAAGATTTAGAATCTCTTAGCCAAGTTCGAAGTTGCCTTCGCCCTAGACGTGCAAGGTTTGATAATTTCTGAGGGTTTGGTCCAAATCTAGTCAAAACTTTATTTAATTTGATTTCAATTTAGTTATTTAATTGTTCTTTATTATTTTCATTGAAGTTACTAACTTGTGTATTTTGTTATTAGAAAGAGGTACGAGGCTTCAAAGTATGTAATCTAATTACTCTCTTTCAATGTAGAAAGCATGTTTATTATTGTTTTAATATTCCTAGTATCATGTTAGGATGTATTTAATATCTAGTATCATGTTAGGATGTTTTTTAATGCTTTCTAGTATCATGTTTAGGGTGCCTTTACTTATTTCTAATATCATGTTAGCATGTTAGTACCATGTTAGGTTTAAAGCTTTGATCTTTATTGTTTAGTGACATGCTAGGATTTGTTATTAATCTTGTTAGTATCATGCCTAAGATCTTGCTATTGTTATTTAAGCTTTATCCCTTATCATGATTTTGATTATTATTATGATATTGATTATTATTATGTTGCTTGATATATATTGTTGTTATTTCTTGATCACACCTTTTATGATTGTTAAAGGGAATTTGTACTTGAAATCACGCTTGATAAGATAATTAATAATTTGGTTTAGGCTAATATGATTTTAACTCAAGTGATCGCCAATAACAGATTTATTTGTGCATTAATATTCAACCAACATAGATAAACAAGTTAGGTTTAATATAATGTTTACAAGTTATTCGAAAAGCGCACATGAATACGAGCAGAACAAAGTAGGGCGGGTCCTTTCTTTTGTAGATTGGATTCGTACCCTCATCCCCAAACCCTGTTTGGTTCAAGACCTTATAATGTTGATGGTCCTTTTGGATTGTCTTTTGGGTTTACAAGTTCCTAAAACTTGTTGGCGACTCTTTTGCTCTCTTTTTCTTCCCTTTGGAACGCCACCATACTTTAGTGTATGATCACAGTGGGGTTCAAGTTTGGGATCAGAATGCTTGAAATATTCCCTACAGTTTTTGGCGACTCCACTGGGGAGGATTTCTATTTATATTCCTGAAATTTATTTTGGCAATTATTTAGAATGAGCGGATGAGACTCGAAAAATTCTAAGTATTTAATGTGCGTGATTTGATTAACATTATTGTCATATGCATTAAAAGGTTCTCATTGGAGAGACCAATGAGTCAATACATAGGATTTTTACACGTAGGAAATTTGAGAAATATCATTCATGACTAGAATCGAAAAAACGATGCGAAATCTGGAAAATTCTAAGAACACAAAAACTTGCCAAGGCATGTAGGAACTAGCGTCTAGAAAACAGGGCTTGTCGCCCGTAAAAAGTTTCTGTCGCCTGGCGACAGTTCTGTCGTTTGGCGACAGAGGCTTTTTTGCGGCGACAGTCCTTGTAGTCTGGCGCCAGGTTCTTCCAGTACCGAGCCAGGGGTCTGCCTTCTTGCTTTGACCATTTCTAGCATTGTTGGCTCGATTTTACTTATTGATTGAGTCCTTTTCTCACTTTTTTGAACCCATATGTGTTATACATATAGACATAACCTTCTGGGGGTTCCTCCTTCACCTGCCCAATTGAATATCCACTATATGTGCAACAATGGGTACGTGCAAAGTTTGTGAATCCACCAAACCATGGAGTCAAGTTCGATTTCATCACGAACTCGCGGGGTCCCGTCCATTCGCACCAACCCTCACGGTAGGCTTGTGTGCAATGCATACGGATTCATAACCATGGACCTTTTTGACTTAACCCATATCCTTGAACTTTAGAGAACTAGAACCATGGTTAGGTTGCAAACTCATTGCATCATATTGTGACTATGTGAACTACTTGTGCATCCTTGCTTGTGCATATTATATATGTGTTAACCGTTTGTTTGACTTGTGATTAAGACTAAATAAATTGATTAATGGCTAAAAGGACTTTGTCTAATTAATTAATTTTGTATTAATTAAAGGCTAATAAATTAATCAATTTGACTTAGTACGACTTTAGGCATGTTCACTTAGAGTAAAATTACTGGAAACAGTCCAGATTAATGTTCCAGCAATGGCACAGAAATTGGGACTGTGGCGTTGCAGTTTAATGTCTGTCGTCTGGCGACAATTCTGTCGTCTGGCGACAGGCTTTAAACAGTGGCGATAGTCCTGTTGTTTTAGCGACAGTCCGGTTTTCGTGCTCGAGTCATCACGACGAGTCTAATTAACAGTCTACTAATCAGTTTATCAATTTATCAATGGTTCAAACCACGTTTAAGTCTTTAATTGAGTCTAGGCACTTAAAAATCCAATGGTCATACACTAAGAGTCAAAGCATGTCACTTACACACATTTATAAAGCACACACATAACATGTTTGTCACATTATGACCATGTCTAGAGAGTCTTACATGCGTGTTTTCCGTCATTTTTTTAGGGGGGTAAGTCGGATATTAATCCTCCAATTTTAAAACTTCATTAAATTTTCCCTTAAAATATATACCCTATTTTTGCCTTTTTCTTTTTTTAATTTTAAACCATAAAGTCAAGTAAATTAGAGTCGAGTATTAAAACAAATATGGTTTAACTCACAGCGCGTGGACAAGAAAGGAAGGGCGTTTGATCAAGGACAACAACTTTGTGCAAATCTTACTTTTTGATAAACCAGTTAGTAGGAAAAGGAAAGCTAAGAAGACAATGGCTAGTCAAGAAGAACTTAATGAAGTCAAGGGACAGGTAGCCAACTTGGCTGAGACATTGCAAAACTTATCTCTGCAAATAAGTGACCCTGCAAGACAGAAACAAATGGACCTAATCTAGGAAAGCTTAGGCAAGCTGTCCAACGACTTTAGATTCCAAGGGATTTTCTCACAAGGGGTCTCGGTGGATAAGGACCTTCTCCCGCAGAAGTTCAATCCCAATGACATCCCTAAATTTAAGCTATGGATAACCCTTATTTTCATTTAAGAGCATTTGAAACTATAATGAATATTAAGGGGATAGATAAGAAAGCATTTCATTCTGTATTTTCTTTGTCTTGAGAAGGTGTATGTCAACAGTGGTACTTTTCACTTGATAAAGAAAAGACCTCTAGTTGGGAGTCTATTGTAAGTGCTTTCATTGAAAGATATAAATGCAATATCCAAATTTAAACTGATCATAGAGAGCTTGAAATTCTAAAGCAAGAAGAAAATGAAGGTTTCACTTCCTTCTTTAATAAATGGAGGGAAACCACTGCAAAAATGGTTGAAGTACCTAGTGAGAAAGAATCTGTCGGGATGTTCATTAAGAACCTCCAAGAAAAATATTCTAAGTATCTTAGGTACCAAAGCAATCTACACACCTTTAAGGCCGTCTATGATATTGGTATTAATATTGAAGATGACCTCGCTAAACAAAAAGCTGCTAACAATAATTCAAATAGTGGTTGGAAAAATAAGAAGAACGACAATCCTTCTTCATCTAGATCCACCCACTCAAACAATGTTAGCACCTTTAATCTAAATGAAGTCCTAGCAATGAATAACAATCAAGGACAAAAGAAACCATTTAGGAAGAACTATACTCCTATTGGTAAGAGTTATGACACCGCATTTGATCGTTTACACGCAAAAGGTCTCATAACTCCCATTGGACCATTTGGGGATCCACTTGTCGAAAGGAGAACGGCTAGCTGGAACCCAAATGCACATTGTAAATATCACCAAGGCAGGGGCCATCCTACGGAAAATTGTTGGAGGCTAAAAGAAGCCATTCAAGACTTGATCGATAGTAAAAATCTTCCATTTCCCCCTGCAAGCAAGAAGCCAAGCATCAACACCGCACCGCTGTCGGATTCCTTGGCTATTTCTGACGAAGAAAATCAAGTGGACCCATCTAGTCTCATAGAGCCTATCGAGACTATTGAAGAAGAAATCTTCGAAGATGCTCTTGAATCTCATGACCAAGAACCTGCAACTAAGAAAGACGTCTATGTGTTAACACTAATATTGTCAGAAATGTACAAGTTGTTGTTCCAAACCTATGAGGCTTTAAGGGAGAAGAATGAGTTACTCAAGAGTAGACCTCCACCCAAGGAGAAGAAACCCTTTTCTCTCCAAGTAATTGACACTCCCAAGAAAAATAACAAATGTTATACTCCAATTGGGACGTCGTACGCTAATATGTTCAAAATGTTCTTTGAGAATGGTAAAATTCAATCTCTCGAACCGAGACCATTTGAGTCACTAAAAAGGGTGGACAAATACTATTGTTCATACCATCAATCAGGAGGACATACAATAGAGAACTGCTTCAAGTTCAAAGATTTGGTTCAACGTTTGATTGACGAAAAGAAACTGGTTCAACTTTCTCAAGACGCTACAATCAATGGAGTGTGGGACAGTGATGATGAGGATGTCTACCTCAAAGATATCGAAGAGACTCCTCTATCAACAATATATCCAGTAAGTGACATTTGGGACGAGGAAGATTCGCCCATAGATGTCTCTCACTAGGTCCGGGAGAATGCAACCTCCCATTTTAACATAACCTATGCCCACTATCCAGCAAATTCCCATACCTATCATAGAAGACAACGATGTTGTCAAACAACTAAAAAAGACTAAGGTTGAAATGAACGTATGGAAGCTCTTAGCCACATCCCGAGAGCATAGAGTTGCAGTCATGGATGCCTTGGCTAAAGTAGGCATAGATTCGGACACCACTCCTGAGGGACTTGCTAACTTCCTCACGAGTGATCTTCCAAGTCCAATCAATTTGGTCACTTTTTCGGATACAGATTTACCACCGGAAGGTGACAAACACAACAAAGCTCTAAACCTCACAATAATATGTAAAAGAATGAATGTTCCTATGACTCTTGTGGATAATGGTTCAGCAATTAATGTTTGCCCACTTAGAACCGCGAGAATGTTAGGAATAAGAGATGAGGATTTATCCCCATCAACTCAAGGGATAAGAGCTTACGATAACTCACGCCGTCAAGCATTAGGAACAATCACCATGAACATAACGGCGGGTGCAATAAAACATGCCACTACGTTCCAAGTGGTGGACATTAAAGCATCTTTTAACTTACTATTGGGACGCCCTTGGCTTCATGATCTAAAGGCCTTCCCTTCATCTCTTCACCAACAAGTAAAAGCCATAGTTGGAGGAATTCCAATCACCATCGATGCTTCATCTATGAGGATCAAAACGGTGGAAAATCCACTAATCAATGTAGAGCACGATGAAAATGATGAAGATTTGTGGGGCTTTAGCGAAGAGGTCTCCTTAATAGAGGAAGATGAAAGGACCCCTCTTCATTACGACCTCCACTCAAATATGATAACTAATGCTATTCTAATAAAACAAGGACACTTTCCTGGAATGACACTAGGAAAGAAGATAGGAATAGCTAAGCATATGGGTTTACCTGGCCTCCCTAAGTTAGATACTTTCGGACTTGGTTTTGAACCAACTCGCGAAGACCTCAAGCGGGCCCAGGAAAAATCGAGAGCACGGAAGAATGCTCGTGCACAAAAGAGGGAAATACCCATGGATCAATATCCTCTCACTCTAAATGGACAATTTATAAGACAAGGAGAGGATTATCCTTGTCATGAATTTCCTGAACCTTTCGTTGTAAATGGCATAAGACAACCTGGGTTCGAGATCTTTTTGGATTGTTACTTCCTAGACGAGATCCCAACTCCAATTTATAAGGAGAAAGCGCCCCCTTGCTTTGACTTTAATGTCATGGGACTCCTCTTTGGAAGAGAAAAGAATGAGCCAAGATACGCGGAAGATAACTCTTCGCTCATTCAAGCAGTCCTTCAAAGTGAAAACTTTGATCCCTCGAAATTCATCACTCCAATAGAAGATCAAGAGCGAGGATGGCGCAAAACGGTGAAGATAACCACCACAAATGGAAGGAAGATTTCAGTAACTACAGGACAAGGGCCAATGTTCGAAGAATCGTCTGAGTCAGAGTCTGAGTCAGAGTCTTCCCTTATAGAGTCTTCCAAATATTTAGTTGTAGCACCCTCACCTTCTATTTCTACTCTAGGATAGTTAGCAATCAAGTCCTAACGGACATCTCTTTATTCGATGTAATGATTTCAAAATTCAATAACATGTCTTCTTCCCCGTATTCCTCTTGTTTTTCCTTATCTAAAGATGATGAGCATTGCTTAACTAATGATGAAAATGACAAGGAGATAATTAAAGCAATGGAAACACTTGAAAATAAAACACCAATAATTGAGGATACAGAAACGGTTGACATCTCAAAAGATCCAACCATTAAAAGAGAAGTTAAAATCGGACTAACACTAAGTAAAGATGAAAGAACCGATTTAATTAATCTACTTAAAGAATTTATTGATGTATTCGCTTGGTCATACGAAGATATGCCAGGCATTAATAGAGAGATAGCTCAACACACAATACCATTAATTCCATGAATGAAACCTGTAAAACAAAAGTTACGTCGAATGAAACCCGACGTAGCTCTTAAAATAAAAGAAGAAGTACAAAAACAAATAACTGCAGGTTTTATTAGGGTATCTAAATACCCCGAATGGGTCGCCAATGTCGTCCCAGTTCCGAAAAAAGATGGTAGAGTTCGAATTTGTGTCGACTATCGAGATCTAAATAAGGCAAGTCCAAAGGACGACTTCCCTTTACCACACATCGATATTTTGGTAGATAATACAGCAAATCATGCGCTTCTCTCATTTATGGATGGGTACGCGGGATACAATCAAATCCTTATGGCTGAAGAAGACATGGAAAAGACAACGTTCATAACACCTTGGGGTACTTACTGCTACACGGTAATGCCATTCGGGTTAAAAAACGCGGATGCCACTTACCAACGAGCAGCGACTGCCCTACTCCATGAAATGATGCATAAAGAAGTGGAGGTTATGTGGATGACATGATCGTAAAGTCCAAATACCGCCCAGGACACCCAATAGCCTTAAAATAGTTCTTTGAAAGGTTAAGAAAATATAACATGAGGTTAAACCCTTCCAAATGTGCTTTCGGAGTAACCTCAGGAAAGCTCTTGGGATACGTCATAAGCTCTAGAGGAATAGAGATAGATCCCACCAAAATCAAGGCAATCATGTCCATCCCACCGCCCAAAACCGAAAAGCAAATTCGGGGATTCATTGGTCGGTTGCAATACATAAGTAGGTTCATATCCAAGCTACCCACAATATGTGAACCAATATTCAAGAAGCTTAAGAAGAATGTACCAATTATATGGGACGACGAGTGCCAAAAAGCCTTTGAAAAGATCAAAGCCTATCTCTCGAATCCTCCCGTATTAGCTCCAGCACTCCCTGAAATACCCCTAAGGTTATACTTAACCGTCACAAAAGAAACAATGGGAGCCATGCTTGCACAAGAGGTAGAAAATAAAGAAAATGCTATTTAATACCTAAGTAAGAAAATGCTCGAGTATGAGAGACGCTATACACCATTAAAGAAGTTGTGCCTCGCATTGGTGTGGGCCACAACTAAACTAAGACATTATATTACATTCTTGTACATACCGTTTACGTAGTTTCACGAATGAATCCTCTCAAATATCTATTCGAAAGATCTACACTTAACGGGCGTATCTCAAGGTGGATAGTAAATTTGGCCCAGTTTGATATAAGATTCATGCCTCAAAAGGCAATCAAAGGATCAGTGGTATCGGATTTTCTGGCAGATTTCCCAATAGAAGATTCGACACCCTTGGAAGAGAACGAATTTCCAGATGAAAGTTTAATGATGACAGAGGATGATACATGGACTTTATATTTTGATGGAGCCTCAAACCAAAAGGGATGCGGCGTAGGAGTCTTACTAGTATCACCTAAAGAAGAGCATGTTCCTATATCCATTAAGTTAGATTTCGACGTTACTAACAACGCAGCCGAATATGAAGCATGCATGGTAGGCCTCGAAACTGCTTTAGCCTTAGGAGTAAAGAAACTCCGGATATTTGGAGATTCTTCATTAATCATTAATCAAATCTCAAAGAGATGGAAGGTTAGGAGTGAAAGTTTAGCTCCCTATCAAACATATTTGGAAACTCTCACTGATTAGTTGGAAAAAGTGGAATACACTTATCTACCTAGAGAGGAAAACCAATTTGCCGATGCCTGGGCAAGACTAGCCTCAATGGTTAGGATTCCTAAGGAGATTGAGCAAATGCCTTTGACCATAGAAAAAAGGCATAAACCAGCATATATTCAAGCTATAGAAGACGATGAAGTGACTCAAGAGGAAGAACATGAAGAAGAACCATGGTTTACGGACATGCTAAATTATGTCACCAAAGGAGAATATCCTCCTCATGCTGACAAAAGACCAAAAAGAGCACTAAGGCTTTTAGCTTCCCAGTTTGTACTCATAGGAAATGAATTACACAAAAGGGTACCTAAAGGTCGAGCTTTATTATGTGTAGGCAAAAAGGATGCTCAAAAAGCTATGAGAGTAGTCCACGAAGGGATATGTGGAACACATGTTAATGGCAAAATGCTAGTCCAAAAGATAATGCGAGAAGGGTATTATTGGACTACCATGAATAAGGATTATCATCAATTTGTAAAAAGATGCCCCAAATGTCAAATTTATGCAAATTTGCAACATGTCCCACCATCTCTCCTCTACACATACACTTCACCATGGCCTTTCTCTACATGGGTAATAGACATAATTGGAAAAGTTACACCTCCAGGAACAGGAGGTCATGAATACATCTTGGTCGCAATAGATTACTTCACAAAGTGGGTAGAAGCACAATCGTATGCTAAACTCACCGCCAAACATGTAGCACTCTTTATCGAAAGAAACATAATTTGTCGATACGGAGTCCCACATGAAATGATAAGTGACAATGGAACTCACTTTCAAGCCGAATGTGAAGAATTGTTACAAAAGTATGGTATTCAACATCATCATTCTTCCCCTTATAGACCACAAATGGAGCAGTTGAGGCCGCTAATAAAAATTTAAAAACAATTATCGAAAAAATGACTGAAAATTATAAGGATTGGCCTGACAAACTTCACTTCGCACTGTGGGGTTATCGCACGTCAATCCGAACATCAATAGGAAATACGCCATTCAACCTAGTATATGGAATGGATGCCGTACAACCTGTAGAGTTAGAAATACCTTCTCTACGCATTGCGTTAGAAAGCAAACTTGATGAAGTCGAATGGACTAGAGCACGGTATGAAGAGTTAATTCTACTCGATGAAAAATGACTAGAGGCTCTACATCATACCCAATGCTATCAAACCCGCATGGCTAGACATTTCAATAAGAAGGTCAAGACTAGAAATATCAAGGTTGGGGACTTGGTATTAAAAGCATTAAGGAAAAATGTTTTGGATCCAAGAGGCAAATTTTGGCCTTATTGGTCCGGACCATACATTGTTAAAACAATCCTGTCAGGAGGCGCGGCTAAGTTAACTGACATGGATGGTAATGAATTTTTAAACATGACAAATTTTGACCAACTTAAGAAATACTACCCATAATTACTTGAGTAAAACACTCAAGAGAGCTACGTTTGGCCTGATTCCTTAAACAAAGGATACGTAGGCAACCCCGACAGGGTGCGGCCACTTTAATTTTTCAAAATTTTGCATCCCAGAATAAAAAGATACATGTCTGCAAAATTTCAAGACTGGCGCCAGAAGAAAGACTCTGTCGCCAGGCGACAGAGGCAATTGTCAGCGACAAACATTTGGATAACAGCGCCAGGTTTCTGCGAGTGTCTGGGAAAATTTTGTATATTCTGGAAATTCATTCGACTTCCGTACTCGAATAAATTCTCCGAAAAATAAATATTGTAATTGTTTTCATTGCTTTAAATGTAAAGTTAATTTAAATAAAAGCTGAAATTTTATTAATTAATAAAGAAATTACATTATTGATGAAATAAAAGCTTAAAATTAACTAAAACAAATTAATATTGTCTAATAAATCAAAGGAAAAGCAATTCTCTAATCTTTCTTCTCTTTCTTAATTCTTTTCCAATTTTTTTCCGTATTCTCTTCCTCTTCATCCATAACCTTTGCTAGGAGACATCCATTAGAAGATCTACATTCTATTTTAGTATAGATAGTTTCCCCTTCCGCTAAAACCCCGTGTTTCTTCTCCACCCAAGCTTTCTTTTCCATAGAGTTAACTTTCCGTTTTCCTTTGTCTTTCTTAGAACTTTTCTCTCTTGGCATAATAGGAGTTTTAAACTCACTCTTTTCCCCTAGGCGTTCCTTAGCAGGGACCTTTTTGTCACCTAAACGATTCTTCACATCGATCTTCTCAACCTTGACTTGGAATTTCTGAAATTTTCCATCAAGCCATTGTTTCACACTGTTTGACAAACAAGGCGGAACCCTGTGGGTAATCACCTCCCATAAGGGCTACCACTCCAATATTTGTCAAAGCGCTCAACTTCTTGCGACACAGGAAATTCATAAGGACGGCGGAGATCTCCTGTAGGGATGGTTTGTGCAAGACCATATTGTCTCTTAACTCTACAAGGGAAATAAAAGGTCAACTTTGATAAGCTTGGGAGACGACAGTATGCTTGGCTATTACAACCAACCATCTTCTCAATCTCCCACCACGGGATGACCCAGTTTATAGTAAAATCACCAGCAGCAAACACTTTGCTCCACTCACGGCGACCTATCCTCAAGAATCGTTTCTTTCGCTGGACTATGCAATTGGGAGTGTATTTGTGTATAAATTTTAACCTCTCCATGAGCCATATCTGTAAACATATATTTGATTAGTATTATAGTGTAAAAATATTTTTAATTCCTTGTAATTAAGAATAGTATTATTTTATACCTGTAATAAAATTGGAGAACCTCGAAGAGGTGCTTTTCGATTCTTTCTCAATGCATCGATCTAGCCACAACATAGTCTCTCCAACAATTAGTGGCATTGGGTTCCTCCCAGATTCAACTTGTTCTATAACAGATATGATTATTGCTTGGCCTTCATTATCTTTACCACTAATTAAAAGAAGTTGGCTAAACATACAAAAGAGAAAAGCTCTTCTTTTATAGACATGAAATCCAGGGTTAGGTTTGTGAAAATAATAACGTGCAAATTCTGTCAAATCAACTACATTGCCATGCACTATATTTTTTAAATCCATACCCCTTAGATCAAAGAAACATTCGAAATCTTTATAATAATATTCACTTACTCTAGGCATTACCGCAAGATCTGTGGAATAATAGCCTATAATGGCTCCAAATTCTTCCGGTAAAGGGCATATTTCATCATGGAAAAATCTAAAACAGTGAGTATTAATATCCCAATAGTCTATGGCAGAATAAATAAAGTCTATGTCAAGACTCACCCCCTTTACACCATACATACCCCCATATGGAAAGAATCTAATTCCTTTTTCTCTTTAGAAGTTAAAAGACGACACCACTCATTCATGTATCCACAAAAAGTTCTTTTAGCTAAAGGCATGATTACTAGTTAAATTGATTAATTAATAAACTGGTTAAATTATGCAGAAAACGAAGGATTTGGGGGCTATTTCTATGCTTTTTTCATGGCAGAATTCAACTCCTGTGAGAAATGGGAAAAGTGCCTCTGTCGCGTGGCGACAAAGGCTGTCGCGTGGCGACAGACCCTGTCGCGTGGCGACAGGTTTAATTACATGGCGCCAGTATTTTCTTAGCAGCGACAGCTATTACGCGTTGAAAACCGTGTTTTACTTGCTCGAATTCGACTTTGACGTGACTTATCCTTATTATTTTCTCCTTTCTTATCCTTACACCTTTTTTACACTTATTATTATTATTATCATTATTATTATTATTATTATTATTTTATCTTATATTATTAAGCTTAATTAATTTTAGGCTTATTTTCAGTAATTATACTTTTGTTCCTTCATTTTTTTCCTTTTTCTTATTGGGGGAGAGAGTCGGTACCCTCCACTAATATTAAAAATGAAGGAAAAGTTTTGCGCAAAAATTACACTTTCTCACACACTCACACGCACAATAAAAATGATAAATAAAACTAAGACATAAAGTGTTTAATAAATAATAAGTGCATATATATACAAAATGTCTAATACATGAGTCATGTAAATAAAAATAGACAAAGTCCTACAAAGTCAGAATAAATAAAAATACAGGTACAACTACGGTGCCGGAGGTCGTAAATCGTGAGGGACACCAAAAGTATCAAAGAAAGTCCTACTCCGTGGAGTATGTCCATCACCATCTCCTGAACCACCAGGCGGCGCAAACTGCAACTCAGGGACAGGCCACCTAACCTCACCCTGGTACCCGACAGAAAGAGGCTGGGGCTGCAAAGGCTGCTGTGACGACGAACCAAACTCGTACGTCCCACCACCCATCCCACCTCGGCTGGTAGGCCTAGTCGGAACGTCCTCAAGAGATGACGTCGAGTCCTCTACAGCGGCGGCCTCAGAACGACCACCCCGACCACCGGAAGTAGTCCGATGACGCCTCGAGTCGGACCTAGTAGTCTCTCTCCTCGGCTCGGGTCTCGACCGAGTGCGTGGAGAAGGAATAGGCTGCCCCTGCAAAAGTAAATCAAAGTTAGCAAATGCAAATAAAAAAAACAAGACAAAGATGCTAAATGTAAGGAATAATACCTCCTCAGCGTCGTTGCTACGACAGGTAGCACGGTTCCGCAACCTCACAAGCTGGCTGCGAAAGGCGTCTATGCACCTAGCTATAGCTGTCACCACCTCGCGAGAAAACTGTCAAAGTAACTAAGTCAATAACAGTTATAAGCAAATATAAAGACAAGACATGTGAAGTTACTTACTCGAGTCTGGTGACGGGGAATAGAACGCTCCACGAACTGCTCCCCACTGGAGCTCGTGGAATGAGCTCCTCGATCGGCCCATACATGCCCTGGTAACGTATGGACATCCTCGGGGGAATGAACTCCCTAGGACCGGCCTGGCAAGAATAAAAGGTTAGGGAAATACTTGGGGGCTACCTAAAGAAAGATAAATCAAATGAATAAAAGCATACCGCTGCCTCATCTGAAAGGACAGGAGCCGGCGCTAGCAACGGTAGTAGTTCCTCCTCGTAACTCTGCTCGAGGAGAACGTAAGACCTCCAAGGAGTACCCCGAGAAGATCCACTGGCACGATCCTGCTGCAAGGCATCGTGGAACATATGCCGAGGTGGAGGAGCAGGAACCACAAAAACGTCTAAGGAGTGCTGGATGGCTACCCTCTCCCCTAGGTAGACCACCGCGTCGTACGTCCCCAGAAAGTAACGACGCTCAGCAGTGTACTGCGCCGCCAGCGCAGGAATAGGAAAAGCAGCCCAAGGTCGATAGACCGGGCTGGGCTCCTGCAAAAATCACTAAATAAGGCACTAATACCAAAAGGTGATGAAAGAAAAGTATAAGTTATAGAAACTTACCGAGAGGATCATCTCTCGAAGGCGTAGCACCTCCGGTGGACCTCTGCGGCCTCCCCAACTAGCAGCAATGGGGAGCACGCGAGGAGAAGGCCTCGCAGGCGCAAGTGAGGGGAAATACTCGTAGAACCAGATCTATATGAAAAGACAAAAGTCAGTAAAGATTATGCTTCTAAATCTAGAGTTAAACCTCGAAAAGGACAGAGATGTACCTCTACGACCCTCCAAAAGCTGGAAAGAGCCACCTCTCCAGACAAGGCCTTGTGACGACAAGAATGCCGCAAGCCCAGTAGAAAGTCCGCATAGGCCATGCTGGCCCAGTCATATGTCCCGACCAAGTGAAGGTCGCGAACGGCGGACAAGGGGAAAACGTCCCTGACAGCAGAATCAGCACAAAGATGCGCACCCGCTGCTCTCGGGTGGTGGCATCATCCTCAAAATCTGCAGCCAATGTGCAGCGACGAATACATCGGGAACTCAGCTGTCCCAACTGAGCCTCAGCCTGGGCCCGAACAACAATCGGCCCCAACAACTCCTGAATCTCCGGCGAATAGACAGTGACACCGGCGTCGAACGGAAGAGGAGTAGACTGGAACTTTAACCCCGTGATGAGGCTGAAGTCAGCTGGAGTGACCGTCATCTCACCCCAAGGAAAGTGAAAGGTGTTGGTAATGTCCCAAAAGAACTCCACCAAAGAACGAACGACGAGGTTACCCCCATCGTATGAAAACATGGCCCGGATGGCCAGTAGAAGAGGAGTCAACCCACATGACTCCCAAAGACGACGAAGACCCTCATCACGACTGATGAAGTTGTCGTACAGAGAAATGATGGTAGAGTTACCCCAGCCATGGCTACGGGTCCTCCCGCTCGCAAGACCTCGTCGGGCTCGCTCCGACAGATGGTGAACCGGTGCATAGAACAGGGTGCGCTCGTCCCAATCTGGCATGAGACCTAGCCTGGAAGTAGAAGGCACGTCCTCGCCCTCGCTAGTAGGCTCGTTGTCTAGCCATGCTAAAGTATATAAAAGTAATTAATTTTAAGGCTCTACAGTATCTAAGGTTCGCCTAAGCCGCATGATACTATGTTCGCAAAACGGAGTACGTAGTACTAAAACAGAGCAAAAATTCAACTAAGCATGAAAGCATTTTTCAAGCAAACAAACAATTTCTTGCAAACATATGATGAATATTGTGACAAATTGTACAAGCAAAAGCAGTAAAAATGCGAAGAACGACCCACATTGTTCTTCATGACCTCAAGAGGTCCAACAATGGTGAATTGCTCATTTCTTCACCAAATTGAGTCAAACAAGTCTCAAAATACTCCCAAGGCAATATACAAGCATAATTAAACAAATTCAAGGCATAAAATTCAACAAACAAAGCAAATTAAGCAAGAACATTTTCGAATTTTTCGAAAATTCACGAACAAGAACGCACAATTCATCAAAAACCGAGTAGAGTTTGAGCAAAACTTACATAGATCGGGAAAATAGATGAGAAAAGCTTCGATTTGCAACAAGTTTGAGTGAATTTGGTTGAGAAATGAGCAAGAACGAGCAAATTGAAATTTTTGCGAAACGTGAGAAGCAGAGCAGCAAAATGAGAAAGAAGAAGAAGTCGGGTTTTTAAAACCCCGATTCTGTCGCCAAACGACAGAATTGTCGCAAGGCGACAGACTCAAATGCTCGCGACAGTTGTCTCTGGCCAGCGCTGGAGCGGCGACAAGATTATGAGCCCCACATTATGACTTTGTGAACCTATTTTAGCAGTTTGGGTTCCTTGGTACGCCAGTTAGCCCCTTTAGGAAAAATTGACATGATTTAATCAGCTTGATTGCGATTGCATTAAGTGATCGACTTGATGAAAGATCGTCTCACTTAGCTTAAAGCGCCTAAGTATTGGCTCATAATAAGGCACCGAAATAATGGTTCAATAGAAGCACCGAAATAATGGTTTACAAAGACAGGAGCACCGAAGCATTGGAACAAACAAAATTAACAATACTAAATATATTAAGGGTCAATATGCAGAATGATTCTTTGGCAATATCCCAACATAGAGAGGAGTTGTCCAGTGGCGAAATACGGCCGTGGCGAGGTAGTGTCACAAATTTTGAAGATGGCGAAGCAAGGTCACCTTCGACGGTCCCTCAAGGTAAAGAAGAGATTGTCTACAGCGGCGATGCACTGTCGTGGCGACGTACGGCCACAACCCTGAAGATGACGACATACAGTTATTTTCGACGATATTCCCGAAATACTGTGGAGGATTGTCACCAAGAGTATTGAAGACGACGACATATGGTTATTTTCAATGAAGGCGTTCACGAGGCACTGTGAAAGTTGTCACAAAAAAACAAAAGCAACAACAAAATGGTTACTTTCAGAGATGTGTGCTCGACGGTGCAAGATACGCGTTTCTTAATTCTTTTATCTATTTAACTAACACTGTTTTATAGGTATCGGCGTTATAAGAATGATTTGGAATCGCAGAACGTTTTGAATCATCGATCTCCGTCCCTATCGATACTTAGACTTTTGTTTTCGAAACCTAAGTTTCTCCAAACTCAGTCAAAGTGGGGGCTTTTGTAGACACCCATTTGTGTCTCCCCAAAATCAAACCCAGTGATGAATGCCTTTCACGTCAAACCATAATTGAATGAGGTGAAAGTGGTTGAAAGTCAAGTGTTGCGGTTTAGTTTTATTAAAAATTCTATTCTCTCTGTTTTTGAAAATAACTCTATTTGTTTAAAAATAAGCAAACCAGTTTAGTTTGGTCCATGATAATGGTCTAATAATGGTGTAGTTGGATGGGGCTCAAAAAGACCTTTCCAACGATATATTATAAGCCCAATTCCGATGAATATTGAGGAAGTTATGGCCAAAATACTAAACTGGGCCCGGTTAATTATTTACATACGGCCCAATGATCTAGAGGAGGGCCCAATGTTAATTATTATTCCTAAAATTATTAGGATTAATTATAATTCTCTAGAAGTTTCTAGAAGGTTCTTTTTAATTCTTATATTATTAGATTTAATAATTATATATTTTAAAATAGACTTTTATTTGGAATAAAACATTATTTTATTATTATTATCTTAAAAATACGTATTTTATCTTCTGTACGGATTCCGTAGATCAAGTAGATTAAAGATCGGATTCCGCGTGGAAAAAACGCACTAATACAGGTTGTCGCCAAACGACAAGGCTGTCGCCTCGCGACAGACCCTGTCGCGTCGCGACAGAGTCAATTCCTGGCGACAGCGTGTAGTTTTATTCCTTATCGAATTATGTGATTTTTCCGGACTATTTCCTTATAAATAGGGTCCCGAATCTCTGTTTTTCATTCATCAACTCTCATCCTCAATTCTCTCTATTCTCCCTCTAAGCGATATAGCTTAATTCTTTCTCTCTCTTTCTTAACCAACCTTTTTACAAAATACAATATTCCGCATTCACAAGATTTAGAATCTCTTAGCCAAGTTCGAAGTTGCCTTCTCCCTAGACGTGCAAGGTTTGATAATTTCTGAGGGTTTGGTCCAAATCTAGTCAAAACTTTATTTAATTTGATTTCAATTTAGTTATTTAATTGTTCTTTATTATTTTCATTGAAGTTACTAACTTGTGTATTTTGTTATTAGAAACAGGTACGAGGCTTCAAAGTATGTAATCTAATTACTCTCTTTCAGTGTAGAAAGCATGTTTATTATTGTTTTAATATTCCTAGTATCATGTTATGATGTATTTAATTCCTAGTATCATGTTATTAGGATGTCTTTTTAATGCTTTCTAGTATCCTGTTTAGGGTGCCTTTACTTATTTCTAATATCATGTTAGCATGTTAGTACCATGTTAGGTTTAAAGCTTTGATCTTTATTGTTTAGTGACATGCTAGGATTTGTTATTAATCTTGTTAGTATCATGCCTAGGATCTTGCTATTGTTATTTAAGCTTTATTATGCCTTATCATGATTTTGATTATTATTATGATATTGATTATTATTATGTTGCTTGATATATATTGTTGTTATTGCTTGATCACACCTTTTATGATTGTTAAAGGGAATTTGTACTTGAAATCACGCTTAATAAGATAATTAATAATTTGGTTTAGGCTAATATGATTTTAACTCAAGTGATCGCCAATAATAGATTTATTTGTGCATTAATATTTAACCAACATAGATAAACAGGCTAGGTTTAATATAATGTTTGCATGTTATTCGAAAAGCGCACATGAATACGAGCTGAACAAAGTAGAGGCCTATTTAATAGGGCGGGTCCTTTCTTTTGTAGATTGGATTCGTACCCTCATCCCTGAACCCTGTTTGGTTCAAGACCTTATGGAGTTGATGGTCCTTTTGGATTGTCTTTTGGGTTTACAAGTTCCTAAAACTTGTTGGCGACTCTTTTGCTCTCTTTTTCTTCCCTTTGGAACGCCACCATACTTTATTGTATGATCACAGTGGGGTTCAAGTTTGGGATCATAATGCTTGAAATATTCCATACAGTTGATGTTGTACGGGATTATGAGAAAGATAAATTACACTGACATTATCACAATAAACAACTGTAGCCTGTCGAAGAGGGCATTGTAACTCAAGTAGAAGATTACGAAGCCAACATGCCTCGGCAACAACATTCGCGACGCCTCGATACTTCTCCTCTGCACTTGATTTAGAAAGAGTAGCCTGACGCTTAGAAGACCAAGAAATAAGATTATCACCTAAGAAGCAACAATATCCGGAAGTAGAACGACGAGTGTCAGGTCACCCGCCCCAGTCTGCATCAACATAAGTGATCAAGTTTGTCGGAGCTGAAGGATATAAGTGTAACCCGTGATCAATGGTGCCCTGAATGTATCACATGATGCGTTTTAATGCATCATAATGAGCCTCTCTAGGGTCATGCATGAATAAATAAACCTGCTGAACTGCATAAGCTATATCAGGGCGAGTAAAAGTGAGGTATTGTAATGTACCTGCTAGACTTCGATAAAGTGTTGGATCATGAAATTTAGGTCCAGACTCTGCACTGAATTTAAATTGAGTATCCACTGGAGTCGCTGCAGATTTACAACTGGCCATACCTGCACGCTCCAAAATTTCCTGTGCATATTTTTGCTGAGATAAAAATAAATATGATGGAGTGCGAGTAACAGCAATGCCCAGAAAAAAATTCAGAGGACCTAAGTCAGTTATTGGAAATCCTATACGTAAGTGAGAAATGATGCGCTCACGTAGCTTCTCTGAGGATGTAACCAACACAATATCATCAACATATAATAGTAAGTATGCCATATCATTTCCATGCCTGAAAATGAACAAAGAATTTTCACTCTTAGCAATGACAAACCCCATCTGCACAAGAAAGTTAGCAAACCGCTGATACCAAGCTCTTGGGGCTTGTTTGGGGCCGTAGAGAGCCTTGCGAAGTCTGCAAACATAGCCGGGATATCTCTTGTCAACAAACCCGGGGGGTTAATGCATATATACACACTCATTCAAATCACCATGTAAAAAGGCATTTTTTACATCAAGTTGGTGAATAGACCACTTTCTAGCCATAGCTAGGCTCAAAACAGTACGAATAGTAGCCGGTTTAACAACCGGACTAAATGTTTCGTCACAATCAACACCTTTAACCTGTGACCTGCCATTACAAACTAATCGAGCCTTGTGTCGTTCAAGATCACAATTAGCATTCAATTTATGACGAAACAACCACATACAATTGACAATGTTCACCCCCGTAGGCCTAGGAACCAATTCCCAAGTCCCCGTTTCAATTAAAGCATTATATTCATCATGCATTGCCGCATTCCAATTAGAGTCAGATAGGGCTTGTTTGTGATTTTTTGGAAGTGGGGAACGAAATATGGCTTGGGAAGGGGCGGACACAGTCATACCATATTTTGGATTGGGTTTAAATATGCCATGTTTAGCTCAAGTTTGCATAGGTGGAGATAAAGGAGGTGGTCTCGTTGGTGAACTCGGAGTGTGACCACGAAGATGGGGCGGAGTGTATAGAGTTGGGCTAGGATGATTAGAGTGAGTGAGAGAGTTAGGCTGCTGCGCTAAAGTAGAAGTTGGCAGCGACTGGGCCTCTACTTGGGGCGATGGGCTGTCAGCGGTCGCTGGCCCAGCAAGCAGCAGCATGGGCCGCGTGTGAGAGGAGGGTAAAATGTAATTATTTATGGCTAGACTCTAGTCTAGGCATCATCCCCTACACCCCTCCCTAAACACATCGTTTAACACCCCTTCCCCCATCTACCTACTTTCATAGTTTCTGCAGTACTATACCCTCACAAAATGCAGCATACTATTGTAGACACCTAAAAATGTCTCCCCAAAACCAAACCCGATGATGAACAACCTTTCACCGCCATTATTGGTCGGGTTGAGTATGTAATCTTTAGAGTGCTTAAATCCATGTTCATTCCCAATAAATTTCATAACCAATCCAATTCATAGCCCATTTTCCCAAATCATAACTTATTTTCCTCTTTTTGTGCCTTTAAACCCAAAATAATTCATTTCGTGTCTATTAAAATCATTCATTTCGTGTCGTTTTTATAAAAACGTTTGGACCAGTTTATTTTGGTCCATAATCTGGGTCCAATTGTTAAATGGTTGGATGGGGCTTGAAAAGAGCTTTCCAACGATATATTATAAGCCCAAATCCGAGTTATAACGAATAAGTTATGGCTAAAATACTAAACTGAGTTCAAACCGAACCTAAGCCCACCTTACCTACGACCCAATGATTATGTGGAGGGTCCAAAGGATTTAATTCCACTCCTAATACAATTAGGATTAATTGGAAGTTTCTATAAGTTTCTAAAATATCTTAATCATCCTTTTTGAAAAGATAAGATTAAAGAGTTTGAAATTGAATAAAACTTTTCTTTTTGAAAGTCCTAATTCTATTCGAATTGAAAGACGTTCAAAGATTGTCAGATATTATTTCCGTGCCTCATTGTTTTTATCTAATTCTTATATGGTTGGATAGCTCTTGAAATTATCTTTCCAATGATATATTATAATATTAATTCCGAGCTATAACGAAAAAGATATGATTGAAATACGAAACTCTATCCAAAACTGACACCGTCTCACTATTTCGGTTATATCTTTTATTTTACAAAGTAGTTTAATCTGATTCTAATTGGGTTAAAAGGTAGAATTCAAGAGCTTTCCAACGATATCTTATTCATCTTATTCCGATTTCCAGATCAAAAGATATGATAAAAACAAAAAACACAAAAACTGCTGTCTATCGCAAGAGTTTTATCCCATTCGAATTCTTATCTTTTCTTGATTCGACCCCTCTTTTTTTGCTATAAATAGTGGTCATACCTCCCCTTTTTCAATCATCAACAAGCTTGATCATCAAATCTTTCTCTCTTTTCCACCAAATATCATTCTCTCTCACCTTACACCTAAAATCATTATCTTCTCCCTCTTTAACCTAATTTCTAGCTTTCTAATTCTTCCATAATAATTCCCCTAAGCACTCCAAGGAGTCCATATCATACCCGAAATTCTATACTGAAACCAAGGCGTGAAAGGTATAATTAACTGAGGGTTTGGACCAAATCAACTCTACTTTTATTTAATTTAATTATTTCAATTTGATTTATTTTTATTTAAGTTACTAACAATTTATTCATGATGTAGCAATTTTAAGGAACGCGCGAAATGTGAGTAATTAATTAATTTAATTACTTATATTATTTTATATTGCTAATATGATGATTATTATTATTATTATTTGATTTGACTAACGCTATTATTGTTGAATTGCTTCCAATGTTAATGTTTATTGTTCTATATTTATTGATCACCATATTGCATGTTAAAGGGAATATTTAATTGAAAATCACGCCTAATAAGATAATTTGGATAACCGGTTTAAGTTCCTTTAATCTTGTTATTTAATAAAGTGATCACTAATATATTAGAATTATATGTTGCATTAATATTCAACCAATTTAGCATAATAATAGTTTAGAGCAAATTGAATATTTTATTTGCATGCCTTTGAGATCACAGGAATACTTTTCATAATAAGAATCGAGTAGAGGCCAATACGGGCGAATGTGACTCCATGACTCACTTCATACCATCATCCCCGATCCTCCTTTCGTGGTTCCGAACCATATGGAATTAGTAATCTCATGGATTATGAATGGGGTGTAACTTTCACGGGTCAATCGTTGTTGCCTATCGTTGTCCCTTAATCGTGGTTGCCTTTTATGATCCGCGAACGGTTTACAAGTTCCTTAAAAACTTGTTGGCGGCTCCCTACTTTATTTGTCCCTAATCGTTGTCCCTAATCGTATATGTCAATTCCCACTTCCTATGAGTGCCAAGCATATTCACAACATGTTTACGTAGGCGCACTTCAAACGACACCTACAATTTGGCGACTCCACTGGGAGAATTCTTGGTTATTTATCGATTTGAGTGATCGGTATTTAATTGAGATGAGTGGATGAGACTTAAAAGATTCTTGAATTGTATTCCTTTGATCTAATTGGCATTGTCACATATGCATATGCATTTAAACTTACCTATTTTTCCACAATAGTATGTGTTCTACGTATGTGGTTAGCCCGGGGGATTTATGCTCTATCAACCCAAAAACGCTCATGGAAATAAGGGTTCATCCGAATTTTTAAATCCACCCAAACCATGGAGTTGAGTTCGATTTCATCACGTACTCGCGGAGCCACCCGTTGGCATACACCCTCAAGGGAGGCTGCCTTGCTAACGCGTCCAAACTCTTAACCATGGTACCCTTTGACACCCATAAACTTGACCATAGTGGAACATATATCTTGACTTTAGGTTGCGAACTTCATTGCATCATTCGTGACAATGTACTTATGTGTACATATTTTTGTTTTATTTTTTCTTCTCTTATCAAACCTTTTTTTTTATTAGAGTTGAGTCATAGATTTTTTTTTTATTCAACCCGGATTTTAATTCCAGTATCCTGCATAAGAGTCAACTTGTTTTGGTCATAGCCGGAGTTCTAGAAAGAGTTACGTGTCGTTCCACCTATGGATCTATAGCCCCGAGTTTTATCTTTTATTTGGCGTTGGTTTAGCCACAATCAGATTCACAAAACAAGAGTTATATCCAATATACTACAGTCTCTCCAGTTTTAGGTGTGTTTTTAGCGTCAACTTTCTTTCTTTTTAATTTTCTTTTCGTGTCAAGCTAGTCTTAGCCAAGTCCTTTAATCCGTGTCAACTCGTATAACATAAGATTATAGATTGTTATTGATTTATTTATTTATTTATTTATTTATACCCATGAGTCCTAACTATTCTAGAATTCCACTCGTATTCCTAGTTTCTTGTGGTTTTTTGTGCTAATCTTAACATGTATTCTTTGTCTTTGATTGTGGTTGATATTTATTTATGACTAACGATTGCCAATGGACCGTTTTCACCTAGTAAATAGCATAAACATTAAAATTGGACAAAATTAATCAAGTTAGTTTGTCTTTTAGTCTTCCATGCTATTTGATCCTTGCGTCTTTTGTTTTTTCACAATGTCCTCATGTCTAGTCATGCGATCATTCCACGAGTCTTAATAAACTCACCTAATCACACATGTTGAGTCGTTGCACACACTTTGTCTTTGAGTAATGCACTATATTGTTTATGATCGTATAATAGGACCATGCATGCGTCGTTTTCCGTCGTAATATGAATGAGTGGAGTATTTCCCATTGGTTTTCAAAATTATTTTATACACTCTTCCTTTCCAATCCGAGTATTGAGTCAATGCATTAAGTGAGCTCATTTTGTTCCATAGTACTCGAGTTCAAGAATCACTAGGCAAGAGTTGGAAGAATAAGGGGAACGTCATTCCTTCCTTCTTTTCTTCCAATCAAAGCATCAGCAATAACAAATTTCTTGTCCTTCTTGGCGGTAACAAGTAATTCATAAGCATCCATGAAGACGAAGCACAAGACAAGTTTCCATACAAGATTTCATGCTTTGTTTTCATCTTTTGTTCCAACCCTTTTTCCCCTAATAAGTCAAGCATAGGTTCTTCTTATCCTTATGTCTCTATGCGATGTTCCATCAATAAGTATTTCTTACCTTTGCATTCAATCATGTCATTTGCAAAAAGAAAAATAAAAAAAATAAAAAATAAATAAATTGCCGAACTAAACACAAGGTACACCAATGATTTGAGGCACCTTTGAACCCCATTCATTCCCTTTAAACCATTTTCAAAACTCATTCCATTTCTTCATCAACCACTTTGAGCCTCGTCTAACGTTTGGCCTTTATTTTTTCAACCCACATTCACGTAACCTTGGGATGGGAAGGTTTGCAATTTGTGTAACATTCAAAAAGCAGTTAAAAAAAAGAAGAAGAAGAAGAAGAAAAGAAAAACAAAAGAATAAGTAAATAGAAAAACAATGTCTAAAGGCAAGTGTTCCAATGTCTTTGATACGAACACGTCTCGAATTGCGTCTCTCATCGAGTGCTTGGTACCGTGCCTGAGAAACACGAATGCTTAGTGAGTGATGAACCGCATGATCTGGGATTGCCTACATTGATTCAAAAGAACAAAAAAAAAAAAAAATCAAAGCAAAGCAATAAAAAAAAAATAATTGAAAACTAAAACTTGCTAATTCAAAAATTTTCAAATACACAATTACACATCTCGGGGGGCTTATCTCAGGTCTTGAGCCTTTTTACCCCTTTCTTCCTTAAACCATCAGCTTAACCACATTATAACCCTCAAAAGGCCTCTTTGAGATGTACATGTACTTGTGCAAAGTTTGGTTAGAGCTACGTTCGGCCTGATTCCTAACGGATACGTAGGCAACCTCACATCGAGGTGCGGCCACATTCATATTTATATCCATGCATGATTGAGTCAAAGAATATCCAATGCTTATCCCTTACCATTTAGAGCTAGACTTGGGGGCCAACCTTAGTATCACTTTCATACACTTCACTCACACATACATAGCCGTATCATCTTTCCCTTTAAGAACCTTTTATCATGAAATCTTGTTTCAACACTGTGCATGTCATCATCTTTGAAGACAACATTCTTTAGAAGAAACATTGTTTACTTGCCTAGGTTCCTGACCCGAGCAATGTTCATTGTTTGATACATCGCATAATGCGTTGAGCAACATTTATATGTCAATGATTTTTAATCATACAAAGCATATCGTGCTTAGCTCCTTGACCTAAGCAACGTTCACTACGCAATAATCACTTCATCTATATACATGCTTAGCTTCCAGACCTAAGCGACGTTCGAGATCATTTCTTTACACCATATATGATGCTTAGCTCCATGACCTAAGTTAATTCATTTATCGTGTCACATGATGTAATTGTCCTTAGCCTACTGGCATAAGAACATGTATCATGCTTACATTATCTTCAAGAAAAGCAATTTGATCCATGCATGCGATTCATTTCGTCTTGCTGAACTAGGAAGTTTAAAACTTCTTCCCTTTTTTCATATCTTTTCTTTTGGGGAAGTTAAAAAAAACTTTTTCAAATTTCTTTTTCGAGGGAAGTTCGAAAATAAACTTTTTTTTCACGTCTTTCTTTTTCGGGAGAAAGTCGGTACCCTCCACTCATCTTATGACGAAAATGACGGAAAATTTTGCTTGTGTTTGCTCATACATTTAAATCATACTTATACACACACAATCACAAGTCATACACATGTCATGTCATGTCATGTCAAGTCAAACTTGGTCAAGTTAGTTGGTCAAGTCAATCATAGTCTATACGAGTCCCTTGGCAAATTTTATTTTGCAGGTCTCATCTACAGCCCACGTTTAGGGACAAGCGGACCATCTACAGCCCACGTCCGGGGAAAAGCGGACCATCTACAGCCCACGTCCGGAGACAAGCGGACCATCTACAGCCCACGTCCGGGGAAAAGCGGACCATCTACAGCCCACCTCCGGGGACAAGCGGACCATCTACAGCCCACGTTCGGGGACAAGCGAACCAATTACATCCCACGTTCGGGGACAAGCGAACCTTTTACAGCCCACGTTCGGGGAAAAGAGAACCAATTACATCCCATGTTCGGGGATAATCGAACCACCATCATTTCACGGCGCAAGGTTCTCGATACACAGAGACTTACAATTTCATCATCAGACAAGTTTTTCCTCAAGCATGGAAAATTGTCATCTCTCGACTTTCCTCAAGCATGGAAAGTATCTCAACCGGTGGGTTTCTTCAAGCATAGAAAACTGCCAATATCATCTGTCGACTTTCCTCAAGCATGGAAAGTATCATTCGGTGGATTCCTTCAAGCATAGGAAGCTACCAAACTCATTTGTCACCGATACACTGGTGTCAGATATGCATTCTATCCATTTACTCTTTTATCTGTAGAACTAACATTTTTCTGCAGGTAATGACGTATACAAAGTGATTTAGGATCGCAGAACGTCTTAAATCATTATCCGTCCCTATCGACTACTTTGACTATCGTTTTCAAAACTGATGTTTCTACAAACTCAGTCAAAGTGGGGGATTCTGTAGACACCTAAAAATGTCTCCCCCCAACCAAACCCGATAATGAACAACCTTTCACCACCATTATTGGTCGGGTTGAGTATGTAATCTTTAGAGTTCTTAAATCTATGTTCCATTCAATACATTTCATAAACCAATCCAATTTATAGCCTATTTTCCCAAATCATAACTTATTTTCCTCTTTTCGTGCCTTTAAGCCCAAATAATTCATTTCGTGTCCTTTAAAATCATTCATTTCGTGTCCTTTTTGTAAAAACGTTTAGACTTGTTTATTTTGGTCCATAATCTGGGTCCAATTGTTACATGGTTGGATGGGGCTTGAAAAGAGCTTTCCAACGATATATTATAAGCCCAAATCCGAGTTATAACGAATAAGTTATGGCCAAAATACTAAACTGAGTTTAAATCGAGCTTAAGCCCACCTTACCTACGACCCAATGATCATGTGGAGGGTCCAAATGATTTAATCCGACTCCTAATCTAATTAGGATTAATTGGAAGTTTCTATAAGCTTCTAAAATATCTTAATTATCCTTTTTGAAAAGATAAGATTAAAGCATTTAAAATTGAATAAAACTAATCTTTTTGAAAGTCCTAAATCTATTCGAATTGAAAGACGTTCAACGATTGTCTGATATTATTTTCGTGCTTCATAGTTTTTATCTAATTATTATATGGTTGGATAGCTCTTGAAATTATCTTTCCAATGATATATTATAATATTAATTCCGAGCTATAACGAAAAAGATATGAGCGAAATACGAAACTCTATCCAAAACTGACACCGTCCCACTATTTCGGTTATATCTTTTATTCTACAAAATATTTTAATCGGATTTTAATTGTTTTAGAAAGTAGACTTCAAGAGCTTTCCAACGATATCTTATTCATCTTTTTCCGATTTCTGGATCAAAAGATATGATAAAAACAAAAACCGTAAAAACTGCTACCTATCGCAAGAGTTTTATCCGATTCGAATTCTTATCTTTTCTTGATTCGACCCCTCTTTTTTCCCTATAAATAGAGGTCATATCTCCCCTTTTTCAATCATCAACAAGCTTGATCATCAAATCATTCTCTCTTCCTCTCTTCTACACCAAAAATCATCCTCTCTCCCTACACCAAAAATATTCTCTCCTCTCTCTCTTGCTCTAGTCTAAACTCTAGCCACCCTATTCTCTCATTTTATATCCCTTAAGCACTCTAAGGAGTCCATACAATACCCGAAGTTCTATACTTAAACCAAGGCATGAAAGGTAGAATTGATTGAGGGTTTGGACCAAATCAACTCCACCTTTTATTTAATTTATTTTCAATTTGATTTATTTTTTATTAAAGTTACTAACAATTTATTCATGATGTAGCAATTTAAAGGAACGTGCGGAATGTGAGTAATTAATTAATATACTTACTTATTTTTATTTTCTTATTGCTAATATCATGATGAGGATTATTATTTGATTTGACTAACGCTATTATTGTTGAATTGCTTCCAATTTTAATGTTTGTTCTTATATTATTTATTGATCACCATATTGCATGTTAAATGGAAAATGTAATTGAAAATAACGCCTAATAAGATAATTTGGACAACCGGTTTAGGTCCCTTTTTAATCTTGTTATTTAATCAAGTGATCACGAATATTTTAGAATTATGTGTTGCATTAACATTCAACCAATTTAGCATAATAATAGTTTGGAGCGAATTGAATATTTTTTTTGCATGCGTTTGAGATCACAGGAGTACTTTTCACTATAAGAATCGAGTAGAGGCCAATACGGGCGAACGTGACTCCATGACTCACTTCGTACCATCATCCTCGATCCTCCTTTCGTGGTTCCGAACCATAGGAGTTAGTAATCTCATGGATTATGAATGGGGTGTAACCTTCACGGGTCGATTGTTGTTGCCTTCGTTGTCCCTTAATCGTGGTTGCCTTATAATGATCCGTGAACGGTTTACAAGTTCCTTAAAAACTTGTTGGCGGCTCCCTACTTTCCTTGTCCCTAATCGTTGTCCCTCATCGTATATGTCAATTCCCACTTCCTATAAGTGCCAAGCATATTCACACCATGCTTTAACGTAAGCGCACTTCGAACGACGCCTACAATACTGAACATTTTATTTTTTTTTCTTCATATAAACTGATATAATCTATATTGTAGTGATGTGTCATTTAAAATGGCAATGCGGATTACATAAATTGTGAAGTTTACATTATGAAACACATGGAAACATTCACTAGTGATCAAAATAAAAAATGGATTTGTGACTTAAACCCAAACAATGTAAGTCCATCAAATGATCATTTACTTAAAATATATCGTTTATTTATATATTATTAAATAACAATTAAAATTATATTATATTATATATTCATTTTTATCAACAGGTAGACCAAATCAGGAAGCTGAGGATGCAATACACAACCCAACTAATTTAATGCTTTTGAAGAAAACACTGAATGTAGGATCAACAAAAGATTATCATGAAAAATTACAAAAGAGTAGTATTACATGTTCATTTATAAATTAATATAAGTTCATTTATACAAAGATATATGTTCTTATATGTGGTCAATAGAACTTATAGATTTTACTCGCTTAAGAATCTTTATTCGGTATTTCTATTTTTTTAAATAGAATTTGATATTTTTTTTTTAATATTGTATGTTAAATAGCTAGTATTTCTTTTTTTAACATATTTAACAACTCAATGTTTTGTATCTATGAAATGTTCATTTGCAAATAATTTATATCACTAACAATATTAAGGTTGAAATTAAAGAAAACATTGCTTAATAGAAATACAACCTTAGATCCATTACATGATAAAAATATAAAATACAGTCTCATGAAAGTAGTAATTTAAAAGCTATGGTTTCCTAATGTACTCCCTCATTTACCATTACTAGTGAACCTCTTAGCTACATTTGTATCAAAAAAGACTAAGAACTTATCATACTTAATAGAAGTCTGTCATAAACCACCTCGAACACTTCTTAGAACTAACACTAGTAGTAACGTAGCTTCAACAGTTCTCGAAACACTTGTAGTAGCTTGAACATTTGTTGAAGCACTAGCTAGAAGCAGCGTGAACATTCCTTGAAACAATAAGAGCATCTTGAACATTTCTACTATCGGCTGCAATAATTATAATAAACAAATCTAATTTCAATAATGTTCAATTATATTATTATTATATTAAAAAACATATATATCTACATAAATGATCATTTATCATTACATAACTGAACATCTTTATAACTCTACACATTAACATATAATAAAATTTGTTCACTATTTAAAAGGCATATGAACAAATATAAACCAATGATTATCATTAAAATAGACATATACACATATATATTAAGAAAACAACAAAATCAACATAAAATTGATTACTGATTATAAATATATAACATAAATGATCATTTACTATTACAAAAGTGTACAACATTATAATTAATTATAAATGTACCAATACAACACAAAAAAATGATTAAAACAATCCAATAACAAAAATTATGAAACTATCAATGTTCATGTAATGCACATAACATGAATTAAAAAAAATAGAAATTAAAATAGAAACTAGACAAGATCAATAACAAGAAAATAAAATTAAATAATAAAGTTAGGATCCAAAGTATAAAATAAGATCAATAAAACGATATAAGAAATAACAATCAAATATAAGAACAATAATCATTATAAAAAATAACAAATAACAAACAAAAAATTATAAAAACTAATATGATTATAAACAAAAAAATGGAATCGAATCTTTATTAAAACAAAAACAATAAAAAAAATAGAGCAATATCAAAATTAAAGTGAAAAATAAACACAATCAATTGATTAATCAACATTAACAATAAAATATACTGAAATTGATTTTTTAAAGCATCTAATCCAACTCTAGTAGGAAAAATAATTGCACAATCATGATCAAAATCAACTAATCTAGAAATCTTTACGAAGGAACATAGAGAAATTGAAATACGATTAAAAAAAGTAAAACTAAAAAGGAGGAGAGAGAAAATGAAATCACTAAAAAAGAGGAGAGGGAGAGAAAATAAAAGATCTGGAATTAACATATTGAATAAAGAATTTAGTTACTAAACTGAAAATTAAACAAGGAAAGAAGATAAAAAGGGAAAAAAAAAAGCATGCAAAAGGCACTAAAGTATAAAACGACGTAGTACTCGTAGGGGGTTGCAGGGAGAGATAGATGAGCTTGGGTGTAGTGAAAAATTTGTGGGTGAAATGTGAGGGCCACTATTTGAATGTGGGCTACGCTGCTCATTAAGGGAATTATTGTCAGTTGGATTTTTAGGGGGTGATTGCAACATATTATGGTGTTGGAAATAGGGTGATGGATCATTAGAGTCCAAGAAGGAATAATCAGTAGTATTAAACTCAAACATGTTTCGATATGGAAAAATATTTTCATCAAAAGTAACATGTCTAGAAATAAATATTTTATGAGTGGAGAGATCCATACACCTATACCCCCTATGCTCACGTGGATAACCCAAAAAAATACAAGGAGTGGAACGTTGAGCTAGTTTATGCTTAGCGGTAGCGGAAAGATTTGGAAAGCAAAGACACCCAAACACACGAAGATGATTGTAAGATGGTACTACACCAAAAAGGGCTTGAGTAGGAGTAATTTTATTAAGAGTTTTAGTGGGTAATACGTTTAATAAATATGTGGCCGTTTCAAGGGCATGGTGCCAAAAGAAAGGTGGTAGGGAAGCATGAAAAAGAAGAGTACGTTTAACATTGTTAATCGTACGAATCATGCGTTCGGCTTTGCCATTTTGAGATGAAGTTTGTGGACAAGAGAAGCGAAAAACCAATCCATTTTTTACACAAAATAATTTGAACGAATCGTTATCAAACTCACGACAATGGTCACTCTGAAAGGACTTAATAGGGCGTTCAAATTGAGTAAGCACATATTGTCGAAAATTAAGAAAGGTTTGAAAAGCTTGAGATTTGTAAGTCAAAGGTATAGTCCACACATAGTGAGTATAATCATCCAATAAGACTAAATAGTATTTATGACCTTTATCACTACGAATGGGAGAAGTCCACAAATCGGCATGAATAATGTCAAAAGCAGAAAAAGTACTACTATTAGAATTATGAAAAGGCAAGCGAACATGTTTTCCCAATTGACAACTAACACAAAAATTGGAGTCTTGCTCCTTATTACAATTAATAAAATTATTACTCCTAAGAAAGCTAAAAGTAGGGGCTCCGGGGTGCCCTAAGCGGTTGTGCCATGGAGACGGGAAAAAGGCTATGAGAGAAGTAGTTAGACATGTTGATGGAGTGTTTGTGACCGGATATAGATCCCCTGCACTATTGCATCCGATTAGAATTTTCCCCGTTCGAAGATCCTACATAGAAAAACCACTAGGATCAAATTCTATAGACACGGAATTATCATTGGTAAATTTTCTAACAGAAATTAAATTTTTGATAATTTGGGGAGCTAAATAAACATCACGAAGGGCAAGGAATTTGTTAGTAATGCTAGACTGACCATAACCTGTTATTGGAATGCGATTGGCAATACCCACTTGAATATAATTATTTGTGCTTAAATTAAAAAGGGGCAAAAGATTACCGGCATTATTTGTCATGTGTGATGTAGCTCCGGAGTCCATGTACCAAGAGGGGTCGTAGCTTTGAAAACCCAAAGTCGAGAAAGCTTGTTGTGGCTCGGTTGGAGTGAGAGCAGAGCCGTACCCCGAGCTAAAAGCGTGTTGTGGCTGCTGGTACGAAGGAGCCATTGGGGCCGATCCAAAATAAAAGGCCTGCTGCATTATGCCTTGTTGACGAGGCTGCTGAGGCACTGGGCAGGGTGCCTGGGCCCAATTTGGGGCCTGCTGTTGGTAGTAACCAGGTGGGCCGGCCCATTGAGGTTGCCCCCATTGTAGTGCTTGATTGTTTTGTTGTTGTGACTGCTGTTGTGGTTGGTCGCGACCCCGACCTCGACCACGGCCCCGACCCTTGCCTCGGCCACAACCACCACCCCTAGAAGAGCCACCACGTCTAGCAGGTTGAGTTTGAGATTGCTGGGGTGGAGCGGTGTTGGATTGAGAAGAAGATGGGCCAGTTTGTGCCGCAAAGGAGGCCGGAGGTTCGGTGCTATCATTGGAGCGTCTTGTTTCTTCAAGCAGGAGGCGTGACCTTGCAGTTTCAAACGAGGGTAACGACTCCGTTTGTTGAATCATAGCCGCAATAGTATCAAAATTGATATTCACAAGACCTGAGACTAAGCGGATTACCAATTTTTGCTCCGAGACGGGTTGATCAACATTGGCTAGTTGATCTTTTAAGTTCTTCAACTCACGACAATATGAAGAGATGTCTAAAAACTTTGACAGATGCAAAGCATTGAATTGATTTTCAAGATATACGGCATGGGTAGTCTTGTTATCTTGAAAAAGGGCCTTTAATTTGTCCCAAATTTGTTGAGCGGTATCGCCTCTAGACATGATTGTTACCAACAAATCGGTCGAGATAGTACCATAGATCCAGTTCTTAATGACTGAATCGAGTCTTTTCCACAAAGCATCTGATAATCCTGACGGCTTAGGTGTTTTAGGGTCAATGTGGTCAAGAACATTGAAAACATGAGCATGACATTCAAATAGTTCGGCCCAATTCGAATATTGTACCTTCTCCCGATCAAGAATAAGGGGAATAACATTCCTGATATTGTTGACACCGAAAGCTGGGTGAAATTCTGAAGAAGAAGAATCACCAGTATTGACATCGTTACCATCTTTATCACCCATGGTGGCAGGAAGTTAGTTACACTGAAATAAAAATAAAAGAAATAATGGGGACACAAGAAGTAAAGTTAGGCGCACCAAATTGACTTATGCTGTGGAAAAGAAAATTGGTACTCCCTCCGTCTACATTCCTGTTTCCAGCATTTGTTCCTCACATAATAGAGAGAAAGAGGAATGTAATTTAGGGACGGAGGGAGTAGATTAAAAAATCAAATTGGGATCGGTTGGGCTAATGAAAAAATAAAAGAAAATTGCGGAAACTAGATCGAAACCTAAAGCTGTGATACCATGTTAGATTTTGTGAAACTCCTCTCTCGGAGTGTTTTCCATTGATCAAAATATATAGGGTTACAATATGAGTCCTACTGGGATTAGGATCCCTCATAATATTATTATACAAAGAATATCACATATATCCTATAAGGACATAATATCTTATCATATATTCTATAACTTTAAATAGGTGGATGGACTTTTACCATGCTTATGAGTTATGATGTCTCAAAATGAATTGTAGATGCCTTGGCAAGCTAGGATGGTTTTTATACATCATGGGGGCAATTTAACTTATACAATGTGGACATTTTTTATTAGTTATCATCAATGCCAATGCAGCTTTCTAGCATGATAATTATCGGTTTTAAAGTAGTAGTAGCTGCGTGCTGTCAAAACTTAGTGGAGTATTGGGTAGGGGCCCTTTGGTTTGAGAAATTGTAAAATGTGAAGGGAGGAAGTAGCCGGGCATAGTAATGGGCCGGGGGGCATTTGAGTTTCTACATGTGATTGTTTTCCACTTCTTCTAAGGGGGAGTGGTGATCAATAACATACGGCTAAAACCTATTAGCTCAAGTGGTAGAACACTATGCAAATGCATAGAAAATGTAGGTTCGAATCCTACATAGGTTATCTTTATAAATAACTAAAAAAAACTTAAAAAGTAAACCTTCATATTTCTCCTTATAGCCTAATTTAAAACAAATGTAATAATTTAGAACGTAAAGTAGAACATTGGAAATAATTTTAGAACATATAGAAAAAACTTAGAGCACACTAGTGGAAAATTTCTCATTCGTAACAGGCTATTTGTAACGGGCAAAGCTTTGCCCGTTACAATTAAGATATTCGTAACGAGCAAAATAGTGCCCGTTACGAATACTTATTTATTCGTAACGGGCAAAATAGTGCCTGTTACGAATAAAGATATTCGTAACGGGCAAAATAGTGTCCGTTACGAATACTTATTTATTTGTAACGGGCAAAATAGTGTCCGTTACGAATACTTATTTATTTGTAACGGGCAAAATAGTGTCCGTTACGAATAATTATTATTCGTAACGGACACTATTTTGCCCGTTACGAATACTATATTACACGTAAATTACCAAACTTAGCCCAACTGATGAGAGGAGAGCCCAATACTTTGCTTTTTAGGGTTTCACTCCCTCTCTCTCTCCGTCATTCACCTCTCTCTCTCCTCTCCTTTCCTCTCTCTCTCCTCTCCTCTCCTTTCCTTCCAACCTCCTCACTTTCTCTCTCCTCCGTCACCTCCTTCAACACCACCTCCGTCGCCGTCGTATCAAACGCCTCCGTCACTTCCACCGGCGTCAGCGACGATCTTCCCGTCGATTACGACGAGTTTTTGCCGGAGTCGTCTCCGTCGGACCGCCGGAGAGCTGGAATTCTGCTGCATCCGACATCGTTGCCTGGACCTCACGACATTGGCGATTTCGGTTCATCGATTGGCTTCATTTTGCTGGTTGTTCTCTTTGGCAGGTGGTTTCAATTTTAGATGATTTTTGTTGTTTTTTAAGATGAATTTGTGGTTTTAATTTGGTGATTTTTTGAATTGATTGCTGGAAATTTGGTAGCAGGTTTTGCCTCTGGTTCCGCCAGGTAGAAAGGCTAATGAACAACCAAGCCCGTAGGCTTCTTCTTCTAATTTAGATCTAAGTCGTTGAACAAATTCACAGGTTCGTTTCGATTTTTTTCTTTTTTGCTTTCTTTTCGTTCTTCGATTTGATGTGCTCGTTGTTTTGATCTTCGCATTGAATTTTTTAGGATTTATAATTGGTTATTGTTCGAGAATTATTTAGGTTTTTGAGTGATTTAATAGATTTTTAATGTGATTATTGATTCAGCATTTGATCTGATTTTCAGTACGTTTGTTAGTGAATTTGTGAAATCATGCGTTCTCATCATCGGTAAGATTTGAGAATTTCTCGTCTAGGTGTTTGATTCTTAGTGTTGATTTTAGGATTTGTGATTTTGGATTGTTTATTTCAATGATCTGAAGAGGATTTTGTGGTGTAAATCTTGTAGATCTGTAAATTTTATGGTGAAATCAGCTTTTTTTTTTTTTTAAATTTTGATTTTTTGTAAATCAACTTATTTTATGTAATTCAATTATTATTATTATTATTATTATTATTATTATTATTATTATTATTATTATTATTATTATTATTATTATTATTATTATTATTATTTACGGGCTGATTCAATTATGATTCATTTTTTTAATTTTGATATTATTTTTTGTTTCAATTATGTTAATTTTGGTTTGTTGAAATTATTGAATGTAGGTGGAGCATATAATATCTACACAAGGGAGCTTAAGACTCAACGTCTCAAACCATAAATGTTGGGATAAAACTTGTTTTTATTACAATTACGGTTTTTTTGCTCTTTTATTAGTCTTAGCCTTAAGAAACTTGTGACATTATATGAGCAAGTTGATGTATTTTAAAGTTGATGTATTTTTGAGTATATTAAATTTGTATTATACTTGTGTAATAAAAAAATTATGTGTGTATTATATTTGTGTAAAAAAAAATTATCTCATTATTTGATAAAATGATCCAGCATGTGCTAGCACGTGCTGGATATTTTTTTAATTGCATCAAACACTATTCGTAACGGGCAGATATAATGCCCGTTACGAATAACCCGTTATTCGTAACGGGCAAAATATAAATGCCCGTTACGAATAACGGGTTATTCGTAATGGGCATTATATCTGCCCGTTACGAATAACTGGTTATTCGTAACGGGCACTTGAAACGCTCATTACGAATAACTACTTATTCGTAACGGACAATGTAAGTGCCCGTTACGAATAAGTAGTTATTCGTAACGGACGGTGCCCGTTACGAATAATAATGGCCATCCGTAACGGCAGCATACGTAACGGACGCTGCCCGTTACGGATGGGCCTGTTTTGCCCGTTACGGATGGCCTTTTTTCCACTAGTGGCACGGGATAAAATTAAAGTTTAGAGTGCATTAAAAATTAGAACATAGGTTAAAAATATTTAGAAAACATAGGGAAGAAGTTAGAACATAGGTAGAAAAATACTTAGAACATAATTAAAAGGCTCAGAACACATAAGAAATTGAAAGACTTAGAATATAGGAATTAGAGGTGTCAATTCGGATAACCGGATGGAGTTTGGGTCGGGTCTGTTCGGGTCGGATCTGTTCGGGTCGGATATGTTTGGATCAAAATTATCCTTTTAACTCGGATCGGGTCGGATCGGGTCAAATTCGGGTCGGGTCAAATTCGGGTCATGGTCTATCGAGTCCGGGTCGGATATGGGTCGGGTCAACTCCACATCGGTTCACTTTCGGTTCGGATAAATTTGGATCGAGTTTAAAACGTGTTTAACCGGATAACTTCGGGTCGGATGAATTTGGGTCGGGTTGATTACGGTTTGGATGATTTCGGTTCGGTCAAGTTCGGTTTGATTAAGATAAAGTTGATCCGTTGATTCATTAAATAGTCTGTTTCAATTCATTTTCTTTTTGTGTTTGGTTGGATTTTGGTCGAGCTGACCAAATTCATATCCAAATAAGGTTATTTTTAATCTACAGATATTATTGAGTTTTTACCTTATTATTTGTTCAATATGATTATTAATTACGAAGCACGAAGTTTTAGTTTTCTCATTTGATCAAGTTATGTATAATTTTTATCTTAAAGGAAAATTGAGATTGAATAATTATCGATAACTTATCATACCTATATAAGTGAGACCGAGCTAGTGATATATTAACGAGTAATAGTTACATATGGTGATATATACAAAAAAGAATATCAATTTTTTAAGGTTATTACAAGGTTACAACTGTTCATCAATTGTACAATCTTACGAGGGTATGAGTACTATACTATTAGTTTAGTTTATCACTAGTTCAATTTGTATAAGATATTTGTTAGAGTTGTTAGAATTACTTTATTACTAATTCAATTTTTATATTAAAAACTTGACATTATACATATTGATAGTTAATTGTTACTATGTACATTCTTTTTATTTGAGCATAAATTATTGCATATGTATGTAGTGTGTATATAACCGTACGATGTATAATGTCTATAATTCTAGGATAATGCACAGTTGTAGAGGAAGTAGTAATGAAAGAATGTTATGTATTTGTAAATACATAACAATGATTAAAATGTTCTAAAAACACATGGTAGAGAGAGAAAAAAGGAGAGAGATAGGAAGAGATAGCTCTTTATATGAAACCCGCCTACTTTTTGGTCAGGTTGTCTCACGTGATGGGTTTGTAGTAAACTTAAGACTTCAGACTATTTTTTTTGTAGTAAAAAAGTTAACTTATTAATAATTAGTAAATATATTTTATAAGAACTTGAATAAAAAGGTCAATAATCAATTATGGTCGGATTAAATTCGGATCGGATAAAAATTAAATCGAGTTAAAATCGGGTCGGGTTAATATCAGTTCAGGTCAAAAAAGATCGGATCTGATCGGTTATTTGTCGGGTCAATTTCGGATCGGGTTGAGCTCAGGTCGGGTCAAATCGGTTCGGGTTGAGTTCAGGTCGGGTCAAATCGGATTCGGGTTGAGTTCAGGTCGGATCAAATCGGTGCCGGGTTAAGTTCAGATCGGGTCAAGTTCGGATTCGGGTTGAGTTCAGTTCGGTTACAGTTCGGGTTTGGGTCTTGAATTTCTCGGATCAAATCGGATCGGTTACAGTTCGAAACGGATAATTTTTTTCGGGTCGGTTCGGGTTTGACACCTCTAATAGGAATGATAATTTAGAACATGAGAGAAATTTTAGAAATTAGGCAAAGAAATATAGAACATATAAAAAGGTTTAGAACATAGGAATGATAGTTTAGAACATAAGAGAAAATTTTAGAACATAGGCAAAAAAATTTAGAACATAGGAAAGATAGTTTCGAATATGACAGAAAATTTTTGAACATAAAAAAAAATTTAAAACATAAGAAAGGGTTTAGAACGAACATTGGAAAAATAGTTTAGAACATGAGAGAAAAATTTAGAACATAGACAAAAAAAATTTAGAACATAAGAAAAGGTTTAGAACTAACATAGGAAAGATATTTTATAACATGAGAGAAAATTTTAGAACATAGGGAAAAAAAATTTAAAACATAGGAAAGATAATTTAGAAAATTAGAGAAATTTTAGAACATAGGAAAAAAACATATAGAACATAGAAAAAGGTTTAGAACATAAGAAAGATAGTTTAGAACATGAGAGAAAATTTCAGAACATAATAGGCAAAAAAATTTAGAACATAAGAAAAGGTTTAGAACATAGGAAAGATAGTTTCAAACACGACAGAAAATTTTAGAACATAGGCAAAAAATTTAGAATATAAGAAAGGGTTTAGAACGAACATAGGAAAAATAGTTTAGAACATGAGAGAAAAATTTAGAACATAGACAAAAAAATTTAGAACATAAGAAAAAAGTTTAGAACATAGGAAAGATAGTTTAGAACATGAGAGAAAATTTTAGAACACATAAAAAAAATTTAGAACATAGGAAAACATTTAGAACATACATAGAAACAATTTAGAGCATGGTAAAAATTTAGAACATATACAAAGAAAATATATGTAGTTTTATATGATGTAAACTCTTATCTTTTAAAGTTGAATAACTAAATTCTATAGAATAATCTAAGTTATATAAACAAATTTTTGGCTTTAAATGATTAATTACTATGGATTTATGCTACAACAATACTCTTATACATAACTCTCATCTCCACATTACACAAAAATCAACCTATGTAGGAGTCGAACCCACATCTTTTTGTGCATTTGCACAATGCTCTACCCGTCGAGCTAGTAGGTTAATGTATATAAAACATCTCAAAAGTAATTTTTTATTTTTTAATCATATCCCCGACTCATCTATATATTCTATATTTATATCTCTCCAACATTATTGGGGCTTATGCTTTACTTGAAGAAATTTATGTAATCTAGAGTACAATAGATGAACTAAAAAAGATCCAATAATAGACCATAAAGCTAAGATAGACCATAAGACATTTGATACGGCCTGAATGTGTTCTAAAGACAAAATATAAAATAAAAAAAATGAAGGAAATGGATAAAACAAGCAAAGCAATTTCATCAAATGGAATAGACTCACATCTGCATGCAATAGCCATGTTTGTATGTAGTACATATACTAGCTTAGATAACTGGATAAGTACATGCAGATGTGAAATCTTCTACAAAATAGCAAGAATAAGAGTCAAATATACTGATATACATACACAAACCAAAGGAGGAAGAGCTTTCATAGGTGCTATTCTGATATTGCATCCTAATTCATGAAAATATTGACATTGATGAACAACAGACGATTTTAATGAACAACAGAATCAGGACAAGCCTGCCTGAATTTCTGGGTTAAGAATAACATGATAACATTCTGGATTAAGAATATGGTAACGTATCTTTCACATTAACCAGAGATTAAATTGTCATTAATCCACAAATCAAGACAAGTTCTAATCTATCTATACTTATTTAAAAAAAAAAAGCATTCCTAAAATTGTTTATGTGCCATGTCATTTCCCTCTCATAGCATTGTACCACATCATGACCTAATGACATGTCATTACCAATTAACAATCATTCCAACTATTATTGATAGATTAATATTAAAAAGCATTTGTTGGGTTTTGAACACTAGACCTTGAGGATACAAGATATAACTCTTTACCATCTTAGCTAATAATAATTCATGTCATTTATACCAATTAAAAAGAAAACGAGATAAGTAGTTTGAAAAACATTAAGAGGAATAAAATCAACATTTCTCAAACAATAGAGTATTAAAAATTGCTTTCTATACTCTTTGTTAATTAGTAACATTATGTTTAACATTTTAGCATAACTACATAATGGATGATAATATATTTCATAAATAAACAATTTAATCAAATTGGTAACCCGGTGCATGCAACGCCCGGGCCGCACACTAGTTATTTAATTAAAGTTTAGAACATCAGCATAATAGTTTAGAACAAGGGCACAATGATTTAGAACATGATCAATTATAGCTCAAAAATTATGAAAAGAAGATCAGACATTAAATCAATAACATTAATTATAAAATCTACATAATTGAATAATTGATGACGAAGACGGTCGCATAAGCTCAGCATTCGGATCCAAAATTCATTCAATATTAGATGAAAACTGATAAGCTTGAAATTGAATTAAAAAAACAACAAAATCAATACTACAAAAAATATAAAATATAATCATCACTCAAAACATTAGATCATATAGAAACTAAGACCCTCTCCAATGGTGAGACTTGAGAGAGTTTCTTTAGGAGAGAGAGAGTATTTTTTGCAAAGAATACCAATAAGTTGGTATCTAAACTTAGTAACTCCAAAAGAAAGTTGCTAAGTTTAGATACTCAATTTTGAGTCTCATTTGAGAAAAAGTGTGGGCCCTTTTCAATATTATAATATGTTTTGTAATTTATTTAAGTTTTAATTATATTTTTTTTACTAAAAAAAACTTATAATATGATTTGGTGGGCCATAAATTGAAAGTACATTAGTATACTTTAGAAAGTCTCACCATTGGAAAATTAGACTTCACATGAGTTGCTTAATTGAGAAGTGGGTTGGGTATCACCATTGGAGGTAAAAAACAACTCATTTTGTATTTCAATTCTCAAAATTGAGTCTCACCATTGGAGATAGTCTAAAGTTGAAATAAGTGAAATTCGATCAAAAGCAATAATAATGAAAAAATAAAAATGATTGAAACTGAATTAAAGAATGAAATTATTAGCACAAAATTCAATGAAATTATAAACCAAATAACAAAAATCAACCCATAAATTCAGAAAAATGAACAAAAAATTATAAGAAAAGTAAATAGTGTACACACCTAAAAATGTCTCCCCAAAACCAAACCCGATGATGAACAACCTTTCACCGCCATTATTGGTTGGGTTGTGTATTGAATCTTTGGAGTGCTTAAATCCTTATTCAATCCTAATAAATTTCATAAATCAACCTAATTCCTAGCCCATTTCCCCAAACCATTATTTATTTTCCTCTTTTCGTGCCTTTAAATCCAAAATCATTCATTTCGTGTTCTTTTTATAAAACGTTTATACCAGTTTATTTTGGTCCATAATCTGGGTTCAATAATTAAATATTTGAATGGGGCTTTAAAAGAGCTTTCCAACGATATATTATAAGCCCAAATCCGAGTTATAACGAATAAGTTATGGCTAAAATACTAAACTGAGTCCAAACCGAACCTAAGCCCACCTTACCTACGACCCAATGATCATGTGGAGGGTAAAAGGGGTTTAATCCTATTACTAAATCAATTAGGATTAATTGAAAGCTTGTATAAGTTTCTTAAATATCTTAATTATCTTTTTTGAAAAGATAAGATTAAAGAGTTTAAAATTGAATAAAACTCTTCTTTTTGAAAGTCCTAATTCGATTCGAATTAAAACACGTTCAAAGATAGTCAGATATTATTTTTTTCCTCATAGTTTTTATCTAAATATTATATGGTTGGATAGCCCTTGAAATTATCTTTCCAATGATATATTATAATATTAATTCCGAGTTATAACGAAAAAGATATGAGCGAAATACGAAACTCTATCCAAAACTGACACGGTCTCACTATTTAGGCAATATCTTTTATTCTACAAAATATTTTAATATGTTTCTAATCGGGTTAGAAATTAGACTTCAAGATATTTCCAACGATATCTTATTTATCGTATTCCAATTTCTGGATCAAAAGATATGATACAAACAAAAACCGCAAAAACTGTTGTCTATCGCAAGAGTTTTATTCGATTCGAATTCTTATCTTTTCTTGATTCGACCCCTCTTTTTTCCTTATAAATAGAGGTCATGTCTCCCCTTTTTCAATCATCAACAAGCTTGATCATCAAATCATTCTCTCTTCCTCTCTTCTCCACAAACAATCATTCTCTCTATCCCTACACCAAAAATCATTCTCTTTTCCCTCTTTAACCTAATTTCTAGCCTCCTTATTCTTCCATAATAATTCCCCTAAGCACTCCTAGAAGTCCATATTTAACCTGAGGTTCCACCCTTAAACCATGGTATGAAAGGTATAATTAACTTAGGGTTTGGACCAAATCAACTCTACATTTATTTAATTTCCATTTGATTTATAATTTTTTATTGAAGTTACTAACAATTTATTCATGATGTAACAATTTAAAGGAACATGCGGAATGTGAATAATTAATTAATTTAATTACTTATTATTATTTTAAATTGCTAATATCATGATTAGTATTATTATTTGATTGGACTAACGCTATTATTGTTGAATTGTTTCCAATTTTAATGTTTATTCTTATATATTATTTATTGATCATGATATTGCATGTTAAAGGGAATATGTAATTGAAAATCACGACTAAAAAGATAATTTGGACAACCGGTTTAGGTTCCTTTTTAATCTTGTTGTTTAATCAAGTGATCACAATATATTATAATTATATGTTGCATTAATATTCAACCAATTTAGCTTAATAATAGTTTGGAGCAAATTGAATATTTTATTTGCATGCCTTTGAGATCGCAGGAATTACTTTTCACAATAAGAACCGAGTAGAGGCCAATACGGGCGAATGTGACTCAATGACTCACTTCGTACCATCATCCCCGATCCTCCTTTCGTGGTTCCGAATCATATGGAGTTAGTAATCTCATGGATTATGAATGGGGTGTAACCTTCACAAGTCAATCGTTGTTGCCTTCGTTGTCCCATATTCGTGGTTGCCTTAAATGATCCATGAACGGTTTACAAGTTCCTTAAAAACTTGTTGGCGGCTCCCTACTTTCCTTGTCCCTAATCGTTGTCCCTAATCGTAATGTCAATTCCCACTTCCTAAGAGTGCCAAGCATATTCACACCATGCTTTCACGTAGGCGCACTTCGAACGACGCCTACAATTCGGCGACTCCACTGGGGAGGATTCTTGGTTATTTATTGATTTGAGTGATCGATATTTAATTTGAGATGAGTGGATGAGACTTGAAAGATTCTTGTATCGTATTCCTGTGATTAATTTGGCATTTTTGCATAAGACGTTTTCACGTCGCTATTAGGTCTGTCCCGTAGGAAATATTGAATAACCTGATTGCGAACGAAGGAAAAAAGAGGCACTTGTCAGATTTCCTGACTGCCGCGCCACGACAGACACTGCCGTGTCACGGGGTAAGCCACCGTCACACGATGGTGAGCACCATGACACGGTACATTCTGCCGTGTCACGGGAGTCCTGAAATCTTTCCGGTGTCTTTATTTTACTTTTTCACGATCGGCTTCCTTCGATTTTTCTGAAAAAACGTATGTGTTCTACATACGTCTTAGCCCCGGGGGATTTAAGCTCTATCAATCTAAAAACGCTCATGGAAATAAGGTTTCATCCGAGTTATTGAATCCACCCAAACAATGGAGTCGAGTTCGATTTTATCACGAACTCGCGGAGCCGCCCGTTGGCATACACCCTCAAGGGAGGCTGCCTTGCTAACGCGTCGAAACTCTTAACCATGGTACCCTTTGATACCAAAAACCTTGACCATAGTGGAACATAGATCTCAACTTTAGATTGCGAACTTCTTGCATCATCGTGACTAAATGCTGCGTGGTTTATTTAGTGCTAACCCACATGTGTTTGTTCATTGTGTTTTTGGACTAACCTATGACCGAGGGTTTTTTATTTCCACATAGTAATTAGTTCGGACCTAAAATCGATTAAAATCTAGAAAAAGTCACAAAAAGGCCTGGAACTGAGCACCGTGTCACGGCAAGTCTGCCGCGCCACGGTGGGCAGTGCCGTGACACGGTGCTTTCTACCGTCTGACGGTGGACTGCACCGTGTCACGACAGTCAGCACCGTGACACGGTGCCCAGAAAAAATGTATGTCAGTTAAATTTTGGCTTTTCTGCGTCCAGTTTGATGTCATGTTTAGCTATACGATCATAACACGCGTCCATAACCTCACTTAATCACTCACGAGTCAAGCATAGTCCACACACTTTCTTTTTCAACTTGAGTCATACACCATGTCGTTTATGATCGTATACTAGGTTCATGCACCCTTTTTCCACCATAATAAAAGATGAGTGGAGTTTTTCTCACCTGTTTTCAAATGACTTTTTTTGGATTTCCCCTTTCCTTCCTATCTTGAGCAATGAGTGAAACAATTAAGTGAATTTATTTCATTTCATAGTACTTAGTCAAGGAGCAGGGGTAGGTTGGTACGATTCGAGTCATTACCGCAGCAAGGTCTTAGGCCTAAGAGGCGTACAAGAAAACCACCACAATCATCTCCACAGAGTCCATTCCCCATTTACTTTCAACCAATGGCTGCCACTAAGGAAGATATAGAGAACATGAACCAGGCCATCGAGAGGTTGTCTACTATGATGGAAGCACTCACTACCAGGGTTCTCACGGTAGAGCAAAACAATCAAAGCAATGCCACTGTAGTTGTAATAGACAAGATCAAAGAACATATGAGTAAGATCTCTGAAGAGTTTACCTATGTAGAGCAACCTGCCACTTCTCTGAACATAAGGGATAGGCTTCCTAATAAGTTTTCCACTGCTAACATTCCCAAGTTCAAGCCTAATGATAACCCTATGTTTCATTTGAAGGCTTTTTCTGCAACTATGGCTCTCAAGGGACTAGATGTAACACTCTTTCCTACGCTGTTCCCTTTCTCCTTGGAGCATGCTTGCCAACAATGGTTTTATTCTCTAGATGCCAAGCATACTGCAACTTAAATCGTTAAAAGTGTAACATTCAAACTAAAACGTCTGAACGTGAACTCTCCATCCTCATACAGAAAGAGAATGAAGGCTTCACCGCTTATCTAAACAGATGGAGGGAAACGACTGCACTCTTGGTAGATCCCCCCAAAGAAAAAGAGATGGTTCGCCTCTTTATCCAAAATCTGACTCACAAGTACAAGCAACATCTCAAATTTCTTCCATTGAACACTTTTGAAGCTGTATATGACATTGGCATCAATATCGAGGACGAGCTAATAAAGACTGCTGTAGTACCCCGTATTTTTATGTATTTTTATAAAGTATTTAAGTATTAATAAAATGTATTGTAAAGGGCTCAAGTATTTTCATTAAATATTTTGAAGGGTTAAAATATTTTAAATATAAGGTTTTATAAAAGTAAAATATATTTTGGGCCAAATGTTTATTAATTATTGGACAATGTAAATTATTCCTACATACTCTTATTGGAATAACCCATTCCAAAACCCATAACTTAAGCCCACATTTTTATAAGCCCAAATTTAACCCCATACTCTCTACTCTATAAATTGATTTTATTGTTTGAAATTAATTTAATTAGTATCAAATTGTATTCTTGATGATAAACTTTATAATTTTCAGATTTTGTAAATTTTATAACCTAGGGTTATTGAAAATCATGATTTTAGGGTTTTTATGAACAATTGATTTAGGGCTTTTATAGTAATGATGTTTTGAACTTTTGGTAATTATAAATACTGATTAGTTTAACTGAATTCCAGATTATTTTGAACACGTAAATTCGTGTTTTTAATTTTTAGATTTCCGTTCGTTAATATTAATCCCGTTTTAATCCCGACCAGGTTCTAAACTGATCTGATTTTGATAAAAAAGTAGTTATTTCCATGTCGAAACAACGTTTTAAGAAAGACTCACTACCTTTGCTAGTGAGTACCACCCTCTCGTGGCCAAAATTCAGCCTCTAAATATGATTTTCGGGCAGTTTTTGGTTTTTAACGAAGTTTTTTTTTTATTGCTTTAAATTTTATCCTTGAGTTTAAAGGGTAAGAGATAATTTATTGTTTCTATGGGTAATTTAAGTATAAAAATGTATTTTGATGAAGTTTTAAAGAGGTTTTATATTAGTTTAAAATGCTGGAATTTTATTTAAAGTAGTATAATTGTGATTTTAATAAAAGGGTGTGATTACCTATTATTAAGGAGTTTAATTAGGGGTTTTTAAATAATTTTCAGATTATTTTAAATAGTTTAAAGTGAGTTTAAGTTGCTGGAAATTTTGTACACAAGGGTAATTAATTTAGTATTATTGTCCCTTTATGGAGGAGACTTGATTCGGGAATTATTGTAGTGTTTTCGGCCACTTTAAAGGCTTACGTTCGCGTACTTAGCATATTTTGATGATGTAGAATCATGCTAGGCTTGATTTCAATCAATTACAAGTAGTATCATGCAAAGGTTTATGAATTGAATTGTGAATTATTGGTGTTGGTGATTGAATTGTGAAGCATGAATTATTTGTGATGATTTATGATTGGAAAATTATATTTTGGCATGACTATATAGACTACACTTTTAATTATGGCATGTTAGAGTGCATGTTTAATTAAACTACATGTTTAATTTAGCTTGGAATATTGGAAAGGAATTTTATTATGGTCCATATAATTTTTAATGATGCTTTAAGCATGAGGAAGGAGCTATATAAGTGTCTATGTACACACGGAATAAATTATATGGTTGTGCCTTTGTGCACTTAAGGTGTTTTTAACAACGAAGAATAGAATTTTTGGCGCTTTATGCATTTAAGGTGTCTTTGACACTGATGTAGAATTAAAAAGGGTTCAACATTAAATGATATGTGGTCACTAATTATTCAAGAATTAAATTGGTATGTTTGGTTGATTGAATAATTATTGTTGATTGATTTATTATGCTTTGAGAGTCATCAATAAGTCCGATAACATGTAAAAACATAAAGTGAAAGAGATTACGCACTAAAACTCTTGGAACATATATACCTTGAGTATGAACAATGGAGGGAGTTATGGGGTTATATATTTACCATAACTTCTAATGGAGTACAGGACGCTGTACATTCCTTTTTATAATTTATAATTATGCGCAGGAATTCCGCCACCTTTGAGTGGTTTTGTCGCTGGCACGGTTAGCTCCCGTGTCAGTTAACCTCAATTTATTTGGGGGAGGTATATATAGTTGGAAACCCGTTCGATGCGAATCAACGCTAAATAAATTAATTAGTGTCTAGTTAATGTGCCTTGTTAATTGTTGTGTATGCTTGTAGGCAGGTGCATTGAGGTAAGTGTGTGTTGATAGGTGAAAGCATGTTATTGTGCTTAATTACGCTTATGTACTCAGCTTTGCTTATTGTGTGTGTTTGTGTGTTTGGCCATGTCTTTATCTTGGCCCTATGATGACCCATTTTTAATGGACAGTAGTGGGGACAAGTGGAGATAATCTTTTCAGGTGTTGAAGCATATTCATGACGGGGCATGAGTGAAGAGCGAATCATGCTAGTTTCTATTAGTTGAGATGTGGTTTGTTGCTTTCAAGTATTATATTATGTTATATTTATGAGACTAACGCAAAGGTTTTCGTACTTTGTTTTGTTTTGATAAGGGCCTACAATGGTTCCAAGTTGTAGGTTGATTTTATTTGACATTTGACTTTGGTTTTAACTATACTTTCGTTTGGTTGACTTTTAAGTTGACTCGTTTTGAATGGTTTTGATTTAAGTCTTTCGTTGTGTGTCGTTGATAATTGCCTTAGTCGTTCTCACGGTGGCGGTAATATCTTAGATATTCCTAAATCGTATTTTAAAGAGTAAAATAGGTATTTTTAAAAGAAAAGAATTTCTAGGGTGTTACAAAGTAGTATCTGGGAGCTTTGGTTGAGATTTTATTACCACTAAAGCCAAAAACGTGTTTTAAAGTGTTTTGTTTTAATACTTGGCCAAGTGCTTATTTAATAAAGTAGTTTTAAAAGCGAGTTATTTTATTTTATTTCGATTTTAAGAGGACCAAAATATTTATTTATTTGTTTTATGAGGTCCGAAATTTTTTTGTTTGGACATCCGAAATTTTATGGTATGCGTGCCCGAATTTTTTTTTTGTGATGACTAAATATTTTGACCCTTTTTCGAAGCTTATTTTCAAATTATTTTTAAAAGAGGAGTAAAAAATATTTTTAGTTTGTTCATTTTGCAGGAAAGCAAGGATTGAGGTAAGAAATATTTGTTAAAAACTTTTATTAGCATGTTAGTGAGATTGGGTAGGAGAAGAAAGGGCATATAGGCTAGAATTTAATTTCTTTCCTATGTGCATATTTTTATTGAGGTGTTCAAGCATGTTGTATGACTAAATGTTTATTGATGAGAGCATGCAATATGTGAATTATTATATGTGAGCTATCAAGATTGTTTGATTGAATACCGAACTTAATTTTCTGCAAGAACTGTATTATATTGTTATGGAAAGGGTTTCTATTGGTAGTCAAGCCCGTTTCCTTACAGGACCCCTAAACCTATACCTTGTGAGTTTATGATGAGAATTTTGAGAAACGTTATGGATTTTGAGAGCTAATAGATGAGAACAACCATACCGTTAATAGTTCTGTTATGGAGATCTTAAATCCAAATCCACCCTTAACTTCAATTACAATTGACATTTCATCTAACGATGAAAAATATGAAAAGTTTATTCAAGTAGAGCAAAATCCAGAGACACCTTAACCAATAAAGGGGGAAGATAACCCTGAATTCGATATTGGAAGCTACAAATAATCAAAGGACAATGTTCGAAAGGACTATATTTTTGTAGTCTCATTCCTTTTAAGTTCTTAGTTTCATTTTCGCAATTTAACTATTCCTTTTCAGTAAAGTCATAAGTAGATTGGCCACAGTAGGTTAATAAACTTATTAAGTTGTGCAATTTATTCGAACTTATTTCAGTTCATTTTCCAGTCATATTCTTTTTCAGCAACAAAATTTTCTTCATTTCCTTGCCGATTAATTCATTTTCCTGTCAAATAATTCATTTTATTTCCAAATTATTCATTTCATATTACTGCTCCAATGAGTCGATTCTTACTCAAATATTCCAATAATTTATTTCAAAACTCAAGGGAAACCATGGGAATTATTTTATTTATCATGTGATGCTTTATTAAATGTATGGTTGGTTTGCAATCAAATTAAAATTTGATTGATCATGCTGCAAAATTTGGGAGTTGTAATTATGCAACCTCAATTTGTTAGCTTAAACAGAATGTGTATATATAAAAGGTATAAGTTAGTTAGATGGGTGTCTAACTTGAGGGCTAGCCATGACCATAATTAATAAAGAACTCTTTAGAGCTAATGCAAGGGAATGAAAGAATAGTGCAGTGATGGACACGCAAACTTATAATTGGCAAGCTTTAATTTGAGGCATAACTCAAATAAATAAATAAATAAATAAAATGGGTGCTTGTCCATTGTTGTTATAAGAAAAGATATACAAGTCATAATGAATTTGGAAGTAAAGGATTGTCTTTGAAAATAACAACAGTGGAGTTCATTGAGTTTCATAGGGTACACTTGAGGAGGTGACGTCTATTAAAGAGGCTAGGATGAACTAGTGAACAAACTTGGAAGAGGATTGAATATGGATTTCAATTAATAAGTTGTTAGGAGTAAGTCTTTGAGACTAGAATAATTTATATGAAGAAACAATTTATTTATATACTTTTGGAAGGGAAGTACAAGTTTTAAGTTTAAGGATGAAGACAAGGGATCAAAACAAGAAGGTAGTCAAAAGGACAACAATAGGGTTAAAGAAGCTTTAAAATAATATTTTGGAAATGAGAAGAAGCATAAGGTGGCTTGAGTAACTCCTAAAAGTGAAGAAAGTTTAAACCATGAAGAATAATATACTTAAAGGTATTGAGATTATTGAACTATGAATATGAAAATGTCTTAAAGGAGAAAAGTTTATGACAAGGTTTATGAATATGATTGGGATGTGTTGATCTGATTTAAGTAAGGATTGGTTATGAAGTGATTGAATTGAGATTATTTATGAGTCACGAGCTGAGATTTATTTAAGGGATGCTAGAAGAAAGATTATGGGTTGATTAGAGAAAATTTTTAAGCAAGAGAAATGTAAGCAAAAAGATATAGGGGTTGAGGAACTTTGAAAGTAAAATAAGGACGTTTTTGTGTATAACAAAAGGATTAATGCTGCATTGTTTAAAGGAGTTAAAGAATACTATAGTAAGTCATTGAAAGAAAGTTACATCATCTTGGGGAGCGCATGAATATGTTAAGTGAAGAGATGAAAATGTGTATTTGTAGGGTGAGTTAGGAAGATTGATCAAAGTGACAATGAAGAACAATTATCTTTTAATTAAAAGAGACGATTTGTTTGATCAAATGGAAGGAGCAATTATGATTTTGAGGTTAGACTTGAGGATGGGAACTAATATTAAGTAAGAAAATTCGAAAGAGGACAATTCAAAATTGGAATTTATGACAAGATTTGGAAAGTTTGAGTTTCATTTTTTCTTTTGGGTTAATAAAGCACCTATGTTTTATACGGACCTAAAGGAATAGACTTTTATTTTTTTTATTAAAGATATTTTGGGTTAATTCTAAAAATGGGAAGGAAAAGACAATGTGACACTTGTGATAAAGTTATTAATACAAAGAGAGAGAAGCAAATACAGGCATGGTTTTTCCTAAGAGTGGGTTATGATTGGAAAAAAAAGGACCATCTTGGGAGACCTTATATGATAAAGTATAGAAGAAATTGTTGGTGTAACAGGGATAGAAGCGGTGAATTATGGATTATTATAAATTAATTGTCATTGAGGTTTTAAGTTGGATAATGGGGGTGAAAAGGTCTATGACGGATTTTCATGAATTGTAGACAAGTGAATGTATTAATGGAGAGTAATAGAAAGTTCATGAGGAGTAATAAATGTGAAATAAATTTTGTATGGAAACATGATTATTTGAATGACGTTTAAAGTTTGAGATAGACTCTCACACACAAGGATTTAAATATGTAGCAAAGAAATGATTGGAGTTGATAAAGGAATAGGGGTAAGGCATTCAATTTCGTTGAAAGGGGAGGAAATGTGGTGGATTGATACAAAGCAAATAGGAAAGAAGGAAATTAACCTCTGTGAAAGTGTTGGAAAAAAAAAAGTAAAGAAAATGTTGGGATAACTAGAGTTTGAGACCAAAAATATTTGAGAAAATGAAGGAAAATCAAGAAGGGAATGTGAATTTGGGTCGAATTCGTAAGAGGATGTGCTATTTTATTGGCATGGAGATAAAAGCTTGAATATACATTTAAAAATAAGAAGTTGAAGTGAAATATAATGGAAGGAAAGTGAAATAAACCTAGGAAAGGACAAGTTATAAAAGGATTCGATAAAGGTGTATTGATGGTTTAGAGTGATTGTTTCATTGAATTGTGGTGGGTATATTGTCTAAATCCGCAATGTTTAAAAACCGATGAAGGAAACTCGGAGGATGGAGCAACTTGCGAAGGCTTACATTAATTTGTTGTGAGACTACATGGAGTTCCTAATGATATCATGTTAGATAGAGATTTCTAGTTTCTTTTAAGATCCTGGAAGGTATACAAGAGAACTTTGGTAATACACTGAAAACGATTACTACAACCACCAAATAATAATGGACAAACAAAAGGAATATTTGACGTTGGAGGTCATTAGAAAGAATGTGTATTCAATTTCAAAAAAAAAAAAGAAAAAAATATAAGAATATGAAAAGCATTGGAGTGAAAACAAACGGAAGGTAACCATGCAAGGCAGCATTGGCATGGCAACATTTTGAGGTTGCTATAGAAAGAACCATGAAAGTTCACTATGTCGAGGAACATTAGTGAGAAGATCGTCTTAGGAATCCAAACAAGTAAAGTTATAGAGAAGCAAGAAAAGTATCCATGAACGGATTTAAGTGGTGCAAGTTAAACAGGGGATAAGAGATAAGTGTTATTGAAAGTGTAACCCATAAAACAAAAGATAAGTTTGGAAAGAATAAAGAGAATGAACCAAAGAATATAGAAATATATGAATTTGCATAGAATTGGAAAAGTGGCGAATAACTTGGCATATTAATTGACCTTGGTAAAGTACAAGGCATTTTTCATGAGTCATTGTGAAAGAACATTGACTAAAGGTATAAATTGCAAAGGAAACTATTAAGTGTAACCAATTTAATCAAGAGAAAGCTTGACAAAATCAAGGTTTTAAATAGCAAAGTGCTTCATACTTTTACTAGAGGATTGGTAAAAGATGGTATTGATGGTATTGATTATTTTTGGTATAATGAGTAAGTAATCGTTGAGACTTTTGGTACTTGCAACAAGGAATGAATATAGAGAAGTATTATGATTTTACCATGGATGGAACGAACAACATAACTCTAAAGTTGAATTAAGTGGAGTTACAGAGCGTAACTCATTTTCTTTAGGGGGGGAGTGCGATAGAATTGCGCGCTTTTCCCTTAATTTTGGCATTTTAAGTGCTTTTTCGGTCAGTTTACACTGATTTTGTTATTTAGTTTGTTTGCCTTATACACAAGGATGTGTAAGTTTATTACCAAAGTTGAATCTTACACTAATAGTAGTGTGAGTTTGTTAGATAGTCTAATAGTTTACACATTATTCTGTGTAAGTTTGTTAGTAAAGTTGTTATCTTATACTACTAGTTTGTGTAAGTTGGTTAGTAAGTTAGTAACTCAGGGAAAACCATGGGAATTATTTTATTTATCATGGGAATTAATGTGTGACCTGTTAAAATAAAATAAACAAAAACAACTTTGAGTGTTTTTTTTTTTTAAATTTGAATAGCAACTTTGAGTAATTTAACAATACATATAATTATATGTGTTATATTATATACATAATTTTATTTTAATATTGTTTAGTTTTATATTTTATAACTTTAATTAATTTTATTTTAGTTATAATACCGATGCATTACATAAGCTATATTTTAGTATTAATTTTTACTCATTGATTTTTTCAATAATTTGGTAGATGTTATAAATGACATCAAAACGATGATTAAATTTATTTTGAGGTTCCCAATAATGAAAGAAGACAGAGAAATAAATGATTGTAAAGTAATTTTTATAATTTTGGTTTGATTATAATTTTAGGCTAATATAATATGAAAAATTGACGAATTTGGTTTGATCTTACTGATTCATAGATTGAGTGATTGAATGACCTAGAAAAAATCTATATTATTAATCAAACCCTTTTTAAGGTATAATACTATTGGGATTTCTTTTCATAGGATTATAGTGTAAAATAATGAAGAATTTATTATGTTTCTAATAAAGAAAATAAAAGAAGTACAAACTTTAACTAATTTATCAATACATATAATTATATGTGTTATATTATATAAATAATCTCATGTAATTTGTAAATTTATGAATTATTTTAATATTATTTATTTTACATAATTGTTCAAATTTTATAAACTATTTTTATTTTTAACAATAATATTTGATTGTATAATCTTATAAAAAATAATTTATTATATAAGCTTAATTTTAGTATTAAATTTTACACATTTATTCTCTCACTATCTGATGTAATTCATCGCACATATGGAACTCCTGTTATAATTATAAGAGTTAGAGAGTATAAAAACTTGTCAAACAAATGTAAATAATGCAAGAAACGTATATTATAACATACTTCTGCTTTTTTACCTGGCGCAGAAATCGTGCACTCCAACCATTTGGAAGAAGACCTGAAATTGTAGTAGCAGACTGAACAGCATACCCTTGAGTAGGCATTAAAATTGAATCCATCTCATCAATTGTGAATGTGTAGTTCAAAGAGGATAGCAAATTGAGATTTCTCAGCCTCCGATTCCTACTCAACAAATCAGTCTCTAAAAGTGTCAAGTCATATTCAAGTTGATGATTCATGGTAGAGACTAAACCGACAGAAAAGTCAGTTGCACCAAATTCTTCTTCATAGGGAAGCCTTAATGATAATAGCTCACAAAAGAACCTTACCAAGTATTGAGCGACAAAAGAGATTCGAAGAGACACAGTGCTATTAGGCCAACGACGGAATCTGAGAAGTGGACACGTAAGACTAATCCAACCCTTTTTATTGCAGCCATCATAACAGAAATAATCATCCAAATTGTTTATAGTCTACACATATACATAAAACCAACGATCAATCAATCAAAGCCTTAATACTATTAGAGGGGTCGGCTAACTCCTAAAACCAACGATCAATATCAGAAAATCAGTCAATTCAGGTAGCTCATTCTAAATCACTGTAAATTTCAACTCAGCTCCTCCAAAATCAAAATTGTCAAGTAGATAGCTCCTTTTAAATCACTGCATACATTCAATTCAGCTCTCCTAAAATTAAAACTAGTACCATTTATTAGGTTGCATTCATACTTTAACTAGTTTTGCAACAATCAAATATAATTTGTTATTATTAACATGAACTCAATAATGGAAAAATTACTTTAAATAATCCAATCGTTGCCCCTTCTCCCAAAATAAACCAACATGGGGATTATTCTATAATAATCCAACCTTTTACCCCTATCTTCTCATATCACACCTTGCAGGTCACTAATCCGGTGCAAGCGGTAATATGGCTACGTGGCACTTCATGATTGGCTTTTTTTTTAATTTACTTTTTTTTAATTGAATTATTTTTTAAATAAAAGAAATAACCCACTCATCACCTTCTTTCTCTTTCTTCCCCCATTACCACCGCAGTCCACGGGAAACAACCCCCATAGACCCCTAACGCTCCTAGCCCACCTGAAAACACCCCCCTTCCACCAAAACTACCCAAAACCCCACCCTCCTTAACCAGCAATTCAAACCCCAACTAGCTCTATCGTAATTCTAGTTCCCATCCACAATGGAAACCGCACCCAACCCTCCCTTCCTTTCCCGTAAAATGAACTTCCTCCATTAATTGCAATCAAGTAATCAATCAAGCCGGCAATTTGGTAATTGTTTGTAGGTGTGGAATGTTTGCTTGCTGCAACTTATTTGATCAATCTTCATCCAAGTTCTGTGTTAAAATGGGAGTCCTTATAACTGTTATAAGTTATTATTTGGGAAATCTCCTGACTATGGGCATCTAAGGGTGCTTGGTTGTCTTTGTTATGCTGTTCAGAAAGTAGGTGATAAGTTTGAGCCTAGAGCTAGGAAATGTGTGTTCATTGGGTATCCTTATGTAGGGGCCGGGTGAGCACAACCAGGTACCCGGTCAGTTTCATTGGACCCGGATCCAAAACCGGATATAACCGGGTCCGAGAAATTGGAACTAGAACTATAGCTGGTTGTAACAAGGTCCCGTTATGGTGGAATTGGCCTCGGAATTGGTGGGAACCGGTTCAAAAACCGAGCACCCAGTTCTTTTTTCGATTATTTCCCAAAGTTAAAAACTAAAATTGCAATAAAACTTTAACAAGCAAAATTAAATTCTGAATAGCTCAACTAGATTATATTGCTATGTCAAGCTTCAGTAAACAATTAAAACTTCACTATGTAATAAAAAAAAATCCCATAATGTGATACTCCATTACTTCATTATTTGTGATTCTCGAATTATACTGCACAAAATAAGATTGTTATCTTAAATTATCGAAACTAAGGAGATTTGCCAACCTTTACTTGTTAGAGAAATGAGAACAAGTTTTAAATGGTAGGAATTTTAAGAGAGAGAAAGAAGTAATGGAGTAAAAGAAGGTTGGTGGAGTAAGAATAAGGCTGGCGTAAGAATGAAATGGTAGAGGGAGGCTAAGAGTTTTACTATTTCAGGGTTTTGTTTGATAGGGGATTGATAGTTTTATAGCATTTGGGCTTAGAAATTAAATTGGGCCTCTGAAATTTCTGAAAATATATAAACACAAACAATCCACATACTAGGTATCAGATATAACCGAATACCCAGTGGGTACTGGGTCCAAAATTTAAGGACTTGGAACCGAAACCGGCACCAACCAGGTCCTTGTTTTTGGAATTGGAATTGGTTCCAGTTGAACCAGTTTCGGGTACGGACCCACCGCATCTAAACCAGTTCCAATTCTGGAACCGGGTACCCATAATTTTTTCTCACCCCTATCCTTATGCTCATAGAGGGTACAAATTGTTTGATTTGGCTGCAAACAAGATTATTTTGAGCAGAGATGTGGTGTTTTGTGAGAATGTGTTTCCTTTTCAATCATCTAAACCTATAGAAGTTGTTTTTGTTCTCCCAATTATAAATCCTACTTTGGATAATTCACAACCTATTTCTTCATACACATCTGATGGGTGTCATATATGGCACCCATTTGATGAGCATTTAGATTGTTTTCACCTTCTTTTCATGGCTTTCATGCTTAATAAATGCTTAGTTGCTTTTACTCTTAGTTTTACCTTTCCTCTCTTATTTTGTAGCTTGTTTGCATTTTGTTGGTTTTTCTAGTCTTTTCTCCTTTATTTGCTCTATTTTCGTGGTTCTAGGTATTGTACGAGGTTCGAGTTTTGATATTGGTAATTTACTAAGGCGGAGGAAGCTTTTGGAGCAAGCTCGTGGCAATAGGAAAGCTCAAGATGCAAGGAAGTGGAATTTCCAAGTCCTACCTCTTGCGCTCTCAAGCCGTGCTATCATGAAGGAGTGGTGTTGAACCCACTGTCAAGTGCATTAGATGCTGCCACTATTAGTGTTCATCATCATCATATTGTGTGTCCACTCAAAGACCTTAGCGAACGCACGAAGCCGGGAGAAGATCGAAGAAACCCATAAAGACGCGGGCGCGCATAACACAGGCGCGGGTGCGGGCGCGCCACCCCTGTAGCGCGGGCGCGCCTTCTAGGGTATTTTCTTGCTCGGTTTTTGTTTTTGCGCCCTCTATAAATATCATTGTAACCAGATTTTTGGGGCAAGTTTTTAGAATAAGTTTCATTTCATAATTCTAGCTTAGTTGAGAGCTTCTCTCTCTAGTTTTAGGGTTAGTTTAGGAGTAGATTTTAGAGAAAGAAAGTGAGGAATTTCAATGGTGATTTGAGAGATTGAAGATACAAGGGTGACAATTGGGTTGGAGATCTTCTCTATTATCAATGAGCATTTCTAACTCTATCTCATTTATTGTTTTTATTAGTTAATTCATGTTTGTTTGATTTGGTTTTATTTTGATCTTTGATGCTTGATTAGATTAATTGTTCTTCTTAGATTGTTGATTCTTGATTTCTTTGGTTGTTTGGTGATTTGATGATGTTGTTAGAGTAGTTTTTTTGGCTAGGAATAGGGTGAAACTTGTATGATTGATTGATTGTGCTTAATTTGGGAAATGTGTTGATTTATTGTTGAGATTAAAGTGATTAATGGAAGTTTTCATGTGTGTGTTTGATTTAGGAGTGATCAACCTAGTTATTCACACTAGATTGCATCTTAAGTTCACATTGATACGGACCATTGATTTGTGGCTTGCATTTGTCGATTGAGTTGGTTTGCGAGGTTCCTAGCTAGAGTCTCTCGTAGTTGACGCTAGTTTGACCTCTAGGAGATTAGCTTGACATACTCTTTTGATTGAGCTTGCCATTAGTCTTCATAACCATTGATTTACATGTATTTCCAAGTTGGTATAATAAATTGTCATGATTACTTGTTGATCCCATTCCCTAGTACTTTATTTGTTCGGTTTCTTCCTTGTAGTAGTTGTTAGTGTCTCCTTCTATCCTTAGACTTCGACCTTGCTTAGGCACTAATCAAGAGCACTTTAGCATAACCGTTCCTAGTGGTTCGACCCTTGACTTGCCTCTATACTTGTATTTATGTTAGTTGAGTGATTATAAATTTTGTTTGGCTTAGAGAGGATTAGTCTAACGACCTAGTTTTCCCCTCGTCAAAATGGCGCCGTTGCCGGGGAACGGTGTCTATGTTTGAGTGTTTTTGATTGCTTGAGTTTAGGTATTTGTTTATACTTTTCTTTTATTTGATTTTTGTTTGCTTTTTATAAAAATGGCATGTCTCTCATTTCCTCAATATGACAATGAGCCTTTTATGAATATTTCAATAGACTTGAGGGATTTCTTGATTATCATCGTTGTAATCTTTGGGAGGCTGGTGAGATTTGTTATTTTTGTTTGAATGAACAAACTAGTATATATTTGAAGGAATGCATAATGGTAGATTTAGAGCATTTTCTATTGAAGATGCTTGGGCATTCTATGTTTGGTTTGCTTGGGAAGTTTATAATAGTGGCAATCGTGCTTCTAATTTTGATGTGCAATGTGTTAATTCTTCTAATGCTATCAAGATTTCCCACGATTTATCACATGATCCCATTAGTGAACCTAGTACAAATGCTTCCAATTCTATTTCCTCTTATGTTCATGATAATGATGTGCATGTTCAAGTTAACAAATCTCATATGTTTGATTGTGCCCCCACTCCCCAATGTGATGTATATGCTCGTGATCTTAATGTTGATTCTTCTAAACTTGGTTGTACTTCTTCTTCTCTTGTTGAGCCTAAATCTTCTACTGATCGATGCGGAACAGTAGGTCGTTATTTACACTCCCCAACGGTCAAACAAAATTTATAAACACTTAACCAACCTTATACAAGTATATGGTAAGTCAAGGGTCGAACCCAAAGGAATGGCGAGCAATAGTCTATCGTCTATGGTCAAGCTATTCCGAAGTCTATAGGTAGGGTAGTGAATTCTAAAACTAGAACGAGTACGACAAATAAAATTGAAGAAATCAAATGTAATAAGCACTAGGGCTAGGATCCACATGCATTCATAATGGAATTGGCTAATTGGGAGGTCAAATTGGCTAAGTCAAACAATGTAAGGGAAAATCAATCATGCAACCAATATAGCGTATCAAGCTATTGTCCTAAAGGTCTAACTAGCGTCAACTACGATAAACTCTAGCTAGGAAACATCACAAGACACCTCAATCGTGTAAATGCAAGCAACAAATCAATGGTCCATATCAATGTGATGAGCGCGGAAACGGTAGGTCGTTGGGCTACCTCCCCACCCAATCAAACAATATTTATAACTCAACAAACCCCCCTGGAAGTATAGTAGTAAGTCGAGATCGAACCCAAAGGAATGGAAATTGAATGTATATTGTCTAATGTTAAGCTACTCCGAAGTCAAATGCGGGGTTTATGGTAAGAACTAGAGCTAATAAAGCTAATCAATGCAATGAACTTGTATAAAATCAATATAAAAGCCCCGGGGGATTTAAGCTCTATCAATCCAAAAACGCTCATGGAAATAAGGTTTCATCCGAGTTATTGAATCCACCTAAACAATGGAGTCGAGTTCGATTTTATCACGAACTCGCCGAGCCGCCCGTTGGCATACACTCTCAAGGGAGGCTGCCTTGCTAACGCGTCGAAACTCTTAACCATGGTACCCTTTGATACCAAAAACCTTGACCATAGTGGAACATAGATCTCAACTTTAGATTGCGAACTTTTTGCATCATCGTGACTAAATGCTACGTGGTTTATTTAGTGCTAACCCACATGTGTTTGTTCATTGTGTTTTTGGACTAACCTATGACCGAGGGTTTTTTATTTCCACATAGTAATTAGTCCGGACCTAAAATCGATTAAAATCTGGAAAAAGTCACAAAAAGGCCTGGAACTGAGCACCGTGTCACGGCAAGTCTGCCGCGCCACGGTGGGCAGTGCCGTGACACGGTGCTTTCTACCGTCTTACGGTGGACTGCACCGTGTCACGACAGTCAGCACCGTGACACGGTGCCCAGAAAAAATGTATGTCAGTCAAATTTTGGCTTTTCTGCGTCCAATTTGATGTCATGTTTAGCTATACGATCATAACACGTGTCCATAACCTCACTTAATCACTCACGAGTCAAGCATAGTCCACACACTTTCTTTATTTTTAAACTTGAGTCATACACCATGTCGTTTATGATCGTATACTAGGTTCATGCACCCTTTTTCCACCATAATAAAAGATGAGTGGAGTTTTTCTCACCTGTTTTCAAATGACTTTTTTTGGATTTCCCCTTTCCTTCCTATCTTGAGCAATGAGTGAAACAATTAAGTGAATTTATTTCATTTCATAGTACTTAGTCAAGGAGCAGGGGTAGGTTGGTACGATTCGAGTCATTACCGCAGCAAGGTCTTAGGCCTAAGAGGCGTACAAGAAAACCACCACAATCATCTCCACAGAGTCCATTCCCCATTTACTTTCAACCAATGGCCGCCACTAAGGAAGATATAGAGAACATGAACCAGGCCATCGAGAGGTTGTCTACTATGATGGAAGCACTCACTACCAGGGTTCTCACGGTAGAGCAAAACAATCAAAGCAATGCCACTGTAGTTGTAATAGACAAGATCAAAGAACATATGAGTAAGATCTCTGAAGAGTTTACCTATGTAGAGCAACCTGCCACTTCTCTGAACATAAGGGATAGGCTTCCTAAGAAGTTTTCCACTGCTAACATTCCCAAGTTCAAGCCTAATGATAACCCTATGTTTCATTTGAAGGCTTTTTCTGCAACTATGGCTCTCAAGGGACTAGATGTAACACTCTTTTCTACGCTGTTCCCTTTCTCCTTGGAGCATGCTTGCCAACAATGGTTTTATTCTCTAGATGCCAAGCATACTGCAACTTAAATCGTTAAAAGTGTAACATTCAAACTAAAACGTCTGAACGTGAACTCTCCATCCTCATACAGAAAGAGAATGAAGGCTTCACCACTTATCTAAACAGATGGAGGGAAACGACTGCACTCTTGGTAGATCCCCCCAAAGAAAAAGAGATGGTTCGCCTCTTTATCCAAAATCTGACTCACAAGTACAAGCAACATCTCAAATTTCTTCCATTGAACACTTTTGAAGCTGTATATGACATTGGCATCAATATCGAGGATGAGCTAATAAAGACTGCTGTAGTACCCCGTATTTTTATGTATTTTTATAAAGTATTTAAGTATTAATAAAATGTATTGTAAAGGGCTCAAGTATTTTCATTAAATATTTTGAAGGGTTAAAATATTTTAAATATAAGGTTTTATAAAATAAAATATATTTTGGGCCAAATGTTTATTAATTATTGGACAATGTAAATTATTCCTACATACTCTTATTGGAATAACCCATTCCAAAACCCATAACTTAAGCCCACATTTTTATAAGCCCAAATTTAACCCCATACTCTCTACTCTATAAATTGATTTTATTGTTTGAAATTAATTTAATTAGTATCAAATTGTATTTTTGATGATAAACTTTATAATTTTCAGATTTTGTAAATTTTATAACCTAGGGTTATTGAAAATCATGATTTTAGGGTTTTTATGAACAATTGATTTAGGGCTTTTATAGTAATGATGTTTTGAACTTTTGGTAATTATAAATACTGATTAGTTTAACTGAATTCCAGATTATTTTGAACACGTAAATTCGTGTTTTTAATTTTTAGATTTCCGTTCGTTAATATTAATCCCGTTTTAATCCCGACCAGGTTCTAAACTGATCTGATTTTGATAAAAAAGTAGTTATTTCCATGTGGAAACAACGTTTTAAGAAAGACTCACTACCTTTGCTAGTGAGTACCACCCTCTCGTGGCCAAAATTCAGCCTCTAAATATGATTTTCGGGCAGTTTTTGGTTTATAATGAAGTTTTTTTTTTTTATTGCTTTAAATTTTATCCTTGAGTTTAAAGGGTAAGAGATAATTTATTGTTTCTATGGATAATTTAAGTATAAAAATGTATTTTGATGAAGTTTTAAAGAGGTTTTATATTAGTTTAAAATGCTGGAATTTCATTTAAAGTAGTATAATTGTGATTTTAATAAAAGGGTGTGATTACCTATTATTAAGGAGTTTAATTAGGGGTTTTTAAATAATTTTCAGATTATTTTAAATAGTTTAAAGTGAGTTTAAGTTGCTGGAAATTTTGTACACAAGGGTAATTAATTTAGTATTATTGTCCCTTTATGGAGGAGACTTGATTCGGGAATTATTGTAGTGTTTTCGGCCACTTTAAAGGCTTACGTTCGCGTACTTAGCATATTTTGATGATGTAGAATCATGCTAGGCTTGATTTCAATCAATTACAAGTAGTATCATGCAAAGGTTTATGAATTGAATTGTGAATTATTGGTGTTGGTGATTGAATTGTGAAGCATGAATTATTTGTGATGATTTATGGATTGGAAAATTATATTTTGGCATGACTATATAGACTACACTTTTAATTATGGCATGTTAGAGTGCATGTTTAATTAAACTACATGTTTAATTTGGCTTGGAATATTGGAAAGGAATTTTATTATGGTCCATATAATTTTTAATGATGCTTTAAGCATGAGGAAGGAGCTATATAAGTGTCTATGTACACGCGGAATAAATTATATGTTGGTGCCTTTGTGCACTTAAGGTGTTTTTAACAACGAAGAATAGGATTTTTGGCGCTTTATGCATTTAAGGTGTCTTTGACACTGATGTAGAATTAAAAAGGGTTCAACATTAAATGATATGTGGTCACTAATTATTCAAGGATTAAATTGGTATGTTTGGTTGATTGAATAATTATTGTTGATTGATTTATTATGCTTTGAGAGTCATCAATAAGTTCGATAACATGTAAAAACATAAAGTGAAAGAGATTACGCACCAAAACTCTTGGAACATATATACCTTGAATATGAACAATGGAGGGAGTTATGGGGTTATATATTTAACCATAACTTCTAATGGAGTACAGGACGCTGTACATTCCTTTTTATAATTTATAATTATGCGCAGGAATTCCGCCACCTTTGAGTGGTTTTGTTGCTCGCACGGTTAGCTCCCGTGTCAGTTAACCTCAATTTATTTGGGGGAGGTATATATAGTTGGAAACCCGTTCGATGCGAATCAACGCTAAATAAATTATTTAGTGTCTAGTTAATGTGCCTTGTTGATTGTTGTGTATGCTTGTAGACAGGTGCATTGAGGTAAGTGTGTGTTGATAGGTGAAAGCATGTTATTGTGCTTAATTACGCTTATGTACTCAGCTTTGCTTATTGTGTGTGTTTGTGTGTTTGGCCATGTCTTTATCTTGGCCCTATGATGACCCATTTTTAATGGACAGTAGTGGGGACAAGTGGAGATAATCTTTTCAGGTGTTGAAGCATATTCATGACGGGGCATGAGTGAAGAGCGAATCATGCTAGTTTCCATTAATTGAGATGTGGTTTATTGCTTTCAAGTATTATATTATGTTATATTTATGAGACTAACGCAAAGGTTTTCGTACTTTGTTTTGTTTTGATAAGGGCCTACAATGGTTCCAAGTTGTAGGTTGATTTTATTTGACATTTGACTTTGGTTTTAACTATACTTTCGTTTGGTTGACTTTTAAGTTGACTCGTTTTGAATGGTTTTGATTTAAGTCTTTCGTTGTGTGTCGTTGATAATTGCCTTAGTCGTTCTCACGGTGGCGGTAATATATTAGATATTCCTAAATCGTATTTTAAAGAGTAAAATAGGTATTTTTAAAGGAAAAGAATTTCTAGGGTGTTACAAAGTAGTATCTGGGAGCTTTGGTTGAGATTTTATTACCACTAAAGCCAAAAACGTGTTTTAAAGTGTTTTGTTTTAAGACTTGGCAAGTGCTTATTTAATAAAGTAGTTTTAAAAGCGAGTTATTTTATTTTATTTCGATTTTAAGAGGACCAAAATATTTTTTTATTTGTTTTATGAGGTCCGAAATTTTTTGTTTGGACATCCGAAATTTTATGGTATGCGTGCCCGAATTTTTTTTTTTGTGATGACTAAATATTTTGACCCTTTTTCGAAGCTTATTTTCAAATTATTTTTAAAAGAGGAGTAAAAAATATTTTTAGTTTGTTCATTTTGCAGGAAAGCAAGGATTGAGGTAAGAAATATGTGTTAAAAACTTTTATTAGCATGTTAGTGAGATTGGGTAGGAGAAGAAAGGGCATATAGGCTAGAATTTAATTTCTTTCCTATGTGCATATTTTTATTGAGGTGTTCAAGCATGTTGTATGACTAAATGTTTATTGATGAAAGCATGCAATATGTGAATTATTATATGTGAGCTATCAAGATTGTTTGATTGAATACCGAACTTAATTTTCTGCAAGAACTGTATTATATTGTTATGGAAGGGTTTCTATTGGTAGTCAAGCCCGTTTCCTTACAGGACCCCTAAACCTATACCTTGTGAGTTTATGATGAGAATTTTGAGAAATGTTACGGATTTTGAGAGCTAATGGATGAGAACAACCATACCGTTAATAGTTCTGTTATGGAGATCTTAAATCCAAATCCACCCTTAACTTCAATTACAATTGACATTTCATCTAACGATGAAAAATATGAAAAGTTTATTCAAGTAGAGCAAAATCCAGAGACACCTTAACCAATAAAGGGGGAAGATAACCCTGAATTCGATATTGGAAGCTACAAATAATCAAAGGACAATGTTCCAAAAGAACTATATTTTTGTAGTCTCATTCCTTTTAAGTTCTTAGTTTCATTTTCGCAATTTAACTATTCCTTTTCAGTAAAGTCATAAGTAGATTGGCCACAGTAGGTTAATAAACTTATTAAGTTGTGCAATTTGTTCGAACTTATTTCAGTTCATTTTCCAGTCATATTCTTTTTCAGCAACAAAATTTTCTTCATTTCCTTGCCGATTAATTCATTTTCCTATCAAATAATTCATTTTATTTCCAAATTATTCATTTCATATTACTGCTCCAATGAGTCGATTCTTACTCAAATATTCCAATAATTTATTTCAAAACTCAAGGGAAACCATGGGAATTATTTTATTTATCATGTGATGCTTTATTAAATGTATGGTTGGTTTGCAATCAAATTAAAATTTGATTGATCATGCTGCAAAATTTGGGAGTTGTAATTATGCAACCTCAATTTGTTAGCTTAAACAGAATGTGTATATATAAAAGGTATAAGTTAGTTAGATGGGTGTCTAACTTGAGGGCTAGCCATGACCATAATTAATAAAGAACTCTTTAGAGCTAATGCAAGGGAATGAAAGAATAGTGCAGTGATGGACACGCAAACTTATAATTGGCAAGCTTTAATTTGAGGCATAACTCAAATAAATAAATAAAATGGGTGCTTGTCCATTGTTGTTATAAGAAAAGATATACAAGTCATAATGAATTTGGAAGTAAAGGATTGTCTTTGAAAAATAACAACAGTGGAGTTCATTGAGTTGCATAGGGTACACTTGAGGAGGTGATGTCTATTAAAGAGGCTAGGATGAACTAGTGAACAAACTTGGAAGAGGATTGAATATGGATTTCAATTAATAAGTTGTTAGGAGTAAGTCTTTGAGACTAGAATAATTTATATGAAGAAACAATTTATTTATATACTTTTGGAAGGGAAGTACAAGTTTTAAGTTTAAGGATGAAGATAAGGGATCAAAACAAGAAGGTAGTCAAAAGGACAACAATAGGGTTAAAGAAGCTTTAATATAATATTTTGGAAATGAGAAGAAGCATAAGGTGGCTTGAGTAACTCCTAAAAGTGAAGAAAGTTTAAACCATGAAGAATAATATACTTAAAGGTATTGAGATTATTGAACAATGAATATGAAAATGTCTTAAAGGAGAAAAGTTTATGACAAGGTTTATGAATATGATTGGGATGTGTTGATCTGATTTAAGTAAGGATTGGTTATGAAGTGATTGAATTGAGATTATTTATGAGTCATGAGCTGAGATTTATTTAAGGGATGCTAGAAGAAAGATTATGGGTTGATTAGAGAAAATTTTTAAGCAAGAGAAATGTAAGCAAAAAGATATAGGGGTTGAGGAACTTTGAAAGTAAAATAAGGACGTTTTTGTGTATAACAAAAGGATTAATGCTGCATTGTTTAAAGGAGTTAAAGAATACTATAGTAAGTCATTGAAAGAAAGTTACATCATCTTGGGGAGCGCATGAATATGTTAAGTGAAGAGATGAAAATGTGTATTTGTAGGGTGAGTTAGGAAGATTGATCAAAGTGACAATGAAGAACAATTATCTTTTAATTAAAAGAGACGATTTGTTTGATCAAATGGAAGGAGCAATTATGATTTTGAGGTTAGACTTGAGGATGGGAACTAATATTAAGTAAGAAAATTCGAAAGAGGACAATTCAAAATTGGCATTTATGACAAGATTTGGAAAGTTTGAGTTTCATTTTTTCTTTTGGGTTAATAAAGCACCTATGTTTTATACGGACCTAAAGGAATAGACTTTTATTTTTTTTATTAAAGATATTTTGGGTTAATTCTAAAAATGGGAAGGAAAAGACAATGTGAACACTTGTGATAAAGTTATTAATACAAAGAGAGAGAAGCAAATACAGGCATGGTTTTTCCTAAGAGTGGGTTATGATTGGAAAAAAAAGGACCATCTTGGGAGACCTTATATGATAAAGTATAGAAGAAATTGTTGGTGTAACAGGGATAGAAGCGGTGAATTATGGATTATTATAAATTAATTGTCATTGAGGTTTTAAGTTGGATAATGGGGGTGAAAAGGTCTATGACGGATTTTCATGAATTGTAGACAAGTGAATGTATTAATGGAGAGTAATAGAAAGTTCATGAGGAGTAATAAATGTGAAATAAATTTTGTATGGAAACATGATTATTTGAATGACGTTTAAAGTTTGAGATAGACTCTCACACACAAGGATTTAAATATGTAGCAAAGAAATGATTGGAGTTGATAAAGGAATAGGGGTAAGGCATTCAATTTCGTTGAAAGGGGAGGAAATGTGGTGGATTGATACAAAGCAAATAGGAAAGAAGGAAATTAACCTCCGTGAAAGTGTTGGAAAAAAAAAAGTAAAGAAAATGTTGGGATAACTAGAGTTTGAGACCAAAAATATTTGAGAAAATGAAGGAAAATCAAGAAGGGAATGTGAATTTGGGTCGAATTCGTAAGAGGATGTGCTATTTTATTGGCATGGAGATAAAAGCTTGAATATACATTTAAAAATAAGAAGTTGAAGTGAAATATAATGGAAGGAAAGTGAAATAAACCTAGGAAAGGACAAGTTGTAAAAGGATTCGATAAAGGTGTATTTATGGTTTAGAGTGATTGTTTCATTGAGTTGTGGTGGGTATATTGTCTAAATCCGCAATGTTTAAAAACCGATGAAGGAAACTCGGAGGATGGAGCAACTTGCGAAGGCTTACATTAATTTGTTGTGAGACTACATGGAGTTCCTAATGATATCATGTTAGATAGAGATTTCTAGTTTCTTTTAAGATCCTGGAAGGTATACAAGAGAACTTTGGTAATACACTGAAAACGATTACTACAACCACCAAATAATAATGGACAAACAAAAGGAATATTTGACGTTGGAGGTCATTAGAAAGAATGTGTATTCAATTTCAAAAAAAAAAAAAAAAGAAAAAAATATAAGAATATGAAAAGCATTGGAGTGAAAACAAACGGAAGGTAACCATGCAAGGCAGCATTGGCATGGCAACATTTTGAGGTTGCTATAGAAAGAACCATGAAAGTTCACTATGTCGAGGAACATTAGTGAGAAGATCGTCTTAGGAATCCAAACAAGTAAAGTTATAGAGAAGCAAGAAAAGTATCCATGAACGGATTTAAGTGGTGCAAGTTAAACAGGGGATAAGAGATAAGTGTTATTGAAAGTGTAACCCATAAAACAAAAGATAAGTTTGGAAAGAATAAAGAGAATGAGCCAAAGAATATAGAAATATATGAACTTGCATAGAATTGGAAAAGTGGCGAATAACTTGGCATATTAATTGACCTTGGTAAAGTACAAGGCATTTTTCATGAGTCATTGTGAAAGAACATTGACTAAAGGTATAAATTGCAAAGGAAACTATTAAGTGTAACCAATTTAATCAAGAGAAAGCTTGACAAAATCAAGGTTTTAAATAGCAAAGTGCTTCATACTTTTACTAGAGGATTGGTAAAAGATGGTATTGATTATTTTTGGTATAATGAGTAAGTAATCGATGAGACTTTTGGTACTTGCAACAAGGAATGAATATAGAGAAGTATTATGATTTTACCATGGATGGAACGAACAACATAACTCTAAAGTTGAATTAAGTGGAGTTACAGAGCGTAACTCGTTTTCTTTAGGGGGGGAGTGCGATAGAATTGCGCGCTTTTCCCTTAATTTTGGCATTTTAAGTGCTTTTTCGGTCAGTTTACCCTGATTTTGTTATTTAGTTTGTTTGCCTTATACACAAGGATGTGTAAGTTTATTACCAAAGTTGAATCTTACACTAATAGTAGTGTGAGTTTGTTAGATAGTCTAATAGTTTACACATTATTCTGTGTAAGTTTGTTAGTAAAGTTGTTATCTTATACTACTAGTTTGTGTAAGTTGGTTAGTAAGTTAGTAACTCAGGGAAAACCATGGGAATTATTTTATTTATCATGGGAATTAATGTGTGACCTGTTAAAATAAAATAAACAAAAACAACTTTGAGTGTTTTTTTTTTTTTAAATTTGAATAGCAACTTTGAGTAATTTAACAATACATATAATTATATGTGTTATATTATATACATAATTTTATTTTAATATTGTTTAGTTTTATATTTTATAACTTTAATTAATTTTATTTTAGTTATAATACCGATGCATTACATAAGCTATATTTTAGTATTAATTTTTACTCATTGATTTTTTCAATAATTTGGTAGATGTTATAAATGACATCAAAACGATGATTAAATTTATTTTGAGGTTCACAATAATGAAAGAAGACAGAGAAATAAATGATTGTAAAGTAATTTTTATAATTTTGGTTTGATTATAATTTTAGGCTAATATAATATGAAACATTGACGAATTTGATTTGATCTTACTGATTCATAGATCGAGTGATTGAATGAACTAGAAAAAATCTATATTATTAATCAAACCCTTTTTAAGGTATAATACTATTGGGATTTCTTTTCATAGGATTATAGTGTAAAATAATGAAGAATTTATTATGTTTCTAATAAAGAAAATAAAAGAAGTACAAACTTTAACTAATTTATCAATACATATAATTATATGTGTTATATTATATAAGTAATCTTATGTAATTTGTAAATTTATGAATTATTTTAATATTATTTATTTTACATAATTGTTCAAATTTTATAAACTATTTTTATTTTTAACAATAATATTTGATTGTATAATCTTATAAAAAATAATTTATTATATAAGCTTAATTTTAGTATTAAATTTTACATATTTATTCTCTCACTATCTGATGTAATTCATCGCACATATGGAACTCCTGTTATAATTATAAGAGTTAGAGAGTATAAAAACTTGTCAAACAAATGTAAATAATGCAAGAAACGTATATTATAACATACTTCTGCTTTTTTACCTGGCGCAGAAATCGTGCACTCCAACCATTTGGAAGAAGACCTGAAATTGTAGTAGCAGACTGAACAGCATACCCTTGAGTAGGCATTAAAATTGAATCCATCTCATCAATTGTGAATGTGTAGTTCAAAGAGGATAGCAAATTGAGATTTCTCAGCCTCCGATTCCTACTCAACAAATCAGTCTCTAAAAGTGCCAAGTCATATTCAAGTTGATGATTCATGGTAGAGACTAAACCGACAGAAAAGTCAGTTGCACCAAATTCTTCTTCATAGGGAAGCCTTAATGATAATAGCTTACAAAAGAACCTTACCAAGTATTGAGCGACAAAAGAGATTCGAAGAGACACAGTGCTATTAGGCCAACGACGGAATCTGAGAAGTGGACACGTAAGACTAATCCAACCCTTTTTATTGCAGCCATCATAACAGAAATAATCATCCAAATTGTTTATAGTCTACACATATACATAAAACCAACGATCAATCAATCAAAGCCTTAATACTATTAGAGGGGTCGGCTAACTCCTAAAACCAACGATCAATATCAGAAAATCAGTCAATTCAGGTAGCTCATTCTAAATCACTGTAAATTTCAACTCAGCTCCCCCAAAATCAAAATTGTCAAGTAGATAGCTCCTTTTAAATCACTGCATACATTCAATTCAGCTCTCCTAAAATTAAAACTAGTACCATTTATTAGGTTGCATTCATACTTTAACTAGTTTTGCAACAATCAAATATAATTTGTTATTATTAACATGAACTCAATAATGGAAAAATTACTTTAAATAATCCAATCGTTGCCCCTTCTCCCAAAATAAACCAACATGGGGATTATTCTATAATAATCCAACCTTTTACCCCTATCTTCTCATATCACACCTTGCAGGTCACTAATCCGGTGCAAGCGGTAATATGGCTACGTGGCACTTCATGATTGGCTTTTTTTTTAATTTACTTTTTTTTAATTGAATTATTTTTTAAATAAAAGAAATAACCCACTCATCACCTTCTTTCTCTTTCTTCCCCCATTACCACCGCAGTCCACGGGAAACAACCCCCATAGACCCCTAACGCTCCTAGCCCACCTGAAAACACCCCCCTTCCACCAAAACTACCCAAAACCCCACCCTCCTTAACCAGCAATTCAAACCCCAACTAGCTCTATCGTAATTCTAGTTCCCATCCACAATGGAAACCGCACCCAACCCTCCCTTCCTTTCCCGTAAAATGAACTTCCTCCATTAATTGCAATCAAGTAATCAATCAAGCCGGCAATTTGGTAATTGTTTGTAGGTGTGGAATGTTTGCTTGCTGCAACTTATTTGATCAATCTTCATCCAAGTTCTGTGTTAAAATGGGAGTCCTTATAACTGTTATAAGTTATTATTTGGGAAATCTCCTGACTATGGGCATCTAAGGGTGCTTGGTTGTCTTTGTTATGCTGTTCAGAAAGTAGGTGATAAGTTTGAGCCTAGAGCTAGGAAATGTGTGTTCATTGGGTATCCTTATGTAGGGGCCGGGTGAGCACAACCAGGTACCCGGTCAGTTTCATTGGACCCGGATCCAAAACCGGATATAACCGGGTCCGAGAAATTGGAACTAGAACTGTAGCTGGTTGTAACAAGGTCCCGTTATGGTGGAATTGGCCTCGGAATTGGTGGGAACCGGTTCAAAAACCGAGCACCCAGTTCTTTTTTCGATTATTTCCCAAAGTTAAAAACTAAAATTGCAATAAAACTTTAACAAGCAAAATTAAATTCTGAATAGCTCAACTAGATTATATTGCTATGTCAAGCTTCAGTAAACAATTAAAACTTCACTATGTAATAAAAAAAAATCCCATAATGTGATACTCCATTACTTCATTATTTGTGATTCTCGAATTATACTGCACAAAATAAGATTGTTATCTTAAATTATCGAAACTAAGGAGATTTGCCAACCTTTACTTGTTAGAGAAATGAGAACAAGTTTTAAATGGTAGGAATTTTAAGAGAGAGAAAGAAGTAATGGAGTAAAAGAAGGTTGGTGGAGTAAGAATAAGGCTGGCGTAAGAATGAAATGGTAGAGGGAGGCTAAGAGTTTTACTATTTCAGGGTTTTGTTTGATAGGGGATTGATAGTTTTATAGCATTTGGGCTTAGAAATTAAATTGGGCCTCTGAAATTTCTGAAAATATATAAACACAAACAATCCACATACTAGGTATCAGATATAACCGAATACCCAGTGGGTACTGGGTCCAAAATTTAAGGACTTGGAACCGAAACCGGCACCAACCAGGTCCTTGTTTTTGGAATTGGAATTGGTTCCAGTTGAACCAGTTTCGGGTACGGACCCACCGCATCTAAACCAGTTCCAATTCTGGAATCGGGTACCCATAATTTTTTCTCACCCCTATCCTTATGCTCATAGAGGGTACAAATTGTTTGATTTGGCTGCAAACAAGATTATTTTGAGCAGAGATGTGGTGTTTTGTGAGAATGTGTTTCCTTTTCAATCATCTAAACCTATAGAAGTTGTTTTTGTTCTCCCAATTATAAATCCTACTTTGGATAATTCACAACCTATTTCTTCATACACATCTGATGGGTGTCATATATGGCACCCATTTGATGAGCATTTAGATTGTTTTCACCTTCTTTTCATGGCTTTCATGCTTAATAAATGCTTAGTTGCTTTTACTCTTAATTTTACCTTTCCTCTCTTATTTTGTAGCTTGTTTGCATTTTGTTGGTTTTTCTAGTCTTTTCTCCTTTATTTGCTCTATTTTCGTGGTTGTAGGTATTGTACGAGGTTCGAATTTTGATATTGGTAATTTACTAAGGCGGAGGAAGCTTTTGGAGCAAGCTCGTGGCAATAGGAAAGCTCAAGATGCAAGGAAGTGGAATTTCCAAGTCCTACCTCTTGCGCTCTCAAGCCGTGCTATCATGAAGGAGTGGTGTTGAACCCACTGTCAAGTGCATTAGATGCTGCCACTATTAGTGTTCATCATCATCATATTGTGTGTCCACTCAAAGACCTTAGCGAACGCACGAAGCCGGGAGAAGATCGAAGAAACCCATAAAGACGCGGGCGCGCATAACACAGGCGCGGGTGCGGGCGCGCCACCCCTGTAGCGCGGGCGCGCCTTCTAGGGTATTTTCTTGCTCGGTTTTTGTTTTTGCGCCCTCTATAAATATCATTGTAACCAGATTTTTGGGGCAAGTTTTTAGAATAAGTTTCATTTCATAATTCTAGCTTAGTTGAGAGCTTCTCTCTCTAGTTTTAGGGTTAGTTTAGGAGTAGATTTTAGAGAAAGAAAGTGAGGAATTTCAATGGTGATTTGAGAGATTGAAGATACAAGGGTGACAATTGGGTTGGAGATCTTCTCTATTATCAATGAGCATTTCTAACTCTATCTCATTTATTGTTTTTATTAGTTAATTCATGTTTGTTTGATTTGGTTTTATTTTGATCTTTGATGCTTGATTAGATTAATTGTTCTTCTTAGATTGTTGATTCTTGATTTCTTTGGTTGTTTGGTGATTTGATGATGTTGTTAGAGTAGTTTTTTTGGCTAGGAATAGGGTGAAACTTGTATGATTGATTGATTGTGCTTAATTTGGGAAATGTGTTGATTTATTGTTGAGATTAAAGTGATTAATGGAAGTTTTCATGTGTGTGTTTGATTTAGGAGTGATCAACCTAGTTATTCACACTAGATTGCATCTTAAGTTCACATTGATACGGACCATTGATTTGTGGCTTGCATTTGTCGATTGAGTTGGTTTGCGAGGTTCCTAGCTAGAGTCTCTCGTAGTTGACGCTAGTTTGACCTCTAGGAGATTAGCTTGACATACTCTTTTGATTGAGCTTGCCATTAGTCTTCATAACCATTGATTTACATGTATTTCCAAGTTGGTATAATAAATTGTCATGATTACTTGTTGATCCCATTCCCTAGTACTTTATTTGTTCGGTTTCTTCCTTGTAGTAGTTGTTAGTGTCTCCTTCTATCCTTAGACTTCGACCTTGCTTAGGCACTAATCAAGAGCACTTTAGCATAACCGTTCCTAGTGGTTCGACCCTTGACTTGCCTCTATACTTGTATTTATGTTAGTTGAGTGATTATAAATTTTGTTTGGCTTAGAGAGGATTAGTCTAACGACCTAGTTTTCCCCTCGTCAAAATGGCGCCGTTGCCGGGGAACGGTGTCTATGTTTGAGTGTTTTTGATTGCTTGAGTTTAGGTATTTGTTTATACTTTTCTTTTATTTGATTTTTGTTTGCTTTTTATAAAAATGGCATGTCTCTCATTTCCTCAATATGACAATGAGCCTTTTATGAATATTTCAATAGACTTGAGGGATTTCTTGATTATCATCGTTGTAATCTTTGGGAGGCTGGTGAGATTTGTTATTTTTGTTTGAATGAACAAACTAGTATATATTTGAAGGAATGCATAATGGTAGATTTAGAGCATTTTCTATTGAAGATGCTTGGGCATTCGATGTTTGGTTTGCTTGGGAAGTTTATAATAGTGGCAATCGTGCTTCTAATTTTGATGTGCAATGTGTTAATTCTTCTAATGCTATCAAGATTTCCCACGATTTATCACATGATCCCATTAGTGAACCTAGTACAAATGCTTCCAATTCTATTTCCTCTTATGTTCATGATAATGATGTGCATGTTCAAGTTAACAAATCTCATATGTTTGATTGTGCCCCCACTCCCCAATGTGATGTATATGCTCGTGATCTTAATGTTGATTCTTCTAAACTTGGTTGTACTTCTTCTTCTCTTGTTGAGCCTAAATCTTCTACTGATCGATGCGGAACAGTAGGTCGTTATCTACACTCCCCAACGGTCAAACAAAATTTATAAACACTTAACCAACCTTATACAAGTATATGGTAAGTCAAGGGTCGAACCCAAAGGAATGGCGAGCAATAGTCTATCGTCTATGGTCAAGCTATTCCGAAGTCTATAGGTAGGGTAGTGAATTCTAAAACTAGAACGAGTACGGCAAATAAACTTGAAGAAATCAAATGTAATAAGCACTAGGGCTAGGATCCACATGCATTCATAATGGAATTAGCTAATTGGGAGGTCAAATTGGCTAAGTCAAACAATGTAAGGGAAAATCAATCATGAAACCAATATAGCGTATCAAGCTATTGTCCTAAAGGTCTAACTAGCGTCAACTACGATAAACTCTAGCTAGGAAACATCACAAGACACCTCAATCGTGTAAATGCAAGCAACAAATCAATGGTCCGTATCAATGTGATGAGCGCGGAAACGGTAGGTCGTTGGGCTACCTCGCCACCCAATCAAACAATATTTATAACTCAACAAACCCCCCTGGAAGTATAGTAGTAAGTCGAGGTCGAACCCAAAGGAATGGAAATTGAATGTATATTGTCTAATGTTAAGCTACTCCGAAGTCAAATGCGGGGTTTATGGTAAGAACTAGAGCTAATAAAGCTAATCAATGCAATGAACTTGTATAAAATCAATATAAAAGCCCCGGGGGATTTAAGCTCTATCAATCCAAAAACGCTCATGGAAATAAGGTTCCATCCGAGTTATTGAATCCACCTAAACAATGGAGTTGAGTTCGATTTTATCACGAACTCGCCGAGCCGCCCGTTGGCATACACCCTCAAGGGAGGCTGCCTTGCTAACGCGTCGAAACTCTTAACCATGGTACCCTTTGATACCAAAAACCTTGACCATAGTGGAACATAGATCTCAACTTTAGATTGCGAACTTCTTGCATCATCGTGACTAAATGCTGCGTGGTTTATTTAGTGCTAACCCACATGTGTTTGTTCATTGTGTTTTTGGACTAACCTATGACCGAGGGTTTTTTATTTCCACATAGTAATTAGTCCGGACCTAAAATCGATTAAAATCTGGAAAAAGTCACAAAAAGGCCTGGAACTGAGCACTGTGTCACGGCAAGTCTGCCGCGCCACGGTGGGCAGTGCCGTGACACGGTGCTTTCTACCGTCTTACGGGTGACTGCACCGTGTCACGACAGTCAGCACCGTGACACGGTGCCCAGAAAAAATGTATGTCAGTCAAATTTTGGCTTTTCTGCGTCCAGTTTGATGTCATGTTTAGCTATACGATCATAACACGTGTCCATAACCTCACTTAATCACTCACGAGTCAAGCATAGTCCACACACTTTCTTTATTTTTCAACTTGAGTCATACACCATGTCGTTTATGATCGTATACTAGGTTAATGCACCCTTTTTCCACCATAATAAAAGATGAGTGGAGTTTTTCTCACCTGTTTTCAAATGACTTTTTTTGGATTTCCCCTTTCCTTGCTATCTTGAGCAATGAGTGAAACAATTAAGTGAATTTATTTCATTTCATAGTACTTAGTCAAGGAGCAGGGGTAGGTTGGTACGATTCGAGTCATTACCGCAGCAAGGTCTTAGGCCTAAGAGGCGTACAAGAAAACCACCACAATCATCTCCACAGAGTCCATTCCCCATTTACTTTCAACCAATGGCTGCCACTAAGGAAGATATAGAGAACATGAACCAGGCCATCGAGAGGTTGTCTACTATGATGGAAGCACTCCTACCAGGGTTCTCACGGTAGAGCAAAACAATCAAAGCAATGCCACTGTAGTTGTAATAGACAAGATCAAAGAACATATGAGTAAGATCTCTGAAGAGTTTACCTATGTAGAGCAACCTGCCACTTCTCTGAACATAAGGGATAGGCTTCCTAAGAAGTTTTCCACTGCTAACATTCCCAAGTTCAAGCCTAATGATAACCCTATGTTTCATTTGAAGGCTTTTTCTGCAACTATGGCTCTCAAGGGACTAGATGTAACACTCTTTCCTACGGTGTTCCCTTTCTCCTTGGAGCATGCTTGCCAACAATGGTTTTATTCTCTAGATGCCAAGCATACTGCAACTTAAATCGTTAAAAGTGTAACATTCAAACTAAAACGTCTGAACGTGAACTCTCCATCCTCATACAGAAAGAGAATGAAGGCTTCACCGCTTATCTAAACAGATGGAGGGAAACGACTGCACTCTTGGTAGATCCCCCCAAAGAAAAAGAGATGGTTCGCCTCTTTATCCAAAATCTGACTCACAAGTACAAGCAACATCTCAAATTTCTTCCATTGAACACTTTTGAAGCTGTATATGACATTGGCATCAATATCGAGGACGAGCTAATAAAGACTGCTGTAGTACCCCGTATTTTTATGTATTTTTATAAAGTATTTAAGTATTAATAAAATGTATTGTAAAGGGCTCAAGTATTTTCATTAAATATTTTGAAGGGTTAAAATATTTTAAATATAAGGTTTTATAAAAGTAAAATATATTTTGGGCCAAATGTTTATTAATTATTGGACAATGTAAATTATTCCTACATACTCTTATTGGAATAACCCATTCCAAAACCCATAACTTAAGCCCACATTTTTATAAGCCCAAATTTAACCCCATACTCTCTACTCTATAAATACCCCATGAATCCCCAAAATTTTCTACACAAAAAGGTTAGTCTTATTTTCTATCTCCTTTGTTTTATTAATTTGTGTAATTATAACTATTGATTTATGGGTTTTGATTTTATTGTTTGAAATTAATTTAATTAGTATCAAATTGTATTTTTGATGATAAACTTTATAATTTTCAGATTTTGTAAATTTTATAACCTAGGGTTATTGAAAATCAGGATTTTAGGGTTTTTATGAACAATTGATTTAGGGCTTTTATAGTAATGATGTTTTGAACTTTTGGTAATTATAAATACTGATTAGTTTAACTGAATTCCAGATTATTTTGAACATGTAAATTCGTGTTTTTAATTTTTAGATTTCCGTTCGTTAATATTAATCCCGTTTTAATCCCGACCAGGTTCTAAACTGATCTGATTTTGATAAAAAAGTAGTTATTTCCATGTGGAAACAACGTTTTAAGAAAGACTCACTACCTTTGCTAGTGAGTACCACCCTCTCGTGGCCAAAATTCAGCCTCTAAATATGATTTTCGGGCAGTTTTTGGTTTTTAACGAAGTTTTTTTTTTTTATTGCTTTAAATTTTATCCTTGAGTTTAAAGGGTAAGAGATAATTTATTGTTTCTATGGATAATTTAAGTATAAAAATGTATTTTGATGAAGTTTTAAAGAGGTTTTATATTAGTTCAAAATGCTGGAATTTTATTTAAAGTAGTATAATTGTGATTTTAATAAAAGGGTGTGATTACCTATTATTAAGGAGTTTAATTAGGGGATTTTAAATAATTTTCAGATTATTTTAAATAGTTTAAAGTGAGTTTAAGTTGTTGGAAATTTTGTACACAAGGGTAATTAATTTAGTATTATTGTCCCTTTATGGAGGAGACTTGATTCGGGAATTATTGTAGTGTTTTCGGCCACTTTAAAGGCTTACGTTCGCGTACTTAGCATATTTTGATGATGTAGAATCATGCTAGGCTTGATTTCAATCAATTACAAGTAGTATCATGCAAAGGTTTATGAATTGAATTGTGAATTATTGGTGTTGGTGATTGAATTGTGAAGCATGAATTATTTGTGATGATTTATGGATTGGAAAATTATATTTTGGCATGACTATATAGACTACACTTTTAATTATGGCATGTTAGAGTGCATGTTTAATTAAACTACATGTTTAATTTGGCTTGGAATATTGGAAAGGAATTTTATTATGGTCCATATAATTTTTAATGATGCTTTAAGCATGAGGAAGGAGCTATATAAGTGTCTATGTACACGCGGAATAAATTATATGTTGGTGCCTTTGTGCACTTAAGGTGTTTTTAACAACGAAGAATAGGATTTTTGGCGCTTTATGCATTTAAGGTGTCTTTGACACTGATGTAGAATTAAAAAGGGTTCAACATTAAATGATATGTGGTCACTAATTATTCAAGAATTAAATTGGTATGTTTGGTTGATTGAATAATTATTGTTGATTGATTTATTATGCTTTGAGAGTCATCAATAAGTCCGATAACATGTAAAAACATAAAGTGAAAGAGATTACGCACCAAAACTCTTGGAACATATATACCTTGAGTATGAACAATGGAGGGAGTTATGGGGTTATATATTTAACCATAACTTCTAATGGAGTACATGACGCTGTACATTCCTTTTTATAATTTATAATTATGCGCAGGAATTCCGCCACCTTTGAGTGGTTTTGTCGCTGGCACGGTTAGCTCCCGTGTCAGTTAACCTCAATTTATTTGGGGGAGGTATATATAGTTGGAAACCCGTTCGATGCGAATCAACGCTAAATAAATTATTTAGTGTCTAGTTAATGTGCCTTGTTGATTGTTGTGTATGCTTGTAGACAGATGCATTGAGCTAAGTGTGTGTTGATAGGTGAAAGCATGTTATTGTGCTTAATTACGCTTATGTACTCAGCTTTGTTTATTGTGTGTGTTTGTGTGTTTGGCCATGTCTTTATCTTGGCCCTATGATGACCCATTTTTAATGGACAGTAGTGGGGACAAGTTGAGATAATCTTTTCAGGTGTTGAAGCATATTCATGACGGGGCATGAGTGAAGAGCGAATCATGCTAGTTTCTATTAGTTGAGATGTGGTTTATTGCTTTCAAGTATTATATTATGTTATATTTATGAGACTAACGCAAAGGTTTTCGTACTTTGTTTTGTTTTGATAAGGGCCTACAATGGTTCCAAGTTGTAGGTTGATTTTATTTGACATTTGACTTTGGTTTTAACTATACTTTCGTTTGGTTGACTTTTAAGTTGACTCGTTTTGAATGGTTTTGATTTAAGTCTTTCGTTGTGTGTCGTTGATAATTGCCTTAGTCGTTCTCACGGTGGCGGTAATATCTTAGATATTCCTAAATCGTATTTTAAAGAGTAAAATAGGTATTTTTAAAGGAAAAGAATTTCTAGGGTGTTACAAAGTAGTATCTGGGAGCTTTGGTTGAGATTTTATTACCACTAAAGCCAAAAACGTGTTTTAAAGTGTTTTGTTTTAAGACTTGGCCAAGTGCTTATTTAATAAAGTAGTTTTAAAAGCGAGTTATTTTATTTTATTTCGATTTTAAGAGGACCAAAATATTTATTTATTTGTTTTATGAGGTCCGAAATTTTTTGTTTGGACATCCGAAATTTTATGGTATGTGAGCCCGAATTTTTTTTTTGTGATGACTAAATATTTTGACCCTTTTTCGAAGCTTATTTTCAAATTATTTTTAAAAGCGGATTAAAAAATATTTTTAGTTTGTTCATTTTGCAGGAAAGCAAGGATTGAGGTAAGAAATATGTGTTAAAAACTTTTATTAGCATGTTAGTGAGATTGGGTAGGAGAAGAAAGGGCATATAGGCTAGAATTTAATTTCTTTCCTATGTGCATATTTTTATTGAGGTGTTCAAGCATGTTGTATGACTAAATGTTTATTGATGAAAGCATGCAATATGTGAATTATTATATGTGAGCTATCAAGATTGTTTGATTGAATACCGAACTTAATTTTCTGCAAGAACTGTATTATATTGTTATGGAAAGGGTTTCTATTGGTAGTCAAGCCCGTTTCCTTACAGGACCCCTAAACCTATACCTTGTGAGTTTATGATGAGAATTTTGAGAAATGTTACGGATTTTGAGAGCTAATGGATGAGAACAACCATACCGTTAATAGTTCTGTTATGGAGATCTTAAATCCAAATCCACCCTTAACTTCAATTACAATTGACATTTCATCTAACGATGAAAAATATGAAAAGTTTATTCAAGTAGAGCAAAATCCAGAGACACCTTAACCAATAAAGGGGGAAGATAACCCTGAATTCGATATTGGAAGCTACAAATAATCAAAGGACAATGTTCGAAAGGACTATATTTTTGTAGTCTCATTCCTTTTAAGTTCTTAGTTTCATTTTCGCAATTTAACTATTCCTTTTCAGTAAAGTCATAAGTAGATTGGCCACAGTAGGTTAATAAACTTATTAAGTTGTGCAATTTATTCGAACTTATTTCAGTTCATTTTCCAGTCATATTCTTTTTCAGCAACAAAATTTTCTTCATTTCCTTGCCGATTAATTCATTTTCCTGTCAAATAATTCATTTTATTTCCAAATTATTCATTTCATATTACTGCTCCAATGAGTCGATTCTTACTCAAATATTCCAATAATTTATTTCAAAACTCAAGGGAAACCATGGGAATTATTTTATTTATCATGTGATGCTTTATTAAATGTATGGTTGGTTTGCAACCAAATTAAAATTTGATTGATCATGCTGCAAAATTTGGGAGTTGTAATTATGCAACCTCAATTTGTTAGCTTAAACAGAATGTGTATATATAAAAGGTATAAGTTAGTTAGATGGGTGTCTAACTTGAGGGCTAGCCATGACCATAATTAATAAAGAACTCTTTAGAGCTAATGCAAGGGAATGAAAGAATAGTGCAGTGATGGACACGCAAACTTATAATTGGCAAGCTTTAATTTGAGGCATAACTCAAATAAATAAATAAATAAAATGGGTGCTTGTCCATTGTTGTTATAAGAAAAGATATACAAGTCATAATGAATTTGGAAGTAAAGGATTGTCTTTGAAAATAACAACAGTGGAGTTCATTGAGTTTCATAGGGTACACTTGAGAAGGTGATGTCTATTAAAGAGGCTAGGATGAACTAGTGAACAAACTTGGAAGAGGATTGAATATGGATTTCAATTAATAAGTTGTTAGGAGTAAGTCTTTGAGACTAGAATAATTTATATGAAGAAACAATTTATTTATATACTTTTGGAAGGGAAGTACAAGTTTTAAGTTTAAGGATGAAGATAAGGGATCAAAACAAGAAGGTAGTCAAAAGGACAACAATAGGGTTAAAGAAGCTTTAAAATAATATTTTGGAAATGAGAAGAAGCATAAGGTGGCTTGAGTAACTCCTAAAAGTGAAGAAAGTTTAAACCATGAAGAATAATATACTTAAAGGTATTGAGATTATTGAACTATGAATATGAAAATGTCTTAAAGGAGAAAAGTTTATGACAAGGTTTATGAATATGATTGGGATGTGTTGATCTGATTTAAGTAAGGATTGGTTATGAAGTGATTGAATTGAGATTATTTATGAGTCACGAGCTGAGATTTATTTAAGGGATGCTAGAAGAAAGATTATGGGTTGATTAGAGAAAATTTTTAAGCAAGAGAAATGTAAGCAAAAAGATATAGGGGTTGAGGAACTTTGAAAGTAAAATAAGGACGTTTTTGTGTATAACAAAAGGATTAATGCTGCATTGTTTAAAGGAGTTAAATAATACTATTGTAAGTCATTGAAAGAAAGTTACATCATCTTGGGGAGCGCATGAATATGTTAAGTGAAGAGATGAAAATGTGTATTTGTAGGGTGAGTTAGGAAGATTGATCAAAGTGATAATGAAGAACAATTATCTTTTAATTAAAAGAGACGATTTGTTTGATCAAATGGAAGGAGCAATTATGATTTTGAGGTTAGACTTGAGGATGGGAACTAATATTAAGTAAGAAAATTCGAAAGAGGACAATTCAAAATTGGCATTTATGACAAGATTTGGAAAGTTTGAGTTTCATTTTTTCTTTTGGGTTAATAAAGCACCTATGTTTTATACGGACCTAAAGGAATAGACTTTTATTTTTTTTTATTAAAGATATTTTGGGTTAATTCTAAAAATGGGAAGGAAAAGACAATGTGAACACTTGTGATAAAGTTATTAATACAAAGAGAGAGAAGAAAATACACGCATGGTTTTTCCTAAGAGTGGGTTATGATTGGAAAAAAAAGGACCATCTTGGGAGACCTTATATGATAAAGTATAGAAGAAATTGTTGGTGTAACAGGGATAGAAGCGGTGAATTATGGATTATTATAAATTAATTGTCATTGAGGTTTTAAGTTGGATAATGGGGGTGAAAAGGTCTATGACGGATTTTCATGAATTGTAGACAAGTGAATGTATTAATGGAGAGTAATAGAAAGTTCATGAGGAGTAATAAATGGGAAATAAATTTTGTATGGAAAAATGATTATTTGAATGACGTTTAAAGTTTGAGATAGACTCTCACACACAAGGATTTAAATATGTAGCAAAGAAATGATTGGAGTTGATAAAGGAATAGGGGTAAGGCATTCAATTTCGTTGAAAGGGGAGGAAATGTGGTGGATTGATACAAAGCAAATAGGAAAGAAGGAAATTAACCACCGTGAAAGTGTTGGAAAAAAAAAGTAAAGAAAATGTTGGGATAACTAGAGTTTGAGACCAAAAATATTTGAGAAAATGAAGGAAAATCAAGAAGGGAATGTGAATTTGGGTCGAATTCGTAAGAGGATGTGCTATTTTATTGGCATGGAGATAAAAGCTTGAATATACATTTAAAAATAAGAAGTTGAAGTGAAATATAATGGAAGGAAAGTGAAATACACCTAGGAAAGGACAAGTTGTAAAAGGATTCGATAAAGGTGTATTGATGGTTTAGAGTGATTGTTTCATTGAATTGTGGTGGGTATATTGTCTAAATCCGCAATGTTTAAAAACCGATGAAGGAAACTCGGAGGATGGAGCAACTTGCGAAGGCTTACATTAATTTATTGTGAGACTACATGGAGTTCCTAATGATATCATGTTAGATAGAGATTTCTAGTTTCTTTTAAGATCCTAGAAGGTATACAAGAGAACTTTGGTAATACACTGAGAACGATTACTACAACCACCAAATAATAATGGACAAACAAAAGGAATATTTGACGTTGGAGGTCATTAGAAAGAATGTGTATTCAATTTCAAAAAAAAAAAATATAAGAATATGAAAAGCATTGGAGTGAAAACAAACGGAAGGTAACCATGCAAGGCAGCATTGGCATGGCAACATTTTGAGGTTGCTATAGAAAGAACCATGAAAGTTCACTATGTCGAGGAACATTAGTGAGAAGATCGTCTTAGGAATCCAAATAAGTAAAGTTATAGAGAAGCAAGAAAAGTATCCATGAACGGATTTAAGTGGTGCAAGTTAAACAGGGGACAAGAGATAAGTGTTATTGAAAGTGTAACCCATAAAACAAAAGATAAGTTTGGAAAGAATAAAGAGAATGAGCCTAAGAATATAGAAATATATGAATTTGCATAGAATTGGAAAAGTGGCGAATAACTTGGCATATTAATTGACCTTGGTAAAGTACAAGGCATTTTTCATGAGTCATTGTGAAAGAACATTGACTAAAGGTATAAATTGCAAAGGAAACTATTAAGTGTAACCAATTTAATCAAGAGAAAGCTTGACAAAATCAAGGTTTTAAATAGCAAAGTGCTTCATACTTTTACTAGAGGATTGGTAAAAGATGGTATTGATGGTATTGATTATTTTTGGTATAATGAGTAAGTAATCGATGAGACTTTTGGTACTTGCAACAAGGAATGAATATAGAGAAGTATTATGATTTTACCATGGATGGAACGAACAACATAACTCTAAAGTTGAATTAAGTGGAGTTACAGAGCGTAACTCGTTTTCTTTAGGGGGGAGTGCGATAGAATTGCGCGCTTTTCCCTTAATTTTGGCATTTTAAGTGCTTTTTCGGTCAGTTAACACTGATTTTGTTACTTAGTTTGTTTGCCTTATACACAAGGATGTGTAAGTTTATTACCAAAGTTGAATCTTACACTAATAGTAGTGTGAGTTTGTTAGATAGTCTAATAGTTTACACATTATTCTGTGTAAGTTTGTTAGTAAAGTTGTTATCTTATACTACTAGTTTGTGTAAGTTGGTTAGTAAGTTAGTAACTCAGGGAAAACCATGGGAATTATTTTATTTATCATGGGAATTAATGTGTGACCTGTTAAAATAAAATAAACAAAAACAACTTTGAGTGTTTTTTTTTTTTTTTTTAAATTTGAATAGCAACTTTGAGTAATTTAACAATACATATAGTTATATGTGTTATATTATATACGTAATTTTATTTTAATATTGTTTAGTTTGATATTTTATACCTTTAATTAATTTTATTTTAGTTATAATACCGATGCATTACATAAGCTATATTTTAGTATTAATTTTTACTCGTTGATTTTTTCAATAATTTGGTAGATGTTATAAATGACATCAAAACGATGATTAAATTTATTTCGAGGTTCACAATAATGAAAGAAGACAGAGAAATAAATGATTGTAAAGTAATTTTTATAATTTTGGTTTGATTATAATTTTAGGCTAATATAATATGAAAAATTGACGAATTTGATTTGATCTTACTGATTCATAGATCAAGTGATTGAATGAACTAGAAAAAATCTATATTATTAATCAAACCCTTTTTAAGGTATAATACTATTGGGATTTCTTTTCATAGGATTATAGTGTAAAATAATGAAGAATTTATTATGTTTCTAATAAAGAAAATAAAAGAAGTACAAACTTTAACTAATTTATCAATACATATAATTATATGTGTTATATTATATAAGTAATCTTATGTAATTTTTAAATTTATGAATTATTTTAATATTATTTATTTTACATAATTGTTCAAATTTTATAAACTATTTTTATTTTTAACAATAATATTTGATTGTATAATCTTATAAAAAATAATTTATTATATAAGCTTAATTTTAGTATTAAATTTTACATATTTATTCTCTCACTATCTGATGTAATTCATCGCACATATGGAACTCCTGTTATAATTATAAGAGTTAGAGAGTATCAAAACCTTTCAAACAAATGTAAATAATGCAAGAAACGTATATTATAACATACTTCTGCTTTTTTACCTGGCGCAGAAATCGTGCACTCCAACCATTTGGAAGAAGACCTGAAATTGTAGTAGCAGACTGAACAGCATACCCTTGAGTAGGATTAAAATTGAATCCATCTCATCAATTGTGAATGTGTAGTTCAAAGAGGATAGCAAATTGAGATTTCTCAGCCTCCGATTCCTACTCAACAAATCAGTCTCTAAATGTGCCAAGTCATATTCAAGTTGATGTTTCTTGGTAGAGACTAAACCGACAGAAAAGTCAGTTGCACCAAATTCTTCTTCATAGGGAAGCCTTAATGATAATAGCTCACAAAAGAACCTTACCAAGTATTGAGCGACAAAAGAGATTCGAAGAGACACAGTGCTCTTAGGCCAACGACGGAATCTGAGAAGTGGACACGTAAGACTAATCCAACCCTTTTTATTGCAGCCATCATAACAGAAATAATCATCCAAATTGTTTATAGTCTACACATATACATAAAACCAACGATCAATCAATCAAAGCCTTAATACTATTAGAGGGGTCGGCTAACTCCTAAAACCAACGATCAATATCAGAAAATCAGTCAATTCAGGTAGCTCATTCTAAATCACTGTAAATTTCAACTCAGCTCCCCCAAAATCAAAATTGTCAAGTAGATAGCTCCTTTTAAATCACTGCATACATTCAATTCAGCTCTCCTAAAATTAAAACTAGTACCATTTATTAGGTTGCATTCATACTTTAACTAGTTTTGCAACAATCAAATATAATTTGTTATTATTAACATGAACTCAATAATGGAAAAATTACTTTAAATAATCCAATCGTTGCCCCTTCTCCCAAAATAAACCAACATGGGGATTATTCTATAATAATCCAACCTTTTACCCCTATCTTCTCATATCACACCTTGCAGGTCACTAATCCGGTGCAAGCGGTAATATGGCTACGTGGCACTTCATGATTGGCTTTTTTTTTAATTTACTTTTTTTTAATTGAATTATTTTTTAAATAAAAGAAATAACCCACTCATCACCTTCTTTCTCTTTCTTCCCCCATTACCACCGCAGTCCACGGGAAACAACCCCCATAGACCCCTAACGCTCCTAGCCCACCTGAAAACACCCCCCCTTCCACCAAAACTACCCAAAACCCCACCCTCCTTAACCAACAATTCAAACCCCAACTAGCTCTACCGTAATTCTAGTTCCCATCCACAATGGAAATCGCACCCAACCCTCCCTTCCTTTCCCGTAAAACGAACTTCCTCCATTAATTGCAATCAAGTAATCAATCAAGCCGGCAATTTGGTAATTGTTTGTAGGTGTGGAATGTTTGCTTGCTGCAACTTATTTGATCAATCTTCATCCAAGTTCTGTGTTAAAATGGAAGTCCTTATAACTGTTATAAGTTATTATTTGGGAAATCTCCTGACTATGGGCATCTAAGGGTGCTTGGTTGTCTTTGTTATGCTGTTCAGAAAGTAGGTGATAAGTTTGAGCCTAGAGCTAGGAAATGTGTGTTCATTGGGTATCCTTATGTAGGGGCCGGGTGAGCACAACCAGGTACCCGGTCAGTTTCATTGGACCCGGATCCAAAACCGGATATAACCGGGTCCGAGAAATTGGAACTAGAACTGTAGCTGGTTGTAACAAGGTCCCGTTATGGTGGAATTGGTCTCGGAATTGGTGGGAACCGATTAAAAAACCGAGCACCCAGTTCTTTCTTCGATTATTTCCCAAAGTTAAAAACTAAAATTGCAATAAAACTTTAACAAGCAAAATTAAATTCTGAATAGCTCAACTAGATTATATTGCTATGTCAAGCTTCAGTAAACAATTAAAACTTCACTATGTAATAATTAAAACAATTAAAACTAGATTATATTGCTATGTCAAGCAAACTAGTCTTTTCTCCTTTATTTGCTCAATTTTCGTGGTTGTAGGTATTGTACGAGGTTCGAGTCTTGATATTGGTAATTTACTAAGGCGGAGGAAGCTTTTGGAGCAAGCTCGTGGCAATAGGAAAGCTCAAGATGCAAGGAAGTGGAATTTCCAAGTCCTACCTCTTGCGCTCTCAAGCCGTGCTATCATGAAGGAGTGGTGTTGAACCCACTGTCAAGTGCATTAGATGCTGCCACTATTAGTGTTCATCATCATCATATTGTGTGTCCACTCAAAGACCTTAGCGAACGCACGAAGCCGGGAGAAGATCGAAGAAACCCATAAAGACGCGGGCGCGCATAGCACAGGCGCGGGTGCGGGCGCGCCACCCCTGTAGCGCGTGCGCGCCTTCTAGGGTATTTGCTTGCTCGGTTTTTGTTTTTGCGCCCTCTATAAATATCATTGTAACCAGATTTTTGGGGCAAGTTTTTAGAATAAGTTTCATTTCATAATTCTAGCTTAGTTGAAAGCTTCTCTCTCTAGTTTTAGGGTTAGTTTAGGAGTAGATTTTAGATAAAGAAAGTGAGGAATTTCAATGGTGATTTGAGAGATTGAAGATACAAGGGTGACAATTGGGTTGGAGATCTTCTCTATTATCAATGAGCATTTCTAGCTCTATCTCATTTATTGTTTTTATTAGTTAATTCATGTTTGTTTGATTTGGTTTTATTTTGATCTTTAATGCTTGATTAGATTAATTGTTCTTCTTAGATTGTTGATTCTTGCTTTCTTTGGTTGTTTGGTGATTTGATGATGTTGTTAGAGTAGTTTTTTTGGCTAGGAATAGGGTGAAATTAAACTTGTATGATTGATTGATTGTGCTTAATTTGGGAAATGTGTTGATTTATTGTTGAGATTAAAGTGATTAATGGAAGTTTTCATGTGTGTATTTGATTTAGGAGTGATCAACCTAGTTATTCACACTAGATTGCATCTTAAGTTCACATTGATACGGACCATTGATTTGTGGCTTGCATTTGTCGATTGAGTTGGTTTGCGAGGTTCCTAGCTAGAGTCTCTCGTAGTTGACGCTAGTTTAACCTCTAGGAGATTAGCTTGACATACTCTTTTGATTGAGCTTGCCATTAGTCTTCATAACCATTGATTTACATGTATTTCCAAGTTGGTATAATAAATTGTCATGATTACTTGTTGATCCCATTCCCTAGTACTTTATTTGTTCGGTTTCTTCCTTTTAGTAGTTGTTAGTGTCTCCTTCTATCCTTAGACTTCGACCTTGCTTAGGCACTAATCAAGAGCACTTTAGCATAACCGTTCCTAGTGGTTCGACCCTTGACTTGCCTCTATACTTGTATTTATGTTAGTTGAGTGATTATAAATTTTGTTTGGCTTAGAGAGGATTAGTCTAACGACCTAGTTTTCCCCTCGTCAAAATGGCGCCGTTGCCGGGGAACGGTGTCTATGTTTGAGTGTTTTTGATTGCTTGAGTTTAGGTATTTGTTTATACTTTTCTTTTATTTGATTTTTGTTTGCTTTTTGTAAAAATGGCATGTCTCTCATTTCCTCAATATGACAATGAGCCTTTTGTGAATATTTCAATAGACTTGAGGGATTTCTTGATTATCATCGTAGTAATCTTTGGGAGGCTGGTGAGATTTGTTATTTTTGTTTGAATGAACAAACTAGTATATAGTTGAAGGAATGCATAATGGTAGATTTAGAGCATTTTCTATTGAAGATGCTTGGGCATTCTATGTTTGGTTTGCTTGGGAAGTTTATAATAGTGGCAATCGTGCTTCTAATTTTGATGTGCAATGTGTTAATTCTTCTAATGCTATCAAGATTTCCCACGATTTATCACATGATCCCATTAGTGAACCTAGTACAAATGCTTCCAATTCTATTTCCTCTTATGTTCATGATAATGATGTGCATGTTCAAGTTAACAAATCTCATATGTTTGGTTGTGCCCCCACTCCCCAATGTGATGTATATGCTCGTGATCTTAATGTTGATTCTTCTAAACATGGTTGTACTTCTTCTTCTCTTGTTGAGCCTAAATCTTCTACTGATCGATGCGGAACAGTAGGTCGTTATCTACACTCCCCAACGGTCAAACAAAATTTATAAACACTTAACCAACCTTATACAAGTATATGGTAAGTCAAGGGTCGAACCCAAAGGAATGGCGAGCAATAGTCTATCGTCTATGGTCAAGCTATTCCGAAGTCTATAGGTAGGGTAGTGAATTCTAAAACTAGAACGAGTACGGCAAATAAACTTGAAGAAATCAAATGTAATAAGCACTAAGGCTAGGATCCACATGCATTCATAATGGAATTGGCTAATTGAGAGGTCAAATTGGCTAAGTCAAACAATGTAAGGGAAAATCAATCATGCAACCAATATAGCGTATCAAGCTATTGTCCTAAAGGTCTAACTAGCGTCAACTACGATAAACTCTAGCTAGGAAACATCACAAGACACCTCAATCGTGTAAATGCAAGCAACAAATCAATGGTCCGTATCAATGTGATGAGCGCGGAAACGGTAGGTCGTTGGGCTACCTCCCCACCCAATCAAACAATATTTATAACTCAACAAACCCCCCTGGAAGTATAGTAGTAAGTCAAGGTCGAACCCAAAGGAATGGAAATTGAATGTATATTGTCTAACGTTAAGCTACTCCGAAGTCAAATGCGGGGTTTATGGTAAGAACTAGAGCTAATAAAGCTAATCAATGCAATGAACTTGTATAAAATCAATATAAAAGGCACTAGGGGAATGGATCCACATGTAATTGCATTAGAGAAGGGTAATTTGGGAGGTTAAACTAACTAAGTCAAGTGATATATGAAGGAAGATCAAACATGTATCCAAAAGAGCATACCAAGTTATTTCTCCTAGAGGTCTAACTAGCGCCAACTACGCTAAACACTAACTAGGAAACGTCACAAGATACCTCAATCGAAAAATTGCAAGTCACTAATCAATGGTCCGTATCATAGCAAGCTTACAATGCAATCTAGTGCAACAATTAAAGATGGCCAAGCTTCAATCAATTACACACATGCACATGAATCATCAACCAAGTTTAATCACATCATCACCTCCATTAGTTATCCCCAAATTACTCTAATCCATCACTCATACATGCTTCACCATTACCCTAGCTAGTTAACTACTCACTAGCCATAGAAATTAAGATCAAAACTACACTAATCATCAATTTCATCATCAACATATTAGAAATCAAAGATCAAATCAAACTTCAATCAAACATCAATCAAACAATAATATGAAAAACAAATGAATTCAACTAAAAACAAACTTATACTGAAATCAAAGATGAAAGATCCTTACAAACTTGATCAAAAGATCAATTACAATGGAGAATTCTTGAACAATCAACCAAAAACCATGAGTTTCTCTCTCTAAAATTCTAATAAAAAAAACTAAGATCTAATTTGCTTCATGAATTCTTTTCCAAAAATAGAAGGACATAACTATATATACAAAGAGGAGGTCGGTTATGACGCCCAAAAATAGACCCACGCCGGTGCGGTCGCACGTAGGAGAGAGAGAGGTGCACACGGGAAACATACCCAGCTGTGTGCGCCCGCACGCGCCTGGTGTGCGCCCGCACGCGCCTGGTGTGCGGCCGCACGCGCCACCTGTGCGACCGCATACCCCTCGTGTGCACCCGCACCTAGCTGGGTGAACTTCCTCCCTTTTCTTCGTCCTAGCTCATGAGGTGCACACACCCTTGATGATGGTGATGGAGGACAAGGTAGGCAGCAACTTTCCTTGGAATTTTAGATAAACACAAGGCATGAAAAGTGCCCAACCAAGGTCTTGAAGCTTGCTCTTCGGGTCCCTCTTGACTTGGAGCTCTTTGCACAAGTTTAAGGCATGCAAAGCAATGAAAAACCAAGGAAAGGAAGCTCGGGAATTCATGGACAATCAATCACAACCTACAAATAAAAGAGAAAAAGCAAATAAAAGGGAAAAACAACAAGTAAACTAGAAAATGCACAAAATAGAGAAACTAACTAAGAAAAGCATAAAATGAAGAAATTATAAATAAAACTAAGGAAAACTAAGAAAAGAGTTATAAAATGAAATGAAATTCATCCAAAAAGAGATCAAATGAGTGTCATAAATGTCGCTCATCACAATGTGAACTTACAATGCAATCTAGTGCAACAATCAAAGTTGGCCAATCTTCAATCAATCACACACATGCACATGATTCATCAACCAAATTTAATCACACTATCAACTCCATCAATTATCCCCAATTAGCACTAATCCATTACTCATACATGATTCACCATTGCCCTAGTAAGTAATTTACTCCCTAATCATGGTAATTAATTAAGATCAAAACAAAACTAACAACACATTCATCATGATCAAATTAAGAAATCTAAAATCAATACAAAAATCAATCAAACATCAATCAGACATCAATCAAACCCAAACAATTAACCAAGTATATGAAAAACAAATTAAATCAACTAAAATCAAACTATATATTGAATCAAAGAAGAGTAATCCTTACAATACTTGATCAAAGATCAATTGGAATGAAGAAATCTTGAATCATCAACAATCAACTATGAATTTCTCTCTCTACAAAACTAGAGTTTATCTCTCTAAAAATATGATCAAAAGTTCTCCCACTAATTCTAACTTAATTATTCTCTCTCTAAAAATAGAAGGAAAGACTATATATAGAAAAGATACAAAGGAAAAAACGGTTAGATCGTGCAAAAATAGAACTCGGGAGGTTCGGGCATACGGAGAAGGGTACGGAACAGAGCACCTAGGCAGGTGCGGCCGCACCTAGCTGGTGCGCAGCCGCACCCTAGTCGTGCGCGCCCGCACCTGGCAGCAGCCCTTTATTTCTCTCCTTCGTCCTAGCTCAACCTCGTGCGCATGTCTAGGTGATGGTGATGAACACCAAGGTATGCAGTCTTGAAATGAGTATTTTGGTGGGTTTGTGACAAAGATGACGCCCCCACCGCATACGTGCACCGGTCTTTAGACTTGCCCCTTGAGTTCCTTCAAACTTGAAGCTCCAAAAGCTAACATAAGGCATCCAACTTGATGAGAAATGTAGGCGGAAAGCTCGGGAATCTTTGGAAACTCGATCACAACCTAAAAACAAACGAAAACAAACAAATAAAAGGGAAAATTAACGAATAAACAAAGAAATGCACAAAATAAGGAAACTAATTACGAAAAGCACAAACTAACAAAATAAAGAGCAAAACTAAGAAAAACTAAGGAAAACTAAAGAAAAGAGTTATAAAATGAAATGAAATTCATCCAAAAAGAGATCAAATGAGTGTTATAAATGTCACTCATCAAATTCCTATAGGAGTTTATAGTGACTACGTAGCGGAAATAAACATGAATCATATTCATACAGTACCTAATCCAAGGATCTTTGCATAACACATAAAAAACACATAATCATACGTCTGAAGCGTGATTCCACGTGCGATCGAGCAAGAACAAAGGGAGATAAAGAACCCCAAGCGTGATTCCTCTACTTGTCCACTGGCACAAGTTAAACCTCCACTAATGCTAGTTAGTCGTGATTGAACGCTTCAATCAACCTTCAACGGAGAAGAGAGACACGAGCTAACCACGAACCACCACGACGAACACCACGAGCCACCATGAGGGGCGCCACACGTACGGAGGTGAAGGGGAGAGAAGAGGGCCGTGAGTGAGGAGAGTGTTTAGGGTTTTGGGGCTTGGTTGCTTCTTTCACAATCTTCTGTATGTTGATTGTTACTGCTTACTTGCAACCCTAGGCATGGATCTTATTTATAGATCACATCTCTAAATAAGAGCCCATGTCAAAAGCACAAAACCCTTATCCTAAACACACTACTCTAGCCCAACACTCTACATGGTATGTCATAATCTCATGAGGCCCATTAACGGGCCTCTTACTTGTTTAACCCAATACCCTTGTTGTGTGACCTCATAAGATCCATTCTATAAGGCTTTGGGCTATTTAAATAACCCAAAGATCAATTATCATATCTAGCACCAGATATTGACGACCCTATAGAATGAACTTATTATCTCCATAATAGTGATTCTTGATATATCTAGTAATTGCACTTATCGAAGACATAATTCCTTCAATCTCCCACTTGTCTAAACTTTTGCTCGTCCTCGAGCAAAACAAAGCAAGAAAGATCAAGGATGAAAAGTTTATTGAAAATGAAAAAGAAAGACTCAAGATAAGAATATACACTAAGACTCACTGTCGTAGGAATCACGGTTGCTTTTAGCTACAACAAGCCTTTTAAACCCCAAAGTCGCCTATGAGGACGAGTGAGATCTCGTAAGGGTATCTTAAGAGTTTAACCCATAACTCTCCACCAAACATCAATGAGGCAAAACCATGAAAAGAAAAGAAAAGAAAATGAAAACAAAACCTTTGCGAAATGGACTCACATAAAGACTATAATGCACATGAATGAAAATCTTTCTCAAGTAGTTAAGGTATGCACTTTTCAAGATATCTAAGGTTGATTGAAACATAGGGTATTCTAGGCATAGGAACTAGACATCACAATCCACGTTCATCCCAAACAATCTTACCGCGTTCTCCCCACTAGTCTCAAATCTCCCCTTAGTGAGTATCTCAATGATTCCTCGGAGGAACCGGAAAAGAATTTTATTTAGGCTACTCGACAATCTCGACTATGCATCCCCTTTCCTTAGGCAATGACCCATGATGCCCTCCCCCAAATAGTGACTCAACTATCTACGTCGAAAGGTCTTTCCCCAAGGTTGTAACGTAACGCATAAAGGGTGAAGGTAGGCTAAAATTTAAAATTTGGTGATTTTCCTAAAAAGTGAAGAAAAAGGGTGATCAATCCTTAACACCACAATCAAGAAATTACCAAACAAAAACAACACCCCCAAGCTTACTTGAAGCTATACTCACAAAGAAATATATACAAAAAGCGTACACGCTTCTCCCCCAAGCTAAAATGAAGCATTGTCCTCAATGCTTAGAAGGAGAAAAGAACACATCAAAATATTTTTTGAATTTTTTTACTTTTTTCAATTTTTTTGTTGTTTTTGTTTTTAGAATTTGCAAAGTCCTTGCCTTTTGCTAAATTCGGATGGCTTTTTCTATTATGCAACATATTAGTCCATGTCTTTTATGAAGTAGGATGGTTTTTTATCAAACATTTGCCATTATTCACAAAGAAAATGATATCACAAACTTGCATTCATAAAAACCAAAACTCCAACTCATCCACCACAAACTCCATCATAAATGATCATTTTGCTTCACAAAAACAAAAAAAATAGAAAGAAAATGAAACAAAAGGTCAAAGAACTAAAGATGTGGCTTGAAAAGAAGGTATAAGGCTCAAATGGTTGCAAGGAGGCAAATGTAAACCCAAAAATAAAGAAAATAACAAAATATATCAAAAATGCAAAATACCACCCCGAAAAATGTGCCTTTGTCCTTCCTAGATAGTTCGGTCTCGGGTTTAAGAATCATACATCAAGCTTTATTAGATTAGGTTTGCATAAGTCAAGGATCCACGCCGCTCATACAAAGAATGTTGAAGGCTTGAAAAACAATGAACCTCACATGGATGTAGCAAAAACTCACTACTAGTGTCAAATTGACTATAGGGAGCAACTACCAAGCATGCCACAAACAAGTAGAATCTGGCTTCATGATCCTCCTAGTTCAAACCAACTACCCTAGCATACACCTATCCTAGAGTCAACCGAACATAATCTCAAACCGTGCATACCTTTACTACCTATGAAGAAAATCATGCAAAAGATAAGTCCAATGTACAAAGTCCAATTCAAAAGAAATAAAATTGAAAAATAAAACCTCAAAATCATACCACACATAAGAAAAGAAAAATAAAAGAAAATAAAAGAAAAGGAAAATAAAAGAAAATAAAAGAAAAGAAATGGAGACATAGAAAAGGAAAATAGGAGAAATAATATGAAATGGACTAGAAAACAAGTTAAACACATTAGAATCCCAATCGACAAACAAGTGATCGATCGACATCATCGTCATCGATCCCAAACACATTACGTGTTAACAAGCATCCATCCTCGAACCATTCAACTTCCCCTAAACTAATCCTATTCTATGCAACCAAGAAAAATAAAGAGAAAAATAAGAAATATCTCACCGGGCTCCAAGCTTAGCAAAAATATACAAAGCAAGTAGAAACCACCTCGTTGCATTCCATGACCAAAAGCTTCTTCAAGAAACCAAGTGAGAAAAAGAAATATAAAAGAAACTATAAACAAAAAAAATGGTTAGTAACTTCATAACAAAGAAAAGGAAATAACGAATAAAAGGAAACTAAACTAAGCAAAAAGTATATACAACTAAGGGAAATAAAAGCTAAACTATCAAAGAATAAAAAGAATAAAAGAAATAAAACTAAGAAAGCAAGAAAGTGACTAAACTAACTAAAGAACTAAACTAAACTACAAGATTTGGATTTTGGGAATTTGGATCAAAGGGTTTTGGATTTAAGGGATTTGGATATTAGGGAGTAACCACAACAACAACATCAAAAACAAAGCATCATCACAAACAACAAGTAACCAAGCAAAACAGGCAAGCATACTAGCTACAAGGAAAGTAGCCTAGAAATCAAGAAAAAGAGGAAATCAAACAAGAGGAATAAAAATAAACATGCAAGCAACTAAGATATGTGCACAATAACAAATATTGGCCACCGAGCAAAGCATTAGTTCCCCCAAGCTAGATAAAAATACATCTCAACATCCTAAGCAATACAAAACAAGCATAAAAAATATAAGGGATGGAGGCAAAAAGCACCAAAAGCACAAGGGAACTAATGACTACTACCATCACCACCACCACTACCACTACTGCTAGGCCCGGCCCCATTGGGGTCAATGTTGCCCGCGGGGTCATTGAAGGGATGAGGGTAAGGCTCCCATCCTCCGGTGAAACCCTCGGGCCACCCATAATGCCCCTTGAAAAGATCTTGTTCCAAGGAGCAAGAGGGGTGAAGTGATCGGGCAAGCGGAGTTCGTAAGGGTGGTTGTCATGGACATGGGGGTAGTTAGGATCACCCCTATAGTCACATCCACCGGGAGCCTAGTAATCATAGTTACTGTGCTCATCCGGGTAGAAGCGACGCTCGGTATCGGGGTCGGAAGGACCCGACCAATATGGATGCTCGTAGGAAGGGATAGGACCTTGTTGGGGTGGGAAGTACGGATAGTTAACCGGGGCAACAATGTTCCCGCAGTTAACTTCCGCATCATAGATTTGTTGTTGTTGTGCAAACATACCTTGTTGCATTTCTTGGATACCTCTCAATTAATCGTAGACGGCCCCAAAATCTTGATCATACATGCCGTCCTAATGGATTTGCAATCCACTCATTTGCTCACTAAGAGCCCTCATGTCGGCATTTTCATAAGTATGTTGCTCTTCTTGTTGTTGTTCTTGAGGAACTTGTTGTTGTTGTTGACGTTGTTGTTGTTGTTGTTGTTGTTGTTGGACTCTTTGGAGCTCCTCATCATCATCCTCATTGGAGTCAAAGTTGGGACGCCGAAAAGACCTAGGGACATGCCAAATGTTGTCGGTGTTGATCTGGCCTAATAAAGTCAATCCGGGGTTAGGAATGCTCATTGTTCCTTAACCACTCATATCTCCCATCCACATAGTTCTTGGAGATGAATTGAATTTGACCCAATTTCCTTAAGTCAAGATATTGGGTGGTGTTGTCTCCAACCTCCTTGCAAATGGGAAGATAGTGGTTAAGGCGGAGGCGAGTCAAAAGCCTAGTCACCATGCCCCCGCATGGAATCTCTCCCGTGCTCCGGCCTCTAAGATCAACACAATATTGGGCGAAAATGTACCCTAAGTTTAATCGGCCCACATACTCTGGGCGAGTAGACAACCATAGCACCTTGAGCTCAAGCTTGCTCGTCTTCCCCAACTCTTGCTTGGGGAACACTACATACCCCAAAAGGCAGTGTACAACCCTAAGGCAAGGTTGGTACACCGAAGAGATCTTGGCTTGGTTGGTGATGAATTCATTCCCACCCAAAATATCTTCCCACCAAGAGTTATGATCGTACTCCGGGAAGATGTACAGCTCAACATTCAAGATATCCCCATGGAGGTCAAAATCCAAGGCCGCGTTAAACTCTTCCAAAGAATGATCGAAATAGTGGTTGAATATTTGGAAACGCACCCTATATTGCCCTCCCAAGGGCACAAGCTCCAAGGTAGCCAAAAACTCCAACGTTGGCTCCTTGTAGGTGTGGTAGGAATAGTTGATGAAAGACCCCATTCGCAGATTCAAGAGCAAGGACCTCACATCATCATCTATCCCCAAACTAACCATATCACGTTGGAGATAGTGGCGGGTCGGTTTAAGGGTTCTTTCTTCTTTCAATTGTTGGTAAAAGGTTTTTTGTTCGTTTGTGAAGTTTTTCTTTTTGGGAAGTGAGGTAGGTGGTCGTGTTTGAGAGGAGGGGTTTGATGTGCTTGGCCTAGAAGAAATGCTAGGCCTAGAAGAAGTACTTGGGCGAGGTTCCTCAATGGAAACATCGGTCTTTCTCTTTTTGGTGAATTTCTTGAGGATTTTAGACATGTTTGAGGTTTAGGGAAAAAAATCACCAACAACAATCAAAGAGCAATACCAATAACCAATGAACACCACACCAAAGTCACACCTTACTACCAAGATTTCCAATTCACAATTACACACTTTTTTCCACCAAAATCAACTCCAACCAAACCAAATACACCAATTATCCAAGAACAACTTCTGTCAATCAATCCAAGAACAACCAATAACCAATTCCAACAATCAACACTTACTACCCAATTTCCAAAATTCAAACTCACAAATTATCAATCAAGGATGATGAAAATTGCTACAAAACCAACAAACAACACAATGTTATGCAAAATCAATCAACAGACATCACAAAATCACATCCAATATCAAAATCAATCATCAAAAATCACAAAACCCATACTACACTATTCATGCTCATACAAAAATTCAATCTTAGCAAAATTATGATATATTTGACAAAATTAAAGCAAGGATAAGTGATTATACCATACAAGATGCAAGATTGACCAAGTTTGAGCCACCAATTTCAATCAAACACAAAAGCCCCAAATTTTCGTTCAACAATGGAGGAGAGAAAATGAGGGAAATTTGGGTCAAAATGTGAGGAATTTGATGTGTAGGAAGGTTTGTGAGTGAATTTAGATGAGAATTGAGTAATTTTTGTGAGGATTTGAAGGATTTTTGATGGTGAATGAGGGTTATGGAGTGCGCACGAGTGAGGGTTTGAGATGGGGAGTGCGTGAGGTAGGAGAAGAGGAAATGAGGAAATGAAAGGAAGAAGAAGGAGGAGGAAATAAGAAGGCACGGCTCAACAGGTGTGCGGCCGCACCTAGCTGGTGTGTGCCCGCACACGCAGCATGTGCGGCCGCACATCAGCATGCTTTCTCATTTGGGTGCGCATAAGAATCATGATGGTGATGAGCAACAACATAGGCAGTAGCTAAAAACATTTTTTGAGAGCTCATAGCTAAAGATTCATGTGCTCACCACAAGAATTCACTAAGTATCAACTTTCTCCAACCTTTAAAACATGAATTTCCTAGCTTACCTCTCTAAAATTCTTACCACTTTTACCTCAAATTTCGATCGGAATCGAACAAAACATGATATGTGCCACAAACACCTTCCATTCACCATGCATTCTTGAAGAAGTCCAATCCCGCAAAGTTCATCCTAAAAATCCAAACAAGTAGAAAAGTGAAAGAAAAGAAAAAGTAATAAAAGAAACAAAAACAAGAAAACTAAAAAATCAAAAAGAAAAGTTAGAATCTCTGGGTTGCCTCCCGAGAAGCGCTTGCTAAAGGTCCTAAGCTCGACCCTTCCTCCAAATCATGGAGGGTCAAAGATCACCACCTTCTTCAAGGCAGTAGAAAGAGCTAAATCCTCTTCATTCTTGAGCAACCTCTCATTGTTGCTTGATGAAATCTCCATAGAATTCTTTACAAATTCGCATTTTTCTTTTCTCAACTTCTTTCTTTTTCTCAACCTCTTTGAATCACGAGCCTCTTTCTTCGGCTTTTTGTTCAATGTAGATGGAACTTCAACATCCACAACCATAGAAACTTTCTCTTCTTCTTGAGAAATAAGCTCAAACCAACTTGGAATCTCAACTTCCTCCTTATCCTTTAGCTTGGGAAACACAATTTCTTCTTCACTAACCTTCATTCTATCAAAACTTGCAAAAACATCATCAAAATTCTCAAGAGCATTGTTAGTAGAAGAATCAACCATGCATACATTGTCAATAGAACGAGAAAGACTAGCACATGCTACATCTTGCACAAAAGATAGGGACTCATGCATTAGTTTCAACTTAAAACTCTCCTCTTTCTTACCACATCTCAAAGTAATGTGGCCTCCTTTCACATCTATCAAAGCTCCCGAGGTAGCTAAGAAAGGTTTCCCTAAGTTGATAGGAATATGTTCATCTTCCTCAATCTCCAAAACCACAAAATCTACGGGAAAAACAAACTCTCCAATCTTAAGAGGGACATCATCAACTCTCCCCTTAGGAATCTTGATAGATCGATCGGCCAATTGAAGGGTTATATTGGATGGTAGAAGCTCACCTAGATCAAGTCTTTTGAAAACCGAATAAGGCATGATACGCACACTAGCCCCTAGATCACATAGAGCATTCTCAAACATCATTTTCTTGATCTTACAAGGAATTGAAAAGTTTCCCAGATCCTCCATTTTCTCCGGAAGCTCACCATGGACAAGAGCACTAAAACATTTCCCTCCTTCCACCGAATTGCCCTCACTACAATCTTCTTTCTCCTCTAGAATCTCCCTAAGAAACTTAGAGTACTTAGGCATTTCGGGAATTGGCTCGGTAGAGGGTGTGGAAACATGAACTTCCTTAAGAACTTCAAGGAACTTCCCAAATTGCTCATCCATTTTAAACCTTAAGAATTTTTGGGGGTAAGGTAGATCGGGAAATCTCTCTTCGTCACAAATCTTTTCAACAACATTCTCTTCTTTTTCCTCATCCTCACAATAGACTCCGTTGGACTCAACCCTCTCAACTTCATTCTCCAAAGAACTCCTCTCATCTTCTCCCCCCATTGAACAAGAAACTCCCTCACTAAGGTCACTCCCACAACTAGTGGTAATAGAATACACGGGTTTCTTCGGTTCAACACCTTGGGAAGGTAAAGAAGAAGGACTAGCATAATCCTTGTGAGTGTTTGCTAGTTGGGTTATTTGAGTCTCAAGCATCTTATTGTGAGTCATCATCTCATTGAACTTCTTATCACTAACCGCCATGTAGGTGTTAATGGTCTTAGTTTGATTTTCAATCAATTCTTCCAAATTAGTTCTAGGTGAAGAAGGTTGTGAATAGGAGTTTTAACCTTGAGTCTTTGGAACAAATCCGGGTGGGGGACCTCTTTGAGAATTATTTTGAAAATTGCCCCTTCCTTGATTGTTCCAAGTGCCCCTATTTTGATTTTGACCATAACCTTGATTATGGTTACCACCACCTTGATTATGGTTACCACTACCTTGGTTATGATTTCCATAACCTTGGTTTTGATTTCCATAGCCTTGGTTTTGATTACCATAATTTTGGCTTTGATTTTGGCCATTATAACCTTGGTTATTATGGTTACCACGAGAACCTTGTTTCCCTTGGTTCCTATAACCACCACCATGATTATAGTTGTCAAAATTGCCTTGGTTTTGGTAATTCCTATTCCATTGACCTCTTTGATTATCAAACCTTTGAACATTGTTGTTTGACACAAAATTCACATGCTCACACTCATTGTTATCAAACACATCAACACATTCATTATTGCAATTGCTAGAGTCATGATCATATGATCCACATGCATCACAAAACAAACAATCCATAGGCATATTATGTGAAGTGGGAGGAGTTTGAGAGTTAGAAGAAGTACCTCTCCCCTTAAATTGGGAGGGAAGATTCGAAGCTTGAGAAGAAGAAAAAACACTCTCCAACTTGGCTTTGATTGCGGTCACCTCCTTTCCCAAGTTTGTCATTTGAGAGGAAAGATTGTTGATCGCATTTAGATGGTCCACCGAATACAATGAAGATTGCTTGCTTGAAGAATCTCTCTCCCCATCTTGCCAATCTCTATAAAAGGTCACCACATCCTCAATAATGTCCACAACATCTTCTTCGGTCTAGTTCATGATAGGACCATCGGCCCCTCCATCAAGGCATGACTTGCCTTGGGGACTCAAACCACCATAGAAGATTTGGATCACTTGGTGTAGATACCTAAAAATGTCTCCCCAAAACCAAGCCCGATGATGAACAACTTTTCACCGCCATTATTGGTCGGGTTGAGTATGTAATCTTTAGAGTGCTTAAATCCATGTTCATTCCCAATAAATTCCTAAACTAACCCAATTCCTAACCCATTTCACCAAACCATAACTTATTTTCCTCATTTCGTGCCTTTAAACTCAAAATAATTCATTTCGTGTCCATTAAAATAATTCATTTCGTGTCCTTTTTATAAAAACGTTTTGAGCAGTTTATTTTGGTCCATAATCTAGGTCCAATGATTAATTATTTGGATAGAGCTTGAAAGGAGCTTTCCAACGGTATATTATAAGCCCAAATCCGAGTTATAACGAATAAGTTATGGCCAAAATACTAAACTGAGCTCAAACCGAACCTAAGTCCATCTTACCTACGGCCCAATGATCATGTGGAGGGTCCAAAGGTTTTAATCCCACTCCTAATCCAATTAGGATTAATTAGAAGCTTCTATAAGTTTCTAAAATATCTTAATTATCCTTTTTGAAAAGATAATATTAAAGAGTTTGAAATTGAATAAAACTTTTCTTTTTGAAAGTCCTAATTCTATTCGAATTGAAAGACGTTCAAAGATTGATAGATATTATTTCCGTTCCTCACTATTTTTATCTGATTCTTAAATAGTTGGATAGCTCTTAAAATTATCTTTCCAATGATATATTATAATATTAATTCCGAGCTATAACAAAAAAGATATAAAACAATACGAAACTCTATCCAAAACTAACACCGTCTCACTATTTCGGTTATAACGTTTTTTTCACAAAATATTTCAATCTGATTCTAATTGGATTAGAAAGTAGACTTCAAGAGCTTTCCAACAATATCTTATTCATCTTATTCCGATTTCAGGATCAAAAGATATGATAAAAACAAAAACCGCAAAAACTTCTATCTATCGCAAGAGTTTTATCCGATTCGAATTCTTATCTTTTCTTGATTCGACCCCTCTTTTTTTCCCTATAAATAGAGGTCATATCTCCCCTTTTTCAATCATCAACAAGCTTGATCATCAAATCATTCTCTCTTCCTCTCTTCTACACCAAAAATCATTCTCTCTCCCTACACCTAAAATATTCTCTCCTCTCTCTCTTGCTCTAGCCTAAACTCTAGCCACCCTATTCTCTCATTTTATATCCCTTAAGCACTCTAAGGAGTCCATACAATACCCGAAGTTCTATACTTAAACCAAGGCGTGAAAGGTAGAATTAACTGAGGGTTTGGACCAAATCAACTCTACTTTTATTTAATTTAATTTCAATTAGATTTATTTTTATTGAAGTTACTAACAGTTTATTCATGATGTAGCAATTTCAAGAAATCGCGGAAAGTGAGTAATTAATCACTTAATTACTCTCATTCTTATTTCTTATTGCTAATATCATGATGAGGATTATTATTTGATTTGATTAACGCTATTATTGTTAGATTGCTTCTAATATTAATGTTTGTTCTATTATTATTATGATCACCATATTGCATGTTTAAAGGGAATATGTAATTGAATATCACGCTTAATAAGTTAATTTGGACGACCGGTTTAGGTTCCTTTTTAATCTTGTTATTTAATCAAGTGATCACAATATATTAGAATTATATGTTGCATTAATATTCAACCAATTTAGCTTAATAATAGTTTGGAGCAAATTGAATCTTTGTTTGCATGCCTTTGAGATCGCAGGAATACTTTTCACAATAAGAATCGAGTAGAGGCCAATACGGGCTAATGTGACTCCATGACTCACTTCGTACCATCATCCCCGATCCTCCTTTCGTAGTTCCGAACCATATGGAGTTAGTAATCTCATGGATTATGAATGGAGTGTAACCTTCACGGGTCAATCGTTGTTGCCTATCGTTGTCCCTTAATCGTGGTTGCCTTTAATGATCCGTGAACGGTTTACAAGTTCCTTAAAAACTTGTTGGCGGCTCCCTACTTTCCTTGTCCCTAATCATGTCCCTAATCATATATGTCAATTCCCACTTCCTATGAGTGCCTAGCATATTCACAAAATGCTTTTACGTAGGCGCACTTCAAACGACGCCTACAATTTGGCGACTCCACTGGTGAGGATTCTTGGTTATTTATCGATTTGAGTGATCGATATTTAATTAAGATGAGTGGATGAGACTTGAAATATTCTTGAATTGTATTCCTGCGATTTAATTGACATTGTCACATATGCATATGCATATTAGGTTACCTATTTTTCCACAATAGTACGTGTTCTACGTACGTGGCTAGCCCGGGGGATTTAAGCTCTATCAACCCAAAAACGCTCATGGCAATAAGGGTTCATCCGAGTTTTTAAATCCACCCAAACCATGGAGTCGAGTTCGATTTCATCACGAACTCGCGGAGCCGCCCGTTGCCATACACCCTCAAGGGAGGCTGCCTTGCTAACGCGTCCAAACTCTTAACCATGGTACCCTTTGACACCCAAATAAGCTTGACCATAGTGGAACATAGATCTTGACTTTAGGTTGCGAACTTCATTGTATCATTCGTGACAATGTGCTTATGTGTGCATATTTTTATTTTCTTTTTTCTTTTTTTTTTCCTCTCATCAAACCTTTTTTTTTTTTTATTAGAGTCGAGTCATAGACTTTTTTTATTTATTTTGAGTCAACCCGGATATTTATTCCCGTATCTTACATAAGAGTCAACTTGTTTTGGTCATAGACGGAGTTCTAGAAAGAGTTATGTGTCGTGCCACCTATGGATCTGTAGCCCCGAGTTTTATCTTTTATTTGGCGTTGGTTTCGCCACAATCAGAGTCACAGATATAAAGTTATAACCGATATACTACAGTCTATCCAGTTTAGGTGTCTTTTTAGTGTGCAACCTCTTATTTTTATTTTTTCTTTTCGTGTCAAGCTAGTTTTAGCCAAGTCCTTTAATCCGTGTCAACTTATATAACATAGGATTATAGATCTTTATTTATTTATACCCATGAGTCCTAACTCTTCTAGAATTCCACTCGTCTTCCTAGTTTCTTGTGTTTTATTGTGCTAATGTTAACATGTGTTCTTTGTCTATGATTGTGGTTGATCTTATTTATGACTAACGATTGTCAATGGACCGTTTTCACCTAGTAAGTAGCATAAACATTAAAATTGGACAAAATTAATCAAGTTAGTTTGTCTTTTAGTCATTCGTGCTATTTGGTCCTTTGTTTTTCACAACGTCCTCATGTCTAGCCATGCGATCATACCACGAGTCATAATAAACTTACCTAATCATACATGTTGAGTCGTTGCACACACTTTGTCTTCGAGTAATGCACTATATTGTTTATGATCGTATACTAAGACCATGCATGCGTCGTTTTACGTCATAATAGGAATGAGTGGAGTATTTCACATTGGTTTTGAAAATACTTTCATACACTCTTCCTTTCCAATTCGAGTATTGAGTCAATGCATTAAGTGAGCTCATTTTGTTCCATATATAGTACTCGAGTTCAAGAACCACTAGGCAAGAGTTGGAAGAATAAGGAGAACGTCATTCCTTCCTTCTTTTCTTCTAATCAAAGCATCAGCAATAACAAATTTCTTGCCCCTCTTGGCGGTAACAAGTAATTCATAAGCATCCATGAAGACGAAGCACAAGATAAGTTTCCCATAAAAGATTTCATACTTTTTTTTCTTCTTTTGTTTCAACCCTTTCCCCTAATGAGTCTGGCATAGGTTCCTCTTATCCATGTGTACTCTCTATATGTCATGTTTCTTTCATTTTCCATCAATGAGCATTTCTTTCCTTTGCTTGATCATGTCATTCAACAAAAAAAAAGAAAAAAAATAAAATAAAATAAAAAATTGCCGAACTAAACACAAGGTACACCAATGATTTGAGGCATCTTTGTAACCCTGTCATTCCCCTTAAACCATTTCAATCACATTTCCATTTCTTCATCAACCACTTTGAGCCTCGTCTAACGTTTGGCCTTTATTTCTTCAACCCACATTCACTTAACCCAGGGATGGAAAGATGTGCAATTTGTGTAACAGTAAGAAAGCAAGTTCAAATAAAAAAAAAGAATAAGTAATAATAAAAATAAAAAAATAATAAAAAAAAATAAAAAAAAACAATGTCTAAAGGCAAGTGTTCCAATGTCTTTGATATGAACACGTCTCGAATTGCGTCTCTCATCGAGTGCTTGGTACCGTGCTTGAGAAACATGAATGCTAAGTGAGTGATGAACCGCATGATCCAGGATTGCCTACATTGATTCAAATGACAAAAAAAAAAAAAAAAAAAAAAAAGAAGAAGTTCAAAGCAAAAAAAATATGTGAAAAATAAAACTTGCAAAGTTTTCAAATACACAATTACACATCTCGGGGGGTTTCTCTCGGGTCTTGAGCCTTTTACCCCTTTCTTTCTTAAACCATCAGCCTAACCGCATTACAACCCTTGAAAGACCTCTTTGAGGTGTACATATATTTGTGCAAAGTTTGGTTAGAGCTACATTCGGCCTGATTCCTAACGAATACGTAGGCAACCTCACATTGAGGTGCGGCCACATTCATATTCATATCCATGCATAATCGAGTCAAAGAATATCCGATGCTTACCTTTACCCTTTTAGAGCTAGACTTGGGGGCTTAAACCCACATCACTTAGCTTACCCAGCCCAACAAGGGTCACCATCTCGACTCTTCTCACATCTATTTCCATAACCACAACCCTTGTGCCAGCCTTAGTATCACATTCACACACTTTACTCACACATCCATATCTATATCATCCTTTCCTTTAAGAACCCTTTATCATGAAATCTTGTTTCAACACCGTGCATGTCATCATCTTTTAAGACAACATTCATTAGAAGAAACATTGTATACTTGCCTAGCTTCCTAACCTGAGCAATATTCATTGTTTCACGCATCGCATAATGTGCTGAGCAACATTTATATATCAAAGATCTGTAATCATGCAAAGCATATCGTGCTTAGCTCCTTGACCTAAGCAACATTCATTATGCAATACACATCGATCACTTCATCTATATATGTGCTTAGCTTCCAGACCTAAGCGACATTTGAGATCATTTCTGTACACCATATATGATGCTTAGCTCCATGACCTAAGTTAATTCATCTATCGTGTCACATGATGTAATTGTCCTTAGCCTCCTGGCCTAAGAACATGTATCATGCATACATTATCTTCAAGACGAACAGTTCAATCTGACAAGAAGAAAATCCATGCGATTCATTTTTCTTTGCTCAACGAGGAAGTTTTAAACTTCTTCCCCTTTTTCATTATTTTCTTTTGGGGAAGTTCAAAAACTTTTTCAAAATTTTCTCATCGAGGGAAGTTCGAAAATAGAATCTTTTTCATGTCTTTCTTTTTCGGGAGAAAGTCGGTACCCTCCACTCATGACAAAAATGACGGAAAATTTTTGCTTTTGCATCTTCGTTAGTTTGTGTCTGCACACTCACTCAAATCATACATATACTCATACACACACAATCAAAAGCCATACACATGTCATGTCATGACGTGTCAAGTCATTGGTTAAGTCAATTGGTCGAGTCAATCATAGTCTATACGAGTCCCTTCTAGACGAGTCCCTTGGCAAATTTTATTTTGCAGGTCTCATCTACAGCCCACGTCCGGGGACAAGAGGACCATTTACAGCCCACGTCCGGGGACAAGCGGACCATTTAAAGCCCACGTCCAGGGACAAACGGACCATCTACAGCCCACGTCCGGGGAAAAGCGGACCATATACAGCCCACGTTCGGGGACGAGCGGACCATCTACAGCCCACGTTCGGGGACAAGCGGACCACCTACAGCCCACTTCCGGGGACAAGCGGACCACCTACAGCCCACGTCCGGGGACAAGCGGACCATCCACAACCCACGTTCGGGGACAAGCGAACCACCTATAGCCCACGTCCGGGGACAAGCGGACCATCCACAGCCCACGTTCGGGGACAAGCGAACCAACTACAGCCCACGTTCGGGGACAATCGAACCATCATCATTTTAGTGATCATCTCGCAAGCGAAGATGATTCACGGCGCAAGGTTCTCGATACATAGAGACTTGCAAGTTCATCATCAAACAAGTTTTTCCTCAAGCATGGAAAATTGTCATCTATCGACTTTCCTCAAGCATGGAAAGTATCTCAACCGGTGGGTTTCTTAAAGCATAGAAAGCTACCAAACATCATCTGTCAACTTTCCTCAAGCATGGAAAGTATCATCCGGTGGATTCCTTCAAGCATAGGAAGATACCAAGCATCATTTGTCACCGATACACTGGTGTCAGATACGCATTCTATCCATTTACTCTTTTATCTGTAGAACTAACATTTTTCTGCAGGTATCAGCGTATATAGAGTGATTTAGGATCGCAGAACGTCTTAAGTCATTCTCCGTCCCTATCGACTACTTTGATTATCGTTTTCGAAACTGACGTTTCTACAAACTCAGTCAAAGTGGGGGCTTCTGTAGACACCTAAAAATGTCTCCCCAAAACCAAGCCCGATGATGAACAACTTTTCACCGCCATTATTGGTCGGGTTGAGTATGTAATCTTTAGAGTGCTTAAATCCATGTTCATTTCCAATAAATTCCTAAACTAACCCAATTTCTAACCCGTTTCACCAAACCATAACTTATTTTCCTCATTTCGTGCCTTTAAACTCAAAATAATTCATTTCGTGTCCATTAAAATAATTCATTTCGTGTCCTTTTTATAAAAACGTTTTGAGCAGTTTATTTTGGTCCATAATCTAGGTCCAATGATTAAATATTTGGATAGAGCTTGAAAGGAGCTTTCCAACGGTATATTATAAGCCCAAATCCGAGTTATAACGAATAAGTTATGGCCAAAATACTAAACTGAGCTCAAACCGAACCTAAGTCCATCTTACCTACGGCCCAATGATCATGTGGAGGGTCCAAAGGTTTTAATCCCACTCCTAATCCAATTAGGATTAATTAGAAGCTTCTATAAGTTTCTAAAATATCTTAATTATCCTTTTTGAAAAGATAAGATTAAAGAGTTTGAAATTGCATAAAACTTTTCTTTTTGAAAGTCCTAATTCTATTCGAATTGAAAGACATTCAAAGATTGACAGATATTATTTCCGTTCCTCACTGTTTTTATCTGATTCTTATATGGTTGGATAGCTCTTAAAATTATCTTTCCAATGATATACTATAATATTAATTCCGAGCTATAACGTAAAAGATATAAAAGAAATACGAAACTCTATCCAAAACTGACACCTTCTCACTATTTCGGTTATATCTTTTATTCTACATGCTTGATCATCAAATCATTCTCTCTTCCTCTCTTCTACACCAAAAATCATTCTCTCTCCCTACACCTAAAATATTCTCTCCTCTCTCTCTTGCTCTAGCCTAAACTCTAGCCACCCTATTCTCTCATTTTATATCCCTTAAGCACTCTAAGGAGTCCATACAATACCCGAAGTTCTATACTTAAACCAAGGTGTGAAAGGTAGAATTAACTGAGGGTTTGGACCAAATCAACTCTACTTTTATTTAATTTAATTTCAATTTGATTTATTTTTATTGATGTTACTAACAGCTTATTCGTGATGTAGCAATTTCAAGAAATCGTGGAAAGTGAGTAATTAATCACTTAATTACTCTCATTATTATTTCTTATTGCTAATATCATGATGAGGATTATTATTTTATTTGATTAACGCTATTATTGTTAGATTGCTTCCAATATTAATGTTTGTTCTATTATTATTATAATCACCATATTGCATGTTTAAAGGGAAAATGTAATTGAATATCACGCTTAATAAGTTAATTTGGACGACCGGTTTAGGTTCCTTTTTAATCTTGTTATTTAATCAAGTGATCACAATATATTAGAATTATATGTTGCATTAATATTCAACCAATTTAGCTTAATAATAGTTTGGAGCAAATTGAATCTTTGTTTGCATGCCTTTGAGATCGCAGGAATACTTTTCACAATAAGAATCGAGTAGAGGCCAATACGGGCAAATGTGACTCCATGACTCACTTCGTACCATCATCCCCGATCCTCCTTTCGTAGTTCCGAACCATATGGAGTTAGTAATCTCATGGACTATGAATGGGGTGTAACCTTCACGGGTCAATCGTTGTTGCCTATCGTTGTCCCTTAATTGTGGTTGCCTTTTATGATCCGTGAACGGTTTACAAGTTCCTTAAAAACTTGTTGGCGGCTCCCTACTTTCCTTGTCCCTAATCGTGTCCCTAATCGTATATGTCAATTCCCACTTCCTATGAGTGCCAAGCATATTCACAACATGCTTTTACGTAGGCGCACTTCAAACGACGCCTACACTTGGTATGTTGGAATTCCGTGGTGAGGACACTCTCTTTGATACTCCTTGAATCTTTCCCATGCTTCATAGAGACTGTCATTTGGCTTTTGCTTGAATCCTTGAATTAAAGCCCTTGTCTCCGCCGTCTTCTTTTGAGGGTAGAAACGGGACAAGAAAGCTTTTGTGACATCATCCCATGTTCTTAAAGAATTGGGCTTCACTTATTTGTCTAGCCATTCCAAAGATCTTCCTATGAGAGGGAAGGGGAACAACTTGAGGCAGATAAACACTTGAGAAACTCCATTGATTTTGATTGTGTTGCAATATTTTTCAAACTCCTTAAGATGGTTCAATGGGCTCTCATTCTCAGCCCCACTATATTGTCTCCTCTCAATTAAGGTGATTATGGCCGGCCGAATTTCAAAGTCGTTTGCCGGTGTTGTAGGTGGAGCTATGCCGCTCTCAAACCTATATGCACCGGGCACTCCAAGCTCCTTCAAGGCAACTCTCGAATTTTCTCCCATGACTTGCTCTTGTTCAATCTCTTTTTTCCTTGAAGAACTATAATCCAATGAATTGTTTGCTACTCTCCTCCTTGAGAAAGTTCTCTCAATCTCCGGATCAAAGGGAACAATTGAACGATCTCGGGACCTATGCATACAAAACTCAAAAAAACTATTAGTAGCACGGCTACAAGTGTAGCCTAAAGAGTAAAATCTTTTTGTATTTTGCAAATAAAGTGGAATAGACTCAACAACAATATACACTCAAGACACCATTCCCCGGCAACAGCGCCATTTTAATGAGCGCGGAAACGGTAGGTAGATGGGCTACCTCCCCACCCAATCAAACAATATTTACAACTCAATAAACCCCTATGGAAATACAGTATTAAGTCGAGGTCGAACCTTAAGGAATGGAAATTGAATGTATATTGTCTAATGTTAAGCTACTCCGAAGTCAAATGCGGGGTTTATGGTAAGAACTAGAGCTAAAGCTAATCAATGCAATGAACTTGTATAAAATCAATATACGTAGTTTTTAAATGCATATGAAGTTATTAAGGTGCAATATATTTATTCTTGTGCATATGGAGCTGTGCAAAACAAATTTTTGGGATGGAAATTCAAGGAGCAAAGTAGTAATGTTTTTTTTTAAAAAAAACTCTTATATTTAACTTGCAAAATACCATTTCTTGTCCTTAATAGAAGAAGCTCATGACTGTAGTTCTGTCATTATTGATCATTGTTTGAAAGTTTATTTAGATATGGCATACTTGAGTTGCTTAGGTAAATGTCATTTGAGAGGCTATTCGAAAAGGGGTTTTCTTTTTGCTATGAATAGCCGATTATTGCCTACTCATAAATTGAATTCTCTGAACATATCTCGGAACACAAGATAATTAAAACAAGATTAATGAGGATCAAGTTTCGAAAAAAGAAAAGGTACTCATGTAAAACAAAAGGGAATAAAGAGCTTAGTAATATCAAAACAAGTGCGAAAAAACTACTTTTTTTTTTAAAAAAAAAAAAAGAAAAAAAAACCTACAACAAAATGGAAACGAGAAAGGCAAGATTACAAATAATTAACCATTGGACTTTTAAGCAAAAATAAAAAATAAAAAAAAGACATCCAATAATGTTTTAACTGATAATTTACTACTATTCACTATTGACAGGCTAAAGTCGTAGTCACCTAATCAAAAGTAATTACCTAAGTCCTCTAACTAAAGTAGATAGGGAAGTAGGGTCGAATCCACAGGGAAACAAGTCTTTCTATTCCTAATTAATTATTATAATCTAAATTATTAAAGTAACCAAGAGTTGTTGTGATTAAAGATTATACTACGAAGAATATGAGCAAGGAAAATAAAGTAGGGAGAAAACAAATATTAAAGGGCCTAGGGCATAGGTTCACCAATAAATAATATTTCAGGGTAAAACATAATAATCAACCATCAATGTATCAATTAATCAGATCATAAAGGGCTTTCGCTTCGTACTACAATCACAAAGTTAATTTACCGGTATTTTCATCTCTCGAATCTCGACTTAACCATTTATAAATTAACCTGCCTATTAAAACTAGGCCTAAATATCAATTCTCATCTCTCGAATCTCGAATCAATATTGCTAAACTCATACAATTAAACCAGCGCTAATCTAGTTGCAGAGCATTAAATCAATCAATAGGAAATTAATCTAGCATTGACAATTAACAATAATAAATTACCCCTTCATATAATTTATGGATCCCCACAAACCCTAGAAAAAAAACTACTCGGACATAATAAAATCTAAACTAAATAAAGCGATTAAAATAAGCATGATTAAAAGCATAAGTGCAAAGGATAAATCACCTGTCGATGCAAAATTGTCATACTACGGTCGAATTCAAGAAATATGGAAGCTTGATTATTATAACTTCACGGTTGCACTTTTCAAGTGTAAGTGGGTTGATAATATCAGGCGTAATGTCAAGTATGATGACTTTACTCTTGTAGATCTTGGCCACTTGAATGATAGTGCGGAACCGTTCATCCTAGCATCTCAAGCTAAGCAAGTGTTCTTTGTAACTGACCCAGTCGATTCAAAATGGTTCATTGTGCTAGCTGGGAAAAGAAGAATCCTAGGCATTGGAGATGTTGAGGATGAGGAAGAATACGATGCGTTTGATGATTCAGCACCTTTCACTGTTCCTAGACCTATTGCATCAAATGACATAGACGACCAAACAAGTTATATGCGGTCAGACCGCAACGAAGGAATGTTAGAGTGAGGTACTACAACAGTTAATTTGAGATTGTAAGCATTTAAAAGTATTATTTAATCATAAGTTAAGTTATTTTATTAATAGTTTTGGGAAAAATGAATAAAATTGTTAACTAAGTTGCTAAATTTTTACAAGTTCTTGCCTATTTTATATGCTAACATGTACTAAACTTAGTTGCCTATTTTTACAAGTCAATTTGATGAAAATAGAATAAAAATGATCTATATGTGAACTTACTTGCCTATTTTATATGCTAACATGTAGTATGACCTATATGTCAACATTTTTATCTTTTATGGGACTAATATCGTTTATGTTTGTAATGACAGGTTTTTATAACTCATGGAGGACGATCATGACCCACTAGTAGAGGATTTGGAGGATGATGACGATGGCTATGATGGTGAGGATGAGGACAAGGACGAGCCATATGATGTCAACAAGGAGACTGATTTGGGTGATCCAGAAGATCAGGAACAAGATGCTTTTGAGCGCAGGCTTGTAGAATTTGAATTGTCAGCTGAACGTGCGCCTCCTATTGATTCTACAATTGTTGAGGTCGTTGGTGAGAACACTACTCCTCAAACTGATAGCCAAAGACATGAGCAATTGAACACAGGTGGTGGAGGGGGGTTAAAGGCTCCTGCTAAGAGAAAGGGTAGGGGTCCGACAACAAGTTTTAGGAAGCTAAACGGTCCCATGGCCTGGAGTATGACAAAAGAGGACGACCTACTGGCAAATGGCTTCGGAATTATGCAAACCAAGTTGGCATGTGTGCGCACAAAATCCCATTACACTTGGTTGGCGGCAAGTACCTCCAGGCTTGATTCAAACATTTTGGGATGATACCAGGGCAAGTGTTTTGTTTAAATGCACATTTACACAATTACAAACACTTTCACTTAATAGTTGTTAGTGATTTTAACATAATAATTGCTTGTATTTGTGATTGCAGAAGCTGTTTAATATTCCAAATGATCCCGAGAAGAGAAGGGTGTTTGATTCTTTAATAGCGGAGAGATTCAGAGGCTTCAAGACCCATTTGAACAATGGATGGATCTATAAGAAGAAGAAACACAAGAAGAAAGCTTCCAAGGGGAAGGGTAGTGAAGGTGGAAATGAGGAAGTTGTTGAGGAACAAGAACCACCGTGGAAAATATGGCCAAGCGTGACGGAGGACGAGTGGAAGAATTTGTTATTCAAAAAACAAGACCCAAAGCAATTGTAAGAACTAGTAAATCTAATGAGAATTGTATAATATATTGACTCTTTTTGCAGTAATGATTCTAACATTTGTATTTATGTAGGAACTTCGAGAGCAAAACAAGGCAAATGCATTGCAGAAGGAGTACCTCCATAAGACGGGGGCCAAGACATTTGGTGAATGGAGGCCTACTTGGTTGAAGGTGGGTATATACCCTACTTTGCTGCCTGGGTCATCCAAAGAACCCTCCGACTCCATGATCACTACGTTAGTTAGTCGTGCTGGTGATTTCATTTGTTCTCTACATTCCTTTGATAATGCGTAATGGGCAAGGTAGATGTCATTTAGGCCTTATTTAGGCCATTTAGTACCAAAATGCGTCCTAAAACTTAGTAAGTTGCTTTTTTATGTGATTTCAAAGCTTAGCCACCTAAAACTAAGTATAATTGACATGTTATGAGAAATAACTAGCTCATTAGTTAAAAAATGTAGGAAATGGGCAAGGTAGAAGTCATTTAGGCCTTATTTAGGCCATTTAGTACCAAAATGCGTCCTAAAACTTTGTAAGTTGCTTTTTTATGTGATTTCAAAGCTGAGCCACCTAAAACTAAGTATAATTGACATGTTATGAGAAAGAATTAGCTCATTAGTTAAAATCGCCTCGTTGGTTACAGATGATCCAACAATGCCTTGCCACGGTTACTTACAAATCCTTGATCAATGGTACTACCTCGGACACCTTTAAACCACAATGTGGTCTTCGCCAACGAGACCCTATCTCTCTGTACCTTTTCCTTTTCTACATGGATATTTTCTCTCGCATGTTACATTTAGAACAGGATTTGAAGCAATTTCAGGGAATTAAGCTGTCTAGAACGAGCCCTTTGATCTCGCATTTATTCTTTGCGGATGATGCTCTTATCTTCTTTCGGCCATCGACTGCTTCTTATTCTAATATCATGCATATCATTCAGCGATTTACTAAGATTTCTGGGGAGGAGCTAAATTTCTCAAAATCCTTGATTAAGTTTAGCCCGAATATCTAGCCCTCTTCTCAGGCAGAATTCAAATTAATATTCCAAATGAAGTAGGTATAGGTGTTCGATCATCATCTGGGGGCTCCAATTGATTTCATTGGCATAAAGAAGGACCACTTCCAATTCATCATTGACAAAATTATGGGTCGTATTAATTGCTTAAATATTGTTCGACTCTCCCAACCTCAGAAGTTTATTTTCACTAACTCTATCCTGGGGGCAATGGCGTCGCATGTTCTCGCTTGCTATGAGCTCCCAGTCACTATTACTGGGAAAATTGACTCCTTATTAATGCGCTTCTTCTGGGCGCATTCCGAAAATAAAGGAATGCATTGGGTACGGAAGGATATCATGCATCTTCCTCGCGGCCTGGGTGGCTTGGGCATTCGCTGCTTGTCAACCCTAAACAAGGCTTTACTCATGAAACAGGTTTGGAGACTCTTTTCCAACCCGCAACTTCTAGTTTCCAAAGCTTTTGGTGCTCGGACGACCTTTCTTTCCAATAACCCTTACACATGACCTATTTTCTCTGGTCGTCATTCTTATGGTCTTAGGGGGTTATTAAAGGCGGACGACCTCTTAAAACAGGGTTGTATCTGGAAAATAGGTAATGGTCGGTCTACTCTCGCTGGTTCGGCCAAATGGGTCAATGGTCGCGTACCTGAGTTTAAACCTGGAATTCCACTGGCCAATTCTGCAGCTCATTCTGTTAGTTTTTTCATCCATCCTCAGTCTTCGGGGTGGGATTCGACTACAGTTCTCGACTGGTTTGTGCTTAAGGATGCTTCGGCGATCCTTGCTTTGGAAGCTCCAGATTCCTCTCATGATGATTTTCGTTTCTGGGCTAGTTCCCCTTCGGGATGGTACTCGGTGAAAACGGGCTATACAATGCTTCAGCAACAACTTTCTCCAGCGGTCTCTCATTCTTCTTCGGATTCCTTCTGAAAAGTGCTCTGGTCTCTCCAGCTACAGCCTAAATGGAAGTTGTTCCTATGGAAATTGCTTCATCGAGCTCTAACAGTTAAGGTGGAACTCCATCATAGGGGGGTTCCGGTACAGGATGTGTCATGTGACCTATGTCATTCAGAACTGGAGGATTTACAACTTCTCTTTAGAATGTGCATTAACGCACGCCCAGTTTGGAGGGGTGGATGCCTTGGTATCCGCTCAGAATTTAACGGAGACCTTTCTCTTTCGAATTGGATCCAAGAATATATCCGACTTTTTATTAGTTAGGATGGGCCTTCTAGTGCCCGCTTAGGCACCTTCGTTGGCATGCTTTGGAGTTTATGGTTATGTCGTAACTCTAGAATCTTTAGGGATTCTTCTGCTGCCAGGCCCTTTGATTCACAGTTTGCGGAGGTAATGGACGCTCATGCGGTCTTTGTATCTTCGGCAGATTCGGATACCTCCCTAAATACTGCGGGAGGTGATGTTAGCGCCTCTCCTCCGCCTGGGTTTTACACAGCTCAGCTTGGCCTTAGTAACCATGGGGATTCGTTACTTTCACTACAAATTGATGGTGCTTGGTTTTAGGACTCTCTTCATGCTGGGATGGGCTGGTGCTTGGATAATAATGACCCGTTAGATGATCGTATAATTGGCGGTAGTAATTTCGAGGTCTGTACTTCAGCTTTACACGTAGAGGCTTTGGCGTGCTTGTACGGCCTCCAATGGGCTTCTCATCGTCGACTTAATTCTATCACGGTTTTTTCGGATTCACATAATCTTGTTACCCTTCTTCGGGGGGGATGGGCATGGAAATGTGGATTACCTTTGGCTTATCCGCAAGATTCAATTACTAGGTTCTTCCTTTTAGTATTGTAGTGTTCATAAGGCAAATCGTCATCGCGTTCATCGAGCTCACCAGATTGCGGGGGAAGCGGCAGTTCATTTTATTCGCTTTAGTATTAGTATGTAATCTGTTTATATCCTTTGTCAAAAAAAAAAAAAAAAAAAAAAAAAACATCAAAAGTTACGTCAATACTAGAAAGTAAAAAACTAAAGTCAACTCCTAACATAAACTCTCAAATTCCACTAGAGCTAAAAAACTCAAGAAAAGCCTACGTACTACCCCCTTTTATAATTAACAAAGCTATTAGGCTTTCCACAATAAAGGCCCAAACAAACCGACAAAGCAACATTCAAGTCGCATACTCGCTCGATCGGGCGTTGGGCTGCCCGATCGGGCCCGCTTCCTTCACGTCCAAGCTGCTGACTTTGGTTCCGGGCTTTTTTTTACTTTGGGCCCAAGCTTAAGCCTAATCTTTGATTACTCTATTTGGACCAACACTTTGATGGGTAGCTTGTAAAGTTAATCCTTTCCCAAATCGAACCCTTAATCAACGAACTAATTTATTTAGCACGGCCTTGAGCTTCAAAAATACGGTCATGAAATACGATCAAACTCCAGTATCTTCGTAGTGGTTTAATAAGCTCGGGAATTGTCATAAATCTGCAAATTCCTACAAAATAATACCAACTCTACAAAAACACTATAAAACGTATATTAGTAATAAAAATAGCTCCGTATAGCTCAAATATGCATATAAATGACCGTGGGACGGGAGATAAAAATATCTATAATATAGACTCATCAACTGTTCACAAGGAAAAGCAGTAAAATAGTTCTTTTTTTTGTTGTGTTTTTATAGACAAAAAAAAAAAAGTCACTTAACTCCTAAATTTTGGCTATAAAGACCTTATAACTATCATGTAGATACATTGATTATTACATGATAATGAAACAAATATTATTACCATTTCAATTTTAATTATTAACATTTTGGTAATTATTTATCTTATTTTAAAAAATTGTTCACATACGGATACATTCTAATATGGTATGAATCACTTATATACATCACCAATAGCTTCAAAAGTCCCTTAACACTTAAATGTTTCCTCGGTGAGCGTGCAACATGTCAAGCAATGTAACTCTTCATACAATTAAAATCAATAAATATAATTCAAGGTAAATCTGACAAACATGTATCAAAGTCAACCAATCAAATCCATCTAACTACCAATCTTCCCTAACAATTGTCAAATAGAGCAAACCACAAGAGCATATAAAATTCAAGACTAGTGCTCACACACTCAACTCTCATTTATGTGGCGAGTAAAAGGTGTACTCGATCGCTCTCCAACCACCCCTTTATGTGAACAATGCCCTCCCAAACTCACAACACTCGTGTGTTTAAAAAGACATACACTCAACCTAATAGTCGACTCGAAATTTGTCAAGTCATAACTTGCATTGATAAGCAACACTTTCACATCTACACAACTCTATGCACAAGGTCAGAAGGTCTTTAAAGCTTGTAATGTAAGGCTACGGTAAAGGGTAGGATAAATTTGGAGAAATGTGAGAGAAAAGATATGCTAAAAGGGAGCCAAATCCTAATAAACCCATGATCAAAAATAAATAATGATCATACACATCTCCAACATAACCAACTTCAACAATAATCCACCAAATATAACTCCAAACATAATAATCAAACCCAACACTTACAAAATTCACTCCCAAAAATATAATAATAATGAGCTAGAGTGAATAAACAAACTTTGAACTTATATAACTTCAAATATTTTCATTGAAACTCAACTTTTTTCCTTTCTTTTCTTTTGATCAACCTTCACTTAGAACATTTGAACATTAATCAATTTTTTCTTTTGCTCTTTTTTTTTTCTTTTTCATTAGATGTTCACTTTCTTTTTTTCAAATATCTCACTTTTTTTAAAACTTCTTCTTTTTTTTCTTTTTCATCACACTTTTATTTTTCAAGAATATTCAACTTTTAAACTCATCAAAACAAAAATATGATCAAGAACAAATTACTTCTCAAAACCCACCCAAATTGTGCAAATAATGTGCTTACTACAAACTCCCTCACTTCACTCACTAATTGCTTCCTCAAGCCAAGCTTGGGACTAGTAATTAATGGGGAAAATAAGGCTTGTAATGTGGCTAATAAACAACAAAAAGTCAAGGCAACAACATGGGTAGCAAGAAGGGAACAAATGTATCTAAACAAATCTGAAGGCTACCTAAAAGAATGAACGCCTTCGTCCTCCACAATGTGCATAATAGTGAGCTATGAAATACTACTCATAGTTGCAAACCAATACTCAAATTCATTGACATACCAGGAACTAAACACACATTCCTAACCAAATCAACTAGTCAAGCACTATATTCACAAGTAGTTGGACAAAATTGACGCATGTTAAGGTTCCAAGGCAATCAAACATCAAATCATGATCAACTAATCCTCAATATTAATCATCATATATCAAGAATCAAAACAATTTCAAAAAATTTTCATCAAGGGGCATAGGGAAGCATGATTCATAATTTATTGTAACGTATTTTTGGAATTTTTTTTATTTTTTTCAATTTTTTTTTGTATTTTTTCATATAGGAAAGCATAAAACTATACTAGAAAGCAATAAATATATGCTAAGAAAGCATTAAAATCTAAACTAAGCACAGTACACCAAAGAAAAATTAAAAGAAAGGGAAAGAAAGAGTACCTATATATAAGAAATCCCCCCCAAGCTAAATCAGACAATGTCCTCATTGGCTTAAAGGGAAGCTTGTAATCCAAGTGACTACCCCTCATCATCAAACTCGTATCTACCACCATCCCAAACATTGCAATGCATCACCTTGGTACAATTTTGGACAAAATAGAAACAAAGTGTTAGTAAAAGAAAAGACAAAAACAAGTCAGGTCCACTATTTTGCTCATAACTTTTTTTATACAAATTATAATGACGTGATTCTAATTGCATTGGAAAGTAGAGTTGAAGAGCTTTCCAATGATAGGTCACACACAAAATTTCGTCAAGAAACGCAAAAGTTATGGCTGTTTGAAGTTGGCCAGTTTTGCTGCTGCGCCCTCGCGCCTGACCGGGCCCGTCTCCCAAGTCCGAACTGACGTCTTTTCATTACTTGCTGCACGAAATTTGCCTTTGGCCTCGATTTTCTTCGTTTTTCCACAAGATTGAGCATCTATCACCCGATCGGGTAGGACTTTCACTACGGCCTCAAACTCTACAACTTGTTTCTCTTTCTCCACTTGTTCATCCTCAAACCCAAGTCCTAAACAATTTAGAGCTCTTTTTATAGCATCCACATCATCTTTCCACGTATTAGTTTTTCCTGCGGAAGATTCAACCACATCAACACTATAGCACTTTTCCTCTAACATAAGGCTTTTAGGGACATTATTTAGATTAAAAGTAATATTATCATCCCCTACACATAATGTAAGTTTACCACCTTTCACATCTATTATTGCCCCTGCAGTATGAAGAAATGGTCTACCCAAAATAATCGGAATTTGCAAATCTTCCTTCATATCAAGAACAACAAAATCAACAGGTATATAATATTTACCTACTCTAACAGGAACATCCTCTAAAAAACCTAAAGGATATTTAACAAAACGGTCGGCCATTTGCAGAGTAATATTAGTAGATTTTAATTTACCCATATTTAATTTAGAGCTCACAGATAATGGCATAACACTTACATTAGCACCCAAATCACATAAAGCTTTATCAATCATCAGATTACCAATATGACATGGAATAGAAAAACTACCCGGATCTTTTAGTTTAGGTGGAGATTTATTCTGTAAAATAGCACTACATTCTGCAGTAAAAGCAACTGTCTCTACCTCACTAATAGATCTTTTTCTAGTTAAAATTTCTTTCATAAATTTAGAATATGCAGGAACTTGAGTAATTAAATCTGTGAAAGGAACCGTTACCTGCAAATTCTTCACAATCTCCAGAAACTTACCAAATTGCTTATCCAACTTACTCTTTAAATGTCTATTAGGAAAATGGAAGTTTAATAGCTGGACCCTGCACATCTCCACTCTTATCCTGGGGTTTACCCTGCAAAGAATTATCAGAATTATTAGTACTTTCCTATAGCCCTGCAGGACTAGTAACAACATCATTTGGTATAACGGAATCAGGATTAGCAATTTTTGTTATAACAGGTTCATAAACTTTGGGCATAGGAGGCCCATCATAGTGTGAACCACTCCTCAAGGTAATTGCATTCACATATTCTGTAGGTTGTACTGGCTGTGATGGTAGGGCCCCCTGCTGGCGAGTTTGCAATGTAGAGGAAAGTTGCGCAATCTGAGTATCTATCATTTTATTATGTGCTATCAATTAGTCAATTTGCGCATCTCTACTATGCATCTGCTTCTGCATAGTACCTAACATCGTTTTGATTTCTGATAGGTCAGAATCAAATGGAGGAGTAACAACCTGTTGTGGTCTCTGATGTGGAGGTTGGTAGTACCTCTGCTGTGGTTGTTGTACCTGTGGTGGGGGGTTAGGCACATTCGTACTATTGTACGACATATTTTGGTTATTCAACCCTGCATTATAGGTGTTAGAGTATGGACTAATTTGCTTATATGCCTGAAAAGCATTAACCTTTTCAAGTGAACTCCTACAATTCTGCGCCCAATGACCTACAAGACCACAATTTTCACAAAATATTACAGGGTTAGTACCAATAGCAGAAACATTAGCAACAGAAGATGAATTAGAATTATTAATATTGTCTAATTTCTGGCTAATAGAAGTCAATTGTGCTTGCAAAAAGGATATAGAATCGACTTGATGTTTTCCCTTATTTGCAAATCCTCTGGGATTCCCATATTGGGAATTATTAATAGCCATCTCTTCGACAACATTGCTCGATATAGTCACATCCAAATTCATAAATCTTCCGTTAGCTGCAGAGTCCAAAACCATTCTTGAATTATATCTAAGCCCATTGTAGAAAGCTTGGATTATCTGCCACTGTTCTAGTTTATGATGGGGACATTCTCTCTGCAAATCCTTAAATCTTTCCCAAGCTTCATATAAAGATTCATCCGCTTTTTGGGAAAAATTTAGGATTGAACTCCTTAACAAAGCTGTCCTCTCTGCAGGGTAATATTTATTATAGAAATTCAAAACAAGAGTATCCCACTCAGTAATACCAGGTGCAGTTCTATTCAATCCATTATACCATAATTTAGCTTTACCAAACAAAGAAAAAGGAAAAAGAATCTCCCTAATTTGGTCTTGTGTGACCCCAGCTTGCCTAATGGTGTTGCAATATTGACAGAAATCTGCAATATGAAGATTTGGGTCTTCACCCTTAGCTCCGCTAAATTGCTTTCTTTCAATCATAGTTTTAATCTGGGTGTAGACACCCATTTGTGTCTCCCCAAAACCAAACCCAGTGATGAATACCTTTCACGTCAAAACATAATCGAATGAGGTAAAAGTGTGAAAAGTCAAGTGTTGCGGTTAGTTTTTATTAAAATCCTTCTTTCTGTTTTCGAAAACCATTGCTATTTTATGAAAACGTCCAATTCAGTTTATTTTGGTCCATGATAAGGGTCCAATGATGGTGTAGTTGGATGGGGCTTGAAAAGACCTTTCCAACGATATATTATAAGCCCAATTCCGATTAATAATGAGGAAGTTATGGCCAAAATACTAAACTGGGCCCAAACCGGATTTTACCTACGACCCAATGATCATGAGGAGGGTCCAAAGGTTTAATCCTATTCCTAAACTAATTAGGATTGATTAGAATCTTCTATAAGTTTCTAAAATATCTTAATTATCCTTTTTTGAAAAGATAAGATCATAGAATTTGATTTGAATATAAACTTTCCTTCTTTAAAAACTTTCCTAATTCTATTCGAATTTAAACATGTTCAAAGATATTCAGATATTATTTTCGTGCCTCATATTTTTATCCAAATTTTATATGGTTGGATAGATCTTGAAATTATCTTTCCAATGATATATCATAATAATGAATCCGAGCTATAACGGAAAAGATATGAAAGATATACGAAACTCTATCCAAAACTGACACCGTCCCACTATTTCGTCCATATCTTTTTATCTACAAAAGATTTTAATCTGATTCTAATTGCATTAGAAAGTAGACTTCAAGATCTTTCCAACGACATATTATATGACTTATTTGGACTTCTGGATCAAAAGATATGATTAAAACAAAATCCGCAAAAAACTGTCTTGTCGCGAAACGACAGGCTTGTCGCCTCGCGACAGACTCTGTCGCCTGGCGACAAGATAAATCTTTGGCGACAAGTTCGGTTTGATTAGCGATAGAGTGGAGTTTTATTCCTCTTCAAATTCTATGATTTTCCGGACTGTTTTCTTATAAATAGGGTCCGAACCTCTGTTTTTATTCATCAATTCTCAATCAACTTTCATCAACAATCAATTCTCTCAATCAACTTTCATAATCAATTATCAATTCTCATCAATTCTTCCTTAGTTCTTTCTCCCTCTTTTTCTAACCAACCTTTTTACAAAATAAAATATTCCGCATTCACAACACTTAGAATATCTTAGCCAAGTTCGAAGTTGCCTTCGCCCTAGACGTGAAAGGTTTGATATTTTCTGAGGGTTTGGTCCAAAACTAGTCAAAACTTTATTTAATTTGATTTCAATTTAATTCTTTAATTCTTTAATTATTGTTTATTATTTTCATTGAACTTTACTAACTTGTGTATTTTGTTATTAGAAAGAGGTACGAGGCTTCAAAGTATGTAATCTTATTACTCTCTTTCAATGTAGAAAGCATGCTTATCATTGTTTAATATTCCTAGTATCATGTTAGGATGTTATTTTATTGCTTTCTAGTATCATATTTAGGATGCCTTTACTCTTTCTAATATCATGTTAGTACCATGTTAGGTTTAAAGCTTCGATCTTTATCGTTTAGTGACATGCTAGGGTTTGTTGTTAATCTTGTTAGTATCATGCCTAGGATCTTGCTATTATTATTAAGCTTTATTATGCCTTATCATGATATTATCATCGTTATTGATTTATTATGTTGCTTGATATATTTTTTATTGTTATTGCTTGATCACGCCTTTTATGCAGATAAAGGAAATTTGTACTTGAAATCACGCTTAATAAGATAATTAATAATTTGGTTTAGGCTAATGTGATTTTAACTCAAGTGATCGCCAATAATAGTTTATTTGTGCATTAATATTCAACCAACATAGATAAACAGGTTAGGTTCAATATAATGTTTGTATGTTATTCGAAAAGCGCACATGAATACGAGCAGAACAAAGTAGAGGCCTATTTTATAGGGCGGGTCCTTTCTTTTGTAGATTGGATTCGTACCCTCATCCCCGGACCCTATTTGGTTCAAGACCTTATGGAGTAGTTGATGGTCCTTTTGGATTGTCTTTTGGGTTTACAAGTTCCTAAAACTTGTTGGCGACTCTTTTTGCTCTTTGTCTTTCCCTTTGGAACGCCACCGTACTTTAGTGTATGATCACAGTGGGGTTCAAGTTTGGGGTTATCATAATGCTTGAAATATTCCCTACACTGGGGTTTGATCTCGAATTGTACTCCCTCGAGATTTTCTATAGAAGAAAGATGTGGAAAATCCGTCAGGGACGGCTGCAAATAATCGCTAAGCTTGCGAGGTGGAGGTGGTGGCGGTGGATTCATGCTTGATTCTTGATCTGTACTAAACAAACAAAAATGTGAGAAATTGTCTCAAAGAACTTGCGTTCTCTGAGACGAGAAAACAAAATAAAAATAAAATAAAAAAATAATAATCTAGACTACAAAGATAATCAAAAATAAAAATAAAATTGTTTCCCCGGCAACGGCGCCAAATTTTGACAGGCTAAAGTCGTAGTCACCTAATCAAAAGTAATTACCTAAGTCCTCTAACTAAAGTAGATAGGGAAGTAGGGTCGAATCCACAGGGAAACAAGTCTTTCTATTCCTAATTAATTATTATAATCTAACTTATTAAAGTAACCAAGAGTTGTTGTGATTAAAGATTATACTACAAAGAATATGAGCAAGGAAAATAAAGTAGGGAGAAAACAAATATTAAAAGGCCTAGGGCATAGGTTCACCAATAAATAATATTTCAGGGTAAAACATAATAATCAACCATCAATGTATCAATTAATCAGATCATAAAGGGCTTTCGCTACATATTACAATCACAGAGTTAATTTACCGGCACTACTACAAAATTGGCCAAAGAGACCAAAAATAATAGACCGGTTTAGTACGTAAGCGGTCTCTTTGTTCCAAGAGACCATTTACCATTAAAAACTGGTCTCAAAACAAATTCAAAAGACCAGTTTTTAAAGATAACCGGTCTCTTGGGGTATTTTAGAATATTCTTACATTTTAATTAAAATAGTTTGAGACCATTTATTTTACAAAACCGGTCTCTAGGTGATTTTTTTTTTTAAAAAAAAATTAAAAAATGGCAAAGACCAGTGGAAAGTAATAACCGGTCTCTACTTTTCCTAATTCTAAACCCCCAAAATCCCTAAAATAATTTAATTTCACTTTCTCTACTGCTCCAAATTTTTGCTTTTCCCTTGGCTTATACTCTACCTACGTCGATCAAACTCCTTCCCTTAGCTTGACACCGCGCTAAGCTACCTCCTTCTCCACTTGCCGGCGTACCTCCGTCCACCTCCACCTAAAGGCTGCCGACGCGACTGCACTCAAATTCAATCCTTGACTGCACTCCATAATTGCATTCAATTCACTCCATTAATTGTTACACCACCGTTCCATTGCAATCAAACTCCATCGTTCGCACTCCATCTTCCAGCACACGGTAGCAACCGCAATTCCACCACTGAAGTTGGATTTTTCATTCAATTGTTGAAGCTTGAGAATTCTGCAATTGTAGGATTAAAACCCTAACTTTGGAGAAGGCCGCACGCGAGGTATTATTTTTTTTTTCCTTTCAGTTTCGATTTTTCATTCAATTGTTGTTGTAACTATGTATGTGGTACATATAATTCATAAAAATGAATGATTTTTGTTCATAATCAACTGTTGTTCAATTGTTGAGGTTGCCTTGTTTGTTTCAGTTTCGATTTTTCATTCAATTGCTGTTGTTCATATTATTGAGGTTGCCTTGTTTGTTTTGCTATATTATAAGAAGAATACTGTTATAAAAATGCATAATGATTCAAATTCTTTTCAGTTTTTCTATTGTATCTATTTGCATAAAATTTGTATGTTAATCGTCTTGTTATACTGGTTAGTTGATTTGGCTTAGAGAGTTTTGTTTGTTTAAGATACGAGCAGTTATATACAGTAGTTCTTAGGAATTTGATTTTCCCGCAAAAGTTCTGTTTTGTACCTTTGTAAAAGGTGTATAAAATACAATATATAAGCTAACCCCACATGTAAGGATTCCTAAAATAATTGCATGTGAAAAAATATGTGCTATAAAAAATGACAGAACATGAATGTGGAAGCTCTTCAAATTTGATGTTCATGCTGCTCACATTAAAAAATAAATAGTAAATGACTAGTGGTCCATGTTTCTACTCTTTACTTTGTATATTATATTGTTTGTGCTTAAAAAATGAATAGAAAAATGGAAGAGCTTATTGCTATTGTTTAATGAATATGATATTTGTTTTTTTACACAATATTAATATACTCTTGCAATTATTTTATAAATACATATATATATTTGTTATAGATTTTGTAAATCTTGTGGTTATATTCTAAATTTCCTTTATATAAGCTTTACTTATGTGATATTTTTAAGTTAATTTATCTCAATCTTGTTTTTCGACTTTTATACAATATTAATATACTCATGCAATTATTGTTTTAATTATATATATTGTTTTATAGATGTTGTAAATCTTGTGGTTATATTCCAAATTGCCTTTATATGAGCTTCACATATGTGACAGTTTTAAGATTTGAGGTCCTGTACTTGGTGGTTAGAAATGGATCGAAATTGGATATCAACATCGAAGCCGGGTGACCCTGAATATGTAGCAGGGGTTAAGGAATTTATTAAATTTGCAGTAGAAAACAGTGGAGGCCGCTCCAAGCTACGTTGTCCTTGTTTTATGTGCCATAATTTTTTGCATAAGAGACCCGACGAAATTCTCAATCATTTGAGTAAATGGGCATTTGATAAAACATATACCCGTTGGATCTGGCATGGAGAGTTTAGGAACATACAAGATAGTGGTAGTGATGAGAAAAGGGATGATGTGCGCGAAGTTCATAATAATAATGAGGGTGATCAGTTGGAGGACATGTTGCATGCAGTTGAGGATCAATTTGATAACAACCCTTCCATGTTGGAGAGCTTGTTAAACGACTCTGAAAAACCATTGTATTAAGGTTGCACCAAGTACACAAAATTATCAGCCATACTCAAATTTTACAACCTGAAGGCTGGTCATGGTTGGACAGACACAAGTTTTAATGTGTTATTGGAATTGGTGAAAGACATGCTTCCCAAAGACAATGTCCTTCCTATTGGTACATATGAGGCGAAAAAGACACTAAGCTCTATGGGTTTACCTTATGAGAAAATGCATGCTTGCCCTAATGATTGTGTATTGTATCGTAATCAATACGAATTGTTAGAGAGTTGTCCAATTTGTAAAGCCTCACGGTATAAGAAAGGGGATCGGGGAGTACCTGCCAAAACATTATGGTATTTTCCAATGGTACCAAGGTTGAAGAGGTTATTTTCAAAAGCAAAAGATGCAAAGAAGTTAAACTGGCATTTTGATGTTCGAGTAGACGATGGAATGCTTAGACACCCGGCTGACTCTCCGCAGTGGAGGTTTAGTGATGCAAAATACCCCGAATTTGCGCATGAAAAGCGTAATTTACGCCTTGAATTGTCTACAGATGGTTTCAATCCATTTGGTTCCATGAGTAGTACGTATAGTACTTGGCCCGTTATGTTGGTGACCTACAATTTACCCCCATCATTGTGCATGAAGAGAAGGTATATGTTCCTTTCGTTGCTAATTGCAGGGCCAAAAAACCCGGAAATGACATTGATGTGTACTTGGCACCTCTTATTGACGATTTGATTATGCTTTGGGAAGAAGGTGTGGAAGTGTTTGATGCACATCGCAATGAGAAGTTAGTTTAATCTGAAAGCAATGTTATTTTGCACCATTCAAGATTTTCCGGCTTATGGTAATCTTTCGGGGTATGCTGTGAAAGGGGAAACAGCTTGTCCTATCGGTATGGAGGATTGCAAGGGACAATGGTTAAATGCATCCGGCAAGCATGTTTATCCGGTTCATCGTCAATTTTTGCTGTCTGATCATCCATATCGAAGGAGAAAGAATGTGTTTGATGGGAGACAAAAATTTAAAGGGCAACCAAAAGTCATGTTAGGTGAAGAGGTCTTTGAAAAGGTGAAGGACATTGAAATTACTTTTGGAAAGAAACATAGAAAAGCTCTTCCTACCCAAGGTTTCAAAAAGTGTTCATGTTTTTGGCAACTGTCCTATTGGAAACACCTTTTTGTGAGACATTCACTTGATGTTATGCATATTGAGAAGAATGTGTGTGATAGTTTAATTGGTACATTACTCAATATCTCTGGTAAGACTAAAGATGGTAAAAAGGCTAGAGATGACTTGGTGCATATGGGGATTAGAGATGAATTGCATGCTGTTACGAATGAGAAAGGTCGAGCATACTTGCCTCCTGCTGCTTACACATTGTCTAGAAAAGAAAAAATCGAGTTTTGTGAAAGCTTGGCTGGAGTGAAAGTGTCGGAAGGTTTTTCTTCAAATATTCGTAGCCGTGTAAACATGGAAACTTTGAAACTTGTAGGCCTTAAGTCTCATGATTGCCATGTTTTAATGCAGCCCCTATTACCTGTAGCAATTCGTTCTATTATGCCTAAAAATGTTCGTTAAGCTATTATTAGACTTTGTGGATTCTTTCATGCTATTTATAGCAAAGTCATTGATCCAAGAGAGTTGACTGCATTAGAGGATGAAATTGTTGAAATTTTATGTCAATTAGAGATGTTTTTTCCTCCATCATTTTTTGATATCATGATCCATTATCGATTCACTTGGTTAGAGAGATAAGATATTGTGGTCCAGTTCACATGAGAAATCAATGGTATTTTGAAAGGCAAATGAGAACCTATAAGGGATATGTGAAGAACGCTTTTCATCCTGAAGGTTGTATTGCCGAACGACTATTTTACGAAGAAGTTCTTGCTTATTCCAATGACTATGTGCCAAATGCAATACGGATAAGGCTTCCTGTATCTCGTCATAGAGGAAGAATGGATGGTGAAGGGACCATAGGTCGAAAAGTACGTGACCTATCCTATGTTGATTGGCATAAGGCTCATTTATACATTCTTCATAATGAGGATGAAGTTATGCCGTATGTTGAGAAACACATGAGCTTCTTGAGGAAAAGCAACAGGAGAGCAAATGAGAGGTCATTAGTTGCTGAACATAGTAGGTCATTTATTAGTTGGCTGAAGGATTATGTAACGAAGGAGCTCATAGATTCTTCGACTCCATTTTCTGATCGACTAAAGACTTTGTCATTTGGACCCGATTTTAGTGCAACTTATTATTCAGCTTATGTTATTAACGGTTGCACATGTTACACGAGGTTTCAAGATGAACATAGTACTATGCAGAATACTGGGGTTACTTTAGAGGCTGAAGCTATGCATTTCGCTAGTGCTAAAGACAAGAATCCTATGTGCGGTATGATGAACTATTATGGGGTCATCGAAGAGATTTGTGAGCTGCATTACTCTAGTTTTTCGATACCTGTTTTTAAATGCCAATGGGTCGACAATAACAATGGGGTTGAACATGATAGGTTCGGGCTTACATTGGTGAATTTGAATAAAGTTGGTAACAAAGAAGATCCTTTCATACTAGCAAGTCAGGCAAGACAAGTCTTTTATATGACCGACCCATTGAACAAGAGAATGTCAGCAGTTATATCACCAAATCCTCGACATATTGTTGATGATTATGGTGAAGATAGTGTATTGGATGATGGTTATGTTAGGAGAAAGGAGCAAGTACACATTAAGGTTGATGTTACAGATGATATTTCAATATATGTTAGAGATGACCACAATGAAGGCATGTGGGTTGACAAAGAAAAAAAGGGGAAAAAGCGAAAGCGTGGAGTACTTTAGTCCTTATGTATTTGAGGTGTGTTTCACTTACTAGGTGGTAACATTAATTTTCAAGTCTTACTTTGTTTGTACAAGTTGATTTATAAATGTTTGCTTGTCAAAATCATTTCTCATTACGATCTATATATTAATGTTTAATTCATGTTATGGTTTTTATAGCATTTTATTTAGTTTAACTAACCAAATTGATTTTTTCTTTTTATCTTTTCAATAGGTTGATGGCTCAGAAAAGAAAGCGAGTGCGTGAAACCGAAAATTCTGACAACAACGAATGCGAGGAAGAAAGAGGTCACACGTTGCTTGGAATGGTTGGGAAAGCTATCCAGGCTAGCTTCAAAATCCCTTTACAATGGCATCCAACCAAAAGAATCCCTATTGGGAGTCATAGAGGTCATTTTTCCACCTACATTGGTGTATGTAGACACCTAAAAATGTCTCCCCAAAACCAAACCCGATGATGAACAACCTTTCACCGCCATTATTGGTCGAGTTGAGTATGTAATCTTTAGAGTGCTTAAATCCATGTTCATTCCCAATATATTTCATAAACCAACCCAATTCATAGCCCATTTCCTCAAATCATAGCTTATTTTCCTCATTTCGTGTCCTTTTTATAAAAACGTTTAGACCAGTTTATTTTGGTCCATAATCTGGGTCCAATTGTTAAATGGTTGTATGGGGTTTTAAAAGAGCTTTCCAACGATATATTATAAGCCCAAATCCGAGTTATAACGAATAAGTTATGTCTAAAATACTAAACTGAATCCAAACCGAACATAAGCCCACCTTACCTACGACCCAATGATCATGTGGAGGATCCAAAGGATTTAATCCCACTCCTAATCCAATTAGGATTAATTGGAAGCTTCTATAAGCTTCTAAAAGATCTTAATTATCCTTTTTGAAAAGATAAGATTAAAGAGTTTGAAATGAAATAAAACTCCTCTAGTAATTCGATTCGAATTGAAAGATGTTCAAAGATTGTCAGATATTATTTTCGTACTTCATATTTTTTATCTAATTCTTATATGGTTGGACAGCTCTTGAAATTATCTATCCAATGATATATTAAAATATTAATTCCGAGATATAACGAAAAAGATATAAAAGAAATACGAAACTCTATCCAAAACTGACACCGTCCCACTATTTCGGCAATATCTTTTATTCTACATAATATTTAAATCTGATTCTAATTGCATTAGAAAGTGTCTAACGCAAGAGTTTTATCCGATTCGAATTCTTATCTTTTCTTGATTCGACCCCTCTTTTTTTCCTTATAAATAGAGGTCATATTTCCCCTTTTTCAATCATCAACAAGCTTGATCACCAAATCACTCTCTCTTCCTCTCTTCTACACCAAAAATCATCCTCTCTCCCTACACCAAAAATATTCTCTCATCTCTATCTTACTCTAGCCTAAATTCTAGCCACCCTATTCTCTCATTTTATATCCCTCAAGCACTCTAAGGAGTCCACACAATACCCGAATTTCTATAATTAAACCAGGGCGTGAAAGGTAGAATTAACTGAGGGTTTGAACCAAATCAACTCTACTTTTATTTAATTTAATTATTTTAATTTGATTAATATTTTTATTGAAGTTACTAACAATTTATTCATGATGTAGCAATTTCAAGGAAACGCGGAAAGTGAGTAATTAATCACTTAATTACTCTTGTTATTATTTCTTGATGCTATTATCATGATTAGGGTTATTTTTATTTGATTTGGACTACCGCTATTATTGTTGAATTGCTTCCAATATTAATGTTTATTCTATTATTATTATTATTATTGTTTATGATCACCATATTGCATGTTTAAAGGGAATATATATTTGAAAATCACGCCTAATAAGATAATTTGGACAACCGGTTTAGGTTCCTTTAATCTTGTTATTTAATCAAGTGATCACGATATTTTAGAATAATGTGTTGCATTAATATTCAACCAATTTAGCATAATAATAGTTTGGAGCAAATTGAATATTTTGTTTGTATTCCTTTGAGAACACAGGAATACTTTTCATAATAAGAATCGAGTAGAGGCCAATACGGGCGAATGTGACTCCATGACTCACTTCGTACCATCATCCCCGATCCTCCTTTCGTGGTTCCAAACCATATAGAGTTAGTAATCTCATGGATTATGAATGGGGTGTAACCTTCACGGGTAAATCGTTGTTGCCTTTTGTTGTCCCTTAATCGTGGTTGCCTTTTATGATCCGTGAATGGTTTACAAGTTCCTTAAAAACTTGTTGGCGGCTCCCTACTTTGCTTTGTCCCTAATCGTTGTCCCTAATCGTAATGTCAATTCCCACTTCCTATGAGTGCCAAGCATATTCACAACATACTTTTTACGTAGGCGCACTTCGAACGACGCCTACAGTGTAGTTGTGCGTGAAAGAGTAAGTATCACCTACAACAAGTGGTTAGATGTTCCACAAGCAGTCCTAGATCATTTGTATGATAATATCTCGGTAAGTAAACTGAGTTCATATGTTACGTAATAAAAAAAGTTTAGGGTTATATATATAAATAGGTATGTCTAACATATGATATTATATGAATGTAGAGGGGGTTTGATGTCCTTGAAGGTCGTAAAAGATGGATACTAAATCGAGCTTCTGATCGATGGAGAGCTTTCAAGACTAGACTAAGACTTAGGTGGTTGTATTTCAAAGATGGATCAATTAACAGTACACCACCTTTGAAATATCCTTTTATAACTCCGGATGATTGGGGGGCATTCATCACAGCTTGTAGTTTTAATGACTTCAAGGTGCTAGTTCATCATTATGGCATTACCTTATTATTTTTTTTGTATGCCTTTATAAATTTGATGTTTGTGTAAAATAACTTTGAATGTGTACTTAATTGCAGAAATTGAGTGAAAGTAATCGTGAAAGGTCTAAAAAGAAGACCTCAAAATATCGAGGTAGGAGACTTGGCTATCAATATTTTGAAGAAGAAATTGTAAGTATATGATGCTACTGTCCTAATAAACTGAGTTCATATTCTACTGTCCTGTATGTCTGCTACTGTCCTGTTCTTTTTTTTTTATTATGCTACTGTCCTGTTCTTTTATTTTTATTATGCTACTATCCTAGTAAACTAAGTTCATATGCTACTGTCCTGCTCTTCTACCACTAAGAAACTTAGTCTCTGGCACACCCACTGTACACGAAAGTACTGTTAATTACCATACCTAAGAATAAAGTACTATTAATTGCATGTAAATTGGCTGCTGCTTGCATCCGAAATGATGAAATGTATGTATGATTTTGCATAACGTGTTCTGAAAGAAAGCGCAAGCTTTTTTTTTCTTGAGTTTTTGCATATTATGGGTGTAAGAAGTAATGTATACCAGCTGCTCACTGTAAGTACTTTAGCAGTTGCTAGTTTTCTGAGAAGCCCCAAAAAATTCTTTGCATGATAGCCCTTAAGTCCTGAACTAAAGATTCTGAGTGCTTGGATTCTATGATGCATTTTATCCAGCCTAAAAATTGCTAGAGTTTGCAGCAACATTAATATTAAGGCCAACAGTTTCATATAGTCCCCTTGCTCACTGTGGTCTGTGAAATCGAGATTCCAATGTGTGACCCGTTGCATGGCAGCATACCCTCTAGCAACAAAGGCCCTAAGAAGGTTCAAAGTTGCCACTGATTGCGTGTATGCCCTTATCATCCTATGAGGATCTGGAATTCTAGCCTTTTCCTCAAAGACATCACCATTGATGTAGTCACCCCTGTAGCTAGGCAATTTCACTCCATCCTTCTCCTGAAACCCATCTGATCTTGGCTCGGCAAATTGACCAGCCATTCTTCCCACCTAAACAAAACATCATCATCATCAAACCTTTAATATCATTGATTCATATATAATTCCTGATGCCAATTGCAATCACCTTGCACAGCCAAGGCTGCTATATAATAAAACTCCAAATGCTAGTAACCCAGACTCATCAACTCCCATGCGAAAATATAAAAGTACTCATTATTAGACTCAATAAGGCATAACAAGAACACTTAAACCATGAAACATTCACAAGAACTATATTAACTCCAACATAGAAGCAAAAGTTTTTAATCCAGTCTATGATGCATTCTGTCAATCAAGGTCTCATGATGGCGGACTTTTATTACCTGAGGACCTTGCAGATTTGTATACTTTAAAAAACATAAGCAAGGTATCCATGACTAGAGCAGCTTGTAAGCATGTTATAGCTTTGAGTGATTACCGGTTTATAGTAAGCAAAGTTGGTGTGTTTCAGAGGCTAAAATAGTTGCTTAATCATATATTAATAACTGATAGTGAACCTGGCAGAGGACTCTGATACAAACTAAAAAAGCTAGATGAGGGGAGGGGTGTCAGAATTATTGAATGTTTAAGGAATTCTTGTAATTATAGTGGAGTGAAAAATATCCTTAGAGCCAAGAATGCATGGTATCTTTAATTAAATTTCAGTTATTACAACTTATTGTAATATTGTTGTTGTTGTTGTTGTTGTTGTTATTGTTAGTGATTAAAAAAGTGAGAAGAACAAATGTGTAATCTGATTTCCTAGTTCTTGTAGTATTGAAATGACTTCTCTAACACTATTGGCTAATGTCGTAGCTATACTGATTTTAGTTTGCTAATATCATATATTGTTTGCAGGTTCTGATCTAGCTTATGACAGTACCTGTTTCAAAGTATGATTTTGTATTTTCACAATGTAGGAGAAAGATCTTGAAAAGCAAGGAATACATGTCTCAAACGTGCCTCGACATTTGACTTGGATTAAAGCTCATTCTCACGTCAAGAATGGAGTTCTGACCGTTGAAAATCCTGCTGATAAAGAAATCCATGATGCAATAGTAAGTTGGAAACAATCTGATGCAATTTCTTGATGTTTTGGTAAACACCTGCATGTAATATAATTTCCTTTTCGGTTAAAAATAGACACTAACCCTTTATGATCTTGGCCTCGTTTTACAGATTAGATTGGAGCCCCAAGTACAAAAAGGTGAAATAGTTGCTACAGGTCGAGATGATATCTTGTCAAGAGCTTTAAACAAACCAGAGCATGGAGGTTCTGTTAGGGCTGTTGGATCAGGCATAACTAACAAGGAGTACTTTGGATACAACAAACCAACCGCACCTAGCGAATTACATGCGAGAATGAATGTGATGAACTCAAGGATGGCAACAATGAGCAAGCAGCAAAACTTTATAATTTCCTTCATGATGTCATGCTTAACCCAAGAGCAATTAGGAGCATTCATGGATGGTGGTGCTCAGCAAGGTGTTTTTGGTGGCGATCTTGCAAATTCAGGTGGGCTGCTTGGTGGGGAGGCAGCAGGTTCGGGTGGTTTCCTTGGTGCTTTTGGGAACCATTTTGGTTCTGGTGACATGAGTGGTTCTAGTAGCCAAGGGGCAGCTGGAAAAGTGTTGGATGCTGCTCATTTGGTAATGGTGTTCCTCTTACACAACTTTTGATGGGAGGTATGGAAAGGCATAACGTTGAAAGGCATCACTTTGGACATGATTCACCTGTGGATAAATCTCACGAACAAGCCTATACTGAGCAAAGAATTGCGACAAACTCAGAACCTCAGTACACAAAAAGCCCAATCGTGATCCATCCTCAACTTCAGAACCTCAAGACAGCGGGTAGAGGCAGAGGCATACCATGTTCCTTGGCCTGAGGAGAACCATATGATTCCAGTTGAGCATACTCCAATGCCCCCACATCAAAGTCAAGTTGTGAATACTACCAGCAACTATACTTTTCCCAAGGTAATACCTGCTTGAATTATGGGCTTTGTTTTCAAGTCTCATATAATGATAAGGTCATTTAAGCGAGATTTCATGTTTGATATCTAGTTGAGCCTTTTGTTTACAGGGATGGAGTGATTGCCGCTTGGCAATTGAGGGAAGCGACAAAGAGCTACACATTGTAGCTAACGGAAAAGTTTACATAGAAAACAACACGGAAGTTCTTGGTAATCATAACATATCGTTGCCCCATGGTCATCGTCGAGTAACCATTACAGAAGATTTAATGCCTTTTGCTCCCTTGCCATGTCCCAACGATGAATTGATCTTTGTTTGTCAAGCTAAGAAGGCTTTCACAGCTTGGCCAAATCATTTGATACTGCCCCCACAGGTAAAGGAGCAAATCTGCAGTCTTTTTTTACCGTGCTGTTGCTACTGCATTCTGGTAATCTGCATTCTGCATTCTGGTAACCTGCATTCTGCATTCTGATAATTTAAAAAAATTGCATATATGTGCTACTAATTTGTAGATTATGTTGAATTGTTGATTAGCGTTAAGGAGAGGCTGTGCCAAGATTCAATTAAGGGAGATTAAGAATTTCAAATACAATAAAGAAAAACTTGATTAAAAACCATAATTAGTTTGGAATTTCAGATACAATAAAGAAAAACTTGATTAAAAACAATAAAGAATGTGAAGTATGGTATGAGTTGGCTATGCAATTTTATTAATTTTCTCTAAATAAATGAAATCAACGTAATTTTATCAAGTTAAATCGCAGTAGCTTACTTTGCTTGATTAAGTGGTTTTTAGATTCATGTGCAAGCTTTCTTCTTCTAAAGCTTACATGCGTGTTGTTTTTGTGTGAAACCATATTATTAAGGCGGACAAGCAACTAGATAAGGAGTTGAATATGACCACACCATCCCCACGATCAACATCCTCCCAAGCATCAACCACTCGTACCTATGTTGTTACCGACAAGGATCGTGAGAAGGTAACATCTACTTGGATGCATGTTATGAGAAAAAAAGCTATGGGAATGCAAAAGACGGGTGATACCATCTCCATAACTATCCCGGAAAGCGTGTTTCTTAACGAAAATGGGTTGGATGTTTCACTTGACTTTGAAGACTTGCTTGATTGGTGTTTCCAAAAGAAGGTCGGAGAATCGCAAATGAAGGTCTTCATGAAGTAAGTTTCCATATAATATAGGTTCTAATTTTAATATTGTTTTTTTTTGGCCCATTAACTAATATTCATATGACTTTTCATGGGACAAGGCACCTAAAAGAACGTTGTCAAAAAGAAGGTGTCTCGGGAATGTATGGGTTCTATGACTGTAATGTTCTTTCACCATTGACACCGACAACGGATGGGCAAGTTCGATTTGACTACTTAGCCCACGTTTTTGGAACCAATGAGGGGAAAAATGTTAATCAATTATTCTTTGCTCCTTATAATGAAAAGTAAGTGTAGTTTCTTTTTATTTTTTTTATAGATCTGAGTTATGTTAAATCCTCAAATTTTAATTAATCCCATTACTATGTATTTATTTTACAATATGTCTAGTCTGCATTGGACGTTAGCGGTGATTAGTCCATGGAATGGGTTGGTGTATTGGTTAGATCCACTTGGAGCAGAAAACGAAATCAACTCATTTGCACAAAAATTAATCAATGAGTATGTACTACTAAAATATTCACTTGGTTAACTTCTTGTGTTTTTTTTATTGTCTAATCAAAATTAATGCAACCATGCCATCTTGAAATGATTTTGTAGGGGAATAGTTAAATTCAACATGAAGCATTGAAAAGATATCAAGAAAATAAAAAAGAATCCAAAAATAGGGTGGAAGCAACCACGTGTAAGTCATTATTATTTATAGCATATTTCATACCTAGTAGTGTAGCATCAGATCCAAAACTGTTTTAATGGTTATTTTTTTGTATCAGTGTCCTCTACAATCTGCATACACAAAGCACTGTGGTTACTTTGTATGTCGCTATATGCTGGACATTATACAAAACAGAGTATTATGGATTTCTGAGCAGGTATTTTTAACATACATGTCATTTAAGTTGTTATTCTTTGTGTATGCAGTTATTTGTAAAGCATATAATGTGCCATAAGCTTCTTTTTTCATTTTTTTTTCTTGTGATGTTATCGATTTATGTGCCATTTATCTTATGACATTATGGTAAATTGGTAGCATTGCTGGTTTTGTGTTAAATTTTCAGTATTGATTCATTGCTTCCATTTCCTTATTTCATATTTTGACAGTTTGGTAGTATTAGAGTGATAAGGATCAAAGGGTAATAAGTTTAATTAAAGAAACTCCTAATTTTATTGTGGAAATTTTGAATACTCGTGTATTGTTGAGCAACTGCTCTGTGTAGTTATCAATGCATTGATCTCAAATGACGTTTGAGTCAAGCATAGTACAGAATTACACCATAAGTCTTCTCCTAGAAATGACAAAAGGTATCCTGCCCTTAGATAATCAAACTATGAGAGTTTCATTTTTTAAAGGTGCTGATGAACTAAGTAACATTAAGCCAGAGAAGGCTCTGAGGACTCAAATTCAGATGAATAAGTTACATTAATCCAGAGAAGGCTCTAATAACTAAGTTACATTAAGCCAGAGATCTAAATTCATTTCTCTGTGTGAGCCACATACTGAAAGGTGTGAGGTGTCTATCTAAGACGTGCCCTTCACTACTGAATACCAGAGTCCAATCTAAACCTACTTTTAACAGGACTAATGCCTTCACATTGAAGGAACAGAAGTGAGTTCGACACTGGCAGAACTGATTTGAACATCAAAAGACACCAAGTCCAAGATTTTAAACATTTGATCTTCATTTTTGGACATTTTCTCTAAAATTCGGGAGTGGGAAAAAATGATTTAATATACCCTTTACAATTTATTATCAAAGAAACAAATAAAAAAACAGGGGAGCACCAAAAAAATCATCAAACCTGTAATTTTACAAGAATCTCTGCATCATGATGGTTGTATGCTGATGTAATTAGTCTGATTTCAGGCAACATGCATTCAGTGTAACCTTGTTTCTATCTAGACATGGTTGCTTCTATTAGTTTTTACTCTGTACTCCAAAGAGACTTTGCAACGAAGCGCGCTCTACACAGATAAATTCTAGGCAACAAGAAGATCAATAAGGCAGAAGACAGTTGATTGAATTGATATGGCCAAAAGGCTTGAAGAGTTTTCTATTACAACTAAGGCTACTACTAAGATGTTACAACTTTTCTGAATGAATTTCTCTTTTGCTCCCCTCTAGCTATTTAAGTCTCTTCTAACATACTACATGTGACTAGCCTTAATTACTAATAACAACTACATTTGTCTTCTTCCCTTGGTGCCAAAAGAAAGCTCTGAAAAGTGAATCTGTTCTGATTACATGTCCCCTGCTGCTGGCTGTTGTTGTTGCTTGTCTTGTGGTATGCTCGGCCAGTTTGTGTTGCTTGTTCCCTCCTGAACTTGCTGCCTTCTCCTGTGATATGTGTGTACAATAGGCAGCCTAGAAGTCCTAACTTATAAAATTCTAGAGTGCTCAGGCTGCTTGTCTTAAAACAGAAGCTGTAACTTTTATACTGTGACCATCGTGCTTGCATGTTCTCAATCTCATGCAATTAGCTTCTAAACGTTATTACACTAGTAAGATTTTTTGCTTTGGTTTATTCCGTTCTGATTTTTTGAACTAATTGTCAGTACGTAATTAATGGAAACTAGTAAAGTACTACCTAATTTTGGACTGAGAAATTTGTTTGTTGATAATATGCTAATAGCTCTGTATTTTGGATTTAAGTAAGAAAGTAGGCAAAGTAGCTCTTTAGCTCAATTGTAAATGGATGTAATCTAATTTGTTGTTATTTCATAACTTTATGTTTTAGATTTTTCCCAAAGATCCTTGCACATATTCTTCAGAAGAAATTGACGAGATTAGAGACTTATGGATTCAATATGTTCTTGATCACGAGGAGCCAGAAGAACCTTAGTGATTGGTGATTACAGCATGAATACTGTTAGTCTAGCTTGATACTTGAAAAATCTCTACATTTTGTATTTTGATACATTGGCAATTAACTATTACTGTGTACATATATTAGTACTGTGTTGGATATATATATTATGAGGCATATATATACATACATATATATATATATGTATATATATATATATATATATATGTATATATATAGATACATATATATATATATATATATATATATATATATATATATATATATATATATATATATGCCTTCTATTTTGGAGTACACATTTATTTGTATATTATATACTTCCTCCTTTTTCTTTTACTTGCAACACAGTCTTGTGGCACGTGTTTTGAGGTCGGGTTTATGTAATGTAAACGGACAAATTTTTCATTACAATTTTTACAAATGATACTTAACCCTATTCTAATGTTCGTGTAAAAATTATATTGATAAAATCGCTCGTTTACCCTCACTAATCATCTCCTAAAACTGCATGCTTAAATGGTGTGTTGCAAGTAAAAGAAAACGGAGGAAGTATATATTTGAATGCTATTTGTATATAATATATTAGCAGGTTCAAGGATTATTTTTGGTGCAATTTAATAATATTGAGCAGGATATATATACATGATTCTTTTTGGTGATTACAGGTTGGATTAAAAAAAAAAAAAAAAAAAAAAAAAAAAAAAAAAAAAAAAAAATCATTTGGCGCAGAAATTTAATGCAACATGCAGGTAGCTAGGATTTAAAAATTTGATTATTCGAAAGAAAAAAAAAATTTAAAAAAAAAAATTACCCATTTGAGATCGGTTATCATACATGCATGGTCTTTACACAAACGCTATATATTCTTTATTAAAAAAAAGAGAGACCCCCTAACTAAGAAAGTGGTCAAAGTTATTTCATAAAGAGAGACCGCCTAAGTAAAAAAAGTGGTCTTAGTTTGGTGTACAAGAGACCACTTTTCTGACAAAAACGGTCTCTTATGCTTCTACAATTTCAAAATATCAACCACCCGAAGAGACCGTTTTTGTCAGAAAAGCGGTCTCTGGTATAGCAACTTAAGACCGCCTCTTTACAAGCGGTCTCTTAGCTAAAGAGAACACTGAGCTAGAGACCGCCTCGAAAGTAGTCTCTTTGGCCTTTTTCAACCGGTCTCTTCTTTTTTGTAGTAGTGCGGTATTAAATCTCATCTCTAGAATCTCGACTTAACCATTTATAAATTAACCTGCCTATTGAAACTAGGCCTAAATATCAATTCTCATCTCTCGAATCTCGAATCAATATTGCTTAACTCATACAATTAAACCAGTGCTAATCTAGTTGCAGAGCATTAAATGAATCAATAGGAAATTAATCTAGCATTGACAATTAACAATAATAAATTACCCCTTCATATTATTTATGGATCCCCACAAACCCTAGAAAAAAATCTACTCGGACATAATTAAATCTAAACTAAATAAAGCGATTAAAATAACCATGATTAAAAGCAAGAACAAGAGATTAAAGAAAATAATAATATAAAAACTAACATGAAAGCAAACGAGTTAAACTATAATAAAAACAAAGAAGCAAAAATCAATAATACCAATAATGAAAACAATCGTCACGAAAAACTGGAGGAAACTAAATAAGCTAAACTATGAAAAACAAACATCAAAAGTTCCGTCAATATTAGAAAGTAAAAACTAAAGTCAACTCCTAACATAAACTCTCAAATTCCACTAGAGCTAAAAAACTCAAGAAAAGCCTACGTACTACCCCCTTTTATAATTAACAAAGCTATTAGGCTTTCCACAATAAAGGCCCAAACAAACCGACAAAGCAACATTCAAGTAGCATACTCGCCCGATCGAGCGTTGGGCTGCCCGATCAGGCCCGCTTCCTTCACGCCCAAGCTGCTGACTTTAGTTCCGGGCTTCTTTTCACTTTGGGCCCAAGCTTAAGCCTAATCTTTGATTACTCTATTTGGACTAGCACTTTAATGGGTAGCTTGTAAAGTTAATCCTTTCCCAAATCGAACCCTTAATCAACGAACTAATTTATTCAGCACGGCCTTGAGCTTCAAAAATACGGTCATGAAATACGATCAAACTCCAGTATCTTCGTAGTGGTTTAATAAGCTCGGGAATTGTCATAAATCTGCAAATTCCAACAAAATAATACCAACTCTACAAAAACACTAGAAAACGTATATTAGTAATAAAAATAGCTCCGTAGAGCTCAAATATGCATATAAATGACCGTGGGACGGGAGATAAACATATATATATAATAGACTTATCAACTGTTCACAAGGAAAAGCAGTAAACTAGTTCTTTTTTTGTTGTGTTTTTATAGACAAAAAAAAAAAGTCACTTAACTCTTAAATTTTGGCTATAAAAACCTTATAACTATCATGTAGATACATTGATTATTACATGATAATGAAACAAATATTATTACCATTTCAATTTTAATTATTAACATTTTGGTAATTACTTTTCTTATTTTAAAAAATTGTTCACATACGGATACATTCTAATATGGTATGAATCACTTATATACATCACCAATAGCTTCAAAAGTCCCTTAACACTTAAATGTTTCCTCGGTGAGCGTGCAACATGTCAAGCAATGTAACTCTTCATCTTTTGCATGCTATCATTGACAATTAAAAAAAACATCTATAAATTTGACGGTCTGATTTGCATAAGAGTAAGAAGTAAGTCTGAATTTAGGAAAACTAAAAATCTTTCTTTGAAATCCCTTCCCTCTACCATCCATAGATAATCATCCTTGTTCTGCGATGGCTGACAATGGCGAAAAACCTTCAGTTTATGCTAGATACAAGAAAGTTTTGATCAAAATGAAGGATAATCTTCAGGGTGAACTCACAGCCTACTCTAACATTCGCCTAGATGCTACAAACAAAATGGAAAAGCTAATGAAGGAAATGGAGGAGGTTGATAAACAATTGGAGAAGTGTGAGGAGGTTGAACAAATGAAGAGAAACAGGAAGACGCCTCGAGTTGGAAGCAATTGCAACATTCCTATTCAAGTAGACAGCGACAGCGATGCTGATGAACCAGTCAGGATGAGGAGAGTTGTAGGCTTCAAAGGGGAGCCATCTAAATGCAAAGGGGAATCAAGCAAAGGAAAAGAAATCGTGGGTGATGGTATCGAAGGAGGTGAAACTGATATGGAAATCAGCGATGAAGATCCGCACGTGAAGGAAGTCATAGAGGCTACAATTGTTTTCCAAGCTGCACAAGTGCAACAACAGCCTATTGGTCCTGTGGAAAATACTGACTTGGTGGCGCAGGAACAGCAACAACCCGAGGCTAATCAAGAAAGAGAGTCAGATGAGGAAGGAGAGGAGGAAAATGAAGAGGAGCAGCATGAGAAGGAGGAAGATTCATGGTTCAATGATGAATCAGAAGAAGATATTGGCTATCCATACCACTATCACTCCCCTGAAATGTCTCGCTCTGACAGTGATGCTTGTGGGTTTGGTTCTGATTAATCAGAATATTTAAGCTTATCATATTATTATAGTATATATTAATTTAAAGGCCATATAATTGTTAAATAGTATGAAAAATTTGGTCTTTATTTATTTTGATAAAGTTTTTGTAACTAAACATTGAATGTCTATGATTAAGTAGGGTCTTTGAAAGAGGTTGATGGGAACTTAATTTTGTCTGTAAATAATTATGTATGGAATTTAAAGGCTGGCAAATAATATATATATATATATATATATATATATATATATATATATATATATATATATATATATATATATATATATATATATATATATATATATATATATATATATATATATGTTGGGTTATTTATTGGTCCTACTTGTATTGTGTTTTTTGTGGAATTTTGAATTACCTTGAATGGTAAAAAGTATGTTAAGTGATCAAAAATGACTTTGATCTATGCTGTAATAAGATAATTTTGGTATGATTTTTTGTGGATTGTAAACTTATGTAAATATTTCGTAAATGGTATGTCACTAAGCTTTAAGTAAATGTGGCTAGACTACATTGGCATGATTCTGTAGCTGAAAAACTGTGCCTTGTCTCCTAGATAATGAGCTTATGAATCCATTTACACAGCCAAGCCATTTAATATGTGAAACTGTATTTTTAGAATCCTAGTTCATCAAGAGCTAAGCCTATCTGATTGTAACTGAGTGTTGTATTTTAATACAGATAAAATATCTTGCTTGGTATCCTAAATATACTAACTTAGGCTGCAAGAGAACTTGAATTCCCATATCATAGGCAGCAATGTAACAGTCCAAGAGCATGGCATGCAAGCTTAATTTGGAGACTATAAGTATAAAGTAACTTATTTACAAGAATTTATCTCATCCATGAGTCCTTTTGTTACAATTAGGGATTTAAAAGTTTGCAGAACACTGATATCACTGACATTGTAAATAAGCCACATTTAGCGAAGAATTTTAGAAAAGCCAAAAAAATAGCCTAATTAAAGCTAACTTAGTATTTCTAAAAAACCTCTTTGATATAGTATAATTTGAGTTTGTCTGCATTACAAAGTATGATTGTTTGTTTTCTTTGAGGTTCAGGTATCTATATTGGTACGCGCTATTAATTGGTAGCTTTCTTGGCTATACACTGTATAATGTTATGCTTTTTTGCATTATCAAATGCTATTTTGTGAAATGATAGGTGACAACTTGAGTAGAAACCAACTTTATTGAAACTGTAATGTGTAACACTCTTGTAGCTGGCATGCTATCATTTACCATTAAAATAATAGGCTGTTCTGTTTGCTACTTTTGAATGATTCTTTGATATATTAATGGGTCATAAATATATGATGCCTTTTGAATAAGAGGTGTGTCCTCTATATAAATGTTATTTAGGCTTGGTAGACTTTTGTTTTCCCTCAATATATGTTCTTGATATGGCTGAAAAGCAAATGTCTGTAGTGGGTAAGCAAAATTCTGCTAGCCAGAAACGCAATGTAGAAGCTAAGCTCCACGAACTTCTACATACAGAAATTCATCTACAAGGTCAGCTATCAAATGCAAGAACTATTTGCTTAGATGTTGAAAAAAGAATAATAGATATAGAGATGCAATTGGATGAAGTTAAACATGAGATTGCTGAACTCAAGCTGCTTTAAAAAGGGAAAAGGATTATGAAAGCTACTCAGGGTGATCCTCATAATGCTGCATCATTGGTTGATCCAAGCCAAACCTCAATATGCATAGCAGAAGTAACTAAAGAGGTTGTGCAAGCTAGAGGTGATGTGAACTCAGCGACAGTTAATCATGATCAAGATTCAAAAGCCAGAGAAGATAAAGTTTCAGAAGACAATGAAACAGTAAGTGTTAACTACTGGTTTTGGTGAAGCTTTTAGGTTAGCATAAGGTAGTGTATGGCAACATATATCTCTGATGTAATAAACTAAGGAATTATGGTTGAGTGTTGGTAGATTATGTTGAACTTTATGTTGTAGTGAGTGTTAATTTAGGAAATTAATGTAGTACGGTATGGATTCATGAGTTTAAAGTAATGCAATTTAGCTGTTTACTGTGAAATATGCACTTAGATTATAGCAGCTTAAAAATACATTGTTTCAGAAATAAATGGTAATTTAAATTCTCAAGGCTAATATAATAGCAGTTCAGATCATGTGACATTGATAAATAAAAGCATTGTTTAGACCCATAAAATGGACATTATATTAGCATAAGTCATGATGAGCTTTTCTAAAACAGAACAGTTATCAGATAGCACATTGTCAATCAAAAGCCTAGGTACTTATAAATGTACAAAAGCAACTTAGCACAATCCAAAAGACAACCAAATAGCATAATTAAAGTAGTTCAAAATCAGAAATTAGTTAGGTGATAGGCAAGGACATGAAATAAGGGCTGAAAATATCATATTGTTGCAAAAGGTGTCAAGTAGGAACACATCCAAAATGACCAAGTGGTCGATTCCAAAAAATCGTGTTCCTACCAGAAGCCCAATGTCTAGCCACTTGGAAGATCACTCCAGCAAAACAGATTTCACAACCCATTTCAGATAGCCTACCCTCTTAATTGCACCAGTCGGACCCACCTCAAGTTTAAGTGGTTTTTCTCTCAAACCAGCTGCTATCGTCTCAAACTCAGGCCACTCTGTCATCTGCATTTAGCACCACAGTCGTTAATTAGCTTGCAGATAATTTACAATGAAATTCAATATAACAATGTAATGTAGCAACAATATCTCCAAGATTTGCATAAAATTCTCTACTTTCTTCTGTATGAGTTCTGTATCTTTAACACCAAGTAATGTCTCGCATTGCTTTCCATATGCAATCAAACGGAGACCACCAGTGTCATCTAATGCAGTGAAGCTAGCACTAACCCTAAAAAAGAAACATATCCAATTAATTATATAAAGCACTACTAAACAAATGGTTAATGATTTAGACCATATACCTCTTTTTTGCAATGCCCTAAGCACTGCATACATCACAATAAAACTTGACAGTGTCCACATTATCACAGCGCTTCCTGCAGCCATTGCATCCAATGTAGGCATTCACATCTTCCTGCTTAGCATCGGAATTGTAACCTTAATCCAGTGGCATTCATAAGCAGTAGCTGTGGATGACTGCAAACAACAATAAGTATGTAAGTTTCTTTAAACAATTAAATTATAAATACAATAAGAGTAAGCATAATTACTGTTTTCTTGGTCACATCCTTAACAGGCATAATAACATCAGAACTGCTTCCGTCCCTAAGTGATAGATGATGTCCCATGTGATCAGAAACACGATCCTAATTCTCTAATCGCCTATATCAAATGAAACAAATACTAAGTAGCAATCATATAACCCAAAAACCTATTTAATGCACACAGTATATAAACTTAACAAGCCTTTAATGCATTCACTTCTGGACCAGTGGGGTTAATGTCTATGGTTGTTGACATGGATGATGACAAAGAGAACCCTGAATCATAAAATATGAGGTAAAGCATACATATAGTTTACCAAGCTAGAGAATAACAGGAGGAGAGAATCAAACCAGTGTGAGTTGCTGGCAGCAAGTGCCGGAAGCTCATCGTCATGAAAGATTCACATCAACCTGTTAGGTGAGCACAGTCTTTAGTAGCAAGTTCTCCATATAAAGAAATCACAAGGCCATCACCAACCCTGCAGATGCAATAAGATGCCATTGTTATAAACGGGCAGACAAAAGACATCTAATATGTATATATATAATGGTGGAAACTCACTTTTGCACACTATCATCAACAACAATAACATCGCGCACATCAAATTCATAGCCACCAGCAGTTTTCTTCGTTTTAGTGTCTTCCAAATAGACCACCACTCCAAGAATGTCTGTATAAAAAATATCAAATTAATGAAAATTTAATAGGGTAACTACATTAGATAAAGCAATGCACAAAGTCAAGTTTACCAAAACGATCATCAGAACTACTTGTTGGAGGTACTTCAGCAATAGGAATGTAGTTTGGCAACACAGGACCAGTATTATGATTGAGTGACGTAATTGCAGTTGATCCTCCAAACAACAAGTAGTAGTCACCTTCTTTATGACGATACATAGGATTCGTGTTTCGTACAGGTGCATCCGATATGATATACTCCTTCTCATGTTCAAGTATATGCTGGAAATTTTCTATTTAATCATCAAACAAAGTACCCCTGATCTTGTTACCCTATACAATTATAAAAAATGGACATTAATAGAAATAAATTTAAACTGGCACTATAAAATGTGTATCATCATAGTACTATACCTCATCATCTTCAAATACAAGCTTTTGGAAAGCTTTTTTGTTTTCAGGGTATTTTGCAGGAGACTTTTCCTTGACTCTAACCTGATTTTGTATCTCTTAGATTTGGGAGTTAGCTTGTCTAAAGGAACATACTGAGGCTTCATCTATCATAAAGTGACATTTACAAAACAGCATTATAAGGTGGCTATTATAATTAAGCAATAATCAAAACATTAATGAACATATCATAAGTCTAATGCAATAATATTGTGGCCAAGAATGTCTGCTGTTGCAATTAGTCTTAAATAACAAGATTCATAACATATCTTGAACAACATAAGCAGGCATAAGAGCAAATATTTTACAGTAAGCAGTAACATGGTGAGCACTTAGATGTATCCACCATTATTAAAAAAACATTAAATATAGCATGCTACTAAGTACAAGTTATTATAGAGTACAAATAAATTAATTTTGTTTAAAGTTCCTGAAATTAGCTTCCCCTAACCTAACAATGTTAGACCTAATATAGCACAGATGCATGTTTAAAAAGCATCTAAAGTCTAATATCATAGTAACTCGGCAAAAAAGAAGCAATGATGCAGCACTAACAAATGTAGGACAATTAAACCTAATACTTTTAAAAGTGCTGCTGAAGTCAATGTTAACTAACAAAGGTGCACAGCAGATCTAATACAATAAATACAGATAACCATAGCTAGATACACCCTACAACAGGTTAATACATCACAAGCACCCAAATATATATATCATGCTTAAGGATATTAAATATAGCTTGCTATTATGTGCAACGCATAGTAAAGAAAGTTCAGGTAAGATGTATTATGTGTGTAAACAGAGAATTAAATGTAACCTTACAATTCTGCTACACATTGTAGAACACATCAACAACCATACATATTAAGACATTATAGCAAATTTAATCTAACACAGAATATCAATAAATGCAAATTAACATTAAATAAGCAGAAATAGAATGTGAGAATCCAACTATTAATGCACTGACCTTTGCAGTTGGATATCAGAAAGAATAATTTGCAAAGAAGCTTTCTTCTAAAAGGGAACCCAGGAGTACGCTTGAACTTAGAGAAATGATCCTTAAATAGAAGAAGGAAAGCCTTCAAACTGGCTTAATTATACTGCTGTAACATAGTGATTGGTCAGAAGAACAAAATTGTGTAATGTCTACTGGATATTAAGTTGTCTTCACTTTACCTGGATAATAGTAAGCTTCTTTAACCTATGGTTGTACATTAATACAAGTAACATAGCTGTAAACAACTAAATTTAGATATATGAGTATTGTGACTTTGACTTCTATTTTGAAATTTGAAGCTACAAGCTCTATTTAAAAGAGTCCTTTTTTTTTGTTTTGTCTGTTTCGCTTTATAAAAATAAAGTAATATAGCAATGCATTACACATTTATATGATTTCTATATATATACTATGTATATTTGAACGATACGAACACACAATAATATATAAAACCAAGATGATTAAATATAACACCGAGTTTTAAATGTTAATTTAAATATAATGAAAACTTTGGCAAATACATATGCCAACCACCTGTTATGTATCTGCAAATATAACCTAAGCTTTCTACTAATTATAGAAATGTACAAAACATGTGACATTTCTTGCAAAAAAAGCAGCAACCATAACAAATTCAATTTGCAGAAGTCAATGTTGTAGCACAACAGAACACCTTTACAATCTGATCTTCATAGTGGCTGCAAAACAAAGGTAGGTCAAATCAAATATAAAAAACAACATACCAATCAATAAATGAAATGCCTCAATTTAAACATTCAGTAGCAATGATGATGCATGTAACTTACCTGGAAAATGACCCTTCAATAATATTTGCCAATTGCAAAACATCATATGACACAATATTCTTTACACTTGATTTGGGAACAGTAGCTGGTGGCTGGGGTGTATATACAGTGACCATTGCAGATCGTTTAGCACGTGAAAGAGCAACATATAGTTGCCCATGTGAAAAGCATGGGTGTGGAAGATACACTAACACTCGATTTAGTGTTTGATCTTGAGACTTGTTGACTATCATTGCATAACTTAACTTCAATAGAAATTGTATGCGCTCAAATGAAAAGGGATATTTAGAAGAAGCTGAAGGCCTTAAATTCACTCGAGGCACAAAATAAAATGTGCCTTTATAATGGCCTGATGATATTTCACACATAATAGAATTGGGTAGAAATCGCCTACAAATGAGGCGAGTTCCATTGCACATGCCTTTAGACGGCGCCAAATTGCGCAAAAAAATAACAGGGCTGCCTATTTTCAGCTCAAGCTTGTGAAGACTCATCCCCCCAGGACACAACGAATTCAAGAATTCTGTAGGATATAATCTGCAATTATCATCAAGAACTGAGCCATAGCTTACATATGTAGTAGATATGCCAGGGAACATACTAATCATATGCTCATTTATGACATCAACATCTTCATTCATAGGTGTGATGATTGCTCTTTCATTGAATATGCTGCTATCAAACTCTGGAAGTTTAATTTCAGGAAATATAGTTGCAGCTAATATAGAAACAGGATCCTCATCAGGTGAATAATATCAAATTATATGTTGTGGAAGTTGGACATAAGAATTTTCCACTGACTGCAACTGTCCATTGCCAAGAGAAAGGAGGAATGATTAATAAACAGGGTCTTCTTTAGCTCTGATGTTCTCTGTTAATCTGAATTTAATTAGAAGAGGCCAGATATAAGTTCTAACCACACTTACACCAACAGCCTCTTTTTGTGTTCGGCGAGGCAAAATAGGCAAAACTTGCCTAAAATCTCCTCCAAAAACACCCACTTTTCCACCAAAAGGCATGTTAGGATTGCATAAATCCCTCAGCAACAAATCTAGGGATTCAATATTTTCTCTACGTGCCATGGAAGCTTCATCCCATATGATAAGAGCAGCTTCCTTTATCAAAGCAGCCAAACTCCCTTGCTTTGGAACATCACAAACCAAAGATACCTCATAATCCAGGGGTATTTTAAACCTAGAATGTGTTGTCCTCCCAGAAGGAATGTTAGAAGCTGCTATGCCTGAGGCTGCTGTTAGCAGAACTATTTTCCCTGATGAGCGAACCTCAGCATACAAGGCATTATACAAGAAAGTTTTTCCAGTTCCACCTGGTCCATCCACAAAGAAACACCCAGGCTTGCCATCTTGGACATGACATATTTTATTGTTAAATGCATTTGCTTGAGCTCCATTTAATTTATCTCGACAATCAAGGCATTCTGGAGGGATGGGTGCTTGTAAAGCATCTTGAATATCTTTTGTGACACGTATTTTATCATCTATTCCCTCTATCAAATAGTTCAGCCCAAAATTTTCCAATGACCTGCCCATGGCTTCTAAACTGCCTTCAACCTCCCTGACATTAACCTCATGACTTCAGCATCGTAGTTCAGATACTTATGCTTAAAATCTTCAGATAAAGAACCATAGAAGCGATCCCAAAGTGCAGGTGGATTACTTGGCTGGCAAAATATGAGCAGCGTTGCAAAAAGCTAGCGCATTGCTGAAGGCATCTGTGCTTCTGCTGCCTCTTCCAAACAAGGAGTAGTGGCATTGTCTTCCTGGAACAAACCCTGCCTTATTGGAGCTTCTTGGAATGTAGGATACAGAACTCCATTAACAGTCCTAAGATGTTCAAATGAGACAGGACTAACAATTTTACCAAGCAACAAGCGCAAAAAAAAAAATGTTCTCCTTCTGCAGGAACCAGAAAAACCATCCGGCCAACATTCTTTTATTTGTAACTTCTTTTGACCCATACCTTCTTGCTACTATCCCACCTATACTCTGAAATTACTTCAATGTATCGTAATCCTGTACCCCCGGTAATGCGTGCATTTAAGCTAAAAAAATTATGTTAAAGCAGTTTGACTTCTTTTTTCATTTTGAATGACTAAATCAAGATTTTCATGAGACCTCAGGTAGATAGTCTGCATATTAGGCAAATTAAATGAACTGGTAGCACCATAACAGATGGAGTCATTTCAAATAGGTCAAAACCAAATATTCTCCAAGCTGCTTCATACGGAGAAACCCATCTACCAGCTTGGAAATTCTCAATCTCATCAACACCCTGATTATTTTCCCCACTAATACTGAAAGACACCCTATCATGACCCTGATAAACATATTTATAAAGATACTTTACTGCTTGAATAGTGGAACATACTTCAACATTAAGATGACAATCAAACAACATTGATAAATATGGATTATAAGGAATAACCCATCGGTTATCAAGAGTAGCTCCACGTATTCTTACATGTTTGCCTGTATTCCGTCTTTTATACAATGGAAAGCCATCTTCATTAGTAATAGTCTCTTCTAAATAAAATTTAGGATAATTATATTTACAAACAATTTCATCTCCAAGTTTCTTCTTCATGCATCCACATTTAGGATGCAAAGTACCACAAGGGCCATGCATCATGTGCTTGAGGATGATTTTACGCAATTCTGGACAATCAGCTGAAGGGATTTCTGCACTTACAAACTTATCATAATCTGAAGGACGAGCAAGTTTATACCCATTTTCCGAGATAATAAGAAAGTGAGCATGGGGCAAGCCTCTTTTCTGGAACTCAACAACATACACCATAGCTGCCACCTTGCCAAAAACTCTTTCTTCTGTTATCTTTTTTCAGAGTAATTAACTTGGCCCTAAAAACACGAGCAATGACGTATGGACGATCAACTGCTACTTCTCCCTCAGGTAGCTTAGCTGTAATTTCTGGCCATTTAGCATTACAAGTCATAGTCACAAAGAGATCCGGCTTGCCAAATCGCTGCACAAGAGCCATAGCGTTTAAGTATCGCTTCTTCATATCACGAGGTCCACCAATAAAGGTGGGTGGTAAAATAACACGTCGGCCAACATTGCTAGCACTTTTCTCCCCATCCTCAACAGTATCCAAAATTCCTTGATACAAATCTGCACGGATTGTTTGCTGATTATTACTAAAAAAATCAAGCCTTGTATTTTCAATCTTCACATACATATCAACAATGTACTGCTGAAAGCACCGGCCTCCACGAAGGAGCATATTCCCTGGCCTAATCTGCAGCTTATAACAATAGTATTCCCTGGGAGAAATATGCCTTTTTGAGCTCCCTGAGGAATCTGCTGCACCTGTTCGTTAAAATAAAATGACAAATTAAACTCCATATGCAAACATGCAGTCATAATGCATTCAACTGGCTAAGTTATGTGCTTAGTTAATTACTCACGTTTTGCTTCCTCTTCTATGAAAGTCTCTTTTGAATGCACAGCACACGAAGCAATAGGGTCAACATCCATTAAACCCTCCTGCACTGAATTATTATAAATCTTCCGCATACCCTGAGTCCACCCACATTCACCATATGGGAATAAAAGAGGATATTGTAATGGGTCATATCATCCATAATAATGATATATCCGATGAGGATCATGCTATCTGGCCATGCTATCTGGCCATATAGCTGCTACTTCATCAGTTGATGGAGCATTATACATACGCTGGTCTAATACCGTGCTCTGATTAATAGCTATCTTCATCGAATGAGTAATGGTTAACTCACTTAACGATCTGAAAAACCGAGCATATGGGTTTGCATTGTGACACGCATCAGAATGTCAACTATATCTCTTCTCACTTCATGGAAAATTTTTTGTTCTATGCTTAGCTTCAAACTGCGCATCATAAAAATATAGCTGCAAGTACTTAGCCTTTGCATTTTCTGGTAACAGATCAGGTAAGTTGTTGTAAATCTGACCATGTAATAAAAACACATAAATTCCTTTTTCAGTCTTTGCATTATAGTCACCACCATGAGAGCAGAATGCAAATAAATTATTGTACATGCGAACATATTGTCTGAAATGCAATGCATCCTCATCCTGAGATGTAAAGAGCCGATGAAGTTCAACAGGCAAGGAATTTGTAGCAATTTGAATACTTCCATTCCCACAACAAAAATGGAGCCATTCAAATTGAAACTTCTTTGCCCTGCACTTAGGACAATAATGTGCAACCTCCAACTGTAAGGGAGCCAATGGAAGAGGTTGACCAATAACAGCAGATGGTTCAGCTGTATAACCAACTCTAAAAATCATACACTACACAAAATACCTGGACCAGCAAAAAAATCAACTAATCAATACAGGCTTACTCTTTTTTTTTTTTTGGAGCAGGAACTTTAGGCACCCTTGGAATTTTAGGCTTAGACTCCTTTTTTTTCTGACTATTCCTTCGCGCTCCCTGTGCACTACTTTCATCGACTTCACTAAACACACAAGCATGGACAACTTAGTAAGTATGGTATAATTATACTCTACACCAACAAACAACAAAAATGAAGTTGTTCCAACCTAATCGAATTGATTTTTGAAAGTCCATTTATTTGCTCTGAATAAGTAACAGCAACTATGAACCCCTCTGTGTTCAAAACAAACGTCAAATACCATAGACATTTCACAACATATTTACAAGTAATGTGAAAACAACATGCTTACTATCTTTTTGTCGAGGGTGCTGCTTCTGTGCTGTAGCTAGCTTTCCCTTAATCTCACTGCTGGGTAGTTGTCCTTTCTTAGCACTATTATCAGTGGCAGCACTTAATTCAAAATCATAAAGTTACATCCAATAACAGAAGCACACTCTTAAAAACCTACTCCAACCTGTTTTTATTTACACCTGATAGCACCCCAACTGCACGTGAACGTTTGCTAGCACGTTGTCTCACATAATTTCCACTATCTACAAACATATCTGTAATAAACCCTAACAAAGCATGTTTAGGAATGCACTATGATATTCTAAGAACAATGAAGTAATAAAAATACAATCATATTCAACTCAAGAATAGATTGGGTAGAAATGCTCACCATCTATTTCCATAGAAGTATGTTTAGATTTTTTGCCTTTGACCCTGCCTTAGTCTGTCAACCACTTTTACATGTTATTTTTGCAGCATTTCCACCAACTCCTACAGTTTCACCACTAGCCCTACTTATTTATTTTGCATAATCAGCTACCACCTTGCTAAACTAACAGCCACATTCTACCAACAGGTAAACATCCAACAATAAAAGACACATCGTTAATAACCTATATGAACCTGTTTGCATCGGTCTCCAAAAGCGCACTAATAGCACGTGATCGCTTGCTAGCTCGCTGCCTCACACCATTCCCACGATCTTGTAAAGTATCTATGATGGTTTTCCAAGGTATATAAGAACCAACAATATACACTGCACTGGCTACTTACAAACAATTGCCTCATTTAATAAACATAGTAACTATTTCCTATTTTTAAAATGCTGCAAAGGTGCTCCACTTTTCAACAGGCTTAACACATACCCATTTCAGAAGTCACAAGGCCAATAAGATGCAATGCTACAAACTCACATATCCTGTATGCTGCAACACATTACAGGATTAGAATCATCAAGGCAAGTAAAAAGAACACTAAACAAGATATAAAGTTAGGCTAATAATAGACAAACACGAATGCATAACTACATTAAACAAACAAACAACATTTCATTTCATTTAAACCAACAAAAGTACATAGAAATAAAAGGTCCTGCCTGAAACATAGCATTACATATCATGGCACATCATTACAAGAGAAAGTAAACCAGGCTTAACCTAATCAACAACAGTTGGCTGGTAGTCAAAATAATGCTCTCTAAGCCTAATCTCATAAACTGGAAAACTACTAAGCGCCTATTAAGATACTTGGAGCTTACTAAATCAAACTACATCTTTCTCCGCTTAAACACTGCCTGTAAATTATCAGGAACCGGAACAAACAAACCATCAGGAACTGGTACAGCACGCTGAGCAGCATGATCACCAAACGAAGGTGAAGCCTTAGGCTTACGTGGAGCTGCTGGAAGCAATGCAGGAGTTGGAATCTTATGATGCCCAGAACGAGGTGTTGAGCAATCATCCCCACCAATATAGGGTACTAGATGCAAATCCCCTTGCTTCCCAATGACACGTTCCCTGACCGACATGTAGCTCTCCCTATATAAGGCACACGTGATACCAGAATAGACCCCCTTGCCATAGTTCAAGTCAATTATGTCTACATTGTAGCAAACATGTAAAAACTGAATAGCTCGCTTCGCAGCATCCTGCTTTGCAGCCTTACAAGTACTTACCACTTGGCTACAAACACACTCCATCCCAATGCTACCAGGAGGGTACACTATCAACCAAGAAACCCACTTTGCTGCAGCAAGTTCAGCCACTTCAATTGCAGACACCCTAGCCTTAGTTGCAACAGCAACAACACGCAGCACATCAATGTAGTCTATACATATGAACTTGTCACCATGTGGCCTTACTGGTGGGACAGGCCACCTGTTCTTTTCTGGGGGTGAAGGCTTGTTCAATGACTCAACAGCTATACGCTTCATCTCATACAAGAAACCACAAAGATCAAGCCTATACTTGATCTCAGAACTCAAATCAAATATCTGCAAACCATGTTCTGCACGCAAGAAACGAATGGCTTGTTCAGCAGCATTCTCACGAGAAGCATCAAGGGTAACAGCAGGACCGCCCTCAAAAGTGTAAGGGGAAAGAACACAGTTATTAACCAAAGTAAGGTTCACAGCATTCCCAGTGACACCAGCCAAACTATAAGTAGGGGCTGCCAACTTCAGGAAACCAATAACCTGATTCAGCCAGCACTGAAACGAAATGGTAACTTTCAACGATTCTGGCCTCATCACCTGTGTGCATAACCAATATTTCAATCAGAACCTAAATAGCTACAACGCACCACGACAGCAAGCTACGGAACCCACCCATCACCCCTTAAATCCTTTCAGAACCTACGGATGCACTAAATCCATAATAAAAGCTACTCCTACTGTGACCTCAAACAACATACACCCTTATAACTAAAGCATGCTTGTCACTGTAACCATAGACAGCACACACCCTTATAAACGAACCTCCAACAACATACACCCCTATAAACTAACCACACAAAACAGACACCCCAATAACATCCTTATAACATCAACAACCACAGTTCCATACAAACATGCAACAAGCAAAGTGTAAAACACACAACACTAATTTAGAAAACCAACATATTCAGGTAGGGAAAAAATATTTTTTTTAAAAAGAAAAGAACTAACTGAACCATAAAACTCCAAACAAATATTAAACAATGATGTATAAAACAACTAAATGAATAAGTGATCAGAAACACTCACAACAGATTCTGCAATACAAGCAAGCAACAGCACGTGTATACAACCTACACCAAAAAGCAGAACAGATTTAAATTAGACTAAACTAAACACCCAACAATTATTAAAATCATTAATCAACATCTACAAACACTAACACTAGCTAAACCGAAACAAAATTAGTTCTAAACAATACAATCCATGAACTACCAGTAAGATATTGCAAACAAATTTAATAAAATAGAAGGCAACAAAATCTTAAACCTCTTATCAACACAACCAATCACATAAAAACACACCCTAGGCAAACACAAACACCTAAATTTGTTCAGTCATAATATTACACAATCTAATTTCTGCGTCCGTTTTTTTTAAAAGCTGTCAAAGGCCACTCCAAAACAAAACAGTGTAATTTTAATCAACCCATGATCACCAAATGCATAGCATTCAAACCGTAGCATATTTAATGTGTAAATCAACATGTTAAAACAACATATTCAATTTCAGAGCTGAATTAAACCCATTATCATCAAATTCATAATACTCAAATTCATTTAAACCTTGACATTCAAATCCATAACCAAAGCATCAAACACAACCAACAGTTACATCTACAGATATTTCAGCCACTATTTACTTCCATCATCAATATGTCAAAAATCCCAGTCCAAACAATACAATCCATAGGCCATCAATAAATATATCATGATCTTTGCATATACTGTCCAAAGTTTGTCTGTCAAGGTGTAATACAATATTTTGTTTGTACAATCCACTGCAATTTTAGATAGAAATCAGGCAGATAATATAATTAATGTGTAAAAATTTGAACCAACAAACCATTAAAATTACATAAGCTAATAAGCTTCTTACCTATTTCTACACCCCTCCCCCTGTATTTCTAGTTTATTTCTATTGTCTTTGTTGTCATGATAATAACTTAATCGTAGAGGGCCCTTTATATAACCCTGAACTGCACAACTAAACTTGCCAACCTTGTTAGTTCCTTAAAAGGCAATAAGAATCATTACTCACACCGTCAAACACAACAATAAGCAGCATGCGCAAACACCTTTAAATCTCCTGGACAATAGATTGAGCTAAGCTGATCACTGTAGTATCCAAGTAACAACCTTTTAACCGCCAGACAATAAGATAAAGCCCACTTGACACATCAATTTCGACACTAACAAATAAAATTGTCTAAGTCCTAACTAAATATCAACACTAATTCTATGTAACCTGGAACTCAATAATCAATATTAACTGAAAATAAGATTGGTAAAACAACAAATTAAATTTAATTTAGCACAAATTAATATTACAATGCAACAATCCTTCTTAAACCAATTTTTTAACCTTAAGCAATTAGAATTGCAATTTCGCAAAAAATCTATTAACATTAAATTAACCATCCTACACTAACTAAAGTAACCAAACTTTTATATAAGCAATCAAACATTCTACTTAAATTGCATGTAACAAATTAATCCAACGAAACACAAATTTCATTTACAATGGGAAACAATACTACAAAAAAAAAAATCACAACAACTAATTACAATTACAACCAAACGCAAACCAAAAAAAAAATTGCAATAACAACCTAACACTTTTGAACTACTCTAAATTACAAACTAATTCTTATTGAAATCCATATAACTAACTAATTACAACCCAGCCTGTAAGGTCAAAACACCCTAAACTAAGCATTCTAATTACACTAATCACATCCAAATTACATCAACTATCATCTCTATCTTTCATGAAATGTGTTCACAGTTGTAGCATCATCCAACACCTCCATGTGCAACCTACAATTTGTATTTAAAAATAAAAATAATTAAAATCAACATTCAAATACGTAATGTAGTCTTGAGAGAAAAAAAAAATGAAAAGCAGAAGGGCAGGGAAGCCAAATCACTGTTCATAAGGATTTTGAGCAAAAAAAAAATAGGCATAGCTTAAGGGCAGAACCGTCACTGCACTGTTCATAAGGAAAAAGTAAAAAAAAAATGCTACCTTTACCCTTGAATTTGGCTTTAAAGGGTTATGGATTTTTTATTATTTTTTTTTAATAGCAAAAATATTTCATTGATTAAATTGGACCTCAAAGATAAACTGTACGAACTAATGAATTATGTAATACGGAGTAATATCCAAAGTGTAAGTGATGCAACCCAATCCTAAGTTATTTTGGTATTTATTAATGTATACTTTTATATATATACCACTCAACACCATTTTACCTCTAAAATAGTAATGAAATTAATTGAAAATAAAAATATACGTAGTACACGGAATAAAAAAATTGTAGCATAAGTTTATAACAATAATTTTGTAGCCACTATAACAAAATCACTTTGTTGATTTTAAATGACAATCACAACTATATACTCCGTATAATATATACTACCTCCGTTACAGGTTATGTTTAGGGTAAAAATAACCCCAAGTATGTGACCCAATCTCATAGTGACACGTGTCCCATTGAGAGGGCGACACGTGTCCCTATGAGAGGATGACATGTGTCAAATGCCCAAAAGAGGCACCTGAAATCAGTAAAGAGAAAAGGTCTTTATTACATCAGGCCCAAATCCCGAGAAATATCCTTGAAAGCCGCAAAATGGCGCCCCCCATGACACGTGGCGTTTTCTGATTGCACAGCCAATCACGTCACGGAATTCTAGGGTACACACCCTAAAGGGGCACATGTTTCCACCCCTATAAATACCCTAATCATTTATGATGGGAGGGGTGGATTGTGACATAATATCAAAAAGAGCATTAAAAGAGCTCCAACTTCTCTCTACTTTCTCTCTCTAAACTTTCCGTTTCCCGATCTCTAACTTGATCATCGGAGGCGAATATTCCGATAAAGGAATATTCGTTATTTTGCAGGTGTCCGAGTCTCATTGCCAGAAGAGCGTGACCAGTATCCGAGGAGATCACAAAAAACCCCTAAACATTTGGCGCCGTCTGTGGGGATGCTCGTTCGTTATGGCAATAGATGGTCAGACACCTAATATTGGTCCTCGTCCAAGCGAGGACGGATTTGTAGAGGACTTACATACTACAATACATTCCACTCAGTCTTTGACCGCCTCAGCTCATTTCATGAGGCTAAACAACCTCCAGTTACTCCAGCCACACTGATGGCCGAGCTCACTAAGCTTCGCCAAGAGTTGGACAGCCATCGTGCCTCGGCCTCTAAACAGCAGAAGGGGGGAGGAGGTGCTTCCAAGAAAACACACAATAAGACCAATGCAACTGATGCGGGTAATACCCCATTCCGTAGGCCGCACGGTAGGTCTCCCCGAGTCCTACGGACCAATCTCTCTAGTCTGTTGGCGAAAACCCATTCGGCTAGGGGGAGGGGCAGACAGCCAAAAAGAGGGGAACCTGAGCCGTCACAGCGTTTCAAGGACGCAAGGGACTACATTCGGCACAAGAAAAGGGAGAGGGCCACATTTTCTGAGACGGCCTCTACCCCAACTATGGCGGATGAGTTCTCTAACCAATCTTTCTCCCAACATACCAACACGGCCATCTCCAGCAGAAGTCAAGCTGTTCGCACTTCTACAGCTATTCTAGTTCAGCCGTTACAATATCAACCCCCACAAGTTCTCAATGGGTTGATGCAGCCAAGTCCCCAGTTCTTCGGACACTATGGGCCGTATGGCCAGACGTTCGGCCAGGCACCCTACCTGGCTGGACCGTCCGCGCAGCCTCAACCGATTGATTGGCAGATGTGCTTGCTGACTCTAGGAGATAAGCCGCCTTCGTTTTCGCAAGACATACTAACAGCCCCTCAACCAGCAAAAGTTAAGAGTGTACTTGTGGGTGCGTATGATGGTACGGGAAACGTAGAGGAGCATATTACTTCATACAGAAACATTATGTACTTACAAAGCGTGGATGACGCTACTTGGTGCAGATGCTTCCCGGCCACCCTAAAGGGCGTGGCGCAGGATTTGTTTAATAGCCTTCCGGCCGAGTGCATAAATTGCTTTACCACCCTCAGTTTGTTGTTTGTGGGAAAGTTCTCTTACAACATCCTACCAAGAAAGACAAGCCTCAATTTGGCAACAATTGTGCAAGGAAAGAATGAAGGACTACGCTCGTACGTCCAAAGATTTAACCAAGAACAAGCTCAAATTCATAATCTTCTGGACGAAATGGCATACTCTGAATTTCTCCGGGGATTAAGGCATAATGGTTTTAAGTTTGATTTGGTAAGAAAAAAGATTCGGTCGTACGCAGGTGTATAGTGGGAAGCCGAAGCCTACATTAAGGCCGCGGACTTCTATTCGCTCACCAAATCAGAAAAGCCGGCCAAGGGGACTGAGAAGAAGCAATGTTCTCAGCAAGACTCGGCCGGCCGAAAGAAAGAAGGAAACAAAAGAAAAGAAGTCTGGGTAGCTGATGACAAGCAACCCAAGTCAAAGGAGAGCAAGACGTACAAGCCCAGTATGAGTTCAACAAGGACAGTTATTCCATTCTGATGGAGATAAAAGACAAGTTTGAGTTTGAGAAACCTCATCCCTTGAGAGGCTCGGCCTATTATAGAAACAAGAACAAGTACTTTTGTAGACACGGAAATCTTATAAGTGTCATACATTAAATAAAATAAACTAATTTGGGTTAAATCATTTTAATGATTCACTTTAATTATTTTTGGCCCACCCAAACAAATAATCTGAATTAATCAAATACAATTCGGGTTATAAAATAAATCAAATTGGACCAGGTCAAAAGACTTTTAAGTCATAAAATGGGCCAAGCCCAAACCTACTAAGTCCACTTAAGGGGTTTCATCTCCTATAAATACACCATTCCTCCATCAGTTGAAGGGATCCAGAAATCATTATTCCAAGAGCTCATAAAACTCAAACGGAATTCTCTCTGAAGTGAGTCAATAAGCACATCAAATTCGAGCCGACTTGTTCAGATACACTCAAACGCATTTGAACGGGATTAAGCTTCATAAGCCCTCGTTCAGGTGTATTCAAACAAAACCTCTCGAATACAGGTTTGTAGGAGTTTATAGGTACTACGCAGCGGAAATAAACATGAATCATATTCATACAGTACCTAATCCAAGGATCTAATGCATAACACATAAAGAACATATAATTGTACCTTTGAAGCGTGATTCCACGTGCAATCGAGCAAGAACAAGGGGAGATATAGAACCTCAAGCGTGATTCCTCTACTTGGTCCACGGGCACAGATTAAGACCTCCACTAATGCTAGTTAGTCGCAATTGAACCATTCAATTGACCTTCTACGAAGAGGAGCGACATACCAACCAAGAACCACCACGAACCACCACACGCGCCACCAAGGGTGGCCGGCCGTACGGATGAGGGTAGGAGAGAGATAGCCGTGAGTTAGAGAGAGGATTGGGGTTTTTGGTTTGGTTGCCTTGCATGTCAAAATTCACTGTGTGAATTATGACTGCTTACAACAAACCCTAGGCATGGATCTTATTTAAAGATCTCATCTCTAAATAAGAGCCCATGTCAAAAGCCCAAAACCTAATTCCAATCTAACTATGCTAGCCCAATCCAATTCATGATTAGTTAATTGCTCATGAGTCCCATTAATGGGCCTCTAACTTGCTTAACCCATTACCCTTGTGTGTGACCAATATAGGATCCATTCTAAAGGGCTTTGGACTATTTGACTACTCCAAAGATCATCTCTCATAGTCTAGCAACAGAGGATGACGCCCCAGTAGAATGAACTTATTATCTCCATAATAGTGATCCTTGATATATCAAGTAATTGCACTTATCGAAGACACAATTCCTTCAATCTCCCACTTGTCTGAGACAAGTGCGCAATATTCAAATTCCTTAAGTCAATGTGTGTCGATTTGATAATATGATTGCATCTCATGTCGTGATCATATTAATCTACAAATCTTTCTTGAAATCTGAGTTAGAATTACAAAACAAATGATTACTATGTAATCCATTTGAGCACGGCCATGCATTTTCTGAATTCTCCCTCCTCAAGGGGCCAAGACACATTCCTAATTAAATAGGTAGACTCTATCCAATCTTGTGGAAACCAAAGCTCCCACTCAACTTCTGAAATAACCGGGAAACACCATTTATAATCTCCAGTTATGGGTAGACGTTTGAATGTACCACAGTTATAACATCCATTGAATGAGATCAATGTTCCACTCATGTCAAAGGAATCCACTAATATATCCGGAAGCTCTATACTTGAACTTCAATGTAGGTCTATAGTTCGATCATGCATCATTCATGCATATCCATGTGATTGACCGAGCATCACTACGTTCCTATAGCCCATGAAACTGTGCTATCCAATCAATCTTAACATGCTAGTCCAATTTAAGAAATCATTTATGTCCAGTTTAATGATTCCGAACTAGGAACTTAAATAATATATGAATTTAGTTCACCTGTGGGGTTTCATTCAAAAGGTCATTAACCTAGTGAGCCCATCAATTCATAATTATTTTGGACATTTTATTTAATCTTGAAACCACGATTTAATAAGATTGAAACTTTGTTTCAATTGATAAACATAATTTTGCAAGCTAATGTATTACTTTTGTAATATGCTTTCTCAAAACATACACAACTAAAATTACATAACTTGCTTCAATCAAAAAATCTTAGTATGACTCTCATACCTTGGTTATGGAAGGGGTTCAGTAAGTAGAGTTAATGAGACATTCTCATAAACATGAATTTTGCAATTTCTAAATCTTATAATCATTTTCATCTCCATACACTAAGAATTTTCCTTCGCCCTTTCGCAAGGAATGAACTTAATTAGGAATTTCTAATTTGTATTCCAACGTTACATTGGATTTCGAGTGAAATCTATCATCACTTGTTCTTAAAACACGTGAATCAAATGGATAAGTACTATAGTTCATGACATGCATGATGCGTCCTTTGCAAATTGCATAAGGATCATCATTCAAAATCTTAATTTCATCAGCCTTTCTCAAGGTATTGAATCATTAAGCAACGTGCCATATCACATGGGATTGAAACTCTTTTCAATATAATGTTGAACCTTATAAGAATCTTATCAATATAAGCTTCTTAACCAAAACTCAAACATCCTTCGAGACCTATCTCTATAGATCTTGAATCCCAAATGTACTCATCATCCTCTTCAAGGTTTTTTCATACAAAATGCATTACCCACCACTTGACTCTTCAAGCAATGAATAATTGCTCTTTATACTAGACCAAGAAGACTTCATAGCTCCCACTAAACATCTTGTACATACAAGACCCTTTCTTCATTTTACGAGAACATCAAACGATTTGATTAACTCATAAAATTAAGAACATTAACTCCCTGATGCTAACTTCAATCCATTATGGATCTTTTATGCATCCCTAGGATTATTGGATCTCCAAACTTTTGACTGTATCATATACAAATCTTATTTCATGAACAATTTCAAGAAAGTGTTTTGAAATCCATCCACTACAAAAAAATGTCCATATAGAAACGGAATTCTAGCGATGGAATTTTATCCGTTTCTAAATTAGAGACGGAATCAAAAAATCCGTCTCTAAATTAATTTAGCGACAGAATTTAAAAATCCGTTTCTAATTTAGAAACGGAATTAAAAATTCCGTCGCTAAATTAGCAACGGAATTGAAAATCCGTCTCTAAATTAGAAACGGATTTTTTTCCGTTGCTAAATTAGCAACGGATTTTTTTTCCGTTGCTAAATTTAGAGACGGATTTTTTTTCCGTTGCTAAGTTAGCAACGGATTTTTTTTTTCCGTTGCTAAGTTAGAGACGGAATTTTTTTTTCCGTTGCTAATATGAGCAACGGATTTTTTATTCCGTCTCTAGATAATTTTTTAAACTAATTATTAAAAATATCACATTAGAGACGAATTATGTAAGTTAAATTCATCTCTAAACTAGAAACGGATTTTCAAATCCGTTTCTAAACTTAGAGACGGATTTTTTTTTCTGTTGCTAATATTTCTTTCATTTATTATCAATTATGTGCGTAAAAGTAAACAAATAATATTTGGTATAGTTGGTAAGAGTATCAATATTTGACATTGAGGTCACGGGTTCGACTCCTACTAACAGTAATATTGCGATTGGAGATTCAAGGAGCGTTACATGGAAAGCCGAGTCGGGTTGACCCGAGTGAGGTCGACCCAAATAGCAGCTTTTTTTCTATTCAAAATATTTTTTCCGTTGCTGAATCTAGCAACGGATTTTTTTTTTCCGTTGCTGAATCTAGCAACGGATTTATTTTTTCCGTTGCTAAATCCAGCAACGGATTTATTTTTTCCGTTGCTAAATCCAGCGACGGATTTATTTTTTCCGTTGCTAAGTCCAGCGACGGATTTTTTTTTCCGTTGCTAAATTCATTTAGCGACAAGGTTTTTACCAACGGAGTGATTCCGTTGATAAATCCGTAGCTAGCTATGTCCAGCGACGGATTTTTAGCAATTAGCAACGGATTTCACCTGTTGCTAAAAGGCCAAATTTTTGTAGTGATCTACCAAATCTTATAAGGTAGAAATCACTAAAGTATCTTTAATAGATCTTTGCAACATGACTAATGTAAAGGTTTCATCGTAATCATAGTCATACTATGAATTTGTTGAATCCATTAACAAGTCTTTGCTTTAGTTAGAAAAAAAAATTTCTTTCTTGTCTGCTTTGCTTACAATGGGTTTCACCCAATTTAGGCAAATTACTTAAGTGTCATACACTTGCTTACAAACTTAGAATCTATTTCAGATTTCATGTTTTTAAAACCACTTGGAGTCATAACTTGTCAAATCATCCTTATTACTTGCATAATCATCATGTTCCAAAATAAATATTTTATAACTCTTAGTCAATATGAAATCATATTTCTTTGGCTAAGTTTTACATATGCTAGTCATCATTGTGGGTTCTTATGCAACAATTGAAACTCATACAACAACTTTGTTTAGCTTTCAATGAGAAACGACAATTGAGGATGTGCACTTGGAATGTACTACCTTCGACACATGGTTGTTAATCCTATTACACTTAATGATACCACGCGTTGTCATTTGTAACATGAGGTGAATCATGCTCATGTTGTTGCTGTTATTCGATAACTTCTCAAATTTCTTCGAGATTTTCGAAATCACTTTTCTTGAACTCTTTCAAGGCTCTCGAACTTTTCGAGATTCTTATACTCCCACTTGCCTTTTGAGGAGGCATATTTAGCATAGGGTGAACCAATCATGGTTTGAACCACGTTTGTTTGTTGCTTTTCTCAAACTCTTTTGAGATTTACACTACTCCCACCTGACCTTTTGGAACAATTTCCATAAGGGCACCTACTTGAGCAACAAACATTTTGTGCTAAGTATGGTTGTGTAGTAGTACCCCGTGCTCTATATAATAATCGAACGTGCATCAAACGGTTTAATACATGTTTTATTCCTTGCTTTGTAGAAAGAATTAATAAGAAGTTTTCTTATCCATATCACATATGAAGCCTTGCTACATTTTGATTTGACCTATGTAGTTTTTGTTTAGTTTTGTAGCTTATCTTAAAAGTATATCCCTTGAACAATGGTTGGAAGATAGGTAATTTACATCCATTATCAAAGTATATCTCATATAGGTTGATAGCTCCCTTCATAAACACTTCACAAGGTTTTCTTTCGGAGTTTGTTGTAAAACAATTTCACAACTCTGGATGTTTATCAATGTCTTGGCTTAAATTCTCATTATTACGATCATATCACAATACTTTGAATGTGTTGCCAAGTACATGTCTTGACTTAAATTTTCACAATTACAATCATATTGTAATGTAATCATTTTCTTGTCAAGTTGATACTGAACTTCATACTGAACATTTTGAACTTTTCAAAATCTTCACTCTTATGCTTCAACCAAGCACAAGTAGTGATCATATCACAAATGAAGTTTCATTGTCCATCTTTTGTCTTTGAACCTTTGGTTTTCTTACATCGATATGTATTCGACCTTGAGTTCTCATCATCATTTCTCTAAATGGTGACTTAGTCAAAATTTCAAATTAGAATGATAATTACATATATCAATGGATTCATAATCCAATGATATTGAAAGTCCATCCCTTTGGATCTTCCGCATGCAATTTTCATTTTCATTCAAATTAATTGACATATTAGAGATAACTTTTATATATATATATATATATATATAAATGGTTTAATTATTTCTATCATATAGAATTTTTAAACCTATTTAGCAATTCAAAACACATTATGACTCAATGAAGCATAGAATAACATTTATTCCACGTTTTTGAATCTTCGATGCTTAGTCATTACTAACATTGAATGGTGTTTTGATAATGGAAAGAATGAATAACATTTATTTAATTCTAGCCAATTTATTGTGGTGAAATACTGGTTTTACTTGTAAAGTTGCAACTTTTGCTTCCAGACTTGTAGATTTTACTTGTAAAGTGGCAACATTTGCTTCTAAACTTGTAGATTATTCTCCTTTATCCATAACTTCTTCCTTTAGTTCAATCACATTGTGCAATGAGTGATCTAAACAAGACATCATATGTCCAAGAAGTAGCAATATGCTAAATCAATTTCTATAATATAATTCTTAAATTGGAACATTTCCATTCTTTTACATTCCAACTATATGAGGTAGCTTCTAATCAATTGGAATTGGTCCATTTAATTTGAAAGATTTGTTGTTCATAACAACTTTTAGCATGTAAGTAGTTCTAAGTTTGAGAAGTAGCAACTTGTTTTCAATTCTTGGCCTATAACTTCTTATTGCAATCCTCATACTTTCTTAAACCTTTTCCATTTGAGCTACTAAGAACACTTCTCTTAGGCTCAAAATGATGCTTTGCTTAACTTCTTTAAGCACTTTTCATGATTTTGCTAAGTCTATTCTATCATTATTTATATTTGAGTTTTAATCAAGTATTAAACTCTATATAAAGTAGATGAAGAATACTGTCATTTGATCAACTTTTGATCATAGAGATTTTACCAATCACTTTCCTATATTCAATCATATTGAAAATAAGAGATTTTATTGGACTTCTATATTTGTCTTTAAGAGGGTTTGTACCTCCCATCTCATTATATCCCTTGAAACACTTTTCAAAATAAAGATGTGTTGGCATTTTACTCAAACATTTTGAATAAAACCAACCTTAGACATGTGACATGGATTTCTAAAACTTGCCTTTTAGAACAATCTTAGCAAAATTGGAATATAGGTTTATGGATTATCTTTTAATCTTTTGAGAACGTTTCTCAACTTAATTTTCAATCGAGGAGATTATATATAATAATAAAATTAGAACGACATGTTACTTATAAGTAAACGCAAAATTCAATTATGTTTATTAAAATTTAAAGTATCATAAGCGAATTAAATTGATAACTTTAAAGCATTTATTCAATGTTAATTGATCCCAATTGAATTAAATGATTCCAAAATCCTTTATTCGTGCAATAATTGACCGGACTTTGGCCCTGCCATCAACCATTACATTTTTAAGGTGAGTAAACTCTTTACCAATTACAACTCTTTGTAATTCTTGGTTGAATAATTAACCATCACATGTTTAATTATTACCCTTAGCTTCAAGGTTCTAAACTTTATCTTTAGGTAACCTTGTTGAGTATAACCAATTAAAAGTGTAGAATTTGTCCTACCCCCACTCCCCAATGAAAATTATGACGCCCAGCTTTGGCATAACCCATCATAAATGTCAAAGGTTTCATCGGGTTTTTAATTGGAAAAGCTGCCTCAATATTACTAGGATCTAGATTTATTATGTTGTGATTAAATAGTGAACTCTAGCGCATCATCACAAAACATCAATAAAATCTAACCTGCATAAAATACTGAATGCATAAATAAGACATAGCATGACCCCTAATCCTAAGAAAACTAATAAAGTAAATGCTCCCACTTGAATCATCATGGATCACATCCACCTTGCTCTTTTGGGCCTTCACTTCATGGGCTTCTTGGATTATCTGCAACCTGTAATTCTATTCTATTCTATCTACTACTTAAATAAAATGAAATAAAATTACAAAATACTTTATCGGTTTGTAGACCGTACTAAGATTACAAAAATACATCACGATGCGCATATCGTATTTAGCAATCTACTAGGCCATACTAGTCATTATATAGCAATGAACAACATCATATATTATAAAATTGCCACATAATAAATCACTCATCATGCTTTCCTAAACTACAACATCGAATGATCATAATTAAGGAAACATGACATCTAAATATCTCATATTTTAATTAATGTAATTAGATAATATCATATATCATTCATGATCTTCAATAAAATATCGTATATTTTAAATTAGTCATGAGATAGAATCAAATCTTATTTTAATCTTAAAAAATAAAACATATTTATCCTCAAAGATTATCCTAACAAAGTTAGAAAATTCTATCTTAATTACAAGCCAATCACAAAATTTTAAATCAATTATATCCAAAAATAATTATGGGATAATCACATTATTTAAAACAATCTTTATCCTTTTGGAATATGCTCAGAATATTCTAACAAATTCTATCCAAAATTAACAACTTTAATTAAAGATAATTATCAAAAACCAACTTTTGAAATTTGATTTTATCCAAAATAAAATCAGATTTTATCTTGAAATATATTTTAAACAAAATAATTTTTGAAAAACATTTTTTTAAATTAAATCTGCTGCCACGTCAGCCAGGGGTGAACCCCAACTAACGCAGCAACAGGAAGCCTCAACCGCAGCTAGGAATAACTCAGCCACGGCTGAAGAAACCTCACCGGAAAAACGCCTGAGATCGGGAGCCCGAGGAAACTATCTGACCAGAATCGGTTCCCTCCGCTCAGCCGACCTCCCGAAATAGCCCAGTTCGCGTCGCAGCTAGGTGTAGGGAATATTTCAAGCATTATGATAACCCCAAACTTGAACCCCACTGTGATCATACACTTAAGTACGGTGGCGTTCCAAAGGGAAAGACAAAGAGCAAAAAGAGTCGCCAACAAGTTTTAGGAACTTGTAAACCCAAAAGACAATCCAAAAGGACCATCAACTACTCCATAAGGTCTTGAACCAAACAGGGTCCGGGGATGAGGGTACGAATCCAATCTACAAAAGAAAGGACCCGCCCTATAAAATAAGCTTCTACTTTGTTCTGCTCGTATTCATGCGCGCTTTTCGAATAACATACAAACATTATATTAATCCTAACTTGTTTATCTATGTTGGTTGAAATTAATGCACAAATAATACTATTATTGGCGATCACTTGAGTTAAAATCACATTAGCCTAAACCAAATTATTAATCATCTTATTAAGCGTGATTTCAAGTACAAATTCCCTTTAAACCTGCATAAAAGGCGTGATCAAGCAATAACAATATAATAAATCAAGCAACATAATAATAAATGATAAATAATAATAATCATCATGTTAACAATAATAAAGCTTGATAATAATAGCAAGATCATAGGCATGATACTAAATAACAAATCCTAGCATGTCACTAAGCAATAAAGATCAAAGCTTTAAACCTAACATGGTACTAACATGATAACATGATATTATAAATAAGTAAAGGCACCCTAAACATGATACTAGAAAGCAATAAAATAACATCCTAACATGATACTAGGAATATTAAACATCCTAACATGATACTAGGAATATAAAACAATAATAAACATGTTTTCTACATTGAAAGAGAGTAATAAGATTACATACTTTGAAGCCTCGTACCTCTTTCTAATAACAAAATACACAAGTTAGTAAACTTCAATGAAAAATCAATAAAGAACAATTAAATAATTAAATTAAAATCAAGTTAAATAAAGTTTAGACTAGTTTTGGACCAAACCCTCAGAAATTATCAAACCTTGCACGTCTAGTGCGAAGGCAACTTCGAACTTGGATAAGTGATTCTAGATCTTGTGAATGCGGAATATTGTATGTGTAAAAAACTAGTTGGTTTAGAAAAAGAGTGAGAAAGAAAGAATATATTGCTCAAGAGAGAAAAGAGAGAATTAAGGAAGAGTTAATGAGAATTGATAGTAGATGATGAGAGTTGATCTTAGATTGATAGTTGATGATTAGACTTGATTGAGAGAATTGATGATGCTTAAAACAGAGATTCGGACCCTATTTATAAGAAAATAGTCTGGAAAATCAAAGAATTTGATAAGGAATAAAACTCCACTCTGTCGCTAATCAAACCGACCTTGTCGCCAAAGATTTATCTTGTCGCCAGGCGACAGAGTCTGTCGCGATGCGACAAACCTGTCGTTTGGCGACGGAAACAGTTTTTGCGGATTTTGTTTTTATCATATCTTTTGATCTATAAGTCCAAGTAAGTCATATAATATGTCGTTGGAAAGATCTTGAAGTCTACTTTCTAATGAAATTGGAATCTGATTAAAATCTTTTGTAGATTAAAAGATATGGCCGAAATAGTGAAAGGGTGTCAGTTTTGGATAGAGTTTCGTATATCTTTCATATCTTTTTCGTTATAGCTCGGATTTAATATTATAATATATCATTGGAAAGATAATTTCAAGATCTATCCAACCATATAAAATTTGGATAAAAAATATGAGGCACAAAAATAATATCTGACTATCTTTGAACATGTTTGAATTCAAATAGAATTAGGAAAGTTTTTAAAAAAGGAAAGTTTATATTCAAATCAAATTCCATGATCTTATCTTTTCAAAAAAGGATAATTAAGATATTTTAGAAACTTATAGAAGATTTTAATCAATCCTAATTAGTTTAGGAATAGGATTAAACCTTTGGACCCTCCTCATGATCATTGGGTCGTAGGTAAAATCCGGTTTGGGCCCAGTTTAGTATTTTGGCCATAACTTCCTCATTATTCATCGGAATTGGGCTTATAATATATCGTTGGAAAGGTCTTTTAAAGCCCCATCCAACTACACCATTATTGGACCCTTATCATGGACCAAAATAAACTGAATTGGACGTTTTTATAAAAATAGAGCATGTTTGCGAAAACAGAGAGAAGAGAATTTTAAATAAAACTAACCGCAATACTTGACTTTTCACACTTTCACCTCATTCGATTATGTTTCGACGTGACAGGTACTCATCACTGGGTTTGGTTTTGGGGAGACACAAATGGGTGTCTACAATAGGCAGGAGCCCAGCCACCTGTGATGTCCTCCCTGCTGGTGGCAAAACGCGGGTGACAGTGGTGCAACTGTTGCGCACTTATCCCGCCGCCGTTTGCGCCCTTCCACCCTTCCATACGACCATCTGGGCAACCGCCGTGGTCCCATTGAGCAATTAAATCATATTTAATCATATCCCAAAAATTAAATCTCCATTTAATATAAAGATTGAAACATAATTAATTATTCTCCCTCCTAATTGAATTAAAATTGTGGATTATCAAAGAATTATTGGCAATATGCGTAAATGCAATAGGCTAACTGATACCACTGTAGGAGTTTATAGGTACAACGCAGCGGAAATAAACATGAATCATATTCATACAGTACCTAATCCAAGGATCTAATGCATAACACATAAAGAACATATAATTGTACCTTTGAAGCGTGATTCCACGTGCGATCGAGCAAGAACAAGGGGAGATATAGAACCTCAAGCGTGATTCCTCTACTTGGTCCACGGGCACAGATTAAGACCTCCACTAATGCTAGTTAGTCGCAATTCAACCCTTCAATTGACCTTCTACGGAGAGGAGCGACATACCAACCAAGAACCACCACGAACCACCACACGCGCCACCAAGGGTGGCCGGCCGTACGGATGAGTTTAGGAAAGAGATAGCCGTGAGTTAGAGAGAGGATTGGGGTTTTTGGTTTGGTTGCCTTGATGTCAAAATTCACTGTGTGTGAATTATGACTGCTTACAACAAACCCTAGGCATGGATCTTGTTTATAGATCTCATCTCTAAATAAGAGCCCATGTCAAAAGCCCAAAACCTAATTCCAATCTAACTATGCTAGCCCAATCTAATTCATGATTAGTTAATTGCTCATGAGGCCCATTAATGGGCCTCTAACTTGCTTAACCCATTACCCTTGTGTGTGACCAATATAGGATCCATTCTAAAGGGCTTTGGACTATTTGACTACTCCAAAGATTATCTCTCATAGTCTAGCAACATAGGATGACGCCCCAATAGAATGAACTTATTATCTCCATAATAGTGATCCTTGATATATCTAGTAATTGCACTTATCGAAGACACAATTCCTTCAAGGTTGACATCATTAAACGTCACCCAGCATTCAAACTCAAGTCGACGTCATCAAACATCACCCTACAGGTGTCACACACGTGTCATCGTCAAGCTGCGGAACAGAATCAGAGGACTTAGTTTATTTTACTATAAACTGTTATACAGAGATTGTATCCAAAATTCACATATTAATATATAAAATTCATTTGTTACTTATTTCCCGTCTTTATTTATTTAGACTCGAAATTTGTGTAAACAAATTTTGGCACGCTCGGTGGGACTATCTCTGCCTCTCATCTCTGTTTCCGCACGTTCAAAAAAAAAATCTTGAAATGGCCTCAAAAAACACTATCGCCGAAAGGACCTCTGCTACAGCTCAACAAAGGGCTGCTGAGTTGGCTGAAATGCTCAACAGCCAAATTGATGAGGGCATCGTTACTAGAGGGATGAAGCAAGCTGTTGTTGACTCTGCCGCAAAAAGCTTGCGCGCCGCATCAGTCCCTACTAAGGCACGAAAAAGTCGCGCTCGTCGTGCTGCTTCTGTGAGGTCTGTCACGTCCTCTACTCACGAACCACATGAGAGTCTTGTGTTTGGTTCGTTCGGGCCTGTCACCCACATAAACTCATCCTTTGATCACTCTGATGAAGGACATGACAATGAGTTTAGTGTGAGCTCACCTGAGCCTACTTTTGTTGCTGTTATGGTGACGAATACTAAGACGGTCGAACAACAACTGGCTGAAATGAGCAGTATCCTTGAACAGCTGAAGAAGGATGGGGAGGAAAAAGATGCTCAAATCAAATAGCAAAATGAACAACTTGCTGCTTTGACAAAAAAGCTTGAGAAACGATCGATTGAGACTGAAAGCGATGACAGCTCGGATAGTATTATTAAGTCAAAGGAATTAAAGCCAAATGGATCAAACAATTTAATCACTGCCGAACAAGTTCAAGCTATGATAGCCAATGTTGTCAAGAGCCAACTTGGAGGGGGAGGTTCGTACAATAGCCGACGTTATGTGAAGCCTTACACTAGGAGAATAGATGAGCTGAAAATGTTGTTCGGATACCAACCTCCAAAATTTCAACTCTTTGATGGAAAGGGTAATCCAAAACAACATGTTGCACACTTCATAGAGACGTGCAGCAATGGTGGTACCAGGGGTGACTTGCTTGTTAAGAAATTCGTTTGTTCTCTTAAGGGAACCGCTTTTGACTGGTACACCAACTTAGAGGCTGAGTCCATTGACAGTTGGGATCAAATGGAAATGGAATTTTTGGGACGATTCTTCAGCACTGAGCGTTTTGTTAGCATGACTGAGCTAACTCAAACTGCACAATGGGATGAAGAGCCAGTCATTGATTACATCAACCGCTGGCGCGCTCTAAGTTTGGAATGTAAAGATCGGCTGACTGAAACCTCTGCCATAGAGATGTGCATCAACGGGATGAGTTGGGAACTACATTACATCCTAAAGGGGATCAAACCAGGATCTTTTCAAGAGTTGGCGACGAGAGCTCATGACATGGAACTCTCAATTGCCTACAACAAAAAGAAGGGGCTTTCTTTGGAAGCCAAGAAAGAAAAGAAGGATTATTACAAAAATGACAAGTCCTCCAAAAGTTCAACTAAGGAGACTTTGTCTGTGACTACTTCTTCTGCACCCATCTAAAATTTCGGGTAAGAAGAAAGAAGAAAGTAAGGGTTTATCTTCGAGATTTGTCAAGAAAGATAAACCCACTTTGAAAGAGCTTCAAGCTAAGAAGTACCCTTTCCCAGACTCTGACTTGTCTGGCATGCTAGACAAATTGCTTGAAAACAAAATCATTGAGTTGCCTGAGTCAAAGCGACCTGAGCAAATGAATAAGACATCCAATCCCAATTATTGTCCGTATCATAGGTTGATTAGTCATCCTATTGAAAAGTGTATAACACTTAAGGAGAAAATTATGCAATTGGCAAAGGATGGAACAATTGAGCTAGATGTTGACGAGCCAGTGACATCTAATCATGCCTCAGTAGCTACTGAACCATCATTTCAGGCTCAAACTTTGCAGTTTGGAAGTTTGGAACCAGTAATTATACTTGTGGAGAGTCAACCCATTCGACATGAAGTCTCGTCCTAGGTTGAACACCAAACACATGTTAACGCCCAAGATGAAGATGATGACGAAGGGTGGACATTCGTGACAAGGAGAAGGCCAAGAAAACATGTGCATGCTCCAAAACCACAACCTTCATATCGTAGAAAAAAGCAGCAAAAGAAGAGAAAGCCCAAGCATTCAAAGGGTAAAAAGAAAGAAAAAGGGGCTCGCAAGCAAAAGGTCCTCCCTATAGATTTGCTTGAGCAAGAGTCGTTGTCTCCCATAACTTTGGAGGAATATTTCCCGGAAGACTACTTTACTGTGGTTACGGCGAATATGGTTTCTTTTGTGGAAAGTGAGGAGGAACAAGTTGATAATGAAACATCAACAAAATCAGTTGTACAACAATCTGAGGTGGTAGTAAACCCAAAAATATCTACTGTCTTGGAAGCTCTTCCTTCACGTATGGGATGGAGGCAAATTTTTCATTTGCCTAAAGAGATGTGTCAACAGTTATCGCTTGCACTTCAACACCCAGAGTTGTATGCCGATAAGGTGAAAAATGTTGGAGAACCTGCGGAGGACGCTACAAAATGTGTGCCATGCAACGCAGCCTTAGCTTTCACAGATGATGACTTGTTGATGGGGTCAAAACCCCACAATAGACCTTTGTTTGTGTTAGGGTATATCCGCGAACAAAAAGTGAGTCGCATTTTAGTTGATGGTGGATCCGCTGTCAACATCATGCCAAAATCCACTATGACAGAGTTAGGAATCAAGATGGATGAACTATCTAACAGTCGCATAGTGATCCAAGGATTTAACCTTGACAGTCAGTGTGCAATAGGCATAATACGCCTAGAACTCACAATGGGAGAGTTAACTTCATCGACTCTCTTTCATGTGATTGACACCAAGACATCATACAAAATGTTGCTAGGACGCCCTTGGTTACATGAGAATGGTGTTGTTGCATCGACCCTCCATCAATGTCTCAAGTACTATCGTGGGGGCGAAAAAAAGATAAATGGGGATGTCAAACCCTTTAGCAAAACAGATTCTTACTTAGCTGACGCCAAGTTTTTTGAGGAAGAGGAGGCGTCAAGTGAGATACTACCTTCGCAAGTCCTTTCAACGGGAAAAAGAGAAGTTAAAGGGAGCATTGCTTCAGCTACAAATGCCGAAAAGACATCTCATGTTGAAGAGAAGCCTCAACAAAAGGTAGAAGTGGAGGAAAAGAGTGACTCTCACCTTGTCATAAAAGAAAAGCCAAAGTTGACAACTCCTATTTTGCGATACATCCCAAAATCACGTCGCAAGGAGGGAGAATCACCCTTTGAGTGTCGCGAGGTTAACCTCGATGCTAAGGTAGTAAAGCCCATTGATGACACTACTCTACAAAGTTTGAAAAGTAAAATAACTGTACGATTGGGTAAAGGCACACAAAGCCAAATTTCTAAGTTGCCAACAGAGTCATCCAAGGCGAAAGAGCTTAATAAAGCAAAGTTCGGCCAAAATGCATACAAGGCATTGGCAAAGTCGGGATATGACTTTGAAAACCCAACACCTATGGGTAAATTCATTGACATTAAACCCAACGGACTCAATGATACTTAGAAGAAATTGCTTGACTATGGCTCTAGTTATCAAGAATCCAAGGCAGGTCTAAGGTTTCAGCGCCCCAAGCCAATCAAAATTGGTGTTTGGCGTAAAGTAGACACCTCTTCTTCATAGTACATTACTGCTGAGGAACTCAAGGAAGGTGAGGGTAAGAATGATGTTCCCTCTCCCACAACTTCTGTATTTGATCGACTTCAACCATCTACCACGAGGAATCATATCTCAGTATTCGATAGGCTTGGAGAATGTGACCGTGGGGTGGAAGAAGCTTCAAACTCTCAACCCTTAAGGCGAAAAGTATCTGTCTTTAACCGCGTAGGCATGACAAATGCCTCTAGCAAAGAACAAAGACAGTCGGCTTTTAGTCGCATAAAGAAAAGGGAAGACAATGTCATGAAGAATGACAAGCCAAAAAGTGACGTTCCCTCTCGTATGAAGAGAACGCAAGACATAGACATCACTGAGCAACAACCTTTAAAGGCAAGAGTTTGCACTGTGGTTTTCACAAACCAAAATGAGTCGTCAAACCATGATATAGAGGAACACAAGGAGATTGTTTCCACGAACCATGTAACAGCTGAAGAGGTGTTAAATCTCGATGAGGAGATAGAAGCTGATGAAGGTCCCAAGACACTTGAAGACGGGGGGCAAGCAACAGTAGATGAATTAAAAGAGTTCAACTTTGGTACTCTTGAAGACCCACGCCCTGTATACATCAGTGCTCTTCTCAACCAAGCGGAAGAACAAGAGTACTTCAAATTACTCTCTGAGTATAAGGATGTCTTTGCATGGAGTTACAAAGAAATGCCAGGTCTCAACCCAAAAGTCATCGTCCATCGATTGGCAATAAAAAAGGGTGTGAGTCCAAAGAAGCAATCACAAAGGCGATTCAGGCCAGAGTTGATCCCAGAAATTGAATCTGAGGTGAACAAACTCATTAATGCAGGTTTCATTCGTGAAGTCAAATACCCTACATGGATAGCAAACATTGTCCCTATGAGGAAGAAAAATGGACAACTGCGAGTTTGTGTGGATTTTCGCGATTTGAATGAAGCATGTCCCAAGGATGACTTCCCACTTCAAGTCACGGAAATCATGATCGACGGCACTACTTGACATGAGGCATTGTCATTCATGGATTGTACAGCCGGATACAATCAAATTCACATGGCGCCTGAAGATCAAGAAGCCACGGCATTTCGCACCCCAAAAGGGATATTTTGCTACAAAGTTATGCCATTCGGTTTAAAAAATTCTGGAGCTACGTATCAACGTGCAATGCAAAAGATTTTTGAAACATGATACACAGAATCGTGGAGTGTTATGTGGATGATTTAGTGGTTAAGTCTAAAAAGAGGGAGGATCACCTAGGTGACCTTCGCAAAATCTTTGAAAGACTACGCAAATGTCAATTGAAAATGAATCCTCTCAAATGTGCGTTCGGTGTTACCTCAGGAAATTTTTTAGGTTTCATCTTAAAACACGGGGGAATTGAAATTGACCAGACCAAAATCAAGGCAATTCAAGAAATGCCTATACCACGAAATCTCAAGGAACTTCGCGGTCTCAAGGGCGCCTTGCATATATTCGGAGATTCATCTCCAATCTTGCAGGCAGATGTCAACCATTTAGCCATATCATGAAGAAGGATGCTCTATTCAAATGGGATGAGTCATGTCAAAAAGCGTTTGACAATATAAAGAAGTATTTGTCCTCTCCGCCGATTTTGGGGGCACCAGTTAAAGGAAAACCTCTAATCCTTTACATTGCTGCTCAAGAAAGATCACTGGGGGCAATGTGTGCTCAAGAAATTGAAGAACGTAAGGAGACAGCTCTTTATTACTTGAGTCGAACATTGGTGGGTGCCGAGCTGAACTATTCACCAATTGAAAAAATTTATCTTACGTTAATTTTTGTCGTCCAAAAGTTAAAGCATTACATGCAAGCTCATACCGCCCATGTCGTCTCAAAGCCGACCCAATCAATTACATCCTCTCAAGACCAATGTTGTCAGAAAGACTAGCTAAATGCGTTGTACTCATCAAACAGTATGATATAGTTTCGCACCACAAAAGTCTGTCAAAAGACAAGCCATCGCTGACTTCTTTGCCGACCACCCAGTGCCACCTGAATGGGAGATTTCTGTTGACTTGCCTGGAGAAGACGTATTTAACATTGAAATACTCCCACCATGGGAAATGTATTTTGATGGGGCTGCTCGTCACGACGGCGCAGGAGCAGGGGTAGTCTTTGTATCGCCAGAAAAGCATGTCTTACCTTACTCATTTGTGTTAACTCAGTTGTGCTCAAACAATATGGCTGAGTACCAAGCCCTCATTTTGGGCCTTCAAATGGCGGTTGAAATGGGGATTCAAGATCTTGATGTTTATGGAGATTCGTAACTCGTTATAAGTCAACTCTTAGGCGAATATGAAGTCAAGAAAGAGGATTTAATTCCTTATCACAAACACGCATCAAGATTGCTTGACAAATTTGACATCGTCAAGCTAAGCCATGTTCCAAGGAGTGCCAATAAGATGGCTGACGCGCTTGCTGGCCTTGCAGCCACTTTGGCACGGGCAGAGGAAACCATGTCTGTGCCCGTTTGCAATCTATGGGTAGTTGCTCCTGAAGAATATGGAATTGAAGATGAAGAAGTCGAGGAAGTTGACATGATCACTGTCTGCCAAATTGACAAAGAAGACTAGCGTCAACCAATCATCGATTATTTGGATCACCAAAAGCTGCCTAATGATCCACGACATCGAATAGAAATTCGACGCCGAGCCCCTCGTTTTATTCTCTTCAAAGGGACTCTTTATAGACGATCTTTTGACAAGCTATGGTCGAGATGTCTAGAAGATGAGGAGGCAGCCAAAACAATAGAGGAATTTCATTCAGGGATTTATGGAGCTCATCAATCTGGTCCTAAGCTTCATCATCGTATCAAAAGGGCGGGGTACTACTGGCCTTCAATGGTTCAAGATTGCATGGAGTTTGTTAAGAAATGTGAAGCATGTCAGTTTCATGCAAACTTCATTCACCAACCTCCAGAACCACTACATCCAACTGTGACATCATGGCCATTCGAAGGATGGGGTCTTGACGTTGTCAGTCCGATCACACCAAAGTCATCTGGTGGTCACGCTTACATACTGGCTGCCACTGATTACTTCTCTAAGTGGGCAGAAGCTATTCCCCTTCGTGAGGTAAAAAAAGAAAATGTTGTCGATTTCATTCGCACCCATATCATTTACAGGTATGGAATACCTCAAAGAATCGTCACTGACAATGGAAAGCCATTCATCAACAACTTGATGGATAGCCTTTGCCAAAAGTTCAAGTTCACGCAACATAAGTCATCCATGTACAATGCTCCTGCAAATGGTCTAGCTGAAGCATTTAACAAAACGCTTTGTAATTTGCTAAGCAAGGTCGTTGCAAAGTCTAAGCGTGACTGGCATGAAAAGATAGGGGAAGCACTTTGGGCATATAGGACGACATACAAGAATGCAACACAATCGACCCCATACGCGTTGGTGTATGGTGTTGAGGCTATCCTTCCCTTAGAAGTTCAAATTCCATCACTAAGAATTGCCATTCAAGAGGGTTTAACTAGTGATGAAATGATAAGCTTCGACTGGCTGAGCTTGAAGCGCTTGATGAGAAAAGATTGCAAGCTCAACAAAAATTGCAATGCTATCAAGCTCGCATGTCACGCGCATTCAACAAGAAGGTTCGACCTCGTTCTTTTCAAGTGGGAGATATGGTCCTAGCAGTGAGAAGGCCTATCATTACTTCGCGCAAAACTGGAAATAAGTTCACATCAAAATGGGATGGTCCTAATGTGGTACGAGAAGTCTACACTAATGGAGCATACAAAATTGTGGATGCCGAAGGAGTGCGCGTAGGTCCAATTAATGGCAAGTTTTTAAAGCGCTACTATTCATGAAGTGAAAGCATTGTACACTCCTAAGTAAGAGAATAACTGTTTACCAAAAAAAAATGCATTGTTTGAACTACGTTGGCTTGATCTTGCGCGATAACTAGTTTATTTAGCAAGTACGTAGACAGCTTGAAAAAAAAAATTATCAAGTGCAGCCACATCAAAAAAAAAACAAAAAAACTCTACTCCTGGCCCGCAAGAGTATAAACTGTGTACGGCAAAACAAAACAAAAATAAACTCTACTCCTAGCCCGCAAGAGTATAAACTGTGTACGGCAAAATAATAAAAAAAAATTAAAAAAAAAAAAAACATTCATATGAAAGAGATGAATAAAATAATGTCAAGATCAAAATGAAAAAGAATGTCAAAAAAGAAAATGTTGTTCAATTGCTAAGGCTTCGTTTGGCATCATTCTGGTTTTCTGTTTTTTGGTTTTTTTTTCAAAATCATATAATATATGTCATATAATGGTTCAAAAATTAGTCAAACTTATCAAAATCATGATAATTTTGAAAACTAACAACAGAAAAGTGGAAACACCTTTTTCTTATTTCCTGTTTTTGGTTTTTGGTTTTCAAAAAAACTGAAAACAAAAAACAATGCCAAACAAGCCCTAAACTAAAAAAAGAAAAAAAAAAAAAAAAAAAAAAAAAAAAGGAGTAGTCTATTCTCAATCCATCCACTCAAAAGGTTTGAGCATTAACTGGAGCTCTTGAAGTTGAACTTTCTGTTGCTCCAATTTGAGTATCTCATCAGCACTTAGAACAGGAGTTGCATGTAAGTCATCCAAAGTCTGCTTCACGACCTTCATTTGTTCTTCAATAGATGTGATAGATTCTTTGCTAGCCACTAAGTCATCTGTCAGAAGATTCTTCTCTTCGCAAGCTTTCGTCAATTCAGCTTCAAGGTCTTCTACTCTTTTTGTGACTAAGGCATCTTGCACTTTCAATTGCTCTTGCCTTTTTTTCTCATTAGCAAGGTTGGACTCCGCTTGCTTGAGAACCTCAGATTGAGCAAGTATGTCTCTTGTCACCTACTCAGATCTTTGTCGTTTCGCTGCAGCCTCCTCCAAAGCGAGGTAGGATTTCACTGAACAAACATAAGACTCAACCTTACGCTTCAGCGGAGCCGGGTCACCCTTGAGGTTTTGTATACCCCGATACACCATGGAAGCCTCTTCAAACCTTTTGGGTATCTCCGAATAAGGCGACGCTTGCAACATTGCTAAATACTGAGCGCCTATCTGTTTTATTGCATCTGCAAAAATAGTACAAGAAAAGGGGCCCGGTCGAAATGTGTTTGCAGACATAGTGGGAACGCAAACATGCTGAGATGCAGTTTTACGGTCATCAGCAATTGGTTGTTGAACCCCTAAAGCCTTGGAGGCAAGCTCAAGAGAATGAGGACCATCTACTGACTTTAGGCTTTGAGTGGGTGACTGTATTTCCTTCCTTGGTAAATTGGGAGAATTGTCATGAACTTTGTTCGCGGCAATCCTTATTCCCTTCCCCTTGCCAGCAGTTGGTCTCGGTACAGGTAAAATAGCCTCAACCCCTAAGAAGTCAGCAGCAACACTTTTGAAGTTTTGATCATCCTAAAAAAACAAAAAAAAACAAAAAAACATAAAAAAAAACCAATAAATAAATTAATTAAAAAAAAGAAGGGGTGTAGAATACTTACAAGTTGTATGTCAGTGGGAATGATAGGGAAATCTCGAAGATCGCCAAAAGAGTCTGCATCGTTTATTAAAACGATGTTCTCTTCATCAACGTCTGATCGCCTCTTACTCCTACGTTTATGCTTGTAGTCGACATCAGATTCTCTGTCACTAGAGCTCCCTCCTTGGCTGACATCTCTAGCGGTCACCGATTTGGAGTTGCCTTGCTTGGACAAAGGCTCATGACTCCTTTTACCACCAGCATTGGTCTTCGATCGAGAAGCACTTGTGTGACTAGCATGTTCCTGGCTCTTCCTAGACTTGTTGGGATCAGCTTCAGTACTTGAGCAAAGGATGTCGATCTTGTCCCTAAGGTCATTAACTCTCACTCTAGACCACCAAAGCCGAAAATCCGGAGATACAAGGTCACGCCAATTCAACGAAAGGCAAGGATCAACACCCGGGATTGACTGCCACAAAACAAAATCAAGTCCCAATATCGAAGAGCTTCATAATAGCCTACAGACTGACGATCATCCACGGCACGCGTAAGTGATGTGTTCATTTTATATATATATTTATCCCCATCCCTTGGTCGTAATTAGTAGTGTTTTTGGCTCCTACGAGCCACTTTTATTACTAATTTGTGTTTTCCAGTGCTTTAGTAGTTTTGCTTGAGTTTTGTAGGAATTTGCGTACTTGGAGCATTTTCCCGGGTTTTTCGAGGAGCATCTACAAGTGTTGGAAGACCGCGACCCAGTTCGATAGCCCAAGGCCGATGGGAGGTATCAAATCGGTGACTAAGGGCTCGGTTATGAAGTTCGGAGGCCCAAGGGGCCAAGATTCGAGGCCCAAAAGCCTCGCCCAAACCACCAGGCTTCGCCCGGAGGCGCGCCCGGCCGGGCGGGGCGAAGAAACGCAAGAGAAAGCCCGCGCCCGACCGGGCGCGAGAAGGCATTTGAGGATAAAAAGGCGGGCCCGGTCGGGCGAGCCACTGCCCGACCGAGCGTGAGTTGCTTCGAAGTTTAGTTGTTTTCCGTTTAGTTTTGTTTAACGAACAATACTTGCTTAGTATTAATGTGTTATTATAAGGCAAGTTTAGACACTTCTTGATTACTCTCTTACTCTAGTTTTTATTCTCCTTCTCTCTACTTAGACTTTCTCTCTCTAGACTTTTATTCTCTCTTGTCCCTCAACTCAATTGTAATTCCGCCGTCTTGGTACGATTTCTCTCTTAATTAATCTTAGTATTTTATTCATTCAATTCCTTCATGTCTTATTTAATTATTATGTTTTGTTTAGTTTTAATTATGTCTGAGTAGTTTAATTCTAGGGTTTAGGGGGATCCATAATTAATATGAAGGGATAATTTATTATTGTTGATTATTGATATTGCATGATAATTTCTTATTGAATTGTTTTAATTCTTTGCAATTAGATTATGAATCGAGCAGATGTAATTTGATTGTGAATGTTTAGCAATATTGAATTGATGAATCGAGCAGATGTTAATTCGATATTAAAGGCTATTTTCAATAGGAACTTAGATCTAGTAAATTGCGAGAGCTTGTTAGATCTATGTTGGTTAATAAATTGAGAGAGTCTGTTAATCACGTTATCTGTGCAATGTTGATTGATTGATTGTTATGTTTTATCCCGGAATATTAATTATTGGTGAACCTGTGACCCTAGGCCTTCTTATTATTGATTTTCTCCCTAAACTTGATCTCCGTAGCATAGTTTCACATTACATACAACAAATTGGTTACCTTAATAATTTAGACTATATTAATTAGTTAGGAGTAGAAAGACCAGTTTCTCTGTGGATTCGACCCTACTTCCCTATCTACTTTAGTTAAAAGATTTAGGTAATACTTTTGATTAGGTGATACGACTTTAGCCTGTCAGTAAGCATACCGGGTTCATCTTGACAAAACCCAAATTGTCTTCCAAATCGATGAGGATTGTAGGGCTCTATGAAAAATTTGTCACCAGAGCGTACAGGAATGTAGCTAGAGCGAAGGGAGATGAGGTAGCCAAATTGAGGAATCCCAAGCTTCCCATCATCAAACAAAGCGATGTTCTTGTTCTTGTTCGGCACGGTACACCCAACCTTCGCTGTGAACCCTTTATATATCACATCTCGTGCTTCTTTATCCTTAAAATGCTTAGAACTTTGAGAACCCGAGAATACAGTGATTAAAGGGCCTAGGAGAGCTAGGTCCAGATTGTGATGAGTTCCGAAATAGTGTGCGAGCCAACTGTACAAGTAATGAGCAGGGAAGAATGAACTCGAATAAGAAGGTTTGAGAGACCTCAAAATGTTGTTTAGACCGTGATAAATCTCCCAAGTACAGGTACTGCCAAGCTGAACGATTTACCACAAGCCATCAAGGTTGCGATCTCAAACGTTGCGGGTCTTATCGATCTACTATCACACTGCGGAAGTACAAATGCACATAACCAACAAGACAAGAAGGCAGCAGTATAGGTTGTTCCCCTTCTATTGTTGCTGGGAAGGCCTAAACGCTCAAACATGGATAACTCATCATTTGTCTACGACGCAGGTACATCAGATAACGTACCGTCAGGGTCATGTGTAGATTGTGGAGGAGTTGAGAGATATCTCGTCCTCTTTGGAGGTGCGTCATAGCGAATTTTCTTCTGGTACCAAAATTTGATCCATTCTTTGGCTGAAACTTCCCTCGAACCCGATTCTTTATAGAGGCAATGGTAAGCAACAAACAAATGCTCACAAGCCTTTGAAATGTACCGTTTGTTGTCCTCATCTGTTGTCGTTAAGGTCGCATAGTGTGGGATAGTCTCATCATAAATTTCCACACAAATGGGTAAGCCACCAAGTCTATGCAAATCCCACAATGAGATGGACAACTCTCCTGCCAACGTATGGAGTGTGTTTGTGGTAGGGCACCAACTCTCACAGAATGCTCGCAAGATATGCGAACTTTTGTCATAAGAGTAGAGCGAGGCATAGACAGCGTTGTAGATGGATGCAGATTCTAGATGTTCCTTCGAACGACACAGAACGTCCTCAGTCCACTCTCGATAGCCTGAAGTGAAACATGATTCGCCATACATCTTTAGAACAGCAGATCCCCATCGCACAGATCTTTCAATAATGGAACAACCTAACAGGGGAAGTAAGTTGTCTGTTGCAGGTCTACTTTGAAGTGTTGCAGGTCTACTTTGAAGGGTGTCCTGGAGCTTGTAAACCTTTGTGGTGTCGGAGACATTGGCAATCTCAACAGACATGTCACTGCGGAAATTTTGTTTACAAATATTTGTTTGCATGCTGTTAGGCCGTCGCAATGATCGTCGAATTTGTAAACGCGTGCCAGTCTTAGGGCTGTCATTCTCTTGGTCGACAAGAGCAAGATAGGATCGAGAACCTTCATTGAATTCCACAATGTGCACCTTGTCCATGATCAAAGACAAAAAATTAAAAAAATAAAAAAAATAAAAAAAAAAAAAAATCATTAGAGTGTTAGACATGGCACATGTATGATGAATATGTCATAAAGTCAATCTCTTACTGGAATCTTGAGTAGGCCAGTCTTAAGGTGTCAAGTTCATAACGGCTAGCATACATGCCTTTACATCTCCGATGGGTTCATAACAAAGGGTCCTGACCCATCGCGACATGGGCGACTCAAGTCTTCTAAATATCAGACCTGTCTTAAAGACGTCAAGAGCATAACGACTAGCATACATGACTTGACGTCTCCGATGAGTCCATAACAAAGGGTCCTAACTCATCGCGACAAGGGCGACTTCAAATCTTCAAGTGATCCGGCCAGTCTCAAGATGTCAAGTTCATAACGGCTAGCATACATGCCTTGACATCTCCGATGGGTTCATAACAAAGGAACCTGACCCATCGCGACATGGGCGGTAACGTATGGCTACCTTGTGAATCTGTCATATGCACAACATTACAAAGAACAAACATACAAAAATACGCAAAAAAAAAAAAAAAAAAAAAAAAGGTTGTATTTATGTATGATGTATATGTGCAATTAGCAAAATATCACACAAAGAACCTCAAAGTACATGATCCAAATATTGGATTGGCCGAGAATTACTACACTAAAATAATTGCATCAAATTGCAATATGAATTAAGCTATTAGTGTATCTTTAGTGGCAGGAGTACATCATACATCATATTAGTGATTACAAAACACAAAGTTCGCATAACATGGCAAACAATCACTACGGGACGAAATCGGCAAAGTCAGCAAATAAATCCCCAATTATATGCTTGTTGTGGCATAAAATTAATTATGAAGAATAATTTGCATCATGCTTGATTTGTATTGAGTGAAAAGTGAATAATCAAAACAAGAAAAGTAACAGTTAGGTGTTTACTCGTACCTTTTGCTGTTCGTTGCAACACCAAGTCAAATCTCCTCGCCGCGATGACAGTCGAGGTTGAGAATTAGATTACAGTCGAGGTTGAGAATTTGACAGATAGTCAAAATTTAATCAAATTAAAAGCTGCAAATTTAACGAGTAATCAATTAGTTCTTTGATTCATTATTTTTTCGTGCGAATGCTTACTGTGAATTAGTATTTAGGTTTCGTAACGACCTTGATTGACGAAGAAACGCCCAAATTTCTTGATTACAAGTCTACCTGAGGATTTGTAAAGGAATTCAAGTTAATTGTTAAAGTTTACAAGAAAACAAAGCAATTAAAAAATAAAAATATAATCATTAATGGTGGATTAAGCATGCACATGTTAGGGGAATTTGTAGTATTGCGGCTAACCTGTGAAGAGCAAAAGCAGGGAGGATGCAAGATTTGTTCGTCTACTTTGATGAAGAAATAGAGGGGTCAAATTCCTTATTTTATAGGTTTTGGTTGATAATTATCTTTTAGGAGATCAAAACCCAGTACAAATAGGAGTCTAACCTTGGGGCTCAAGAATTTCCATAAATTAAACCCAATACTTAAAAAAAAAATTAAATATTAAGTATGGGTTACTCTAAGTCAAATAAAAGGGTCGAGACCTTGTCACGCCAAACACTTCAAATCGTGTATGTGACACAATCTCGAGGGGGCAATTTGTAGACATGGAAATCTTATAAGTGTCATACATTAAATTAAATAAATTAATTTAGGTTAAATCATTTTAATGATCCACTTTAATTATTTTTGGCCCACCAAAACAAATAATCCGAATTAATCAAATACAATTCGGGTTATAAAATAAATCAAATTGGACCAGGTTAAAAGACTTTAAGTCATAAAATGGGCCAAGCCCAAACCTACTAAGTCCACTTAAGGGGTTTTCATCTCCTATAAATACACCATTCTTCCATCAGTTGAAGGGATCCAGAAATCATTATTCCAAGACCTCATAAAACTCAAACGGAATTCTCTCTGAAGTGAGTCAATAAGCACATCAAATTCGTGCCGACTTGTTCAGATACACTCAAACGCATTTGAACGGGATTAAGCTTCATAAGCCCTCGTTCAGGTGTATTCAAACAAAACCTCTCGAATACAGGTTGACATCATCAAACGTCACCATGCATTCAAACTCAAGTCGACGTCATCAAACATCACCCTACAGGTGTCACACACGTGTCATCGTCAAGCTGCGGAACAGAATCAGAGGATTTAGTTTATTTTACTATAAACTGTTATACAGAGATTGTACCCAAAATTCACATATTAATATATAAAATTCATTTGTTACTTATTTCCCGTCTTTATTTATTTAGACTCGAAATTTGTGTAAACAACTATCATTACCACAAAGATGTGGGTCATGACACGAACGATTGCATCAATTTGAAATGGTTGTTGGACAAGCTGGCCGAGAAGGGTTTGTTAAATTCTTATGTGATGAAGTCCAAGTTCACTTACAAACGGACAGACAACACGTCCGAGAAAAATCAACAAAATGACAAGAAAAATGACAAAGAAGATGATGGGAACAGCACTGATTCAGGCTTTGTGGCCGTGATATCAGGAGGCTTTGCCTCAGGCGGCCCTGCCATGAAAGGGATCAAGCAGGACGCCAGAAATTTGTCGAATGTGATGCAAACAATTGCAGTTAAGGCCGAGCCTTTCCCCGAAGTAATCATTAGTGAGGCTGACCGTGGGGAGGTCAAGGCCCTGCATAATGATCCTATGGTCTTCATCATGAAGATAGATAATTTGAAGGTTGGACAAATATTGATTGATACGGGTAGCTCGGCCGACATCATTAGCCTGGCCGCCCTGAAAAATTTAACCTTTCCAGATAATGCTCTCCAGGACATAACCCACCTGTTGGTAGGATTTGGGGGGAATCTCATTCATCCAGTCGGACGGATAGATCTTCCTATCCGCTTCAGGCAGAAGGGAGAAGGAACAGATATGGTCGTCCGCTTTCTTGTTGTCAAAGAGCTGACCGGGTATAATGTTATACTCGGCCGTCCTACTCTAAATGCGGCCAAGGCCGTCATTGTACCACACTTAATGCTGCTTAAGTTTGAGAGGTCGGATGGTAAGATTGGAACGATTCAAGGAAGTCAGAAAATGGCCAAGGAATGTAATCAGTTGTAGTGAAGCCTACTGCACGCGTACCAAGATTGTCCGAGGTAAAAGAGGAAGGAACCTCACTCCAAGCATACCAAGTCAGCCAGAAGCGTAAGGCGGCCAAGGCAGAAGAAGCCTCGCAATTAATGATTGTTGGCCAGCTAGAAGAGTTGAGGCCCCAGCCGGCCGGCAGCCACCAAGATATAGTGCTTGACCCTGACCTACCAGGACGGACGGTTAGTGTTGGCACTATAGCCTTGGGTACGCTTGGGGATGAGTTAATTCAGCTGTTGAGGGAATTCAAAGATGTGTTTGCATTTGAAGTTGGGGAAATGCCAGGAATAAGTCCTGACCTGGCCGTGCATAAGCTGGCCGTGAATCCATTGATAAAGCATGTCCGCCAGAAAAAGAGGAATCATGGAGAAGAGAGGAATCAGGCGGCCGCGGCTGAGGTGAAAAAGTTGCTGGACGCCGATTTCATTCGGCAATGCTTCTATCCAGATTAGGTAACTAATGTTATTCTTGTGAAGAAGTCGAATGGAACTTGGAGAATGTGCGTGGAATATACAGACTTGAACAAGGCGTGCCCCTAAGGATAGCTTCCCCTTGCCTAAGATTGACCGTCTGGTTGATTCCACGGCCGGGCATATCCTAATGAGCTTCATAGACGCTTACTCCGGATTCCATCAAATTCCCCTATGGGAAGAAGACCAAGAAAAAACAGCGTTCGTGACTGAGCAGGGGTTGTATTGTTACAAAGTTATGTCGTTCGGCCTTAAGAACGCCCCTGCTACCTTTCAGAGACTTGTTAACACAATCTTTAGAGATCAGCTCGGCCGGAATATGAAGGCGTACATTGATGACATGATTATCAAGTCAAAAGAGCCGGCCGATCATCTGAAGGACCTACGAGAAACTTTTACCGAACTCAGGCGGCATAAGATGATGTTAAATCTAAAGAAATGTGTCTTTGGTGTTGAGTCCGGTAAATTTCTCGGATTTTTGATTGATCAACGTGGAATGGAGGCCAACCCTGAAAAAATTCAAGCCGTCTTGGACATGAAGTCACCAAGAACAATCAAGGAGGTGCAAAGACTGACCGGCTGTTTGGCAGCCCTTGGTAGATTTCTGTCAAGATCAGGGGATAAGTGCCGTTATTTTTTCCAAACTATTAAAAAGAAAGCTATGTTCGAGTGGACAGAGGAGGCTGAGGAAGCATTCGTACAATTGAAAAGTCACTTGCATACATTGCCTCGCCTCGTCACTCCGCTCAAGAATGAGAGGTTATTCATTTATCTTGCCATCTCCGAACACTCTCTAACTGTCGTCCTACTTGCTGAGAGGGACGGTCATTAGGTCCCAGTCTATTTCATCAGCCATGTACTTCACAATGCTGAGCTTAAGTAACCCCCAATTGAAAAATTTGGCCTGGCATTGTACATGGCATCAAAGAAGCTACGGCCGTATTTTTTGGCACACTCAATCGTTGTCTATACAGACCAACCCTTAAAGAAGTCATTTTCAACTTTGGAAGCCAGTGGCCGCATGCTCAAGTGGGCTTTGGAGCTTAGAGGCTTTGACATTACATTCGAGCCAAGAAAAGCAATCAAGGGGCAAGCTTTTGCGGATTTTTTGGCTGAGATGACACGGCCTGACCTTCAGCCGGCCGGGGACCAGATGTGGATAGTGTTCGTAAATGGTAGTGCAACAGCAACTGGGTGTGGTGCTGGTATCATATGTTAGTCTCCTAAAGGAGATAAGTTTGAGTACGCATTGAGATTTCGGTTCCAAGCGTCAAACAACGAAGCTGAGTACGAAGCATTGTTGGTCGGCCTAAGAATATGCAAAGCGGCCAGGGCAACCAAAATTGAAGTATGCTCGGACTCCCAGCTAATAGTCAACCAGGTCAATGGTGGCTTTGAAGCCAGGGAGCCAGCCATGATGAAGAAATTATAACTGGTTAAGGAAGAGACCGAATGCCTAGAACATTTCTCTCTGAGACAAGTTCCTCGTTCAGAAAATCATCAGGCTGACGCGCTCTCCAAGTTAGCTTCCTCGGCATCATGTGACACTCCGAGATCAGTATTTTGGGAAGTGAAAGAAAAACGGAGTATTGATGCCTAGCCCGTTCAGATTATAGATAGAAGTTCAACCTGGATGGACGGAATTATTTCCTATTTAAAGGATGGAATTCTTCCGGACGATCTTAAAGAAGGTTGGCTAATGAAGAGGAGAGCGGCCTGGTTCGAGATGAAGAAAGGGAAACTATTCAAAAAGGCTTTTGTGAAGCCCTATCTTAAGTGCATAACTCCTGAAAGAGGGCATGATGTGGTGGACGACCTCCATCAGGGACATTATGGTTCCCAAAGTGGAGGACGAGCCTTGGCTGAAAAGGCTATGCACTTGGGATATTACTGGTCGAGCTTGAAAACGGACGCCATGCAAATGGTGAAAAAATATGACAAGTGCCAGAGGTTTGCGACCCTTATTCATCGGCCAGCAAATAGTCTTTCAACCATAAGCAGTCCGCTCCCTTTTGCAAAATGGGGCATGGACATCTTAGGGCCATACACTCCAGCGTCCGGCCAGAAACGATATGTATTGGTGGCCGTGGATTATTTCACTAAATGGGTTGAAGCCGAGGCCGTCCGGGGCATTAAATGGACGGATGTGTTAGCGTTCATCTGGAAAAGCATAATCACTCGGTACGGAGTACCTCAGTCAATGGTATTTGACAACGGACCTCAGTTTGAGACGCGCCAACTCAAAGAATGGTTGGGGGACCAAGGCATAACTCATTTTTTTGCTTCGGTCAGCCGACCATATGCCAATGGTCAAGTTTAGGCTTACAACAAGTTGATCTCAAATGGAATCAAGCGCAAGCTTGAAAAAGCAGGCGGCCTATGGGTTAATGAGTTGGTTAATGTGTTGTGGTCCATACGGACAACGGCAAAGTGTTCCACAAGAGAAACTCCATTCTTTTTGGTTTATGGAGCCGAAGTTGTACTCCCAATTGAGATGTACGAGCCCACTCTGCGGGTGATGCTATATGATGAGTCGGCCATTTGGGAGGCCATGAAGACCGCCCTAGATTTTCTTCCAGAAGCTAGGGGCAATGCGGTGCTTAGACATGAAATTTATCGCTTAAGGATGACAAGGGAATATAATCCCCGAGTGTCCAAGCGTCCGCTGAAGATGGGGGATCTGGTGCTAAGAAAAATGGAAGCTGTTGGCCATGCCAATGAGGATGGAAAATTAACTCCAAACTGGGAGGGACCATACCGAATCAGGGAAGAAGTCCGAGACGGCACATATCACCTTGAAGCCATTGATGGCCGTCAGATCCCACGGACGTGGAACACTGACAATCTGAAAAAGTATCATGTTTAAATTTTCTTTTTTAGTACTTAGCCAAAAAGTTGTATATACAACTAGGTCTATCGACCGAGCAATGTAATTCAAGCCATACGGCCACAACAATGTAATTTTGACAAATTAATGAAAAAGTCAAACATTGTTATTTTATTTTGTTTTTTACTTATGCTTATTGGCACTTTATGATTTAAGCTGCGCTGAAAGGCCGAGTGAAATCACTTACTAAGTTGCCTCCAACATAGCAACTCGGCCTACCATAGGCTCAACAAATTGCCGAGGTAAAAAGGTTACAAGATTACTTCCAATAAAGAAACCCGACCATATAAAAATAATAATAATAATAATAATAATAATAATAATAATAATAATAATAATAATAATAATAATAATAATAAAGAAACTGACTTAAGTCAGAGATGAATGTCCGTCGCAATCCAGGACGGATAGTGAAGCAAGGGTATCTTGAAATTGTGAAATACAAGTGTCCCTTACAAATAGGGCAAGGGCATACCTAGGCACCTAGCCCAGCCGAGCCAAGAAATTTCTAAGTTGAGATAATACTTGGGATTTCTCGAGTGTGTCTGAGCGATAGTTTCAACGGACCACTCACATAATGCCAATTGAACGGCCGATTAAATCTAATTGATTCGGCGTTTCACCTAGTCCAAGGGCAATCATTACTATGATTTGATTAACTTGCTAGTTGTCATACCCTTCAAGGCATAAAAACTACCAAGTCACTCAAACCACTCAGAGTATGGACTAGGCGAACGCCGAATAAAGGGGCATACCCCCAAGTTCATACGAAAGCATCAAAAAGCAAAAAACTGCGAAAAATTTGCTAAGTATGAAACAGATATAAAAAACCGCTCAAAAGGCAGACAGATTAGCATTGAAATAAGACCGCTCAGAAGGCGACCGAAATTTTTTACATTACCGCTCAAAACAGGCGGCTTCAAACAAAAATTAAAAAAAAATTGTTCAACAAAAGCTAAGGGAAACAAACTAAAAGCTGATAAAAGAAAAGCTGGAAAGCTGGGCAGACGGCCGATGTAGGACCTGAGCTCTATTTAGCCGTATCATCTTTGGCAAGCTCCTCCATCACAGACTTCTCTTCCTTAGCCGGGGTTGGGACAAACTTCTCGTCTTCTGGCTTTTCAGCACCATCGTCCGCCTCCTCCTCCTCATCACCTTCAACTTCCTCTTCGTCCTCTCTAGACTCTGGGGAAGTGACCACTAGCTCGGGAGGAGGTTGGTCGGTCTTCTTTGCCTCTTCCCTGAGGTAGACGTACGCCAGGAGCTTAGCAAAGCGTTCTTGGTAGTAGGCCGCCTCATCGTCGGCCACCATTAGCTCAAAGGCGTCGAAGAAGTGAGCCTTAAGCCGCTCTTCAGCGTTGTGCTCAATGCGAACAATTTCTTCGGCGCTAGGCGATCGAGGAGCCTTCAGCTTCTCAGTTAAGTCCGAGACGGACTTCTTCAAGGTTTCCACCTCGGCCCTCAGCACATCCACCTCATCCATAGCTGACTGAAGATTAGCCTGTGCCAAGGCTAAGTCGCTCTTCAGCTTCTCGGACGCCTCAAACCCAGCTTTCCACTTCTCTCCCTCTAGGACGGTCGTCCCTCTCTTGGCTCATAGTCTCCCTGGCCAAAGATTCTTTTCGAGAGCTTTGCCCAATTTGACTAGGTCTTCATTTTGCCACGCCGCCTTGTCGGACAGCGCAGTAATCTGGGTCTCCAGATGGACCCTTTGAATGGCGGTCGTCCCGGTGACAGCATCCTCGGCCTTCCTCACCTCGAGCCAGACCTTGTTCAACCGCTCATTTTCTTTATCCTTCCAGTCAAGGAAGGCGTTTAGGCGAAAGAAGAGCTACGGACGAGAAAAAAAAAAGAGTTAGCCAAAGGAAGAAAACATATGCTAAGTATTGAGAAAAAAGAATATGGTATAAAGAAGGAATACCTCGGCACTGCAGTTGATCATGGGGCCGAGAAACCCTTCGTTGATTCCCTGCAGCTTGTCTCGCTGCGCCTAGGGAACCGCGCAGACCATGGCCTCGCGCATGGCCTTCCTGTCCGCACCAGTAAGAGACTGGCCGGGCAGCTTCATGTGCATCTCCTCCGAGATATCTGCAAACGATCGTACAAAATGGTCAGATTAAATGAACATGTGAAACGAACAAAGACGTATAAAAAAGATAGAGATAACTAACCAGTTGAGAAACTCGGAGGAGAGAGATTGAAGAGAGGGGGCGGCGGTGGAGCGTCCCCCTCATTTCCTGAGCGGCCAGGAGTGTCGCTGGCCGACTGACTGGCGCGCAGCCAGTTAGATTTTTGAACTCTCTCGACATGCGGAGTCGAGAAGGGGCCGGTCGTTTTTATAGGGGACGACTTTCCCCCGTCGTCCGATTAGATGGACGCATCGTGGACCTGCTCAACAACAGGTGCCACGGACTTGGAGGCCCCGCTTTGTCCCAGCCGGGGTTGATCTCCTTGAGACTACGTAGGAGCAGTCTGCGACTTTGTCTTGGCCGCGATTTTGGAAGGGATCTTTGCAGCGACCGTCTTCCTCCTTTTGGATGCATCCGCATCCTGAGCCGACGTAGGCGGCTGCTTCCTCCTCGCCCTTGGAGTGGGGGTGGACTGCTTAAAAATATAAGTACAAATGTTAGCAAGGGCATAAGAAAAGCAATTTGTCCACGTCTGTGCAAAGTCAGGAAGTATGCACTTCCCAATACATCAAGGCTGACAATGAAAAAAAAAAGAGAGAGAACAATTGTTTACCTCCTTGGCTTGCTCGTACATCTTTTGCCGAGCCTTGTATCGAGCTAAGTCGATTTCGGACATCTCCACCTCACCCTTTTGTTCAGGGTCAAGCATAGTGTACGCCTCCGCTGCAAAAGGAAGAAGAAAGTGTTAGAAAATTTTCTAAGTAAAAAATTCATGTGCGTACAAAGAGTATATCTAAGCGTCCACCTTGGGGCAAGTTCTGGTACAGGCCGTACGCAGACATAAATGTAGAATCCCGGAGCCAACTGGATAGAGGAACCCAGTGGCGAGGAACGCGTACAGTATTGCCGCCTTGCTTGACCCTATTGACCTTAAAGTAGTCAAGTTGGTATTCTTGACTGGGGTGGACGGGTGGCTTGTCAGGTTTATGGTCCCCGCGTCAGAACTGGATTGGCTCGGGATTGCACCTATTCATCCGCAAGTTGAACTCAACGTCCTTAGTCTTGATGCGGTAAAAAAAGTGCTTCCATTCCCTCCATTTGCTGACACGGTCGACCACTACCATGTAGTCTCTGGTTGAACTCAAGATAAGCCAACCGTCCGTGTCCTATAGCCGTGTTAGTGAGTACATCTCACAAAAAACGGCAAAGTTTGGCTTGAAGCCCTTGCAGATGCACGTCACTAAATACCCAAAAACATCCAACCAACTGTTTGGCGACAGTTGGAAGAGAGCAATATCATACTCGTCCAGCAAGGTGCGAACGAAAGGGTGGAGGGGAAAACGCAGGCCGACGTCTAAAGCAGCCCGGTAGACGCAAAAAGATCTTTTACGCGGCTTCTCTTCCTTCCAGGCGGCCACAGCAAGTGACTTTCTGGGAGGCTGTATCTCAAATCCCTGCCCAAGGTGGAGGGAAGCCTTGTACTTGTCAAATTTATGATTTAGGTAGCCCAAGGCCGTGCTACACATCGTACAGGCGTACGGGTCTCTGAAGTTGTCAATGTTGGCGATGTCCTCTGCGGCCACCACCTCACCTTCGGCCTCGGGAGCGGGAGCACTCCCAAACTCAGAGGACAGCACTCTGTCCAAGTCAGCTGCCTCGGCCGAGCTTTGACCTCTAGAGCTTAGTACGCCTCTAGATGAAGGAACATCCTCTTCGACTAAGGGACCTTTGCCCTTGTCTTTGGCAGTGACCGCCTCATTTCCCGAAGGAGGAGCACTGCGAATAAGCAGGGCGAACGGTTCTCTGATAGAGATTTCAGTCCTTGACCTGTCCGCCCTGCCCTGTTGGAGAAGAGGTTGTAAGGAAGTTGGAACAGACGAACCAGCAGCGTCCGCCCCAGAAGGGTTAGGATGGTTGTTGCGAAGTAGCAACTCGGCCTCATCCATGACCGAGTTGGCATATTGAGGGAACCTAAGTTCCGGAATTGGTGCGGACGAGGCGCCTTGAGCTCTTTGGCGTTCCTCGAAAGATGAAGTTACCTCCACGGCCAGATGTTGAGAGCTCGTGGAGGTAGTTGTACGCGTGGTGGAGGCGGTCTCCACATCGGTACTGTTAGGGTTGTTCGGGTCATAAGGGACCCTAGGGTGAACCAGACTGCCGTCAGGGTTCCTGGCCGCATGAAATTCACGCGTACGCATGATCCTAGCCATATTCGCCTATAGGGACTGATGTGTTCATTTTATATATATATTTATCCCCGTCCCTTGGTCGTAATTAGTAGTGTTTTTGGCTCCTATGAGCCACTTTTATTACTAATTTGTGCTTTCCAGTGCTTTGGTAGTTTTGCTTGTGTTTTGTAGGAAATTGCATGCTTGGAGCATTTTCCCGGGTTTTTAGAGGAGCATCTACAAGTATTGGAAGACCGCGACCCAGTTCAATAGCCCAAGACCGATTGGAGGCATCAAATCGGTGATTAAGGGCTCGAGTATGAAGATCCAAGGAAGAAACTCGGATTGGGCCGAGGAGAAGAGGCCCAATCGAGTTGTTGGTGGCCCAAAAGAAGCCGCCCAAGAACCATGGGCTCCGCCCGGTGCACGCGCCCGGCCGGGCGGGCCAGATCAAGAAGCGCCCGGTGCACGCGCCCGGCCGGGCGCGAGAAAGCTTTTGGGGGAAGAAAGCGGGCCCGGTCGGGCGGCCCCTTGCCCGGCCGGGCCCGTGTGTTCCCTAGGGACGTTTAGCCTTCCGTTCAATTTTGTTTAGCGTTTAGAGCTTGCTTAGTATTAATGTAATTTTTATTAGGCAAGATGACTATCTCTGATCATTATTATTATTCTAGTTTTAGTTTTCTCTCCTTCTTCTCTCTACTTAACTTTCTCTCTCTAGATTTTATGTTCTTCCCTTGTTCCTCACACTCTTGTAATTCCGCCGTCTTGGTACGATTTCTCCTTTAATTAATCTCAGTATTTTATTCTTTCCGATCTCTGTTATGTCTTGCTTTATTATTATGCTTTGTTTAGTTTTAATTATGTCCGAGTAGTTTAATTCTAGGGTTTATAAATTGCGAGAGCCTGTTAATCATGTTATCTGTGCAATGTTAATTATTGATTGTTATGTTTTATCCCGGAATATAAATTATTGGTGAACCTATGACCCTAGGCCTTCTTATATCTGATTTTCTCCTTAAACTTGATCTTCGTAGTATAGTTTCATAATATAACAACAATTTGGTCACCTTGATAATTTAGACTATATTAATTAATTAGGAGTAGAAAGACTAGTTTCCCTGTGGATTCGACCCTACTTCCCTATCTACTTTAGTTAGAGGATTTAGGTATTACTTTTGATTAGGGGATACGACTTTACCCTGTCAAAATTTGGCGCCGTTGCCGGGGAAACGGTTTTATTTGTATTTCTAATTGTTTTTGTAGTCTAGATTATTTTCCTTCGTCCCGGAGAACATAAGTTCTTTGGGACAGTTCTCATATTTGTTGTCTAGTTCTTTGTTTATGCCCAGGTGTTCCAGATCAGGCTACATACCATTCGATCCTGAGATCGAACGCTCGTTTCATAGACAAAAGAATCTTTACAGGCAGATTTTAGCAGATTCCGGGAGTAGTGATATTCCTGGAAATCCATTACCTTCCTCTAGTGATTCGGAGCATTCTTCTGATTCAGAACTAGAGATGGGTACACCACCACCTCCACCTCGTAAGCTTAGCGATTATTCGCAACCATCGCTGACAGATTTTCCGCATCTTTCTCCTACGCCCGATCTCGAGGGAGTCCAGTTCGAGATCAAGCCCCAATTCATAACAATGATAGAAAGAAAGCAATTCAGTGGAGCGAAGGGTGAAGATCCTAATCTTCACATTGCAGATTTCTGTCAATACTGCAATACTATTAGGCAGAATGGGGTAACGCAGGATCAAATCAGGGAGATTCTTTTTCCCTTTTCTTTATGTGGAAAAGCTAAATTATGGTTTAATGGTTTGAATAAAGCTGCACTTGGTATTACTAACTGGGAGACTCTTGCATTGAATTTTTATAATAAATATTACCCTGCAGAGAAAACAGCTTTATTAAGAAGCGCCATCCAGAACTTTGCCCAGGAAAAAGATGAAGCATTATATGAAGCTTGGGAAAGATTTAAAGATCTGCAGAGAGAATGTCCTCACCACAATTTGGCTAAGTGGCAACTGATTCAAGCTTTTTACAACGGATTAGGAAATGCATCTAGGACAATTTTAGACTCCGCAGCTAGCGGTAGATTTATGAATCTAAATGTTGATGATGCAGGTCAGGTTATTGAAGATATGGCAATCCATAATTCCCAATATGGGAATGCTAGAGGTTTTGCTAACAAGGGAAAGCATCATGTTGATTCAGTCACTCTATTGCAGGCCCAGCTTACCTCTATTTGTCAGAAATTAGATAATCTTACCACTAACAATTCCAATTCTGTTGCTAATGTTTCTGCTGTTGCTAATAATGCTAATGATGCTTTTTGTGAAAATTGTGGAGTTGTAGGTCATTATGAACAAGATTGCAGGAGTTCAATGGAGCAAGTTAATGCTTTCCAAACTTACAAGCAAAATAACCCATACTCCAATTCCTACAATCCTGGCTACCGGAACCATCCCTACCTATCTTACCGTAGCACTAATGTTCAAAATCCGCCACCTCTACAACAACCACAACAAGCACCCCCTCCACAGCAGAAATATTACCATCCTCATGCCAATCAGAAACCCCCATCACAACCCCCTACTACATCTTCTGACCCTGCTTTATCAGAAATTAGGGCAATGCTGACTAATATGCAAAAACATATGGAGAGTAGAGACCAACAAATTGACTCGATTGTAGCCCACAATAAAGTCATAGATACTCAAATTGCACAGTTAGCCGCTGCTCTTCAGGTTCGCCCACAAGGAGCCCTACCATCGCAACCAATACAACCCACAGATCAGGCGTTTGCAATTACCCTCAGGAGTGGTTCACGCTATGATGGGCCTCCTATGCCCAAAGAAGATGAACCTATTTCCATAAAAATTGCTAATCCCGATTCCTTTATACCAAGGGATATTAACCCTAGCCCTGCAGGGCTAAAAGGTAGTACTAATATTTCTGATGTTATATTGCAGGGTAAAACTCCAGGGAAGGTTGTAACTCAAGACAGGAGTAATGATGTGCAACAACCAATTATCAAACTACCATTCCCAAATCGAAATTTGAAAACCAAGGTGGATAAGCAGTTTGGTAAGTTCCTTGACATGGTGAAGGATTTGCAGGTAACAGTTCCCTTTACAGAATTAATCACGCAAATACCTTCATATGCAAAATTCATGAAAGAAATATTGACTAGGAAAAGGTCTATTAGTGAGGTAGAGACTGTCGCTTTTACTGCTGAATGCAGTGCCGTATTACAAAATAAATCTCCACCCAAACTAAAAGATCCCGGTAGTTTTTCTATCCCTTGTCATATTGGCAATTTAATGATTGATAATGCATTGTGTGATTTGGGCGCTAGCGTTAGTGTCATGCCATTATCTGTGTGTTTAAAGCTAAAAATGGGTAAATTAAAGTCTACTAATATTACTCTGCAAATGGCAGATCGTTCTTCTAAATACCCCATAGGCATTCTAGAAGACGTCCCTGTTAGAGTAGGTAAATTTTATATACCTGTGGATTTTGTTGTTCTTGATATGGCTGAGGATTTGCATACCCCAATTATCTTGGGTAGACCCTTCCTTAATACTGCTGGAGCAATTATAGATGTGAAATGTGGTAAATTGACACTATCAGTAGGGGATGATAAAATTGTTTTTAATTTGAATAATACCCCTAAAAGCCCCATGCTAGAGGAGAAGTGTTATAAAATCGATGTGGTTGGTAATTGTTCTAATAAGCCCCAAGCGTTTGTTAAAGATCCCTTGGAGGCGGTATCGTGTGTTGCATCTTCTACAGGTACAACTAACCAATGGAAAGAGGAAGTGGACGCAATAGAGAAAGCCTTATACTGTGAAGGTCTTGCTTTCGAAGATGAGATGGTGGAAATGAGTACACAAGTTGCGGAAACTAAACCTATAGTGAGAGTGCCCCCAGATCGTGTTGTAATAGCTCAACAAAGTGATAAATCGAGGCAACCAATGGTCAAAAAGGGTTCTCAATCGAACAAGAGCAAAGAACCACCAGTTCAAGCCAATGAGGATCCACCCAAGAGGGTGAATTGGCGCCTTACAGGGCGTGTTAGGAAGCCGAGTCATGGTTTAAAAATCGCTCAACCGGGTGAAGAACCACCCGACCAGGCGATAGGCCAAGGGGCTTAACTTCCCGACATGTAGTAAGAGGGTCGTGCGGGACCTAAATAAACCAGCGCTTTGCGGGAGGCAACCCGTATTTTACTTGTTTTTATTTTTGTTTTTCTTCTTTTTCTTATGAGAGAGGAGAGGAGGGAATTTAATGAGTTTTATGAGTTTTTTGGTACAGTTTACAGGAAAAGAGTTAGCCAAATTTGGAGAAAGAAGAATCGTCAACCTTACTCTCGGGCCCGGCCGGGCGGAGCTTCGCCCGACCGGGCGCGAGAGTTGACGTATACGGACATTATTGTCGCCCGACCGGGCGGGATGGCGCCCGACCGGGCGCGAGAGCAAGGTTGGAAAAGCTTGACATTGGCCCGACCGGGCGGAGCTTCGCCCGACCGGGCGCGAGAGTGAGCTTAAAATTTGCTTAATAATCGCCCGGCCGGGCGAAGGAGCGCCCGACCGGGCGCGAGAGGAGATTCTGGAAACGGGTTGATCGCCCGACCGGGCGAAGGGGCGCCCGACCGGGCGCGAGCGATAAAAATAAACAGACAACAGATCGCCCGACCGGGCGAACGTCCGCCCGACCGGGCGCGACACCCCAGCCGCCCCCTTATCTTCCTTCTTCTCCTTTCTTTTTCTTCTTTCCTTCATTCTTCCTTCTTTTCCTTCACTTTCTCTCTCTAAAACTCTAAATTTCCTCTGACTTCTCTCTAAGATTTCTCCTCCTTCTCTTACCCAAATCCAAAAATTTTTACATTTTCTTACTCCTCTCTTCATCCTCTACATTCCTACAAAAAAAATTTTCACTTTCCACAAAAATTAATTTTTCGACTACTACCTAATGGCGGCTAAAAGGGCTCGAAGTTTGCTCGGGGGTAGCTCCAGCTCGTCCCAACAGTACGATCCAGCTCTTCAACTCGTTCAGTGGCCGACGATCAAGATCGCGACGGCAGAGCAAAAGGAGAAATTGGAGGTGCTCTACGGAAGAGAGGTAATTCCCTCACGGTGGTTACACCGTCCCACTGTAGAAGCTTTAGGTATTTATGGTTTTGTTAGAAGATTTTTAAATGATATTGGTATGCGTAAATTTGTAGATATGCATTATGCCACATACCGTGAATTAACTTGTGAATTTTTGTCTTCTCTTGTTATTCAAAACCATAAAAGTGGTCCTAAATTAATATTTAGGCTTAACAATAAAAATATCACTCTTTCTTTTGTGGAATTTTGTAAATTATTTGAACTGGAACCTGATTTGAACAGACAGTGGAATGCTGAATTTAAAATGGAGGATGTTTATTTAGCTTTAACTGGTATTCCACATGTGAACGCCCAACATGCTAGTGCTAGGCCTATTCACCACCCCATCCCCAAATTGTGGCAAAGATTTGCCGGTGTATGTTTCCTAGGTAGAAATGAACCCCATAACTGTCAGACCAATGAACTTGCTGTGATTGGCCATTACATTTCTAGGTATGAAAAACTGAACATCGCAAGGTACATTATTCACCACCTAGGTAGGCATGCTACGGCCAGCAACCACCACACTACCCCCATCCGTCTTGGTGGCCTTATCACTAGGATAGCCATCAAGAAGGCCGGTTTTGTAGAGAGTGGACCCCACCGGATGACTAACATGGGACCCGACACCTATATGACCTCTAGGTACCTTGAGGAGCTTGGGTGGTTGCGGGTAGACAAGAACCAGGTCACCCATTGGTGCATTAGGACAGGGACTGAACAACCCTTGCCCATTTTTCCTTTGCCCAACCCAGACCTGACCGCTTTTCCCCCAGGGCAAGAGTCTTACACTTATGCCCTGTTAGTTGCCCAGGCCAGGGGTGGGGATCCACAGCAGGCCCAACCACAGCTTGTAGGCCAACCCATTCCACACCCACCATCACCACCCCGACAGTCCTATTCCGTCCCTCACGGTGACTCTGACCCAGTTTGGGACTTGCAGAGTATTGGCCAGGCCTTAGGTCGCATAGAGCAGACCCAGACCGAGTTCAGACAGATGATTGGTTCTGTCGACCAGAGGTTAGGCTACCTAGAGAGGAACCAGGGTAGGGGACTCTACCCCATTTATGATGATTATGCTCGTCGGGGCAACATTCCCGACGATGCTATTTACCCAGACTGGTTCCAGCCCCCACCTCAGGGATACGATAGGGATCCCACTGCCCATGGTATTTACACAGACTATTCCTCGTTCCATGGGTACGGCCAGGACATTCCTTTTGGGGGACCGCCGGGGGGGACTTTTCAGGCTAACTATTTTGGTGGTAGCTCTTTTGGTGCAGATGGTGCAGGTTCCAGTGGTGGAGCAGGTGGGTCCTCTCATATGGACCAGGATGAGGATGAGTAGCCAGCTGGGCTACTTTCGAGCCAATGAGGACATTGTCCGATCTTGGTTTGGGGGAGGATTTTTGGATTTGGTATATACTTTTCTCTTTCCTTTTCTTTATTTTTGTTTTTTTTTTGGTGTGTTTTGTTAGTTTAGATTTATTGCTTTTTAGTTTAGTTTATTGCTTTCCTTATATGAAAAATACAAAAAAATTGAAAAATCAAAAAAATAAAAAAATACGAACCAATGAACTGTAAATCATGCTTCCCTGTGCCCCATACTTGAGAAAAATTGTTTTGATTCTTGGTATTTGATTGTGAGCATTGTGGATTAGTTGATCATGATTTGAAGTTTAGTTACTTGGATTCCTTAACTTGCGTCAATTTTGCCCAACTACTTGTGAATATAGTGCTTGACTAGTTGATTTGGTTAGGAATGTGTGTTTAGTTCCTGGTATGTCAATGAATTTGAGTATTGATTTGCAACGATGAGTAGTGTTTCATAACTCATTATTATGCACATGAGGAGGACGAAGGCATTTGTTCTTTTAGGTGGCCTTCAGATTTATTTAGATACATTTGTTCCCTTCTTGCTACCCATGTTGTTGCCTTGACCTTTTGTTGTTTATTTGCCACATTACAAGCCTTATTTGCCCCATTGGTTACTAGTCCCAAGCTTGGCTTGGGGGAGCTATTAGTGAGTGAGGTGAGGGAGTTTGTAGTGTGCACTTTATTTGCACAATTTGGGTGGGTTTGAGAAGTTATTTGTTCTTGATCATATTTTTATTTTGATGAGTTTATATTGTGAATATTTTTTGGAAAATAAAAGTATGATGAAAAAGAAAAAAAAAGAGAAGTTCAAAAAAAATAGTGAGAAAATAAAAAAAAAAGAAAGTGAACTTCCAAAGAAAAAAAAAGAGCAAAAAAAAAGAAGAAAAAGTGTTTCATGTTCAATTTATCTAAGTGAAGGTTTATCAAAAGGAAAAAAATTGAGTTTCATTGTAAATATTTGAGTTTTGAGTTCAAAGTTTGTTATTCACTCTTGTTCCATATTATCATATTTTTATGAGTGAATTTTGTAAGTTTTGGGATTGATTTATATTGATTGGATTATAATTGGTGGATTTGTGTTGGAGTTAGTTTTGTTGGAGATGATTATGATTATTTTTTGGTCATGGGTTTATTAGGATATGGCTCCCTTTATGCATAGCTTTTCTCTCACATATTCCCAAATTTATCCTACCCTTTTCCCTAGCCTTACATTACAAGCTTTAAAAGACCTTTTGACCTTGTGCATAGAGTTGTGTAAATATGAAAGTGTTGTTTATCAATGCAAGTTATGATTTGACATATTCCGAGTCGACTATTAGGTTGAGTGTATGTCTTTTTAAACACACGAGAGTTGTGAGTTTGGGAGGGCATTGTTCACATTAAAGGGGTTGGGATGGAGAGCGATCGAGTACATCTTTTACTCGCCACATAAATGAGAGTTGAGTGTGTGAGCACTAGTCTTGAATTCTATATGCTCTTGTGGTTTGCTCTATTTGACAATTGTTGGGGATGAAGTGTGATTAGATGGATAGGATTGGTTGATTTTGAAGCATGTTCACTTGATTTGCCTTGAATCGTTTGTGCTTGATTTTTATATTGGGGTGAGGCATGTTTTATTTGTTCATTGAGGAGCTCTTTGCTTAAGGACAAGCAAAGGTTTGGCTTGGGGGAGTTTGATGTGTTCATTTTATATATATATTTATCCCCGTCCCTTGGTCGTAATTAGTAGTGTTTTTGGCTCCTATGAGCCACTTTTATTACTAATTTGTGCTTTCCAGTGCTTTGGTAGTTTTGCTTGTGTTTTGTAGGAAATTGCATGCTTGGAGCATTTTCCCGGGTTTTTAGAGGAGCATCTACAAGTATTGGAAGACCGCGACCCAGTTCAATAGCCCAAGACCGATTGGAGGCATCAAATCGGTGATTAAGGGCTCGAGTATGAAGATCCAAGGAAGAAACTCGGATTGGGCCGAGGAGAAGAGGCCCAATCGAGTTGTTGGTGGCCCAAAAGAAGCCGCCCAAGAACCATGGGCTCCGCCCGGTGCACGCGCCCGGCCGGGCGGGCCAGATCAAGAAGCGCCCGGTGCACGTGCCCGGCCGGGCGCGAGAAAGCTTTTGGGGGAAGAAAGCGGGCCCGGTCGGGCGGCCCCTTGCCCGGCCGGGCGCGTGTGTTCCCTAGGGACGTTTAGCCTTCCGTTCAATTTTGTTTAGCGTTTAGAGCTTGCTTAGTATTAATGTAATTTTTATTAGGCAAGATGACTATCTCTGATCATTATTATTATTCTAGTTTTAGTTTTCTCTCCTTCTTCTCTCTACTTAACTTTCTCTCTCTAGATTTTATGTTCTTCCCTTGTTCCTCACACTCTTGTAATTCCGCCGTCTTGGTACGATTTCTCCTTTAATTAATCTCAGTATTTTATTCTTTCCGATCTCTGTTATGTCTTGCTTTATTATTATGCTTTGTTTAGTTTTAATTATGTCCGAGTAGTTTAATTCTAGGGTTTATGGGGATCCATGATTAATATGAAGGGGTAATTTATTATTATTGATTATTGACTTTGCATGATAGTTTCTTATTGAATTGTTTTAATTCTTTGCAATTAGATTATGAATCGAGCAGATGTGATTTAATTGTGAATGTTAAGCAATATTGAATTGATGAATCGAGCAGATGTTAATTCGATATTAAAGGCTATTTTCAATAGGAACTTAGATCTAGTAAATTGCGAGAGCCTGTTAGATCTATGTTGGTTAATAAATTGCGAGAGCCTGTTAATCATGTTATCTGTGCAATGTTAATTATTGATTGTTATGTTTTATCCCGGAATATAAATTATTGGTGAACCTATGACCCTAGGCCTTCTTATATCTGATTTTCTCCTTAAACTTGATCTTCGTAGTATAGTTTCATAATATAACAACAACTTGGTCACCTTGATAATTTAGACTATATTAATTAATTAGGAGTAGAAAGACTAGTTTCCCTGTGGATTCGACCCTACTTCCCTATCTACTTTAGTTAGAGGATTTAGGTATTACTTTTGATTAGGGGATACGACTTTACCCTGTCAGGGACAGAGAAGAACAAGTGGGGGTGAGTACGTACGCACTTGACATAGGCTCACTCCAAGGAGGAGACAACTCTTCTCCGTCCACTCTAGTCTCCTTAGTCCCAGGCGAACGGTCGGCCTCATGAGGAGAGTCGGACGAAGGCGAGTATGGATCTAGAATTGAAGTAAAGAAAAAGACAAGTAAAGAATTAAAAAGGGGGGAAGATGTAGGCGGCCTACCTCTGTACGTGTTGAAAACCTTGAAATGTTCTTGGTGTTCTTGAAGATTGACCGGAAAACTCAAAAAAACGTCCGGAAAATTCAAACTCACGGCGGCGCTCTCGAAGTTTTAGGGGGAGGATAACTTTCTCTCTCTAAAATGCTCTGCCTTCTCTCTAGAATTTCCAAAGATGTAAAGTGCCAGAATGAAGTCAAAATCCTTGTATATATAGGCTGAATTTATGGGGGAAAAATAGTAAAATCATCTCTCCCGCCTATACATTCAAACGGTAATTTTTTGAAAAAATTACTCGAAAATTAGGCGGATGGCGTTAGGGTTCCGTCAGTTTAGATGAAAACTGAGACGGACGAGTAACGGCGCGTCTAAGATGGCTAAATAACATAATCAAGAGCTTACATCTCAAAGACTTAGTCTCCAGAATTCTCAATGATTTAGTTGAGAAATTGCGTCCGTCTAGCTCCCAGACGCTTAGTCCAAAGAAAGCTGTCAGGCGGACGCAACATGGCTTGAGTACCAGGGCGTACACCCCTTTGATGAACGGATGATAGGCGTCCGTCTCACCATAGATCTTAATCATCCGAGGACGATGCTTTAGGAAAAAGACCCAATATGTGGTCCCAGGAAATTGCCACCTTAATGGACGGACACAACCTGTGTGCCCCTTTTTCTAGCCCACTCCAGGGTATGTGGACGTCCAAAGTAAGTAGAAAATCAGAGGAGGCGGCCAGTAAGCGTACGAGCCACCCCCTCTGAGGGGCAAATGTTTAGGGTAAAACTACCCCTAGTACGTGGCCCAATCTCATAGTGACACGTGGCCTATTGAGAGGGCGACACGTGTCCCTATGAGAGGATGACACGTGTCAAATGCCCAAAAGGGCCACCTAAAATCAGTAAAGAGAAAAGGCCTTTATTACATCAGGCCCAAATCCCGAGAAATATCCTTGAAAGCCGCAAAACGGCGCCCCCCATGACACGTGGCGCTTTCTGATTGCACAGCCAATCACGTCACGGAATTCTAGGATACAAACCCTAAAGGGGCACATGTTCTCACCCCTATAAATACCCCAATCATTTATGATGGGAGGGGTGGATTGTGACATAATATCAAAAAGAGCATTAAAAGAGCTCCAACTTCTCTCTACTTTCTCTCTCTAAACTTTCCGTTTCCCAATCTCCAACTTGATCGTCGGAGGCGAATATTCTAATAAAGGAATATTCGTTATTTTGCAGGTGTACGAGTCTCGTTGCCGGAAGAGCGTGACCAGTATCCAAGGAGATCACAAAAAACCCCGAAACAGTTTATGTACAACAATTTGACATTAAGTAGAGAGAAAAAACTATATACCATGTACTTTATTACTTTCTCTCTCTACTTTTTTTACAAACCCCATGTAAATTTATCTTTCCATTTTACTTTTACTCTTAATTTAACTTTCTTAATACTCACGAAATCAGCCCAAAAGGGTCGTTCTTTCGGGGACGGAGGGAGTATAATTTATAATGTGTGTGTTTAGAATCACCTTAAAATAAACACCGATTTCCCGTCTAAGTTGGTACCGGTGGTCCTTGTTCAGTTTCTTTTAAGGGCGTTTATCTCTTTGATCATTCTCTGTTACCATGTAGAATAGTGTAATTCTCTTTAGTTGGAGTATTCTCATTAATCAAATATATATAGGTATGTACAACCTTAATTATGAGAACCCTAATTACACAAGATATATCTTTACAGAATATTAACAAGATACTCCCTCCGTTTTTAAATACTTGCTCCACTTTCCTTTTTCGGCCGTTTTTAAATACTTACTCCATTTCCTTTTTTGAAAAATTTTTATAATATTTAATTCATTATTAACCTATTATCGATCAATTCCCATACACTAAACCTTATACCAAGTTTCTTTATGTGTATATACCTTTGGTATTTTAGTTATATCCCTATTTCAAGGCATGTTTCCAATTTTAGAATTGGCTTTTTAATTGGTTTTACTAACTTTTACTGATTTTGGATGTTGCAAACGGGGACAACAATGTTACATTGTGGAAAGAAGGCGGTGGATGGAGAGTGGCAGCATGTTTCAACTTTAGAGCCATATGTTTTGCAAATTTCTCTTTGTAATTTCTACCTTGGAAAATTTGCAAATTGCAGTTATTTGAAACTTGTATTTTGTAAATTGCAGCCATTTAAAAAAACAACTTTTGAGCTTTAATTTGCAATTTACTTTTTAAATGGCTGCAATTTGCAAATTTTCCTTCTACCTTACTACAATCTACAATCTACAATTACTTTTCTTCTGGACTTGACTGAACTAGTTTTTTAATCCAATTCTGCTGCAGTTTTGTTGTGTGGTGAATACAGTTGATTGTATGCTTTACTATGATATTGTTTTACAATATTTTCATTCAAGGTAGAGAAAGACATACTTGTGATCCTCTCTGCTTTGGGTTTTATACATAATCCAAGTTTATTGTTTGCACATTTTTTTGATTTATTTATTTCATTTTCTCATTAGTAATACCTGCAAATTGGCATGTCGTGTTTATTATATTTTGCATCACAATTCCTGTAGTCTATGAAGGTCTAGACGTTGCTTCTACTCAATAATGCTGCCTACAAATCCATGGAATCGTCTCAATTTTGGTGTGTGTTTACGATAATCATACCTCTAAATTTTGGTGTGTGCTTACGATAATCATACCTCTAAATTCAGTTCGATTATCATCATTATTCACCTATTTTACTTTAACATTCAACTAACCTCATCTTCTATTGTTTCTACAAATCTACAATACCATACATTAATCTTGATGCATGTTATGCACTTTCTATATTGATTAATCATTATATATGCCAATAAAATTTGGCCTACAAAGATATAACAATGTTCTATACATAAACAACAAAAATGAAACGTACAAACTTAAAATAGCTCATGCATTATATGATTATATCAGTTTGGTGAACCTTTATTATGCATCTGAATGTACATAGACACAACTCAGACAAGTCATTGGTTTGATTACCTAAATCAAGTACAAGTGTTAGCTGTGAATGAAAGGGGTAGATATGTTTACAAGGGGCAGCAGTAAAGATATATCTTCCACTGATTATTCATAAGTCCTGATATTATGAGTAAGTTGTTTAGTTTTCATTCGTACATTATTATTATAATATGTATATTTCCACATCAATCCTACGAAAATAAATTAGAAGTGTATTGTCTTAATACTCTAATAGGCAATATATATTCTACATCATCTTTGCCCTCAAATATTTAATCTTACTAGTTGTTGGCCCGCGCGGTCCCCCAATGTGATTTCGTCTCGTGATTAGTGTGTAATTAGTCGTATTTTATGTGTTAATGTATTTTAATTTTGCTAATGATCACTTTAGTTATAGTACATAATGATGCAAACATAGAGGCTAGAGTGGGCAACATCGGATGAAGGCATATGAGCATGTTATTAAGGGGAATGATTGGCGAGATATTTAGCATTTTGTTATAACAGAAAGATTGTACGAAATGAGTTATTAATACAGTTTTAGCATTGTAATGGCTTTATCATCAACTAATCAAATCATTACAATTGTTCCCTAATATTTTCTTGAATACAGTCTTGTTTTTTTGGTGAACATTCTCGAGTATTCCTTTCTTTCTGTAATCATCAGGCTTGATCCTCATCACCTAAATTGCGCATAACTAATGCTTGAACTAAAACTGGAGTCGCGCGGTCCCCCAATTTGGTGATCTATCCTTGGTGATTAATGTGCAATTATGCGATGATATATGTGTAGATTATTTATAACGTTTTATTTGTAACAAGTTAGGTATAGATGTTGGCGTTGATCAAAGTTGAAATATGATATAATAGATTGTGCTGCTAAGGAATTAATGTAATATATGGGTATGTTGATTAAAATCATTGAAAAGTACAAATTACATCAATGTGATGAGCCAGTGAGTGTGTGATTAAAGGATTGGTAAATTAGGTGTTGTGATTGGGGAATTGGCAAACTGAATGATGCGATAAAGGAGATTAGAGGATTAGCAAACTGGGTGGTGCGATTAGGGCGATTGGAGGATTGGCAAATTGGGTGGTGCAATCAAGGTGATTGGAGGATGGAAAAACTGGGTGGAGCGATCAAGGTGATCGGAGGATTGGCAAAATGGGTGGTGCGATCAAGGCAATTGGAGGTTTGAGTGGAGGATTGAAAAACTGGGTGGTGTGATCAAACTGATGGAAGGATTGACAAACAGGGTGGTGCGATCAAGGTGATTGGAGGATTAGTAAAAGGGAAGTTGCTTGCATCAGTTTAATGTGTTAATACCAACCCTTACTCAAATTAAAATGAACATAGACAAGTGTGGTTAGACTCCTAATTTAAGTATATTGTATATAATACAAATACTTATTGAGATTAAGAGAGGGAGGTCGGAAGAAAGATGGAGATAGAGAGAAGCTGAGAAAGACAGAGGGATCAATTACTTCATTCTTTTCTCCTAGACCCTCCCCCGACCCCTTCTCAATCTAGCACAATATCTTTGTTAATAGTGCTTTTAATTTATATAATTCATTTTTCACTATGAGATAATCAATAAGGTTATTTTAAATAAATTCATCTCCTTCTAATCTCTCCTTTTAGCACTTATATCAAATAAATCAATCAGTTCAGTTCAGCTGAGTTCAACTAAATTCAGTGAATGTGAACATGCTTTACTCTTCTCCCAATCTCTGCTTTTAGCACTTATTTCAAATAAATCCATCTTCTTCTCCCTCTAGCCTTGAATCCTTTTTTTTTTTTTTTTTTGAAACCCCTTGAATCCTCTTTTAGATTGACATAATATTCTAACTGTATTATTTCACACTGCAAGATATCTTTAAAAAATGCTTTTGATACTTATTGCAAGCTAATAAATCAGTTGATGACGATGCTAAGTAAATAATTATTTTAGGATATTCGTTAATTATAACATGAGTAGTTAGTTGAAATTTAAAAAATGATTGATCACATAAAGTTTTTAACATGCTCCGATTAGCAAAATGTGACGGAAGTCATACTTGTTAACAATAATGAATTTATAAATTTTAGGTTGTACTTTTCCCCCCTCCCCCTCTAAATACATTGTGTATTCTTTTATCTTTTATTGTAACTTTTTACATGAATACACATTTTACATTACTTTTTCCCCGTCCCTCTCTCAATATATTGTTGAATAACTGATACTTGAATTATTGCAAGTGTTTGGTAGGCTAACAGCCAGGTGAACTGGGAAGAGCACTCGACGAAGCAACCACACTCAACTCCATTATTAGAATTGTCAAATTAGGCTCCAAAAATCATTTAAAGTTCTTGCTTGAAACATCAATTAAGTAACAAATTTACTTGAATTGCTAAAAACTCTCATAACCTTAGAATATATGACAAATATTTCAATAACTATGTACTCCGTATTATGTTATTCAGCTCTTAAACATTAGGTTCATGATTTTGAGCCCAAAAAAAAAAGAATAAAAACAGAATAAAAGCCTATATCAACACACAAATTTGAGGTTACACCATTTTTCAAGAACCCGACAAAAATACTATCCATAACAGAAAAAATAGGCATAACATACAGATAAATAAATGTAAGAACTCGGAATCATGTTGGTGCTAACTCTTACAGCTTTGACTATCCAACCATTCCATTGCAAATCATCCATAAAATAAACACATAATATCTGCAATATTAAAAATCAGTGATGTAACTTGGATAGCAACTGCGTGATGCTGCCCCCCCCCCCCTACACATGACATGAATTCATCATTTGTATACCGACATGACTAAATTGAGTTTAATTTTACTTGTACTTCAGTAAGCTCAAATTTGTGCTTAATCAATTAGGCTCCAAAAATCACATAAAATTCTTCTCACTTTAAAATATCAATAAATCACTCGTACACTCTTTACAAACTTCATTAATATGATACAGAATATTGGAAGAGTAGATTGTGAAAACAATATAAGGTGATTAACAAAGACATCTTCACATATCACAACTCAAAACACAGAGCACAAACTATGAAACAATCATCAAACAAACGACGTACCATGCCTTTTCTTGAACTTGACTTAGAATAGCTGAAAAAAGCTTTTCTTTTTGAGCTGTCTTGAATTCCTGCACAAACATATTACTATTAACCCAACTTATTTATGAAAATCTTATATCCTTATTATTCAGCAAAAATAGGTAGTTCAATAATTAAGCTGGGACAGTCAAAAGGGTAAAGGATGTCATCAAACCATCATGAGATTTTAAAATCATCAGGATCCTGCTTCTATAAGAAGTGCAGACAGTACAAAACACACAAACAATATAAGTATTTGACATCAAAGGTGAGAATATAATCCTAAAACTTACTTAAGTCTATCTCTACTTGCTTAGTTTTCCCTTGTTCTTGCAGCTTCCTATATCTTTCATGAGCCCTCTCTGTTTTTCCAATTCCTCCCTAAAAAATGAATACATATGATAGTCATATTATGAATAGTGTCGCCATCTTCACTCAAACTAACTCAAAATCATGCATCAGATATAACCAACTAATAACATCACTTTAAGTTGAGCAGATTTTCTTTCCAATCGATAAATCTAGGCTGGTTGTTGCAAAGTGTTACAAACATGCCAAGCTTCATACACAGGGTGGTAATTTATATAGCCACACAACATTCTCATGAAACTCAGTCCCAATCTTGTATATGAGATGCCTACTTCAATCCAATTTTGATCGGACAATATCATTCAAAGAATAAGGTGATAAGCACAAATTAAAAAAAATATATGACTTGGTTACATAGACCACCATAGGACATACCTACAAGGCTGCAAATGTCTGCCAACCAATTTAGTGGCTTTTGATAGCCTAACTTTAAGATCAATGGAATCCAACATATGTAACCGCTCCTCGAAGCTTATTTTAAAACTTTGCAACAAATATATCTGCCAGTGTTCAGTGACAGATTCTTAAAGAACTTTTTGTCTTCCCACCAGTCTTTTGTTTCTGGAGACATGAAAGCATAAGTTTAGTACCTTACCGAGCATACTTTTTGAACAAAAACACATTTTAAAAAAAGAATAAAAAATTTAAAGAGGGGGTGTGTATAGAGGGGATGAAGGGGCCGGCAATGGAATAAAAAGTCCAACTAAACAAAAGGATGCCAAAATAATTATATGCATAAACTGAATCCCGATCGAGGTCAAATCCCAAAAACAAAAATGTACAAGCAAAACCAATTAAAGCAGCCAGAATTTTTCTTGATTTGGATAAGAGCATGTAAGTCAAAAAGATAAAATCAAACCTTCAAGATACCCATCTCAAGCCCTTCTAAGTGCCTGAATCCAAGTATTCTTACTCAAACATCAATCCCTTCTCCATAAGACTTCTCAAGCTTATGGACGTCTTTATCAACCACGTCAGAAATTTGTAGAAATGAATCACCCTTGGCATCCAATGTATGCATAGATAGCTTTTAGAAATATTAGAAAAAAAAGACGCATACCGTCACATATGCAGGTGTGGGAGCTGGAAACGATGGGATTTCAAGCAAAAGGCCCCAATCTTTATCTACTCTGATTACTTTCGAGTGTTCATAAATCTCTTGTGTCTTGACATGTTGCATACCAGATACAAAATTCAATAAAAAAAACTTATATAAGAAATGTTTATGAACATCATAACAAATCCTACACTTGTACATTCCAAAAAGAATTCAAGTCTGTAAAATCTTGGCAAAGAAGATGCTTTAAATTATATTACTAATCTTGATATATGTAAAAAAAATTCTGAAAACAATCACTTTAAATTAACCAAATAGCAAAACTAAACAATCTTTTTCATACCAAACCTAGTACATTGGTGCACAATATTGAAAGCAGCAGCAACAAGAAGCAAGTTAGAAATGAATTTTTCCCAAAAACAAAATTAAACCTAAATTGTGAAATTCATATTCAGTGATTAAAAAGAACCGATAATAACACTAAAAAGCTAGTTATTACCTCAAAGGTGACCTTCAATGGAGGAGAAAGCTAGAATTTAATGGAGAACTCAAAACAACAAGTAAATTGGCGATGAGCCCTAGAATTAGATCATCAATCACCTGCAATTCATAATTAAGGGTCATATGAAAACCTAAAACCCCTAGATTAAATGAGAAAATACCCACAATCTATGTTCATTCAAGCAATTCATCGAACACTTTAAGAGCGCATATTTACATGACAAAAGCACATAATATAACATTAAATTAGATTCGAATGAACTCACATTGGCAGATACATTGACAACTCAATCAAGAATTTTTTTTAATTCAATCTTGAACATATGGGTTTCATACAAAATCCCCCAAAAAATAAAATCAGAAATAATTAAGCTTAAGAAGAACCCTAAATTGACAATAAAATTAATGATGAACCCTACAATTGGTATTTGACGAAAAAGAAAAATTCTTACCTCAGAAGTTGATGTATTCTTTTCCGTTTATCATAATTATAAGTTTCAGTTTTTAAACAATTATCTAAAAGGTTTTTCAATAATTATAACATAGATTTCTAGCTATTGTATTATTTTACAAATTAGGTCTTAGGGCTATAACCAGTGAGGTAAAAATCTTCTATTTATCATATTTATTTACTTGTACCCTGTTTACCTTTTTTAGTAATATCTTTTATTCAACAATCTCTTTTTAAGTGGTCTCTTCTCTTTTTATTTGTTTTAACAAATTTCATAGTTTATAGTTAAGTCCTACTTGCATATGTACCTTATTCATTTGGATTCATGTTTATAAGAAATTTATCTAACTCAATTTTACAGTTTCTATCTCTCTCTCATAAAAACATTAATGTGCAAATCTAGCATGATTTTATTATACTTCCTCCGTTAATGGTTATTTGCAACAAAGGGGTATTATTTGTGAGATATAAAATATTCCTTTGTTGCAAATAACCATTAACGGAGGAAGTAGATTCTTATTAGTGTTGTCGTCTTTTGACCCTACCTTGCCTCATTTCACTTGTTTAATTGATTTCTTTCTCCTTTACCTTCTCCCCCATTTTCTAAAGGTTTTACAAATTTCAAAAACTATTTTTGAATTTGATTTTTCCCTTCCCTTATTAAGTACTTTTCATACTTGTCTTTTACGATTTTGCATATTTCTTAACAAATTTCATTGTTGGTTTTCCTTTTACTTTGTGTTCCATAAAATAAACCATACACTATTGACGTTCTTTATAAAAATGATCAATATCTTGTCTTCAAATTTAATTTTAAAATGGTCATAATTTTTTTTTTCTTTTTGATAATCTTCCTCCTAGTTTTTAGATTTGTTAATATTATAAAGTCAGTTCCCACTTACTCTCCTCCTTATCTCTCCTTTTATCACTTATTTCAAATTTGTCCATCTCCTTCTCCCTCTTACCTTGAATCTTCTTTTAGATTGACATGGTTTGAAGTTATACAGACTATTTCATATTCTATACAAAGTTGTATTATTTCATATTACAAGATATCTTCAAAATAAAAAATGCTTTGAATACTTATTACAAGCTAATCATTAAGTCGATGACAATGCTAAGTAAATAATGATGATCTTTAAGGATTTTCATTAATTTTAACATGAGTAATTAGTTAAAACTTAAAACTGATTGATTTGTATTTTTTTCTTCAAATTTTCCTCATATATTAAGAATTTTATTTAAATGTTCAACGAATGAGAAAAAAAGGTTAATTTTTAAAAACTTACATAATATTTTTTTTATAAAAAATAAGAATTTATTGAATTGAACAGCTAAGGAAAAATCGAAAAATTATAAAAGTTGTTTACATTACTAATGGCACATGTTATTTACAATTTTTCCTCAATTTTTCAAATTGAAATCTACAAAATTTCTTCTACTCAATACAATATGACCAGACCCCATCAATCTCCAAATAAATAACCAACTTTCTGACATAAACACCTCTTGGTTGCTCAATTAAATTGGCAGAATAATGTGAGTAGAAAAACCTGAAATATTGCAAAGAGGCAATTAGTCTTTATGTAGCTACAATATAACTTAGGAAACTCCAACTATTCACCTTAAGAATGGCTTAAGACATACTTCAACAACCACTAAGTTGTCACTGAACAATTAAGATATGAGTCTTCCAAAAAAAATAAATAAAAAAATAATAATAATAATAATAAAAAATGATGAAGATATGTTGTTAGCTTTTGCTACAGCTAGATATGTAGAATAAATTGTCCTTATTCATTTCCATAAGGAAGAAAGATATTGTTGTTCAAAATTCCAAAATGAAAACAAGTTTCGAAAAGAAGCAACCACGCACATAAACATATTTTTTTTCAAAAAAGACTTATCAGTTGAAGTAAGAAAAAGCTCTGGAGTCTTGAACTTGTGAACCAATTAATAATTATAAGAACATCAAGGTTAGTAAGGTATTACCTTTTTCTCTATTTTTTTTATACCCCAAAGCCTGGTTATATCATCACCACAAACAAAAGTTAGCCTTTTAACTCTTACACACACTTGGATCCACCTATACACATTTGCTTGCACTTGATCTTGAGAACTTAGACAACAACCCTGTATATATTTGTCTGTCGTACGACATAGCGTGTGCTATTAGAGCAACAATACACTTGTTCCTGATTCCAATCTTTGAATCTCTTTCGTTGCTTCATAGCTAAACCATTGTGTAATCTGCAGTCACAAGACATTATATTGTATATATATATAGAAGTGTATTACCTGACAGTCCGTCAGAATAAAGTCAAATGGAGGGAAGTTCGGCTTAGAGTTGAAGTTATACTTGCTGCTCCGCATCCTTCGGCATTTAGAGAGGATTTGAGAGTGTTTAGTGCATGTAATCCATATCCGACAGCCATCAGTCCAGCTCCTACTTTGTCCAGTATTATTGTAGCCACTCTCTGAAGATCTGTCTTTTGCAAGGAGGATCTTAATTCCTTCTAAGGATTTCTTCTGTTCACTCGAATTCGTTACAAAATGCACATCCCTCCTTTCTTTAGAACTACTGCTGATCAAAGTGCTTCAATTCTCGTCCTTAGAATTATCACACCCCCCACCCCCCCTCATCCTCCCTCTCTCTCAGACTAAGTATGACCCTCCCCCTCTCTCCCCCTCCCTCTCTCTTTACCTATCTCCTCCTTGCCCCTTTATATCTCTCAGCTTCTCTCTATCTTCCTCTTTGTTCAAACCTCACTTTCTCTCACTTTCTTTCTTCCTATTTTCCTCCGACCCATCTCTCTCTCTCTCTCTCTCTCTCTCTCTCTCTCTCTCTCTCTCTCTCTCTCTCTCTCTCTCTCTCTCTCTCTCTGCCATGTTTTTTCTTTACATATATGTATATATATATATATATATATTTCTCTCTCCTCCCTAGCCCTTTAGATCTTATTCAATCAATCACAAACAAGGATAGTACGCATTACAGAGTTAACTAAAAAAAACACAGCAAATAAGGTCTGATAGACCAACCTTTAGCCACAACTCCAAGTCATGAGGATCAGGCACTGCAGTTTTGGGGATCTGCAGGGAATTGACAAACCAAAGATAAATAATCCTGTCATATCATGTCCTAATAATGTATTGAATTCGATATAAGAGAGTTTGAAAACATGAATGTAATTATTCAAATCATATCTTACCATTTCACTGATGGGTGTAAGCGTGTCGAGTCCCTTAGCTAGCAGCCAGAAGAAAATGTGAAACATAAAGTTAGAGAAGCATCTTAAAGTTTGTTACAGAATTTCATGACAGGACCTTTTATGTTAATATAATTAATTTCCAATCTGATATTTGATAGAAATACAAGTTAATGTTATAATTTGTTAATGTTAAAAAATGAGAATATTACCTTGATAGTAGCTTGGAGTTCCTTTGCTGTCATATCAAGTCCAAGAGCATAACCTGAAAAGTCAAGATCACTGCAATTAGCTTTCTTTCCAAATTAAGAACAATTGTAGTTTTAGTTCATTAGGATACTAAAGAAGGATTCTAATTCAAAAGGATGTTGAAAAAGTTTTAAGTGGACTACTTTCACTCTTCCTACGAATTACTCGTATGCTCTTAAATAGTATGTGTATGATGTCACATGTTTCTCGTACCCCTTCCCCAAAAGACAATTATACATGAAAACATACGTAGTACAAGAGATAGTCTCGGTATTATGGAGTATGAAATTTCAATTACATTCATAATAACGAACTAAATCAATTGTGATCTAGGAGTATTATTTCGAGTTAGAAAAAATTCAGAGTATTCACCATACAATATTGAGCTTGTCATCAAATCTCATTGCTAATTTGCTTTGTGACAGACTTTTTAATAGTAATTCTATATTACTTATTATTGTACATTTAATTTAAAGCTCCAAATGTGTAAAAAAAAAAAAAAAAACAAAAAACAAAAAAAATTGAAGCTCCAAAATAGTGCAAGTAATTTTCTTTAGTCAATTCTCCCACATTTATACTCCTATGGATTAAGAATGGGTTTTGGGCTGCCAATTAACCTGATGGGCCTGAGCACAGTGGTCAGTCCAAAACTCCAAAAAGACCCCAATCATTTCATGACTTACCAAAATTCATTTTATAAAATTAGATTTAGATCCCAATCAAATGAATCAATTAACATTGATTATTAAACCAGAAATGAAAATTGCATTTTCAAATGGCTAACAATTATTATCGTTAAGCATAATTAAACATTGGTAAAAACTTTTATAGAAATTTTTTTTTTCAATATAATGAAAATTTGTGTTAATATAATGAAAATTTGTGTTAATATCTATTTAAGTCATAATCACTGTTTAAAAAAATAATAATAAAAAAAACTATAGTTAAGTTAATATATAAATCGTGCAAAAAGTCAATGTGTGTCAATTATTCTAAAATAGATAATGTTATAGTAGGTTGCGTTCATTTTCACCATATTTCTCAATGATTAAACTTCAATCAAATGCGGCCTATTATATATAAAGAGAGTAAAAGAGTAAGAAGGCGAAGAGAGACAAACCTCCAACGCAATCCAAGGCCTCAGATCCAGAAACATCGCGAGCTTTCTTGCCAATAACAACAGCAATCTCAGCTTCATACCAAACTTGCTGCATTGAAGCTGGGATTTCAATGGTTCCTCCATTTTCCAAGTATGATGATGTTGGCTTCAAGAACAACACTGGTTCCTATTCACCCAATAACAAAACAAACAAATCAATCCCCCATCACAAAATTATAGTCACGTACTCACGTTAAATAACCTTGTTAACATGTCCGGAGACAGTTGTCACATAGATTTACTAAAGGCTAAAATCACAAATATATCAAACTGTGGTTGATTTTATTGTTATACCCTTGCTAAAAAGAACAAAATTCAGAATAATATGCTTACTTGCACTCTGTTATAAGCAGGTCAATAGCTTTGTCCCTTTGTTTCTTGTTTCTGAGCAGGTCCTTTGGCACTGCTTCAAGGACTACTCTTCGTAAAATTTACACATCAATAGTCAAAGTTCATTCAAGAAAACAGATCATCCAATTAACTTAGACAATCCAAAAAGAATAAATAAGTGGGGAGAGAATCTACTCACAAAGACAAAAACAAATAGTATACATGTATATTTCAGTTTCATTATAGTTGCTATAGGCACTTAATTATTAATCCTGATACAAAAAAGTATGCTGGGCGGAAAAGATGAAGTGACATGCAGAAAGAAATTTGAATGCATGACTCTGCAATATGAAATTTTCATCCAAGTACAATAAGCTGGCCTGTTACCTGAGCATTTCCTCTCAATCTCAGCTCAGACATCCATCCTGTACCAGCATTGTGTCTTCCCTCGAGAACTAACTTTGTCCCTTGACTGACCACATGTAAAATAATATTTTTTTAAAAAAGGTTCAAATACTTACAAAATCATTGTCAACAAGAAGACTATAGAAAAAAAAAATCCACTCTTTTCTTTTCTCTTCATCTCTTACACACGCAAAAGAGGAAAAAAATGCAGATAAAAACATATAAATTAATTTGTGTTGCACCCAAGGAAATCAAAGTATTTAGAAGAGGAAATAGTATAAGAGCACGGCAATTGTCATCTACTGAGTATAAGAGCTAGCTTGAAAATTGCAAAATGTGTTCACCACAGCATACCTCTTAAGATCGTACCATACAGGAGATAGATGTGTAAACTTGGGGCAGAACCTTTTAGCTAGATCATAACCAGCCGAGTCCCTGCACCGTTTGATTAGGTTGCAACTATTAGTATTGGAAACTGGTTTAGCAAAAACAAAAATTTTGAGAAAGGCTTGATAGAAACCTAAAAGGAAACACAGCAATAAGAAACCAAGGCTAACTCAATCAACAATAATAAGGTTTATCATCTAATTGCAAAGTTTGAACTTTAGTTGAGTCAAAAAAAAAAAAAAAGTTTGAACTTTGGTCCTACATTTGTTAAATAGGTGCTAAATTTGTTGCTTAGACAAGTTCCAAACCCCATTCTCTGGAGCATATAGCGTTCTCCCAGAGGTCAGCACTAATCACACCAAAGCTAATCTGAAAAACAAGTACTTAAGTTCACGTCTCTTTAGCTCATTGAGCTACCTTTCGGATTAAGCTCGTCTAAATTTTTTAAAAAAAATAAAGAGCCATAACTAACCCAATAATGCAAATAATCCCAAGGTATAATTGAATTACTTGAAAACATTACAAATCAATGCAAAAAAACGGCGGTAACTATTGAATAAAACAAATTTAAGATTAGCAAAATGGGGTTACTTGCAGTTGAAACACAGATCAGCAATTTCACCAGATTTCAATTCCCAGCCTTTGCCTTTCTTCCATCAGACTGTAGAATTCGCCCCACAAGACGTGTTCATGCAAATTCTTGACCCCATTAAATTTCAAAAACCCAAAAAAAGCTAGCAAAACTCCACTCCAATTAATCTGCAATATTAAAGATTAAAACTTTAGATTAATAACAAAACGGTGTCGATTTAAGGAAAACCACGATCAATTATCCAAACGCATTTTCAAACAAAAAATACCAAAATTAAAAAAATAAAATAAAAACACATCACAATTAACAAACTTTAGACCCCAAAAACTTTCACAAAAATCCCAAACAACCCTCTCACACGTCACAACATCTCCCCCGCAACAACATCAGCCCACAAACCTCACCACCATTAATTCTCCACCTACGCCCAACAACAGCCACAAGCAGCCCATTAACCACCATCACCGACACTACAACAGCCACTGCGCATCTCCCCTACTACACAATCGCACACCCCCGCATTTCCCCTGCTACACAACCACATAAACTACTACTATTGCTACTCCTCGCCACTTCACGGTCACATTCTAACCGCAACCAACACAATCTAATGCCAAACAACAGCGGCATCAAGCAACCACCATTCGGCACCTCAAAAGTCCAATTTTATCAACAAAACCCACCACAATCCCTGATTATGAATAAAACCCATCAAAATAAACAGAACTTAAAACCCAAAAAGAATATGAAATTACCTCAGTAATCGAATTTGAGAAAATTACTCCATAAGATCAACCAAAACAAATTGAACATGTACCCTAGATTTTCGAATTGATATTAGATGATTATTAAAATGATAAAAAATCTTACCTCAAGAACCAAAAGAGAAAAACTGCTCTGGACCAACAATATTATGCATTGTAGTTAAAAAGCTAATACTTGGACATAGACAAATCTCTACACATAGACATCCCTCCCAAATACATACAAAACAACATAAAAATGATGTTAAAAATCACTTTGATACATGTACCCAAGCAGCAACTTAAGGTCTACTCTCCAAACCCAAATAATTCCACATTTACATAATAGGGTAATACGGAAGCTACAGATTTGGTTAAGTATGCACACCCTAGATCCTCCCATTCTGAATCACAAATACTCAAGACCCCAGAATAGTTCTTTATATGACCCAACTTATATCTTACATACAAAAGCTAGTTATGCTACCCTTTGTAAGTACTAGGGCAGCTAACGCGCGCATTTATATTTAGTTTTTTTTTGGTTTGGCTTTTAAATCACAAAATTAGTTTTTTAACAATAAGAGAAATTTTTCCTAAAAAAAAAACAATAAGAGAAAATATGTAATCAACTATATTTAGGTGGTATAAATGTTCAAGACAACTAACATTTATGAAAGCATAAAAGTACATAAATATTTTAGAGGGTATAGTTGTCTAAACACTATTCATTAAAATAGCATCTACATATTAATGAGGGTATGTATGTAAATACACATTTTAAAGGGTATAATTGGCATTACACTATTCATAAGAGTATGTTTCTACTTTTTATAAGGTAGGGAAATATTTCTAATTTCTAATAATGTTAAGGCAACGTATAAATTAACTATTTGGGTGATAATACCGATGTAACACTTAAGTGAGAAGCAGAAGAACAAAAGAGCTCAGGACATGAAAAACAAAAGGTGAAGGGAGAGTGTATTTTTTAACTTTGTTATTTGAAAGAATTATTATATTAGTTGTTTAACAGCTGTTCCAAGAAATCTTCACTAGTCATCCCTTGCTTTATATTAGTTATTTAACAGCAGTTCCAAGAACCAAAGCATAAATCAATAGCCCTAAGACAAATTGTTTTGCATAACTGGGCAGTCACACTCCATGGAGGTCCAAGGCAAGCAAAACTTCAACAGACTCAATTTAAGCACGTATATTGACAAAGAAAAAGCAATTGAAACAAGTCAAAATATTGTAAGCGTAACAAATATGATGTCTAAATTCCAATTAAAAAAAAAAATATTGCTGAAGCCAAAAAAAATACCGCATAAAACAAAAGCACAGTATTAATCACCTGCATGCACATCTTTGACGCTTCTACACAAGCTTTTAGGCTATCATCATAGTCCTCCAAGAACCCTCGACGACTTCAGCAATTGGCTGAATCAACACCTCGAGGGGCATATGCAGAAAGTCACTATAGATAAGCTACAGTAACTTATTAATCATTTTTTAGGGGTTAAGGAAATATGTTTTTATTATGTTAGTAAAACATTATAGTCAAAGTTAATAAATAAATAGTGAGAAAAAGTCCAACGTCCCACTTACTCTAGAATGGATATCCACAACAACAGCAAAGGGACCATAAACCATTGTCAAAAAAAATTAATCAATAACTTTTTTTTAAGGAAATAATCAATACTTAAACCAACAACAATTAATTTTTTTTTTTTTAAAAAAAAACAATTTATTGTAGTTCCATACCTAGTCAATTACATTTAATACCATAAAGTTATTCAATATCTTAATATACAGCAATAGGACAATATTAATGAAGGATGTTCATTAATATGAATATATGACATCCTTTGCTACTAAATCCTCATACGAAGTGCTTGTATTAGGTAAGAAACAAAATTGACGATGTTCCTCAAAACACTCCAAATACTCAAATAGCTTTGCATCTAACATTCTAACGTTTCCATCAGCACGTTGAACGTCACCATCTCCATCGACAAAATCTGCGAACAAGATTAAGGTCCAAAAATATTTAGAGGTATCAAAAACTAACATGACCCATAACCAACCAAAAAAAAAATCAAATTCAAATTTTGACTAGTACGAACATAGTAATTTAACATGACTCAAATTCAAAATAGACCCGACCCGCACAACCCAAATTGACACCTCGGTGTATTACACCACTTTGCATTATACAAAAGCCTATCAACAAGACATCAAAGCGAGACACAAGTGAACAAAAAGGTGCAAAAGCTCGAAAATAACTTCTCACTTATTAAAATGAAAAAAAAAAAAAAAAACAGTAGAAAATAGCAGGAAAACATTTACACTTCTTCTGAGTTCTGACAATAATCAAAAGTTCCTAACTCCATGTTTTAACACCAGTAGTTAATGAATAGTAATGACAATGAATGATAAAGCTCATGATTGTCAACTCCTCTATTTCAGCTAACAATTCATGGAATAGTAACAAAGTTCGCTGCAATTCCCGAATTTATTACCATATCACAGCAGTGTTGCAGGCTTGGTGGCTCTTTTACATCATCATTAGCAAGTATAGTCATTATACTCCTTTCATTTCATACATATACTTTGGAAACCAAATTATGCGATTCAAAAAACCATGTTCATCATAAACAAAATAAAGTTGATTACGAAATCTCTATTCTAATCCATTGAAATGCATCCATTATTGTAAAATCTACCAATAAATAATTATCAAATCAAGGAAGAAAGAACGCAGCAATGCATGAACAAACTGTCAAACTCCATATCATCAATTTTCCGCTTGGCATATTCATTGAACACGATATAAGCACATAGAGATGATTTATTAAAACTAAGAACCATTGTCAAAAATTCCTGACCTTGATTAAATTAAGAATCAATTTGACTGAACAAAAAAGAATTAAGAATCAATTTGACTGAACAAAAAAGAAAAAAAAAACACAGAGAGAGAACATTTCGTAAAAATCAAATATCGATCCATCATGATAAAGTTGCAAATTGAACAATCAATTCCATTATCCTTACTTAAACAGCAACATGAATCAAGAAAAAAAAAAAAAAAATTCCAAGCAAACAAAATTTGAATTCCATCATCACTATCACAAAAATCGATTCACCTATCAAATCATATTAAAGCTGCAAGGGCAAAAAGTCTGATTAAAGAGCATAAAATTAATTTATAACCAAGAATAAGATTATTTAAAGGTAACTCTCACTAAACCAGGAATAAGATTATTCAAGGGTAACTCTGGCACTAGTTGATGATGCCTTTCCTATCAACGAATTTAAAATAATTATACGTTCTCTAGGATTGAACTCTTTCTCAATGAAACTCCAATTCCAAGGTTCTGCACTACTATATCCTTTTGAAGTTTTGGTAATCACCATACAATCCAACATGAAAACACTTTGCAACAAGTAGATAGCAACTGGTATCCACTTTGTATGGAAATTAGTCAGCTTAATCTCCTTCAGATTCTTGTGGACATATGGAATCAGAAGTTCAGAGCTCTGACGGCCAGGACAAGTTGGAAACTAAAAAAAAAAAAAAAAAAAAAAAACTAAATGTCAAAATATAACAAAAAGATTACAGTCAAAATTACACCACATGAATAGTTCAAAAATAAATTTGTCAATCAATTTTATAAAATCATAAATTTAAATAAATGAAATGTAAAGGGAGTTTGCCATATTTACCCTCATCTCAAGCTTTTCCAAAAGCGGAAAGGATTTAAGAAGGCACGGGAGAGCCGGCACTATACTGCCATCATCATCCGCACTGGAGATGTATAGTTTCAAAACTGAGTGAAATGTTTTGTGTGGACTAAACGGTAATTTATTAACCTGAAAAAGAAGAAATTCTAGTAAATCAGACAATTATAAAAACTTAACCATATACAACGAGATAATCCAACAAGATCCACTTAACCATATAATCTCTTATAGATTAACGGGAAATAATAGTCAAAGTTATCAAAGTTTGACTCAAATATTAGCAATGGGGCAAACATGAAAATAGGAACAGAAGGAGTACATCAGTATATGTTAGCCAACACAAACATATATTCATAAATTCCACGACGCACCAGAGGATTCTTTCCTCGGAGGATCAGATATTTAATTTTGGTTTCAGCTGCAAGACTTTTTAACATATCTTCTCCTCCACCGGATCCCAGACACATATACACACTTTCCAAATTTGATACATTTTTAAAAGTGCACTTCAAAGGATTGTCATTAAAAATCTCTAATTTCTTCAAATTCTTGGCACTAAGTTCAAATTCTTGCAAACTTGGACATTCTCCAATTAAGAGGGAGCGCAAGCGGGGGAAATTATTGCCGATCTCCAACTTATCGGGAAGATTACACCTTCTCAACCGTAAACATTCAACAGTTGAACAACTAGATAAGATGTCCAGAATGCCCATCCCCTCTAGAGTAATGTTAGTTAGATGAAGTGTAGTTAAGTTTCTTGGTACAATAAAATCATTCTCAAGCTTCAGGATGCAGGAATCTAAACGCAGATGTCGTAAATTAGAAAATTGGGAAAGAAAGGAACCGTTGATAAGATGCAACCCTTTACAATGGGATTGGAAATAACCTCTCCACCTATCCATACATATAAAGTGCAGGGTGAGGCTGTGTAGACCCGTATTCGTAGCAGCAAAATTGATCCAGCGATCAACATCATCAGTATAACTTTTATCAAGACAACACGTAACGGTAAAAGATAAGATATTCTGACCCTTGTAGTTCTGCAGCACCTGATCCACACTTTTCACATATGCCTGCTTATAAGAAAGTTGTTCACAATGAATGCTATGAACCCTGTATGAATTTGGATTACCAGACAACACAAACCAATCCAAGTCAAGGGATGGAATGGTCAAGCACAAGTTTCTCCATCTTTTTGATAGCACAGCCATTCTTGCAACATCACGCAGCGACAAATATGAGAGAATATCTAACAAAACCCCATCAGGAAGCTCACTAAGACCATCTTTGACATTCACATTCAGATTGTCCACCTTGGAATTATCAACATCAATAACAACCTACATTGGGCGTACACACGTAGCATCTCAATTAGAATTACCAATACATTCACCTGATTATCATGGAAATAACTGAAAATAAAACTTGTATGTTTATATGACTTAAAATTATGGTCTCATAGAATATAACAAAATAAATTACCTTGCAAGAGTGTATTCGATTGGTAGCACGATAACTCCTCCATATTCCATAGAGTGCAGCAACAGTAGCTACAAGGAAGGTGATATCCACCTTCATATTCTAAAACCAAAACATCAATATTAAATCCTTAAACAAAAACATAAATAAAATACAGTTGTAAAAGGACCCCTATAATACTTATAATACTGAATGATTAACCCAAAGTCATCAACTGAATAACCTTATTGAGTATTAGGTGATTTGTTTGGTGAAATCACTTAAATTGGGTTTAGAAATTACAATTTAATTGAATTCATAAAACATTTGAAATTTAGGCACTATCATTTTTTTTTTTTTTTTGACGCACTATCATCTTTTCTTTCCTTGTGCAAAGTTTTCTTCAAAAAAATCTAAACTTAAATAAGCAAAATCAAAACTTTGATAAGAAAATCAAAATCATAAAAACAAATTCTGGAAAAAATTATACGGTATCGATTAATCCGGTAAAACTACATGAGATTTTAAAATAAAAAATTCGGATAACAATAGATCTGAAAATCCGATTGTAAAATAATCAAAAAAACAAAAAAAAAATTAAAGCTTTGACAAAAAATTGAAAGAAAAACTAAAAATAAAATAAAAACCCTAACTTTATTTTCTTTTAAAATAAAAATAAAAAATTGAAATAGAAATTGCAATTGTAAATAACAACGCTCACCTGAGAATAAATCATCGGCTGAAAGAGAATTCTTCGCAGAGGGGGGAACAAGAAGATGAGGTTTTCGGAACTTTTTTTTTTTGACAGGGTGGTTTCGGAACTTAACTTGTCTATCAAAACAAAAAAACAAAAATTATACTACTTGTACTTCCCATGAGTTCAGTTTAATTTCGGAGTACTTTTTTTTTTTTTTTTTGATTTTTTTTTTTTTTTACTTTTACAATCAAAAAATTGATTTTCGTGGTTAAGATTTCTTTTTGAGGAAATATAAGACGATCAGCCTGATCGACTTTACAGGCACATCAGGTGGCATTTTCTGTAATTTTAGCAAACTGCTAGGCACAACTTCGTAACTTACCACGGATGGTGCTACCACGGAAGTTTTAACTCCAAATTGCTGACTAACGGCTAAGATGGTCAACGCATTAACGCTTTTGTCTGCCGTTTATTCACTTTACCAAACTCACTCCTTCCATTAACGCATTAACGCTAAGATGCCAGATTGTAATTACTACCTACTGATACGAGATGAACAAATTTACATGTGTCCTAAATTAAATGATGCTAAATTACTCCTTATTTATGGAACACAAAACAGAATTGGATGTAAACTAAAAGGTACCATATCAAAAGTACAGAGTTTTGTTGACAATCATATAATTTCGCGTTAAGAAAAATCCAGTGAACGAAATATCCAAAAACAAATCTGATTCACAATAAGATTCAAAGTTCAGCGAACTAGAATTGAAAAAAAAAATGAATTGAATTATACCTGCTATACGATTTGTGTTGCTCGATAAAACTTTGATCTTAATGGAAATGAGAACTGGGATGTCATCGCAAATGGGATAATAAAAAATGAGAGTGGATAGGCCATTAGATCTGAATGAAATTAGAAATGGGATGACAATGGCGTTTGTTCTTTAACAACAGCGATAAAAGGTTCTGGCTGAATTAAAAAAAAATTATAAAAATCATTGAAACTTTGTGAAGCTAAAGACGTTAACTGCCAAGTTGTCTGGCCCACATTAACGGCACAAATCCATCCGTTACCATCATCCGTACAATTGATTACAATAATATTATATGGTACATTGTGGGGACCTCATACAAGACTGATTGACAAAATTTTGCCAATCAGCCTGATTGCCTGGGTTTGGCTCTTTCTTTTTCGTATCATTTCCTTACGTTTTACGGAGTATCATCTTTTTATTAAATTTATAGTTAACTTTAGGTGACGTAGAAGTCCTAAAAAGGGTAACATTCATTAATGGTAGTGAGTTGAGAGGCACAACTTAAAAATTTAAAAAAGCATGGGTACACCCTAGAAACTCAACTACCTTAGGGGCATAGTTTAGAAAAACCCAATTTTTATTTTACCACAAAAAAAAAAAATTTACCACCTGTCGTAAAAAAAAAAACCAGTAAACATAAGGAATATTTTAAATATTTCGATTTTCGTGCCAAACACATGGCCTTTTGGGGTTTTGGGAAGCATTTGACTCGTTGGGTCTAGTTTTATGTCAAAACTAGTTTTTGGCCCCGTGCAAAGCACGGTTTTACAAAGTATGATTTTTTAATAATAATAGTTTATTGAAATAGAGTTAATTAAAATTAAATGTCTTTTGTAACACTTTTTAAAAAATAAATAAATAAATAAAAATTGAATTTATTAATGTCTACCCTTTAAAAGTATTTATTAAAAGAATTTTAATTTTTTTTTAAAAAGGAGCATTTTGGAGGGAAAATATTTTAACAAAATTATGTCAAGTGTCCCTCTGGTGATTACTATATTATAGAAGTATAGATTAACAAAAAAAATTACTCCCTCCGTCCCTAAATTACATTTCTCCTTTCTATTTTAAGTATTCCAAAATTACATTCCTCCTTTCTATCTTTGGTAAGTTTTTTTTAGTAAATCAACTCTCTTTTTTTGTTTTATATTTAATGCTTTCTCACTCATCCTTACCTAATCTCCCTCATAATCCTTGTGCCAAATTACAATGAATATGATTGGTTAAAAATTTTCAATTAGAAGCATGTGATTGGTCTTTTTTTTTTTTGCAAAGGATTGATGACATGTCATGAGTAATAATTATTCTATCTTTGTACTTTCCATAACATTATCAAATCATTGTTATTTGTCTTACTCCTTCCTTCTTAATTCCCGTGTAAATTACCAAAGAGGAATGTAATTTAGGGACGGAGGGAGTAGCGTAAATGGCACGGTTTTCCTACTTGAAATACCACAATTTGCATGAAACATGTAAAACAAGGCATATTCGATTATTTTTTTGTCAATTATGTCCTCAAATTGGGGTCATAACGCTTTTTACATACTAATCGTCCTCTCGCGCGCGTTGCGCACGTTAGTCCAGCGTGTATATGTTTACCGTGATTATTTGGGTAATTAGATGTGATTAAGAGGAAATTGCTTTTGCTGCATCAATTTGTAAGATTGCAGTACATTTAATTTTGTAAATAATTGATGCTAAATAATGTATTGACGTAAGATCTTCAGAAGAGAGGTAAAATGGGAAAATGAGCATGAAGAAATTCTAATTTATTTTACGAATTCAAATCAAATCCCTACCTTATAAAATGTGGGAAAATACTCTTATGAATAGTGTTAGGACATTTTTAACCCTGAAAATGTTTAATTACCTTTATACCCCCATTAATGTTGTATGAGTAGTTTATGAATAATCAATGTATTTATTTTATTGCTAATTTGTTATTATTGATCAATTTCACAACATGGGTTTTATCGTTAATTTAATTGCTCACTTGTCAGTATAATCAATTTAGGATTGCTTTAATTATTCTATCCTTCATAATTTTTTTTTTTTAAAACCTAACCTTCATAAGTATGATTATGAGAGGTTTTGATTTTACATTCTTTTCTATATGAAGCACAAGGAACTATGGAAGCAAGCATTTGTCCAATATAGTGCAAAAGCAACTGTGTTGAAAAGAAATCAGGCTCAAGTGTGGGTTGGTGAATCGGTTATATTTCGGACAGTAAGAGAAAAGCGATGTCCATGATTTTGATATAAGTTTACAAGGGTATTGGTTCATTTAAAAAAAGTTCATGAAAGTGAAATCCAAAAAATCATATGAGTAGTTCTAAAAAAAAAAAAAAAAAAAAAAAAAAAAAAAAAAAAAAAACCTAGAAGCTAAGACAAAGGTTGGTCAAATACAATAACCAGAAAGTTCAAGAGATTGCGGTATTAATACCATTCAAATAGCTTAGTTAGTTTGGTGACTCTTAAGGTCCAAGCAATAATTGCCCAAGTTTTTACTCATTTGAACTGAAGACTAGCTTAGTAGAAATTTGAATTGGGAATGATCTTGATTGACAATTTCACAAAGTCAATCACTCAACATTTACTGTTATTAATCCTTGGACCTTATTTCTCCACTTAACTTAGGGTCTATTCTCATTGAGTGAACTGAGCTGAATTGAATTGAACGAGAGTTTTGATTAGTTCAAGATTTCAATCTTTATCTAGGGTTCTTGGAGCCTTCTAATCTTGCTACCGACTTAGGACGCACTATGTTCGTTGATTCCGAAAGCATTAAGATATGTGAACTGAACTAAACTTATTAGAGAAGAACTAAACTAAATTGAAATGAATACTTTATGAGAGAAGGAAATTAGGAGCTGAACTTAACTGAACTGATTAGAGCTGAACTGTACTGAACTGAAAATAATCGTATGAGAACAGACCCTTAGTTTTTGAGGTTACTTGGTCCATTTTGTCCATTGCATTTTTTACCGATTCAAGAAAATAACTTCATTATTTTTGTAACTTTAACAAAATAAATTAATGATTTATAATATTAATTTACTCTGTAAAATAAATTATTTACAAGGCAATCATTGTTAAATGACATTTACTGTAATTATTACGATCATAACTTTAACTGATTAAAACTTAAAGTGAGGTATATTGGTATCTTATATGAATACAAGAAAAATATAGACAAGTGATATCCTGCTAATTGAACCATTCCAATCTGTACTTTAAATATAGCAAACATTTCCATGTCTAGAACTCAATACTTTTTACAACTCCTTCACTAATTCTAGAGTAATTTACTAAAGTTTTTGAGCATTGCTAAGATACATGACATTCAACATATTAATCGCATATGTACAAATAGTTATAATAAAATATATGCAAACATACATAAGGTATTAAGACTAACTGCAATTACTCAACTTGAAATACTACCTATACCGCGCGCATCGCGCGCGTATGATCCCCTAGTATAAACCAAATGTATGATTTAAGAGTACTGATTTTTTGTTTTAAATGTACAATAAATGTTATGGACTCTAGTCTCATTTCACTATTATCATAAAGGTGCTTTCAGTCATTGTAGAATTATAAATGGCATTGGTCAATCAACTAAGGATGAACATATTGAAGTTAAGATATGTGTGTAATAGCACAAATCCAATTATCCAATCACTTTTGAATTGTTGTTTAATCTCAATTATTGGTCTTGGCAAGGGTTAATAGAGCTGTTGCATTGTCAAATTGTGTACAATGAACATTTTTTAATTGTAGATGGAGATAATTGCTATGTTATTTATAATCTGCTAAGCAATAAGAGTTAATTTATTAACCATAATGTAATTGTATTATTCGGTTTTCTTGCTAATTTAATGAATCCTATCGTAATTTATATACTTTTTAAATTCATTGCTTATACTATATTGGTGCGGTTGCTTATCTAGAAACAAATATAACCATTTTAAAGCATTATTGTACAAAATAATTGATAATAGTTTTCATCATATAGCATAGAGTTTTTATACATAAAAGATACTAAGTTCAATACAAATATTAATAGTGCACATCCAACTCCACACAAAAACTTACTTCCTCCGTTATTTTTTACTTGACCCGCTTTGACTTTTACACTATACATCACCCCCCTTTGACCGTCTTTTATGAATAATATGTAAGGAAAAATATATGCATGTGAGATCTTTTTGAATTCGTCTCTGTAAGTACTATCATAATATACAACTTTTATAAATTTTACTTATGGAGAAAAAAAGTTATTGATCGCCAAAGTTTGGCAAGCGTGATAAAACAAACAGGTCAAGTAAAAAAGAACAGAGGAAGTAGTTGTTTAAGCCAACCAAAATAATACAATAGCGAGAATCTTACACCCCTAGTCTTGGATACTGTTCTACTTAAATTAATAGGATATATTACATCATTAACTAACATACCTTTGTTTCTGTATATTCCAAACAGGCAGCATATAGGAATATTATATAACAAAAGTATATATGAATACGATGCTGCTATACATAGGTTTTCCAAAAGGCGTTATCTTCATATTATGAACTTGTTGTATGGAGCAGGTTTCAAAAAAAATAAAAAAAAAAACTTGTTGTATGGAGCAAATCCTATACCATCTCAAAACCATGTGACAACTCCTTGCTTAGAACATGTGATCTGATAATCCAATCTGAATGATTAATAATCTGTCTGCTTGATTAAAAGTTCACCTATGAACTTCTGTATTACAACACTTATAAGCCATGTGTTTTGCACTCTTTTTTGCCTAATATTACACTAAAGGTTTGAAAAATCTGGTGAATAATGTAACACAATTAAGTACTTATGTCGAACCACCTATACCGCGTTGTGCGGTTGTGCCATTGCCCATTGATGACTCTTGCACTCTTCTTTGACTAATGGCTCCCAACAATCTACAGGAGTGCCAGTAAAGAAATAAAAATTGCACCATGATACGAGGAAATTAGAATAACGACACAATACGAGCAAAGCAATAAGAATCAAATCTTTTGATTTTAAAATTATAATTAATTTCACTCCTCATCTAAAGTCAAATAAGATCATAAGCCAGTATTCCAAGGAAAAAAACTAACGCAACCTCCCTATACCCCTTTCTCTATGTCTCTCCATACCTCTTCTTTTGTCCCTTCACCATTACCATTCCTAGAAACTACTCCCTCGAGATGCTCATCTAACAATGGATGATAATCCCTCCGTCCCCAAAAACAGTTCTCATATTTCTTTTTAGGCGCCCTACATTGATATTCTCATTTATTTTCCATTTGGTCACTATAAAAATACCAAATTAGCTTCCTTTTTTCTTTTTTTGCCTTCATACACATAACTACCTAAGATTTTTCATATTTTCTCTAAATATTTCCCCCCACCCACGTGCATGTACTTTATTCTGTTTTATGAACTTATAGTGTGATCTATGTACTAACATTTCCTATATTATCTTTTGTTGCTTTACGTACTTTTTCCTCCCACTTCTTAATTTTTTTGATTTTTGACGTATGAGAACGGTATTTAGGGAAGGCAAAAGTAAAAAAAAATCAGCCTTCATATGTGCAAGTGTTAATTGTAGCTTGCCCTTACCACTTGCTTTCCCTACTACCTCTATTTTCCTTTCTCTTTTATGGTTTCTATCACTCAACCTTATATGATTTTGCGAATTTTTATAATCTTCCACTTTTCTCTATTTCTTCATCATGTTAAATTAATCTTTTCTAATACTCTTTGTTTCTTTCTTCTTAACACATGTTAGTGATACAATTTCTCTATCACCCTCCACTCCTTTCAGTTTCCCATCTACACCATCTTTCCTCCTTATTTTTATCTCCCTTTCACTCTCCAATTATGGTCTTAAAATTTAGCTTATCCTACTTGCTCTCTCCCTCACACTGTCATTACTTTTTTCTATCCTTCCTCTAATTTGTCTTATGTAGTTATGTGTAGTTGAGAATCTCTTCTTAATATTTAATTTTTTGTTACGGCATCAAAAATATATTTTATTCTATATTGGTCTCCTTTTTTACTTCTATCTTTTATCTTTCTTTATCATCTTTACATTCGCATGGTCACCATATTAAATCCCTCTTCCTCATCCCCTACATGATCTACTTTATTTCTGCATTCCTTTGCTTTGGTTGTATTATAATATATTTTTATTGTTTGATTTTCTTAAACGAAGACTTGCTTCATCGTAATAGATAATTATTGAACTATATTGTATAGTTTTTAAAATTTTATAAGGAAATAAAAATTGTGATGGGTATTATGGGAAAGGAAAAATTATTACCAAAAATTCTGTTTCACTTTATGGATTACAAGCTAATAGATGCATGGAATTTGAGTGTGTGAATATAAGCTACACAAACTTTTAAATAAAATGGATGTTCAGTAAATTACTGAACATCCGTACTGAACATCCGTTATAAAGTGACAATAAAATACGCAAAAGTTACACTAAAACGCATAAAAGTTACCCTGATATAAATGAGTTATTTATGCTTCATTGATAAATTTGACAAAAGTGACTAAATTTGACAAAAGTGACAAGAAATCTGATACAAGTGTACCGATGTACAGTAAATTACTGAAAACCGGATGTATACAAAAGTTTTCCTATAAGCTAATTGTTTCTAATAAGCTAATTGTTTCTAATAAGTAGGGGTGAAAGTTCGGTATTCGGTTTGGATTACACCCCAAACCGAATCCAAACCGAATTATTTCGGTTTCGGATTTTTGAAACCGAATCCAAACCGAATTTGGATTCAATCCAATCCAATCCAAACCGAAATAATTCGGTTTTGAGAATTAAATCCAATCCAAACCGAATTTTTATGGGCTGTTGTATTGGGCCTTAAAATCTGGGCTTTTATTGGGCATATAATTTTGGGCCTTTTGAAGGCCTAAATTTTGTACCTGTTCCTGAACAAAATTAAAGCATAAATTTTAACATACAACTTTCACAAGTCACAACCATATGCCATACTGCCATAGTAACTAAATTGTCCAGCCATACTGCCATAGTAATTAAATACACTTACACATTGTCCACATTGAGACATAAGAACTTAACAAGTCTTAAAACTAACAAAACAGTCCACATGATGAATTGATAATAAAACAGACAAACAGTCCACAAATGAACTAGTTCAACCAACAGGGCAGCTTCATTCTTAGGCTCTTGGCAGCAACTTCAAGTCTTCAATCAATAGGGCAGCTTCATTCTTGGCAGCTAACTCTCAATCAAGCTCAACCAAGTCCGGGTTTTGATCACCAATTGTCATATTCCTCAAGTCTAATAACATTAAAAAAAAATAAACAAGTTACATAATATATATGAAATAATGAAAAAAAATAACATGATAATTGTTGTTTTATGTTACCTTCTTCAAGATCTTCAACTTCTTGTAAACACTCTTCTATATTAGGAAAGGGAGAAGAACGTAGCCAATTTTGAGCACAAACAAGTCCTTCAACGACCCTTGGAGTTAAGGAGCTCCTAAATGGGTCTAGAACCCTACCACCAGTGCTGAATGCACTCTCAGAGGCTACTGTTGAGATAGGGACAACAAGTATATCACGGGCCATTATTCCAATTGTTGGAAACCTAGCACTATTAAACTTCCACCACCCCAAAACATCAAAATTTTCACATTCCTCCTCCGTTTCCTCTTCTAAATATTTGTCTAACTCAATTTTTGCTTCTCCATCTTTCTCACACTTATGTTTCTTATACTTACTCTTCAATACCTCAAGCTTCTTTTGTTTGGGAGAAAATTGGGAATTGTCCATACTTGAGGACACTTCCTCCCTAATCACATCACCAGAAGAACCACGATACTCCTCATACAATGCATTCAAAGACTCTTTCAAATTATTCACCAAAACAAATGCATGCTTAGAATCATAAATTTCAGTTAACATCCACTCAACATAATCTAACTTATAACGAGGATCAAGCACAACAGCAATAAAAATCAGCATGTTCATTTTCTCCGGATCACCCCAATATTTGTCATATTTCTCCTTCATTTTAGTAGCCATAAGACACATCTCCACATCATCATTTGTCATCAAATCTTTCAAAAGGACAGCAACACTCACCAATTCATGGAAAAATAAATTGGAAGTCACATGCAAAGACCCAGAGACACGCAAAGTAAGATCGTAAAAGACTTGTAAAAATTCAGAAAACCTTCTGACTGTTTCCCAATCCTCAGAAGTAGGGCAACCCTTGCCCTCCCTCTCATTTAACTCAATCACATAATGAGGGTCCTCCTCAGAGTACCTCTCAAAAGCATACTCAAACACCAAAGCAGCATCCAACATTAAAAAGGTGGAATTCCACCTAGTAGGCACATCAAGGCACAACAACTTTTTAGAGTTGATTTTTTCTTCCACAACACATTTTTTAAACCTTAACAACCTAGAAGGGGATTGTTTGATGAATCTTATAGCTTGTCTCACACGAGTAATAGACTCATTAACAATTTTCAAGCCATCAGACACAACCAAATTCACAATATGAGCAACACAACGCATATGAAGGAATCGGCCCTTAAGAACCCCAACTTTCCAACCATTTATTTTCCTTCTCATATATCCTATTGCGGTATCATTTGAGCTAGCATTATCAACAGTTATGCAAAATACTTTCTCAAGTTCCCAATCAAGCAAACATTTCTCAATTTCTTTCCCAATTTCCTCCCCCTTATGACTTGATATAGGACAAAAATTCAGAATACGTTTTTGCAAATTCCAGTCATTATCAACAAAGTGAACAGTCAAGCACATGTAATTAATTTGCTGAATAGATGTCCATGTATCGGTTGTTAATGAAACCCTTGAGTTACACTTTTTTAATACCAATTTCAGCTTTCTTTTTTGAGTTAAAAAAGTTTCATAACAATCTTTAGCCACAGTAATTCTGGAAGGGACATGAAATCTAGGCTCCATTACATTACAAAATTGTTTAAAGCCTACTCCCTCAACAAACTTAAAAGGCAATTCATCAACTATAACCATCTCAGATAAAGCTTTTCTAATTACAGTTGGATCATATTTCACATAAGACAATCCACTAGTACAACCACTTTCAATTTTATTGCTTTTGAAAGACAACAAACTTTGTTTTGATTCTTTAGGAGTATTATAGGGGTACTTACGGCATCTATTTATATGAGCCCACAATGGACTAGTGCCATTTCTCTTTGTACCACACTTGTATCTCATACCACAGTACTTGCAACGTGCTTCCATTCCAGTGGGTGTTTCTTCCTTGATAAAGTGCTCCCAAACCTCGGAACGATCCTTCATTCTCTTCCTCTTGGGTTTGGATTTTTCATTGTCAGATTCATGTTCCTCAATATTATCCATATTTGTGGACATTCTGATAATCTAATTTAAAACAGAAAAAAGAACTCACTCAATAACCAACAATTTTTATGCAAATCTATGAAAAACAATCAATCTATCAAAAAGAAAACATGCAATTCGAGCATAATAGTATAACAGAACAACATATATTCTGAATTCTGAAGGAATATCAGCAATTCGAGCATAATACAATTCGAGCATAATAACTATTCAAAGAAAACAATCTATCACCAATTCGAAAATAACAAAGAAAACATGCAATTCGAGCGAAAACATGCAATTCGAGCAGGAAAAGAGAAGTGAAATATGAAATATTGAAATTAAAGCATACCGGAACACTCCAACAGCCCAACAGGTGGTCAGCGGCGGCCGGCGTTGGAACACTCGAACGGAGTAGTGAGGAAAGTAGGAAAATCTAGGTGGTAAGTAGGAAAGCAGGAAGTATTGAGGTGGTGGATTGGTGGTGGTGGACGAACGGAGTGAGGTGGTGAGAGGGAGAGATGAGGGAAAATCTAGGGTTTTAGTGAGGGAAAGAGAAACGGTTGTGACTGTGGGAAATTCTGAGGGAAATTATTTAGGGTTTGGGTATATATATGTAGGAAAATGGGCTGAGATAATTGGGCTTATAAATTTCAGTTCGGTGTTCGGTTTTCGGTTTTTAAAATCCCAAAACCGAATCCAAACCGATATAATTCGGTTTTCATTTTCTCAAACCGATCCAAACCGAAAACCGAACAAAACCGAACTGAATTGCTTATTCGGTTCGGTTTGGTTCGGTTTTCGGTTTTTATCCAAATTACTTTCACCCCTACTAATAAGGTTCATGTCAGCTTCTCTTATTAATAAGACCTAGTTGCCCAATTGTTACTGTTATAATCCCCATGTGCAGCGTGTGAATTTTTATCGTATAGTTCATAGTGTGAATTTTTATCATAATTATTGATTTGAATATTTATTATTCTTATAATGAGTTTAAGAGAAATACTTTTTAGCAAGTGTATGTATTCTTTGAATTGTCATGTGTAAAGTAATTTGTCATGAGTTTAAGAGAATTTGTCATGATTGTATTTATTTCTTAATAAAGTAGGAATAATCAGATAGTAGAAATACATATTCGGGAAGTGGTATAGCACTATATTACAATGACAAGTTAACCTTGAAAATACAAGCACTATATATTCGATAGCATAGTGTCCCTCTATATAGTTGTGTTACCTAGTTTATCTATATGAAAAAAGCCAAGACATCGGTGTTGATTATCTATACAGGCCATTAGCAATTAGCATGCTCTTTCTTAGCCCCTGCTTTGAGATCATTCTGCTGAAATTGGATGTTACTTCTCTTTGAAAGAAAAATCAGAAGATAGGTTTGTCTCTGAGTCAAGGAAGAGAGAAACTAAAGCACAATCCTACATGTTAAAAGTTAGGTATCGCATTTTCCATCCTTGGATGGCTGTTTCAACCAGAGCTCTAGCAGCTTATCAAGTGCTTCTTGTAGTGCAAAAACACAACCTCACCAATTCTTAATTCTCTTTGCTTCCGCTGTTATATGTAGAAAACCAAACAAAAGATCAACAACAAAAATTAAAAAAAACACTACAACATGCTGAAAGTTTCAGTGTTAAATTTAACAATGAAAAGTTGCTGGAGTGTAGGACTGAAATTGAATAAAGTTTGTGGCAGTAGGATCATTTACAGATGCACAACGTTATGTAGAAATCTAGAGACATTACCATATTATGATGCAATGTCAAGCATGTAGCCCCCCAAATAATCAAAACTTTTTAGAAAAACTTTTTAGGCAATAAGACATTACCTAGTTGCAGATCATGGATCAGCTTCTGCATATCTTGTGATTTGAATCCTGGCCCCTGAATTCAACTTTAGATACTTTATCATATCAACATATTTTCCTATAAAAACTCCAATCTGAAACATTGCAGGATCATCAATGAACGAAATTCATCAGCAAGTTAACTACTCTCATTTTTATTTTATTTTTTTTATAGAACAAATAACTACTCTCAATTAATCCTATCAAAGTAGAATACTCTTATAGGTAAAATTAAGAACTAATGACCAACCTCATTCCAGCAATACTAAAACATGATCACTCATTCCAGTCAAATAATACGGAGTAGTAATAAATGCTACAATTCAAAAACTACTTAAATTTGGTCTGCAATCATGCTATAAACTACTTATAACGACTAGATTGGTCTGCAATCATGCTATAAACTACTTATAACGACATTAAACAATTGGCATAGGTTGCAGTAAGAGCAGCAAGCATCATGCATAGCTTTTGCATGAGGATGTTTACAAAGAATAAGCAAGTAAATGAACCTTTCATCCATTTTGTATTACCAAATTTAACTTATTACTTCCTATCAAATAAAGAAATCTAACTGACAGTGAGAACCTTTCATATTTAATAACAAAGTCACATTCACAGACAAATTGCTTAAACATATACAAAGTCTTTTAAGAATCCAAACAAATCTTTGAAAAATTATTTTCTTCACCACTTTGCAAATTGCATGCACCACCCCACTGAAACCACCTCTCCCTACATTCGATGTGATAAGATACACGAGAATACCCAATTCTCAATAAACTTAATCACACTTAGCAACCCAGTTTTTTTAAATAATATTTTCAAGACATTATAAATTGAAATTTAACTTGACTAAGTAAAATCTAATTGAGCACTATTACAAACCCAGTTATTATTACAAACCCAGTAGCATTGATAGCATTGATACCAACCCTACTGGAGAAGAATTCATAGCATTGATACAAACCTAGACATTTTGATCTTATTACAAACCCAGTTAATCACGCTGGACTATCGCGCGCATAATAGAATCATGATCCAATTCACAAGATAGAAACCAAAAGTGACCCTACTGAAAAAGAATTACAATCATGATTAATACAATCTATGTACCATGTTGTCAATCAAGAATACAATTAATATGAACCACAAAAACTTGCATAACAATAACATAAAGCATACCTTTATTAGTCCATGCAGAGGAACCAAGGCGTATCTAGCAACACCAATAAAAATAATTGTATTATCAACTTTTTTTTTTGAAGGAATTGTATTATCAACTTCATTCACTTAGATTGATGAACCTTGCAAAAATAAGAAGTACTTTGTATAAATATATGAATAAAATGAATAAAGAGTTACAGATTTCAGAGGTTGGGAACATATGAGGAAAGGGAAAGTATTTAAGAAGGAAAAAAGATACACAAATTTTAAAAGCCATATCTAGTATTAAGCTGACAAAGGCTCCAACTCTGGAAATTACCATTGAGAAAATTTCTAAATCCAGTGATTTTGATATCTTAAAACAAATATATCTTACCTGTGGTATACATAGGCCTGGAAAAAAAAGGTATAATAAATACACTATGAGTCACCAATAGAACTGGTGTCAGAAAACCATATAGTTTCCTCAGCTACAGAGTTGACAGGGTCCAATGATAGGAGTCCTGAATACATAAAAAGCTTGAAAGACAGAATTCAGAATCACAGTCCACTTGCAGATACTGGAAGATCCATGAAATTTTGTAGGGGAGCCAAGCATAAATATCAGACTTAGTAACAATATATATAGAAGAAAAAATGCTTTAACCCAATGTTTCTGGATGGTTGAATAGAATCTAAAGTTTGCCTCATATATTTTTCAAATAAACAAAGTTTCAAAAACAGGTAGAATCTGTAGGAAGGATACTTCTTATAAACTTATATTGCAATTCTAGAGCAGGTCCATTAAGTTCTAAAGTTTTTTCTTACCTGAAGATTGAACAAATATCGGGCAGTTTTTAATTAAAGCCAAAAGACACCTTCAATTGAAAAAGGGAAACCCTATTGGCTTACAGCAAGTCTTTTATAAATAGCTGAATCAACTGAACTTCAGAACAAAAGCTTGCTCAAAGACCATGTTAGACATACAACCTCAACATATCACTGTGAAGTTGAAAGTAATATATCCTAAACCATCAAATCACAACCTTTAAACTGGAACTTTCTGTCATTATGCACATTCATAGATTTTTTCAACCCCTAAACCAACACCTGCTCAAGCGTCTCATAAATCATTATCATGCTGGTGTACCAAATTCCCTAAACCAGATTGTGTTCAGCTGTGGCCCAGCTCAGCCATGTTTTTCTCATTTAGGAGCTCATAATGATAAGCAAATAAGTTTCCAAATGAGCAGGTTACAGCCTTGGGTATATCTAAAGCTAGTTACCAATTAGTCTTAAGTTCAGCTACCATCACAAGATAAAAAATCTCAGTGGAAGGAGAAGAAAAAAATGAGATTGAAATGAGAAGAAAAAATAAATCAACATATATTCAGGCATTGAGGTTTCCAAGCCATCTTTTGCAAGAAATAGATGAATAACAGAATTGAGAACAGGGTCGTAACCATGGAAGGAGAAGAAAAAAATGAGATTGCTTTTCATCTCATTTAAATCTATACTATCTATTAAAAGGCGTTCCTTTTAAAGGAACGGTGCCACGTGGCACTCTTCAACGTATATGAAAACATGTCACAATGCCACGTCAGCGACACGTAAGCTTGCGACTTCATTTGACAAAATTAATAAAATATGGTTATATCTAGATTCGAACCCTCAACCTCAAACAAATAATTGCTACACACTTACAAACTCAACCAACTTCTATTAGAGCTATAAATTTCACATATTTAACGTTATATATTCCTTTGATATTAGAGGTTATTTAATTTATTTATTTTTCACAAAATTAGAAAATAAATACATATGAAGGAAAAAAAAAACCGAGACAACACCCAAATCATACACTAGCTAAACAACAGTTAAACATAATTATCAAATTAAAGAAGTACAAACTAGCAATCCGGGGCATCGCCCGGGACACACACTAGTTCCAATTTATATCACGTGCTAAGGAAAAGGCGTAGAAGTGTGCGTATTGATGGATTTTAAATTGCATTTAGATAGCAATGGTGGAGGGAAGGAAAGGCTTGGGTGAGGAAAAGACAAAGTTTTCTGGCCTTCTCCTCTTAACAGTAAATGAAAGAGATAAGGGGGATGAGGAATATTCATATTCACTTGTTTGTTATGGACATGGGGAAGATAAGGAAAAGGAATAAAAGGCATTCATTTCCTTTCCAATTTAGGTAAGAGAAGAAGATTACAACTCCCCTCCCCTAACTATTTCCCTCCCTCTTCTAACCAGAAACATTATATTTTTTATCATCTTTTAAGGGATTTGGTGTTCACAATATAATAATAATTGAGTTTCCATTTACCTCCGTTTCCTCTGTTCCATATCCAAACAAAGGAAATTAGATCCATCACTCTCCCTCTCCTCCCCTTTCCTCTGATTAAACATCCAACTAATTTGTATAAGAATCAGTTTACTTGAAACCCTTAAACATGTAACAAAAGGGCGACAACAAAGAAAGCATCAATTTACCCTTTCAAGTTCCCCAAGCCCTATGTGATATTACTATAAATTTACAGCTCATTAGTGCCTATATTTGGACAATGAACTAACACTCCTTCAATTAATACCCAATCCACACACCCTCTTGTGCAAAGGGCATAGAAGAAACATCTCTAAGCATGAAACATTGCTGCTGATATTTATTAGCATATATATCCTTAGTCCTCCCAGTTCCATACCCCCATAGTCCCCGTATTGCATCATCCCCATTCTTCACAAGAGAATGTTATCCTTGAATGGAATCAAATGCTTTTGTCAAATTACTACTGAATTATGATCCCATCCATATACCTAAATTCTCTCCCATCAAATTAATGGATACAAAATAATGTAAACCACAATACAAAACCGCCTCAAACTTCATCTTTTTCATCGGTCAGTTCTGGATTAATACTAAATCAAGGACAACAAATCCAATAGAAACTAAAAGAATTCAATGTAGATAGAATGTACAAACCAAAAGCGTGGGAATGGCCGAGCAGAATAGCCAAGTCGTTGATATTGCAACCTGTAAACAGAAAAACAAACATCTAAAATGACCTTAAAAAGTTTTAGTTCTTGGTGTCTTATTCATTAAAAGTTGCTAAAGTATGATATAAGCTGTAAAATGAACATCAAATTAGTCATACTCGTACTAATACTATAAATTTCCAAAAAATACAATAAACAACAAACTAACAGGCCCTTAGTGTGGCTATCACAACCTTTAAACTAGAACTTTCTGTCATTATGCACATTCATAGATTTTTTCAACCCCTAAACCAGTACCTGCTCAAGCGTCTCATAAATCATTATCATGCTGGTGTACCAAATTCCCTAAACCAGATTGTGTTCAGCTGTGGCCCAGCTCAGCCGTGTTTTTCTCATTTAGGAGCTCATAATGATGAGCAAACAAGTTTCCAAATGAGCAAGTTACAGCCTTGGGTATATCTAAAGCTAGTTACCAATTAGTCTTAAGTTCAGCTACCATCATAAGATCAAAAATCTCAGACTGGCATGATAACAGAAAAAATAAATCAACATATATTCAATCACTGATGTTTCCAAGCCATCTTTTGCTAGAAATAGATGAAAAACAGAATTGGGAACAGGGTCGTAAACATGGAAGGAGAAGAAAAAAATGAGATTGAACTTACAGATTTTTCCAACAGTCAAATTGATGATTAATATCAGCAACAAACATAGGTTGTCAACAATTGCTAAAGCTTATCTTGACGAGCCGAAGCTAGCCATTGCTGAAGCTTATCTAGACAAGCCGAAGCTTATCATCCGAGCCGAAGGTGGTTCAGCCGAGATGAATGAGGTTCAGCCGAACCAAATTGCAACCGAGCCGAAGGAGGTTCACCCTTGCCGAAGCTTGGCTCGACTTCCAGCCGAGGATCACCCTCGCCGAAGCTTGATTCCTTGCCATGGTTCAGGCTCCCAGCCAAGGTTCACCCTTGCTGAAGCTGAAGCTCCTAGCCGAGGTTCACCCTCGCCAAAATTTGAGCTCTCAGCCGAGGTTCATCATTTTCAGCAAATTAAGACCACCGCAAAATCTTACACTATCATAGAAAATTTTAAAAATCAAAATCAACATCAAAGATAAGACAAACCCATAAGTCATCCAAATCAAATTACATATATTAGATCAAAGCAAACCCATAAAAAATCAATAATGAATAGTCAATTAAACTATTGTCTAATGACACTATATGTATAAATTAAATTATACATATATGAAATTAAACCCTAATTTGTCAAATTAATACTCGAGGATGTTAAAGAAGTAACGCTACCTGGAAGAAATGTTGATTCAATGGAGGAAAGCTCAGATTGATCTTCAATGCCAACCGAAATCCTCATCCTCCATAGAAGCAACATAACTCAACAACACCCAATGGAAAAAAAAAAGAGAGAATCTGGAGAATAGAAAAAAAAATGAGGAATCTGAAAAACGAAATTGCATTGGAAATGGAGATGGTAATTTCACAGTATAGCTTCAATGGTAGAGATGGAGAAATAGAGAGAGCAGGAGGAGAGAGATAGCAAAGTTATTTTTTTTATCTTTATCATCTATGAATAAATGGAAGAGCTTAAAATCGGGAAAATAGATACAGAAAAGAGTGGAAAATGAATGGAAGGGAGGAAAAATGGGAGAAAGTATAATTTAGTGACTCAACAAATTAAATGAAATTACATCCAAATGCAAGAAACTCAAACTCTCCAAATTTTGCCAAACTTGTGAACAGTAAAATTCATTGACTATAGACTCAAAACACTATTCCTTTCATGTTTGACAACTTTCTGCTTTTTAAGGGGTAGGGATACTCTACCCAATTCCTACATTCCTACCTCTGTTATCAATCACTACTTTCTTAAACACTCCTAATTAATTTTTTTCAACTATTGTTTTGACGTAGTTAAAACGCTGATGCTATCAAGAACACTACAACTAAACAAGTGCGGAATATCATAAGCTACAACTTTTGATTTCTTTTAGGAAAATATAGAAATAATAATCCCAACTTTCATCAATTTTGCTACAATAATCCCAACTTTTGTTTATTCAGGAATAATCCGAACTTTGGGGATTCCTCTTTTTCTTCAATCCTTAACCAGTCAACAAAAGTCAATGACTTATTATATCAAGTCACTTAACACGTGTCAAGCCCTGATTGGTCCAAAAAAACTAAATTTTTTTTTTTTTTTAAAAAAACCAAAAATCACAAAACCACCGGTCACCTCCCCTTCCCCCACCAGCCCACCACCCTTACCACCACCCCATAGCCAGTCTTCCGCCCCTTTCTCGCCGGCCAGCCGCATGAAACAACCCACCGCATTGTCGTCTTCCTCCATCCCCGTAACACCCCCCATTCCCCACGAAACCACCACCCCAAAACCCCGAATCCACCAATGAAAATCCTACCCACTGCCTAGGAATTTATGTTAGGTTGAAAGATATACGCAGACTTTTCTTTAACTATAAATAATCATTATACGGGAAAAAAATATATACTTACCTAGGAATTTATATAAAGAAATGGTTAGATATCTAAGTTGGTAAATATATTATTTTACGATATATATCCTAAATTTTGAAAGAAAATATTTTGCAAATTTATTCTCTAAATATTTTTTTATAATTTTTTTTAAAAAAAATATACTAAAGACACACCAGAAGATAACACGTGTCATTGTTGGTGTGTCTTTTAGTATATAACTAGCTTTTTGGCCCGTTCAATGCACAGGTTGTTACTTGGGTTAATTATATTCATATACAAAGTAATTGGTTTATTTCTAAAACTTAAAAAAAAAAAAAAAAAAGAAAAAAAGAGTGACGGTAGAAATGTGAAAGAACATGAAGGAATTTAGTTAGATATATATAAATGAAGAATGTGGGATATGAAATGACATATTAGTTTAAATTATATTTAAAGTATAGGAGATGAAAAGACAATTATTTTATTATTGTATAAATGAAACACTTTATTTTCTTAGTTGAATTTGTAAGTTGTAAAATGCATAAAGACATAAACATACATATTAAGGGAGGTGACATTAGGCATATGGGGTGATGAGTGACTTGTGAATTGTGATGCCATGTGTCATATGAAAAATTTGTGGTTTGTGTTTTTAAATACTAATAGAGTATAGATATAGATTATTGATTGATTATTAATATTTCTCCTTTTATGGTCCCACACTAACCCGCTATTATATTTTTAATATTTATTTTCTCTCACATTCATTATTTTTCAATAAACTATTAACCTTATAATATTTCTTTATTTTATTTAAGTCAAATAAATTGCCTAAAACTATAGGTTTTCAAAGTGTAACACCTACTAAAACACGTAGGAAGTACTGTAGTGGGTTATTACTAGTATCTTTGAAGGGAATAGTGGGTAAATTTATATTATTAAAATATTAGGGATTTCAAAATAGGAAGTGTGTCATTAGAAAAAAGGGGCAAAAAAGGCAAGCGTGTCATTAGAGAAAAACGGAGGGAGTATTCCTTCTAAATCCAACATAAGTAACACAATACGACATGACAGATTTCGGGTATCTGATAATATTATACACATTGAAAATACACATAACATGTGGGTTGTTCATGTGAACTCAACTTGAATACTTTCTATTAATGATGCGTGGTAAATATAAACGTTTTTTCAAGTCTTAACATTAGCATTTTGCTATTGCTTTTCCAAAAAAAAAATGAAGCAAGGGAAAATTTCTTGAGGTATGTTGTGCCTCTCTACCAAGCTGTTCTAGAAGGTGACTGGGAGATAGCTGACAAAATTTTCAAAGAAGCTCCATACTATATAACAGCACCAATCACAAAACGAAAGGACACTGCTCTTCACATTGCAGCAGGATTGAACAACCTTGATTTTGTAACGAAATTAGTGAAGCTGATGATTGAAGTAAACGATCATCTTGAATCGCAAACAAAACTTGGAAATACAGCCTTCTGCATTGCAGGCTTGCAGCAATCAGGGAATGTAAAGATTACTCAAGTGATGGTGGCACAAAATGGTAGACTGCTAGATATCAAAGGCAGCAAAAATTTGACACCTCTTCATATGGCAATCCTTCTTGGGCATAGAGAAATGGTACTATATCTTTTGATGTTAATTACTGACTCATTGTTGAATGATGATGATTGCATCGAACTGCTTACCACTGCCATAGAGGCTGATTACTACGGTACATGAACATTGAAAACACTCTTTCCATCTTATTAATTTCTTCCCCTGTTCAACATTGTAGGCCAATTTTTTTTTTTTTTTTTTTTTTATAAAATTTTGCATTGCCATCATTCCTCTAAACAAAGGTTGTCATTAACAGTAATTTAACTTATTAAAACAAGAAAGGACATTGGCAATATTGCTACTAACATGTGCTCATTTGATGTGTAGATGTAGCGCTTCATTTCTTAGGTAATCATCCCCATTTGGCTCTCACTCGGAACTTAATGGATGAAACTGTGTTGCACACCCTTTCTCGGAGGCATCCACATACCCATATTAGCAAACAGAGCTTATGGGATACATTTCTACGACGATGTATGTCTATAGTGTTCCTTTTTACCTCTTTAAATTTAGCAAATATCTTGTAATATACGTGAATATGTGATTAAGAATTGATATTTAATTTCAGTCACCTACAAGGGAAAAGATAAAAGAAAATACCAGATGTCACTTGCAGTTGAACTAACTAACAGAGTTTGGAATGAAGTCATCAAACAAGATGAAGATGAGGTGTCAAATCTGATTGGACGTCCATGGCGCCTACTATTTTTTGTTGCCGAAATCGGGAATGTTGAGTTCTTACTGACTCTAATCCTTTCATATCCTGATGTGATATGGAATGTTGATCACAAATCAAGAAGTATATTTAATATGGCTATTAAATATCGATAAGAGACGGTCTTCAGGCTCATACATGAGTTTGGAGTCATAAAAGATTTGATCGCTTCTTACACAGATGAGGAAAACAATAACATGATGCATTTAGCTGCAAAGATTGCACCTCCAGATAGACTCAACTGTGTCTCGGGTGCAACATTACAAATGCAACGAGAATTACTATGGTTTGAGGTAAATATTCTCACTACACCATTTTTGTTTTCATTTTGCTTATGGGAAATTCCAAGTTTATCTTCATGATAAACGTTTATTGTCAATCTAAGGGTATTTATGGTATTTCCCCTTCATTAGTTGAGGATAAACTTGTCAATTCCAGCAGCTGATTGGATATAATTGCAATGACTAAGCATCCAGCATGTGCAAGCCTACGCCTTGTTGGACTTAACGGCACATGCCCACGCCTTGTTGGATTTCACGGCTTCCATCAAGCATATTCTTCCGTTAGTCAAACATCCTCTTCATTAATTCATGCAAGTTTGTTGACATGTTATTACCCCACAAATGGCAGAATATGATTTTGCAAGAAGGAGGCATATTCCCTTTGTATATTTACTTTCTTCAATTCATTTGTATAAATAAACATGCAAATTTTGATTGACTTTCAGTAAAATTTATTTTTGTGTTATAGAAAATTTAATATGGTAATTCGGTATATTTGGGAAGAATGAGGCATCTTTCCAAAGTATAGTCACTTTCTTTATTTATATAAATCAACATCTAAATTAATATTGTAGTTAAATTTGTAAGGTGTTATATTTATCTGATTTTTTTTTAAAAAATTTAATATATTAATCACCATCTAAATTAATATTGTAGTTATATTTGTAAGGTGTTATATTTATCTGATATTTTTATTTAATTAAATTTTGTATTTTTATTATTTTCTTATGTTACGATTCAATGTAATTGTAGATATGACGACGAAATTAATACTCCCTCCAGTGTTACAGTTTGACCGGCACATAGTTTTAGGCAAATTAATTGACTTAAATAAAATAATATGTAACTGGGGTAGTTAGAGTTAATAGTTTATTGAAAAGTAATGAATGTGAGAGGAAAGATACAATAATAAAAAGTAGTAGTGGGTTTGGGTGGGGACCATGAGAGGAGAAACATATAATATTTTAATGCAGTTTTTTGCCAAAAAAGGAAGTGTAACACTTATTAAAACACGGAGGGAGTAATGAAAATTTTATGGTTTTTGTTTTGAATTGGTGGGCATTTAGTAAGAGATAATTTAGCAAAGGAAACTGTGTGTCGAATCAAATGAAAGTCAATTGCACTCAACCAATTCGGGTAAATGAATCACATTAAAGTCAATTTAGATGTTGATTTATATATTAGTATTTAAAAAAAATATCAGATAATATAACACCTTACAAACACATTCAAACAAAGTTTTTTGAATAAAGTGAAAGTCAAATGCATTTAACGATATCTAATTAAGTCAAAATAAAGTCAAACACATTCCAAACAAAACAAACCTATTTGAATCAAATGAAAGTCAAATGCACTTAACAAAAGCTAATTGAGTCAAATGAAAATGATTTGCACTCAACAGAGCTAATTGAATCAAATAAAAGTCAAACTCATTCAAACATAACTTTTTGAATAAAATGAAACTCAAATGCATTCGACAAAGATAATAGAGTCAAATGAAAGTCAAACACATTCAAACAATGCATTATGAATCGAATAAAAGTCAAACTCATTCAAACAAAGCTTTTTGAATAAAATGAAAGCCAAATGCATTCGACAACGGTAATTGAGTCAAATGAAAGTCAAACACAGTCAACAAAGCTTTTTGAATCAAATGAAAGTCAATGGCACTCAAAGAAGCTAATAAAATAAAATGAAAGTCAAACAAAGCTTTTTTAAATCAATTAATTGAATCAAATGAAAGTCAAACGAAGCCTTTTGAAATTAATTGAAAGTCAAATGCGTGAGTTGAATCAAATGAATCTCAAACACATTCAAACAAATCTAATTGAATCAAATCAAAGTCAAATACATTCAAATACGTTGAATAAAATGAAAGTAAAAAACATTCAAGTGATTCGATACCCTCAAGTGTGGGTATCATTGATCCCTTCTTAATCTTAAGGAAAGAGACCATTGACATACTATAAACCTCTAAAATTGAGTAAAATAAAAGTCAAACACATTAAAACAATGCTTTATTAATCAAATTAAAGTCAAACTCATTCAAATAAATCCTTTTAAATCAAACGAAAGTCAAATGCATTCGACAAAGCTGATTGAATCAAATGAAAGTCAATTGCAGTCAACAAAGCTAATTGAATCAAATGAAAAATAAACACATTCAAATAAGTTATTTGAATTAAATGAAAATGAAATTCATTCAACAAAGCTAATTGAATCAAATGAGCTATTGTGCACAAGTTCCTTGAATTTGATGAAAGTCAAATGCATTCAAACAAACCTTTTTAAACTAAATGAAAGTCAAATGTATTCACAAAGCTAGTTGAAAATAATGAATGTCAAACATCTATCAAACAAAGTTATTTGAATCAAATGAAAATGAAATTCATGGAATTCATTAAACAAAGCTTATTGAATCAAATGAATGTCAAATACCTGTCAAACAAAGTTATTTGAATCAAATGAAAATGAAATTCATTCAAAAAAAAGCTAATTGAATCAAATGAGCTATTGTGCACAAGTTCCTTGAATTTGATGAAAGTAAAATGCATTCAAACAAACCTTTATAAATTAAATTAAAGTCAAATGTATTCAACAAAGCTAGTTGAATCAAATGAATGTCAAACAGCTATCAAACAAAGCTAGTTGAATCAAATGAAAGTGAAACACTATCAAATTGTTTTTATTTATGAATATTTTGATACGAAATAATTCTCAAAGTTATTTGAAAAAAATAACATAATGTCATAAGCGGAAAAAAAAAATGGGGGGGGGGGGGTTGAGGAGGAATCGAATCCTTGACCATTATGCTTAGTAGAAAGTTGAGAGTTGCGAAGTATGTGGACCATTGGGACAGTGCTAGCACCGTGTTATAATTTCCCAAAGAAAATTATTTATACTTGTTTCCACATGTATTTGGAAATGGGGACACGTATGAAATATATTTTCAATAAGTACAAGTATATTTTCAAAACTGATAACATATATTTTTATAACCGAAATTTTTATTTATTTATTTTTGTTCGAAAATCAAATAAAAATTATTTGGAAAAAATAACATAATGTCATAAGCGAAAACAAATTTGGGGGGGGGGGGGGGGGGGGCGGGGGGGGGGGGTGGCGGGGTTGAGGAGGAATCGAATCCTTGACCATTATGCTTAGAATGTTGAGAGTTGTGAAGTATGTGGACCATTGGGACAATGCTAGCACCGTGTTATAATTTCCCAAAGAAAATTATTTATACTTGTTCCCACATGTATTTGGAAATGGGGACACGTATGAAATATATTTTTAATAAGTGCAAGTATATTTTCAAAACATATAACATATATTTCATAACGGAAAGTTTTATTTATTTATTTTTGTTCGAAAAACAAATAAAAATTATTTGGAAAAAATAACATAATGTCAAAGCGGCAAAAAAAAATTAGGGGGGGGGGGGTTGGGGAGGAATCGAATTCTTAACCATTATGCTTAGTAGTATGTTGGGAGTTGTGAAGTATATGGACCATTGGGACAGTGCTAGCATCGTGTTATAATTTCCCAAAGATATTTATTTATACTTGTTCCCACATGTATTTGGAAATGGGGACACTTATGAAACATATTTTTAATACGTACAAGTATATTTTCAAAAGTTATTACATATATTTTTACAAAGGGCTCAAATTTATATTTTTAATTTTTCGGTTACGCCTAAAAAAAATAATTTCAAGTGAAAGTCTTATGCAAATCTAGTTGAATTGAATGAAATTCAAATACATTCAACAAAGCTAGTTGAATCAAATGAAAATCAAATGCAAAGCTACTTGAATCAAATGAACGTCAAACAAATTCAAACAAGACCTTTTAATTTGGATCAAATGAAAATCATATGCATTCAACAAAGCTAATTGAATCAAATGAAAGTCAAATGCGTTTAACAGATCTTTTTGAATCGAATGTAAGTCAAATGCATTCAACAAAGCTAGTTGAATCAAATGAATGTCAAACACATTCTTACAAAACTAACCGAATCAAATGAACGTAGTGAAATGCATTCAACAAATCTAATTTAATCAAATGAAAGTGAAATGTGTTCAACAAAGCTTAATGACTCAAATGGAAGTGAAAAACATTCAAACAAAGTTTTTTTAATCAAATGAATTTCAAACACATTCAAACAAAGCTTTTTGAATCATTGAAAGTTTAATGCATTCAACTAAACTAATTGAATCAAATTAATGTAAAACATATTCAATCAAAGATTTTAGAATCAAATAAATGTCAAATGCATTCAACTAAGCTAATTGATTAAAAAAAGAAAGTCAACACTAGGCGAAAAAAGGGGTTGGCCACCGGTTCAAAACCCCCCTTTGCCACCGGTTTTGAACCGGTGGCCAGTGGGGGGGTGGCAAAACCTAGGACAAAAGGCCACCGGTTCAAAACCGGTGGCAAAAAGACTTATTGCCACCGGTTAACCGGTGGCAATAACACTTCCCGCTATTTTTTTTTGGGTATTAATAAGTATTGCCACCGGTTTTTCGGTGGAACCGGTGGCAATAATGGCAGAAAAAACAAAAAACAAAATTTTTTTTTATTTTTATTTTTTTCACTTAAAAATCAAGACAAACTCACATATAAATTAGTGATATAATCATAATATACTGCTCGTTTCTCTGCTTCATCCCAAAACACACAATCATACATTTCATTCAAACATAAAATATTCATCAATGAATAAATAAGTAATATTGCAAAAAAAATCAAAAATTAAAAAAAAATCACAAAAAATTACATAAATTACATATATTATGTAACAAAAAAATCAAAAATTACATATAATCATAAATTACATGGTTTCTCTTTGAATTAACCTGAATCTGCAAAAAAATCACAAAAAATAAAAACACAATTCAAAATCAAAATAAAAAAAAATCACAAAAAACTAAAACACAATTCAAAAATCAAAATAAAAAAAAAATCTGCAAAAAAAATTAAACATCAGAATTGATAAAAAAAAATTTGGATATGAAAAAATTAAAAAAAATAAAAAAATAAAAAACCACCAAAACGGCAAAACCCACAAACCACCCACAACCCACGACCCGTATGTCCACCACCCACAACCAACGACCCACCACCCAACAACCCACGACCCACGACCCAACAACCCACCACTAAACAACCCACGACCCAACAACCCACGACCCAACAACCCACCACCCAACAACCAACAACCCACCACCCACGACCCACGACCCAACAACCCACCACTAAACAACCCACGACCCAACAACCCACGACCCAACAACCCACCACCCAACAACCAACAACCCACCACCCACGACCCAGAACCCACCACCCAGAACCCTCGACCCACCACCCAAATTCAACGACCCACCACCCACAACCCACGACCCACCCCACCACCCACCTAAAACCACCGCATACGCAAAATAACAACCCAAATTAACTAAAATAGAAAAATCGAAAAATAAAATAAAAAAAAACACACATACCATCACGGATTCACACAAAACATTATTGAAATAGGGTTTACGAGGCCAAATTCGACCATGAAAACTCTAGATCTAGAATTTTCATGGTCGAATTTGACCAGAAAACCCGTATTTTTATCATGAGGAGAGAGAAAGTGCGACAATAAGCTTGGTGGTGTCGTTGGAGGCGGAGATGGTTGATGCGGAGGTGGTTGTTGTTGCGGCGGTGGACGAGCCGAAGGAAGGAGAGAGGGAAAGGAGATCGCGTGAGAGGAGAGAGAGGGGAAGAGGCGTGAGAGGAGAGAGAGGGGAAGAGGCGTGAGAGGAGAGAGAGGGTGGAGAACAGAGAGGGAGGAGATGCGTGAGAGGAGAACAGAGAGGGAGTAAGAACGAATGAAGGAGAGAGGTAGGAGAGCAGGAGAGGCGTGAGAGGAGAGAGAATACTAGGGTTAGGGTATATAAAGGAAGGGGAAAGAGAAGGGTGGGCTTTTTTTTTTTATTTGATTATTGCCACCGGTTCAAAACCGGTGGCCTTTATCATTTATGCCACCGGTTCGGTTTGAACCGGTGGCAATGTACATATGCTTAATCCCGCCCATTTTTTAAGCCACCGGTTTTCAAAAACCGGTGGCCATTGAGCGGTGTTTTTTTCAATTTTTCTACTAGTGCAAACACATTCATACAAAGCTTTTTGAATTCGAATTGTTATTTGGATGCATTCAACAAAGCTAGTTGAATATTAGGGATATGAACAAAATAACTTTATTTATAACTATTTCGATAAACGAAAATGAACATGTCCAACTATTAATTTATGCTCACGATTGTTATTTATATATTTTGAAATGGATTTTCGCTTGTGTTAAAATTAGTGTCACATCTCCTTTTTTTTTTCCCTCCATACCCTACATTGAATATTAATTTAACAATTCACATAGTCTTCATCAATACTCGATCTCTATGGTAATCGAGAAGTAATATGTATGTATGAAATGTGCTATCTCAATATCTTAGTTTCAATGTACTGTGAAACTCACTCGATTTATTTATTTTTCACAATAATGTTACTAACACGGTTATACCACATAGTATTTTTAAATTCATTCACTCAATTATTAAGATATAATTTAATTTTTGATCTAAATGAAACACTATTTAAAAATGAGGAGTTCATATTTTACTAAATGTTGTCAATATTATCAAATTATCAATCCCTTGCTAGTTTATTTCTCTTCTTGCAATGGCTAGATGTTGCAGAACAAGAAGTGGAATTTAGGTCTTATGTTTTTCACTCCACCATCTGGGCTTGAATCTGAGATGGATTTCTCATCATTTCAATACCTTTTAAAAAATCCTACAGAACCAACTGGTTTCACATGACTTTCATTAGATTTAGGATCTTTTACCAAAATGGCCATTTGTGAAGTTAAAAAAATAAAATAACTGAAGTAAATCGATTTCAACTAAAATGTATATAATCCTCTAATTTCAACTAAAATGTATATAATCGTACATGGTATTGTACTATTGCCTGGCTGTGACTTTGTAATAATATATAAAATTGAATTAGTGAGTTAAATTATATTTTATATCTCATTGAAATACGAATGTAATTGTAATATATTGAGTGCTATTTTATTTGAGAAAGTATCCAATTAACAAAAAAATTTATATCAATTATTATATCTAAAGTAAATTTCAATATTGATATCAATACATAATTTTGTAAATTATTCATAAGTAAAGTATATGTTTGTAAATTTAGCAAAAATCATTTTTAATACATTGTTTAAGTTGCTAAAAAATAATAGGTAGTAAACTAGTGATGCATAAGAAGCTAGTATGTAGTATAGAGTAGGTCATTTAAGGGTATAATCTACACTCTACACCTCAAACATGCAAAACTTTGTATTGGACATGCAAGACTTCAATTCAACATGCAAGAATAGTTTGTGTTCCACATGCAAAGCTTGTTTGAATTCAATATGCAAGACTATGATGACCTTAATGATGACTTTGCTATTATTGACTTCAACAAGAAAAGTTGAGTAACAAATGAAGACTTGCATAGTGTATTGTCATGGACTCATGGTATCATGCACCCTTTGATTTTTTTGTCCATTAACCAATAGATGATCTTGGCTCCTATGACAAGTTATTAGAAAATAATTAAATAATTATAAAACATGGTTCTATATAAATGTATATCATCAATTTATATTTGATACATGCAAAACCACTTCGGAAATGTGTACAACAAGATTATTAATCCATTTACTAAAAAGCATTTTTGCTTATTTGTTCATGGCATGATAGTAAGTGTACGTATATTTGTAATCAAATTAAATAATAATATTCAAAAAAGATATTAAATTTTCAAATAAAATAATTATTGAAACTTGATTAAATTTTTTTTGGTTTGATTATTGTTTAATCTTTTTTTGGAAACAGATTATTGTTTTATCTTAATTAAATGATGTTAGCAAATTTAACCTTTAATTGTACGGGATTAAGTGAGAGGTAATATCTCTCATTTTTTTTTACATAATTTATGTTAGCTTATTTTCAGGTAATGATGGATCATTTTATCACATACTGAAACACCTTAAGAAGACACTAATTTTCGTGCATAATTACTGCTTCATGAACAACTTTCTTGGTTCATTATCATTTTATTGTTTTTACATACCTTATGTCTAGCGTTTTTATCTTCTTTAGTGAGTAATACCTGCTCTGTAAGTTTAGTTTTTTTTCACAGATAATAAGATTAGAGATTCTTCTATGTAATATGCTCATTCGGGTATGGTGGTCTCATAAATTTGTTCTTTTTAGTATTTCATTCGTATTAAATACATTACTATTGGATTTAGTATGATACATATATACATTCTAACAACTGTTTTTCATAACAAAAGTAACAACCCTAGCTTATCATGTGCATGATTTATCCATAGTTGAAACTTGCAAGTAGCAGTCACAACTGACTGGAATGATTAGTTGTAAGTAGAAGTAATAATTGACATTTAAATTTTAAAATACAAAGGAGTATTATTTTTTTTTTTTTTTGTAAAAGTTGTCAAATTAGCCTTGTAGAGTTATAGTTCCAATCTATTACGGAGTATCTATTAATTAATGTTAATTAGGGTTGTCAATGGGTCGTGTCGTGTCGGGTTCGTGTTCGTGTCGATGTTAAACGTGAAAAACTCTTGACCCAAACCTAACCCATTTATTAAACGGGTTGAAAACCCTTGACCCAAACCTAACCCGCTTATCAAACGGGTTACCCTTGTAACCTTTTACCCATATAGCAAAAGTACTACAGGAATTTAAAGTTGGTTGCTTTAGCAGCACAGCTATGCATAAGAATTGCCCCAAGTTAACTGTCAAATTTTAATTAACAAAAGTTGAATTTATTTTATCCGCGAAATTAACCGCCAAAAATTACGTAAATGTATACTTGGTGCCAAGGCAATTTACAAAATTACAAGTTTAGAATCAAATTTTCCATTTTTTTACTACTTAATTAATAGGTTAATCGTGTCGGGTTCGGTTAGCGGGTTGTCGTTCAACTTATTTATATAATTGGGTTATGCGTGTCGGTTTCGGGTTGAAAATTTCAACCCAAACCTAACCCGTTTAATTTCATGTCGGGTTCATGTTGACCCAATTATGTAAACGTGTTGAGAATACTTGACCCAAGGCCGCTTATTTCGTGTCGAGTTCGTGTCGAGTTATAGTGTTGTGTCAGCTTTTGATAGCCCTAATGTTAATAATCTTATTAAAATGGGTTAGGTTGTTTGTTTGATAGATGGTAAATTGGCTTATGGTGTGATTTTGATTATTTATCGCAATTCAAATTTAGATTGTATAACGAAGGTCATGACATATACCCAACAATCATGACATATATTTGCATGGTCAAACCAACAATAAATGCAACTAATGACAAAACAAGTGACGGAGCCGTTAATCATTTCCATCCAAGTTGTATACTTCAACATGTGACTAAGATGTTGATTGGGTTGCTTACTGGACTCCCTCAAATGCAGCAAGCTGATGTGGCTGCGAAGATTGACAAAAAACGTTAATCATGAAGATTAACTTGGCAGCCCTCTTTGCTTATTGATAGTACTTACTTTGAAATTGATAACTAGCAGTCTAGTATATATTCAACTTACAATTTCTAATAGGCTGTCAAAGAAATTGTCCAACCTCGTTATGCTGTAGCAAGAAATATAATGAAAAAACCCGCCAGAAACTACGAGGACGAAAGTAAATCTAATAGTGAAGAGGATGGAACTGAAATGGACAAGAAAGGTAAAACTTTTGGACAGACTCCCCAAGCTATGTTCATAGAACAACACAAAGACTTGCTGAAACAAGGGGAGGAGTGGATGAAGACGACTGCAGAAACCTGTACCCTAGTGGCAACCCTCATTACTACAGTAGTTTTTACAGCGGCTTTTACCTTACCATGTGGTAATGATGACAAAGGTGGGTCTCCGATTCTACTGAAACAAGCATCTTTTAAGGTTTTTGCAATTGCGAATGCAGTTTCATTGTTTGCATCAGCAACTTCCATATTAATGTTTCTATCAATCCTGACATCACGATACTCTATAATGGACTTTCAAAAGGTATTACCTTCCAAGCTTGATACTGGCCTTACATTTTTATTCATCTCAATAGCATCTATGATGGTTGGTTTCACTGCTACATTCTTCATCACCTTTCAACACGATTCGATATGGATTTCGGCGCCTATTGCTATCCTAGAAGCTATCCCAGTTCTGCTGTTTGGTTATCAGCAGTATCCTCTACTGTGGGACATATATCGTTCAACATATCAATCTTAGACTTTGTTCCATCCAAGTGGCAAACAGAAGCTTAGCTGGAAAAGTATAAGACCAAAAAAAAAAGTTGTGTTAGAAGAAAGTACCTTATGATCTCATTTGGAGAAGTGTTGAAGGGGAGGAGGTCCTAAATTCCTAATTAATATCTAGGGGTTCGTTTGGCATTGTTGTGGTTTTCTTTTTTTTTGGTTTTTTTGTTTTCAAACTCATATGATATAAGTCATAATTAAACAAAAATCAGTCAAACTTATTTAAATTATGATAATTTTAAAAACTGACAACAGAAAAGTAAAAACACCTTTTTCTTGTTTCCTGTTTTTGGTTTTTTGTTTTCAAAAAAACAGAAAATTGAAAACAAAAAATCATGCCAAACAAGCCCTAGGTGGTATGTTTAGGTGATGAGTGGCATTTATGCCACAATTTAGTGTTCTCTTTACAGGTTTTCCCACCCATTTGTAGCTTGTTTGCCCCCTTTTCTCTCCTTTTTGTTCCTCTTTTCTTTGTTTGCCTATCTCCTTGTTTTCTTCGTTTTTGTTTTGTAGGAATCAAGACATTAGAAGAAGAGCAATTCACCCCAAACTCCCCTGTGTGCGGGCGCGCAGCACTGTGAGAACCCGCGCAGGATGGCTCCAAGAACAGAACACAAACAGAAGATTTGTGCGCCTTGTGCGCGCTTAGTGTGCGGGCGCGCGACCTTGATGTGTGCGGGCGCGCAGCTCTGGGAGAACCCGCACAGAACATCATCAGAAGCAGAATCAAAGTAGAGTGTTGCGTGCGCCATGTGTGCGCCTTGTGTGCGGGCACACACTCCTCAAGCGCGGGTGCGCAGTGTTGCTAAGAGAAGGCGCGCATCCATGGGTTTCATTCTCCGTACCCACAGATCTGCGGGCGCGCAAGATCTGCGAGGGCGCACACACAGCTTCTGCGCGGGCGCGCAGTGTATGTGCGCGGTCGCGCACCGCTGAGCTGCAGTCTTTTTATTTCGTATTTTTTGTTTCCATTGATGAACTTGGATATTGAAGAAGGAGCTTGATTGAATCTTTGTAAATCTTCATCTTCAATTAATGAGCAATCTCTTACTCTCTTTCTTTACTTTTGTATTTAGTTTTATTTGCTTATTTTGATTTTTCTTCATTGCTTATTGATCATGTTGATGCTTATTGATTTGATGATTGATATTGTTTTCAATATGATTTGTGAGTAGTCACCTAGCCAAGGGTGTGGGGATGGTGTAGTTATTGATTGATTCATGATTATGATGATGGGGTTTTGTTAATGGTGATTAAAGTCTTTGTATGTTTGATATTCTTTAATCTTCTTGCAAGTGCACATTGTTAGTTGATTAAAGGTAAATCTTTGCTAACAAGAAACGGAAGTTGACTTAGTTAAGGTTCATTGTTATCGATAGTTCTTTGATTGCACCTTCTAATATATGGTTCTAGTGTGGAAGCATGGAGGCTATGTTAGGAGAAATTGATTAACCCCGGAAGGCGGTTAGATTGAGCTTTAATTCGAGATTCTTGCATGCTTAGTTTACCATTGCTTTGCTTCCGTGTTATTGCATGATCAATTGGCAACTACATCTACCTACTTCCCTTGGTGCTTAGTTATATTGATTTTTAATCATTCTTAATCTCTAGTTTAATTTCTTAGCTTTTCACACTTCTCGTTCCGAGGTAGCTTAAGTATTAAGTAGTGAATGTGGTGTTTATGCATGTCTCCTTGTGGTTCGACCCCTATGCTTGCCTTATACTTGTATTAGGTTTGTTTAGGTGTATAAATTATATTTGATCAAGGGATAGATAATTGACGACACGTTAATTCCCTTGTCAAATTGGCGCCGTTGCCAGGGAGACGGCTTCCATTGCTTTTTCATTACTTTATTTGAGACTATCTCATTTCTTGTTTATTAGTATTTGTTACTACTTGTTACTTGTCAGTGCTTACGTTCTCCTTAGCTTTGTTGTATGAACAGAGGACGAACTCGCTCAAGGTCTTTGATTCCCATTGATCCGGAGCTAGAAAGATCTTTGTCCTTACTTCGAAGAGAGGCGAGAGCAAGGAGTAGAAATTCTCACACCCCAACGAAAGAAGGAGTAAGAGAATTGGAAGATACTCCACCATCTTCATCCTCAAGTGAAGACTTAGATAGCCCTAATTCACCATCAAGTCCGGAAATCAACCCCTTTTCCATCTTTAAGTCCGAAAGTGAAGAAGGTTCTAAAATGGGAGAGAATACACCTTTGAGTCGTCTTGGGGCTCCCGAGGCCTTTAGAGCGCAAAGTGGGATCCTAACCCCTACCACTCAAGCCAACAATTTCGAAATCAAGCCCAATTTGATTGCTTTAATAGAGAGGAAACAATTCTCGGGTGGAAAATTTGAGAGCCCTCATGAGCATTTGAAAGACTTTGAGAAGTATTGTGACACGATCAAAGCCAACGGAGTGAATCAAGAGTATATCCGCCTCAAGATGTTTCCATTTTCTTTAATTGGGAGAGGTCTAGAATGGCTAGAGAAGGAGGTGCCCCCTAATTCTCTCACAACTTGGGACCAAGTGACTACGGCTTTCTTGAGGAGATTTTATAACCATAGGAAGACCGCCGAGGCTCGATCTTTAATTCAAGGTTTTCGCCAAAAGAGTGGTGAGACTCTAAGTGCGGCATGGGACCGGTACAAGGAGCTTCAACGTCAATGCCCACATCATGGGATACCCAAGTATCAACTCATCCACACTTTCTATGGAGGTCTCTCACCTCAAGGGAGAACAAGCCTAGATGCCGCCGCCGGCAGTCCAATCATGAACAAAGGAGAGGATGAAGTGGAATGCATCATAGAGGAGGCCGCAAAGCATTATGATGATTGGTACGAAGGAGAAAGGGAGGCCACTTCTAGCAAAGGTGTCTATGCATTGGAGCAAGCCAACGCAATCAACAACCTTTCTTCCCAAATCTCCAAGATGGCCAAGCAAATGGACGAAATGATGAAAGAAAGGTCCAACCCTCATGGTAATACCTCCCCTCTTCTTATAATAAAATGCCTCAAGGATGTATGTTTTGCTCAAATTGTGAAACCTATGATCATGATACCTCCCATTGTGTGTATGCTTGTGAAGTTCAACCCCCTCCCTATGAACATGATGATAATGTAGAAGATGTCAATGCTATGAATTTTGCTCCTAGATTGGAAAATGTAGGGAACTTGAGGCCAAACTCCAATCAAATGGGGAATTGGAACCAAGGTGGAAACCGTGGTTGGAACCAAAGTGGTGGTGGTTATGGTAACCAATACCATGGTGGGGGAGGCCCTTCCAATTTCAATGGAAGAGGCTACTCTAACCAAAGGGGGTATGGCTACCAAAACCAACAACCCAACTCCCGATACCATGACCATCAAAATCAAAATTTTGGTGATCAAGGTAACATGGGAAACAATCGACAAAGCAATGTTCCCAACCAAGGCACCGGAGGCAATAGGGGCAAAAATGTTTCTAACTATGCCCAAACCAATAGGCCTCCGGATTTCCATCAAGCCCAACTTCCTCCACCTCAACAACCTCTTCAAATTGAGGCCCCTCCTAATGATCCCGTGATGGCTAAGCTAGATGCCATCATGAAAATGCATGAGGAGGAAAAGAAGAGAAATGAGGAGGATAAAAAGCGAGCCAATGCTCATATGAAAATGCTTGAAACCCAAATTGCCCAACTTGCCTCCAATTCCTCTTCTTCTTCTTCTTCCTCTATCCCTAGTCAAGGAGTCAACCCAAAACCTTTGTATGCCGTGACAACAAGGAGTGGAAAGGTAGTAGGGAGTGACCCCTTAGTTGAGGAGGAACCTCAAAATGAAGTAGAGTTGGAGAGGGGGGATGAGAGAACCAAGGAACCTTCTAATGTTGAGAGGGAAAAGGATGTTGAGGTGCAAAAGGAAAAAGAGACCACCCCCTTGCCCCTAAATCTCCAACCTAGAGAGGAGAAGCTACCTTTTCCCCAAAGATTTGTGAGAGCTAAGCTTGATGCTCAATTTGGGAAGTTTTTGGATGTGATCAAGAATTTGCATGTTTCCCTTCCTTTTGTAGATGCTATGAAACAAATGCCCCATTACTCTAAGTTTTTGAAAGATCTATTGAGTGGGAGAAGGGAGTGTGAAACGGTGAGCTTGACCGCCAATTGTAGTGCAATCCTTTCCAACAAACTTCCCGCCAAGTTGAAGGATCCGGGTAGTTTTTCCATCCCTTGTTCTATTAATGGCAATGAGTTTGACAAAGCTTTGTGTGATTTAGGAGGAAGTGTGAGCCTCATGCCCTACTCCTGTAATACCCCGTATTTTAACGTATTTTATATTTTATTATTTATTTATTTATAAAATATATTTTGGGTCAAACTATTTTAATTATTGGATTATAGATTAATCAAGTATTTATATTTGGGCCAACAAATATTTAATCCAAATGTAGCCCGTATTTATATTTGGGCCAACAAGTATTTAATCCAAATGTAGCCCATCTTCATTATAAGCCCAATCACCCTATTTTTACTTTTGGGTCACCTATTTCAACATTTAAAGTCCATGATTATATGAAGCCCAAACCTACACTAATTACCCTACACTATATATATCTACTAGATCCCCAAAATTTCCCACACAAAAAGGTTAGTCTTATTTTCTTCCTTTTTCTCTCCTCTTTTCATTCTAGCTATTTTGATGATTTTATTTATGGATTTTGGTTTTAATTATTCAAAGTATGTTTAATTAGTATCATAATTATGTTTTGATGATTAAAGATTGTAAATTTTAAATAATAAAGTGTTTTATTTTCAGATTTCATAAAATTATAAATTAGGGTTTTAAAATTATTAAAGACTTGATTTTTAGGGTTTTATGAACAATTGATTTAGGGCTTTTATAGTAATGATATTTTGGAAATTTTGGTGATTATAAGTACTAATTAGTTTAACTTAATCCTAGATTATTTTAAACACATAAATTCGTGTTTTAATTTATAGATTTTCGTTCGTTAATATTAATCCCGTTTTAATCCCGATCAGGTTCTAAACTCATCCGATTTTGACAAAAAGTAGTGTTTTCCATGTGAAAACAACGTTTTAAGAAAGACTCACTACCTTTTGGTAGTGAGAACCACCCTCTCGTGGCCAAATTCAGCCTCTAAGTATGATTTTCGGGCAGTTTTTGATTTTTAACGAAGTTTTTTTTAAATTTTATCCTTGAGTTTAAAGGGAAAGATATAATTTAATTTTTCTATGGATAATTTAAGTATGAAAATATATTTTGATGAAGTTTTAAAGGGGTTTTAGATTAGTTTAAAATGCTGGAATTTTATTTAAAGTAGTATAATTGTGATTTTAATAAAAGGGTGTGATAACCTATTAAAAAGGAGTTTAATTAGGGGTTTTTAAATAATTTTCAGATTATTCTAAATAGTTTAAAGTGAGTTTAAGTTGCTGGAAATTGTATATACAAGAGTGATTAATTTAGTATTATTGTCCCTTATTGTAGGAGACTTGATTCGGGAATTGTTGTAGTATTTTCGGCCACTTTATGGGCTTAATTGAGGTACGTTCGCGTACTTAGCATATTTGATGATGTAGAATCATGCTATGATTGGTTTCAATCAATTATAAGTAGCATCATGCTAAGGTTCATGTATTGAATTGTGAATTATTGATATTGGTGACTGAATTGTGAAGCATGAATTATTTGTGATGATCTATGGATTGGAAAATTATATTTTGGCATGATTATATGGACTACATATTTATTTATGGCATGATAGAGAGCACGTTTAACCAAACTAATTGTTTAATTATGTTTGGATCATTGAAAAGGAATTTATTATGGTTCATATAATTTTTATTGATGCTTTAAGCATGAAGAAGGAGCTATATAAGTGTCTATGTACACAAGGAATAAATTGTATGTCGGTGCCTTTGAGCACTTAAGGTGTTTTTAACACCGAAGGATAGGATTGTTGGCGCTTTATGCGTTTACAGTGTCTATGACACTGAGGTAGAATTAAAAAGGGTTCAATATTAAATATTATGTGGTCATTAAATATTCAAGAATTGAATTGGTATGTTTGAATGGTTGAATTATTATCGATGATTGAATTGTTATGCTTTGAGGGTCATCACCAAGTCTAATAATATGTAAATAACGTAAAGTGAAAGAGATTACGCACCAAAACTCTTGGAACGTATATACCTTGAGTATGAACATATGGGGGGAGTTATGTGACTTTATATTTGATCATAACTTCTAATGGAGTACAGGACGCTGTACATTCCTTTTATTTTTATTATTATTGTTATGCGCTGGAATTCCGCCACCAAAGGATGTGGCACAGGTGATGCTGGCACGGTTAGCTCCCGTGTCAGTGGTCCTCAATTCATTGAGGAAGGTTTAGCCAAGTTAGAAACCCGTTCGATGCGTAATCAATGCTAAATAAATTATTTGGTGTCCAATTAAAGAGTCTTGTTGTTTGTTGTGTGTGCTTGTAAACAGGTGCAGTGAGGTAAGTGTGTGTAATGCTAGGAGTTGCATGATAGTGTGTTTACATACGCTTATGTACTCAGCTTTGCTGATTGTGTGTATTGTTTGTGTTTGGCTATGTCTTTATCTTGGCCCTACGATGATCCATTTTAATGGAGAGTAGTGGGGGCAAGTGGAGATAATCTTTTCAGGTGTTGAAACATATTCATGACGGGGCATGAGTGAAGAGCGAATCATGCTAGTTTCTATTAGTTGAGATGTGGTTTATTGCATTCAAATATTATATTATATTATGTTATGCTTATGAGACTAACGCAAAGGTTTTCGTAATTTAATTGGTTTTGATAAGGGCCTTCAATGGTTCCAAGTTGTAGGTTGATTTTATTTGACTTTGTTTGACTTTGGTTTTAATCTTTACTTTCGTTTGGTTGACTTTTAAGTTGACTCGTTTTTGAATGGTTTTGAGTTAAGTCTTCCGCTGTATGTCTATGATAATTTCCTTAGCCGTTTTCACGGTGGCGGTAATGTCTTAGATATTCCTAAATCGTTTTTTTAAAAGAGTAAAGTGTGTATTTAAAGAAAAGGAATTTCTAGGGTGTTACAACTCCGTCTACCAAAAGCTTAGTGTAGGAACCCTTTCCCCCACTAACATTACTCTCCAACTAGCGGATCGGTCCATTAAATTTCCCATGGGTAAGGTTGAGGACATTCCCCTTAGGGTAGGATAGTTCACATTCCCCGTGGATTTTTATGTGCTAGAGATGGATGAGGATGAAAGGATTCCTATTATCTTGGGTAGGCCGTTTTTAGCCACCTCTAGGGCCATCATTGATGTAAAGGAGGGCAAAATATCTTTGAAAATTGACAATGATTCAATTGAGTTTGATTTGAATAATGTCATGCAACAACCTTCCTCAAGTGGTGAATGCTTTAGAGTAGATGTTATAGATACCATGCTTAGTGAATTTTCTCGTTCCTATTTGCATGCTTCTAACGATCCCCTAGAAAGTGTATTGTTGAATGATTCTAAGCTAGGTGCTCACAAGAACGACATTCAATTCTATGAGGATTTGCTAGAGGAAAGCAAGAGCGAGTGCATGGATGAGAGCATGGAGGAGGAGGCTTTTCACACCCATGACCTCTTTCAAGTTGAGGAAAGAGAGGAGAGCACCAATGGTAAGGGAGCACCAAAGGTAGACTTGAAACCTCTACCTTTGGGCTTGAGGTATGAATTTCTTGGTTCTAATGAGTCTTTCCCCATAATTGTTAATTCCAACCTAACGGAGGAGCAAACCTCCCTCTTGATCAATGTTTTGAAAAAATACAAGAAAGCTTTAGGCTATACCATTGATGACATCAAAGGTATAAGTCCTTCTTTATGCATGCACAAAATTGATCTTGAGGGAGATGCCAAACCCGTTAGGCAAAGGCAAAGGAAGCTTAACCCTTCCATGCAAGAGGTTGTGCGGAAGGAAGTGGCTAAGCTTCTTGATGCGGGAATTATATACCCAATTGCTCATAGTGATTGGGTATCTCCCGTGCAAGTTGTGCCTAAGAAAGGGGGAATGACGGTAGTGAAAAATGATCATGATCAACTAGTCCCCACTAGGCTTGTAACCGGTTGGCGCATGTGCATTGACTATCGCCAACTCAACACAAGTACATGCAAAGATCATTTTCCATTACCGTTCATTGATCAAATGTTGGAGAGGCTTACAAAGTATTCCTTCTATTGTTTTCTTGATGGTTATTCGGGATTTTTCCAAATCCCGATTGACCCCTGTAGACACCTAAAAATGTCTCCCCAAAACCAAACCCGATGATGAACAACCTTTCACCGCCATTATTGGTCGAGTTGAGTATTTAATCTTTGGAGTGCTTAAATCCATGTTCATTCCCAATAAATTTCATAAACCAACCAAATTTCTAACCCATTTCACCCAACCATAATTTATTTTCCTCATTTCGTGCCTTTAAACCCAAAATAAGTCATTTCGTGTCCATTAGAATCATTCATTTCGTGTCCTTTTTATAAAAACGTTTAGACTAGTTTATTTTGGTCCATAATCTGGGTCCAATTGTTAAATGGTTGGATGGGGCTTGAAAAGAGCTTTCCAATGATGTATTATAAGCCCAAATCCGAGTTATAACGAATAAGTTATGGCCAAAACACTAAACTGGATCTAAACCGAACCTAAGCCCACCTTACCTACGACCCAATGATCATGTGGAGGGTCCAAAGGATTTAATCTCACTCCTAATCCAATTAGGATTAATTGGAAGCTTCTATAAGTTTCTAAAAGATCCTAGTTATCCTTTTAAGAGTTTGAAATAGAATAAAACTCCTCTAGTAATTCTACTCAAATTGAAAGACGTTCAAAGATAGTCAGAAATTATTTTCGTGCCTCACTATTTTTATCTGATTCTTATATGGTTGGATAGCTCTTGAAATTATCTTTCCAAAGATATATTATAATATTAATTCCGAGCTATAACGAAAAAGATATAAAAGAAATACGAAACTCTATCCAAAACTGACACCGTCCCACTATTTCGGCCATATCTTTTATTCTACAAAATATTTTAATCTGATTCCAATTGTTTTAGAAAGTAGACTTCAAGAGCTTTCCAACGACATCTTATTCATCTTATTTCGATTTTTGGATCAAAAGATATAATAAAAACAAAAACCGCAAAAAATGCTGTCTATCGCAAGAGTTTTATCCGATTCGAATTCTTATCTTTTCTTGATTCGACCCCTCTTTTTTCCCTATAAATAGATGTTATATCTCCCTTTTTTCAATCATTTACAAGCTTGATCACCTAATCCTTCTCTCTTTCTCTCTTCTACACCAAAAATATTCTCTCCTCTTTCTCTTGCTCTAGCCTAAATTCTAGCCACCCTATTCTCTCATTTTATATCCCTTAAGCACTCTAAGGAGTCCATACAATACCCAAAATTCTATACTTAAACCAAGGCGTGAAAGGTAGAATTAACTGAGGGTTTGGACCAAATTAACTCTACTTTTTATTTAATTTAATTTCAATTTGATTTATATTTTTATTGAAGTTACTAACAGTTTATTCATGATGTAGCAATTTTAAGGAATCGCGGAATGTGAGTAATTAATTAATTTAATTACTCTTATTTTCATTTCTTATTGCTAGTATCATGATTAGGATTATTATTTGATTTGACTAACGATATTATTGTTGAATTGCTTCCAATATTAATGTTTGTTCTATTATTTATTATGATCACCATATTGCATGTTTATAGGGAACATGTAGTTGAATATAACGCTTAATAAGATAATTTGGACAACCGGCTTAGGTTCCTTTTAATCTTACTATTAAATCGAAGTGATCACTAATAATTAGAATTATGTGTTGCATTAATATTAAACCAATTTAGCATAATAATAGTTTGGAGCGAATTGAATATTTTGTTTGTATGCCTTTGAGATCACATGAATACTTTTCACTATAAGAATCGAGTAGAGGCCAATACGGGCGAATGTGACTCCATGACTCACTTCGTACCATCATCCCCGATCCTCCTTTCGTGGTTCCGAACCATATGGAGTTAGTAATCTCATGGATTATGAATGGGGTGTAACCTTCACGGGTCAATTGTTGTTGCCTTCGTTGTCCCTTAATCGTGGTTGCCTTATAATGATCCGTGAACGGTTTACAAGTTCCTTAAAAACTTGTTGGCGGCTCCCTACTTTCCTTGTCCCTAATTGTGTCCCTAATCGTATATGTCAATTCCCACTTCCTATGAGTGCCAAGCATATTCACAACATGCTTTAACGTAGGCGCGCTTCAAACGACACCTACAACCCCAAGGATCAAGAGAAGACGACTTTCACTTGTCCCTACGGTACTTATGTGTATCGTAGGATGCCTTTTAGGCTTTGTAATGCTCCCGCAACATTCCAACGTTGTATGATGTCTATTTTCAGTGACATGATTGAGGATGAGATAGAAGTCTTTATGGATGACTTCTCCGTTGGAGGAGCCACCTACGAAGATTGTCTATCTAATTTATCTCGTTGCTTAGAAAGATGTGAGAGGGCTAACCTCGTGTTAAATTGGGAAAAGTGCCATTTTATGGTAGAAAATGGGATTGTTCTTGGGCACAAAATTTCCCATGCCGGCATTGAGGTTGATAGAGCCAAGGTAGAGGTCATTGAGAAACTTCCTTCCCCCACCAACGTGAGGGAAGTGAGGTCTTTTCTTGGCCATGCCGGGTTCTATCGGCGTTTTATAAAAGACTTTTCTTTGATTGCAAAGCCTCTCACATCCCTATTGCAACAAGATAAAGAGTTTATATTTGATGATGCTTGTCAAGAATCCTTTTGTAGGTTGAAAAAGGCTCTTTGCACCGCCCCTATTGTCCAAGGTCCGGATTGGTCTCTTCCATTTGAACTCATGTGCGATGCAAGCGACGAGGCTATTGGTTCGGTTCTTGGGCAACGAAAGGATGGGAAGCTTCATGTCGTACATTGTTTGTCCAAAACTCTCAATGACGCCCAACGAAATTACACAACCACCGAGAAGGAATTCTTAGCGGTTATTCACTCATTTGAGAAGTTTAGAACCTACCTCATTGGTTCTAGGACAATTGTGTACACCGACCATTCGACTCTCAAATATTTGATAGGGAAGAAGGAAGCTAAACCAAGGTTGTTGAGATGGGTTTTAGTTCTCCAAGACTTTGATTATGAAATGAGAGACAAAAAGGGAGCCGAGAATGTGGTAGCGGATCACCTTTCAAGGTTGGGTGGTGCAAGGTTCAAGGATGATGGTTTGCCAATAGAGGATGCTCTAAGGGATGATGTGCTATATGTTCTTGAGGTGAAGTCGGCTCCATGGTATGCGGATATTGTGAATTACTTGGCTTGTGGTGCCATACCTCCGGATTTCACTTCACAACAACGTCGAAAGCTCAAGCACGAGGCAAAGAGATATATTTGGGATGAACCGATTTTGTTGAAGAAAGGGGTTGATGGGTTGTTGAGGAGATGCGTCCCCGACGATGAGTTTCAAAGTGTTCTCCATATGTGCCACTCTTCTCCTTGTGGTGGGCATATGAGTGCTCAGAAAACCGCATCAAAAGTTCTCCAATCAATGCTCTTTTGGCCTTCCTTATTCAAGGACTCTTGGATATTTGTCAAGACCTGCGATAGATGTCAAAGGGTGGGGAATATTTCGAGAAGGGATGAAATGCCACAAAACCCCATCCTTGAGCTTGAAGTTTTCGATGTGTAGGCGATAGATTTCAAGGGCCCTTTTATCTCCTCAAATGGGAACAAATATATTTTGGTTGTCGTTGACTACGTGTCCAAATGGGCGGAGGCCGTAGCTTCTCCAACAAATGACTCAAAAGTGGTGGTCAACCTCTTCAAGCAAGTGATTTTCCCAAGATTCAGTGTTCCGAGGGCGATTATTAGTGATGGGGGGTCACATTTCAAACACCACACCTTCGTGCGACTACTTGAGAAATATGGGGTATCTCACAAGCGGGGGCTTGCTTATCACCCCCGAACAAGTGGTCAAGCGGAGGTCACAAATAGAGAGCTCAAAGTGATCTTGGAGAAAACAGTTGCCAGAACGAGGAAGGATTGGTCCTCTAAGCTCATTGATTCTCTATGGGCTTATAGGACCGCTTTCAAGACGCCAATTGGGACCACCCCTTACAAGCTTGTATATGGGAAGAATTGTCATTTGCCCGTGGAGATGGAGCATCGTGCTCATTGGGCGATCAAGCAAATCAACTTGGATCTCCATAGTGCGGGGGAGCAAAGGCTTTTAGAGTTGCATGAGCTAGAGGAATTGAGGTTGAGTGCATATGAGAATGCAAGTATGTATAAGGCAAGATCAAAAGCGTGGCACGACGCTCAAATCATCAAGAAAGATTTTGTCAAAGGGCAAAAGGTGCTGCTCTTCAATTCAAGGTTGAAACTCTTCCCGGGCAAGCTCCGGTCAAGATGGAGTGGGCCATACATTGTTACGGAGGTGTTTCCGTATGGTGCTTATGAAATTTTCCAAGATAGCCACTCCCCCTTCAAAGTCAACGACCACCGCCTCAAGCCTTATTTGGAAGGATTCCCAAGTGATGAACCAATTTCAGTTACTCTAATTGATGTGCATCGTCAATTCCACCCTCCTTAATCATCTCGAAGAACGTCGAGCTAACGACGCTAACCAAAAGCGCTTCCGGGAGGCAACCCGAGTTTCTAACCCTCTTCTGCTTTCTTCTCTTCATGTTACTTTCATTTTTCATTTTACAACTTTGGATTATTGGGATTTGTGAGTTTTGATTGTATTTGAGTCTTTGATAAACGCTGCATCTAGCATGATTGTATGGAGTTTAGATGGGTGATTAAGGACTACTTTTTGCAGGCCGTTTGGTGTAATATTTGGAGCTAAGTTGAGGTTTGGAGACTTGGAAGTGAGTGAGGAGCAAATCAACAGAGGATTTGATGAAGACCCTGTGCGCGGGCGCGTAGGCCTGGGAGAACCCGCGCACAGAGAAGCTCAGAAAACAGAACCTGGCAGAAACATTCGAGCGACATCTGTACGACATCTGCGCGGGCGCGCAGAAGAAGGCTGTGCGGGCGCGCACGCCTGGGAGAACCCGCGCAGATCGAAGACAAAAATGCAGATTTTGGCAGAAGGTTTTGCGCGACATGTGTGCGCCATCTGCGCAGGCGCGCAGTTCACTTGCGCGGGCGCGCAGATCTGGGTTTATCGGGGCTTAAGTATATATTCTTTTTCCCCGATTCAAGCATCATTTCCTCACATTCAAACTCGGTTCTCACTCTCTCTCCTCAAGAACTCAAACCCTAACTTTCCAAATCTCCTCTAATCTCACTTATTTCCTCGAAATCTCAATAAATCCCTTACATTCCCTCAATTTCCTCACAAATTCATCAAATTCATCACTTTCCCCTCTCAAAATCACCCATTTTTCACCAAATTCGGAATTACTCCTTGGTGGCCGAAGTGGTGGTGCGTGAGTGGTCGTGGTGGTCTTCACGCTCTTCAATTGTGGTATAATCCTAAACTTTTACTACTTTGTAGCTTTAATTCATTAGATAGTACCATGTTTTAGGATTGTTAAGCAAAAAAAAAAAATTGAACTTGTATGAATTTTGTGTGATTTTGAGATAGTTTAGCTCATAATTGTGGATTTTGTTGAGATTTTCTTGGTGATTTGTATGTATTGTTGATGGAAATTGTTGTTTTCATGCATTTTGGCTAGCAATTACTTAGCTTGGAAATTGAGAATTGTGTGTGTAATCACTAGTTTGATTTTGAGCATTGAAAATTATTAATGTATGAGGATTGAAAATGCATGTTGATTGAAAGTTTTTTATGCTTGATTTTGAAGTTTGCCTAGTGATTCTCCATTTAGCGATTGAGTATTGCGAATTTTGGCCTGGACTTTTGTTGTGCGTAGTCGTTTCTTGCTTGTGATATTTGTGTCTGGGAAAGATTGTTGCTCCTAACCCCTTTTCAGGTAGCAAAATCAAAGGTTTCATTTGTTGTTGTTGTGGGAAGGTTTTGGTATTTTTGAGTGTTGGAATCACTCCGTGGTGTTCTCGGTATCTCATTGGGTTGTGAGAAAAGTTGATGAAGATGAGCGGTAGGAGAAGGAGTAGAAAGGAGCCTAGAATGTCAGTTGATGAGCCCCAGCCTTCCTCTCAAAATCAAAACCAAACACAATCCTCTCTTCCCACTTTAAAGTTTGTGAACCGGCACCATGCACCCTTCCATCAAACACTCCTCAAACGCAAGCTTAACCCCACCCGACACTACTATCAACGCTCAATGCGTGACTTGGGGATAGATGAGGACCTTCGGTCCCTTCTTAACAACCTTGGGATGAGTGAGTTCATCAACCACCAATACCCAACCTTCAAGGAACCCACCTACGAGTTCCTCGCTTCCTTTGAGAAGGAACCCGTTGGAAACAACGAGTTCCAAATCTCCTTCCAACTTTTCAATGCCCGCCATGTCGTCTCTCTCCGACGTCTAAATGAACTCCTAGACTTTAACCCCGACGCCGACCTTCTTGCCCCATCCACCGAGCTCTTCCCCAAGTACGATGCTTTCCGTTGGTGGCGGACAATTACCGATTCGGATGAGTTTAGTACTCGGTACTCGGTGGCAAGCCAAATTATCCACCCAGTACTCCGCATCCTTCACCGCATCTTGGGGTTTGCGGTGTTTAGCAAGCAAGACTTGAGTAAGCTCTCTCATGAAGAGCTTTTCACTCTTTGGGTCGCCACAAAGGAGGAGTTGAGTGGGCGGCTCAACATGGGGTATTGGTTTGTGCTATGTTGCGAGGCAATCAAGAATGGGAACAAGACGGGAGAGATTGCCTTAGGAGGGATGATCTCAAGAATCGCCTCGAAGCTAGGGGTGAGGTTCTTTTCCCTTTTTGTACAAGGGTGGGAAGAGACAGAGACATATTCGTGGACATCTCCTACATGCGGAAGTCGGTCTTCAACCAACCGACCGACGATGTGAACAACTTCCATGATTGGTGTGTTGAGAGAGAGCACCATTGCATACTTCCATTCCCGAGCCGCACTTCCTTGGAGAGGAACGCAAGGAATGTGTGGAAGGTTCCTAAGGACAATGGTGTCCTTCCTAACGCTCTTGGAGGTGAGCAAAATATGATCGTCTGCGAGCGGCATCAGCAGCAACAACATCAACAACAAGAAGAAGAACAACAACAACAATTCCAACAGCAACAGCGATTTCAGCAACAGCAGTTTCATCAACAACAACAACAAGGGTTTCAACTTGAAGGTTTCCAGTATGGGGAGGGATCCCAAGGTTTGCGCGTCCTCTCCTCTAGCGAGGGAGGTATGGCCTCTTCCTCTTCCTCTTCTTCTTTTAACCTTGAGCAAGCGTTCCAAAACCTGTCAATGCAGGTAAACCGGTTGACGGAGGCCGCCGATGGGTACTCGGTTTACAATGCCAACATTTATGATTGGCATGTAAACCAAGGACACTTTGACCCACCGGTGAACTATCCGTATTTTCCGCCCCAACAGGGGCCGGTTCCTTCTCACGAGGAACCGCATTCTGACGGCACTCCCCGTCAACCGGTTTGGCCCTATTGGTCCGGGCCTTCATCTCAAGGGACCCCCCGAGTGAACTACCCTACCTCTGAGGGGTATGATTACAAGGCACCGGGGGGGTGTGATTACCGTGGGGACCCCAACTACTCCATGTACACATCCGAGCCCCTTGAGATGCCCCCTCCCTATGACCCTCTTCCGGAATACCAACAAGAGTTGTACCGAAACCGCGGTTTTCCACCGGGTTACACCGGTGGTTGGGACCCCCATGGCCCTCCTATCGACGTCGACTACGAGTGGCGTCCTTATGGAGAGGGCTCTAGTTCTCACATGGAGGACTAGGGCCCTCGGGCCGAGTTTAGCCCTTCCTCCCACCCCATTTTCCACTTTGTTCAAACCGAGGACGGTTTTCCGTTCAAGTGTGGGGGGGTGCTTGTTTATTGTTTCATTCAAGGGCTTTGTTCTTATGGGGCGCAATTTTGGGCCAATAGGTGTCTTTTTGGAAGGTTCCTTCCCCTATTTGCAAAAAAAAATGATGATGATGATGTTTTAATGAAACCTTGTGTGTTGTTTTGGCTCCCGTTCTTTTCGAAAATCCAAACTCCCCTTTAATCCAAACATTTTCTTCTGCTTTGTATATATTTCTCTTGCTATTAACCAAATATTTGCCGAGTTGTTTTGGTCTTTGACATTTTATAGGGCTTATGGGCGCATTCCCCAAATTTTTCCGAGCAATGGAGTTTCAACGATTGTGGATTTACGTTTGCTAAGCGTAATTGGGTGACAAATTCTCCTTCTCAACTCTTTAAATATTTGATTGGTTGCATAGCTTAGGTTAGTTTAGGAAGGAGTTGAATGGTTCGAGGTTGATTGATTTGGTTCTAAGGAACCTGGGATCGTTGATGTTGTATTCAACGATCATTGTATGTCGATTGGGATTTATATGATTTGCATGCCTCATTTATGAACCTTCTTGATTTCTTCCTTTTTCTTTGCGTGTTGCTTTTCTTCTTTCCTTTATGTGACATTCATAATCATGACAAGAGAAAAATTTTTGAAAATTGAGAATTTGCTCGTTCATTTGGAAATGTGGACCTATATGCTTTTGCTATGACATATTTTTGAATGCTTACCTTCCTAGTTGAAAAGGGTCTTCACGGTTTGAGAGTGCTTAGGGTTGAACTAGACACATTTTAAGCTAAGGTAGCCCGGTTTAGAACTCTTGAGGACGTTTGAACCCCTAGTTCACGGGAAAGTGGTAAGATGGTGTTGCTCTCCGTAGTGAATAGGATTCCCTTGGTTGGTAATTGCTTACTTTCATATCCCATGTGAGCGTTTATTGTTCAAGCCTCCATCACTTTTGTTGAGCGGCATTTTGGATCCTTAACTATGCGTGTCTTAATCCTTGTGTTGGTATCTAGCTCCCAAGACCGTGATCATATAACTCTAGAGGAGTAAGAGGGCATCTCTTCTCATTTTTCTTTGTTTTCCTTGTGTTTTGTTACAAATTTGGTTTTTTATTTTACATGTACCTTCTTGCTAGCCATGTTGAGCCTTATTTCCCCTTTCTTGGTTAAACCACGTTACAAACCTAGCGGCCTATGTTCTACCAACCCTTGTAGTTAGTGAAGCATCGGCTTGTGAGGTTCGGGTTTGAGAGTCTTGATTTAAGCAAGGAAGTTGTGCAATTTGGTTCGAATGAGGTCTTGAAAGTCTATTCATGAAAAAGTGTGCAAAAGGTTTGGCAAGGAAGTTGTAATCTATGAAAACCAAGCACCATTTAAAAAAAAAAAAAAAAAAAAAAAAAAAAAAAAAAAAAAAAAAAAAAAAAGAGGAAAGAAAGAAAAGAAATTGAGAAGGAAAAATTGAGTTGAATGAAAATATTGCAAAAAAAAAAAAAAAAAAAAAAGAGTAGTATTGTCATGTAGTTTGTATTGAAGGTTGTGATTTGAAGCTTAGGTTAGATTCCTATGTTGTTTTTGAGAGATGGCCACTCTTATGCTTCACTTAGGAGTTTCCACCAAAATTTTCAAATTAATTCCCTACCTTAACCTTTAGCCATGACATTACAACCCTAACTAAGACCCTTGGACTTTAGAGGGGCGTGATCAAGGAAACGGTGGAGGGAGATAGATTTCAACCCTATGGAGAGAGTACGCATAGTTGAGATGTCGGGATAGCCTCATTGTTCCACATAGAATTAATTTTTTTTTCCGGTTCCCTCGCGGAATCATGAGGAGCCAACTAGGGGATGAATTGAAGCTAGCGGAGAGAACGAGGACCGTCTTGGATGGGGCTAGGGCGGAGGATGAAACCATTAGTTCTCTATGCTTAGCTTAGGTTTGTCTTTTTCAACCTTGAGCATCTTAAAGCGTGTTTTCCCTCTTGAATTGAGAAAGGTAAGTATTCTTTAATCAATGTCATTATATCTGAGTCCGAACTGAGCATTCCTCACCGTGGTACTAGATTGATTCTCTTGAACCTTGTCATGTTGTGTTTGTTGTCTTTTGCCTTGGTTTCCTTTGCTTGGGGACAAGCAAGAAGCAAGTGTGGGGGAATTTGATGAGTGGCATTTATGCCACAATTTAGTGTTCTCTTTACGGGTTTTTCCCACCCATTTGTAGCTTGTTTGCCCCCTTTTCTCTCCTTTTTGTTCCTCTTTTCTTTGTTTGCCTTTCTCCTTGTTTTCTTTGTTTTTGTTTTGTGCGCCTTGTGCGCGCTTAGTGTGCGGGCGCCAACCTTGATGTGTGCGGGCGCGCAGCTCTGGGAGAACCCGCACAGAACAGCATCAGAAGCAGAATCAAAGCAGAGTGTTGCGTGCGCCATGTGTGCGCCTTGTGTGCGGGCGCACACTCCTCAAGCGCGGGCGCGCAGTGTTGCTAAGAGAAGGCGCGCATCCATGGGTTTCATTCTCCGTACCCACAGATCTGCGGGCGCGCCAGATCTGGGAGGGCGCACACACAACTTCTGCGCGGGCGCGCAGTGTATGTGCGCGGGCGCGCACCACTGAGCTACAGTCCTTTTATTTCATATTTTTTGTATCTTTTAAGTGACCTATATATATATATATATAAGTCGTAGAGTTTTTAGTGCATCATCTATCATTACTTAGAAACATTTTAGCCCTAATCTAGTGAGAGAAACTTCATTAGTAGAGAGAGAAAGTATGGATTTCCATTGATGAACTTGGATATTGAAGAAGGAGCTTGATTGAATCTTTGTAAATCTTCATCTTCAATTAATGAGCAATATCTTACTCACTTTCTTTACTTTTGTATTTAGTTTTATTTGCTTATTTTGATTTTTCTTCATTGCTTATTGATCATGTTGATGCTTATTGGTTTGATTATTGATATTGTTTTCAATATGATTTGTGAGTAGTCACCTAGCCAAGAGTGTGGGGATGGTGTAGTTGTTGATTGATTCATGCTTATGATGTTGGGGTTTTGTTAATGGTGATTAAAGTCTTTGTATGTTTGATATTCTTTAATCTTCTTGCAAGTGCACATTGTTAGTTGATTTAAGGTGAATCTTTGCTAACAAGAAACGGAAGTTGACTTAGTTAAGGTTCAGTGTTATCGATAGTTCTTTGATTGCACCTTCTAATATATGGTTCTAGTGTGGAAGCATGGAGGCTATGTTAGGAGATATTGATTAACCCCGGAAGGTGGTTAGATTGAGCTTTTATTCGATATTCTTGCATGCTTAGTTTACCATTGCTTTGCTTCCGTGTTATTGCATGATCAATTGGCAACTACATCTACCTACTTCCCTTGGTGCTTAGTTATATTGATTTTTAATCATTCTTAATCTCTAGTTTAATTTCTTAGCTTTTCACACTTCTCGTTCCGAGGTAGCTTAAGTATTAAGTAGTGAATGTGGTGTTTATGCACGTCTCCTTGTGGTTCGACCCCTATGCTTGCCTTATACTTGTATTAGGTTTGTTTAGGTGTATAAATTATATTTGATCTAGGGATAGATAATTGACGACACGTTTATTCCCTTGTCAAATTGAGCTGGATGGTGAAGAGCAGCCACGAGATGATGGAGAGATGGTGGCGATGTATGTTCAGAGCAGCCAAATTTCGAAGAGGATAGAGTTTGGGGGTATGTCGATTTTGGGTGGGATTTGTGGGTTTTATTATTTTAATTTCTTTTAATTTCCTTCCTTTCTTTATTTTTATTTTCCTCTTTTTATTTTATTTCTCATTATTTTCTTTTCTTTTCTTAGCTTAGTATAAATACCCATTTTTGGGGTAATTAGAAGAAACATTTTTTTATCCATTATTCTACTCTCTAATTAGTTTTAGGAGAGCTTCTCTCTCTAGGGTTAGCTTAGGATTAGGGTATTTTAGAGAGAGAAAGTGAGGGTTTCACCATTGTTGGACTTGGATTTTGAAGAACAAATTGATCATCTTTTCTATAGATTCACATCTTCAATCAATGAGAATCTCTTACTCTCTCTCCTCTATTTTTATTGCTTTATTTTGATTATTATTTTTGTTGTTGGTATTGCTTGTTGATCATGTTGATTCTTGATTATTTGTTGATTAATCTTGTTATTATCATGATTAGTGAGTAATTTCCCCATTAAGGGGATGGTTGTGGTGTAGTTAGATCTTGAGCATGCTCTAGGTTTAGAGTTGATTTATTTGTGATTAAAGTCTTTATATGCTTGATATTCTTTAATCTTCTTGCAAGTGCACATTGTTGGTTGATTAAATGTGAATCTTTGCTAACAAGGAACGGAAGTTGACTTAGTTAAGGTTCATTGTTATCGATTGTTATTTAATAGTACCTCCTAGTATATGGTTCTAATGTGGAAACATAGAGGCTATGTTAGGAGAAGCCAATTGACCCCGGAAGGCGGCTAGATTGGATCCTTTATTTCGATATTTGAGCATGTTTAGTTCATAATTAATTCAACTTCTATGCTTTTGTTTATGTTCAAGTGAATGCTATACTTAAACCATTTCCCTTAATGTTTTATTTCTTGTTTTAGCATATTTAGACTTTAGTTTATTTATCTCCTATTCCGGACTAGCTTAATTGTTGATAACATTTGGGTGGTGTTTAACCGTTCTCTGTGGTTCGACCCCTATGCTTGCCTTATACTCGTATTAGGTTTGTTTAGGTTGTATAAATTGTATTTGATCTAGGGATAGACAATTGACGACGCGTTTATTCCCTTGTCAAATTGGCGCCGTTGCCGGGGAACGGCTTCCATTACCGTTGTGTTATCTTATTGAGACTAGTCCATTGTATATATTTTTACTTTGATTTATTTTTGTTCTCTTTGTTTTGTTTTTGTTGTTGAAAAATGGCACGTTTTTCTTTTCCTCAATATGATAGTGAGCCTTTTTATGTCTATTTCCATAGACTTGTAGAGTTTTTGAACTATAATGGTTGTAATCCTTGTGAAGCTTGTGAGATTTGTTATTATGGCTTGAATGAACAAACGAGATATGAAGTTGAAAGTAGGTTTAATGGTGAATTTCAAGCATTAACGGTTCATAGTGCTTGGAGCTTTTTTGTACGGTTCGCTAAGGATGTACGCAATAGGGCATGTAATGTTGCTAATTTTGATTCTCAATGTGATAATAGTTTTACTGGTGGCATGAATCCCCATGATTTGTCTTGTGATCCTATATGTGAACCTAGTACAAGTGATTTCAACTCTTTTTCTCCTATTGTTGATGATGAATCTCATTTGCTTGATTATGCCCCCTTTCCCCAATATGATGATGCTCATGTATATAATGTGAATGATCCTCCCTCCTCATCTTCTTGTTCTTACATGGCTCCAAATGATTTCCCTTATGCTCCTAATGAATCCTTTTATGAGGGTAATTCTATGGAAAATTTGAAGGAAGAGAAGATAATGAAGATAATGGAGATGATGGAGAGGTATAACGAGATGAGGGAAGTTGAGAATAGGGAGAGGGAAGTTGAGAATAGGGAGGTGGAAGCTAGAATGAAGATGCTTGAGAGCCAAATTCTCCAATTAGCCAACTCTCAAGAAAACGCCCTTCCTTCTTCTTCTCTTCCCCATATAGGTGAGGATCCCATTAGAGAGCATTTGAGTGATGGTGAAGGAGTAGAGAATGAAGAGAGTGTTGATTTTGAAAATCCTAAACCTCTTTCCCATCTTGATGAGTCTCAAGTGTATGTTTGTGACCCTTCAATCTACGAGTATATAGACTCTTTTGAGGCAATGTCCCACATATTTTTCGAGAGTCATATGAGGACTTATAGATTATTGGATGATTTCATCGAGAACGCTTCTTGGGCCTTAGATGAGTTTGAGATGAATCTACCTCCATTCATGCATGATTTTGGGACCTTGGGTTTTGAGATAGTTGAAGGAAAAGTTGTCTATTGTGGTGAAAAGGAGGATAAGGTTGATTCCCTTGGAGTTTTTGAGCTTGAGGGAGGTATAGATCGTGAGTGCCCTTCGTTTGAGGACTCTATATGATTGATTTTCATGCCCTCATTAGCGATGTGAGGCCTTGTGGTGAGGGAGTAGCTACCCCTTTTTCCGTTTCTCATACCCCTTTTTCTCTAAGGTTTGACCACATCCTTTCTTACCCTATTTCTCTCCCTTCCTATCTCAAAGAGCCTATTGGGGAGCCGCCCTCTATGGATGATTTTCATGTCCCTCCTTCCATCATTGTTGAGGATAAGAGGAATTTTGCCAACAAAAAAATTTGTGATGAGGATTTGCCTTTTACCTTTTCTTTCCATTCTTCTTTTCTTTCTTCTACTTCTTACTTTCTTGAGTTTCCTTTCGATCCTTCTTCTTCTTTCTTTTGGCATCTCCCTCTTCACTTACGTGCAATAATTTTATTGCACGTTCTTATTCCGTCATTTGCCTATTTACACCCCCATGAAATGTGTAGTAGTGCATTTCACAAGCTCTTGCGTGCGTTGAATTATTATTTCCTAGAGCGGTCTTGCTTGGACGTTAAACAAGCCTTTGCGGGAAGTAACCCTTGTTTTATTGCTTTCATTTTCTTTTCTTTTTAGATTAGATTTTCTCTCATGGACGTGTTTGTGTTCCTTGTTAGGTACACAACTTGATATACTCTTGCGCATTGGTGATGATCAAGAATCAAGGAAATGTGCCTCAACTTACATATCATGTGGAATTCAAGCCTTATTTGTAGAGATTGTGGCTCATATGAGGTTATTTTGGGTTTTTGTGTGATTTTGCATTTATCCCATATCAGGTAATATCCTTCTTTTCCCTCTCTCTCTTACTTATTGTGACATGAAGATCATGTGTTGGTAATGTTGGATTAATTTTTCCTTGATTTCCCCTCCTTGGTTTCATCGTTTATGATTTGAGAGCTTGGTTTCATTCAATCTTGGGGGAGGGTATTCTATCATGTTTGGTGGGATGTTGATTCATACATGTCATGCACTTGAGTATATGCATTTCCATGTTTTTCATGCTTTTGGAAAATCCAAAAAGATTTTTGTTTACTTCAAGGCAAGTTTAGCAAAATGTGTTTTGTTTGTACTTATTTTGGACATTATATCTTTTGGATTTGTTTACTCTTGAATGTCTTTCTTCCTAAGTGGTTAATGTGTGCACGGTTTGAGAGTGTCATTGGTTGACTCTAGGATATTACATGCTAAGGTAGCCGGGTTAAGAACTTTTAGGGCGCCATGAAGCCCTAGTTCACGGGTATGTGGTAAGATGGTGTTGCTCTCTATAGTGGATTTGGCACCCTTAGTTTGTTTTTGCTTAGTTATAATCCCGTGTGAGGTAACATTGTTCTAGCCTTCATCACTTTGTTGTGTGGCGCATTTGGATCCTTAGCTATGCATGTCTTGATCCTTGTTTTGATTTATAACTCCCAAGATCGTGACCGAAGCACTCTAGGGGAGGAAAAGGGCACTTCTTTCTCATTTTTCTTTATCTTCTTTTTATTTTGTTACAAATTTGATTTTCTATTTTGCATAAACCTACTTGCTAACCAATTTGAGCCTTATGTTTCCCGCTTTTGTTTAAACCGCATTACAAACCTAGTGGCCTATGTTAACCAACCCTTATAGTTAGTGAAGCATTGGCATGTGAGGTTTGAGTTTTGAGAATGTTGATCATAAACAAGAAGCACTTTGAGATTTGGTTAGAGTTGAGCTTGTGATGAATGATGCAATTCATGAAAATCAAATGAAGTTTCAAGAAAAAGCCGTCCATAATTTGAAAAAGGCAAGGACAATGAATAAAGTAAAAAAATATTTGAATTAAAAAAAAAGGAAAAAAAAAAACAACAAAAATATTTTAGTTATTGGTTTCATTTTCTTCCTTAGTTTAAGCATTGAGGACAATGCTTTGTTCAAGCTTGGGGGGAATATTGTGTGTTTGTGTTGAGTAAGCTTGGGGGAATGGCATTAGTGGTATTTTTGCTTGATATTTAGTGAATTCTTGAGTAATTTTTGTGAGTCGGCCGCACTTTTTGCTTCACTTAGGAAATATCACCAAATTTCAAATTTTTACCCCGCCTTAACCCTTAGCCTTACGTTACAACCAATAAAAAGACCCTTAGACTCTAGTGGGTTAGGTCAAAAGAACGGTGGAGGGAGATAGACTTCAAACCTATGGAAAGAGTATGCATAGTTGAGACGTCGGGATTACCTTCTCAACTTTCTCATTTCTTTATATTTTTCCGGTTCCTTCGTGGAATCTTGAGAAGCTAGCTTAAGGGTTGATTTGAAGCTAGTGGAGAGAACGTGGCCCGATTGGTTGGGGCTAGGGTGGATTGAGTCCTAAGTAGTTCTCTATGCTTAGCATGTGTTATGTTTCAATCAACCATTGACATCTTGGAACGTGCATACATTTGTCCACTTAGAAAGGTTTGCATTCATTAGTACTTGTCCTTATCTCTTGTCCGTATATGAGCTTGTGTTTTGCTTTTTCTTTTAGTGTTTCTTTTTCTTTACCTTTGGTTTTTGTTGCCTTGCCTTGGTTTTTGTCAAGAGTTGTGGGTTAAGCTCTTGGGAAACCCTCACGAGACCTCACTCATCCTCATAGGCGACTTTGGGGTTTTAAGGGCTTGTTGTAGCTAAAAACAACCGTGATTCCTACGACAGTTAGTTAGTGTACATTCTTTCTCCTTGTTTCTATTTTGTTTCTTTTGCTTTCAATAATTCGATCTTGTTCTCTTTTGCCTTAGCTTTGCTCGAGGACGAGCAAAGGTTTAGCTTGGGGGAATTTGATAAGTGATATTTATGTCACCCCTAGGGGTAGTGTTTAGGTTATTTTCGTGTTTATTTTCCCTTATTTTTCCTTTTATTCTCTTGTTTTCTCTTTAATAAAGTTTCTACTTTATTTTGGTAATTTTGGTGTGTTTTATTTTATTTTCTTTATTTAATTAGTTTTAGTCTATTTTCCTATTTTATTTTATTTATTTCTATTTTATTTATTTTATTTTATTTGTCTTGGTTTTATTTTATTTCGTCATTTTTCTATTTTCTTTTTTATTTATTTTATTTTATGTCCCGATCCTCTCCTCGGTTTTCTTTGGGTGTGTAGGTTTGCGTTCGGATTGAGGTTCGAGTGTCAAGTTATTCTTGTCCGAGGTTTGAATTCAAAGTCCGGGCCGGGGTTCGAGGCACAAGAATTTGAGCCAACCTTCTTGCTGCCCTCTTATCCATCACCCCACCTTTCCCTTATCCTCCACCACACACACAACCTGCCAAACCCCACAACCCCAACAACAACTGCAACCACAACAAGAACAACTCCCCTACTCCACCTCTCACCTTCCCTTACTGCTCACTGCTTCATCCCAACCACAACACCATCAGCCAACGCCAATAACACAAACACTCACGGCAACCACCTCTTCGCCACCACAACCAACCACAGCAGCCGCCAATCACCCCGTAACAATCAGCGCACTCACCCCTTAATTGGTGCAGCAATTGCGCCATAACAGACCACCAAAACCCACTACACCAGCCACCCAACAGCAGCAAACCCCAACACTCTCACGAGCCACCACAAAACAACCAGCAGCACCACTCACTCCCTTACCCCACCGCAACTCCCTTACCACCTCCAATTAACCACCACGCAGCCTCCCTTACCTCCACCAATCCCAGCCACGCACATCAACCCCACACTCACCAACATTTCCAATTACAGCAGCCACCAGCGCCTTCTCAACCTTCCCCTGTTCTCACCTCGCAATAATCGCCCATCAATTGGAATTTGCAGCCTCGCAATTGGCAATTAATTACCCGAATTTAGCCCCAATTCGATAGGAGCTACTCGCGGTCGCGCAGCCCTGTCAGAAGGCGCACGTAATTGAAGTTCACGAAACAGATTGTAAGCAAAAGCTTTGCGCGACCTGTGCGCGTCTTCTGTGCGGGCGCGCAATTGTGGGTTAATCACGAGCTTTTCACGTGATTTTTAATGAGAATCGGAGGGCCAAGATTTGATGCTAGATGATGATGATGCTGATTTGAGCCGTTGATGATTGTTACGTGAAGCTGGATGGTGAAGAGCAGCCACGAGATGATGGAGAGATGGTGGCGATGTATGTTCAGAGCAGCCAAATTTCGAAGAGGAGAGAGTTTGGGGGTCTGTCGATTTTGGGTGGGATTTGTGGGTTTTATTATTTTAATTTCTTTTAATTTCCTTCCTTTCTTTATTTTTATTTTCCTCTTTTTATTTTATTTCTCATTATTTTCTTTTCTTTTCTTAGCTTAGTATAAATACCCATTTTTGGGGTAATTAGAAGAAACATTTTTTATCCATTATTCTACTCTCTAATTAGTTTTAGGAGAGCTTCTCTCTCTAGGGTTAGCTTAGAATTAGGGTAGTTTAGAGAGAGAAAGTGAGGGTCTCACCATTGTTGGACTTGGATTTTGAAGAAGAAATTGATCATCTTTTCTATAAATTCACATCTTCAATCAATGAGAATCTCTAACTCTCTCTCCTCTATTTTTATTGCTTTATTTTGATTATTATTTTTGTTGTTGGTATTGCTTGTTGATCATGTTGATTCTTGATTATTTGTTGATTAATCTTGTTATTATCATGATTAGTGAGTAATTTCCCCATTAAGGGGATGGTTGTGGTGTAGTTGGATCTTGAGCATGCTCTAGGTTTAGAGTTGATTTATTTGTGATTAAAGTCTTTATATGCTTGATATTCTTTAATCTTCTTGCAAGTGCACATTGTTGGTTGATTAAATGTGAATCTTTGCTAACAAGGAACGGAAGTTGACTTAGTTAAGGTTCATTGTTATCGATTGTTATTTAATAGTACCTCCTAGTATATGGTTCTAATGTGGAAACATAGAGGCTATGTTAGGAGAAGCCAATTGACCCCGGAAGGCGGCTAGATTGGATCCTTTATTTCGATATTTGAGCATGTTTAGTTCATAATTAATTCAACTTCTATGCTTTTGTTTATGTTCAAGTGAATGCTATACTTAAACCATTTCCCTTAATGCTTTATTTCTTGTTTTAGCATATTTAGACTTTAGTTTATTTATCTCCTATTCCGGACTAGCTTAATTATTGATAACATTTGGTGGTGTTTAACCGTTCTCTGTGGTTCGACCCCTATGCTTGCCTTATACTCGTATTAGGTTTGTTTAGGTTGTATAAATTGTATTTGATCTAGGGATAGACAATTGACGACGCGTTTATTCCCTTGTCATTAGGATTTTCATGCCGTGTTAAATTTGCGATTCTTACAAACTTTTTTGGTTCCTAATTTTTATGCTAATTTAATTTGTTACGTATTATTTTTTATTTTTTTTTATTTTTTATTTTTTGTATTTTTTACTTTTGTATCTCTATCCTACTTTGTTAATTTTTTTTAAAAGGGGAAAAATTATCAAGAACTACCCACTTAATAAGTCATTTTGTCAACAACTATTCGCTTAAAATATTTATAAAAGAACATTACCTTCTAAATTTAAAAAGTTTGACTAGCACTATCCATTTTTGTCTTCTAACAACAAAATCGGGCGAGTAGAGCTTGTTTTTGTTTTTTTCATCCATAACTTAAGCACGAAATGATGAATCACCTAATTAAGAAGCCAAAGAAGTGATTATTTGAATATTTCCAAAAAAACAAATAAATAAAAAATAAAAAAGAAGTGATTATTTGAACATCAATTTTCAAACATTACATATCTCTTAATCAAAGCCACATTTACTTTACCATTCTTCAATTGGCAAAATTTTGAAAATTTTGTGTTTTTTAGGTTGATTAGTTGTAATTTTGGGGTTGGTTGTTATATACTCGTACAAGGCTTAGGCTTAAGTTTTGAAGGGAAAAATATAATATCGGTTTGGATTTGGTTGCCAGAAATCAAAAATAGGTAGTGCCACTCAATCTTTTTAAATTTAAGGGCAATATTTTTTATAAAAATTTTAAGTGACTAGTTGTGACAAAATAATCTATTGAGTGGGTAGTTTCCTGATAAATTTTCCTCTAAAAAAAAAAAAGGAGTTTTATATGGTGCCATTTAAGAATAAGAAGCTCTATTTGAAACACCATCCCTTTAAAAATTTTTAAGGAAATTTTGTCAGAAAAAACCATTTATAACACCTTTTTTGTTGGGAAAAAACCTTATAAAATTTTTTTGGCAAGGAAAAAACCATATTGTAAAATATTTTTGTTGAAGACAACCAAGGGTCATAATCCGGTGCTGACTGGTCACTCTACATGTGCCGGTCACATGACCTATTTTTTTACTAATCCTACCTAATTTCTTCTAATTCCCCCCTAATTTTCCTCTTAATCTTTCGTTTTAATTTCCCCCTTCTTAGAATTTCCCTCCTCTCTCCTCTCTCCTTTCTCCTCGTCTATCCTCTCTGCTTGAATTGTCATGGTTTCTTGAATTAATCGCAACAATAGTGTTTGGATAATAAATTCGACCAAGGATATAGTAACAGAGGTGTTTAATTATTGCCTAGTTCATCATATTTGCAGGTATGTGAAAAATTAGGGGTTTTTTTGTCCCTTTTTTATTTTGCATTAATTGCTCTTATCAATCTCAATAATGCAGTATTCATGGCTCCATTCAAACACAACGCAACTCCAACACTTGCCTCCTTCCTTACTTTGGTCTTCACCAATGCAGAGCAAATTTTAAAAATTTCAGAAAAAAATTACCCAAAATACGAAACCCACCTCAATTAAATTCAAAGCATTATATTAACTAAACTTGCTGTTTTGTGTGGGTGGAAATTAAACTCATTGATTAATTTCCAGCTTCAAGAGTGGCGACGCGATATGGTAGAACGTAGCAGCGCAGAGGATTAATTACCTCTTTAGATGAGAGAGGAGAGGAGAGGAAAAGGAGGGAAATTATAAGAAAAATTAAAACAAAAGATTAAGAGGCAAATTAGGGGGGGGGGAATTAGAAGAAATTAGGTGGGACTAGTAAAAAAAAATAGGTCATGTGACCGGCACATGCGGAGTCAATGCCGGAAAAGGACCAATCAATGCCGGATTGTGACCCTTGGTTGTGTTCAACAAAAATATTTTATAATCTAGTTTCTCCTTGCCAAAAAAATTTAATAAGGTTTTCCCAACAAAAAAGTTGTTATAAATGGTTTTTTCTGACAAAATTTCCAATTTTTAAAACAAAAACAAAAAAGCTCGATCTAAAACATCAACTTTATTCTTTTTTTACATTCTATAGTGGCATTAGGGAATGGCAAAATAATTAAAGTGGCCTGTGAAAATGTGAAACTAGCTACTTGAAATCCGCTTGTACTACGACTAGGTAATTCCCTGGTAATGCCTATGAGAGGTGGTGATCTGTAACCAACTTCACCCAAGCCGACGTTGACCTAAATCATTTAAACACAATATTTTAAGACCCAAATACAATATGTAACCAATCACAATAACCAATGTGGCACATTTGATTACAATTTGTAACTCGATTTACCTGGCCTGCTTTAAATCGACCTGTTCTTGACCATATTATCCATGACTCAATTTTGCTCGCACATTATTAAACATGCCTATATACACCTAAAAATGTCTCCTTAAATAAAGTCTGGTGATGAAACAACCTCCATTGCTAAATTTAGTCTATTTCGGATCAAAAAATTACTTGAATAGTCCTTTAACTTTAGTCCATCATCATTAGTCATTTTCAATAGCCCATAGCCTTTTTTTTAGCCCAAAATCCACAAATTAAACCTTAACCCGATTTCCCCTTTCAGATGCACAGATAGAATTCGAGAAAATATGATTTTCTTGATTCAAAAATTTTATGCAAGTCCTACATGGTTGGAAATCCCGTGAAATTTGTATTCTAATGATATAACATAAGCCAATTCTGATTTATAATGAAGGAGATATGAATAAAAGAACAAACTTAGGCTAAAAACGACACTTTTGCACTATTATAAATTATACAAATGATATTACTCTGATAATAATTTTGTTGCATTGAAAATTTATTTCTTCATCTTTCTAACGGTATACTCCCTCTGTTCCAGTCTACTTGCAACATTTTAATTTGACTAGACACACTTGCCGATGCATATGTTTGACCATCAATATCTTTTTTTTTATATATTAGAAAAGCTACTCCCTCTATGTTTTAATAAGTGTTATACTTACCAAATCCGGTCGTATTTTAATAAGTGTTACACTTCCTTTTTTGGCAAAAAGCTACATTAAAATATTATATCTCTCTCCTCTCATAGTCCCCACCCAAACCCCGTACTACTTTTTTTTTATTATATTTTTCCTCTCACATTCATTACTTTTCAATAATTATTAACCTCACTATCTTTGTTTTACAATTTTTCAATACTCCAACTACGCCACTTACCTCTTATTTTATTTAAGTCAATTAAATTGCCTAAAACTATGTGCCGGTCAAAGTGTAACACTTACAAAAATACGAAGGGAGTATACAAAGTTTATATTAAGAAACTATACATTAATTAAATAGATCCCAATAACATCCTACATGATTACCTTGACTTTTAAATAATAGCTAAAGAAGATGGTCAAAGTAAGATGTGTGAATAGTCTAAAAAGTTAAAACGTTGCGAGTTACATGGGACGAAGGGAGTATCATAATCTTCAATCCAAGTTTAGAATAAAAGTTATGATAAAAACAAAATTCGTAAAACAATTGACCCGCATGGCGTATGTGCTTGAAAAATTCCACCTAATCTCTCTAAATTAATTAATATTCTCCCAATTTGAAGTATATAAATACCCCTACTATCTGATATTTGGACATTTGGGACACAAGTTTGACACCTCGCTCACTGATCAGATTAACTTTCAAACCCATATGATTCTAAAGACTTAGGGGTCGTTTGGTTCATTAGGGAAGTGTAAATTCCCACGAAATTTCAATTTGTGGGAAATAAATTCCATCGTCAAAATCATGGGAATTCAACAAATTTGTTTGGTTAAGAATGAAGGAAGTAAATTCCCATGGGAATTTCAACTTACCGGGGGGGGGGGGGGGGGTGGGGGGTAAGGTAAGTGAATTTTCATGTTTTGTGAGAAGTCAAAATTCCCATGAATTTTCATTGCCCCATTTTCACTTTTTTGTGTCAACCAAACAAGAGGGTGAAAATGAAATTCATGGGAATTTTGACTTCCCACAAAATATTAGCCAACCAAACAAGGCCTTAGATGTAGAGCTTTAACGTGCAATTTAATTATTCTTAACTTTATTTCTAATCTTATTCAAGTAATTCAAAAAAAAAAAAAAAAAAAAAAAAAAAAAAAAAAAAAAAAAAAACGAATATTCTACTTTTTAAACAAGGTGTGAAGGTAAAATCGCATCCAAGGGTGACATCAATATTTCTATCTCTTTAATTTAATTCTTCCGGTTTATTGATTTTACTAACAATTTATTGATGCATATAGTATTATTCAAAGTTGCACGTTCGAATTGGGTATTTAATTCTCTTCAATCTCTTAGCTTAGGTTTTATTTACTCTAATTGTTTTTGTTGCTTTGATTACTAAATTAACATGTTACAATTATTTTTATCATTGCAAGTATCACGCTATAGATTGCTTCAAAAATTTATTTGTCCCGTGTTGTATTGTTCGTGCTTTATATGAAGTTAAAGCTTTATTTGTTTCAACACAATATTATATTTCATGTTAATCAAGATCGTTGTTTGAATCTCACCTAATAAGGTAATTATGGACAACCTATTATTTAGGATCCCATTAATTATGTTGCTTAATTAAGTGGTCACAATATTAGCAATTACATGTGGATTAATATCTAACCGCTCTAGCATAATCTAATTTAGAGCAAATTGAATAATTGTTTGTACTCCCTCCATTTCGTAATAATCGTTACTATAGGAAGTGCATATTGTTTAAGAAAAATATAGAGTAAGCTTGTAGGCTTCAATAAAATAATGCAAGTTGGACAAATTTTCATAATATATCTAGTAGTATAGTAATTAAATATGAGAGAAACAGAGAGAAAAAAAAAATAAAGTAGTGTGTAAGTGAGGTTAGTAGTAGAGAGAAATAATAAAATATTTGTGAAAGTGAGGTTAGTAGGAGAGATAACTAATAAAATAATAGTGAATCCAAACCAACTAAGGAATTGTTGCAATTATTATGAAACAGACATAAAAGGAAAGTGTTGCAATTATTACGAAACAGAGGAAGAATTTTTTTTAAGTAGCAAACAATACATTTCACTATAAAACCAAGTAAAGGCCAATACGGCGGAACTGATTTCCTAACTCGATTTTTTACCTTCATACCCGAATATCTAGTTGTGTTTTAGGATCATTTTGGAGTTAGTCATCTCATGGATTATGAATGAGGTGCAAATTAGCTTCATGGATTAAAAATTGTGGCTGGCTTTGTCCCTTTTATTAAATTTTTGGAATGGTTTAAAAACTTATTGGCGACTGCTTCTTGTCCCTTTTGATTAAACATCAATTTCACATTTTCCTCGATTGTCAAACACATTCACATGTGATAAAGGTAGGCGCACTTCCTACAAAGCCTACATTAACTTAGATATTTTTATTTATTAATGACTCACTTAATATACAAGATTGCTCATTGATTAACATGTATCTATACTTAAGCATAAGAAAATTAATACATATGTAATGCAATACTTTGTATTTATACTACTAGTGTTATTTTTGTAGATAATTAAAGAATCGAATAATGTATGAATTATTAATTATGATACTATCTAATGAGTCATGGCTAACATAAATTTTGGGCAATGTAGCATTCTTCCTGAAAATATTGACACCTACTTAACAATATACTTCCTCTGTTTTTTTTAGTTGTGTCAGTTTTTATTTAGTTTGTTGCATCAATTAAGAAAGTATTAATTAAGTTATAGGAAAAGTTAATATCAATAATTTCAAATTTGTTCAATTTCTTTTGAATAATTTCAACTTTTGATTAATCTATAATAATCTCAACTTTCACCTACGTTCTCTTTTGAATTCTTCGGTCTAAAAAACTGACAACCTACTTAAAAGGTTAGTTTTTTTTTTTAAATATGCGTATTGCACATTTATTGGTCCGAAAAATGAAAAAAAAAAAAAATCTGAAAAAAGACTAACAAAAACCCCTTTCCAGCCCACCGAAAAAACTATTCCCTTCCTAGTCGTATCTCTATCCTTGCTCCCCACTCCCCAACCCAACCAGAAACCACCCCCTTCCTCTTTCTTGTTATCTCTCTCTCTCCCTTCCCCACCCTAAGGAATCTAGCGGTCCTCCACCACCAAAACACCGGTTTTGAGGAGTAGGGAAAGGTTCGAGGGGAGAAGGGGGGGAGTGGGGGTGGGTTTCTAGGGTGGGGGTTTAGTATGGTTTTGGAGGGTGGGGCGATTTCGAAGGTGGCACGGGAGGGGGGTCTATTCCGGTCAAGTGGTTGTGAATGTGGTTTATGTGGTGGGTCGGGGGGAGGGGTGGTTGTCCAGGTTGAGGCAAGGTAATAGAGTAGCTGTTGGGTATGAGGGGGTTTTTTTTTTTTGTAATTTTTTTTTGAACTTTCATATGTCGACACGTGTCAAGTAACCTATAATAATAAGTTGATGATTTTCGTTGACTAGTATGAGATTGTTAGTAGAAAACGGGGATGAAAGTTGAGATATTTGTAGATCAAGATTGCTTTCAAGGTTAGTTCATCAAAAGTTGAGATTATGGAAAATATATTAGGCAAAGTTGGGGCTATTATAAGGATTATAGATGCAAGTTTATAAATAGTACTTGTTACTAAAAACGATGATAGATGCTAGTTTATAAATAATACTTCCTTCGATCCACATATACTACAACAATTACCATTTAAAGAAGTTTCACAAATATTACAATATCTTTCTGTTTGCACATGTTTTTCTCTCTTTCTATATTTCCATCACATGAGTCTCTATTTTTATTCCTCTCTATATCTCCCCTCTTCTTAAAATCCGACCATCTCCCCATATTGCAATATTAAGGGAATGGACGAAGTGTAAAAATAATAAAAACCGATGAAAATAGAAAATGGGTAGGATTTGAACTTACGAAAACATATACTCCCTCCATCAAAAATCAATAATCAATCAATAAATATATACTAAAAGACACACCAGCAATGACACGTGTCATCTCCTGGTGTGTCCTTAGATAATTTTTTTTTAAAAAATAGAATTTATTAACTTAGGAAACAAATCACTTACAAAATTATTATTATTTTTTATACATATTCCTTATAAATACATAGTAATCATTACATTTAAAGTAAATAGTATTATAAATCTTTCTTAAAAAAAATGGACAACTATAAATCAAAAAAAATCTAATTCTTAAAATAATTTGTTACCTAAAAAAAAATATTGCTCAGATTTTTTGCCTACTTTTAATTTGTTATAAAATTGTGTATTAGAAGCTATAATTAAAAAATACAAATACCAAATCAACGTACTCCGTATCATATACTTTTATTATTACTTGACTAATTTAATATTATAATACTTAGGAAACTTTGTTTTTTACCATCTCACAAAAAACACGAAAATCTCTTTTACCACCTCCCAAATAAAATATTTTACTTTATCACCTCATAAAAAACACGAAAATAGGTTTTACCACCACTTAACTGTTTCCATCCAAAAATTCCTTTAAGTGTGGCCCACAATAACACGTGTCAGCATTTTATTTGTTCAAAAAATAAAAAAGAGAAATTAAAAAAAAACAAAAAATCTTAAAACTACTCCAGCCACCACCGCAGCACCACCCCCGCGCCACCGCCGCCTTCCCCCCAACTCACCGCACCCCTCCCCGAAACCACCACCCACGTCGCACCACCAGCCCCAACCTACCTGAATCCTCCCCCTCCCTTAGCTTCCCCACAACCGTATCGCCTCCAAAAACCACCAAACCCAAAACTCGTCCCCCCTAAAACGACCACGAATTTGGCCTTAAAAGGCCGAAATTGGCCGATCAAGGCCACTGAGCCCCAAAACCGGCCGATTTCGGCCATTTGTGGCCAGATTCGTGGCCGTGGTGGGGATCTAGGGTTTCGGGTTAGGTGGTTTTTGGGGGCGACGCGGTTGCGGGAAAGGGAGGGGGAAGGTTCAGGTGGGTTGGGGCTGGTGGTGCGACGCGAGTGGTGGTTTCGGGGAGGGCTGTGGTGAGTTGGGGGGAAGGGGGTGGTGGCGCTGTGGTGGTGGCTGGGTAGTTTTAGGTTTTTCTTTTTTTTATATATATAATTTTTTATCTTTTTTTTTTAATTTTTTTCTTTTTTTGGCCAATGATAACACGACATGTGGCTTTATGGGCCCACTTAACGGATTCCTAAACGAAATCAGTTAAGTGGTGGTAAAACCTATTTTCGTGTTTTTTATGAGGTGGTAAAGTAAAATACTTTTTTTGGGAGGTGGTTAAAGAGATTTTCGTGTTTTTGTGAGGTGGTAAAAAACAAAATTTCCTGATATTAATCAATAATTTATAACTTTATAATTTTATATAATCATATATTTCCATCAAAAAAATATATAGTTATAGATTACCGTGCATGACACGGGATCTAACCTAGTATTTTAATAAGTGTTACACTAACACATATGTTTAGGCAATTTAATTAACTTAAATATAATAAAAGGTAAGTGAGATTATTGAATTATTAAAAAAATTGTAAAAGAAAGACAGATAAATTAATAGTTTATTTCTGTAAAAAGTAATGAATGTGATAGGAAAGAAATACAGTAATAAAATTAGTACGGTAGTAGTGAGATTGGGTAGGGACCATAAAAGGAGAAAAATATATACTCCCTCCGCCCCCAAATGATAGTCCCTTATGGCCTATTTTAAGTCCCAAATTGATGCCCCATTTGCTTTTTTCAAGTACCATTAATATCAATTTTTTTTAATCAAAATTTCCTCCAATTACAACAATATTTGTGCAAATTTAACTTTCTCATGTAAATTTTGTTTTTCAATGTACTTTTATTACTTTCTCTCTCTACTATTTTACATACCCAATGTAAATTTATATTTCCAATGTAATTTTACTACTTTTATTTAAGTTTCTTAATTCCCGTGATTTTTGCCCATGATGGACTATCATTTAGGGACGGAGGGAGTACATCCTTTGTTTTTTTGAGTTGACACCGTTTGACTTTTACAATATTCACACAACACACTTGGTTGAATCGCTTCAATGTATATTTTTATTAATATTCACTTTAGATAATTTTACAATATTGATAATTAGAAATATCAATCGTTAAAAACATGCGTTGACAAGCGTGATGTGTAATACGTATCAAAACACAACTACATCTCGTAAATATAAGTATATAAGGAGCATGCAAATGTAAAACACCCGTTGGTGTTCCTAATTTCCTATGCGTCGTTTGCCGGTGCTATTTTTTCTCATTATGTGTAGGACTACTCGTCTACTCTCACTTCCCCAGTTCCCACTTCCCACTTCCCAAAATCTTCATCTGCATCGTAAAAATCCCCTTAATGGGAAACTTAATTAAAATATTTATACTCCAAATTTTATTTTTTCTTCCATTTACACAAATTATCCAAGCTGCTTCATCCAATATCATTAAATCTATACCAGGATTTCGAGGCATTCTCCCATTTCACCTTGAAACTGGGTAATTCATCTTGTCGAATTTCAAATTTGTTTTATTATTTAAGTTAATTTATTCTACAACTTATGAATTTGACATGAAGGTTGAATTGCATGCAGGTATGTTGGGGTAGGAGAAAATGAACAAGTGCAATTATTTTATTACTTTGTTAAATCAGAAAAAGATCCTGAAAATGATCCGCTAATTCTGTGGCTCACCGGAGGTCCTGGTTGTTCTGGTCTTTCCGGAGTTATCTTAGAAGTTGGTATGTTCGTTATTTACTTTCCATTGTTTATCACTCCATTTCTTTCAATTTACTTGCCATGTAACTATTTTGCACAAGTTTTAGAGAGCTTGTTCTGTATACCCGGTTGTATCGTACACCCGGGTAATTTACTCTTAATTTTTGCTTATTTAGTGAACATAATTTTTTTACTCATTTAAATAAATGAGTAAAAATTAATGAGCAAATTACCCGGGTGTACGGTACACCCGGATGTATATAACATAATCTAGAAAATAATTAGACGTAAGTTTGGACGTGTGTGGTTACTTAGGTAACACCTCTATCTGTCCTACCATAAAATGAGCGGTTTTGGGTAAAAGAGAACGGAAGAAGTGGGGTTATGTAATACTGAAGTACTTAATTTGAACTTTTGTATACTAGCTCCAAGACTTGTGACTTGTGCTATCTATTAAACTAAGTTATAAATTTTGTCATAGTTTATTCATTATAACTAATAAACTAGTCTTATACGCTTATGATGTGTTCTTCCAGCCTAACATTATACTACCTCTGCTTCGTATTATATGCAAATTTGGTGTAAATATTTGTAAGATATAAAATATTCCAAAGTTGCATATAATACGTAGTGGAGGTAGTGTAAGAAATTGATATTATATCATATTTATAATACAATTTGATAAATATTATAGATTAGTGAATATAACAACCTATTTACTATCTGATCCTCTAACTTGCGGATGAAGGGTGGATTAGATGTCGATGTAGAATGAGTTGGGTGGGGATGGAGGTGGCTTGAGCTACAATCTATCCAACTTGATCCTTGCCACCCCAGAGGAGGTTGTTCAAATTGCAATTTATTCCCTCTAAGCTCTAACTATTGGAATATTACTACTTCTAGGTCCTTTTTTGGCCCATTTCCTTTTGAGAAGCTCTCAAAGATTTTCCTACCCTTTAAATTACCTAATTTAGTTGGCTAAGAAGCATTGTCACATGCGATGAATATGGTAGAGATGCATATGTTACAATTGTTATGTTGCCATACAAAGAAAGGATTGATTGAGGAATCAGATAATTAGGAAAAAAGCAGGGGTTACACCCATTGAATACAAGATGAGGGAGAATCACCTAAAATGGTTTGGCCATGTAAAAGAGGCATTGGTAAGGAGGAGGCTTGAAGAGTGGCCTTGGGTTGCGAGGGGTAGGGAAAAACCTTGGAAGAGGGGTGATTGTGAGTAATGTGAGTGGTTTTGGGGATTGAGGAAAATATGATATTGGATAGAGCGGAGTGGAGGGAGAAAATTTGTGTTGAGGATGTGTCATGATTCTCTATATATATACACTCAATTTGTGCTTTGTAAACTTTACCTTATTTCCATTACCAATGTTTCTCAGACTTTTATATTTTTACTCACATGTTTTTCCTCTCCTTTTTATCCCCTTACTACTCTTTTAAAATTCTTGTAAATTTTACTTGTGTATACTCTTTATGTTTTTCACTTTACACACTTATTTTCCAACTTTTATTGATTAGATTATTTTGCCATGCTTTGTTTCCTTTTCAGATGGTTCCTTATGACGATTCATGTTAGCCGACCCCAAAATAATTTGGGACTAACACTTTGTTAATGTATATATTTTGATGATTAAATTGACCAAATTGACCTCATCTGAATTTATGTCATGTCTTGCCTCCACTCTACTCGTATCTAAATGACTTGATTGCCATGCAAGCTTAAATAGGTGCACCACGAACTACACTCTTAGGTGCAATGCATGACTTTCATAGTTAGAGTCTCCGTCATCATTTATGTCATGTCTAGCATTTAGCAATGCATTTTGTGCATCCAATCCATAGTTAGTGTAATTGAGCCTACTTGACTATATTTGTTTCTAATGAAAATTGAAGTTACTTTGCAGGACCTTTGATTTTCAATACTTCAGCTTGCAATTGGCACTCGAAAGCACCAACATATCAATTAAATCCGTTTTCTTGGACGAAGGTACAATAAATATTTTCTATAGTTTATAATCTTTATAGTTTTTTCTAATCTTTGATTAAGGCTTTGATTTTTTCTTATATTAAGGCTTTGATTTTTTCTTATATTAAGGCTTTGAGTTTTTCTTTTCTTTTCTTTTTCTTTATAATCTTTATAATTTTTCATGTCAAAATAGCTCATTTTTCTCGGATTTAGATCTAGTAGCTCTAATGAAGGCAATGGCAATGAAAGTTCATCTAGAATTGGCAGTCAGTTGAGTAGCGACTATTGTATAATGTATCTTTTCTGTTTGATCTTCAGGTAGCTAATATAATTTTTTTGGATTCACCTGTTGGTGCGGGATTCTCTTATGCAACAAATCCAAAAGGTTACTACTCTGATGATTTTTTGTCATCAAGGCATGTACATCAATTTTTGAGAAAGGTAAGGAAAAGCTGGAATGTATCTACATGTTTAACTGCAAGTTTGAATGACACAGACTCTCAATTGAAGCGCTATTGCCTGTTTGCCAAATGCATTTTCCTTGCTCTATAACAAAGTAGAAAGTATTGTAGGCAACCAGTTATGTTTAATACAGCATCACTAAGCTGGTGAATCTAGATTTATACAAGTTCATGTGACAAAGTATTGTTGTGCATCATTCGCTCCAGGTCAACAGTCTCATACTAGATGCTTACTTCAGGAATTTTCAAACTAATCATTCACTTCCTAAATTTTCAAGATTAAATCTTTTTTACCTAATTATCATTATATATAGGCACTTTGGAAGCTTTCTAGCGGGAAAAATTGGGAAATAATTGCTACAGAAAATAGTATCAAAGATAGCATAAATAGATAGAATACGAATACAGAACGGCATAGGGCTATTCTAAATTTCTTGCAATGCTCTTTCGCATTAGCAAAGAAAATAATCATCAACAAAAGAACATTAAAAGGCCAATTTGTAGTCTACCAGTAAAAGGACGAAAGCATATAAAAGAACCAAACTTTTGAGACTGCTCCATTTAGATAAGCCGATGCACATAGGTGCTTCCCCCCCCCCCCCCCCCCCCCCCCCCCTTTTTTTTTTTCAATTACATGCTTACTGAACAGGTCAATAGTTGATTCCTTTTCACCAAGAATATTGATTAGAGCCTTTTATAGTTGCATGTCTTATAAGAGAAACACACTTGGGAGTTGGAATAACATTTCAGCTCGTATCAATATTTCAGCTGTAATAAATTTTTCAGCTTGCAAATTTGTTTGTTTTCGTTAGTTTGGTAGGGAAGAATTTTTCAATATAAGTTCTCTCTTTCTATTCTTGTTTCTGCTTCACGCCTTCACTTATACAACACAATTACCAAAATAGGTAATATCCAATCAAAACTTACTTTTAAGTTTTGAATACAATATGGTCCATGCTAGAGCTATAGGTATGACCGTATGATAAATAATATCAATCTCCTTAAGTTTATTGAGTATAACTTCAATATAGGGATAAATATCCTTATTTAATTGGAGAGGAAGTCTTGTTTATTTAGACAACTCTAAGGCATTCATTATATGTATTGATTGTTTGATGAATAACTTCATGTTATTATCCTGCAAATTTCTCAATTCTTTTGATTATTTGATGACAGGAGTATATGGCTACAAATACTGTTAAAACTAAACAGTATGTATTACTTGTTCTTGTTTAATCTCTTTTATATGTATTTTCTTGCATATAGTGGCTAGTGGATTATGATGGATTCATTAGTAATCCGCTTTATGTTTCCGGGGAATCCTATTGCGGCAAGACTGTCCCTATTATTGTCCAAGAGATATTTAATGGTAACCGTCAAATTTGGCAAAGATTCTTATTTTTTACACTAATACTGTTATATTGTAGAGTAAAAAATTCCACTTTTACTTTAGGAACTCAAATACCCTAGCTAATTTCTTCGTGTAGCCAAAATAAAATAATAAATAAAATTTGTCATTTAGTGCAGCCATTTTTATGATAAGATTAAGCCATCAAACATTAAGAGGAATTGGTGGAGCAATAACTTTTATGGAGCTAATGAAATCAGTCTAACAGTGGGGTTCAAGAACAAAAGCAGAAGTAGTATAGGAAGGACCGAAGAGGTGAATAAGAATATAAATCCTAGAGGGAATGACCGAAATAGAGAAAGCTTGATGATATCTGATTTGACGATCATGAAAAGGGCAGAATTTAACTATTTATAAAACTTGCATTAGGAATCTCAGCATTTTTAGTGTTTTTAACATCTGGGTTCATTTTTTGTACAGGAACAAAGGATAGTTCTGAATTTTGAGTAAAGAGACAGATACTTTTAGTTTCAGTGATAAACATTATATTGAAGGCTTGTTAACTTTGATATAAGACACTCTTTTCTACTAAATAGGCCTGATTGTCCTCACAAAAACCTCACAAATTATTCTTGAAGACTTGAAGTAGGCTTGAATGTCCTCACAAACACCTCACAAATTATTCTTGAAGACTTGAAGTAGGCTTAAGCTTGAATGTCCTCACAAACTCATGATTTTGCACAAACTTTCGCGAAGGTATGAATCAGGCAGACTTAACCTTATTTTTGTTGAACTGAAATTATTTTCGCTGAACATAAATAAAATTTACTGAATTGAATTAATTTTACTGAATTAAAATTATTTTTGCTTAACTGAAATTATTTTTATTCGTTTCTATTATATTTTTCTTTGTAGTTACTGAATTTTACTGAACGGAACTTATTATTATTGAATTGAATTTTATTTTTACTGATATTTTTACTGAACTGAAATTATTTTTACTTAATATTATTTTTTTAAGAAAAATGAACGGGGCCTAAGTTCATGAAACCAGCTGAATAAACCTTAATAGTTTCAGATTTGTAAATTTGTTAAGCTTATCAACGATATATGCGGTGTATTGCCTAGGGCTGGCAATCAGGTCGGGTTTGTGTTCGGGTCAACCCGAAAATGACCTGATTTGACCCAAAACTTTTTTAGGTCTTAAAAAAGGTTGATTTATTAGGGTTGGGTACCCAGCCAATCTGATTTTATTCATTTAAAAGGTTTTTTTTTTTTTTTTTTTTTTTTTTTTTTTTTTTGCAGTTCATTTAATTCCATTTTATATTCTGAAGCAAACAGCGATTCAAACCCAAACAAATTTGTCAAACAAAACTACTTAATAGATTACAAACCAAGCAGTCTACTTAACAAATTACAAATTGAATTTCAAAAACTATAGTGATTTAAATAAAATCTTCAAATCTCTTTGCTATGCCCACCCTCCATAGTGGAATGAATCTTCTCCTCTCTGAAAGATTTGAGTGGCCGCAACTTGCTGCCATTAAAAATAACACAAACAATAATTAAGAACATAATTTCAGTATGTAAAACCGTATAAATAAAACAACTATTAATATTAATTAGCATGATAAATTCGTATAATTATATAAACTAGCATAAATTCGTATAGATCCATAAATCAATTCGTATAATTACATAAACCAACATAAATTCGCATAAATTTGCATAAATCAATCATAAAATTACATAAACTAGCATAGTAGCATGAGTTCGCAAAAATCCATAAATCAATTCGTATAATTACATAAATCAGCATAAATTCGCATAAATTTGCATAAATCAATTCATATAATTACATAAACTAGCATGAATTCGTATAGATCCATAAATCAATTCATATAATTACATAAACCAACATAAATTCGCATAAATCAATTTGTATATACTTGTAAAATAACAAAATCAATTCGTATAAACTCACAAATTAAGAACAATAAACAAGAAAAATACCGTATGAGAGTGAGAAGATAAGAATTGTAGTCGAAATCAACAATTGTGAAGCCGTGAAGAGATTTAGGGTTTTTGAGGAGAGAGAAGAGAGAGAAGTGGGAAAAAGTAGTGAAAACGGCTTTAGAAATGGGTGTAGGATGAGAGGGGTTTAGGGTTTTCATTTTACATTAAGAAGCCTCTAAGGAATTTCGGCTGGGCTTATTTACTTATTTAGAGTTTTAAAGCTTTTTATGTTTTCTTTTTTTTTTTTTCACTTAAAATATTTCAGGTTATCAGGTCGGGTTCGGGTTGACCCCTGAAATTTATTTCGAGTTAAGTGGGTCGTTTTCGGGTTGAGATTTTCAACCTTAACCTGACCCATTTAATTTCGGGTTCGGGTTTGTGTCGACCCATTTAAGTTTTCAAGTCGAAAATCTCAACCCTAACCCGCTTTTTTCTGGTCAGGTTTTCAGGTCGGGTCAGTTTTTGCCAGCCCTAGTATTGCCCCAGTGTCATCCTTAAACTTTGCATACAATTCAATCATAAAGTGAGCTTATTAACCCAACTTTTAGCCTTGTCAAACATGTGCTGTGAAGCTAATTCTAATCTTTCGTCTTCAGGAATGCTAGTAGGTATGCAAGTAGGTGTGTAGCAATTTCAAAATTCTCCAAGAGTCGCAAATTCCATATACTTGCTTCATACTTTTATCCAACTTGTAGAATTTGAACCAAATACCTTAAGAAATTCAGGCTTAGGCGCATACCAAAAAAGTCCGGTTGGATTGGTCTCTAAATCAGTGTAACTTATTAACTGGAATTTCATCTTGAACCTTCTTTTTCCTTTATCCTTCCAAACATCTCCTTAATAAATTGTACATTTTGCAAGAAGAGTTCTATTATGTCACCAACATTAGTTTCATGCTCAATAGTTGCTTTACAGTTTAAACCCAAACTAATGTATGAGATTAAGTTTAGGACCGACATTCTAGACGTTTCTTTATCATTTGATATTATGATAAATCTTCTTGGGTTAAATCAAGCCTATGTCGAAATATAGTCTAACTACATATAGGCCCTTGTAGGAATAAAACAACTTGGTTTTGGGATATAAATTCTTTGTGAGTGGATCTAATTATTTTAATTGAACACGTTTTTAGTGAATCTTTGTATGTTTGACTTTAAAAAAGTAGTAGAGCCCTACATAGCATCAAATTAAAACATTACACTCAAATTGAATTAAGAAATCTAACAACTTTCCTTGCCATCAGGATATTGTTTCTTTGAGGCCAAGGCATGATTAAAATGTAGTGCCTTTACTAAGAACAAGGTTTCCCAATGTGAATCTATTCCATATATTGATTTAATAAAAGCAGTATTTATATTTCCCAATAACTCAATACTATTGTCAGTAAATATATGATTCTATCCATATAACGAAATCAAGTGATTGCCTCTTTCTCTTTCGTTTGACGGTCATACAATTGATAATGGAGGCTGTTTGTTACTTAGTTTATTATCTAGTTTACTTTGTATTCGAGATTTGTGTACACGGTGATCTTATCTCCGTTTATCTGCTTTTAAATCCTTATGAGAATGCAACTATGCAAGTCTTTACTTCCTAGCAATTTTAGTAAATGTCTTAATTTTTCTAACCTTCATCCTTTGACTTGTTGAATTATCCATGGTGCATAGGGAATAAAGTTGGAATTCAACCTATTTTGAATCTCCAGGTAATTGTGAGAAGGTATCCTCATGTGAATAGCTACCTTGTTTATGTTGCTTATTACTACCTTCGTTTTTTAATTTTACATTTTAATTGACACATAGTTTTAGATAATTGAATTTACCTTTAAATAATTAGAGGCATATGGGTGTATTTGGGGTATTAATTACGTAAAGGATGAGGTAAGAAATGTGAGATAAATCGCAACACTATCCTTTTAGATCTATTTAATAATAATTGCAACAATTTCTTATTTGGTAAAAGTCCACTACTACTTCATTATTTCTCTCCTACGAATCCCACATACACTATTTTTTTATTTCACTCTCCTACTATCAAATAAATATATCTCCACTAACTATATTTTATATTATAAATGGTCCCCACCTTATAGTTTTCTTAAAACTTTGTGCAACACTTAGTGTTGCAATTATTACGAAATGGATGGAAGTAGTAGGTATAAGTGGGGATGGACCATGACAAGAGAGTGATAATATTATATTGTAGAATTGTAGTAATTTTCAAAAAAAAAAAGAAGTGAAACATTTTTTTTAAATGGCCGATTAAGGAAATTTTCGCTTAAAAAAATTGGGGGGTGTAGCATAAGTCCTTTTTAATGGAACCTTAAGCTTTCATTACAATTTTTTCTGTAGGGATATATTCTTGGAAATCCATCAACGTGGAAGGAGGATTCAACGAAATCTAGATATGACTTTGCTCACCGTGTATCTCTCTTATCTGATGAACTCTATGCGGTAACGTTCTAACTTACATAACTATGGATGGTGGATAATATATTTTAGGTTTCATGAGAAAACCACGAAAGAAATACCATTACTTTGGATGCTCGTCACTACATGCGTACAAGAAAGAGCAGCCTGTATCTTAATAATATATCTGCTCGTCAATTTAAATTTAAATTTCAAAACCATTTTCTTCTCTAATTATCATTGATTAGTGTTATAGTTAGACTAGGTAATTTAATTCTTTCTATGCAAAAGTTTTAACTTTAAACTTCGTTGATGTGGATCTCCCACTTATTGTTTAACTCTCATTTTGCAGTCAACAAAAGCAAGTTGCTATGGTAATTACGAGGATGTGATTTTAGATGGAATTAATTGCACACGGAATCTTCAAGCTATATCAAATGTGAGTTTTGATAGTTTTTACTTGTGAAGAACATAAAATCTGCACAAGGGAGATTATGAACTGACTTGATTGGTTAACGAATGTGATCTAACAGCAAGTTTAGCCTCATGGGATGACATCATGATCTTGAGTCTTAAGACTTATGTTTAAGACTTCCCCCATTTTTCTACTTAAATCTCGTTGAGTCTTGAAATTCTAGGACTCAACTTAGACTTGAGATTGGGACCCACCCCAAGCTTTGTTCATTAATGTTGTTATTATATAGAAAATATAAAGAGATTAAAAAAAATGTGTCATATATTTGAGTCTTAGGGCTAAAGTGATAAATTTGGACAAGTCTTAGTGAGTCTTAACAAGAATTTGATGACATCATTTTCAATGGGGACCACCAAAAATGATGTTACATCCAAGTCTTAAGACTTGGGGCTAAACTTGTTTTAATAATAGTATAATACATCTCTTAGGTGTATGTTTAGTGAGCCATGACCTATAACTCAAAACTACAATCTGCACATTAATTTTAATTTTTTTATCTTTGATGTGGATGGATTTGAATGTATTAAAGAAGTCATTATCATCATGCCTTAGTAGTTTTATACTGTTTAATTGTTCTAATATGAGCCGATTGTTTCTATGCAGAATCTTGATCCAGTGTATACTAATCATGTCTTACAGCCTCGTTGCGTTTCCAATCAAACGTGTCAGGTATCTTCAAAGCATGACTGGTATATATTTGCTTTTTCTTTGGTAGTCTAAAATATTTCCCATCCAAAAATATTTTGGTCCCCTAAGTTAAGTATGTGAAAATCATATATAGCAGTATAGCACTAAAGCAATCAATCTTCTTATGTTGATATAGCCAAGGAATATTATGCAACTTTCTTTAGAATCAGATTAGTGGGATACTATTACAATGATCCTTAACTTCTCAGTATAATTCTTTCCCCAATTTTTCTCTATATAATTCTTTTACAGCTTTTCCCTCTAAGCTTTTACACTTTTTGTGACTTTTTTTGGATACTATTACAATGATCCATATCATGTATATATGCTTTTGTTTTTCCTAAACTAATGGGTGAATTTAAGTAAGGAATATTTGATTTAAATAATCCAACCTTTAACAGATTTAATTTTATTAATCCAACCTTTTAATTATTCTACAATAATCCCAACTTTACATCCTATCCTTTTCTATTAGGCTAAAATGACCAGTTACCTGTATAGCAGGTAAGGGGTTTTTTTTTTCTTCATATGTAACTAAAAAAATAAAGGAAAAATTAAATTAAAAAACCCCTTTCTCTCTCCTCCTTCCCCTGCCACCCCTCCCCCTCCAAACCCTCTGCCGCCCTCCCCCCTCCCCTCCCCTCCCCACCCGTCACCATCTCTTCTTTCATTTTCCTCACAAAACTAAACCGACACTCTTCCACCAACCCATAGTTAATTAGTTACTCACTTTCTCTTTCTCTCTCATCCCCCTCTTTTCTTCTCCCCCTTAATCTTTTTCAATCCCCAATTTATATATTTGAGAAATTAATTTGACCAGGATAATAATAAACAGAGATCCACCCACATTTTCGATCTTCACCATTGTTTGAACGTTGCTGAAACGGGTAGCCTTAATTTTAATGGCTGCCTTATAGTTGGAGAGATGCTCCTCAATTGGCGGCGGGTTTCAGCGGTTTTGAATTTCGAGAGTGGGCGGGTGGGTTTTCTGGGTTTCGTTTCGACGGACGTGAGTGTTTTCTAAGTTTCGAGTTTCGACTGGGTTTCGCGCAGGTGGGTGGATTTCGACGGAGGTGAGTGTTTTTCTGAGTTTCTTGGGTTAGATAAAGGGAAATGTGGGCAACTGGAGGTTGACGGTGAGGAATTAGGGAAGAAAGGGTGATGGAATAGAGGCGTTATTGCTGGTGGTGAGTCTTCCAGTGGTGGTTTGAGGGAGGTTGGCTGCTGTGGTGTTGGTGGTCGGGAGTTATGGAGGAAATGAAGGAAGGGGAAGGGAAAATAAAAAAAGGTTGAAAAAAAAAATAGACAAATAAAAAAATGACACGTGGCAAGGTAACCTATTGTTGTAGGTTGGTGACCGGTTTGGCCTAATAGAAAAAGATGGGGCGTAAAGCTTGGATTTTTGTAGAATAATCAAAAGGTTGGATTAATAAAAATAAATTGGTTAAAGGTTGGATTATTTAAATCAAATTTTCCTTTAAGTAATAACTTACCCCATATTATTAGCTTTCCTCCAATTCATTATAAATCTTACAAAGGATGATATAAATCATATAATTTTCTTTTACTAAAACAAAGAATGGTCTTTATTCCTTCTTGAAGATTGATTTTAATCTAGTGTCATACCTTACTCCATGCAGCACAACTTTCTCGTATGTAATGTAGGCCAACTAAAGTTGAACACAACTTGTCAATAGTCGTCTTCTTTGTAAATGTATGTCGTATTCTTAGTTCCTTGAATTTTCTCCACCTTTAATACTTCATCTTCTAATAGATATCTTATGAAATGATGTCAAAGTTCGATATGCTTAGTTTTAGAGTGAAATGCTGATTTCTTTGCCAAATGTTTTGTGCTTTGACTTTCACTATATAAAACATTATTCTCCCTGAATCCCAACTGTTTATTAGCTTCCATTATTGTCACATAGTGGATAGAGGAACAATCTTCCGTAATTGTGACATCCAACCGATCGTTGTATTCCAACCATGAATATATAACCCGTGGTGCTTTTACGGCAATTACAAGTTCAAAGTCACTTTTACCAAAATACAAACACATCTCTATCAAAGATACATCAAAAAGGCTTGGACGGGTAGCGGGCTGGGCCTATGCTTTTTTTTTGTCCAACAGGTTTTATGTAGCAAACCCGAACCCTTTTATGCAGGCTTGATACTTTGTCCATGCCCGCTTGTTAAACGGGCCGGGCTTGGCCGTGGGCTAACGGGCCTTAATTTTTGTTTTATTTTTTATAACACTAACTAATCTTTTTATTATTTACTTGTGCTAAAATTATTTTGGTATATTTGTCTTATAATTTTTTGTTCACAAGTGGTAATAGAAATTAAAAACAAAGGTTGAAATTATGACATATGTTATAAATATATGTAAGATAAAACTTATTTAATAAGTTTTAATGATAAAATATAAAATTAAAATGAATAATTGTAACTAATAAAAGCTTATAGTTCAATAGTCTCTTTGTATTTATTTTCAAAAATACACAAAGAATGTCATAACTAACTAACTAACTAAATGAAATTATTCAGATAAGAATGTTATTATTATTATTATTATTATTATTATTATTATTAATAATAATAAACGGGCCGGGCGGACTAGCCCGCGATACATATTTCTTGTCCATACCCGCCCATTTATGTTGACAGGCCTAGCCCGCCCAAATATCCAATTTTTTTTCAAAAAGGTTGTCCAAGCCCGCCCTTTTTGCGGGCCGGGTTGGGTGGGCTTAGCGGGCGGTCCCTACCCATGAACAACTCTACTCAAAATCCACTTCACTGCTTCCAATGAACTTTTCCTAAACTTGCAAACAACACCCACTGCATATCTAATATCTAGTCTTGTACAAACCATTGCGTAAATTAAACTTCAAATGCCAGAGGCGTAAGGAATTATAGCCATATAATCTCTGTCTTCCTCCTCCGAGGAGATTGACCATTGGATAATCAAAAGTGACTTGCTAAGGGTATACTAGTTGGCATCACTCATATTAAATCTCTGTAAAACACGTTTGATGCATTTGATTGAGATAGTTGTAAAGTACTTCCTCCGTTTTTAAATACTTGCTCCACTTTCCTTTTGCGGCCAATTTTAAATATTTGCTCTAATTCCTTATTTGGAAAGCTTTTATAATATTGAAGTCATTTTTCTCAACTAGTGGACCCAATTTTATTACTTTTAGATTCATTCTCCTCCAATTTACCTTTTACTAACCCCACTATCTCCATATTTTAATATTTTCTCAAATTTCTCCTAAAACTCGCGCATGGAGAAATGGAGCAAGTATTTAAAAACGGAGGGAGTATTTTTATGTTTTTCTCTAGTAATTTGGATTTCAAGAATCTTTCTGTTGGAACCAAGTCCTTCATGTCAAACTCCTTTGACAATTGCTGCTTTAACCTTCTTATATCCTCCATATTCTAACCTGCTCATATCACCGACATAAAGTAGTAGAATAATATAATTGGATTGGTATCTCTTAATGTAGCCATTACACTTTTGGAAATTTTCCTTGGTCATAAAGCTATTAGTCTTTTGTACTATTGTTTTGGGGCCTGATTTAGGCCATACAACACCATATTTTCTTTCCCATTTTCTAAGAAACCTTGTGGTTGATGCATGTACATTTCTTCATCCAAATTTCCATGAAAAAATGCATTCTTCACATTTAATTGCTAAGATGAAGATCTCATCGTAGTCAACTCCCTTATATCTTGGAACCCTTTAACTGTTTAACTGCTTATCGAGCTTTTGTGATAAGTCATGCTTGCTAGACTATCACACACACCATTAACACAAAATACGGAGGCAAAAGCTCAAATCAAGTGCAATGATTTGTACAAGCTAGAAAATTTAGGATGGCAATCTCTATTATTGACTTTAGGTCATAACTCTCAAATAGTGACGTGAGGTCACAACTCTCAAAAGGATTCACTCTAAATTCCAAACCTCTACCTACCCTTTTCTTTCCCATGCCTCTCTATTTATAGTAAGGACTATTAATCTAGTAAAGTAATTACTACCCAACTACCCCTCCTTAGGTTAGTTTATTATAGCTTTGTATCTCTTGGAACAATCGTTCTCCTTTTTCACTCGATATACCCATTTGTTGTGAAGTGCCTTTTTACCCTTGGGTAACTCGGTTAATTCTGGTTTGATATCAAAGATTTCATTTCAACTTTCATTTCGAGCTCCCACTTGCTAGCATCCTGGTCTGACATGCTTCACATGCTTCACATGCTTCATTCTGCTATAATAGCATTCAATTTTCCCTAAGAGGCTAAGATGATTCACGTATATTTTGGTTGGCATATGTGGACGAGTAGTTCAACTACAAGGTTGTGGCATGTTGGACTGTACCAACTGATTTATCCAATGAATTCTTGTTGTTGAGTCTTTCAAGACATAATCTTCATATACAAACATGGGCCCACTATGCAAAGTCTGCACTCGGTGGCTTCAGTTTTGTGTCTATCCTTCTACATGACTCTTTCTCTAATACGAGATCACCTTTTTATATTCATCATCCTCGATGTGGTAACCGAATTCATCCATGCCATAGCACATGAAAGTACATTTCTTAGATTCCTTTGAGTGAGACACTTTAATCTCTTTTCTGCTCCATACCTCCTTTGGTATTTTGTATTCTAATGAAGTAGGTTGCCCTTGATTATTCGAGGAAGCTTCCATGTTGATTGCCTTCTATAAACATGACTGCGTACGAATGCTTCCGCCTCTTTCTGTCAACGTTCGGTTTGTATTCATGCGCTCAGTTACCATTATGTTTAGGAGTATTGACTACCCGAGGCGGTTCTCTCCATCTTGATACCATGCTTATAGCAAAACTTCTTAAATGTGGTGTATTATGCGATTTTGTACTTTTTAATTTTTGGACCTGGTTCATGTTTCTTCCATCGCTTGAAAGCTTCAAACACTTCGGATTTTTGTTTTAAGAAATAAACACATACCTTTCGGGAGTGATTATCAGTTTAAGTGAAAAAAGTAGTGTTTTCCGATGTATGAAGTAGTTGTTGGTCCCCAAACATCTAAGTGAACTTTTTCTTCTTTGGTTTCCACTAATTCTGCTTTCTAAGTATGCATTCGTCACACATGTCCATATCAACTGATTCTAAACCTAGGAGTTTCCCTTTAGAATGCATTAGTTTTATCCCTTTTTCACTCTAGTAGCCAAGTCTTAGGTCACAATTTGGAAATTTCATTTCCTAGTGCAACTGCAATTGAAATTCCACGTTCGTTTCTTTTAATTGAATTTCTTCCTCTTGACATGTATGTAAAATTGAAGGATGATTCATCCGACTCTCTTCACTAAGAACTAAGAACTAGATCATGAGCGTTGTCAAATTTTAACTTCCTTCTTTGCAATGACGGTTGCATTCGGTAATGAAGCTCAAAAGTATCAGCTCGAACTTCATCTTCAAAATCAAATTTCAAATGAACTCAGTTGGTTATGATAGGAGATCCTTGAAATGAGAATTAATGTAAACTAAGATCAATGTTATTTTCTCCTCCTTTCTCTTGTCTTTCTTCCTAGCTCCTTCAAAACCCTAAAAGGATTTGTTGGGGTTACCGTCAACCTAGCACCAATGTTTTACTAGTTTTTAAATCATGCTCATAATAAACCTCCATCCTCTCCATTAAAGAGTTTTTTTTATTTTATTTTTATTTTTAAATTTTTTTTTTAAATTTTTATTTATTAATTTTTTTTTTTTTAATTTTTATGTTAAACCTATTTGTATATTAGGTTTTATTTCTCTTATTGTGAGATTTTGGGGGCTATGTGTTTTGGTTCTGTAAGAAACATTGGTTTTTTATGAGGATTTGTGCAATGATGCAATAGATGTCAATTTTATACCTGTGATGAATTGCATCAAATTTTGTTCGATTTTAAAACTACAATAAATCAAAAGACCCCCTCATGGAAGACTATATTAAAAAAGCGAAGTTAAAGAGGATATTCATTAATGTCAGGTCTAATCTATAACGATCGTGGTTTTGCCTAATTTAAATATTATTGATTTCAATTGTCGTAGTTGCTAGTTTTGATTTATATTGTAGATGCTCTTTCTTTTCAGACTTTACTCACCTTTTTTCAAACTCTTTCAATTGATTATTTTGTTATTGTCCCTTTCTTTATATTGTACGGCTCCATATAAAGATTAATGTGCCGATCCCAAATCATTTTGGGGTTGACCCTTATTGTCTTTAAATACCAATAAACATAATAACAAAAAGTTTATATTTGGAAATTACATTGAGACAATTCTAACAAATACCACATGACTATTTGATATGTTGCGCAATGCTTAAATGAAGGTCAAGTGGTGTATGTTTTTTTTTTTGGTGCAAAGGTCAAGTGGTGTATGTGAATAGTGTAAAAGTTAAAATGGGCCATTTATTTCTGAAACGGAGGGAGTAACGCTCAAGTCCTCACTGATTAAGCTCCAAATTCATACATAGTTAATAAAAGTTGACTTTTACTTGGGATCATGACAATCTAAGATCAGATCATGGTTATGTAACCTGCATTACAAGTTTTAAATCAAAATCAAGTAAAAAACCTTATCATTGTTCTTTTTTTCATTTTTCAAAGCCATTAAGACTTAAACTAACCACAAAGCAATGAAAAATAGTTCTTATCTTAGCCATATACTAGTCCAAACAGCTCATTTGCCAATTGACATTCATGAGTTTCTTGTATGAGGCAAAGGATCTTTAATACTATTTCTTGCCTCTTGTTATTGTAGTCAAGCATGTACCAGCTCTTAAGCTATTGGGCTGATGACATACAAGTTCGAGCAGCGCTTCACATTCAAAAGGTATACAAAGTACAAAGTCAAATAGGTTAATTACAAGTTATAGATAGTCTTAGTAGCCAATTTCTTATGCTTTCTTGTAATCTGATTTGATAAATTTTAGTATTTACATGTTTAGGGTACTAAAGGTCCTTGGGTCAGATGTAATTATACTACAGCATATACAAAAAATGTTGGCAGCACCGTTGATTACCATCAAAATTTTACTCAAGAACACATTCGTGCCCTAATCTTCAGGTAATAAACTACTCTCATTGTTACACTTTTTTTATTTACATAGGACTTGCAGCTTTTTGCTAAGTGAGCTATTTTATGTCAATTTTTTTTTTTTTTTTTTTTTTGGGAATAATCTCCCCAAATCCCAATTAATCAATTCCATTTTAAATGCTTCCTCTGTTTTTTTATTATTGCACCATGGGGGTTGGGTACAAATATTTAGGTAGTGGAAAAAAGTAAAAGAGAGAAAGGTATAAATACAAATTTGCCCATGTGACATATTGATAAACTAAAAAGTAAGTGTGAAAAAGTAAGGGTATGTTGGATATTTGTAGTGTGAACACACATAATTTTTTTCCTAAAGAGGAAATGGTGAAATGTTTGTAAAACTTTCTAAAAAGACAAGTGGTGCAATAATAAAAGAATGGAGGAAGTAGTTATTATAGTTGTGAATAAAAAGAACAAAAAGAATAAGAAAGAAACTCTCGAAGGGGTTTTTTGTGTTTAAGGTGGACTATCAGTCCAACTTTGCCGAGGGTTGTAAATGAGAATAACTAATTTGTATTTTGTCTATGTAGGGAAAAATAAAACTATTGTTGAGGTTAATAAGTGTTGTCTAATATTGAAATTTTAGTGGTTGTCATTGTACTCCCAAACATATTGATGATGAAGTTTTATGTCATAAGAGATAATTAAGGATCATGGATTTTCCCTTTAGGGGTTCAGAGGTGGGTTTTCCACGTAAAGCTCTTATAAGTCTCATGTTTTTATTGAGATTTTTTTTTTCTCGATAATATCGTGTTTCTTTTTCAACAATTATCAATTAGTCCTAAAAAAAAAAATCCCTATCAATTTGTTCGTTGGAATTGTGGTAAATATTCAAGTGCTTATGTGGAACGGATTCATATTTTCTTGCATATTAGCTTAACCATATTTGTGCCCCAAATCTCTAATGACATATTTACGAACAAAAATGGACTCCTCTTGTCTCACGCTTTAAAAAGCAAATCCTATTATAGCTTAATAATTTGTTGGGAACACATGGATTTCGTAGTTTGAACAATATTAAAACCATCATTATCACTTGTTAAGACAACGTTGGCTAAAAAAAAATGAGACCAAAGTTAGGTTAAGGGAATTAAAGTAACAAATTTTCACTATGAATTCTTTCCCGAATGGTGCAATTAAAAATACGGAGGAAGTAAAACTTATAAGAGGGATAATAAAGTCCTTATTCCATCATAGTCATAGTTAAAATAAACTAGCAAAACAATTACTCTCTCCGTTTCAAAATAAATGCCCCAATTTGGCCTTTTGTACCATTCACGTAATTTTTTACTAATCTTAATTATTAATATATAAGAAAAATGTACAGTCATGTGGGTACTTGTCGTATTCATTTCAATGTATAGTTTCTAAATATCAACTTTTTATAGTTTGTAATGAAAGATATTATTGGTCAAAGTTTTGCGGGCTTATATTTGCCTAATCAAAATGGGGCATTTATTTTTAAACATGCAGAGTATTGTTTTGTGTGCTCGGGTGCACAATACTCACCATGCACCGGATGAACATAAAAACGGAATTCAATTACCGTATCAATATACTAGGCTTCTGTTATAGATAGAGCCATTGTAGCCTGTAACATTTAGGGGTGTTCAAATCCGGGTACCCGAACCCGGGGTACCCGAAAACTCGGGTACCCGGAGTTTCGGGTACTTATTAATTTGTCCCATGTCCCGACCCGAATATCTCGGGTACCCGGGTTCCGGGTACCCGAGATATTCGGGAACCCGGGTACCCGAGATATTCGGGTCGGGACATAGGGTACCCAGATATCTTATTATTATTTTTTTTTATATAAAAAAAATCATGAAATGAAAATAATTTAGTAGCAAAACATATCAAAGACAATAATAATCTTCATCCTTAATTCTGTAATCAAATAATTGTATTTACATATCATAAAAAGTAAAAAATTAATCCAAACACAAGGAAAATTAATTTACTACTAATTGAATTGTAAAACACTTAAACCCAGATTAAATTGGGTAAACATATTCTTCCCTAATTAACAAGTATACTCCATTAATATATTGGAAACTTGCAATTTTGTAGATCTGAGCATGAGAAGTCATGACCATTGACCACCCACCTTACCGAAGCAAGCACATCACCACACCTACCACAAAGTTGCTTCGATTTGCTATGAATTGGTGTTGTTGGGGTTGTTGCTTCGATTTGCTGGACGAAGAAAGGCTTGTTGGGGTTGTTGCTTCGATTTGCTGGACGAAGAAAGGGTGACGGAGAGAGATGGGAACGGAGAAAGAGAGACAGGAGAGGGATAGAGATGAAGGGGGACGAAGAGAGAGAAATAGATATAGGACATAGAAGATGGAGGAGAGAGATAGGGGGGAAATGTAGGAGAGAGAAGGTGGCTGCTAGAGTGCTAGGTAAGTGAAATGAAAAAACCCTAGCAAGCTGTATATATATTTAAAAAAAAAAAAAACCTTACCGGGTCAGCGGGTACCCGTTTAGCATATAGCGCGGCCCATGTCCAGACTCGGATAACATGCATTTTTCCCGGGTCGGATACCCGTCCCGAAAAAAAAGCCTTTTTCCCCAAATTTCCCATCGGGTATTTACCGGGTCATCGGGAAATCGGGTCGGGACAATCGGGTCGGGTTTTTTTGAACACCCCTAGTAACATTGATCACCAACTAACAGAGCACCATATATTTTAAACACATAACCACTTGTAAATCATCGTCTATCTAAATCTCCAGCATAATTCGGGTCAACAAAGCTTCTTATTTGACATGTATCTCCACCAAAGCATAAACTCGTGTCAATGGTACCTTTTAAGTATCGTGAAATCCATTTCACTACTTCCCAATGTGATTTATGTGGGTTCGCTATGAAATTACTGAAAGTGTACACACCATGGCGTACATTAAAATGCTAACTTCACTAGCATAAGGTAAATTATCCATGTATACCTTATCTTCCATTGTAGTGGGAGATTGTTTACCACCTAAAATGTAGAGCCTGCACAGTCACCATTGACTTGGCACCTTTTATCCCAAAACTTTCAATAACCCGCTCAATGTAGCCTTTGTGGCTCAAGAACAATTTCCGGTTTGATCTCTCTTCTTATCTCCATACCCAATATTTTCTTTCCAGTGCCCAAGTCTTTTGTTTCGAACTCTTTACTAAGTTTAAATTTCAACTTATCTATCTCCACCGTGCTTTTTAAAGTAATAAGCATGTTGTTTACATACAATAGAAGATAAATATAATCACCTCCACAAAGTTTGCGAATGTGTACACAACAGTCGTTAATACTTCTAGAAAATCCTTGTTTTAACATAAAAGAATCAAATTGCTTGGACCATTATTGAGGAGATTGCTTCAATCTATAAAGTGATTTCCTCAAGCGACGTACCTTTACCCTTTGATACATATAGATTTCCTTATCCAAGTCACCGTGTAAGAAGGTTGTCTTCACAAGGTGTTCCAGCTACATGACTCAACATCACCTGAATAGAAATATGTTTTACCACCGAAGAAAAAATCACATTGTAAACAACACCTTCATTATGTGCAAATCCCTTGGCCACTAACCTAGACTTATACCTTATTTTATCTAACTTAGAAGGATCCTCTTTTCTTTTATACACCCACTTACAACCTATAGCAGTCTTTCCCACGGGCAATGGGACTACCTCCCATGTCTTGTTTTTATGAAGATATTGCATTTATTCTTCCATTAAAACCAACTAACTCTCGCTATCCTTGTCTTCGATAACTTGTACCAAGTTTACCTGCCCGTAAGCCAAACTTCTGAACTAATTTATAATTCCTCTTTGGCTTAGTGGATGCCAAAGAATCATGCTGCTGCTGCTGTAGTAAATGTGCATTAACCGGTTGAATCTTCTCATGATCAAGCCCATTTTCCTCCTCATCTTAAGTAACACTAATTGTAGTTATTAACATCACCATCATTAGGCACCATAGCTTTCGATAAAGCTACCATAGGTCTTTCATCAAAGGTCTCATCCCCGTTAATTACAAATTTAGAATCCTCTATACTCCAAAGACGATAACCTGAACCCCTTTTGGATACCCTAAAACGATTGTTTTCTTAGCTCTCTCATCAAGCTTGTTATCCTTAACATGATAATAAGCCGTGCATCCGAATACTCTAAGCCTCTTGTAATTTGCATGTTCCCCTGACCACACCTTATAAGGCGTGTCACCATTTGAATAAGAATGTGGGGATCGATTTACAATATAACATATATTTGTCTTATATTTGTTTTCCAATTTTAAATTGTGGTGATCTTAACAATCTCCCACTTGAAGACTTTTATTTATGTCTTCACACCTTATTCTATGCGGTACAAATTTATCTTATGTTACTCATGTAGGCCAACTAAAGTTGAACACAACTTCAGTTTGTCAATAGTTATTGAGTTTCAACACTTCATCTTCTAATAGAGTTCTTATGAAATGATATCGAAGCCCGATATGTTTAGTTCTAGAATGAAATGCTGAATTTTTTGCCAAGTGCAGCACTTTGACCGTCACTATACAATACATCATTCTCTTGCTTGAATCGCAACTCAGTTAACAACCTTGAAGCCATATCATCTCCTTACTAGCTTTAGTTACCGTACATATTTAACCTTTGTAGTGGATAGAGCAACAATCTTCTGTAGTTGCGACATCTAACTAACTGTTGTATTTCCAACCGTGAATATATAACCAGCTCCAAAGTCTGCATCGATATAACCATAACCTTATACTGTTAAATCACCTTTACCAAAGCACTTCTCTGTAGTACCTCGTAGATACCTCAAAATCCACTTCACTGCTTCCCAATGAACTTTTTGCTAACAACTCCCATTGCATGTCCAATTTCCGGCCTTCTACAAACCATTGCGTACATCAAACTCCTAATTTTATCTTCCTCCGTTTAAGGAGATTGATCCTTAGACAAGTGACTTGCCAAGGGTGTACTAACTGGCTTCGTATCACTCATATTAAAACTTTGTAAAACACGTTTCATGTATTATGATTGAGATAATTGCAAAGTACCGTTATGCTTATCCTTTGTAATTTGCATTCCAAGAATAATCTTTTTTTTCTGGACCCAAGTCCTTCATGTCAAATTCCTTTGACAATTGTTCCTTTAGCCATCTTATATCATCCATATTTGAACATCATCGATATAAGTAGTAGAATGATATTACAATATCTCTTACGTGGTCAGCATGTGCATAAAGTTATCAAACTTACCTGACATGCTTCATTATAGCATTCAGGTTCCTCTTCATCAGTCAAAATAACAGATCATTCACGTACTTTCTGTTTGGTACATATGGACGAGTAGTCCTTCTCAATATTGATGCTGGAATAGAAGGTTGTGGCATGCTGGACTGTGGTGTACGAATCTGTTCAATAGTGTACAAATCTGTCTAACAGATTCTTCTTGTTGAGGTTCTCTTACAAGCGAGTCTTTCACCGTACTATCGGGGTTGTAATCTTCATCTACAAACATTGGCCCACTCTGCACTAGTCACTAGTTTCAATTTTGTGTATATCCTTGTACATGACTCTTTCATTGAAAATCACATCTCTAGTACGAATCACCTTTTTATTTTTATCATCCCATATGCTGTATCCAAACTCATCCCTACCATAGCCAATGAAAGTACATTTCTTAGATTTAGGATCAAGCTTATTCTTGCCTTGATCACTAATATGCACATATGCTACACAACCAAAAACCTTTAAGTGAGACAAATTTATATCTTTTTTTGTAGTCTAATGTAGTCGATGGTCCTCGGTTAACCAAGTAAGCTGTTGTGTTGACTACTTCTTCCAGAAGTGCTTCGGTAAACCTCAATGTATACGAGTGCTTATGGCTCTTTTTGTCAATGTTCGGTTCATACGCTCAGCTACACCATGTGTTGTGGTGTACCCGGCATTGTTCTCTCCATCTAGATTCCATGCTCATAACAAAACTTCTTAAATGTAGTGTGTTCATATTCACCACCATTGTCGGTTTTGAACTTTTTAATCTTCTGTTTCATTTTCCACCATATAGCTTTCCATCGCTTGAAATCTTCAAACACTGCGGATTTTGTTTTAGGAAGTAAACCCATACCTTCCGGGAGTGATCATCAATGAAAGTGACAAAGTAGTGTTTTCCACCAATGGATGAAGTAGTTGTTGGTCCCAAAGTGAACAAGCTCCAAATTTTCCTTCTTTGGGTTCTACCACTAGTTTGAAAGCTTACCCTCTTTTGCTTTCCAAGTTGCATTCTTCACACATATCTAGAGCTGTCAGTTTCTGACCCGAACCGTTAAACCCGACTGTTTCGAACCGATCCGAAAAGGAACTGAACTGTTTAAAACCCGTTTTTTGGAAACCGAAAACTGACCCGACCCAATTTTTTCCAAACCGAAACTGAACTAAACCGAATTTGGGCAAACCGTTACTAACTCAACCCGTTATCAAGCCAAACCGTTACAACCTGAAACTGAAAGCAACCCAAATCGATTACGTTTAAACCCGATAGTAACCCGACCCGTTTTAAACCGAAAACCGTTAAAACCCGATAAAAATCCGATAAACCTAAATCGTTCCAACCCGTAACCCGTTGTGACCGAATCGGTTATAATCCGTAACCCGTAGTAACCGAACCGTTTACGACTCGTAGCCCGTTATGACCAAACCGTTTAAAACCCGTAACCCGTTATGACTGAGTCATTTACAACCTGTTACCCAATATGTTTATGATCTAATCCGTTTCAACACACTACTCGATAAACCCAACTTATTTATGACTTGACTTGATTATAACATGACTCGTTCCTACCCATTATCTGACTAATTCGACTCGATAATCATCCGACTCAATTTTAACCCGATATGATTTTGATTAGAAACCCGTTTCAAATTGGGTAAACTCGTTTTCAAACCAACCAAGTTCAATCTAAACCGAATATAACCGGAACAATAATGGTTGGACCCGATTTCACCCGATCTATTTTGAACCGAAACCCATTTTCGAACCGACCCAGTTAAACCCAAACTGATTATGACCCGAACCAATTACGACCCGTCCTGATTAAGACCCGAACTGTTTTTAACCGAAACCCACATTAAATGGGCTAAACCCGTTTTCAAACCGACCCACTTCAACCCAAATTGATTATGACCCGATCCGACTAGAACCCGACCCGATAAGGACCCGATCCGAATAGAAACTGCAATTAAAAAAACCAAACCGAACTGACCCGATAATTTTCAAAACCGACCCAAACCGACCCGCTTATTATTTCAATCCGTTATAAACCGACCCGTTATAACCCAAAACTGATAAACCCAACCCAAACCCGAACTGTTTAACCGAATTGACACCCCTACACATATCCATATCAATTGATTCATGACCGGGGAATTTCCCTTTAGAATACATTAGCTTCATCCCTTTCTCACAATTTGGAATTTTCATTTCCTACTGCCACTGAAATTGAACAACATGCCCCTGATATCATGTAAAGAGTACCATTGTTTTTACCATGAGCAAATGTCATTGCTCCCTTTGAAATCTTCCAATTGTCATCTTGGAAATTTGTACAGTAGCCTTCAGTGGCCAATTGCCCAATTGAAATCAAGTTCTTTCTTATGTAGCTCCTAGCTGAATTGACCCATTTAACTTAATCTTAACTACACCTTTACCAACAATATCAAAAGGTTGGTCATCTACAAGGTATACTTTTCTAAGGATTTTCAGGGACATACATCTCAAAGAATTCTTTCTTAGAGAGTAGCGTGGAATGATGCTCTAGAATCTAACACCCAAGATTCTTCCTTGCTCTCTAAAGAGCATATCAGTGCATCATCTCCTTCTATGGTAGAAGTAACATTTGCCTTCGCCTTTACTTCTTTGTTTTTCGGTGCTCTCTTGCACTGATTTACCTCGATAGCTTGATCTTCCACGTTCGTTTCTTTTGGTTGATCTTCTTCCTCTTGACTCTGTATGTGTAAAACTAAAGAGGTTGATGATTCACCCATTTATCTCTCTAAACCAGGTCACGAACATCGTCAAATTTCAATTTATTGCTTCCTAAAGAGCTACTCATAGCTGTGACTGTAGCATTCCAGCTATGTGGTAATGAAGACAAAAGTATCAATGCTCGAACTTCATCCTCAAAATGTATTTTGACCGAACCAATTGGGTTGTGATTGAATTGAGTTCATTAAGATGTTGAGCTACTAACCCCCCGTCTATCATCCGCAAATTGAATAACCGCCTCATTAAATGAACTTTATTAGAAGCCAATGGCTTCTCATACATACTAGAGAGAGCTTTCATCAAACATGTCGTGGTATTTTCCTTTGCTATATTAAAAGCAACATTGCGTGATAATGTTAGCCAACAAACTCTATGGGCTTGTCTATGTGGAAGAAACCTATCTTCATCATTCATACCCTCGAGAGAGGTTCATAAAGCTTTTTCAGGCATAAATAATCTTCGATCTGCATCTTCTAAAACCCGAAATCTGCACCATCGAATTTTTCGAGTCTTACCTTTCCTTCGCCTGCAGGTGGTAGAGGGATGAATCGGTCGTCGGACAATCACCCTCAAGCCAAACATTATTTCTACCTAAACCAACCTAAGACAAGTTTAGGGCAAGTAAAGGATTGTATCCACAGGGAATGGGTAAAGAACATTAAGAGTATGAAACGGTTGTAAGCTAGTTCGGTCCCAAATAAGGGGTTTTGATTAAATAACTACTATGGAGACAAACACTAGGGGGGAAATGGGAATCGACGCCAACCAAACCAATGGATCAAAACAATAGGCAAGCATGATCACAAATTGGATGATAGAAAGGGCACTCAACATTGCCTTCTTTCGAAGCCACAACACTAAGCATTCCTAAACCAAACTCAACTAACAAGATAGGCAAACCAAGTCTTAACGATAGAAAGTAGACTACTAACTCCGGGTTGTCTTTCGTTCGGTCCAAGAAAGCATTAAGGCACAAGTAATTGAGATTTCTCACCTAATTATTGCAATTAAGACTACTACGTCATCCAAACAACGAACCGTAATCAAGAGGAATTTAGCATAATCATACCAGAAAAGGCTCACAAATAAACCTCATCTTTCAATGCAAGCATAGAAGTGAATACATGAGCAATAAGTGGCCATCCAATTACACATGTAATTAACCAGTTCTTTAATAATCAATCATCAACCCAAAATGAACATGCAATCACAAATATCAATCAACCCATGGCTTGGGTGGCACCCAACCCCTAGCTAATTAACTACTCACTAAACACGGTGAAGAACATTCTAACAACAATATCTAAGTTCAACATTAATCTAACAAGTTGAAGAAAGTAGTAAGAACAAAGTAGATTGAGCATGCAACAACAAATAATCAAGGTTAAGAGATAAATTGACAATTCAAATTAAATAAAAACAGAAATTAAAGAACAAAGAGATAGAGGAAAAAGATTACTAATGAAGCTTCAAAGTTGAGAAAGTGTTGAATTCAAGAGAACAAACTTCAATTAATTCTTGCAAATGATTGAGTTTTGAGAAGATCTAAGCTTATTAATGAGAGTGCCAAGAAACTAAGGGCCTAAGAAGACTAAAGGGAAGAAGCTCCCAAAAACTTAAGCTAAGGGTCGTATTATTACACCCAAAAATTACATCGTAGAATCTGTCAAAATTGGCTTCCAGAATCGCCTGCTCCAAAATATAGGAGCGCCCGCTCCTCTTATAGGAATGCTCGCTCCTGGCTTTCTTGCGTGCCCGGTCTTAGGTGCACAGACAAGGCAGATTGTTGGAGCTCATTGCTAGAATTTTGTATGAAAACAGAGTATAATTCAAGCAATCAAAGAAGATATTAGCCACCCAAATATTTTGTATTGCAATTCCAGAAAAGAATACAACACAAATGCCCTCTTTCGAGAGGAAGGCTCTCTCCCAAACAACTCAACAATATTTTCTGGATACCTTCCCCCTAACCCCTTAATCATATTTATAATCAAAATTAGCCTAACAAACTCAATTATTACAGCTAACACAGGGAATCAAAATAACAAACTATAATCTGAATTACTCTTCTGCCCTCCAGCATAACTAACTTCGACCAACTCAGCTTCATACTTTCGCAGCACTGTTATTCTTGGCTCTCCTCCTAGCATAGGTAAAACGGATTATCTCTTGCAATACCTCCCACCCAAAGATTCACCTTGTCCTCAAGGTGGAAGGAAGGAAACCTTAGATTGACTTCATCAAAGAATTCCCAAGTAGCTTCGAAATCCTGCAAGCCCTTCTAATGTATAAGAACTTCCATGGCAGTCTGAGAATTTCTCACCCTGAGCACAGCCTCAGGTTCTACCTCCAAGATCATGTGAGCTGAGAAGTGAGCAGGAAGCTGGGATGGAGTTTGATGTGGTCCAAGGGCCCTCTTCAACTGAGAAATGTGAAAGACAGGATGGATCTTAGCATGAGGAGGCAACTGTAACTTGTAAGCTACACTCCCAATGCGCTGAACCACAGGAAATGGCCCATAAAACCTCGGAGATAGCTTGTCATTCGACCTGCGCACCAAGAACTTCTGTCTATAAGGCTGAAGCTTTAAATAGACCAAGTCCCTAACAAGAAAAGAGCCCTCCCTTCTGCCCTTATTCTCATGAAATCTCATATAAACTTGAGCTTGTACCAAGTGGTACTTGAGTTCATCAAGCATGGCATCTCTCTTGCAGCTGCTCTTCAACAGAAGAAACAGAGGTGCTCCTAGCAGAGAACCTAACCAAGTGGGGTGGATCACGTCTATAGAGTGCCATGAAAGGAGAGCAATTGGTGGCGGCGTGAAAGGACGTGTTGTACCAATATTCTGCCCACGAAAGCCATTTTGCCCAACTGTGGGGCTTGCCATTGACAAAGCATCTCAGATAGGCTTCCACACCCTTGTTAACCACTTCAGTTTTCCCGTCTGTATGCATGCGGGTGATAAGCCGTGCTGCGCAAGAGTTGAGTGCCTTGCAATCGAAAGATTTCCTTCCAAAAAACACTCAAGAAAACTTTGTCCCTATCCGAGACAATAGAGCTAGGAATGCCATGAAGTCATACCACCTCCTTGACAAAGGTTTCGTCTACGCTCTGAGTAGTGAAAGGGTGCTTGAGTGGAATAAAATGCCCGTACTTAGTCGGCCTATCCACCACGACTAGTATGGTATCCCACCCCAACGACTTGGGAAGACCTTCAACGAAATCCATGGATATATCCTCCCACAATCTCTCCGGAATAGGCAAAGGTTGAAGAAGACCCAAGGGAGTGAGCGTTGAAGTTTTGTTCAGCTGACACACATGACAATGTTGCACATAAACCCGGACATCCTTCCTCATACCAAACCAAAACCATTCCCCAGCTAGTCTCTGGTAAGTCTTTAAGTCACCCGCGTATCCCCCAATGACTGAATCATGGTACTCTCGAAGCAATTTGCTGGTAAGTTCACAATGCTTAGGGATCACCAACCTGCCTTTATACTTCACTACCCCATTATCCAAAGAAAACCATTTGGGAACCGACTCACCAGCCTGAATTTGAGAGATGATCAATCTCTGAAGGACCGCCTTCTGATTAAAAGATTGCACATAATCCCAACGAAGACCACACGAAGTCACCAAGGTCAAGCACTCCACCTCTGGTGAAAATTGATGAGACAAAGCATCTGCCCATTTATTTGTAAGGCCCGACTTATAGTGAATTTCGAATGAGTAACCCAAAAGTTTGCTAACCCATTTCTGATATGCCTGACCCACTTCTCTTTGTTCTAGGAGAAATTTGAGACTCCTTTGGTTAGTCCTCACCACAAAGTGGCGACCAAGCAAGTAATGCCTCCACTTTTCAATGGCAAGGACAATCGCCATCAACTCTTTTTCATATATATGCTTGTTCCTGCTACGTACACCTATAATCTTGCTGAAATAAGCTATCGGATGGCCAGCCTGAAGGAGTACAGCACCCAAACCGTGTCCTGATGCATCAGTTTCCAGCACAAAAGGGAGAGAAAAATCAGGGGCAGCAAGGATAGGTGCATTGACCATAGCTTTCTTGAGAGAATTGAAGGCTATAGTTGCTTCTTCTGTCCACCCGAAACTATCCTTGCGAAGTTGGTCAGTGAGAGGTCGAGCTATAAGGGCATAACCTTGAATGAATTTCCGATAATAGCCCGTGAGACCAAGAAAACCCCTAAGCTCTCTCAGGTTCGAGGGTGGAGGCCAATCCACCATAGCTTGAATTTTAGTGGCATCCACCTCAACCCCTGCAGCAGAAATTACATGCCCAAGATATGCCACTCGTGTTTTGCCAATCTCACACTTCTTGTAGTTAGCATACAATTGATGTGTGGCCAAGGTTTCTAGCACTTGTCTCAGGTGGTCCAAGTGGGATCCTTCACAAGGGCTGTACACTAAGATGTCATCGAAGAAAACGAGGACAAAATTGCGAAGGAACGGCTTGAATATTTCGTTCATAAGTGACTGGAACGTAGCTGGAGTGTTGGTTAGCCCAAAGGGTAGAACCAAAAACTCGTAATGGCCATCATGCGTGCGGAAAGCAGTCTTATGCACGTCTTCTGCCTTCACTCGTATCTGGTGATAACCAGATTTCAGGTCAAGTTTTGTAAAAATGGCCGCACCACCCAATTAATCAAGTAATTCATCGATTACGGGAATTGGAAATTTATCTGGTATTATCTCCTTATTAAGAGCTCTGTAATCAACACAGAACCTCCAGGAACCGTCTTTTTTTCTCACCAAAAGCACAGGACTCGAATAAGCACTTAATGAAGATTGAATAATTCCAGCACTCAGCATATCAGAAACCAATTTTTCAATTTCATCTTTCTGTGATTGAGGGTATCTGTAGGGTCTAATGCTGATGGGGTTAGCACCATTGCGGAGAACAATAGCATGCTCAATTTGTCGTTGCGGGGGCAACCCTTGTGGCATATTGAAAACTTGCTGAAACTCCTTCACCAAGGGCTGAAACGTTGCTGGTAGTGAAGGTTAAGCATCATCCTCCACCCACTCCATTCGATTGAACTCAAGTATGAACCCCTGCCCTTCTTTCTGTAAATTCTTGAGCATGGCTTTTAGAGAAATTCCCGTTCTACCAAGCTGAGGTTCCCCCTTCAAGGTCACTGTATTACCACCCAATTGGAACTTAAGAGTATGAGTTTTCCAATTCGTGGTGGTGTTTCCCAATTTTTCCAGCCACTTTATTCCCAAAATAATGTCCGAGTTTCCCAGAGGTAACACGAGGAAATCCTCCACTATTGTCACCCCCTGGAGGTCCAGCACAACACCCTTACAAACTCCCCTGTTCCCAAAGTTACCCCAAAATTCTTAGCATAAATCGGTTTAATCTGCAAGTGCGACGCGGCAGTGGAGGATATGAAATGATGTGTTGCTCCGGGGTCAATCATCACCACCACGGAGCAACCATTAACAGTTCCGGCCAACCTCATGGTTTTCGGGCTGGTTAACCCCATCACCGAACTCAAGGTGACTCGCGTTTCAGGACTCGGCGGTGGTTCCGAGAGTAAGGGCGGTGTAATAGGCTCATCAAGAAGAGTTTCGGCCATAGAAAACTCACCGGAGTCCTCGCCGTCGTCGTCCTCCACCGTCAATAGCACGCTCAAGCCGCGGCGTGGGCAGCGGTGGTTCAGATCCCACTTGCCATCGCAGCGAAAACAGAGCCCTTGCTCTCGTTTTTGCTGGAGCTCCTTCTTAGTCAACCGGCGCAATTCTCCGGTGGGTCTTGAAGTGGGGTTGCGGTTGGGATAAGGTTGGATGGTGGCGATGGGTTGTGGGTTTGTGTTTAAGCTAGTGTTTTGGTTCGTGGTGGGTGAGGTGTTTAGGTTGGATCGTGTGTTTGGGTAGTGGGTTCTCCACGTGTTTGGGGTCGGGTTTTGGGCTCTGGGTTTTGGGCTTAGTTTTAATTTTTCTTCGATCCGCATGGAGAGATCCATGGTTAGATCCAACGTGGGTGGGTTTTGGATCCGAACTTCAACCCGGGTCTCCTCCTTAAGTCCATTGATATATTGCCCTTTAGCAATCTCTTCTGGAACTCCATCAATGGGAACAAGCAGCTCGATGAAACGGCGACAATACTCAGCCACCGAGCCGGTTTGCTGATGTGCGAGCCACTGCTCATGAAGTGACCCCGTGGCGGTGGTTCTGAAGCGGCGGAGGAGGAGTTTCTTCAGGGTGTCCCAGCTTGACACGGTGTGCCTCCGGTGCTCCCATTGGTACCGAAGCAGAGCATCGCCATCTAGAGCGACGATCGCCGCCTCCAGCTGATCCTCCTCCGTCAATCGATAGAAATGAAAGAAACGTTCAGCCCTAAGAATCCACCCATCCGGATGCACTCCATAAAAAATTGGTAAGTCAAGTTTCCTCAACTTCCAATTAGATTGACTCGCCTGAAAACCTCCATCTCCCTGATCCCCGCGAGGTTGCGAAGAGAAAGGGTTTTCCCAGTGATAACTGAGAGGTTCTCCAGAGTTCGCTGCACAAGTCACGGTGGCGCGCACCTCCGATCGGATTTTATCCTGACTAGCAGCAATCTGATCAGCCATCTTCGACTCAAAAGCCACCATGGCTGTGGAAATTTCACGAGCAACGCGCGAGGGCAGTCTGCAATTTCCCGCTCCAGCAAGTCCAAACGCTGACCATGATTAAGGCGAGCCATCGTCTTCTCCGGCAAGAATCGTCACTGCTTTGATACCAAATTTGCTAGAATTTTGTATGAAAACAGAGTATAATTCAAGCAATCAAAGAAGATATTAGCCACCTAGATATTTTGTATTGCAATTTCATAAAAGAATACAACACAAATGCCCTCTTTCGAGAGGAAGGCTCTCTCCCGATACCTTACCCCTAACCCCTTAACCATATTTATAATCAAAATTAGCCTAATAAACTCAATTATTACAGCTAACACAGGGAAACAAACTATAATCTGAATTACTCTTCTGCCCTCCAGCATAACTAACTTCGTCCAGCTCAACTTCATACTTCCGCAGCACTGTTATTCTTGGCTCTCCTCCTAGCATAGGTAAAACGAACCTCAGGTCTAGGATTATCTCTTGCACTCATCTAGGAGCGCCCACTCCTTGAAGGTTGCGCGCCCGCTCCACTAAAAACAGGTCCAAGGGAGATTGTAGGGTTGGGATTAGGAGAGCCCGCTCCTCCTAGGGTCCATGCCCACTCCTAAGCTTGGTGGGCACCCTTAAATGCGCCTTTGAGCCTAAGCTAAATTTTCATCTCGCCTTTGTACCTATAAACCGTAGGCACACACAAAAGAGGAGTAGAAATACCAAAAGCTACAATCTTGCACAAAAAGGGGTTAGAGAAAGGGATTGAAGTAGGGGAAAGGGTACAAAATCGTGTTTAAAATTCCATGATAAGTGGACAAATAAAATACTTATCAAATTCCCCCAAGCTAGCCAAACTTGCCGCAAAAGAGACTAATAGATTAGTTCGCTCAAAGAAAAGCACATGTAAAGATAAAAAATCCTTAAGCATTAAAACTCGAGCATGAGATGTATACCTAAAATCAGCCACGGTCATGACTAGCCAAGGCCTAGCTAACCTCCCCGAATATACTCAACTTTGGTCTATTCAACCAATCTTACCGCGTCCCAAATACAAAGTTTAAACTCATCAACAAACATCATCATCAATGGTGAAACACATAAATTAAACCAAGTTCATAAAAATGCAAATATTGAACCATTAATTAACCAACCAAGATAAGCGGAACAACATCAAATCCCTAACTCTATACAAGGCCTAAATGTACCCCCAAGCTAGACATTTAGTTACCGTTTCAATGAAACTAAATAGGCAATGAAATAACGTCCCCAAAGATTGTTATTGGCACGTCCTCGGTTTCCCAAGGATTATAAGGGGGCAATGAAACGATAACTAGAATGTCTAGATCATTTAATCTTGTCGGAGCCACGATGAATAATGATAGTTGTAGTTAATATCTACATCACTAGGAGCAGCCGGAGGGTCTACACAAGGAGGTAGATCGTAGTTAGGACAAGTGTGGTAGTGGCCAAGATCTGGCACACCTTGCTCACCCCAACCACCATCATAGCCGGGTGGAAACCCGTAATGCCCCCTTAAGAGAGGATCAAGTACCTCCGTAGATGAACTATCACCACTAACCTCGGGGACGTAGTAATAGCTAGGGTCACCCCTATAATGACTACCCCCGGGTTGTGTGTAGTCATAAGGGGGTTAAGAGCGAAGCTCCCCAATTGAACTACGCGGGCCTTGCCAATAAGGGTAGGTGGGTTGGCCATTAGACCAACCCGTAATCGGCTCTTGTTAAACAGGACGATTGGGATAGTTAAGGTGAGGGAGAAAGTCTCCCCTCTCAACTTGATGTTAGATTGATAGTTTCTCTCGCTACAAAACTTTGATACTCATTTTATTCTAGAGTTCTTTGGTTGGTTAAATTTAATTGGTTGAAAGCATTTTCAACATCAAAGAGGGAAGAGGACGAGGAAGAACCATCTACTCTAGATCAGGGAATGGAGGATGTACTTATACAACAAGGTATAGGTACATCCTCGTCATTGTCGCCCATATCGCCGCATTTGGGAGCATGCAATAATGCTTCCCACTGACTTTCTAACTAAAGTGAAGAGCTCGACTCGAAATTTCATCACGGAACTTCATATCATAAAGTCCCTTAAGATCAAGCAAAGTTAGAACCATTGACGGGGGTCATTTGGTCTGAAAAGACCCAAACCGTAGCTTCCTCGCAATAATTAAAATCATTCCCCCACATCTAATCTCACCACTCATCTCTCCATTTACCCTCATTTCTGTGGATCTTTTAATGAACATGTATCTCATATTCAAGTTCCCTTCCACATTTATTTTGAACCTTGTAGCTATAAAGAGGCATTTGATCTCCTCTTTAGTTAGTTTCCCCTAGTCTTGGTTAGAGAAACAAGCATAGCTCATGATTCTCATGAAGATTCGAAGGACGGGGTGAATGATGTGGCTAGCATGGCTAGACCGGGTCGTGAAGTTGGTATAACCCTCAATGCCGTTCCACCAAACTTGCTCCTCATAGATTGAGAAGTAAGTACCATTGGGGTCATAGATTTGTTAAGGGTGGGCCATTCAAAAACTTCGTTCAATATCGTTAAGGTTAGGGTCTTCTCGACATTGAACATCCTAAACTTTATCTCACACTCTAATGGCTCACCCTCTAAGTTAATGTGCTTCATAGAGACCGATGAGAGGAACTCAAGGGTTAGGGAAAAATAAGTTTCTTTCCTATTCTTTAAGAAGTTTAGCCAACCGAAGTTGTCGACTATTCTTCTAATTCCTTCATCGACCCTTAAAAGTTGCATTGACTCTTGATGATAGAAGCGGGTTGGGATATTTTTTCGCTTCGAAAGGTCATTGTATGCCTTTTTACATTTGTCATTGACTTTTAATGTTGGTGGTGGGTTAGGGCTTTCTGGTTGTGAAGGAGATGAGGATGGTTGAAGTTCGCTTGTCTTTCTCTTCTTAATTCCTCCAATGAAGTTCTTCATTTTTATTTGAGGAAAGGTTGTTCAAGAAGATCACTACACAACAAACAACATCACACACACCCTTAATTTCAAACCCCCTTTAAAAATTTAAGTACCCGTTTTCACAATATATAATAACACAACTAACAATATATCCCAACACACAATTTCTCAAGCACAATGAACTTCATCCTAAACATCAGTCAATGCAACTTTTAGGGGTCGCTAAAGGAATTAGAACAGTAGCTGACAACTTCGGTTGGCTAAACTTCTTAAAGAATAGGTTGAGTTTCTGTCATCGGTCTCTATGAAGCACATTAACTTAGAGGGTGAGCCATTAGAGTGTGAGATAAAGTTTAGGATGTTCAATGTCGAGAAGACCCTAACCTTAACGAGATTGAACGAAATTTTTGAATGGCCCACCCTTAACCAAATCTATGACCCCAATGGTACTTACTTCTCAAGCTATGATAAACACCATTGTGGGTTATCCAAACTTCACGACCCGGTCTAGCCATGCGAGCCACATCATTCACCCTGTCCTTCGAATCTTCATGAGAATCATGAGTTATGCTTGTTTCTTTAAGCAAGACTTGGGAAAACTAACAAAAAAGGAGATCAAATGCCTCTTTATAGCTACAAGGTTCGAACTAAATGTAGAAGGGAACGTGAACATGGGATACATGTTAATTAAAAGATGCACAGAATTGAGGGTAAATGGAGAGATGAGTGGTGAGATTAGGTGTGGGGGAATGATTTCAATTATTGCGAGGAAGCTAGGGTTTGGGTCTTTTGTAGAGCAAATGACCTCGGTCCATGGTTTTAACTTGCTTGATTTTAAGGGGCTTTATGATATAAGGTTCCTTAATGAAATTCCGGGTCATGCTCTTCGCTCTAGTTGGAAAGTCAATGGGAAGCATTATTGCACACTCCCAAATGCGGTGGTCGCTAACTCAGTGGGGGGGCACGTGGCAAGTGCCTCATGATCAACTCCCATGAGGTATGGGACTATGGGCGACAATGATGAGGATGTACTTATACCTCGTCGTATGAGTACATCCTCCATTCCCTAATCTAGGGTAGATGGTTCTTCCTCGTTCTCTTCCCTCTTTAATGTCGAAAATGCTTTAAACTAATTAAATTTAACCAACCAAAGAATTCTAGAACAAAATGAGTATCAAAGTTTTGTAGCGGAGAGAAACTATCAACATCAAGTTGAGATGGGAGACTTTCTCCCTTACCTCAACTATCCCAACTGTCTCGTTCATCGTTCAATAAGGGCCAATTGCAGGTTGGTCCAATGGCCAACCTACCTACCCTTATTGGCAAGGCCCGCGTAGTTCGATTGGAGAGCTTCGCTCCTATCCCCCTTATGACTACACACAACCCGGGGGTAGTGAATATAGGGGTGACCCTAGCCATTACTACATCCCCGTGGTGGTGATAGTTCATCTACGGAGGTACTTGATCATCCCTTAAAGCATTGCGGGACTTGTCCTAACTATTATCTACCTCCTATTTAGACGCCCCGACCGCTCCCAGTGATGTTGACTTTATTTAGATTCGTAATAAAAGATTTTCTATTGCATGCAATTAACTACAACTATTATTATTTACCGGAGGAGCCGACAAGATTAGATGATCTAGACATTCTAGTTATCGTTTCATTGCCCCTTTTTAATCCTTGGGACACTGAGAACGGTGCCAATCCCAAGCTTGGGGGAGGTTATCTAATTGCCTATTTTCTTTCATTGAAACGGTAATTAAATGTCTAGCTTGGGGGAGCATTTAGGCCTTGTATAGAGTTGGGATTTGATGTTGTTTGTTTTGTGCTTAATTTGATTATGCTCCTCTTATCTTGGGTTGGTTAATTAATGATTGAATGTTTGCATTTTAATGAGCTTGGTTTGGTTTATGTGCTTCCCCATTGATGATGATGTTTGTTGATGAGCTTCATATCCTTCCCTAAAATACAAAGTCCTTAATCCAAAATCTTTAGTTAGATTCTCCTCTCTTCCTCTCCTCTCCTCTCCTCTCCTAATCTTCTTTAGATAGTTTCTCCTCCCTTAATCATAATTCTTAAGTTAGTTCATTTTCTCCTCTTTCCATTTTTTTTTAAAAGGAAAAAAAAAAAAGAAAGAAAAAAAGAAGTTTCTTTTAATTAAAATAGACTCTGTATATATTGCTTTTGCATGTAGTCATTTGACTTGATGGTTTAATTAGTGTCTTTGATGGTTAAATGAATTTAAGTATGCATGTGATATAATTGCCTTAGTTTTGCAAGTGATAGTTTATCAATGAATTGTTGAATGATTGTTTGACTCTTATGTGCATGATCTACCCATGATAGTCTTTACTTGTTTTGCTACTAATCACTATTTTTTTATCATCTTGTACATATCAAAGATACTACTACATCAAGGTTAATGGTAACTCCTTCCCTTCTATTCTTGTTTATAATTTCCTCTAAAAGAAAAAAATAAAAAAATATAAAAAAAAAAAGTTAAATTTTGACCATGGTTTAGATGCCCTTGGTTGGACATTGAAGTGCATTGAAGTGCATGTGATGGATATTTGCTTTCTTTTGGTAATTAAATTTTGACCATGGTTTAGATGCCCTTGATGTTGGACATAGAATTGGCTAGTTTAGGCTAGTGTGAGAGTAACGTTACCGAATGTACGAGACCTAAAGTCTAGGATTGTGGTAAGAAGATGTCGCCCCCATATCAAAGGAATTTGATTCCCCAAAGGTAGTAATTGATCCCACATTGTTCCCAAAAGTGAGGTTTTGAATGAGTGGCAAGGATCCTCTTTGATTCGGTACCTAGATCGAGAACTTGAGTCCCAACTCCCAAGATCGCGGTCTAAACTACTCTTAGCATTGATGAAGGTTGTTATGCATTGTTTATTCATAAAAAGTTAAGGCATATCATTCTTGTTTCCTTTTTTTTTTTTTTTTTTTTTTTTTTAAGGAAAATTTGTTTCCTTAGTTCAATCTTTAGCTTATTATAATTAGTAGTTTGTGATGTAAATGTCCAAGTTTGAATGGTCGAAGACTCAGTGAACCAGTTTCCCATCGCTGGCAAAGAAATCCGGCAAGGGTGGCAACTTCATGGTGTCAGAGTGCTCCTTTTTTACTTTCGATCAAAACCCTAAGATTTAGACTCGTTTGGTGAATCTGTCCTTCAATTTTAGACCTAGGGTTCATGATTGACGAGTCCACTTTTTCACCCAAGGGTCCAACCCAAATTTCGTGTCTGCACCCGGGTCGTGTCGTGTCGTGTCGTGTCGACTTTGGTACGGCTAGGTGGTTGGCCGAGTCCGAGCTTCGCCGACTATTTCCATAGACTATATTTACCTGCATTTGTTCGTCATGCGGGTTCCCCTACTTTGACCATCGGCGGTTGCTGGGATGGCGAGTCACTTCTAGATGACGACCTAGCAACCCTTGCATATATTCTCTACACCTGCTAAAAGTAGGTTACGCCTACACGATATCCAAATTTCGATTCATGTTTATAAAACGAGACTATGTTTTACGTCGGCGCCACATACCAACCGCAACTCTCCTCCTTTTTTCAGGCTCGAGACCGACATTGATTGTGGCATTCACAGGCAAAGTTACCATATGGGCTTGACAAATGCGCTTAAATTCGTAAATCTCAAGAGAAAATAAAAGTTAAAACAAAGGGCCATAAACTCCAAAAATATAAAGAACGTGCAATTTAAAAGCAAAGAAAATGTAGTTCAAACACAAAACACTTGTTCACTTTGGATAACATCTAGATAACATCTAGATATATGTTATTAATGAATCCTCCCACATCAAAAAATGATGTGGGTATTTAAACCTTTCTAAGGGAGCACTCCTTGGTTACATAACCTATGATGGTGTACTCTATTGCCCAATAAGTGACTTGCGTGCTGGGTATCTATCCTGTCGCTCTTTTATTTGCGTTCTAGACAGTCTTCGAACTTGTTCTTTTCAACTTATTTCATATAATTATTACTTATTCCTTAATGAATTCACATTATAACTTTTGATTATCATTTATTTATCGTTAAATCTCGTTAATTGCGTTTTAAAAAAAATTATAAAATTGCATATTTGAAAAGTTCATGATGAGACGAATCTAACAGGATCCATTTTGATAATTATTTTCGTTATAGATTAGTATTAAAATGCGGTCAAAGTTTAGTCAATTTGTTAAATTAGATCAGATTAGACTAGACTAGATATAAAAATTCAGATCAGACCTTAAAAAAAATAAGAAGAGATCTACTTGTTTAAGGAGAAGAGAACAAGTCCTTAGTTTTGATTCTTTTGAATCAAGAACAACAGTGAGTAGCACACGTATCGTGATTATATCATGATGGAAGTAGTGAAATCAAAACAATACAAGTGTACTTATAGCAAACACTCGCCACTAGATCTTGAGTCAACTTTAATTGTCATGGATTAAGCTGTAGGAAATATGACTAATAGCAAATAATTTTTATTAAGCTTTGTCAAACCCACGAACTCTTAGCAATCAACCTCCTAGGATACACGACTCTATTCTTCGGTTATAATAAGATTGCGAACACCATTGAACATTGCTCAAAAACGAAGTGAAGATATTTTATAAATTTATGTATTTTTGGAGAGCTCATGTTTCAGTTCTCTCTCCCTTGGAATAAAAATCATGTATATAAATAAATTCATACAGGAGCAATCAGAAAATTGAAAGCTATCAATTAGCCTTATTTGGGGATAACAAAATTGGTAAGGAAACAATAGAGGGCAATTAGGGGCAATGAACAAGGCTTAGATTGAGGAAGCAATTTTGGTAATAACAACAAATAAAAACTCCCTCCATCCCTAAATTACACTCCTACTCTCTATTATGTGAGGAATAAATGTTAGAAATAGGAATGTAATATAGGGACGGAGGGAGTATTGATTTAGCCGTGACACAACTTATGACGTTGATTATGCCCCAAATTACATGGATAAGAAACTGATCATTTTTTGAAGCAGACTTGGGAGTTAGAAGTCTTAGAATTAACGCCAACATAAGATTGTCTGTATAATTATTTTTAATGGTAGTAGTGACATCTGATCTGCAGTTTCTTTTTAATGGCAGTGGTGACCAAGACATGATTGTACCATTTGTGTCAACTTTGAAATGGATTGAGATGCTAAATGTCCCAATTACTGAAGCTTGGAGGCCATGGTTTTTCAATGGTCAAGTTGCTGGGTGAGGCTAAATCCTTAAATGAAATCAACTGCATACTAAACTAGTTTTTAGTTGTTTAATGGTCAAATATATGTTAAATCCTTCCTATCCTCTCAAATATTGAGTTGAATGTGCAGGTATACTACAAAGTATTCAAATGACAAATATAATTTAACATATGCTACTGTAAAGGTAAAACACTTATTTTCAAGCATGTATATCATTTGGTTTGAAAGAGTAACATGGCCAAGCATGTATTGTGTAACTTGCAGGGGGCAGGGCATACTTCTCCTGAGTATAAGCGCCCAGAATGCTTTGCGATGGTCAAGAAATGGTTTGAAATGCATCCTCTATAGTACGAAAGGGTACCGGGACAACCCTGAGGCTTGTGCTATATGTCAACTTGTGAGGTTCACTTCTTAAAATAGTCTGTTGTAAAACATTCTTCTATAGTCTATGTGTATGATGCATGAGATCTCGAACACCAGAGACAGTGCTAATTGATCTCGAACACCAGAGACAGTGCTAATTGCTGGACATAGGTCACTATTCCATGTATATATAAGGAGCATTTATGTGTTAATAAGGTAGAGGAGGGTGAGGGATCCTTTTTTTTTTTTGTAATTTGGATGTGAATCGGCAAGGCCTTTGGAGTTTTTCCAAACATTGAAAAAATTATGGTTCTTTGAGGAAAGAAAATGGATCCTTCTCATTCTCATACCTTTCATTTGCTATCTTATATCTAAAAAAAAAGGCAAAATGGACCTTACCCTCATCTGCAGCTTCCTTCTACTTTAATTCTTTCATCCAAACATGCTTTGGTACGCCTCATGCATATCAAACAGGGCAAGCTGATACAAAGCACATTACTGTGTAAGATTGTTAGGAGGTTTTCAAGTTATAGTGTTTCTCTGAAATAGGCAGGTGGATATCCTTCATATAGGCTGCATAGTTATTTGTCGCTCGAGAAAGGGTAAGATGCTGAGTAGTTTGAGACTAGCAGCTGAGGTGATTGGCTTTTGCTTAGTGTATACAGCATAGTTTTGATTCTGTGATTGCAGGCAGTGGTAAGAACTCGGGTTTGCCTTTGTCTTGGTTTTTTATTGAGATTACTAACAAGGGCATGGGTCACCCATAAATATGATTGAACAGAAAGGATCGTGTGATATAGTGAGCTGACAAATATTACTATTACTCATCAGCTCCTGAGACCACCAATGCTACTCACAATTAACATCTCACAAACATAAATTCCGACTCTCCTATCCAATTCCCAACACCTTACATGGTACGGTGTTGGACCTTACTCGACAATGCCTTGAGGAACAGAGAAATACATTCATACAGATAAAAGACTTGAATTGGTAAGCAATATCTGCCTAAGTAGAGGAGATGAGTCATGTTCACTGGGTTCAAAGAGCACCCTTAGCTTCCTAAACTGACCTAATTTGGCAGCTCAGTAGTAATGTCTTCGTGAATACTATGAGAATCTTGCACGTATTTAATGTCATTGTCAACAATTTGTCACCTAAAAATGAAATAGGTGTTGATGCATACGACAACTGAAAACCGCAACAGATAATGGAAAGATCGACAGAAGAGGGAATAAACTAAACTATAAAGGAATACAAAAGGAAAATTGGTTTACCAAACTATAAGAAAGATTGTTGTAGATCTAAACTTGTGTAGTGGCTCCTTGCACTTTGGAATAATAGTAATACATGCTATCTTTGCATTGCCGTTTGGGCAAACAACTTCTGATGATATTTACACCATCATATTACCTACCAGAATTTCTGATAGTAGCATTCTTGGAGGACAGCAAAATATGTGTGACAAACTAACTATTCTTGTAGATATATTAGAATAAAATACTTAGTTTATTACCTGTATATGTACTTCTATATAAGCTAAACACATATAATTTCTGCAGAGCTTTGATGATGTTCCTTCAACCTTCTTTATACCTTATTAGGGCCTTTATGATACAGAGGTCCATCTAACCCGTTAACTAACATTCTTGTAGCTTTTGAACTCCTCTTGAACATCAAAAAGAGAAGCAGATGTTCAGAGAAAATCCATCTTCAATTGATCATTTAAGAACAAGGGAATCAACGAGTGGGCAATTGCCGGATGATCAGCAGATGGGAGCTACAACTGAATCAATGACTGGAACTGATTATTGGAAGTTTACCAGCTTGTGCTTCTTACCTAGGGGATTAAATCTGAACCCAGCTCGCATTGTATGTCTACATTATGTAGAGTCTAATGGTCTTATTTCATTCTACAATTTCAGACATAAAATGTGCCTCTTCTGTATGCATGATACATGATCATTTCTTACATGTATGCTGCAGGCATTAGCAGAAGGTCTCGGAACATTCATATTGATGTTCAGCATAAGTGGGATAATGGGGAGTATGCAATTGTTAGGGAATCAAGTGGGTCTTTTGGAGTATGCAACTACAGCTGGTACAGCCATAGTTGTAATTATTTTCACTTTGGGGGAAACCTCAGGTGCTCATGTCAATCCTGCTGTCACAATTGCCTTTGCTGTTTTCGGTCATTTTCCATGGAAAAAGGTACGTGTGAATGTGTTTTACTTCCATTTCTTTGTTATTCAGAAATGACATCAGAAAGTATAACATTCGGTTGGTCTATGCCACCATCCAGACATTCGAAATCTTAATATAATCTTGTGAGACATTGAATTTTACCATGTATAAAAGCAAGAAATCATCCTACTCCTACAGTCTTAAGACTGATAAACTGTTGAAATTTGGCCAGTGGTTTAATTTTGCCTTGTTAATAAGATTGAAGCATAGTCCTATATATCAGCTACACGATTTCGAAAATTAGAAGTGCACTTATATTTATATTATTAACATATTCGATATTCCGTCTTTCTTCAATCTGATATTACTAAAAATTGAGCTTGTTGCAACCCTATGTAATTGATTTTAACAGAATGCTAACTAACACATTACATGTAACAATCTAACAAATAAACTCGTGCAAGGCGAAGTTTTCATATTCTCTTTGATCGACTTCTACTGTCTGAAGCTAATTTCTGATTTTGTCTTGTGCTTGGACCTTAACCTATAAATAATCTTATGGAATCTCAGCTGTCATTGTACGACAATTCATAACACAAAGTTTGTAATGCATATAGGTACCTTTTTATGTGATCGCACAATTGTTGGGGTCCTTATTGGCAACGTATGTTGGGCAGCTTGTCTTCAAAGTTAATCCAGAAGTTATTATGACAGTACCTCTAAAAGATCACGCTTTTGCAGCCTTCGTAGCTGAATTCATTGCCACCTTTATCGTTACATTCCTTGCTGCATCACTAGCAAGAGATGCAAAATCTGTAAGTAAAGACCAGAGCTGCCCTTTCTGAACCTATTAAACATACAATTCATGGCTTAATGAGCCAATGTGTCATTTCACAGGTTGGTAATCTAGCTGGTTTTGTAATGGGCATAGCCATTGCACTTGCAGTCTTAATTACTGGGTACGTGTCTCCTCGGTCTAACCCAACTTACACGCTTAATTTATGTCCAAAATTATTTGTCACGCTACATTTCATTTTGATCAAAGACAAATTTTTATTGACCTTGAGCAGGCCGCTTTCTGGAGGATCATTGAACCCAGCAAGATCAATAGGACCAGCAATTCTTGCTTGGAAACTTGATCAAATATGGATTTATTTCATTGCCCCGGTTGCTGGTGCAATTCTTGGAGTTTTAATGGTTCATGCTTTGTGTCTTCATCATCAGCCTCAAAGTCATAATTTATCTGGTGCAAGGAGTGTTTTGCCATAGATTTTTAAGTTTACCTTTCTTTTTAGAGGATATTATTACATCTTTTTATGTTCTTGATTAGTTGTGAGAGACAATTGCTGGAAAAGTTGTTGGGTTAGTGACATGTTAGGGTGTTGCTAGTGAAATCAGTAGCAGGAGAAGACTATGATTCACCTCCAAAGCTGACTTATTGCAGCTCAGGATTGTATTAACAATAGAGAAACATGAATGAAAAATTGAGGTTGTAAGTGTTATATTACAGCCCACAACTAATGTGCAATAAACCTACTAACACCCTCCCTTAAGTTGGAGCGTGAAAGTCACAAATTCGTAACTTGTTAAATTTGTATCAATATTATAATTATCATCTACCTAAAGCCTTAATAAAGATATTAGCAAGCTATTCTTTCGTTGATGCGTGTTTAGTTCAAATGACACCTTCTTAGATTACATATGTATGGACTTAACTTAGGTTTTAAGCCCAATTATCGACACAATGGCCCTGTTTGGCAATTGGCTGTTGGCTGTTCGCTGTCGGCTGTTTTAGTTGGCTGGTTTGACTGGCTGTTTAGATTGGCTTTTGAGTTGGCTGTTTGACTAGAGTTGTAGTGTTTGGTAAATTGGCTATTGGGTGCTAGCTGTTGTTAAACTATATTAACACTAATGAACTAATATAGTACTTTAATGTTAATTAAAATAATAAATTACTGGTAATTATAATTGTAAATTAATTATTAATTATTTACAATAAGGTTACAATAATTTAATAATAATTAATTATAATTTAAATTAATTAATTATTGGTTAGAAATTACTAATAATTGTATATTACTCCATTTTAATACTAATTATTAAAAACTAATTATTCAATGATAATAATTAATAAATAGTAATTATTAAAAACTAATTATTAAATACTAATAATTTATGTTTCAAAAAACATATTAATTATTAATTATTAATTATTAATTATTAATTATTAATTATTAATTATTAATTATTAATTATTAATTATTAATTATTAATTATTAATTATTAATTATTAATTATTAATTATTAATTATTAATTATTAATTATTAATTATTAATTATTAATTATTAATTATTAATTATTAATTATTAATTATTAATTATTAATTATTAATTATTAATTATTAATTATTAATTATTAATTATTAATTATTAATTACTAATTATTAATTACTAATTACTAATTACTAATTACTAATTACTAATTACTAATTATTAATTACTAATTACTAATTCCTAATTACTAATTACTATTATTAATTATTAATTATTAATTACTATTATTAATTACTAATTATTAATTATTAATTATTAATTATTAATTATTAATTATTAATTATTAATTATTAATTATTAATTATTAATTATCAATTTATTAATTATGAATTTATTAATTATGAATTTATTAATTATTAATTTTTAATTATTAATTATTATTAATCAAAAGTTAATTATGTCAACAAGCCAAAAGCCATAAGCCAAAAGCTGCTCCAACTAGCTTTTGGCTTTTGGCTTAAAAGCCAGCTTTTCAGCTAGTTGAAGAAGCCACTAACCAAACATGTTTTTTTGGCTGTTTGACCAACTTGAAGAAACCAAAAGCCAGCTGAAAAGCTGGTTTCCAAACACCCCCAATGACAAAAATACTCTTCTTAAGGATCAAGCAAGCTTATTACAACCAAATTCATTATCTCTAAATCATCTCATAATTACACGATTATAGTTTCATCCCTGTTTCTTTTCGTTCATGAAGTATAATTTTATCACTTTTAGTTAAGTACGATTATAAAAACTTAACTAGTGATCAGTATAGGTAACTTTCTTATCTCTATCTCTCTCCCGATTTTTTCTCTCAGGAAATTACTACATTTCAAACTTGGCACCTAAGCATTGAAGGGCTTTCCGAGGATCAACTCCTTTTTCTTTTGCAGGTACACATCTTGGAGATGACACCCTTCAGCTACTTTCGTCAAGACACTATGCTCAAAATTTCCCCAAAAATACTCCTCTTTATTGCTTAGAGATGTCTGTCCCAAAATCATCTCTCACAATAGTTGATATCAGTTTCAATATGCATTATTGTGTGTGAATATCAAATTAGAGGAAAAATTGCAAAACAACACGTTTTATAACACCTTTTTTGTGGAAAAAACACCTTATACAAATTTTCTTGTGAAAGCACACTTAAAACCAACTTTTTTTTTTTTTTTTTTTTTGCGAAATAACACCTTAATCCAATTTTCGGTGTTTGACTTGGTTTTCCATTGTTGACTTTGCACATGTGGATCACGTGATCTCATAAAACTACCTTCCTTTATAATTTTTCCCCTTTCCCTCACCAACACCACCTCATTGCCACCACCACCTCACTGCCACCCGCACCAACACCACCTCACCACCACCACCACGGCACCACCTCACTGCCACCCTCAACAACACCATCTCACCTAATAAATCTACTCCGATGAAAATTTCAGCCTGTTAATTCATCCCCAGGCCATCCACCCAAAAACCCCACCCTCCTCACTCCCTTCCTCCATTGAAGCCCAATATTGCAAGCACATAATTATAAAAAAATAAAAAAAAATAATCAAAGAACACATTGGTGGGCATACTAAACACATTGGCCCCTCGAAATTACTGCTAATTTCTTCCTAAACACATTGGTGGGCATACCCAAAATTCTAACCTAAATTTTCAATTACAAACCCTAATTTATGAAATTTTGAAAACCCAACAAATTTAATAAACAATTTCATTAAGGAAATTTTGATTTTAAAACACTACAAAAAAAACGAAAAAATGGTTTTTAACACTAAAAAAAATAAAAATAAAATAAACACCACAAAAAATTTAAAAAATTGGCTTTTACCACTACTTAACTGATTTAGGGATGAAAACCGTTAGTGGGGCCACAATGCCTACGTGTTAGCATATTATTGGTCTAAAATAATTTATTTTTTTTTAAAAAAAAAAAAAAAAAAACCCTTAAACTACCCCAGCCACCCCACCTCCACCGTTAGCCACACCTCCAGCAAGCTGCCGCCGCAATTCACTCACCGCAATTCAATTCACTCACCCAGCCCCAGACACCATTAAATCCCCTCCCTCCCTTTCCCCTGGCCCAAAATCGACAGCCCTCCCCAAATACCACCTTAAACTGCTGCTGATTTTCTAACACCTTGAAATCGGAGATCGAAAACGGCCGCCAGTGGTCGAATTTGGCCGATCAAGGGTCGAAATGGCCGGTTAAGGGTCGAAATTAGCTTATCAAGGGCCGAAATTGGCTGATTTCGCCCGTAAGTGGCCATGTTAGGGTCGTTTTTTGGTTGTTTGAAAATCGAGCGACCTTAGATTGTGGTCGTTGGGGATGTGATTGTCGGTTTTGGGGTAGGGGAAAGGGAAGGAGGGGGTTTCCCGGTGGCTTTGGACTGAGAACGGGAGGTTAATGGTGAGGCAGAGGTGGCGTTGTGCTTCCAGCGGTGGGGCTGGGTTGACTGGGTTAGTTTAAGGCTTTTGGTTTTTTTATTTTTTTATTTTCTTTTTTTTATATAAACTAATAATATGTCGACACATGGCACAATTGGACCCCACTTAACGGAATTTTGGATGGCAGCCGTTAAGTGGTGGTAAAAGCCAATTTTTTGTAGGGTTTGATGAGTCCGACTCACCGCGTATGAAAACCCGAGCCAAGATCACACTTATAATAATTATAACCATAAAGCATAATTAACTTAAAGAACAAGATTAATAAAGAAATTATACCTTTGATGCGTGCTTCGCCCATGAAGAGGAGTTCTTACTTCAAAATCTCAAGTCTCGCTAACACGAAGACCTCCAACGAAGTCCACCCACAACTCGAGCACCGACAACGGTCCAATGCTTAGGAGTTAGCTAAGCCCGACCTAAACCCTAGTAATTAATGTGTTCAAAGGTTTTCACAATGGTGATGCCTTTTTCAACACTTACTCAAGTGCTTTTCCCAATACCCCAACTTGGGTATTATAAGGAAAATCAAGAGTGAGAAAAGCTCTCCCATTAATGTGGGACAATTTGATTTTTTTTTTTTCATTTTATTTTAAATCTAAAATAAAATTAATAATCAAGCTACTAATATATCAACAAGTAGCAAGCTCAAATGAGAGGGTAGGTGAGGACCATTTGGAGAAGGGGGGACCATGACTTGCTCCCCACTCCCTCTCCCAAAACCGGCCAACACTACACCCCCAAGCCCAATCGCTTCGCGCCACGTGGCAGCCCCACGTACACTTGGGCACCAAGGAACCCAAGGTGGGCTAGCAGCGCTGCTATCCTATGTCTCGGCCCAGCAGGCCTCGCACCAAGAGTGCGGGCTGCTTGCGAGGCTGCTGCTAGCTCCCTCGGCCAGCAGGCCTAGCACTTGCGTGCGGGCTGCTGCTGCCAAGGGTTGTTGCTAGCATGCCGCGCACAGTGTGCGGGCTGCTAGCTGCAGCAGCATGCTAGATTGCTAGCACACCATGCAGTAGGTGCTGGCTGCTAGTCGCAGCTTGCTAGCAAGCCCCGCACTTAGTGCGGGCTGCTAGCTTGGCCATGCCCCTAGCACTCAGTTTTCCAATGCTAGGGGTATTTTGGTCATTATGTTGATTTATTAGTATTTTTTTCTCGTCTCGTCTTTTATCATTTTCGACTGGACTTCCGACGCTTGGTTTCGACGCTCAAAGCTCGAATATCTGACGTCTAAATATTAATTTCTCTGGCGACTCATTAATTACTTCCGAACTAATTTGTCGCTTCGGTTCGTTAGTTGCTTGGGTGTGACCCGAAGGGTTCAGTCAAGATTAAGATGTAATATTAATTATACATCAATATGACTGATCGGAAGCGACCTTCACCCAGGCATTCCGATCACTTGACCTCATTGAATAATTAGCTTTCTAATAGTTTCGAACCCTCTGTCGGAGTAATACACTTGTTCGAAGGACACCATTCCTTTCATTTTTTAAAACTTTTGTGGTTAAAATATTTTTTTTTTTGTAGTGTTAAAAACCATTTTTTCGCTTTTTTGTGGTGTTAAAAATCAAAATTTCCTTTCATTAATCAAGACAACTTACTAGCCTTGAAATTAGGTTAATTGCAGCAATTTGCTGTCAACAATGGAGTTTCCTTTTTCAATTGAGAGTAATTGTCTAATTAAGGCTTAATTGGAAGAATATATAGAGAAGAGAGAAAGCTCAATTGTAAGGAAAAAGGCCGAGGGAAAATTAAGAAAGAGGGGTTTTGACCGGACCACGTGAGGGTCGAGTCAATGCTTGAAAACCAAAGTCGAACCCCAAAAACTAGGTTAAGGTTTTTTTTTTTTTTTTACAAAAAAGATGTTATAAAAGTTGGTTTTTTACAACTTTTTCCTAAATTAAATTATGGGCAATGTACAAGCCTTGTCACGAAATGGGTTCGTTGCGCGAGGATAAACAACACCCACACTTTCAAGAAAAGAAAATTTGTTTAAAAAGACAACTTAAGTTAATGATAAAAATGTAGGCAACATTTTATACGCCTTAATTTTAATGACAACATTTAGTTGGTGACCTATAGGTTTATGAGGGTACCCTAGTTGATCATTTTGATAAAAATTTAATCAAATGACAAACTTGGAAATAAATGGCAAAAATTATGCATTGTTCATGAAAGAACTGCTACTAAATTAACGGTTTTAGTCGTTCTACCATGAACCATGCATATTTTTACCGTTTTTATAAACATCAATTGAGGGATGTCTCATGTGATTAGAATTTCTCTCCCGATTTATATGATATCATGAGATTGATTCTCTATCACCCACCCCTTGTAATGGGCCCTCTACACATCATTATCAACAACAACAACAAATCAATAATCAATTCAATAACATAATACTAAAACAGACATAAGGAATGACACGTGTCATTTCTTGGTGCTGTATTTTTCCTCCAAAATGTTTTTTTTGGATATTTTTTTTTGTCAAATCTTCTTAAATAATCTTTTACTATACCTACAAAGATATTTTTTTCAATATTTATCTAACATTATTCCATATTTTTAAATTCATATCTTTATACCTTTTATATAAGGTAATTCATTATTATTGCCCAGACCATGTGTCGATCAAAGTTTGTCAACTAATTAAATTAGTAAAGGGAGAGTGTTGTATCAGTAACCTAGATGACTTTGTTCTAAGGTATAACTTTGGTAAAAAAAAAAAAAAAAAAAAAAAAAAAAAAAAAAAAAAAAAAAAAAATCATGTTATTTTATGTGTATTATAAATGTTATGATTCTCTCTAATTTATTTATTTTTTTTGTTGTCACGGGATCTAATCTACTACTCCCTCCGTTTTTTTTTTTAAAAAAAATTTGCATCACTTTCCTTTTATGGGTGTTTTTTTTTTTAAAAATACATCATTTCTATATTTGGTAACTTTATAATATATTTTATCATTTTTCTTTCTTACTTTAAACCCCACTCAAATTATTTTATCATTTCTCTTTCTTTCATGGTCCCCACTTAAATAATTAAATTATCTATCTTCTCTCACATATCTTCTTTTTCATGGTCAGCATCTTACTTTTACTATAATAAGTATTCACTCACTCACAATATTTTATTACTCTCCTAAAACTTTGTGCACTTCTTGGTGTTGTTTTTTCCCTTCAAAACCATTTTTTTTAAATTCACTTTCTTAAAAAAAAAAAAGTTTACTTTTTTATATAATTGTGATTCACTTCCTTAAAAAAATATCCACCAAATCATATAATTGTAGTATTCACTTCCTAAAAAAATATCCACATATTTTCCATATCTTTTATTGTAAAAATATTACTAACTCCGTTCTTTTAATATTGCACCACTTGCCTTTTAAAGAAGTTTTACAAATATTGCATCATTTCCATTTTAGGATTAAAATATACTTCCTCCGTTTTTCTTTTACTTGTCACACATCCCTAAAAAGGAAATATCACAATACTTGCAACACACTATAAAAGGAAAGTTACTTTAGGGAAAAACTATACTATATCCCTTATTAAAGCACATGCCCACTAAATTATACTCCTAACAACCACTCATCCTACTTTAAAGTTTATTATATCATGTAAACCCCACCTTTCTTAATTACCGCGCTAAAGGGTGTGTTGCATCTAAAAGAAAACAGAGGAAGTATATGTCCACACTGCAAATACCCAACATACCCTTATTTCTCACACTTATTCTTTAGTATGTTTACATCACATATGGACACTTTTGTATTTTTACCTTTCTCTCTCTTCCTTTTCAACTACCAAAATTATTGTGCCCAACTTGTATGGTGCAATAATAAAAAAAAACGGTGGAAGTATTTTATATCTTTTACTTTTTGATTTGGGGTTCAATTCTAAATATAAATTAAGATTATTCAAACCTTTTCAATTTCATTTAAAAAATATAAGAATTATTTTTGGTAGATTTTAAATTAACAATATAATTCGTTATGAAATTTTGTAAAACCGTGCATGCCATGAAACTTAATCTAGTACTCTTTTCAGTTTTAAATGCTTGCTCCATTTCTCCATGCGCGGAGTTTTAGGAAAAAGGAAAATTCGTCAGGAAAGACCTTTTAAAGTGACCTTTTTGTTCAGAAAAACCTTTTAAAATTTTTTTTGCCAAGGCAAACCAGTTTAAAATTTTTTTTTGTTGAGGACAGCTAACACCCACTTTCCGTCGTTGACTGTCCATTCTCCGGCGTTGACCACGTGTTTCACCCCATGTGCCATGCACATGACCCCTTAATTCCTAATTACACCTTTTTTTTGCCTAATTTCACACCCTTTTTACTCCAATTAAACACTCTCTCTCCTTCTCTCTCTGAATATTCTAAAATATTTTGTAATTTTTTTAAGTTTTAACTTTTTTTTTATTATTATTTTTTAATCTTACAATAATCGATGGTTCATAAATTGAAAGTGACATTTGTATACTTTAGGATGTCTCATTATTGGAAAATGAGACTTAACATGAGTTGCTAAATTGAGAAGTGGGTATGATCTTACCATTAAAAGTAAAAAACAACTCATTTTGTATTTAAATACTCAAAATTGAGTCTCTCCAATGAAGATGGTCTTATAAAAGATTTCCAAATAAGGAAATGGAGCATCAACATATACGGAGTACGGCGCCTCTTCTGTGCAGCTGGCCACACCGTGTGGCCAGCGTCCAGCTCAGCCAAATAACGGAGCTTCCACGCGCGCGTCATCAAATTGCCAAAAATAACGGGATCCAAAAAACACGCTGATCTCAGCGTCCTTTCTTCTTAAAAGCGCCGACATTTACACAAATCCCTAGAGCCGCAACTTTAACTTCTCGATTTCACCAAATTCTTCTCATAATCTGGGAAAAAAATTACCAGCTACAATGAGTGACGAATTACAAAACTTAGCAGAATCACAAGGATCAATGGAAATCGAAGAAATAGGTGATTCATTTTTTAATCTGGAGATTGAAGAGATCGAAAAAAATCCAGAAAATGATGAAATACAAGGTAACAAATAAAACTTACTCAAATTTTATTAATGGTAATCCCTAATACTGGTAATCCTTATTATACAGTAAGTAACAAATATTACGCAATAAATAACACTATTATTGTACAAACCCTAAAACGCATTAAGTAAACCTATTACTGTGAAAAGGTAATCACTATATTAAAATAAGTAATCCGTGTTATATAACGAGTAACACCCTAAAATGCAATAAGTAACCCTATTAGATAATAAGTAACTCCTTAATCTGAATTAAGTAATCCTTAATACGCAATAAGTAATCCCTGTAGGTAACTTATCAAAAATCAAGTAATTCTATTCTCTATTATAATAAGTAATCCCTGTAATATAATAAGTAACCCTATTACTGTGAAAAGGTAATCTCTAAATTTAAATAAGTAATCCTTACCCTAAAAATGCAATAAGTAACCCTTTTAGATAATAAGTAACTCCTTAATCTCAATTAAGTAATCCTTAATACGCAATAAGTAATCCCTGTAAGTAACTTATCAAAAATCAAGTAATTCTATTCTCTATTATAATAAGTAATCCTGTAATATAATAAGTAACCCTATTACTGTGAAAAGGTAATCACTAAATTTAAATAAGTAATCCTTACCCTAAAAATGCAATAAGTAACCCTATTAGATAATAAGTAACTCCTTAATCTCAATTAAGTAATCCTTAATACGCAATAAGTAATCCCTGTAATATCATAAGATACTTATCAAAATTCAAGTAATTCTATTCTATATTAAGGTAAACCCTATTAGGCAATAAGTAACTATTTAATATCCAATAAGTAATTCCTAAAACGAAATAAGTAATCCCTGTTCACATAAGTAATCTTATTCTTTATTAAGTTAAACTCTATTATGCAATAAGTAACTCTTTAATATTATAGTACACATGAGATCAAAAGACATCATCAAGCAGATAATTGAGCAAGAAAAACAGGAAAAGTAAAAATTAGGGTTAGATCATCAAAATTGAACAATAAAAATACTCAACGAACAGTAAAAATTAGGGTACTATCATGAAATTGAAGTATAAAGTAGTAAAAGAAACGAAATCGCAACAAAATTAAAAGAAGAAAACGAAAATTAGAATTGCAAAAGTACCTGAACGATCAAAAGCTTCGCAAGTAGACGATCCTTTTTTGCCACCACGAAGAACGACCTTAAGTTTAACCATTTTGCAACAATGGAGGAGATTAAGCAGAAGAAATTTGATGAGAACGGAAGAAAGTAACAATTTGGAGACGAAATTCGAATTGCAGAGAAAATTTGAAGAGAGAGAAAGAGAGTAACGAAGAGAGAGAAAATATGATGAAAGAAAAAGAGAAGTTAACAGAGAAGGAGGGAAGTTAAGGCGGTTTTTTTTTATTATTTAAATCGATAACGGGATTATTAGAAAACGGGTTAGGAAAACGGGGTCCGTTATATTTTCTAAGCTGGGCCGCGCGAATTGGGCTTATAGTGGCCAGCCACATATAAGACATTGGCTACGAGTATTACAATAGGCCGCAAAAGGAAAGTGAAGTATAAAAATATACAACCAATGAAAATACAGGAAACACGTCATAAACAGTTTCCCTCAATTTCCCGGTTCGATTATTAGTCCAAACTCCAATTTCTGTAGAACAAAAAATCCCAAATTTCATCTACTACGTATTAAACTTTCCCAGAAATCACAATTTCTTTTTCTGAAAAGTCAATTTTCACAATCTTCTCTCTCAATTGGATCCCAACTTCAGTTCAATTTAGGGATCCAAGAGAGAAAAAACTCAAAATCAAACATCAAAGATGCATTCTTTTGGGTACAGAGCTAATGCACTGCTAACTCTAGCAGTAACAATTCTTGCAATTATGTGCTGCGTCGCTTCTTTTTCTGACAATTTCAATTCCCCTTCTCCTACTGCCGACATTAAGGTCCAAATCTTTATTTTCATCTTTTCAATTTTTATTTTTTCTAATTTCCTTTTTTCTAATTATTTTTAATTATTCTTTACTATTTGTTCTGATCTGGGTGTTTTTTTGGTTTCAATTTAGGTGGTCAACATTCATAGATTTCAGAAACTCTCCAGTGGCAATGATGAGGTAATTTTCAATTTCTGGGTTTTTAATTTTTATGGGGTTTCTATATTTTTTTTGTCTCATCAATTTTTATTTGTTAATTAATGCATGCCACTTTGAAAAATATGTATACACTAGCAATTGAACTGGGAAAAATCAGGAAAGGATGGATTTAATAATTTTTTGTGTGTTTATTTCCAGCTGAAGACATATATTAATGTCTGAGAATGTGATGTATAAGAATGCACCAATTCATGTTTTTTTTTTTTTCTTAATCAAATCCAATTTTATCTTTTATTTGAGGGTCAATTTTAAGCTTTTTAATTTGAAGCTAGACAATTGAGACGCGCAAATTAGACATACACCCGGTTACATGTAGTTCTTCATGCAACCGGGTTAATCTTAGTATTTTCTTGTAAAAAAGGCACAAACGTATTAAACAAAAGCACATAACATCAAAATGAAAGCACACACATTATTATAGAAGAACATTGATATTAAATAAAACGACATAGACAACAATTGGCAACGAATTATAGTATATGATGCATAATAATCATTATAAAAGCACATAAAATTTTGAAAAGAAGCACATTATTGCGTAATAAAACCTCAGTACATTGTTAATTTAACCAGTTGTGTGTAAAGGTGTAAACAACCGGGTGCAGCTTCTACCAATTGAGACATATTATTATCCTTTCGAATTGGAATTGTTCTAATGTTTTGTTTTTCCAGGTTGCCATGGTGCTAAATATTTCAGCTGATCTCCAGTCATTGTTTACATGGAATACAAAGCAGGTTCATCATGATACTTTCATGCAATCCTAGTTTTAATGTTTCTCTTGTCATGCTTTTGTTGAGTTTTTCCGTTGTTTGTGTTCCTACCTGTCTCCTCCAATCTCGTTCATAAGAGATTAGCATTAAAAAAAACTGTGGCAGCTAATTGTAGGATTTACCGTTTTTATGTAATTCTTGCTTTTCTTTGGCATTAAGTCGATAAAGGTCAACTTGAACTAGGTGCTTGGTTCTCTTTTATTGTGTTAGAACCTGCTTGCATAATTACTCTAGCATAACCTCTTTCTTAGGGCTAAATTATAGTTATTGACTAAGCTCTTCTGTTATTTTTGTTGCAGGTGTTTGCATTTGTTGCTGCTGAGTATGAAACCAAAAAACATGTACTGAATCAGGTAATTGGGTGATTGGACACTGTTATCTTGCATGTGTTTGTTTGTGTGTCTGTTTTATATCCTATTTCTGGTGTTCGTCAAATGCAAAACTACCGAACTGCTGCGGTCTAAAAAAAATTTAATTTGAAATCACTTGCCTAACATTTTGTACCTGCTTACCTTAGGATAGATACTATAGGTCAATGGGAGAGAGGGAGGGAGGCAGTATTAGTTTTGGTTTGTTTTTTTTTTTAGTGGATTGAGACTTTAAAGTTAAAGGCAACTTTTTTCCCTTCTCATGCCCAAGGAATAAGGAAAAGCTGAATGATGTCAGTAATTCCGAACTCGCTTGTGCAGTTGTGCTGTATAGAAGGAATATTGAAATGGGATCAATTGCAAGAATGGGATCTTATTCCCCATAATAAGAATTCTTAATTAAGCCAAAGTACAAGATTCTAATAGAATAGATTTCATGTAAAAGATATTGGATGAAGATGCAATGATTTATTGTGGTGAATACCTTACAAAACATATAGCCTTACTTCTTTTTTATCTACCACTACTGACAAGAAAACAATTCACAAAGTAGCTCCCTGCGAATATGAGCGAAAAAGCATCTCCAACGGCAAGCTAATCGTCAAATTACCTTACCTTGCTACATAGTAATATTTAAGCTAATTTTGTACCCCCAATGGCTAGCTATTACCTTGCTACTTAATTGTGTTTCACCTGTCAATATATAATTGGCTAGCATTCTTCATCCTTTTGTCTAGCAAATTAGCTTGCCCAAGCTAATTATTTTGGCTAACCTAATTATCTTTTTTTTAACTCCAATGGTTAAGCTAGTAGCTTTGGACCTTTTAAAATTGCAAGCAAGGCCCCTATTCTGGTATGGATGGAAGACAAGCCTATATCTCGTGAGGTTTTGATTGGTTTTCTTACGAGCCTTTGATATTTAGAATTGATGAAGGGTCAATTTTATCTATTCTGGTGTAGTGTGATCATTCTCCTAGTAATATATTCTATATGAGGCTCGTTCTCTAGCTGTTTCCCATCAATATGGTTGGATGTACATGGCCTCAAAGAGTTTACTGTAATTTTTATTGAGTTTACAGATCAGTAGAAGCATAGCCAAAATTCAGAATCAGAAGATAGGGTAACTGTGAATTTATTTGAGTTCTATTTCTAAAAAGAAAAAAAATAAATAAATAAATAAATTAAACAGATGATGGTTTTAACTAGTGGGATACCTTAGTTTGTAGCATACAGGAATTGCTGCAACTGAATATGATGACCTAACCTAAGAAATCACATACCCTACCTGACACATGCTATTTTGTCAAATGCATTTCAAGGAGTCTTTGATGCCTTAACTTGATGTATAAAGTAAAATCTTTTCGGAGATGAAAGAACTTGTCGGCATTATGCAGACCACAACATCTCAATAATGGTTGAGAATCTTATTGTTCTAATCCGACAACGTTTGGCTATCTGCTATATGGCTTGCATGTATATGGCTATTATGCTCTGCGATGCTTTATATTAATTTTGTCCACGATTAAATCTAAAACAAAAACCAACAAAAGGCTTACATAAGATGGGGCCTCTGATGTGACATAGGCATCTCTAGCTCACTAGCTGGTTGTCACGAGATGAGCGTTGATCGCTCATGCGGCGCATGAATCCCCGAGGCTCTATCCAAGTCAGCTTTCCCCTATGTGCGCAACGAGCATTAATAACAACTACAATAGAGAATAACACGCACAATGATACGGACCTGCACCAAGGCACATGAATAAGTATAGGCACATAGGCATAGGGAGGTTGCCTCATATAGGACTACTTGTGCCGGGGCATGTAAGGCTAGTGACATAGTGCTCCAAACCCCTTACGACTGCCTCCTCTTTTATGCTAAGTCCCTGTTCATTTCACTTTAAATAACTATTAGGTAAAATCAATGGTAAAAAGTTCATTTCAGTAAAAATAATTTCAATTTAGTAAAAATAGTAATTAATAAAAAAATTAGTAGCTTTAGAGGGGAAATATATGAAGTAATAGAGAATAAGATATATAATAGAGAACTGTAAAAATAATTTCAGTTCAGCAATAATAAGTTCGATTCTTTCTGTTCACTACAAATAATTTTAGCTCAGCAAAAATAAGGTGAAGAGATCATGGCCTAAGGGCCTGTTCTCTTACGTTGAAATTCAATTCAATTCAATACACGTCAGCTCAATTCAATTCAGCTCCTAATTTCCTTCTCTTATAAAATATTCATTTCAGTTCAGCTGAGTTCAGTTAATGAGAACAAGCCCTAAGTCAAATTTGATATAATGGTGGGTGGGAAACAATTCTGTGATAGTTTTGCTTAGGGATGTCTATTATAACAGATTCAATGATCTTGGTAACCATATCAGTTGTTTGGGCAAGGTCTAGTTCTTTGTCAACCATATGTCCATATCACATTGTTAGTGTTATAGGTGCAGCTGAAAATATTGTGTAGAATTTAAGGTCAGCTGACATTGAACAGAATTTGTTTTCTCCTCTCAATATGTTCCATCTATGTTGATTGAACCCTTGATTCAACATACAGTCCATGTAATTTCATTTTAAACTTAAACTTTACTTCCTCTGTTCTATGCTATTTGCTACATGGTGTTGGCCGGTTGGGGTACACAAATTAAGGAGATCACGTGAATTGGGGAGGAATAGAGATATAAGAGGGACTATGAGATGAGTAGAGAGATAGAGAGAACGCAATACCAAAATTGAATATATAGTAGTTGATATAAAACTTCCAACGGAAATGTAAGTATAGAACAGATGAAATCAGTCAAAAGAGTTTTGATTCAAAAATGAAGTTTAATTTGGTGATAATTTTGGGCAGCTCTCTTGGCTGGTCTGCTATCTTGAAAAGGGTCTATTCTTGAAAGTCCTTTGTCCTTTTAAAAGACACACTGAATGTAAAAGATTTTTGCCAGAACTGATGTTAAATTTTGCTAGGTCATGCCTCAGGTTTATACCTCTGGAAAACCTTTTGCAATAACTAATGTGTTCTATAACTAATTCACTACACCCTTTCCTCTGCAAACCTGTTTGTCATGCTCTCAGGTTTAAACCTTTTGTGATAACTTATTTGTTCTTTAATTTTCTTATGAGCAGCTTTCGCTCTGGGATACGATCATAGAATCAAAAGAAAAGGCAAAGTTTTCAGTTAGTATCTCAAACAAGTACAGATTTACCGATCAGGTAGGAATTTACTTGTCTTGTTTTGTCTGTTGCCCTCTTCTTGGCACTGGCTGCGTTTTGCAGTTGGCTGTAACATCTTATTAGTCATTATCGTAGCTTAATGGTCATCGAGCTAAACTTGTAGCAACTCCTTTTTGAAAGCTTTGTAATTTTTACATGATTCCAGGGAAGCAATTTGCGAGGTAAGGAGTTCAACTTGACATTGCACTGGCATGTAATGCCCAAGACTGGAAAGATGTTTGCTGACAAAATTGTGCTGTCAGGGTACCACTTACCAGAGCAATACAAATGATCCACCTATTGATCTCTTCAAGTTAAGACTGAGGTTTAGAGTTTTTTATTTAAGGATTTAACATCACATGTTTAGACAAAAGTTAAAGCAATGAAAAGATAAGCTTTTGGACTTTTTATTGTCAAGCAATGGTGAACAGGAAAGCTTTGAATTTCATTCTAGTTAAATAGCAACAGAATTTTTTCACAATGCAAAGCTGACTTCCACTACTGTACAATGATCAATGATATGATTTTGGGTATATGACCATGACAAAATGGTAGAAGCATGGCTACAAATTTTTCTTGGCAACATGATCATAGCTGAGTTAAGCCTTTGGGAGCTTTTTGGTAACGAGCTAATTTGTGTTAATGATAAAAAGCTTTAGGTTGTGCATGCTCTGCAGTCTGCTGATATTTATCAGTCGTGGTTGTCCTAAGGCAATCCAATTTCTCTTAGGTACGAGATACAAAGTATATTTTTCTGTTTCCAGGCTATTCATGCAGTGATTGTGTTGAAACTAAACTGCAAGCTGCCAAGCTATACATGAATTGATGGTGAATTAGCCAATGGTTGCATTGAGGGTTAGGTTGATGATGTCCAGTGAAAAAGCTGTATGATAGTTGTTGCCCTGAATCTCTGATTAGTACATGTGAATAATAATTAAAATATTTTATACTTAATAATGTCCTATTCATATTCAAGGATAATAATCATAATACGCCTTTCTCTTCACCTTAAAATTAAAATATTGAGTATAAATAAGTTTAATTTACTAGAAATAAGTTTAGTTTTAATAAAAGTCAATTATATCAATAAACAAATATACGTAGTAATAGAGAATCAGTAAAAAAAAAAAAAAAAAAAAAAAAAAAAAAAAAAAAAAAAAAAAAAAAAAGAGGCTGTAATTAATAATAAGATGAAGAGAACAAAAAACAAGGTCTTTACATAGTTGATGATTTAAAAAGCTATGTATCAAAATCTCTAAGTCATAGAGAGATGAGATAGGTGAGACACTAAATGGCCCTAACCTGGAAAAATCAACTTGTTAATGTAGTTCAGATTTATATTAGCTAGGAAAATTTTAGATTTTTTTTTTTTTTTGGGGTGTGTGTTCTACCCGGTTTACCCTTTGGGCTAATCCAAATTCAAGGATTAGTTTTGGATGGTTAGGTTTCAGTCCCCTTCCAATTGTTGTCGCGGGGATTGAACACAGGTCCTTCTTACCAATTGTAGTCTCAATCACCACTACACCAACATTTAGGTAATACTGTACAGAGTACAAAACTACGATTTAGCTTTTAAGATCAGTCTTACTAAAATAATTAAAACTATGATTATCAAAAGTGCGGGTCAATAATAGTGAAACTTCAAATGTTGCAATCAATATAAAATGAATAACATATTTCTTTAAATATTTTTTTTATATATAATTCACCCACTTGATTGGTATATTTATGATATTTTAGCTTTGTTATTTACAATAATGGTCATCAAAAGGAAACCATTTGATTAAAGAAAATAAAAAAGCATAATTTTATGGGCTTCTTGGCATCTTGCTCACAAAAAAATCTTGATGAATTAAAATAATCCAACTAGGTGTATGATTCAATCGACTTATGAAAATTATAATTTAGTATGATGATTCTTTGTATATGATTCCAATCTAAACTTTGTTTCTTTGTTGGGGGTGTAAACATACATTTACAAGGAATCTGAAAGGAAGATTCATATTAGTGTGCGCTGGATGTGACCGTGACTGCCACTAAAATAATAACTAAACCTAAATATGAATGCATTGTTGTTATTATTATTAATTAGCGTGTTTAGTACTACCTCCATTTGTAGTTATGATGTAAACACTTTGGTTGGATATTTTAGAATGGAGTTAAAATTCATTATATCGATTTTATTATTTGGCTGAGGTTTTTAATTATGGAACTTCATATCCAAGGGGTTCTAACTCTACCGTATCCTACTACTCCATCCCTATAATCTTACATTGACCTCACCTTCTAAGATTCACAATCTATTTCTCCAATGAAGTAATGTATGTTATATTTCAACAATAAAACTAAACAAATTTAGATTACTATGAAATTTAACATATATACCTCTCCAATATGAAATCTCATACCAATATATTTCAATTTAAAGAACGAACCAAACAGGCTCCTAATCCTTCCGTTCTTTTTGCTCTTCTCATTTGGAATGTTGACAATATTTATATGATTAGAGAAAGTACTAAATTAATCTTAACATATACAACATAGCATAGTCATGTTAAGTCTGATTTGAGAAGGATTTTGGGTAATACTCGTGTTGTATGACAACACGGGTGTATTTTGGTCTTTAATTTCCAGGAAATATAAATTTCAATGGTATATTTTGTGAACCATTAAAAACATATATAGTAGCATTGAAGTCTTGATGGTAATATTAGACCAAAATATATAGTAGCATTGAAGTCTTGAAGTCTTGATGGTAATATTAGACCAAAATATATAGTAGCATTGAAGTCTTGAAGTCTTGATGGTAATATAAATTCTCTCATAAACAATTCATTTTAGCTCTATTCAGTTAAGTTCCAATCAATTCAATTCAGTTCAGTTCAGCTCAGCTCGGTTCAGTAAATCAAAACAGACTCTTACTATGATATGTATCAGAATTTGTGTGATCTTCTAATCTTATAAAAGCGCAATTATTTGAAATCTACAAGAATTATGCAAGTGTTAAAGAATTTTGAATAATGTCGTTTACGGAGTAGTTATAATGCTCAAGAAGGAACCTAAGAATAAAGCCATCGTCTACGTTTAAATGAGCGTTTTTTTTTTTTTTTTTTTTTTTTTTTTTTTTTTTTTTTTTTTTTTATTATTATTATTATTATCAAAATCAATTAGACAATTAGTGATGAAAACGATGATTTATGAAAGATAGAAGGTGGTTAGTATCTCTCATATTCTTTATTTTAATTTTTTTGGCACAACTCACATATGATAGCACACATCATGGACTTTTAACAAATTATTGTGATTAATATATCACTATAAATTTTGTGCATTATATGTCACCACGATCAATTATTGATTTTAAATTGGCGATAATTGTTTCATGGACTTGCATCAACAATACATTATACATGAACAACTCCCACCCTAACTATAATAGATTAAACAAGTGAGCTAAGATGCTCAGATTAGGGCTGACGAAACAAATTTTTGAGTTGGGTACTTGTGTTTGTTCTTGGCGTTATGTTGATTTTGTATAATTTATCACATATATCAAAAAATTAAAAATTTTGCATATTATCACAAATGTACATAATCGGTAGGTTAAGATTGATTCATATATCGTGTTTATGTCTGATTTAAGTTGTATTCATTATTATTTTTTTTTTTTTTTTTTTTTTTTTGTAACCATTGTATTCATTAACTTAGGATCAGGTTTGGACAGAAGAATCATCATATCTAGGCTTTCAAGCCAAGTACAAAAGACCCTTTTATTCATTAACTTTGCATCGGGTTTGTATAAAATATTACTCCTAAGCAAATAGAGTTGGTGGGGTTCGAACTCATGACCTTAAATTAAATTCACAAGGTGAGTTTCTCACCAACTTCACCAAACTGGCTTGGCTGATTAATATATCTAATTATTCACCAATTTGCCTTGGATGATTAATATATCTAATTATTAACAAATGAAGAATGAATTATATAAAGTTAATTTTATGAAATGGTTATAACAAGATCCAACATGACTATCTTTGTTTTACCAACAAGGGTTGGCTCAAGTGTTGTTGCTTTAGGGATTAAGGATATCCGGAGGACATGTCTCACTGAATGTAAAAGCTTTTGTAGGAAAACTCATCCACCATAAGTTAGGTGTGCGACACGACAAGTTAAATCCATAAGTAGTTGGAGTTAAGCTCCGGTGAACCAGATGGGCTTCCTAAAAATAATAGTATGATTTTGTAAAGTGTGTATTACTATAAGAAAAAATTACCGGTAATAATCTCACCTTTGGGGCGTCCACCTAAAATAATCTCACCTTTAGGTTATTTTTAAATAATCCGACCCTTATAGTCAATCCGCTTCCAATGGTTCTTAACCAGTCAACTAACCTATTATAACAAGTCAACTAACACATGTCGGCCTATGATTGCTCAAAAAAAAAATTAACACAAGTTTAATTTTTTTTTAAGAAAAAAATTAATTAAATATTTTGAAAAAGCCCCCACCATCCAAAACCACCTCCCCCGTCGCCAGTTTCCATCGGCCCAGCTGCCGGACTCCCCTGTCCCGCAGCACCGACCGCCTAAAACCTCTCTCGCAGCGCCGATGCTCCCCCAACCCATCAACCTCCCTCCCACCGTCCCCTAGTAAGAACCAACCCCCAACCCTCGATTTCAGCTCTGGCACCCCCTATCCCGTGGCTCCGGTCACCTAGATCCCCAACCACAGCGGCAGTGCGCCTGAACCCCTACCCCCAAACCACCAAACAGCGTCGAAAAATAAATAATAACCACCTCAGTTGGTGAACGTATCATAGCGACAGCGCCATGATTGGCCCATAAAATCATCTAGCCATCTCCATCTCGATCCCGACCTCCTCCCCTTGCCTCGATTTCCGCCACCCTTACCACCCTCAGTCGTTCGACCCCGATTTCGATTGCCAGGACCACCCACAGTCGTTCAGCCTCCGTCAATCTCCTTTGCCTCGACTTCGGCCGCCCAGACCACCCACAATAGCGATGACGACTTTGTGAGCTCCGATCTGATGGATGTTGCGATTCAGCGATCAAGTGCAGTGGCTAGGGCTAGTGGAGGTGGTGGTTCGCTAACTCTCCCTAAAATTTTTTTTTTAAAAAAAAAAAAAAAAAAAAAAAACTTACCTTTTTAAGTGGTAACCAGTCACCTGGGATCATTGGGAGCAAATTGGGGGGTTGAAGTTAGATTATTTAAAAATAAACATTATTTTAGCAGTCACCCCAAAGATGGAATTATTTCGTGCAATTTTTCCATTAATATATTGAATAGCTTTATTATCTTATCTACTTTTATTATTGTACTCCCTCCGTCCCAAAATTACATTTCTCCTTACTATTTTTGGTATTCCAAAATTACATTTCTCCTTTCTATTTTTGGTAAGTTTTTTTTAATAAATCAACTCTCTTTTTCTGTTTTATATTTAATGTTTTCTCACTCATCCTTACCTAATTATACTCATAATCCTTGTGCTAAATTACGATGAATATGATTGGTTAAAAATTTTCAATTAGGAGCATGTGATTGGTCCCTTTTTTTTTGCAAAAGATTGATGACATGTCATGAGTAATAACTAATCTATCTTTGTACTTCCCATTGCATTATCTAATTATTGTTATTTGTCTTATTCCTTCTTCCTTAATTTCCGTGTAAATTTCCAAACAGAAATATAATTTAGGAACAGAGGGAGTATTAGGTGTTGTTTGGTTGACAACAAAAAACATGGGAAGTAGAAATTCCTAGGAATTAAAATTCTCTTGTGTTGTTTGGTTGACAAATTCATGGGAAGTAGAAATTCCTAGGAAGTTCCACTTCCCACAAAATGGAGGAAGTTAATTACCTAGGGGGACCTAGGTAAGTGGAACTTCCCATGGGAATTTCCACTTCCCATGTTTAACCAAATACACTTGGGCATTTCTTAGGAATTTCAATTACATGGGAATTTAAACTTCCAAGGAATTTGCATTTCCCACATTCAACCAAACAAGCCCTTAGTATTACTATACCTTGGTCAAGGAAAAATCGATGGCAAACCATGGGCGACAAACCGTTGGGCGTTGGCTTAATCTGACATTATTCTTCTCCACCTCACAACTATCATACTATCTGGTTTGATGTGGCTAAAATACGCAACGATATAAATTAGAAAATCCTAATTTTTTTTTTTTTAAAAGCAACAAATTTGGCGTGAACATCTTAATTACTCATTATTGACATGACATGGCGCAAAAAGACAAATGAAAGTGGCCTGATAAATGGTGCCAGAATAGTGTTCCTGATCCTTACCACACCAGATAAACACTCTAGATTCTCTTTTAAGCCATGTGTTTTTATTTTTATTTATTTTTGGACTTTGATTCCATTAATTTCCTTACTTTAGAATTTTATTTTTCAGAATTTCTTATCCATGCAAACAACCAGGGCCCCACCTAAACACTTGTGGACATATGATTTTCAACAACCTTATTATGGGTCCCATTACACGTGAAATAGTCATCATTTAACTGTTTTTTTTAATAAAATTAAGATTAACCACATCTTTAGCCTTTAACAAGTTTTTTGAAGTGAATCAAGTCTTGTGTTTCATAATCAACCAACGTCTTAATTCCATAAGTTATTATACTGTGTAGTCATTGATAAAATAAAATCTTCCTCCTTCATCCTTTATAATTGAACACCTCATCCTCATGCAAATCCATAAAGTTTATATTTTTCATAACTCATTCCAATCAAGTCATTTTCGATCTTGTGTTTCATAATAAAACAAAAGAAACGAATCAAGTCTTGTTTGGAAATTCAGGTCAGGTCACTAGGTTGGGTTCGGGGTTAGGGTCGGTTGAGTGGACTTGAGTCTAACTGGGTTGGGTTTACTTTGGATTTAGTGTTTGAGTCATGCTAAAACATTTTGCCATACCAATCGAAATTTGGATCGTGTTACTTTCGGATTGAATCATATTGCCTCCGTCCCCAATTGATAGTCCCTTATGGCCTATTTTTAGTCCCAAATTGATAGTCCCATTTGCTTTTTTCAAGTATCATCAATATCAAATTTTTATCAAAATTCTCTCTAATTACAACAATATTTGTACAAATTTATCTTTCCTATATAAATTTTGTTTTTCAACGTACTTTTATTACTTTCTCTCTCTACTATTTTACATACCCAATGTAAATTTATCTTTCCAATGTAATTTTACTACTTTTATTTAAGTTTCTTAGTTCCCGTGATTTTTCCCCATAAGGGACTATTAAAAGGGGACGGAGGGAGTATCATTTTTTAATGGAGTACCTCTACTCAAATCTTTCATTAATTAGACATTAATATTCTTAAACTACGATAGTTTGATTAATGCATATTTGCATTTATTAGTGCACAATTTAATTAAAATTATGAAAAGTTAATATTTAAAAAATAATTTAATTACATTCAAATTAGTTGACATATTTTTACTTTTGCCACTATTTACAATTTCAAATTTGACAACTTTTTGTGATTTAAAGATTAAAATAAAACATGGACTTGATTATGGGTCAAACCTAAGCTGAAAAAAATTGTCTCATTTTGGGTCAAGGCTTCGAGCCAGGTCCAGGTTTGCGCTAAGAAACATGTTCTCAACCCTACTATTTCGAACCAAAAATGGATGGTTTTTCGGACCATTTTTAATCTGAGCTAAATTTTTAACTTAAAAAAAATTAGGTTACCCAAATCCCCAAAAAAATAAGTAATTAAATTCAAGTCACATTAGCCCTAGCCGGATTTTTAGGCCCACATATTATGGCCAAACCCATCAAGTTTCGAGTCGGGGTGGGATGTGCTGGGCTAACTTTAATCACCAATTACAACATAGTCGCATGATTTTGTTATGTTATTCTCAACATATTATTTCAAAATATCAAATGTACATTTTTAAAATTATTACTTATATTATAGATATATAAGGTTGGATAAATCATTGACAAACTAACGTTAATACATGTAAAATAAAACGTGTCAACTAATTTCAAACGGAATAAAAATACTTCCTTTAATTTGTTTGTTATTGGTAGACACATTTTTCTTGAGGGAATATTAGTAGACACAGTTGTTAAGATACTTCATGTTAATGCGAATTAGGAAAATGTAGCAATACCTCAAATTACCAATATTTTTATCTTGATTATATACTCTTGAGTAATATAACTAGGTGAATACTCCCTCCGTCCCCTTTTGATAGTCTATTATGAGCATTTTTCACGGGAATTAAAAACACAAATAAGAATAGTAAAAGTTTATTGAAGAAGTAAATTGACATTGGGTATACAAAAAAGTAGAGTGAGAAAGTAATAATAGTACATGGAAAAACAAAATTTACATGGAAAATTTAAATTTGCACAAGTATTGTTGCAAATTAGAGGGAATTGTAATAAAAAAATTAATACTCCCTCCGTCCCCGAATGATAGTCCCTTATGGGCAAATTTAAGTCCCAAAATGTTCACCCCGTTTACTTTTCCAACAACCATTAATATGTATTTTTTTTTTACCAAATTTCCCTCCAATTTGCAACCATATTTGTGCAAATTTAACTTTTCCATGTAACTTTTGTTTTTTCATGTACTTTTATTACTTTTTCTCTCTACTTTTGCATGCCCAATGTCAATTTACTTTTTCAATATACTTCTATTATTCTTATTTGTGTTTATTAATTCCCGTGAAAAATGTCCATAAAGGACTATCAAAAGGGGACGGAGGGAATAGTAATGGTTGTTGGAAAAAACAAATGGGATGAACATTTTGAGACTAAAATTTGCCATAAGGGACTATCAAAAGGGGACGAAGGGAGTAGTATTTGAAGTTAAAACATATCAACTAATATGAAACAAATGAGGTATGACCGTATGAGTATGCATTGTGGTTATCAAACTATTTATTTTTTCACGTCTTAAACAAAAAAAAAGTACTCCCTCCGTTTTAAAATACTTGCTCCATTTTTTCATGCGCGGAGTTTTAGGAGAATTTGGAGAAAGTAATAAAATATGGAGTCATGGAGATAGTAGAGTTGGTGAAAGAATAAAAAAGTCATAGAAAACAAAACTTTTGGAGAGAATTAGAGGAAAGAGAATGTATATTGGGTCCACTGGGTGAGAAAAATTAATTAAATATTGTAAAAACTTTCCAAATAAGGAAATAAAGCAAGTATTTATAAACGGCCGCAAATAAAAAGTGGAGCAAATATTTAAAAACAGAGAGAGTACTAGTATTAATATTGTAATAAAATTAAGGAAATTTTATTTAAGACGCTTCCTATTAGTCTTTGTTATAGATAAGTGAACCTTCTTATTGGTCACGCACCTTATCAAATGACAAAAATACCCTTATAGCATCCTTTAAAAAGCAATGCTATGATCATTTGCTAATTATATGTTCTTTCTCTGAACTTCCAAACTTACAGAAAAGTACAAAGAAATAGATCAGAGAAGGAAAGAGAGCTAAATATGTTGGGAGTGTTCAGCAGCTCAGTAGTGTCACCCCCTGAGGAGCTTGTGGCTGCTGGAAGTCGGACGCCTTCGCCGAAGACGAAGGCGACCGAGCTCGTTAGCCGCTTCCTTGCCGGTAACACCGCCGCTATCTCGGCTCAGATTGGGGATTTTGCTCACTTAGCCTTCTCTCATGAAAGAGAATCTCTTCTCCGGCCTAGGTATATATGTTTGCTTTTAAATTTTCAATTTTAGTTCTTTCAAAAAAAAAAAAAAAAAAAAAAAAATCAATTATAGGTTCTTATTCAATAATATTCTTGACTCTACTTATTATGGAGCAAGGCTGCCCCATTTTTTTTAGGGACAAAATCGTAATATTTTGGGATAAAATAGGTAAAACAGCTAACACAATTGAGAGTGAGGGATAGCTCAAGTGGTTAGAGCTTCCTTTCCGATTCCAGGAGATTTTGGGATCGATTCTCACCTCCGCCATTGTGGCTCTCTAAACACCAAAAAAACAGCTAACACAATTACACAAGTAAAATCACGAATGGTGTTAGACAATTTTACATATGTAAATTGCGAAAATACGCTATTTTATTACAAGTTTGTCACTAGATAAACAACTTATGGTAAATGAACTTATGTTTTCTCTTTGTTATACTTGCATTAAGCTTACGATATACGGAGTATCTCTTTTTCTTATGATTTAATTAAAGCTAAAGTAGATTTATAGAGTAGACTATAATCGATCGATCTCAAGTCTTTGATATCAATCATATCACCAATGACTTAATCAGCTAAATTAATTGACATTGTGATCAAGCACGTACAAAAAAGTTGGACAGGAAAGTTGTGACTTATGAGTGGGTGTAGATCACAAAATTAAAGGGAAAGCTAAATAAAAGGCCATTTAATTTATTATTATTATTATTATAAAAATTGCAAATTATTATTATAATTATTATTATTATTATTATAAAAATTGCAAAAAAAACTTACAATGTCAATCAAAAAAACTTACAAAGTCAATCAATTTCTTGGGGATTATTATTATTATTATTATTATTATTATTATTATTATGAGTAATATTTTCTATTTAATTTACAATTTTCAATGCTAAATTGCTAATATAGAGTTGATAAACGTTGGCCCCATCCACTTGGGTAACATACAAAACTTGATTAATTTATTCGGGCTATCACCCTTATGTCCAACCCAGCTCGATAAGGAGTTAAGTTGGATTTTGGTAATAGATTTATGGCCTAAATATTAAGTTGGTTTGACTATATATAAATCCAAAGGTTGGAATTTTTTTTGACAAATATTAGAGTAAAGTATTTTTTTTTTTTTTTTTTTTAGCAATTTTCCTTATGAAAGTTGCGTAATAACTCATTTCTCCAAGTATTGCCGTAATAAAATACTCCGTATACTTGTAGTACTTAACTTTATTCCTTCAAAAAAATAAACCTCAAATAATTACTGTACGTTCTTCTTACAATGTTTGTTTTGTACTCCAGTTAATATTAAATTTTGGTCTTGTTTTAATAAGTACTACACATTTACACTTTCTTTTTTTTTTGGCAAAAACTTTTATTTTAATATTATATCTTTTTCTTTTATGGTCTCCACCCAAACCCACTACTTATTTTTATATTATTTATTTCCTCGCATATTCATTATTTTACAATAAATTATTAACCCCATAATTTCCTTTATAATTTTTTAATAACACCAACTATCGACTAACCTCTTATTTTATTTAAGTTAATTGAAATGTTTAAAACTATATGCCGATCAAAGTGTGACACTTATTAAAATAAGAGGGGAGTATCATTAACTATAAATTATAACAATTGAATATTAATAATTTACTCATTGAGACATTCCATTAAATATCCGCGAGACTATAAATTTTCTTATTTTAATTTATAAATATTGGTTAAAGTATGTTTAATGAATATTGCCAAAATCCCAAACAAAGCACTTAAAAAAAAAAAAATTGACCGAGTACAATTTTTAAAAGGATAACTTTATATATGTGTGATAACTCAGAATGACGTGTAACTCAAAAATGGATTGATTGATTTCATAAACATAAATATGGATTGATTTTTGATAGAAAAGGTTGACGTGGTGATAACACCGTATTCATCGTCATATCATATTACTCCGTATTTATCACTGACACTGAAGTGACTACTGTCATACGGAGTAATTGAGTAAATTATTCTTACGATTTGACGCTGACAACATTTTTTTTTGACGCTGACAACATTGTTGTTTGCGTGATTATTATTTTTCAGCTTCTGTTGATAAAAAATGAACATTAAAATAAATTTTTTTTTTCTTTTTTTTTTTTGGAAAAATTAAAAATATCCATATTGTAGCTACGAGTATAATAGTTCTTATAAATTAATTATAATTATCAAAGTTTTAAATTTTGACTAAAAAATTTAAAGTTTAAATGAAAAATATGGATTAGTAAACAATTACTTAAAACTAGGTGCCTTTGAATCTGTAGCATATTGAAAATTTTACTTCAATGGAGCGCAAACAAAGAGATGGAGTTATATATATACTACGAGTATGGCAAAGGCTACACATACAATGGTTGTATGTGGGCCACCCACGTACAACCATGGCCCACATACAACCATTGTTGGCAGCATTTGATTAGTTTGTATTTTGGGGCCCATCTTTAGTAATATAGAATACTGATCTGAATACAAAATAGACAATGTATAACAGTATAAGTTTTCCGCGTTCTAAAATTCGTGTTGTAGTCATAGACGGAATACCTTATTATCTCTTAGATGATAATATGAGATGAAATCATAAAGATAAACCTAGGATAATCAAACTTTTAACCTCATGGCTAAAATGCATAAGAAATATCAGAAAAATTTATTTAATTTATCTAGAATTTATTAATACTACCAATTATTTATTAATTAATTTATTAATTTTATTAAGGACCATGGAAGTTTGAAAACTTTAGCTATACATAAGTCTAGCAATTTTTAGGACACAATCATATAATCCTATAAATTAAAAATTGACGCAGATTGACCAAACTAGAAACCTTGTGTGACTTATATTCAATAATTAATTAATCAATTAACATGACACATTATTTACCATAAACCCAAACATGACCCAATTAGAATAAACTTTTTTGAATACACTTGGACGAACTATGAATCAAAATTTAATCAGTTAAATATGCGTCAAATTGATTGGATCGTACTTACAAGCCTTATTGGAGTAACCTGTTTATCTTTGAATTGCTTAGCTAACTTTGAAATGTAACGTAGATGGAGATTTTAAACATCATTATTAAAATTGAGAACACTTTTTTAAAGTTAGGTAAGATGTTGATACTTGATAGGATGCTTACCTCTACTACTTACCCATTTACTTGTAAATTCTTCTTGTCTCTCATTTTGTTGGATGAATGAAGAAGTTTAGTGAAATACTTATAATAGAATTACTTTTTTTTTTTTTTTTTTGTGTGAATTTATGAAGTCTACTAGAGTTAAATTTTTAATTTTGTTAACATTGTTCTTGCAAATTTATTTCCTTTGAATCCAAGCAATACAATTTTCATTGTATACTTTTTGCAAAATTTACAATTCAATATTTAAGAACGAAAACATTTTCAAATATGTTTTATAAGAAGAAAACTGATACTTCGTTCTAAGAGTTGAATATAAGAAGCTAAAAGTTAAAATTAATAGAATACATTATTCATAACATCCATATACTTGTCAGCTTGTCATGTATTTTGTTTTCAATTAATTGATACCAGATATGAAAGATTTTGAAAGCTTATTTGCACCTTAAGAATTCATATATACTTGTATATATCATTACCCACAGCTTTCAAATTTATAATATAGAATTCTTACAATATTGAATGCATGGACCACAAAATTTCTGTATATTTATTATTTATATTATTATTATTATTACTAGACAAAAGAGTATATACTTTGATTCTTGGTTCCTTAATACAGAATATGTAGTATATGAATTCTAAGTACATCCAACTGTTTCTACAATATATAATCCTGCTTTCACAGAATATTTGCCCTTGTTATAATTCACAAAGATGGTTACACTTTGAAATTCGACACTATTTACGAACTCAACTTTGACTAATACTTATGATTCATGCTAATGGAAAAATAGTCGTGATAAAAAGTGTTAGATTCTCTATATATATTTGATGTATCAGATATCTTATAATTTCTAAAAATATAATACACATTTAGAGATCGTACTGGTCATAGATTTACATTGTTAATCATGAAAAGACTAAGTGTAACCATTTTAATTAATGTAAAGGGTCAATCGTGAATATGTTAGTGTAACCATTGTAATATAAAGGGGGCAATATATAATAGATTAGAAACTACTGAACCTCATCAAATTTCAACATTGCTTATACTAAATCTTAAATGCATAAAATTTCAGGTCATTTGCCGCGAAAGATGAGATATTCTGCTTATTTGAAGGAGCACTTCACAATCTAGGCAGTCTAAACCAACATTATGGATTATCAAAGACAGCCAATGAATCAGTTTTGATCATTGAAGCGTACAAGGCACTTCGTGATCGAGCTCCACACCCTACAAACCATGTTATAGGCCACCTCGATGGAGACTTCTCTTTCATTGTTTTCGACAAGTCTACCTCCACCTTGTTTGTGGCATCGGTGTGTATACTACGTACATCCAAATATATGTATATAGCAATCCGATTATTAAGAATTGTAATAGACTTGTGACATTGATCTTTTGTTGCAGGACCAATCCGGTAAAGTTCCTCTGTACTGGGGAATCACTTGTGATGGGTACGTCGCCTTTGCTAATGATGCAGACTTGCTTAAAGGTTCTTGTGGCAAGTCACTTGCTTCTTTCCCTCAAGGTAGGTGCTTGAGTATGACTTGTTCAGATTGCGATAGATATCGAACCCACCTTAACTATTAAATAGACTATGGAACCCTGAGATAACACTCTTGTGGTACAAAATATTGGATAATATAGGTTAAAAATGGACCAATAATATAATTTGTTCATATAAAGACTACTAAAAACACAAATAAAGTATAATAATATATCGAGTGAAAATGAAGAAATCTAGGTTCACGACTAACATCTACTACTTACACATGCAGCTAACAACTATTACCTCAACTAATTTTACTAAACATATTCTTATCATAATATATATACAAATGTACGTATTACTTTATACATAATATTGTCACACTTGTTTTAATTTGCAGGGTGTTTCTTCTCCACTGCCATAGGAGAATTGAGAAGCTATGAGAATCCTAAGCACAAGGTTACTGCTGTTCCTGCTACTGATGAAGAGATGTGGGGTGCTACATTCAAGGTAATTAAATGATCATTAAACTAATTAATTTGAACAAGATATATGTGAACTTATAGTAGTGAGTTATATACTGTACTAATTAAAGTGTGTACTGTTAGGATCAAAGTCTAGTTGACTTACACAAAGCAAACATCTATATCTATATCTATATCTATACTTAGTATTTAAAAACACAAACCACAAATTTTTCATATGACACATGGCATCACAATTCACAAGTCACTCATCACCCTATATGCCACATGACACCTCTCTTAATATGTATATTTAAATCTTAATGCAACTTGCAAATTCAAGTAAGAAAATAAAGTGTTTCATTTTCACCATAATAAAATAATGTTCAATTAATTAGTATACATTACATAAACATATGAATTTTTATAAAAATTGTCTTTTCATATCCTAGACTTTAAATATAATTTAAATTAATATGTCATTTCATATCCTAGACTTTAAATATAATTTAAATTAATATGTCATTTCATATCCCACATTCTTTCATGTATATATATCTAACTAAATTCCTTCATGTTCTCACTATTTTTTCTTTTAAGTTTTAGAAATGAAACAATTACTTTGTATAAAAGCATACCTACTATGAATATGATTAACCCAAGTAACAACCCGTACATTGTACGGGCCAAAAGGCTAGTTCTAATTAAAAAGGTAACCAAATTAAGAATAGGATTGAGTTCATATTTTGTTTATCACGGATTTTTTTGGACGCACCTAATTTAAAGTACTTAATCAGTAAATAACCTTAGTTTGAGCGTTGATAAACTCATTAATTGACTTGTTAACGTTATTTCAAATCCAATTATAAGTAAGTTTACGCGACATAAATGATCCTAAAGATATATACTAGGTTAATTAACTCGAAACAAAACAATGTTATTAGGAAAATCACTGTTTTGTAGGGATCTTTCATTATTATATATACATTGATAAACATTGGATCCCTTAATTTGCACTTAGGTTTCACAAATCATAATAATGTAAATAATTGATTGTGTATGTCCAAAAGCCACATCTAAGTAGTTATAACCACAATTTAAGTTTTGTACAATTGAGTTAATAAGACACATAATTGGATATATATTTGGATGATGTTTTCAGGTTGAAGGGCCAGCAGTATTGGCAGCCACAAAATAGGATTGTCATTCAAAAGTCGGTGCCTTCACATTCAAATCAATCTACTATCATCCAACATTTAATTTGTACTCACTAAATTTGTGGTTTAGGGATGCCATATAGTCATGTACAGATAGATGTCTAATAAGAGTGAGGGTCGGGTGGCCGGGCGGGCCAGGTCAGGCGGGTCGAGGTTTTATGATAATCAAGTTTATCATTATTGTTTGTGGTGTGTGGCATTTATGTTTATGTATAATCTTTGTAAGGGTAATTATTCTACTTTCTTGTACTTTTCATTTTGTGGTAAGGTCTAGGGTAATACTTGGTAAGATAAGTTGTCAAAAAAATACTTGGTAAGATAAACTTATTGGTGTCCCATGTAATGTAGTAGTACTCATAATTTATCACTATGCATAGCTACATTAGCTACTGTATGTAATAAATTTCGCCAAAGATGTTGAATTCATTATTTTCTTTTGTTTCTTATCTATTGCGTGGTCTTTAAATGACTATGTATAATGATAATAAAGAATTACTAATATATGAATGCAAAGTGGAGTAATTAAGTGAGTAAACTATGTAATTTTGTATTGTTTGATGAAGACTAACGCCTATTATTTCTTCAACAACGATGGTGGACTACAAAACTTTTGAACATCTAAGCTACAAAATTGGCCAAGTATTGGAAGGAAATAAATTGATGAAAGGGTGTGAGATGATGAGGGATTGAAGAACATGGAATGAGCAAATTTTAGGTGTCGTTTGGTTGCACAAAAGAAATGGGGGAAATAGAAAATCATAGAAATTTAGATATTGAGGTTTTGTTTGGTTGACCATAAAACATAAAAATGGGGGAATTTCAAATTCATGAAAATTTCCAATTCCCATAAAACATGAGAATTAAATTACCAAGTACCCCCTTCGTAACTTAAAATTCCCAAGATTTGCAAATTCCTCCATGAATACAACAACTTTAACAATTCATGGGATTTCTAATGTGGGAAGTTATCCCATGATTTGTCAATTCCTATGGGAAGGTAATTCCTATGGGATTTCTAATGTGGGAAGGTATTTGGATATCTAGGTAATTAGAATTGCGAATTGAAGATTTAGATATAGTGAAAGAGGAGAAAACTTGATAAATTGCCGAACGTGTAGGAAGGAAAATGGTCCATTTTTATTGAAACAAGCTGCTAACATTTTAAACATAAAAGGAACCTAACTTTAAAGAGGAATTAATTGTTGTTGGCCTAATTTAGAGTTTGAGTATCAAAACGGTAAATAAAAGGTGCCAAAAAGTGAAAAAACCTAAATATTAATCCCCAAATTGGTTAAAGTTAACTCTTTTGAAAGGTGAATTCATTTACGCCCCGTTTGGTTCAATGTAAATTTAGTTTTCATGGAAAACATATTTTTAAGGAAAACACAATTGCAAATTAATTTTCCTTTGTTTGGTTGCATACAAGAAAAGTTCAAAATTTTTTTTTAAAAAAATAGGAGTGGAAGTAAGGATGAATGAGAGGGAAGTAAAAAAAGGAGGTAAGGAGGAGAGAGGAAAATGTGACTTCCCTTGTATTTGGAAGAAAAATGTTTTTCATCATTAAGTATAGAATTTTCCACCCTTGAAAAAATTGTTTTCCACCCCTTAACAAACCAAACAAAGGAAAATGGGTATAAAAATGAAAAAATTATTTTCATGAAAACCTTTTACATCAAACCAAATAGGGCTTTAATGTTGATGATCATTCATTATCACTTATAGTTAATGTTAGTTGCTAATCTTCACCAAAAAAAAAATGTTAGTTGCTAATAATTATTGATAAGGAAAAGAAAATATTTAGGTGTGGACAAAAATAATGATGAACGTTGTGATGAGGCAAATTGTATTAATCCCGTCTTTTGGGCGGTCCAAGAGGACATATACAACATAAGTCTCCCAAATAAACGTGGCCTCCAATTTTTATCTCGTAGTCCATCTGTTTTTAAATACTTGCTCTACTTTCTTTTTTCGACCGTTTTTAAATACTTGCTTCATTTCTTTATATGGAAACTTTTACAATATTTAATTATTTTCTCTCACCTAGTGGGCCCAACATGTATTCTCTCTCCTTCCATTCTCTCCACTACTTATACTTTATACAATTTTTTATTCTTCCAACTGCCCCACTACCACCATATTTTATTACTTTCTCCAATTTCTCCTAAAACTCTGCTCATGGAGAAATGGAGCAAGTATTTAAAAACGGAGGGAGTACATACTTATTTAAACTTTTTGGCATTAAAATACACAAGAAGATGTAAATTGTAGCTACAAGACTTTGAACAACAACACAACTGGGTCGTGTTACTTGACTTACTTCATTATGGGCGGAAAGTCATTACAACAATCCTATTTTTGATGGGCCTAATATTTGATTCAATTTCATTTGCTTGGCAATATCAACTTTTCAAGTACAAATTCATCCGTTAGCTTTTTTTTAAAAAAATATATTTTATATAGGCAATAAAAAGAGACATTAAGAGACTCTCTTTATGAGGGAAACTCCTGATACATCAGTAAAGAGAATGGTAGAGAAACTAGAGATATCCAAAATATGAACAGTTCGACTTTAAAATTTAGTTATTATGAATTTATGATATCATTCAACACTAGCTAACAACATAATCGCATGTGTTTAAGTTTCAAATTAAATGAAAAAAATATATGTTTGGTTATTGTGATTTGTGAAATAGATTGAGTAACCTACTACTAAGTTACTAACATTCAAGCATAATAAGTTTAGTACAACCCAAATCCAAGGGTGGGGTAATTAAAACACAAGTGGGGAAGGATTGTGAAAATGATGTATAGCAAAAATAAGAATGTCCTTTGGAGCACTGGACACTGGTAAATGGGTGTGGAGGTCCCTGCCATTTATTGAGCATACTTATTAGGTTATTGAGGGATTTGTGGGCCTTTGCGTGGGTCTTCTTTCATATGTAACAATCCATTTTGCATAACAGGCCAGCTATTATTCAAGTCAAGCCAGCTTTTTTCGTTGTCATAATAAGTTGCCCAGTTTTTTTAGAAGAAAAAAGGATTTCATTAATGATACATAGCCAAACGACACTTATAAACAAATTCTAGGAAATCTAAAATTCTAATATAAGTATGAATCACCATAAAGCATACTACCTCCGTCTCCTTTTGATAGTCCCTTATGGGCATTTTTCACGGGAATTAATAAACATAAATAAGAATAGTAAAATTACATTGAAAAAGTAAATTGACATTGGATATGCAAAAAAGTAGAGAGAGAAAGTAATAAAAGTACATGAGAAAACAAAATTTACATGGAAAATTTAAATTTGCACAAGTATTATTGCAAATTGGAGGAAATTTTGGTAAAAAATTAATAATAATGGTTGTTGGAAAAAGCAAATGGGGTGAACATTTTGGGACTAATATTTGCCCATAAGGGACTATCAAAAGGGGACGGAGGGAGTATGTATAAAACACAATACATACATTATTTGAATTAAGGGCGAAGCCAGAAAATTAAAAGTAGGGATTGGCTCTTATATATATACGTTATAGAAATTTGAGGGTAAATTTACAATTATCAAAAAATTATAAGTGTTATTATTGTACAATCTTAAATCAACTTAATGTGTTATAAACTTATCAATAGTCTTAACTCATCCTTACACTACGCTAGGAGTACGTACATTTAAGTTGATTTAAACTTCTTCGATGTAATGAGATTGATTTAAAAAGAACCCATATGTCATTCTCGCGGTTGTATCCAATAACCACACCTTCCTCTCATAAGTCCTTCGTATCAAAATTAAAGAGAACCTAGAAAAACCTTTTTTTAAAATTGAATATGTTTTTGTAAGTGCCAAAATCACATATCATCCGAACATTGACATATCATAACACAACCAATATCGATCAGCAGATTTTAAATAGTCATGACCATCAAAGTCATTTGCTTAAAATTAGCCATACATTAGAAATAACATAATGGTGTTAGGCTCTTGTTTTAGACCATACCATGTTCTAATGAGGTTAGATATGCCGAGCTTGTCTTTTTGTCCGTGTACAACTAACTACAAACCCTCATATGGTTGCTTCATGTAAATCTTCTCATTCAAATCACCATAAATAACAAAAAGTCTTACATATATGTGGCTGCCAGGCCACATCGTGTGGGAGGGGTTACTTCGTTAATTAGTGTAATAGGGGTTACTTGGCCTATGTTAAAGGGTTACTTCGCCACTATTATAGAGTTACTTGATTAGGATTATAGGAGTTACTCAGTTAGTATTACAGGGGTTACTTGGTCAGTGTTATATTGATTACTTTATTCTTATATAAGTGGTCATACGGTGTGGCTAGCCACATACAAGACGAGCTGAAATAAATAAGGCATTTTTTTAAACCTACTTGATGCACATCATGATCATAAGTGGACGCAAGTTCAATTAATTGTGTTAGATTTTGTGTAAACTCCTCAGATTGGAGTGATTCCATTGATCAAATATATATAGGGTTACAATAGTGAGCCCTAAATACGTTAGGAGATCTCACAAGATAATTACAGAATATTAACAAACTATATCCTTCTATACAAAATAATATCGAGAATATTTATCATATTCTATCAAATTGAACCTCTATTGATTGGCGACAATCTTGCTTGATCATAGGAGAATAATAACACACTTTGGTTATGTTGAGAAAATTGGAGGAAAAGGAAGCGAAGGGAAAATAAGGGATCCATCCTCTCTCATGTGGAAACCATTTGGTAGGAGGGAATGGAAGGATTCATTTTCCCTCTATTTTTAATAAACCAATGTTGAAAAGAATTGGAGTAATTTTACCTTAGCTTCTTCCTCAACTTCCTTCTTCTTCCCCCCCTCTTCCACTTTGCCATCCAAACAAACCGTAAGTATTAAATAACTCTACGCCTTATTTTTATGATGCTCGTCAACCACAAGTCTAGCTTCATATTTTTAATTATGCCATATAGCTAGGCTTGCGTTTTCTTTGTGGAAATCCACTTGCCGCGTAAAGCCTTACAAACTCTAGGAAGGTTTTAGAAAATCCAAGCGAAGTTACTCATGCCCTCAAATTCATTGGTAATGACCTCTAATCAAAAGCTAGAGTCAAATGTTCTCATGGGTTCTAGGTTCCTCTTGTAAGCTAAGGGTAGGTAATAAAAACCAAAAACAAACATTCACCTTCGACTCAACATCTAAGGGCCTGTTCACATTTATTTAATTTCAGTTCAGTTCAGCTCCAATCAATTCAGTTCAGTTTAGCTCAGTTCGGTAAATATGAACATACCCTAAGTTCTCATATTTTTTTTGATAAAAACGTTAAAACAAAATTCATTTCCAAAACTAGATTCAACATTAGTTTATTTTTTTTATTTATTTACTTTGAATCTAGAGTTGTAAAAGGAGATACAATGTTTAAGACATGGTAGAAGTAGAAGATGAGGTTGCATCATGTTAAAATGGCGGCACATATAATTTCATGAGAAAAATACGCTAAAATTTTTTTTTAACATCCATACTTTATAAATTGACCAAATTTGGGATACAACTTTAACAGAACTATTAAATTAATAAGCAATAAATCAATATATATATTAAAACTCATGGCAAAACATGTTATTTTGCCATGTGTCACCGATTTTGCCATTTGGCGCCACATCATATGAGCCCATCAATATCAATATCAATCAATCAATATATATATATATATATATATATATATATATATATATATATATATATATATATATATATATATATATATATATATATATATATATATATATATATATATATATATATATATATATTAAAACTCATGGCAAAACATGCTATTTTGCCATGTGTCACCAATTTTGCCATTTGGCGCCACATCATATGAGCCCATAAATGATTGTAAAACTCCATGCATTAATAGTATTAATGTTTAGTTTAATTGAAAAACTCTTCATGTGCATAACACCCTATTTAAATTTCCCTTTGAATGTAACTCCTAAATAATTGCACAATAATAAAAATTGAAAGAAATTAAAAATTATTCCATTTTTTGTGCATTATTTAATAAATTTGTAATTATAGAATAAACGAGTTGATTTATATATACATATATTACAATTGTGATTATTTTTTTTAAAAAAAAAGAAATATTACAATTGTGATTATTGAGTAATATTTTTTTTGTGCATTACTAAGTACGTAGTGTATATATTGACATCAAATTTATAGATTTGATTTATCAATTTTTTTAACAACAAATTAATTGATTTATCATTTACCCTGGCCTATATTTATTAATGCAAAAAAATTGTTTTTATAGTCAAATCAGCTCATACAAACAAAAAATTACTTAAATTATAACCTTTTTTTAAAAAAAATAATTATAAACCACTTAAACTCTTAGTGACAAACAAGCCAAAAAATATATATTTTGATTACAGTAATAAATTTTATAATGACCCGGGGCATCGCCCGGGCCAATAGCTAGTTACTATCTTAAATCTTTGGACCAATCATACTCTTTTCAAAAGTTGAGGGAGCTTTATTTATTTTAAACACCCCCCAAATTTTGAGGCAACCTAAGTTAGGCTTGTAGACTTTCCCATATTCATTGGAGGGTTTGTCTAATTTCTTCTTTTCTTTAAATGTCCTACGAATCTACTCGGTTGTCTATTTTGTTTAAGGGTATACAACATGAGCATTGAACAAGCCAAAAAACTAGTGTATGTAGTTCATAATTAACACTTAAACAATGTCACTTGAAAAGCATAAATTGGTACATAAGTTGTGCATGAATGCACAATAATTTTATAATGGACCTAAATTTTCTCTCGACCAATAGTTTTTTTTTTTTTTTTTTAGAGAGGAGAGAGGAAAAAAAAAAAAACTAAAAGATATTTTTATTAATTTTTTAATGGACCTAATCCTGCATAGGCCAATAATCTTAAGAGTTGTATAAAAAAAAATACTAAAAGATACTTTTATATACAATTAATGTACCTTTTTTTTTTAAAAAAAAAATTATTTATTTATTAAGTGCATCACTTTTCAAAATCGTATGTTCTTATGTACATCACTTGGTTTTTTTGCATATATTCTCTTATATACTTTTAGATCTCTCGCTTTCCTCATATGGTTGGATGGTCTCTATTCCTTTTTTTGAAAAATATAATTGTTTCTCTGATCTTCTCTCACATACAGTACAGTGGCGGATCTTGGGCCAAAAAGTTAAGGGCGTCAAGATTTGATCCCTTAACCTTTTGCTCAAAAATAACAACACTTAACCACTATGCCACACACATTTTATTTATAAATATTAGACATTATATTACTTATAATCAACAACTCAAATTTGCTTAAGGGGGGCCGGTCCTTACCTGCCCTAACCAAGATCCGCCGCTGCTCACATCCTTTACTTAATACTTGTAAATTCAACTAAAGTTATATTAGTTTACCCACCACCACCTGCACCACCTAGCTGTACAGAAACCACCCACCGGCCACCACCACCACCACCACCTACCACCGAACCCAGCAAACGTAGCACCAACGAAACCCGAACCCACCAACCACCAAACCTGACAAACCTAGAAACCACCAAACCCAGCACCGACGAACCACACCAAACCCACCAACGATCTGGAACCACACCAAACCCATTGACTAGCCACACTAACCTCCCATCTACCACCAAACCCACGAACCCACAGATCGATCTGGAAATTAATAGGAATGGTTGAAGGAGGAGAGAGAAAAATAATGGGGATGAGGAAGAAGATGTAGAAATTTGATGAATAATGGTGATGAGGAGGAAGATGAAGGAGGATGAAGGTGGCTGGAATTGATTTATGTGGTTGATCAGATGGAAAAGGGGTTGATTTTGGTGAAAATAGTTAACTTTATTAATGTCAGGGTTTAAGCTAATTAATTAGATAAAATCAGTTTTTTTAATTAGGGTGTTTTAAAAAAAAAAAAGTAAGGGTAAAATGGTAATACCACTAAAAAGTTACTAAAAAGGAAAGAAATTGAAAAGTTGCGAGTAATGTGAACTAACCCAAAATGACAAAAGTTGTGAGTAATTCAAACCGGAGGTAGTATACTTTCTTAAAACTTAATTCTCTAACAAATCCAGGCTACTTGCATAGTATTTTTTTTTCTATAAGCATGTGCTGGATCAGTCAAATTAATGCACTTTAAATAATAATGATGAAAGTAAGTTGAATACTCCTTCAATTTCAAAATAAATGTTCCAATTAAACTAGCACATATATATATATATATATATATATATATATATATAGTATGAAACTTTTACTAATGATGTATTAAAGTATTCATAAGTATAAATAATACTCCCTCCGTCCCCTATTGATGGTCACTTTTGCTAAAAAATCACGGGAATTAAGGAGAAATAAAGAAAGTACATTGAAAAAGTCAATTTACATTGGGAATGCAAAAAAGTAGAGAGAAAAGGTAATTAAAGTACATGGGAAAGTAAAATTTACATGGGAAAGTTAATTTGCACAAATATTTTTGCAAATGTTAGAGAATTTTGGTAAAAAAATAATATTAATGGTACTTGAAAAAAGCAAATGTGACTAACATTTTGAGCCACCAAAAATTGCAAAAGTGACCATCAATAGGGGACGGAGGGAGTAATAATTAAGTTGATGTTCAGATTATTTACAAAACATCCATATATTAAACAAAATAATGTCCGTAAATAGTACAAAAGTCAAAATAAACTACTTCTAGGGAATATAGTTACTAGTTTACTACTAGTTCATAGTTGGTGATACCAATAAATATGCTGACTTCTTAGGATATCAAAACCTAGCTAATGATGATATAAAACTTGATGGTTTTGGAAAACAAGTACAGACATTGTACACCTCAACCCTCAAGCATGAAACTTTTCAACTTTGATAATGATTTTCAATTATGGACCCAAGTTTATACGATTTTAAAGTAATTATCAACAACATTGTACGCGTCAATCTTTGGATTCATTTGTCTTCCTTTTTTTACATAGTGGAATTTCTGAAGTAGTTCGTAGGAAATGATTTTATTTGAGGGGTACACAATTATTTTCATATGTAATTTTGTCTTTATTTTCCAATTTCTTAAAGTAGTATTGTATGCCCTAGAATGTTTTATTTGTTTTCTAGAAGTATATGCTTGTATATCATTAAAAAAAAATTAAAGGTTTTTAGATCCATATGTTAGAAACATTGAATTAGTAACCTTACACCCTACTTAACACAATAAGTTTAGCTAAGTATATATACCAAAATTAGCCAATCATGTATGGAACATGTAACCTATACTAAAAAATACATGAATAAAATCAAAATAATACTATTTGAATTAATCATTTGTCACCTCTAAATATAACCAAAATGGATCATTGCTACATGGAAACGAACCAAGGTGAATTTGAGAACTACAATCTCAATCAAAGTTATTTTCTACTATCTGTTTCATTGGGTGATATAGTACATATATATAAGGGTCTGGATGGGAAAAAGAACTAGTCAGGAGCCATACATTCTTACCACCATTCAAACATATATAAGTATATACTACGTACCTTGTTTACAACACGAATATTGACGATGCTAAATTCAATCAGGCATTGTTCATTCATTTCGAACATCTTTAAAGTTCCAATCCTTGAAACAAAATGTTTCAAAAATAACTCACTTAAATCAAACTCATCTCAAATGACCTGATTATCACCTCTGATTTAGGGTTTATTGGCGCATTATGGTGACATTTGACACTTGTTACAAGTGTTCCTCCAATAGGTTGGGGTGCCTTGAAAACTTTGCCAAGCAAGCGCACTCAATCATACAAATGTTCTCCCAACTTTTTAAAATTTTTAATTTTTATAATAGTATTTATCATGATCATGATATTATCTTAGACTAGCAGCAAATAAAAAGCTAAGAGATGAGTCAATTCAAAAAAAGCTTTATATGTTTGTTTAATTATACTTGGTATAACAAAAACAAACAATTTACCATTCCAGGCATAGATCACGCTGTAGTAGCTCTTTCCAAAAATATTCAAGACAAAACTTTTTGTCAAAATAATCATCACTCCTCCTCGTATCTTTACTATTTATTTTTTTAGCTTATCATGGACGTACCTTTTGTCGTAGAAATACGGTTGTATAATACTTTTACAGTAAGAATTTTTAAAAAATTTATGCATGGGTTGGATCGAGTGAACCAATCCATATGCATTAAGAGGTTACAACTTAAAACTTACTCAAATTAAAGACGAAATATATCATAGAATGAAGTATACTACGAATCAGAGGCGATTTATGTGACAAGTTGGTTTATTTTCTATTATAAGAAATTAATTGTAACATAATATAATGGTCGAGAGTCGAGACTTTTTATGTATAAATTCAAAAGCTGGTTTATATTTCATATAGGGTTCACCTTTCAAAGAAGGGTCACCCAATCTTGTAATAACTTTCAAAAAAATAATAAAATCTAAAAGAATTGAAATTACTGATTTTTTTTTATTTGTAGTTTAATCATAAGGTCATAGAAATCTAAGTTCGAATAAAACTGGGAATATTTTAAGAACATTTCAAACACATTTTCTCGGGCTATTTTTTCAATCACATAGATGATTAAGTTGCTTATAAATAAGGCATCGTCAAATGTTTGTGTAGCGGTCATGTTAGATGTTTAAAGTTTTCCATAGAGATAACCACAAACAAACTACACTACATTATAAGGTACACTAACACAAAGACTAGATTAGCTTGTAAAATTTTATTTTATTAATATCAAAATTTATATTTGAATAAGGATAGGTTGGAGGCTATAAAAGAAAAAGATTACAACTCAAAGCATTTTTCAATAAAACGTCTAAGGAATTCGACATGCTTTTGAAACACTAGAAACTTCACGAGGACGGACCAAAGCTTACATTAGGGTACATAACCTTTAAAATTTAAACTAATATTACAATGCATGTCCTAGAATTATAAAGTAAAATGATAATTGTTGTAATCGATTTGATTTGGTTCTTTGTGTTTTTAATGTAAAGCAATAAAAATATGCAAGTAGATGTTTGGACTGACTAGGTTGTACACAACTTAGAAAGTTATAAAATCAGAAGTTAAAATTGTAATGGTATTTTAATATTTTATGCATATTTGATAGTTTTTTTAAAAAATAAATTTTTTTAAAAAGTTCTACAAACATATTACTAATGTAACTAATGTATTGTAGACAATGCAACAAATTTAATTTCAATCTTATTTAAAAGGAATAATTAACTTATTAATAAAGTTGGCAATATTATTGATTGCAAAATCAAATGATAACCATTTAATCCCTTTTAAAAATTGCAACAATAGGTATTTTCACCCTAGTATGATCATGACTCCATTGTTCTTTTCTTTTCTTTTCTTTGGCATCAAAAGCTTAGTGTATTCTTCCATCATACCCCATCATTTTGTCACTTTTTTTGCTCTTTCTAACTCCATAAATAATCCACTGTCCAATCTTGTTTCTCAAAACACACCGAATTTTCGAATTCTTACATCAAACTTTAATTTCCTTCAAAATATACACCCTTCTAAATTTATCAAACATGGATTCCCATTGGTCTTTTAACTATCCTGATCAGCAACTCTCATTCGTCGATAACACTCCTCGGTTAAATCATCAGCTGCCACAACAACCCCACGTTCAGTCAGCACCATCCGGTTCCGGCAACCTCCTGCAGCAGCAGCTGAAGGGCTTCTGGGAGACTCAATGTCAGGAAAGCAGTCAAGCTGTTGATTTCAGAAACCACAGCTTACCTCTTGCAAGAATAAAGAAGATCATGAAGTCTGATGATAATGTACGTATGATATCGGCTGATGCACCGGTTCTGCTCTCCCGAGCCTGCGAAATGTTCATACAGGACTTAACCCTCAGAGCATGGAGCTGTACCGAAGAAGGTAAAAGAAAAACACTGCAGAAAGCTGATATATCAGCTGCACTTTCGACCACAGACTTATTCGATTTTTTGGTTGATATTCTACCTAAAGAGAAACCACTTACCTCCCCTATCCCACCCATGAATGTGATGATGAATACAGCTTCTAGCAGCCTCGGCGTAATCTGTAACCATCATAATCTGCATCTGCAGCAGCATGAGGGTTACAATGTAGGCGAAGCTGCAGGTACCGGGCTAAGTAAGGGGTTACAGATGAATCAGAGAGTTGATCAGCAACAACATGAACAGGTAATTGGAGGATTTGATGATAGTAAGAATAGTATTTATGGAGGGTGGCCTAATTATTTGTCTCATCATAGTCAACAATCTGCTTGGCCTCCACCAGATTTTTGACCATTATAATGGAACATATAAAAGCTAGCCCAAAGGGTTGTATTTTTAGTTTAAGAGTTATTTTTTATTAACATATGATAATTATTATACATAACCTAATGGTTTGATTGCATGTATTTTAATTTATTTAATGAATCAAGTTGGTTTTATCATTAATTCATACTTAATATGATTGCCCACTTGGTTAATTTAATTATCAAGTTATTTAGTTTATGATGAGTTGTGAAAGGTTCCTTGTTTATATAGTGTCACTAAAACACTTATGCTAAAAAAAAAATGGAGATGGATTTATATAGTCACAAAAACACTTAGGCTAAAAACATCAATAATTTGGTGTTACAAAAATAGATAAAACTATAATTATCTAAGCTTGTTTAAGTTTTTGCTCAAATGATAGTGTAACCACTTTATACTTTTATTTTGTTAATCTATTTAGAGTAACCTCTTCAAAACGTTATAATGGTTATCACTCTTATCATTAACCCCGTAAATACATTGTTAGTAACCTCATTAAGCATTTGTGAACAGCCTACATTCGCTACATCAATTCAACAACTAATTAATAGTGTGAATATATATTGCATTATAAGAACTTATATACAATCAAACTTCTATATATATTTTATCTTACTATTTTTGAGTTATGTTGGTGATTACATTTCTTTAGAATTAGATTAATTTTGGTTTTCTAAGAGATTGCAAATTGCTTGATGCTTCTTACACTATTCCTAAATAATTCTTCGTACATGATTAACACATGCTTTCTCGCCCTGAGGTTATTCTAGGTTCTTGCACAGATAAAAAGTTGCTACTGGATGTAAATGAACCAAAAGTGTCATAGTGATCAATATGTTTGAACTCGATTATATTCTTCATGTTGATGATATATTATCGTAAGATGCTTAATTAGTTTGCTCTTTGTTTAGACAAATTACACCATGTAGTGTACCTACCTATATAAACTATCGAACACTTTTCTAATTTTAATGTGTTTTCCCTATAAAGAACAAAATCTAAACTATGGACCTAAGTGCATAATTAAGGTTTATTGTGCACCAAAAGAACTGCATATTTAAAAGAACACGAATTTTCTAGCACACAAATTATCGATTCTTTCTCTTTCAATTGTGTGACTTTAATGCAAATTAAAACCCTAATTACCAAATCTGTACCAAAACCAATGAATTCATCATCACTTACACCTACATATCTCACTCAATTGCAAAACTCTCTAATATATTTTTAAGAAGAAAAAAGTCTGATCCAAACCCTAAAATCATAACAGCTTTGAACATGCATATCATGGTAAAGAAGATATAGAGTGAAAGAACATACAGCTTATAACAAAAGAATATGGAATTGTGATAAAAGAAATACATTAATTGAACATGAAGATGTATGGAATAATACATTTTATCATTTATTTTTTTAGTATGTGATCTTTTACATTGCTTTGTTTATTCACTTAAAAGCAAGATGCATTATGCTATTACATTTCATTTGTTTCATCATTATTATAACAATCTTCATCAATTGGAACATAAAAGTTGCATCCAACACCATTAAAAAGCTAAACACTACATAATCTCTATAATAAATAATACTCGTACTACGTATCAATGGAGTTATTTTTTCTCAATAATAACGATATTTGATTGAATTTTCCTCTCTGTAGATTAAAAATTATGTATATTGGTTGAATCAATTAACAAGATAAATTATCGTAATTGTGCACACACATGTGCATTAATATTGTACACCCAAATATGACCTAATCTCAACACAATGGCTGTTTGGTTGAGAGATAAACCTCTGACAAAAGTGATGAAAAGAACGAAAGTTTTGACAAAAAAAATATTTCCAAAAATTTATAACTTTAGAAAAAATATTATAGAGGAAATCATTTCCTTAATATTGCTCCAGAAGACAAACGAGTCTATAGGACTTACTACTATATCCTTTCTCTTATTTTGATGAACCCAAAAAAAAAAAAAAAAAAAAATCCCCTTCATAGACATCTCTATATGCTCAATTAAAATAAAGCATGATCATCACCATGAATAATCTAAGTTGTTGCAGTCATGTCCAGCTCTAGTCACATACTCACATAATGCTCGACTGCTCGAGCAACCGATGTGTATATATGTAAGTGTATTTACCCCATCTGTAGCATTTTGTGAGCTTACTTGTTCTCTTCGGAGCCATTTTATGCAACATTTTCCCTCTTAGTTGTGGTTTTCGGTTTCTATACTCTTTTTGGTAGGATTAGGTAGGTGTTTTTAATCTATTTTTTACTCATTTGGGCCAAACCAAAGGAATTTGTTTATAGAGTACTTACCGATTCTTGACTTTAAGTCTTTTGGGCCTTAAAAGAGTCAAATTTAGGCTAAGTGTGGTTTTGGCTGCTATGCTCGATCTTATTAAAACTGGTAAGTTAAAACTAACTGTTTTGTGAGTATCCTGAAAAAACAATATGATGGCATCTTCAACAACTGTTTTTTACTCAATTGGAAGAATTTTGCATCAAGCGACACCGCCTCCGCTCATTCTAAACAACAAACACTCCAACAACTACCTACGTCAACTGGACTAAATCGTCTCCCCTCACCAGGATTTCACAAACTCAACTCCGATATCTCGTGTTAAACCCATTTTTTAGCAGTGACCAATCATCTTACGTGACTCCAATAGCATTCCAACTTACATCTACAATGTTGGCAGAACGCCAGAACCCCTGCCTTTATAGCAAAAGTGGCGGCACTTCAAAAAGGTCTAGTTGCAATCACTACTATAATTTCCAAAACCATCATCAAATGTGGCAATCTAACTAGTCATCAACACTGTAATAGGTCCTCGAAACCTGGCCTCTCCGTGGTAATTACAACATGCCATTGACAAAATCAAACTTGATCAGTAGTTACAGCAATAGAACATCCAGTATAACTACAGAGGAGAGATAAGGCATATAGATCACTGTAATAGACCGCTTCTCCTCTCCACTATTAGTAATAGTATAGCCTAAGGTATTTCCTTTGAGACAAAGGCCGACTTATGTAACTTTTCTTATCATTCAAAAAAAGGATAAATGGATGTCATTATTCCAAAGATAGTCATTTTACTAGGTTGGTCTTATGAAATCTAGAATAGACGTGTGACAATTGGAAACTCGTTATAATATACCAAGATAAATAAATATTGAACCTAATACTTAGGAAGAAGGCAAAAGTACCAGGGACAATCAGAGCAGAAGGTGATCTGAATCGGATGCAAACATTCTTGTAGCACTGAAGCTCCCTATAAAAATAAATCAGCAATACAAAACTTTAAACAAAAGCCAACAGAAATAAGGAAAGGATGAAGTTTTACCATTGGTTAGGGGAAAAATCATACTGATGCAAACACATATACAGTACAGAGTAGTTTATTTTATGAGATTGATAAGCTCCATGTATCATATTTTCACATAGCTCCAAATCAAGCTAATTGGTATTAAGAGTTGCTGATTACTAACAGAAAATACATCATCATTGTTTTAACAAGAAAGAAACCTAAACATGAAATAGCATTCATGTTAAGGGTCTGTTCTCATTGACTGAACTCAGCTGAACTGAACTGAAATGAATATTTTATAAGAGAAGGAAATTTGGAGCTGAATTGAACTGAGCTGAACTGAACTGAATTTCAACGTAAGAGAATAGGCCCTAAGTCTTTGCTTTAAGGGGAAAATCCTATTATCAATGAGAGAAATCTAAAGCAAACTAAACACTATTGCTAAATGGAATTGAGAAGAAAAATTACCAAGATAAAGCTGTCAACTCAGAATAGTCATTCAGCTAAGCCCTTCTCCAAGATTGATGGTGTGGAAGATATTAGGCAATGACTAACACATTTATTCTGCTGAATATTTTTTATCTTCTAGTTCACCCAATTTTGCAAGGAGCTCAGACTTTTTTGTCTTGGAATCCAGAATAATACCTTTCTAACAAAGGGAACTAGTCTAATCTGAAATGCATCATTGGAAAATAATGCAAGGACTAGACCAGGAATTCAGCTTGGGAATCATTCAAGAACTCCCTAGCATCTTTTAGAGGGAAAATTATAACTTCTGTAATTGAATGTAATGCTCACGTCAAAAGATCACTATTGAGAACTACATGCCCTTAAATTACATTGCCATTTCTATCCCATAATTTTGCAAAACTGGGATATCGAATTACTCTAGTAAAGAGCTATTCGCCTATTCGGAGTTATCTGAATAACAGCACAGGAACTGAACTAGGTACCCTACTTGTCACTGATTCTACAAGAGAAAGAACTGCTGCTAAAAGAGTGAGAACTGATGAACCATGGACGTATCTTAATAAGTGGAAGTGACTCCACATCAATTAACTTCAAACTAGGGATATGTGCTTTTGAGTGAAAGAAGACATGTTCCTCAAACATTTTTCTTTAAAGCATTGCTTTCAGAAAACTACATGAGAAGATAAAAAGCACTATGATAGTTTCCTTAAAAGCACTTATAAGATACAGCATGAAAGCCACCAGAATAGCGATGCCTTTTAAATATGCCTGATAGGGAGAATATACATCTGGAACCAATTTATCATGATTCTGTTATTACTATAAACTAAAGCAAATCAATTCCCAAATATAAGTACAGGGGAACCCAAAAAAAAAAAAAGCAAACCCTTCTGCAAAAGGCAAACATATGAGTCTATGAACTTCAAGAGCTAGGTTGTTTTGGCCTGATTTCAGAGGAGAAAGAGTAAAACCATTCAAGGCACTATATTCTACAGAACTAGATTCAGGAGCATCTAAACCATATATAAAACAGAGGAATCCCACACCTTTTAGATATATATTCTGAATCTATAACCTGGAATATCCTCATGTTGTGAAAAATCAGAGAACTTTGTTCCTTTGAGCTATATTCTGGACCATAAACCACACAATCCAATTCTTCACCCACCTCAAAAGCCCTATTCAGGCCACTCAGACTGGCTGGACTGAAGGACTTGGTATTTTGCTTCAAAAGCTGTCAAACTATTTTAGCTATAATTGAAGCTTAATTAGAATTTAGGACAAGATGTAGATAGCATGTACGCTAATAGAACATATACAAGCTAAAAAGGGATTTATGGCCACACTCACAATTTGAACAGATAGTTTTGATCCCAAAGTTGATAAATTACACTGCACTGTCGTTCCTGGTTACTTAATTTTAAGCCTTTCAGACTATATACATTTTTGTGACACAATCTACTGTGAATCCGGCATGAAGTTATCAAGAGATAACATCCTACAATATCAATGATGAAACTAATTAGCAGTAGAGCTTATCATCATACACGACATCTTAATTCCAATAATTAAGATTACAATTCTCTGTGTTAGATACTGAGATTTTACCGCATTGAGGGGCACAAATCTGACAATAGCCACGAAAGGGGAGACCGAGAGAATGTAGCCAAGTGTCGGTTAGATGATATTGGCAGACAATCGTTATAATCCATATACAATACACTAATCTCCAGGTGCCTAGGTGCTCCTTTAAACATATCCTGGAAGATGATCAGTATTAACAAATAAGCACAAATCTTGGTCACAGTTAATATGTATCAAACTATAAACTCTTTCCCATGGGTACAACTTCTCATACAACCTAAAAGGCTGAATATTGAAAACCCCACTATAAAAAATAAGAAGAAAAAAAAAAAGTAAAAATCCTTATCATGTATAACCAACTTGTGGTTATTATCAGCATCATCCGAACAAAGTGGTAGGCCTTAGCACTTCATTCACCCCTCACCCCTCATGGCCCTCAACACCATTGATGAAGAAATCTTCCCCAGAATGATTTAGAGGCTACAGCACACAATTGTTCCTTGAACTTCCCAATATCATCCACCAGAAAATCATTCCAGATTTTTTTAATATGGTAATGATCCTTGTATAGTAAAATCACAATGCCGAGCTGAACAAGTTTTATAAACTCCATAGCATATTCACAACAAATTGAAAACACAAAGTAGGATAGCAACCCAACAAGGCCACCATTGAATCACCATAGCAAAGGTCAAGCGATATACAATAAAGAAGTCGTTCAAAGGAACTCTTGCTTGTAATTGCATCCCTTTTCCCAACTAACAGAGTAACAGACATAACTAAGCTCTATTCTACACAACAAGAACAATGCTTTTCTAAGTTCCTGCTGTCAACTTAGTACTAACACCACACTCAACAGCTGAAACATAATATGTTTCTTATATTCTAAAATCTAAACTAAGCACAATAAAGAGAAAATTTAAACACCATACTGCAAATGCATCAAGCAAACTTCATAAATCGAGAATAGCAATAAGTTGAAAACAAGGAAACGAATTGCAAAATAGCAACAACATATCAATAAAATTCTCATTAGTCAGCAAAAATCGGTATACTTTGATTAAAGGGGAACAATTAAACCCAATCCCCATTGATATATAATCATCTCATACTATTATAATCATATATATTATATACACTTAATCAATTGCTTTGCAAATAGAACCCAACTAAACATACTTTATCATAACAAAAATCAGCAACATACATAGTTATTGGCATCGATTTCGATCCACTCTGAAAACTAACTGATTTCGAGCATCCATCTTCACAAATCACCCCAAATTATTGAAAGAATTCTGTTCACAATCCAATGTTGAAACCCTTTTCATCATCATCATCTTCGAAAATCCTACAATTATTACCAACCCTTTTAATCAAACACACCCTTTTACCTCCTCTACAAACCCCATTTCGCAACTCCAAATCATCCAAACCACCCACTTTCACATTCCTCCTCTTTCCACACAACCTGAATTTCACTCTTTCTCTCCTACCCTGCAACACAAACTCCTTTTTACTCTTCCCAACCTTCGCCGCCATTAATGGCCGATACTCAAACCTTCTATCCTCCCACAAAACCTCCTTATTCCCACTATTCACCCCACCATCATCAACCCTTTCAACCACTGGAAACTCCGGCAACCATTTCGGAATCTCAGGACCTCTACATTTCTTCTCAGAAAAATCAACATTCCCAGAAAAAATCACCGATGAATCAGAGCTTATTCGACTGCGAGGGATTCTACGACGAAAAGGGGGAGTTTCATCAATGGCGTCGATGAAGAAGCGAAGGTGTTTAAGGGTTTTAGACCCAAGAAGGGGTTGATTGATATCGGAAGCAGAAGGGAAGCCGAAGGAGAGAGAGAGGTCTTCAATGGCGTGAACGAGGTCGAAGATGTTGCATTGAGTACGATTGCAGGAGAAGGCGGCGTGGTTGGCGGCGGAAGTGGCGAGAGATTGGAGGAAGAGGGTGGTGATGCGAGAAAGGGTGTTGAGAGCGGAGGATTTGGAGTGTTTGAAGCCGGTTGATCGGAGGATTTGTGCGACGGCGAGTTTTGCGATGGTGTGGTGGAATTCTGACGGAGTAAGGGTGGTGGTGGTTGGGGGTTTGATGGTGGAGGGTGGTGGGAGTTCAGGGAAGGAGGCACGCCGGAGAGGGTTGGCGGCCATGGTTGAGTTTGAGTGGGTCTGTGGGTGTGGTGGAGGTTAAGTTTGTTGAAGTCGTCTTGCTATTGCTCTGAATTTTGAATGCTTGGGGGGTTTGGGTGTTTTGAAGGAGAGGTGTTTGGATTGTGGGATTTGTTTGGGCCTCTAATAGGCGTAATAGCTATCGAGTTTTGACTATAGTTAGTTTTGCGCCGTTGCATAAGTGCCTAAGTGGTGTATATAGGTTAAGTATTGACGCATAGCTATTATTTACATGGAAGATAGATAGCGTGAATAAGATAAAAGAGTGGTGAAAAACATTTTTCTAGAGGTACAAAAATTGTACCACTATTGCTTATAATGGCTATAAATTGTCATAAAATATTGTACCACAGTTTTCTATAATGGCTATAAATAGTACTACTAAGGACCTATTTACATTTAAATTTATTGAACTGAAGTGAACTGGATTGAAGCTGAACTGAGCTGAAATGAATATTTTATGAGAGGAGGAATTTAGAAGCTGAACTGAACTGAACATTTTATGAGAGAAGGAAATTAGGAGCTGAACTAAACTAAACTGATTAGAGCTAAACTGAAATGAAATTAAGTAAATGTGAACATACCCTAAATGATAGTATAAAATTGATGTATAATAGTACATTAAAAATACCACTATATCCCTACCTTATAAAAAGTGAATAGTGTGCTATCAATTATACCCTCACTATTGTGTACAAAATTGTGTGCAAAATGTGTATTTACTTTTTTACCCTCAATAATATGTTTTCTATCATTAATACATTTAATTTTTTTTTTTCATTAAACATATATCATCAATTAATTCGGTTTTTTTTAACAATGTATGTAATCCTTTTTTTTATTAATTAAAAAAAAAATTAATGCTTTACACTTCATATGATATTATTATTTAAAATGAAAAAAAAAAATTGTATGTACGAATAGATGATTTATTACCAACTACCAAGGGACTATTTTGTCTAATTGTTGCCTGAATGTTAATGTTTATGCGAGTTGCAGGGTGTAATTGTTTCTCTTTTTTTAGTTTCATATACTTAATCTCATATAATATATGTAGAGTAATTACTAGGTTGGGTAAGAATATAGACTTTCAAATAGTAAATGTTCCGAAAAATTGTTATACTATTGCATATGTAATGTTAAATTACTTATCTTTAGTATATAATGTGTGCTCTATGATTTTTGAATTGTATTTAATCCATTTCTAATTAAGTTTGTAGATGTTTTTTGCAATATTACACTGTTGAATAATTGCATAGATGTTTCTTGAACAAAGGTTGTGCATGAAAAAAAAAAGCTTTAAATACACATTCCATTAATTTATCAAACTATTTTCCCTAAAATCCCAATGTAATTTAAACACAACCCAATATAGACATCAAGAAAGGACAAATTACTTTGCGCGCATCGCGCGCGTCTAACTGCCCTAGTAAAGATAAAAAATTACATTGTCACTTAAGTCACTTCGTTAGTCAAAATTAAAGCCCTAACACAGTACCACCTTGTAGAGGCTTTACGCCTTAACTCGTGAACATCTGAAGTCAATCCATCAATCCAAGAAAACGAAGATGAGAGAGAAAATGAGAGAAAGGTCGACGATGAATGCCATGAGGTCTGGCTTAGTAGTTCTCGGTGCACTCGCATTTGGTTACCTATCCCTGCAACTCGGTTTCAGACCATTTTTAGAAAAAGCTCAACGAACTCTAGAAATTGAATCTCAACAGCACTCTGAAACTCAACAACACCACCAAGAACAAGAACAATCCTTTGATTTTCCTGATGATTCATCTTCCACTCTCCGCGATTGAACTTGCATTTCTTTTTTACAGGTAAAATTCCCTTTTTCTTCTTTTAATTGGGTTTGTATTATTTGGGTACTTGATCAATTTGTATATTCTGGATTAATTTATACAAATTTAAGCGTTTTTTTTAACAGTTTTGTGATTTTTGTTTTATCAAATTATTTAAGTTTTCTGAATTTGGTTGGTGGATGTTTGTAATGTATATTTGCATTCTGAATATTAAGTTTGGTCATTTGTGATATGTTGCTGATGGTAGAAATGGATGCCTTTACATTTAACACTTTATGAGCTTAGTTTGACTATAATGTGTTCTGAAACAAAAATAAATTGTGGGTGAATGGGTGAAGGGTAAATATTGGCAGTCTTGCCAATGCAAGATAAGCCAAGTCGCGGGATTAATTATTCGAGCTTTTAGTAAAACCGGCTCATTTAAGTGAAAATGTTTGATGAGGAACAAGTTGATTGAGAGGGGATGTGAACGTATGAGTACTAATAAGATATCCTGACTTGTACCTTATATACATGGTGTGTTTAGTTTGATTGGAAAAGATCTAGTGGGATAAAACTAGATGACATAATGAAGGGATAATTGATGACCAGTACTTTGATAGGTTGTTTGGTAAGCTATGATATGACTTGTATATTGAGTTCAGAAACTTATTGATTTGCTTGAATATAGGATCAAACCACTTTGTGTATGGGTTTTTTTTTTTCTAAGCTTTGTTGTGAATTTTGATCGTTTTGTGTTAACTATAGAAAAGGTTTGATATGATTCCTCAAAATTCATGTTTCCTTCTAAACTTTTCACCAGTGATATAAACCCAATTGGAGCTAACGGGTTCCATCTTTGTTTACTTGAACAATGTGATTATTCAAGCTTCCTGGCTTATTGGTGCTGCCTTTTCTTTCTCGAAAGTTGGCTCAACAATTGCATCATCTACTATGTTGAAAAATGTGTTTTCCATCCCTTGGAAGTGTGGTTGATAGCTAATTTATATGGCTGCAGTAAGCTCTCTTAAATGCAAACAGTAGTCATCATTTGGTATGATTGAAAGTAAGTAGGCCTTGTTCAGTTTATCAATTCACCACTGAGTGCTGGCAACATTAAGTAATGAAAAACTCATTTCATAAGAACTAACTAGTGAGTACCCTCAAGTTACTAATGTTATAGACGTGCAATCGATAAAAATTTTCAAAAGCTTTTCAAAACTGCAATTGTCATTGTCAAACCAAAATTGAGTTATTCTTTGGATATCTTTTTTTTTTTTTTTTTTTTTAAATTAAAGCTTGTGGTTTGCACTTATATAATTTTTTTTACATATCTATAACATAGTTAATAATTGGCTTAGATGGTTAAATGATCATCTTTATGTTATGAGAGATTGGGGGTTCGAACCTCCTTATCCTTATGTTTTTACATGGTTATTCTTAGGAACCCACCATCGTGCGGGAATTCAACATAACCCTTGACTTTAACCCGAACGCCGACATCCTCTTCCCTATCCACTTTAACCCCAATGGTTACAATAAGGTTGCTTGGTGGAGAACCATTACCATTAAGGACAATTTTTCTTCCAAATCCTCTATTGCGAGCGAAACCGTTTACCCGGTTCTTAGAATCTTGCATAGGCTTCTTAGGTATAAAATATTTAGTAAGCAAGATTTTGGGGAAGTTTACTAGAAAGGAGATTCTTTGCTTATGGATGGCCACTAGTGAGGAGTTTGAAAGAAGGTTGAATCTTGGGTTTTTTTCATGCATTGTTGTACTTCAACCGCAAAGGGAAAGAAAACCGGAGAAATTTGTTGTGGTTCTATGGTCACGAGGTTGGCCAAAAAGTTGAACCAAGAGGAGCTTCTTAAGTCTTGTAGCGTAGTAGGTGGGAGTAATGATTTATTTTGGACTTGAAGCAACTCAAGAATTTGGAGTTCATTGCACCCACCAGGAATACCTATGTTTTCATGTGGCTTGTGCGCAAAAACCACCATTTCTTATTTCCTAATCCGGCCTCCACTTCTATTACTAGGAATGCTCAAAATGTTTGGAAAGTGCCCAAAGACATAGGCAGGTAAATTTTGTGATGGGTGATGGTGGTGAAGATGATGGAGATGATAATGATGATGATGATGAGGAGGAGGAGGAGGAAGAGGAGGATGAACGATAACAACATCAACGACAACAACAACAACAATTCCCTAAAGGTATGATTGATTGGTTTTGAGTAACAATATAAGAAGATGATGAAATGCAAGGTCTCTTTGAGACCCAACAAGGCATGTTCCCCCAACAACAAGTCTTATATGACACGTGTGTCAACCGAGGCGAAGTTATCCCCATGGTCAATTATCCATATTGGCCGCCACAACATGGTCCTGTACCGTTTGTGAGGGGTAACAACAAGCCAACATATACTTATTGGAAAGGTCCTACCGGACCTAACATTGAGTTGTGCTCGTTCCTTGATGATTTCGGGCACTACCACTACCGTGTGCCTATGGGAGTGACTATAGGGGGGATACCAACTATCCCCATGTTGATCCTATTTACCTTGCACCATTGACTATGCCTCCCCAGTTTGATCCTTTAGCCTCTTGGCATGAGGATCTTTTCCGAGCCCGGTTACATCGGTGGGTGGGATCCTCACGGTCCCCCATCCGGCTTTTCTAATGAGAAGGACAAAGATGAGGCCGGCCCTAGTGGCCACTAGTCCTTCTCCCATAGTTTTTGAGGGGATCGGAGTGACATCATAGCCAATGGTGGGACTTCATATGGGTGCTTGTTGTGTTGTTGCTCTATTGTTTGATGACGAGTGGTTGTTTATCTTGATGATGATGTGTGATGACATGGGTTTGGTTGTTTTTGCGTGTGGCTTACTAGACTTGGGAGTTTGTTGACATCTAGAACATAGAATTATCTAGAAACAAGCCTTAGAAAATCAACTACCTAGTTTCTGGGAAGGGTTGCAAAGAAGGGTTAATAGGTTGATCTCTTGGTAAAAATTTGTTGTTTCCAACCACTCCAAATCCTAGGGTAACACCAGCATCGTTTGAAGTACCACGTCAAAAATTTGCCACCACAACTATCCTTTCACCCACTTTTCTCTTTACTACTACGGTACTACCACATTGATCCAATGTAGCACCGGAAAAATCATCTAACTAGTTTCTGGGAAAGGGATGCAAACAAGGGTTGATATGTTAATTTCTTGGTAAAAGTTTTTTCTCATCCCAACCATTACGATATCCTTGAATGACTCCATAATCTTTGATTTGCCATCTCAAAATTGTGCCACCACAACTATCCATGGTACCACCTACTACCACCTTAAGTCTGTTTTGTACTACCCCATAAATTCAATGTAGCTCTAGAAAATTGATTCAACTGTTTCATTGATCTCCAAGATAAAGTAGGAGTTCCTAGTTGTAAGGGTTCCTAAATCATATGTTTCAGTGTTTCACTATTTATTGCAGCTAAAGAACTTCAAAGCCAATCTCAGCTAAAATTCTTCACATAATCATCCTGGTCTAATTTGGAATGCAAGCATCTGCTGACTAGGACTTCTAGCCTCTAGGTAGTCAATAGTGCTTAACCAACTCTGGCTCTCTGATTGCTTTAAACTCAGATCTCAGACCAACAGAAGATATTTTGTGTGCTGCAGCAGGCAGCCTACAGCTCAAAGCTTAATATATTTTGTTGAACGATACACATTTAACGGCAAATCTAATATTTCTAGCGTAATCTTGTGGCACATTCATATATAAGTAATATAATGTTTTCAACTTTCCAGAATAACCTTCCCTTAAAAATTTCCAATTCAAAATCTGTTACTTTACCTGTAAAATTTTGAAATTTTGACAATGTTTGATGCAAATTTTGATGTGATGTTTCATAAAATCTTTAGCAAGCCTTGAAGGTTAAAGAGCTATTGTAACAGCTAGTAGTTTTTGGTGGTGAAGTCTGATCTTAATATCTAATTGATTTGGTTCTATCATTGTTGAGTGATGACATTTTTTTTTTTTTTTTGGCAAATTCTTTATGATGGTGGAGGTGAAAGATATGAAAGTTGTAAACAACAAGAATTAAATATAAGTGTCATATAGGTTGCAAATTCTTTATGTTTAAACTTTTGGTAAAATTATGAATATAGTGAATTGAAGGCTATTTATGTAAAAATTGAAGCTTCATATACATTGAAATAATCAATTTAATATAGGCTTATAGGCTACTCTAAGAAATCCATTTTGGTCTTGCATGTCCTTAGTCCATTCTTAATTGTGTTGCTAATACTGATGCTTACTACTCTTATCATGTTTAATTTACCACTTACCATTTAATGCTTCTTTCCTTGAAGAAAAGGCTGATTTATTTCTCTCACAATTTTATCCTTCTTTCCTAAGGATAAAATTGTATGCATCTGGAACTCCCTATTAGATACATACTCGTTTAATCTTGGACTTTAAGAGTTGAGTTTAGGCTGTCTCGACTGTTTTTGTCCCTGACTAGCCTGTGAAGTAGCAATCTTATGTTTCTCACATGTTTACCTTTCTCGGTTTCTCCCAACTGTTAAGGAGCCATGTAATTTATCCTAATTTCTTACTTGGTAGCCTAGTGAAACAAATTAGCTCTTAAGTCTAAATCTTGTAGATCCTGTAATTAGGGAATTGAAAAGATTGTGTTATTATTATAAGTTGGGCATGAACATATGAAGGGTCAATGGATCCATGGTTATCCCTGGATGCATGCCTAATGAGAGGAGCTAAAAGCTGCAATAGATGGGGTTAGAATGTCCATGTGTTGCAGTTGAAAACTGATGTCTCAGACACAATAATTTCAGGTTTCATTTTCATTTTTCAGGCCCATACATTTGTAAACCAGCAAGCACAGCCACTCTTTGCACTCTACATTTTTAGTTTGTGGAGCTAAATGAAGGTGAATAGTGAAACCATGTATGATCTCTTTTGATAATTGACTACTGCATGTACTGCTGAAGCGTACTATGTTTCCAGTTGATGGATGTAACTTGTGCGCTGCGTACTCTTTGTAGTCCAATAGTTGCGAGTTGGTAAGTTCTTTAACGAATCAGCAAAGCAGATAATTTGTAATTTTCTTTGCAATTACCTAAAGTTTGGTTATAGGTTCTGGGTGACCGGACATCGGATGACCATGGGTTTCGGGTTTTAGCCAGGGCTTGCCTTTTGTAATCCAGCATCATAATTATAAATGTGGCTTGTTTCAGTAGTATTATTTTTGTTTGCGTAATAGGAAGACTTGTCTTATGCTATTATGGTAGTCAAATTAAACTTGTGTTGGGTTGAGGCGTTGAGCAAGTTGAGTGTGTATTTATGGGCTACACAACTTGGAAAATCATCTTCGATTGTTGCGTTCAACATTTTCATCGATGACAATTATGTTCTATTGCATTGTGAAAATTAAAGCTCTTTGAGTTGTCAACTTTGATTATTATGTCCAAATAATGGAAACTACATAGTCACAAAGGTCTCATAATGTTCCTTTTCTTCCTTACCTTAAAAAATTAAAAACATAACTACTTGATGTGCGAAGAGCAACAAGGATGACTTGGTTACCAACTTGCCATTCAATTTTTTTCTTTTTTTTTTTTTTTTTAAGCCTAAGTAGTTATCATTCACAATTAAGTTCATTCATTATAAAATACTCCCTCTGCCCCCTTTTAATAGTCCCTTATGGGCATTTTTCACGGGAATTAATAAACATAAATAAGAATAATAAAAGTATATTGAAAAAGTAATTTGACATTGGGTATGAAAAAAAGTAGAGAGAAAAAGTAATAAAAGTACATAGGAAAATAAAATATACATGAGAAATTTAAATTTGCACGAGTATTGTTGCAAATTGGAGGGAATTTTGGTAAAAAATTTAATATTAATGGTTGTTGGAAAAAGCAAATGGGGTGAACATTTTGGGACTAAAATTTGCCCATAAGGGACTATCAAAAGGGGACGGAGGGGGTAATTTAGCTTTAACAATTTGAAAGGAGTGTTATGAACATATATACACAAACTATTAGGTGTAGCAAGCTTCCCTTCTCATTTTCTCTCCTCTGCTCTGCTCCTTTTTACTCTTCCCTTTCTCAATTGCGGCACCACCTTTAACCACCGTCCACAATGCTGCCGCTCGATGAATCGAACTTGCTATTGAATTGAAATTAATGATTTGCTTTGTTTGTTTGAAGTTGTTTTGCTATGAATTTTGGGCGGCAATGGTGGTTTTGTGTATGCAGTGGTTGCGGTGGATGAGGAGGTGATTGGTTGCAGGTGGTTGTTGTGGCCTATGGGGATGTGGGTTTTGGTGGCTGGAAATACATGGGCCGCTCTGCTTGTGGTTGGTGGTGATTGGTGGTCGATTTTAGCTGTAGCCGGAGATGCGGCTGACTGTGGTGGTAAATGGCAGCGTATGTGTTGTGGGCGAATAATTGCGGCGAGGTTGACGGTTGTGCGGCGGGTGATGCCGTGGTTGGTGGGTTCGCTTGGTGATGCAGTGGTTGGTGGGTTCCATGGCTGGTGATGCGGTGGTCGGTGGGTTCGGTGGACGGTGGGATTGGTGGTGGGATTGTTTTTTTTTTTTTTTTTTTTTGGGTGCGCCCAAAACATGTTCTTCATTGGTTTTGCGGGGCATTTTGGCCCTTTCGGTCCAATTTGAGGTCATTATTGACAAAAAATGATAAAAATGTCTCGTTTTGCGTGTTTTACACAAATCGAGGTACTTTTAAATACGCAAATGAAGCATTTCCGATCATTTTTTTTGTCAACTTTGACTTCAAATTAGTCCCAAAGAATCAAAATGTCCTCCAAAACCCCTAAAGACCATGCGTTTTGCACGAAAATCAAATATTGTAAAAAAATTACGTTAGATTTTTAATGGCAAGTGGTAAATTTTTTTATTTTTTGTTGGTAAACTATAATCTGCAACTTTTAAAAGTTTAGGTGGTAAAAATTAATTTTTTAATTTTTTTTTTTTTTTTTTTTTTTTGTGGTTAAAGTCCAAATATATTGTGGACGGTGGCTGATTTTATTGGTTTGTTGTTAATGAGAAACCCTATTCTCATTTGAAACGGAGAGAAAGAAAGAGAGGAAGAGCGGGAAAGAGGAGAGAGAAGGAGATAAAAATATATTGTATATATGTTGTTAATTATTAGCGACCAAATGACATATATCAATCATTAAAATGAACATATCAGCCAATTGATGTCTGATATTAGTCAACATATCAGACTTTATTAAAACGTATCAATCAACACAAGGAACATATGAGCCAACAAATAAAACATATGAGCCAATAAAAAGAAACATATCAACCAACAAATAAAACATATCAGCCAACGAATGGATGAAATCAGCAAACAAAAGTAACATGTAAGCCAACAAAATAAACACATCAACCAACACAATGAAAAAAACAAGCCAACAGTTAAAATATACTTCCTCCGTTTCTTTATAGTTGAAATACAAACTTTATCACAATATTTAAGAAAATTGGACCTCACATGTTATAATACAATTAAAATTTAGCTAAAAGGTTGTTAGGAATATAATCAAGTAGGAAATGTGCTTTAATTAAAGGTAATAGCACGATTTTCACCATAAAAACCTTCCTTTTATAGTATGTTGCAACTATTGTGACATTTTCATTTTAGGGAAGTGTTGCAACTATAAAGAAACGGAGGAAGTACATATCAAGCAACGAAATAAAGATATTAGCCCACTAAATAAACATATTAGTCAACTAGTGTCTGATAGCAGCCAACAAAAGAAACATATTAAACATCAAAAATAAAAACATATAAGCCAACAAAATGATATCAACCAACACAAAAAACATATCAGCCAACAAATAAAACATATCAGCCAAGTCTTTCGTACGCATAATTTGCATACGACAGTCTTTACCTAATAGCTTCTCTTATATATATGACTATACGTTTTTTAATTTTTTTTTAATTTTTGAGGAAAATCACAATTTTTTTTAAAAGATGATTGACACTAAAAATGAAATTCATCATAAAGCGGAGCTATGATTAGTGGAGCAAATATTAATAGAAAGTTATGCAAAATTACTAGAGTAATTAGTAACTGACATGAACAAATGATTTTAGCTCGAAACCGCTTGGTGGTCAATTCATCAATCCATGCAATGATTAGGATTAGGAGACATAGATAACATTAGTTGCATCAAGTTGATAACTTCAACAAGTTTTCTACTAAAATTTAAGTGACATCAACATCTTATGATTCATACTAATAAGGGGTCAATCAAAGACTTAAATGAAGTGATATTATAATGATTTAGTTACCCTATCCAAATCTATTATAGCCCCATTGATGCCTACCCCCAAAATCTAAGTACATAATTGCAAGCATGGACATTATTGATTTATGTATTATAAGTTCTTATTGAGAATTTAACTTAAGATAGAGTTTGGCCCACACACGTTTGTTTTTATAGATTATTGGCTTGTATACTTTTTTTTTTTTTTTTTCCCTAAGTTGTTAGAAAGTGTAATAATTTTATCATCTTATCAATACTGGAAATACCTAGTGGAAATTAGAGAATATAGAAATAAGAAAAACATAAAAGAATTGAAAGAAAATAATACTATATAAAATTATAAGTGTTTCAAATGGTACAAATAATTTCTTGGATTCTAATCTTTTTAAAGAAATAATTTTTAAGTCACAATATTTACTTAATTTCACACACACTTTCTTATTGGAGGAAGTCCTAATTTATTTTCATGATAAACAAAAAATGTTTATTTAAAAGCATATTCATAAATAAACTAACAAAGTATGCCAATCAGCATGACATTTTTGTAAATAAATCATGGGATCCGCATTAAAAAAAAGTTGTTGATTTATCTACAGAAATGTCACTAGATAAACACTTATTTTTTTTGTTTATCATGAAGATAAACTTGTATTTTTTTTCTCTTATTGCATTTTTTTTATACATCTACTTATTTTTTACTCTCTTTCTCTTTTACTTTACTTTAAACTCATCTATTTTTTCTTGTTACAAACTATTTTTGTAAAGTTTTCCTATACAAATCGATAGTGAATTAAAAAGAAAAAAGGTACTCCCTCCGTATTTTATTACTTGCTCCATTTGCACTTTATGTACTATTTATTTGACCTATTTTGATCAATGTTAGTGATTTATACATAAGAAAACACATGGTCTTTTGGGTACTTGTTGCCTTGTTGGAATTGTCTTAATGAACAGATTAAGAATTTTCAATTGTTATAATTTATACTTATTTTAAATTAAAAATATTATTGATCAAAAATTTACATCGGTATACGTGTCTAACAAAATAGAGCAAGTAATAAAATATGAAGGTATCAATTGTTTAGGACCTACGAAATTGAATAAGGAGTTAGGTGGCGATCCAAGATGATTTTGTTTTCTGAGTGTAAGGTCAGCCATGTCTTTGCAAAATAATTAAAACGTGGACATTTAATGATCTATCCATTTATTCTATGAGAAATTTGGTGTATAATCTCTTGTAATTGTATAATAAGGAAAGAAGTGAGAAATTTGGTGTTTGCTTTATGGTAAGGGCTCGGCAAACCGAACCACCGGCACACGGGTTTGTTTCCCTTTTTTTCGGTCTTCCTGCATGACACCACACAATGTGGCTCTGTCTTTATTTTATTATTTTATACATTCCGTGTTAAAAACACAAATTCTTACGTATGGTTGGCTAACCATTCATAGAGTTATTTCGTTACTGTTATAGGGGTTACATGGTTAATTCGTTAGTGTTACAAGGGTTACTCGATCAGCGTTACAGGGGTTACTTGGTACAACTCCTTTTGCATGCCCCCGGTTTACAATAATTTTATTGTACATCGAACATTTTTGCGAAAAGTGACCCTTTTTCTTTATAAAAGTGACCCTTTTTCTTTACAAAAGTGACCCTTTTTATTACAAAAGTGACCCCTATTTTCACAAAAGTGACCTTTTTTTTTTACAAAAGTGACCTTTTTTTTTACAAAAGTGACCTTTTTTTTTTACAAAAGTGACCCTTTTTTTACACAAAAACAGAGTATCAAAATAAAAAAATAAACACAAAATGCAAAAGTTAACCCAATGGCTCTACTTTCATCCCGTATCTTTATCTCTCCTCAAAACTAAACATTTCCACCATTAACAAACCTTCAAATTCTCTCTCCTCCATCAAAACCTCAACCCCCTTCTCCCTCTCCGTTACCAACTGCAAGTCCTCATATTTTTCCCTTCATAGTTGTCGTCATCGTCACCTTTGCCGCCATAGTCATCACCACCTCCGCCGCTGCCATGTTTGCCACCATCAAAGTAGATGAGGTGAAATGATAGATACCCACAATAAGGTATACTGTATATGCAATTGGGGTCGAGACATTCGGAGTTGTTGTAATCCCGGACTTCAAACTCGACAAATCGGGGGATGGGAGGAGGTCAGAAGCGCTGGAATTGGGGTGGTCAGCAAGGTCGAAATCGGAGGGGGACGCCGGATTCTTGGGAGAAGCTAAGGGAGTGGTGGTTTGGCGGTGAGTGTTTCAGCCTGATTTACACTAATTAGTGTAAACCAGATGTTTTTAAATATTTGTGTACTTGGTAAGTGTTTTAAGAGTACTTTGTTCTTTTACAAGCAGCCACACGGTGTGACCGACCGCACACAAGACGTGTTGGGTAGGAAATAGGGGTGTAACTGTATTTGATTAATTTGGAAAAAGTCAATGAAAAATAAGAACGAGAAAAGTAATAAAGAAGATAAACAAAGAACACAAAGATTTACGTGGTTCGGTCAAGTTAGACCTATATCCACAGGTGGATTCGAGAGTTTCTTCACTATAACGGAGAAAGAACGAGAGAATAATACAAGGAGTCCTGATTTCAATGGCTTCCAAAGGTGTGTTCTAATTGATCAACTAAAGGGTCATTTTATAACACAGGAAACGAACCCTAATAAAACTCTAAATTGTTCTCCAAGTATATCAAATAGCCGTTATAGAAGAAATATAGTTTTAGGAAAATTCCACAAAACATTAAGCTTAAACTGGACAAAAAAACTGAAATTTCCAACTAGGCCCGGACGTGCCCGGTCGAGTACTTCGTCATCAAAATTTCTAGCATCATCATTTATTCGTAAAACGGTCATAATTTTTCTTAATTCTTATCGGAATTGGGCATATGACCTAACGTGGGAAAGATTTTGAAACAAACTATCATCTCCAACTTAAATCACCTCAAAATCAATTTTAGTTTGAGAGATAACTACATTTAAAGGTCAGAGTTTAATTTGTTTTTACTTTAATTTTTGTAAAAATAACTCAACATGACTCCATTTTACATAACCAACGATCATGAGAAACGAATTCAATGGTGTTGTTGTTAAACCTATTTCGATTTGAATACAACATAATTCTCGAGTCATTGCCAAATCAAACAAAAGAGTAGTTATGTTGGATTACACATGCTCAAATTAATAACATAAATCTAACATATGAGGTCACTTTGATTAATATCAAGATTAACAAGATTCCTAAAGCTATTGTCCAAAGAATTATCTTAACAGTTGTGATAGAATTTCAAGAATCTATTAATCTTGATATTGCATTATTATTACTTAAATTGATTCATATGTTGCTATATATTCATTGAAATTAATTAAGATTAATTAATTAGAGAGCCGACATAGAGATAATATAAATTTATAATGTTGCTTTTTCTATTAGTCTTGATAAAATTTAAAGGAAATCAACATAATTTCATAAATATAATGGTATCAAATTTAGTAAATCTTTTTCAAAAATTTACAACGATATATACCACCTGATTCACATATTCTGTTTTAGAAAATTTGTTAATTGCTACAAGGAAAAAAATTTTAAAAAATAAAAATTAATTTTTTTTTAAAAAAATGGCACCTCATCAATACTATCGTAAAAAAGTTGTTAATTACTCCCTCTATTTTTTTATATGCATCAATTTGACCGACACATTTGTCGAGACACTACTTTGACCATAAATATCTTTAATTGTGTATTAGAAAAATTGTAACAAAATTATATTATGAAACTAGACATTGTGACAAATCTAATGATATATAACATAATAACATCTATTCATTTTTTAGAGGTGAAAAAATTAAGTCAACCATGGTATGTGAATAGTGCAATTGTCAAAGTGATGCATATAAAAAAAACAGAGGGAGTACTACCTTAAAAGTATTAGGGCCTATTCACATTTACTTAATTTCAGTTCAGTTCAGTTCAGGTCTAATCAGTTCAGTTCAGCTCCAAGCAGTTCAGTTCAGTTCAGCTCAGCTCCTAATTTCCTTCTCTCATAAAATACTCATTTCATCTCAATTCAGTTCAGCTCCAAACAGTTCAGTTCAGCTCAGTTAAGTGAATATGAACAGACCCTTAGTGTTGTAAATTACTAGCCTAGAAGTGATTAATTTGCACGATTACTACCTCAATACCTCCCATCATTTTCCGACAATTAGCCCAATTATAACACCCCTTAATTAGCCTAAATATAATTTATGTCATTTTAATCCCGTTTTTGTAACATATCAATTAATTTATCGACCAGAATATATAATATATAATGCTACTTATCAGCGGTAAAATATAATTTTATGCCATTATAATTTTATTTCAATCATATATAAATGGTCTTTCCTTTAATTTTTTTTACAATTAGACAAATCTCCCTCTTTTTATTATAATAAATTTTCCTCCAATTATATCCCTTGATTTGAAATACTTCCTCCGTTAATTTTTATGTGCAAATTTGGGATATTATTTGTGAGATATAAAATATTCCAAAGTTGCACATAAAAATTAACGGAGGTAGTAGTACAACTACATAACCTTCTAGTTTGTATTTTCTTTATGTGTCGGCTCTATAATTAATGGCCATTACTTACTACCTAAACATAATGCCAAATCCAAAAATATCTATATAATATAATCTAAGTTGCTTATACGTCAAATACCACATTGATAATTATAGTTTTGAATTGACTTCCACCAAACTACATTTCTATAATCACTCTTTATCTCATTGCACTTGTTCATTCCAATAATATGTATTCAATGTTGTCCCTCATTAATTATTTTTTGAACCATAAAATGTAAATCAATATAAATATCACAGAACAAAAATACCTTGCTACAATTTTGGTGATATGATTGATATCAATCCAAATCCACCTCATATTTTGAATTTTCTGAAAATACCCATCAAAAGCTCATTGTTCTAAAGTTTGAAGAGTTCTTCGTGAATGTTAACTTGGGCAACATTTCCAATAATTCTTCACCAATTATTTCAGAATTCCGGCCAATTATAGGTGTGTTTGTTCTTCTTTTCTCCAATTTTATCATTTTTAATAATACAATTCCTTTGTTCTGTTATAATTATTCTGATTTCTGAGATATTTAATCATGTGAAATGGGTATTTGACATTTTTATAGTTGGGTGTTTCGTACATGAATGTGCTTCTTAAAAATGATGTATAATTGTGTTTTTAAGGTGTTTTCAATAACAAATTAGATGGGGTCGGCTGCATGAACCAATAGTTTATCTCGCGTGGTCGTTTAACTGTTTTTGGTCTTTAGTTAGGATGATTTTTGTTCCACCTTTTGTGTTTTACAATAACTGTTATTCCGTACTATTGTTTGTTGGGGAATATATGCCAATTTAGGTTCATGGATGATGTATGAGAAAATGTATGTATTTTCAAATTTACCCATTTGTGTTTAGGTGTGGTTTGGGTAAGTTGTGAAATTATCGGATGAAAAGGTTGAAAACTTTCGAAAAAAGTTGATGATTACCTCTTTTTTTTTTTTTTTTTTTTTTTTTTTTTTTTTTTTTTTTTTTTTTTTTTTTTAATCCAATTTTTGATAAGCAATTGATTCAGAATTGTGTTTCTTGTTTGCCTTGATTATGAAATGAGTAATACAGGGTTAATGGTGGGTAATATATGAATTTCAGTTTGTTATATGCAAAAGACTGTATTTCTTAGGTTCTAGTAAGGTGTTGAACTTATTCTTCAAGAATCATACCCAAGTATTTGTATCCAGCATTTGTATCGATTTGAAGTGTCTGAACAATTAGAGACACATTAAGGTATGGCAGTCGAAACAAACAAAATTTTGGGTTATTTATGCCTTGTTATGTTGCTTTTGTTTGATTATCTATCTTACTATCTGTTTTAAGCAGCTGTTGTTGATTTGTTATATGTTTTTGGTAGCATTGAGAGAAGTAAGGACAGTTGATCATGGCTTTTCCATATATGTTGTTAGTGGTATCATCAATTATTGGATTGTAGGCTTTAGCATTCTGCAACTTCGTAATTTTACCATTTTCATTTCCAAATAGGCCACAATTCAGTTGGCATCATCTGAAATGTATTTATGCTTTATTACACTCTCTTTTTTTAGCAAACAAAAGAAACTGGAGAGACATGAACTGACTTTCATGACAGCCAAGAAACTGGAGAGACGTGAACTGACTTTCATAAAATTTCAGATGCAAAACTGTGAATAAGGTGCTTAAGTAACTAACTTAAACGATTCTTCGTATGATTGAAAATAATACACGATAGCAAAATAAAAGGATCAACTACTGGGTTTGTAACATCCAGTTCACTCTTCAATTTGATGTAGCTTGGCTGAACTTTAATTTATCTTTCTTTAATTGGTTACTGGTATCTGTTGCATGTGTACTGTTCAGAATAGTGATTCTTCCATCTAAGCACTCTCTGATAGCAAGGTATACACCATTTTTAGCACTACTGTGGTGTAAAAACTGTCAAATATGTGAAATCCTTCGGTTGGCATGCTAGGAATGTATAGGTTGCTTCTAAATGATATTATGCTGATCAATAATGTAATAAGTTGCTTTCAAATAATACCGTAATGGTTGATATTAAAAATAGGATATTCAGAATTTGTGGTGCTTTTGCTTGTCTGTCTTGCATTGTTTCAAGGACCCTTCATTTTCACTGTTTTACTAATTCTGGCAACTGTAAGTAAATAACCATAAGGGTTCAAAACAGAGGATTTTCTTCAGCACAATGAAGGGAGTAAAACTTCAAAATTTTGTGTTTGCTTATGCTACCTGAAGGTATTATGTATTACGAGTAGTCATTACTGGTGAATCTCGGTACCTGAAGGTATTCTGTATTTTTTATTGCTATATGGTTGCATATAGTTTTTGAAGAATTTTTTAAAAGCAGCTCAGTAAAAACATGTCAATCCTTTTCTCATTTTGTGTTTCTTTTTTGTCAATATTGTAGATGGTAAGACATTAAAATGTCCGTTCAAGCTGAAAGAATTTGTCCGTTAAGCAGTGACATTTTTTATGATATATTAAGGCGCCTTGATGGGGCAACTTTGGCCACTGCAGCATGCACCTGTGCATCATTTTCCTCTATCTCAAAAGAGGAGAGAATATGGGAAAATGTTTGCAATTCCCTGTGGCCTTCAATTAAGCAGGATGATGTGAGAACCTTAATTAGATCTATGGGTGGGTTTAGAAAGTTCTATGCAGACTCTTACCCTCTCATTGTTAATAAAGACTTAGCTTTGGTTCCATTAGATTCCTTTCTGGAATACCCTGAAGAATGGCCGGAAGCAGACTTTTATGAAGATTTTGAAGAATACGAGAGCCTCACACCATCTGATTTTGTTTCACTTGTTGATATAAGATACAAGGACAAACCAATATTCTCAAAAGTCCTTTGGGGTATTTCTGAATCAGATGCTCTTGGCCGTTGGTTCTATAATGCACCATTCCACATCGACCTTGGCAATTCAGATGTCAATGACAACATAGGGAAAGTTATCCTTACAGGGGAAGATGGTTTGCCCTTAATTGAATCTGTAGATAATGAAAGAAAAGAAGGAAAGCTCTGGATGGAGCTCCAAGATAGGTTAAGACTTAGTTGGATCATTGTAAATACAAAGGTTAAGCAAGCGGCCAATGTATCGAGTTTTATCCCCCTAGGAGTTCAGAGGCATTGGCCAAGTGATAAGGATTTCCTAGTACGATTTGGGTCTGTTCTCCCTGCTGAAGATATCCTCCCCTGTCAAGTTGTAGAATGCATCCTTCTAGTGAAATTTAGAATGGTTAATGATACTGCTAGTGGTTGTGTAAACCTTGAGCTGACCCAAGTGAGCATGCAGTTGGAAGACATGGAAGGTTTTCATGTCAACGGAAGAAACAGTCTGATGGTGCTGAAAAAGGCATTGAGCTGCAGGAAGAGCAGGAACTATAGTGAAGTTCTAGAGTCTTGTAATTTGTATTCTCGAGTTCGTAGTGAAATAAAGGAGGAGAAGATGCGAAATGAAAGTCGAATTGATAAGATGTGCATCTTAAGTGGCATTGTAGCAGTTGTTATGTTCTGGTTTTGCATCCTGTGAAATCGTCTGTAAACTAGTTAGTTAGTTAACCCTTTGTGTAAGTACTGTTATATTAGGAATCATACTGAATTATATGATCCTTACATATTTCTGAAGAATGAATAATTGAATCAATCATTTAGTTGCAACTTTTTTGTCTTGTGCAACTTTGTGTTCTTGCCTCTGCCCTTGCCTGATAGTATCAACTATCCAGTTCCTCGTATGTTCTTCAAATTTTAACCATTCCTGGGTGTACCTGCTTTTCATGGTACACCTAGCCATCTAGACATGCGGTGTACATGCGCTGCACACTGGCTTTTGGGCGTCTATACTTGACTAGCCAAGTGCTATTGTTAGAAGCAAGAGAATTTGTTCTAAAAAGTACAATAAATGTCCTCTTCTTGGACAGGAAAGAGTATATTAATAGTCACTTTCTTATTGATAATGAAGTTGAAATATTCAACAATTCTAAAGAAAAATGGAATGCAAGACAAATATGCATCATCATGAATCTACTCCAACTTATTATGCTGTCTTTTATAACTTGTTTTCTCCTTCTTGTTACTCATTATTTTCGGGCTTTTACTACTCCAGAAAAGTGTTCGTTTGTCACTTGGCTGAATCAAAGTCCATGATTTATTTTTTGAGCTATATATATCCCACAAAAGAGAAGATTGCTGGTAAAGAAATAGCACAACAGGGATAGCTGCTAGTACAGGTATAGGTGCTGGAATCCATATCGGATTGCGTAGAAAGGTGATGAAGAATGTAGCAGTGAAAGCAGCCATCATAAATACTATGGAGAAAAATAAAGATGTTAGGCCAGCCATGAGTTTTCGAGGCAGTACCACAAGAAAGTCTTTTTCTGCATATCTCGATGTCAGGATTGACAGAAAAGTGAAGATGGAAGTAGAGGAAGCAAACAATGCAAATGCGTTGAATATTGCAAAGACCTTGAAACATACTTGATTTAACAAGATTGGAGATCCATTATTTTGATCATTACCACCAGGTAAGGTGAAAGCCGCTGTAAAAATTACTGTTGTAATGAGTGTTGCCACCAGAGTACATGATTCTGCTGTTTTCTTCATCCATGCTTCTCCACGTGACCGTAGGTCCTCATGCTGTTTAGTAAATAAAGCTTGGGGTGTCATTCCGAAATCACTTATATCATCATCTTCATATATAATATCATCCTCCTGATTTCTATATTCCGAATTTTTCTTATCATTTTGGACGGACTTAAGGGATTTGCTCCTATCCTCATCATTTTGGAGGTTTTCATGATTGTTAGCCAGTGCATATTGGGGTTGGACAACTTTCCTGACAGCCTATCAGACATTGGTGATGTTAAGATTAGCCAGAACAACATGTTGAAATTAAACAAAATGCAAAGGAAAAGAGTGTAATAAGAGCAATAACCTCAAACCATAGTAGCTCTCGTTGCATTTGTAAAGCTGCACCTGAGATGCAGTTGAGAATATCAGGAGGTGGCAACTTTGCAGCTAAATGCAGCATGTTATTTCCGTTATCATCCTTGTATGTAGCAATGAAGTCTTTTATGGTTCCAAACTCATGTATGAGCTTGAATATCTCCTCATGTCGATATTGAACAGCAATATGAAATATACTTCTTCCTTTCTCATCCACTTTCCATATTATATCAGGATATATTTTAATTAGTGTTCTTAGGAAACCAGCATTCCCCCTTTTGGCCGCCACAAACAATAGTCGCCATGGTGTATTAATATGCTCTGAAACATCTTCTTTTTCAACGACTTTCTTCCAGGCTATCCGAGTCACTTCAAGTGCATTATTTTTGAGGTCCTGCTCATTTTCTTTATTGCCCGTGTTCTTGCCTGAAACAAATGACATGAATGAAAAATGGAACAGGAGAATTGGTGATTGATCAACCAAGTGAAAAGAGTAAAATAACAGACAATGACATCGTCTCAGAAGTTTATCCCATATGATCTGCTTGCGAGTGCTGTTCTTTAGAGGCCTTTGAGCAGCAAGGGTGTGCAGCACAGTCTCGTCCTTTGAATTCCTCTGGAGTGCTAAACTTGGATACTTCTGTATGAAATCAAGCGCGATATCTACACATAAAATGAACACATTTCAGCAAGTAATACACACACAAATATGTGCTCTATCTACTGAGTAGTGAGCAAGATGCAAAGAGAATCTAAATAATTGTCGTATTCGTATACCATACAAACCAGCCTCTATGGCACTGGTAAGCAGCTCAATGCGATCCTCATCTGTCAGCCTTTTAGGATCTGTTACATTGTCATCATTAAGGTAATTCACCATGTCTCTTTTTCCTAAAAGAATCGCCATATGAAGAGGGGTCAATTTTTTTGCTCCAGAACTTCTAATATTTGGTAGCTCTTTATCAAATTCTACCATCACTTGTGCAATCTCAACATTTCCAGATGATGCAGCATTGCAAAAGGCGGTATTTCCATGTACGTTTTTCGAATCTAGAGGAACATTGTTTTTATGCATACGACTTGCCAGTTTTTTGACAAAATCAAGGTGCATGGCTGCTGCTGCAATGTGAAGGACTGTGTCTCCATGTTTTGTAATTTTGGCAGTCATCCATTTGTTATCTACTTTGAAAACGTCTTCCGCCTTGTCCCAGTCACCATCCAGAGCAGCTTTATAGAGAGGCAATACATAGTTCAACAAATCTTGTTTTGTTATTTTTTCCTCCTCTTTTTGGCCTAGCAAGAGCAGAAGTGTTAGTGTCAGTGTACATAGTTACAAATCCTATATTGCATTATTGCAGTTCCAGAAACTAATATTGTGTAACTCATCTGTAGGCTGTAGATCGAAATATTTACTCAGTGTATCACTCACCTCAACTTCCAAAATTCTGAGTAAAATAACAAATTTCCTCATCCAATAAATATTCAAGATGTAAAATCCATTCATAGAGTTCTTTCCGGCTAATTAAAGTGAAAATAAGGTACATGTACTGATGTTAATTAGTGATGCACCTAGTTTATCATAAACCAAATATATTACAGTGACCCAATCCAAACTTGATCCGTTTCTATTTAATTGACGCGTTCAATTTAGGCACACATATTAAGGAGATAAGAGAGAATAAGAGAAAAATATAAAGCAAGTGGGGTACACCAGTAAATGCAAAGTATAAAACTTATAAAAAAGGAAACGTGTTAACTAAAAATAAATTTCCTAAAAAGGAATACGTGTCAACTAAAAGACCAAAAGTAAGTATGTTGAAATTGAACTCTGTAAGTGTTGTATGGTTACATTTTTGTTAGGAAAATTTGTCAAAAAGATCCTTTTATGTAGGTCTTTTTGTTGCAAAGGTCCTTTTATAAAAAAGATACACAAAAAGTCCTTTTATCAGATTTGGGTTGTGGCGAGCTGAGGGTCCTTTGACCAGATTCCGGCTGAAGAAAGAGCCCTTAAAATTCTGTTATTAGTTAGTACTCCCTCCGTTTTTAAATACTTGCACCATTTCTATTTTTTTGCACTATTCATTTGTCCTACTTTGATTAATGTTTGTGATTTATACATAAGGAAAAATATAGTCTTGTAGGTACTTGTTGGAATCATCTCAATGAATAGATTATTAATTTTCAATTGTTAGAATTTATACTTATTGATAATTAAAGATATTAGTGATCAAAGATTGCATCGGCATGCGTGTCCAAGAGAAATGGAGCAAGTATTTAAAAATGAAGGGAGTATAAAACTAGTGTAAAAAGCTAATGTGATACAAATATTGATAAACAAAGGAAGTACTCCATATATAATTTAAAATTAGGAAGAATTAGAAAATAACACCATAAAAAACCCAAATTTTGATTATAACACTACAATAAAAAAAAATTTAGTTATAATCAAAATTTAGTTATAACACCACAAAAAAACTCAAAATTTTGATTTCACCACCTCGTAACAATTTTTTGGATGGAATTCGTTAATGGGGCCATAACAGACACGTGTCAAATGCCTGTTGGTTAAAAAAAATAATTAATAAAAAATAAAGAAAAATTAATAAAAAAAGAAAAACCCTAACCCAAACCCAGCCAGCCCCACCACCGGCGACACCACCTTCCCCAGCCGCGCTGATAGCCTAACCAAAGCCGCCACCACTCCATGCCCCCATAAAAACCAGCGAAACCCTCCTTTCCCCTCTTCCCCCTCCCCAAAACCATCTCAACCCTACCTAACCACCACAAATCACCACCTACCCGCCGCAACATCAACCCCGAAAAACCACCTTTCCTTACCTTTCAACCTCAAAACGGTTGAAATCGACCATGATAGCCCTCGATTGGTTGATTTCGGCCGCCGATTTCGCGGAAATGGAGAAATGGGTGTGGATTTTGCGGCGCTTTGAGAAATGGTGGTGGATTATATTTCGCAGTGGTTAGGTATGGGTTTTGCGGCAGTTTAAAAGGCATGGGGTAGATTTTGGGGAGGGGGAAGGGGGAAGAGGTGGAGCGGCGGTTGAGGGGTGGTTTTTTGACAGTGTTGGGGCAGGGGATGCCGACGGCAGTCGCGACTGGAGCAGGTGCAAGGTGGTGGGCTGGCTGGGTTAGGGGGTTGGGTTTTTTTTTTTTTATTTTTTTTATATATTAATTTATTTAAACCTCTAGTTACTTGACACATGTCTTCTAGGCCCCCATTAACGAATTTCATCCAAAAAACCGTTAAGTGTGGTGAAATCAATTTTTGTGAGTTTTTTGTGGTGTTATAATAAAAGTGTTTTTTTTTTTTAAAGTTTTGTGATGTTATAATCAAAATTTGTGTTTTTTTTTTGTGGTGTTATTTTAAAAATTTTCCTTTAAATTATAAGACTCTATATATATAATTGCACCAAAATTGATACAAATCAAACGAGAAAGTCCTCATAAATCCACGTTAAACATAAGTAAAATTACATAACCCCATTTTATACTAATTGAAGCCCAAATAGTATTACTATGATGTTTTTTAAAGTACTAATAAGAGTATCTTTTATACTAATAAAAGCATATATAATACGATTGAAAAATAATACATACGATTGAAAATGTTCGGTGGTACTATATTACCTTTTAGTGATACTCTCATAATGTCATTATTTACAAAATTGCTATTGAATTGTTATGTAATTGTTTGTGTCTAACTGTGATGTATTACGACTTCCTCCAAATCAAACAAGATCTCATGTAACCTTTGTTCCATCTACATTTTTCAATAGAGTTAAAAACCACTTATAATTAAATTCCAAACGAGACAATAAAAGAGGAATGAAGGGAATAAGAGAATTTAGATCAATTGCAATAATGGTACGAGGAGAGATGCATGTTATAGAAAAATTGAAAGCAATATTATGCACCATATATCATGATCAGTGTTTTAGAATATAATTCCTCGGTTTTCCTTAGTTCTACCAATTTCTTATTCATAAGAAGTTTACGAATTCTGACCATGTATAATAATGTATATGGTATAACAAAAAAAAATCATTAAATTAGATCTTATTAGTTTCATATTGTTATGATGCTTATGAATCTTCAATATATCAACTTTATTATCATCTTTGTTTCATAAATCACAATTATGTTACTCCCTCAATCATTTTTTAATATTTTCATTTTTTTTGTGAGATCAGAATAATCAAAGTGTAAAGATTAAAACAATCAAAGTCGGAGTAACATTTTTCTCAAAATAAAAAAAGTTGGAGTAGCATTTTTACTTTTTTTTTTTTTTTTTTTTTTTTTTTTTTTTTTTTTTTTTTTTTTTGGTAAAAGACAAAAGTTGCATGAAAGTGCAAGATAAAGTTACAGAAAATGAAAAAAAAAATAGTAAAATTGTTTGAAAATTTTACGGCAGTCTTTTGAAATATGACTAATATAATGTTTTCATTATTATATATTAAGATTGTTTATTGCTAAGAGTTACCAAAATAAATCAATATTCTGATCATATATACATTACACCCCAATCTATCAAGGTACTGTACTTTTGCCTATAAATCAATGTAACTTTGACTCAAAAATTGAGCAAACAATTAGTGACAGGGGGAGTAAAATCGCGCGCACAAAGCAACAAAAACAAAGTAACAATAGTCAAAATTTATTGATATTCCAAAAGAAGTTGGATTGGGAATGAAATACAGGTTTACTCACTTTGTGGTGGATCATCTGAAGGAATACTCATTGGCGGAATTGAAACGATGATATCATTGCTTACATGTGCTTGCTTCAAAGAATCTGGAGGAGTAGGCTGTGGAGTTTTCAACATTATTTTTCTTACTTCACTTGTTACTTGACTGAAGAGTGATGAAGATCAATTTAAATTGCTGATTTTGTTTTATTAAGTTGCTAATGATGATGATTAATTATGCTTTTGCCTTGATAATTCACGACCCTTCTATATATACTCATTAATGACTAATGGCTACTAAACTATCAATTTTGTTTTTTTTTTTTTTAATGTGAAGTATTATTTAATCCAAGTCAACTTTGGTCTAGATTGCGCCAAAAGAACACTTCAAATATACGAAGTGTGAAAACTATGAAGTAGTCTTTTGTAGTATTACTAGATACCAACTATATACAAGATCGATGAGACTAAGGAAGGCTTAGTTTACTGGTAAAGATTTAACCTCATTACTCATAAATTACGGATAGAAAACTTACTACTTCCTGATTATTCGGAGTTGAGGTTTTTCTGTTTCTACCCTTCACTCTTTATTTATTAATTACTACACCCGTTTTTTTAGTTGATGCCCCATCTGTCTCATAATACAATGTCTCTGGGTTTTAAACAGGAATTAAGAAAGTTGTATATATTAAAACTAATAATTAGAAGTATATAAATGCATGTGGATTTAGAGAGAGATAGAGAGAAAGAAAAAATAGTTAGGAATAATTGAAGAGATAGAGAGAGAAAGTGTTGAAAATTGATGTTGAAAGTGCAGCCAAAAAAAAAGAGGAAAAAAAGATGACAGATCATACAATAGAGAGCTGGGTAATAATGTCAAAAAGTACAATCTTTAAATAGAAAGAGACATTGTATTTTGGTTTACCCAAAAAGGAAAAAAGACATTGTATTATGAGACGGAGGGAGTACTTTTTTATTATCACATTTGCCAACACAGTATTTTAACGATTAATATCTCTAATTATCGATATTGTAAAATTATAAAAGCGGATATTAATAAAATATGCACTGAGAAGATTCAAACAATATTTCATGTGACTATATTTATTTTATCGTAACTATAAATCACAAAAACTAGTCAAAGTGTAATTCATAAATAGTGCAAAAATCAAATGGTGTCAACTAAAAATACAAAGGAAGTATTGATAATATCTAAAAGACTTAATTTGTGCAATAATGCAAGCCAAAAAGTCAAATATCATAAGCTTAACTTAACTTATTATACCAAGTAAGATGTAGTCAACCTTGATGTTCCCTCTTATTTTACCTGTATTTTTTAATGCTAATAGAGTAGAGGGAGCGAACCCAAAAGCTTCGCTTTTCGGAACATACCAATTTTCCGTGCCGCCCCTCTTACTCTACCACCATAAGATTAATCAATTAATGTTGTAGGACTTATCTAGTGTTATTTTATTAATAATATGGGCGTTACTAAGTCGGTGTTATTTTTTTTAATTTAAGGATTACTCTATAAGTATAATAGTTAATAGGGGTTACCTATTAGTATAATAGGTTACTCTGTTACTGTTATAAGAGTTGCTTTATTTTTTTATTAGCGATCATACGGAGTGATCAGCTGCACAAAAAACATGCTGGTTTTTTTACTGGAGATTTCCAATTCTCAATGTTGGGTTTTTTACTAGGGATTTTCAATTCTCAATTTGTTAAAAGAAAAAAAAAATTCTTACTTATTCTTCTTCCCTTCTCCTTGTTATTTTCTCTTGTTTGATTTCACTCCTTAAACACCAACTCATTCTACCCCACCAGAGATACCCTCTCGTCCTCTCTCTGTCACTCATTTGAAAAAAAAAATTATAATAATTATGATTTTTCTTTTTAGAGTCTGTTTAGTTTACCTTATATTTTTTTTATTATCACCTCTTATTTTATCAATGTGCCATAACTTGAGATGACAATGGATCCAGAACCTTACCAACCTACATACCTTGACCTTGTCGAATAATCCTATTATAAATACATTTATGGGTCACATATCGCCAGGTATTACTACACTCTACTCTACCGATTTACCCAATGGCATCCGATCCCTACCCATAACCAAATATTGCATTTTACTCTCTTTTTCCACTATTTTATTTGCCCCATCTGACTATTCATGGTCCCTAACTAGTGTGTTAAAATAGACCACTTTGACCTTTAACGACCATTTTTGATGGCCGTTTTTAGGGGGTATGAAAAACGGTGGTCGTTTTGGGTGGCTGTTGGGGCACGGAAAGGCAGGGGCGAAGATTTTGGTGGCAGGGGTTGGGAACGGGGGTGTCAGGGTGAGGTAGTGGCGACGATGTGTTATTACTGGTGGCGGTTGGGCCAACGGTGGGGTGGGGTGGCTAGGTTAGGTTTAGGGTTTTTGTTTATTTGTTTATTTATTTTTTTATTTTAATTTTTATATTACTTTGGACCAATAATATATATGTTGACACGTAGGCAATGTGAGCCCCATTAACGGATTTCATCCATGAATTAGTTAAGTGGTGTTAAAAGCCAAATTTTAAAAAATTTAATGGTGTTAAAATAATTTTTTTAAGTGTTAAAAACGAATTTCGTGCTTTTTGTGGCGTTATAAATTAAAGTTTCCTAATATAAATGTCGCATGTTTAAAAGTACCCTATCAAAGTCCCCAAAATGGCTATTACGTTAAAAGAGAATCGATTATTTTGTATATAAGTAAGAGTTTTAATCAGGAAGCCCTCCTTTGAGTGGCATACCTAATTTATCACTATGAATCGAAAGGAGTTGAGGGCTACTATTGCAATTAGTGCACATTTTAGTATTTACTGTTGGAATAAAGAAAGGGATCGGAATTCAAGGGGTTAGGATTGGGCGCCAGTTTGTCCGTTGGGTTTTCAGCGATTCTTCTTGGATTGTTTCCTCTTGTTCTCTTCATCTCTTGTTGATTCCTTGTAATAACTCCCTCACTTATGGAGATGATTAAAATGATTTAATTCTCATCTTTATGTTGATTTATTCACTCTCATTGATGATTATGATTCTTCTATGATCTTTCATTTTCTTCCACGCTTCATTATAAATAGAAGAATCATTTTTCTGATTTTATACACTTGAAAAAACACCTTCAAACACAAACCTAAACACATACTCTATATTGTTCATAAGTTACTTGGCTCCAACCTTCCACCCAAAAGTGCCTTTGTGTGGAAGTGGTGTGTTAACCTTAGGGAACGTACCGGCGAATACAATTGTGCACCTCGGTTAAGTGATTTGCATCACGACACACCGTATTCTTTCATAATCATAAGATCATCTTTTCTATCTTATTATTTTAATTCCTTTATAGCCTTGAAAATACTTCTTATATTACAACATTTACAAGGTGACTTACATTAGATATCGATCCAATCTACAATTGTGTTTCTTTCTCTGAGAATCCATACATGGTACATGTTAGGTTTGTACTGTATGTATATTATTGATTTGTTTAAAACTAATAAAAGTAATACGAAGTAATAATTTGCACATTTTATGATAACAACGACACTACCTCTTCACTTCACTTAATAATTTAATGAATTAGAAAAGATATGGTAAGATTTAATAGAATTGAAGATTTTGCACTCATGTGCCATGTCCTATCTATAGTAGACGACTTTGTAGTGCAAGTGCAAGTGTGCAACATAGGCATTCGCGTACATACCAAACTCACATTAAAAAAACAGCTTTACACATGATAAAGTCGCTTCGAATTGACTTCATGTGTAATCACATATTGCACGTTCATATTAGCTTTCATTGGTTCTAATGTCTTGGAAGCACCTTAAAATGCATAAGCAACTTAACCTCCGGCATATGGGCATCATCTTCTGTTAAATGTACCTAATGGTTGACTTGCAATATTATTATTTACAAAAGGTTTTGTGTGAGACCGGACTCACGTGAGACCAGGCTCAATAACAAAAGTCCAATAAAAAGGCGCGGGCTAACTAAACCCGATCGCGAGGCCCGCAACACCAAAAACATGATAGTGGACTCACGTGAGTCCGTCTCACCCAAAACTTTACCTATTACCTAAGCATAACTCCGATCTAGATCACATTATTGTTACCTTATTTAGATAATAAGTAGTACTATATACAATTATACATTGTCACCAATATTAAAGAAGACCTTATTCATTAAAAAACTAAAAGTACTATACTTAAAAAAGACCTTGAGCTCTTGAGGTTAGGTCCCTTAGGTAGTTACTAGTTAGGTTGTGCGATCATGTGATAGTAATTAAGAATATTACTCGTATAATCTTTTACTTAAAATTTTTTATTTTAATAATGGTGAATATAAATATAGACGGAGTAATAATGATGTCATTTACCACTATCAGTTATAGTCTGTCGTATCCGCGTACTGCGTATGACATCAAGTGCTTATATCATATTCCCTTCGTTTTTAAATAATTGTTTTAATTCTCCATGTGCGGAGTTTTAGGAGAAATTAGAAAAAGTAATAAAATATGGAGATAGTGGGGTTGGTGGAAGAATAAAAAATTGTAATAAGCAAAAGTAGTAGAGAGAATTGGAGGAGAGAGAATATAAAATTAATAAATTATGATTTATGTTGGGTCTACTAGTTGAGATAAATTAATTAAATATTGTAAAAACTATCCAAAAAAGGAAATGAAGCAAGCATTTAAAAACGGCCGGAAGTGGAAAGTGGAGCAAGTATTTAAAAACGAAGGGAGTAATAATCTAACCTACTAGCAATACTTTTTTTTTTTTTTGCTACATATTCATCTAATGCTACAGAAGACTGTTTTCTGACCACAATTCTACTGATACGACCAATATTTGAACTTGGGAGTAGAGGTGTTGAAATCCATTCACTAGTAGAAAAACACAAAAGGCTACCGGTTCAAAACCCCCTTATGCCACCAGTTTTGAACCGGTGGGCATTTGGGGGGTGGCAATACACGGTTAAAAAGCCACCGGTTCAAAACCGGTGGCAAATTAAGTATTGCCACCGGTTAACCGATGGCAAAAAAAGTTGGCGCTTTATTTTTTTTTTGTATTAAATATAAATGCCACCGGTTAACCGGTGGCAATGTACATGTTATGTAATTTTTTTTTTTGCCTTTTTCTTAAAGAAATATAATAGAGCAATTAAATCAAAAAAAAATTAAAACACCAAAATCCAAATCAAACAATAACGATAAATATAATCGAAAATTTATAATATATAATAAAAAAATTACGTTATTGATCAATAAAATAGAAAGTATTTCCTAGAAAAAACAATTGAACAATTACAACATATAAATAAAAAAAAATTTGCAATATAAATCAAAAAAAAAAAATTAAAACATCAAAATCAAAATTCTTGCATCTTGATACTTCGGCTTGATTCTTCGATTTAAATTAAATCAACATACCTGAAAACAAAAAAAATAAATCTATTAAAATAAATAAACTGCAAAAAAAAAAGGACGATCTGCATGTACCCTCTAATCGAATACAATCAAACCTAGAAAAACAACCCACAAATTAGTTAAAAACTCAGAAAAAACCATAAATTGATGACCAAGAACTCGATAAAAAAATCAGAAATTAAATCGAAATCAAATCGATTAAAATAAAAACAAATCGACTTCAAATCGATTTCACCCTAGAAAATCCCAAAATAGATTAAAATAAATCAATTAAAATCAGTTTTAAACCCAGAAAAAACACACAAAAATTAAAACAAAACCCATAAATTAAATAAAAACCCAGAAAAAAAAAAAAGAAAAAAACTCAGAAAAAAACCCAGAAAAAAAAAAAATTTAAACAAAATCCCAGAGATTAGTGAAAAAACGAGAATTAAACGGAACTGAAAAAAACAAATCGAATTGATTTTCAAAACGAGAATTAAAAACTAATTGAGAATTTAATCGAACTCAAAAAAACAAAAAGAGTTAAAAACATATTGATTTTCACGAGCTAAAAAAAAAGGAAAAAAAACCCAGAATTAAATCGAATTAAAATCCTAACCTCGTGCATGTCTTCGCGGTGTTGGTCTTGGAAATGAAAGAGAAGGAGACGAGAAGGAGATCGAAGATAGGGGAAAACAGAGAAGACGAATAAGGCTGGAATTCCACTAACTGATTGAAAAATAAGGAGATCTGTTCGTTTTACAAATCGAGAGAAGGAGATGAGAAAGAGCAGAAGGAGAGGGGAGAGAAGAGAGAGAAAGATAGGGGAAAAAGAACAGATCGAGGGAAGAGGGAGAGCAGGAGAGAGAAAAAGAAGCGGCTGAGAATTGAATGAAGAGATAAGGTTTGGGGTTTATAGGGGGGCGGCGTTTTTTTTTAAAATAACAAAATATACCGGTTTTGAACCGGTAAAAATAATATTTTCCCCACCGGTTCAGTTTGAACCGGTGGCAATACTATATCCCCCAATCCCGCCCATATCCCCCCTTTTTCTCCTCCGGTTTTTAAAAACCGGTGGCCATTGAGCGGTGCCTTTTTGCTTTTTTCTACTATTGATTATAGCTCAATTGTGAGTGTTCCACGATGGAGAAAGAGGTATGATTGTTCCACTTTATAAGGTAGGAGAGTTATTCCTACTATTGTCATTTAGGGCCTGTTCTCATTAACTGAACTGAACTCAGCTGAACTGAACTGAACTGAACTGAAATGAATATTTTATAAGAGAAGGAAATTAGGAGCTGAACTGAACTAAACTGAACTGAACAGAATTGAGCTGAACGAACTGAACTGAACTAAACTGAACTGAACTGAACTCAGCTGAACTGAACTGAATTTCAACGTAAGAGAACAGACCCTTAGTTTTAGTATGGAATTTCCTAAGCGTTATTTGTAGACCAACTCTCCTCGTCCTTATGCGGCAGAATAAAGGTTTCCCTACCGAGAAAGCATCTTTAGTTGGCAGTATCAATGAATGAAACTAGTTTTCTTTAGGATTGCTTCTCATGTTTTATGAGGGTTGATCTAATAAGGTTTCTAATAGGTGCCCAAAAAAAAAAAAAAAAAAAAAAAAAACAAATACTACAATCCCCATCATCTTTTTACAATATTTTAACTATGGAAAATAATATACATAGTTCTTAAACAGGCTACATTTAAGAAGCTAAAAATAATATAAATAAATAATAAATAAATTAATAAATAAAATTAATTACACTGTTTTGCACATGATTTTGGTTTGCATTCTTAAATTATACCAAATTAGAAACATTTTGAATGCTTTTTTATCGGTTTAATTAAGGGCTACACATAACGTTATTCTTTAATTATATTAGATTCATCTCAACTCAAGGCATGTTCACTTCAGCTTAATTTCAGTTCAGTTCAATTCAGCTCCTAATTTCCTTCCCTCATAAAATATTTATTTCAGCTCTATTTAGTTCAGCTCAGTTCAGTTCTGCTCCAACCAGTTCAGTATATGTGAACAAGCCCTCAGTTTCAAATCACCAAAAGAGTCAACTACAGACCTAAAGATTACAAGCTAATCAACGTTTGATAACATGGTTTGTTAAAAAAAAAAAAAAAAAAAAAAAAAAAAAAAAAAAAAAAAAATCGAGTATACTATTTACTATTATTTCTTGATCCAATTGTAGAAGATGAGTTTTTGTCAACGGAGTGATACACATTTAGCTGGACAATGTATAAACAAATTCTTATGTAGGAAATAAAAGTCTTCGTTACTCAATCCCTATATAATCTATTGCTAATCACACACTAAACCATCCACAACCTAAGTGTTGAACTTCAATCATCTACCTTCAATTTCATTCTCAAATATCTCAATTTGGTAATTAAGCATGGAATCAAATTTGAAACCAGAATTAGGTGTTGCCCGTAGTGCTGGTAAAACTAAGGGTAAAAAGAACCTCAAAACTGACATCTTGAATCTTGTCAAAAAAAAGAAAAGAAAGATTAAGAAAATTTTTGTCCGCAAAGACAAAACAACCAGCATCCAAGGAGGTGCCACGACCTCTAATGATGTTGTTTGTCAAGTGGTCGACGCCAACATCGAAAGAGGTGGCACCTCTAATAAGGATGTTGTCCGTGCTAGAAACCAAGCTGATACCAGCATAGTCATCATTCATTCATCCACAGAAGCAACTGCATTATTGGATAATGTTACATCTACTCCATCAAAAGAGGAGGCCACGCTACATAAGAATAATAAGCGTCCAAGAGATGAGATTGAGTCAACTATCAGCAACACACCTGACATTACTAGCCCAAAAACGCCCTTACAGGACGGTGAGAAGAGCAAGCAACTCGATCGAGGATCAGGGTCGTGGTCAGGGTCATGGTCAGAATCAGGATCGTGGTCAGGGTCAGGATCAACTCGATCAAGAATAAGTCCTGCTGATATCCACCCAGGAATATGCTCACCGGTAAGGAAGAGATCCAAAATAGTCGTAAATGGTACCGTCGAGAGCGCAACCAAAGGTTCATTTGACAAGAAGAGAAAACAACCCTAGGACTAAAGTCTATACTTGAAGTTGGGGATCAATATTCGTCCCTCCTTTCCTCGTTTCATTTTTTTAGCTTTTTCAAGAAATAATGTGATTCGTTTCAAGTTTGTTTAATGATCGATGTAGACCGTAATGTAGTAATGTTTCGATCGTTTCAAGTTTACTTTATTGTAACTAAATTTAACATTTTGTTAAAGGAAATTTTGACAATTGCTACTAGAGAAGATACCTTGCTTGCTTCACATTTGCTACCGGTTAATTTTTTTTTTTTTTTTTTTTTTTTTTACTTTGTTTCTACCTAAATAAGAGTTTGTTAAAAATCACTACCAACGGATTTCGTTAAGTTTATTCAAAAAAAAAAAAAACAAAAATAAACCAGCCATCCCTTTAAAAAGCCCAACCCCTCGCGTCAGCCACCCTGCGGCCGACGCCGGCGATTTGTGGTGGAATCGAACCGCTCCCCTTCCCCACCCAAAAACCTACACCCCTTACCCTAAACCACTAGCCCAAAACCACCCTAAATGGGTTTTAGGGTTTCACTTATGGTGGTTTTGGGTGGCTGGGGAACTCCTTCGCACGACATGGTTTGCGATTTGTGGCTGATTGGTGGGCGTGAACTCCTTAAAACCCACCAAACGGCATGAATCGATATTGGGGGAGAATGGATCGGTCGGAATGGGGGATAAGGAAGGCGAACACGGCTAGAAAAGGAATGGGGGACGAGGAGGGGTTGGGACTGGAATGGGAAAGGGGTTTTCGAAGGGAGGGGCTGGGATCGGGTTTTTGAGGGGAAGGGCACTACTAGAAAACAAGCAAATTACGACGGAAAAATTTCGTCGTAAAATAAGTCAAATCCGTCGTAAATAAGGTTTACGACGGAATTCCGTCGTAACTGGTTGTCGGAAAATCCTTCGTAGGAAAATGGCCATTTTACGACGGAATTTCCGTCGTAAACCTTATTTACGACGGAAATAATATCGTCGGCAGGGATTTTCAGGCCAGTGAAAATCCGTCGGAAAATTCCGACGGAATATAATCCGCCGGAATTTTTCGACGGAAATTCCGTCGTAAAAATGTTTCAAAAAAACAAAAAAAAACAGCCACCCACCACCCCAGACCACCACCCCACACCACCAATCCCCCCCATCCAGACCCAACCACAACCATACACCACCACCCCACACCACCAGTTTTCCCCCCATCCGGACCCAACCACAACCACACACCACCACCCAACACCACCAGTCTTCCCCCCATCCGGACCCAACCACAACCCACACCACCACACACCACCACCGACCCTATCCCACCACCATACACCACCACCGACACCACCACAACAAAAAAATAGCCCCAAAAACCATAAAATACCCCCAAAAACCGTAAATTAACCCAAAAAAAAAAAATTACACGACTAAAGCAAGAAATAACACACAAAACCAGTAGATCTACATATTTAATCAAAATTTCATAAAATAAAACGATGTTTAATCAACAAAAATTAAATCAACTATATAAATATACAATTATCTATTTAAATTTACAATTTATCATTACAATAACATATAAAATTAACTAGATCTACGAATCTATCCTAAATTAATTAACACAAGATCTACCAAAAAAGACGGTGGTTGTTGGGCGCGATTGATGTTGGTGGTGGTGTGTTGTTGCGGTTGTTGTTGTCGGTTGGTGGTGGTGTGTTGTTGCGAATCTCGTTGTTGTTGTCGTTGTTTGATGTAGGTGAAGAGAAAAGAAACGAAGGAGAGAGAAAGGGCGGTGAAGAGAAGAAAAAAGGAAAGAGAAGGAGAAGAGAAGAGGGGAGAACGAAGGAGAAGAGAAGAGGGGAGAACGAAGGAGAAGAAGGAGAACAGAGGACTGAGAAAGGGGGAACGAAGGAGGGGAGAGAGAGAAGGAGAGAGCAAAAACTTAGAGAGAGAGAGAGGCGGAAATAACAAAGGGGGAAGGGGCTGCTTTAGGGTTTGGGAATTTAAGTATAATTTTTTTAATTATTTTCCGACGGAAAATTCCGTCGTAATTTTCCGACGGACTGTAATTCCGTCGGAAATTGATTTTCCGTCGGAACTTTCCGACAGACTATAATTCCGTCGAAATTTGTAAATTACGACGAAAAATTCCGTCGGAAATTAAAATTTCCGACGGAATTTATATTCGTCTGAAATCCGTCGGAAATTTCACTTTTTGCGACGGAAATTCAGGTCCATCGGAACATGTCCGTCGTAATTTGCTTGTTTTCTAGTAGTGGGGGTTGGGATCGAGTTTTCGAGGGGGGGCTGGGAACGGGGCTGTGATCAGGATGGGAAAGGGCTTTTCAGGGGAGGGGGTTGGTTGCGACACTAGCACCGACACTATTGTTGGACGCTGGGGGCCGGAGTCGTGGGCAGGGGATTAGGCTTAGGCAATAGTGGCGATGGCTTGGGCAGCTGGTGGGTGGGGAAGGAGTGGTGGCTGGACGGTGGTTGGGCGCCACTAACGGAAATAGTAACGGTAGTGTAAGACATCAAGTAGTGATTTTTAATAAAATTAGATTCAGGTGGTAGCAATGTAAAAAATAAATAAATAAATAACCGGTAGCAAATGTGAAGGGAGGTGTTTTCACTGGTAGCAAATGTCAAATTTTCCTTTTGTTAATGAAGGTATAAACGTGTAAGGTTTTGATTGTCATTTGTCATTTCATTATTGCCAATGCATTACTTCGTATAATGGACATAACACTAGTAGAAAAATACAAAACTGCGCCAAGCTATGCCCACTGGTTTTTAAAAACCGGTGGGGAAAACATGGGCGAGATTAGGCGTATTTAAATTGCCACCGGTTCAAACCGAATGGGTGGCATAAGTGCTAATTAAAGGCCACCGGTTTTGAACCGGTGGCAATAACAGGAAAAAAAAAGGCGCCCCTTTTTCCTTTTCTTTCCCCTTTCCTTTTCATTTTCAACCAAACCAAACCCTCACTCTCAAAGCACTACAATACAGAGAACTCTGCTGGGTTAAATCACTCTTGAAGCTCACTACTATCGTCACCTGCAACGCCGGCCACCTCCACCACCACCGACCATAGCTGCTGCCTCCTCCACCACCGACCATAGCCGTTGTCACCTCTCTTCTCCCACAGCAAGCACGAGCAGCAGCACCGTGGTTCGCCCACTCCACAGCCGCCGCGCGAAGGCCCTCCTCTACCCTCGTCCACCGACCGACCGTCCACAACCGACCGCCCTCCTCTACCCTCTATCCCTCCTCCCCTTCCACCTCCACCTAGGGTTAGTATTAATTTTATTGGCAATTTTTGTACAATTAGTTTCAAATATCTGATCTACTTATATTATTATCTTTTGCATTTTGAACAATTGTTAGGCAAGTTAAAGTTAAGGTTTGAATATAATTTTACCCTAATTTTTCTAAATATTAGGTTGTAGTATTGGGAAATTTTCAATAAATTAGTGATTAGCTAGTAACCTTGTTACTTAGTTGAATATTGGTAAGTTTTAACGGGTAATTTTAGGTTGTTTAATGTGTAATTTTGAATAAGTTAGAGATTAGTAACTTTGTTACTTAATTAGTTTATTTTTGGTATGTTTTAATGTGTAATTATAGGTTGTTTTAATGGGTATTAAATGATTACTAACTTTTTTTTTTTGTTTTATTTTTAATTTTTATAGATTCATATGTAGTGAAGCACAAGTTTATTAGCTACTCAAGTGGGAAGTTCGAGACATCACATCCACAGTACTTGCTACATTGGTATGAGCTATAAACTTTACTAAGCTATAGTTCTTTCTATTTATCCATTTAATAAAGTTTTTTCATGAAAAAATTACAACTTGTGTATTGTTTAATTACAAATAAATAAAACAATATGTAGAATGCTTGCATCATCATCGTATACGAGAGATTGATTATTAAACATTCCTTGCAAGAATAATAAAGATAGCAATTAAGCATAAATACTCGACCTCACATTTTGTATTTATCACCTTTAAGGACTCTCCACTTTTTTTTCATCTTTAAGGACTTGAGGTTAGAAATCAAACCACTTAACTCACCTTTAACTCATCTGAGCATCATTTAGAATGTTAGCCCCTTGATTAGCAAACGTCAAGTCTTTGTTGAAATTTATTACCAAATCTCAATCCGTTGCAGGTTTGCAACAATCAAAATAAATAGTGTAAGGAGGGTTTTCCCATCGTAGGGGATCTTTTTCCTTAAATGCCCATGGCCCTTAAAAAGCCTAGGACTTTACACTTGTTAGAATGTATTAGGATTTGAATTCCTGACTGTTTGGGGGACCTTGAATTAGAATTGATTCTATCATCACGCTTTTTTGTAAGAAACAAGTAGGAGTCGCTAATGAGTTTTAGAAAAACTCATAAACCTCGTTCATGTCTTTCTCCCAAGTAGAGTTCTTGAGATGTTTAGCACGAATCCTAAGTTTACCTATGCCCAAATTGGTCTACATAAACCAGAAATGAGTTCGGGAGCGAGGGTACTAACATAACGTTCCCTTTAGAGAGGAATCTCTATCTTAGCCCTAGTACGACCTATACTAGCTCTTCCTTTTTCAAAATTTCATTACCAAAAAATATAGGCAACGTGAATACCTAAAAACTAGGTCAATCGATTTTATTTACACGCATCAATCACGTAGGAATTACATTGCAAAGTCATTCTTATTATTTAATCAATTCTATTCTTATTTAACGCAATATACTTAATATTATTTTGTAAGGTGAAATGAACAGGGCGTAAGTAGTTAAAATAAGAGATATAAAAGTAAAATATGGGTGAGTTCAATAAAGGGTGAATAAATAAAGTAAGAGATGATTTAATTAAATTTAAGACTTACGCTTTGTTTTTCCAAATAAGCAAGTAAAAGGAAGGCAAGGAAAATAGGAAGAAGGAGAGGGAAGCAAAGAAGAAAGATGAGCTCTTTACCCCTTCAGTTCTCGATCTCTAATTTTGAAGGGATTATGCTTATTAAAGAGAGAGAAAAAATCGACCTCTACTTGTCATTTTCCTTTCTTCCCTCAATCCTTTACCCAAACTTGGTGGTTGTGTACACTTAGAAGAGGAAATTGGAATTGATTTTCAATGTTTTGAATCCTTGATTGAGTTATTGAGTATCTGAGTTTTTGCAATTTTGAGTATTGAATTTATTTGAGATTATTTAAAAGAGTTATATGAAGGTTTTATTTCATAGGAATTAAGATTTGTCTTGAATTCCATGACCTGAGCTTTAAAAGCATGTTTATGAATAAATGAATTTTACTTATCTTGCACTAATACGAATTGAAGTATGTACATAGCATATTTTGATAATCCATATTTTTTAAATTTATTTGGTTCGCCCTGTTTACCTTATCGGTAAACAATTGAGAATTTCAAGTGGAGTCCCACTTACCCATTGTTATTTCACCTAGTCTAGGGTTTTTATGTCTTTCATTTAAATTTGAATACTCATAACAATGTATTAAATTATCAATAAAGTAAGAGTTGTTTCAACTGCATGAAAATGTTTAGGTGAGTTAAGGGCTTTGAATAGCCTTGCGTAATCATGCGGTAATAATACGCCTAATTTTATCTATACGGTGTAATTACACATATTATACTGGTAATTCTATAGAGGGAGATTTGGGGGTGTTACATGTCATCCATACGAGCAGACTAATGTCGAGTTATTCCGACGTTGAGCAGTTTGAATATCGAGAAGTAGTTTTGATGTTGAGCATATCCAATACTGAGCATATTTGGCATTGAGCAATTCCAAGATCATCTATGATGGATATAATTTTAATCCCCATTCCCTCCCCATCATGGGGCGAAATTAATTACGGGTCTCCTATTTAACCCGCCCCACTGATAATCATATGTGTATATAATGAATGTTAATACTTTTGAATGTTTTGATGTATTGAATGACCACAAAATGTATTAATCCCTCTATCTCCTTTTATTTGCTTCAATTGATGGAGTTATACTTTTAGAATTTTTGGTTTAAAGGAGTTGATAAGAGAGAATAGTCGTAAGGGTAGCTGTAGTGGTTGTTGTGAGAGTAAAGTTGTAGACCTTGCGACTAAAAATAGGTTGGGGGAAATTCAAAGAGATAAATTAAGAAGGGGAATATTCAGGAAAAGAGGGGGTAGTATTATGTAGGTAGACTTAGAGTATGTTAGATAAGAGTATTTTTAGGTTTAATGGATTGAACTAAACCATTACCGTTACTTAATGTTTGGTTAGAAGGTTTAGGTAACAATAACCATTATCTAATTAGGGTAATAGTTTCCACCTAATTTTTACTTTCTTAACCCTAACGTAACAATTACATATACCCTCCTCGAATAAAAAGAGAGGAACCTCTTTATGTTTAAGTAATCCTTTCTATGGTAAAACCAAATATATGAAAAGGTAAAGGTTAAATGTTTCCTTTCGAGAAAATTCAAGTTTATTAATATGATAAACAAAATTTGTTTATCAAATGGCAAAATTGTAAATAAATCAACAACTTTTTATTAAATATGGGTCCCGCTATTGTTGATATATTTACGAAAATACCATGATGACTAGGTATTTATGTTGTTTTATTTATCATTTTGCCATTTGATAAACAAATTTTGTTTATCAAATTGATTAATTGGGGCTTCCTCATTTTCTTTCCCGTCTCTTATTTGTTTCTTTTCTACTCTGTCTCTATTCCCTATATTCATACCAAACACCCTCTTAAACTCAATGGATAATATTACTCCGTATAAACAACACATACATCGATTATTGAAACCGGCCAAATAGCCAATAAATCAATTATTTTAACTTGGGATTCCCTTGTTGAATTAAGAAAAAGTCCAACTAAATCAGCCAATCAACGTTTGCATGTATAAAAAAAATAGCAGTAAAATATCACTTGTTGATCTCATTTCAAGCCGTAGTTCACTCGGATTCTGATGATTTAAGATATAAGAAAGCTAGTGATTTTTTTTAGTTCGACTTTTGGCAATTAGTTTAATATAAGTCTTTCTTTACCACTAACTGATAACGTGATTCCTTCAAAAAAAAAAAAAAAAAAAAAAAAAACTGATAACGTGATTAACACACAGGACTACCGTCAAAATTAACCTAAGAGAGGAAAAGTCGTCGCGATGTATCCCTATAAATAATACTTACCATTGAATTAAGCTCCCAATTTCATTAAAAATCTCGATTGCTACTGGAATTGTACTCTTATTTCATTGGCATGGATTTCAAAAGCAGTCAAATACTACCATCTACATCAAAAAAAGCCGAGGCCGAGGCTGCCGAGGCGTGTCCTAAAGATGGTGTTGAGGAGATCAAGTCAACGGCGTTCAAGGACGACTTAGACACTGTTGTCATCAGAGGTAACCGGGGTGGGCGTAGGACTAAGAAACCTGTGGTCGTGGTCGGGGCCGAGGACATTAGCCCAGGAGTATGCTCAAGGAAAAAAAAGCGTGTAATCAAGCAATAAACAACCTAAGTTGATAACTTCGTTACTTCGTCCAAGTATTAATTAAGTGTCTTCGATCTCGTTTATAACTTCAACCCAATAACTAGAGTTTTTGTATGTGTGTATGTTTGGTTTGTTTAAGATTGGTGGTTACAAAACTTACAAAAAATCGTTATATTGGACTATTTTTTACTTATATTCTAGTATATGTTCTCTTCGTTCTCTAGTTTATTTTATAATTTTTATTATGTTTTAGTATTGATTAGTATTGGTATGTTGATGATAAATTTATGCAGCAGCAACATTTTTGAGTTCAAATCTTCGCCTACAGTCAATCAAATTAGGTTAAAATATACGTCAAAACTAAAATAAATCAAAATCAAGGATTGTTTTTTCACACAAAGATATGGAAGAGATGCAAAAGTGTTGGATCTCAATTTTGTTAAAAGTGGACTTTATTCTCAATTAATGTATTTGTTAAAGTTTTAACTAATTTTAGATTAAACAGTAAGGTATTGTTTGGTTGACTAATTTTATGGGCATTCAAATTCTCATGAATTTCATTTTCAAGTTCTTATTTGGTTGACACGAAAAGGTGGAAATGGGGTTAATGACAATTCATAGAATTTTGACTTCCCACAAAACATGAGAATTTACTTAGCTTACCCCCCCCCCCCCCCCCCTTCAATGAGTAAAAATCCCTATGGGAATTTACTTCCTCCATCGTAACCAAACAAATTTATTGAATTTCCATGATTTTGATGATGTAGTTTTAATTCCCACAAATTAAAACTTCATAGGATTGTGCACTTCCCTAGATCCTTAATGAACCAAACGACCCCTAACACTTGATTAATGAAATATGATTTGTTTTAAGAAAATAAATAACCAGCAAACAACGAAATATACATAAACTAGTCTAGGGCCCGTGCCATACACGATTATTACTAATACTCAATTTACTATTAACCTAACACTTGTAATTTTTTCTTAAAGACACATATCAATATAATTGATAGTTCTTCTTTTGTTGATAATATTTTATAGTAAAATCAATTCATTAATAAACAAAACTACGTATGTACTATGTCTTTTTTTTAATTACTTCCTCCATGTAGAGTAATTAATACATCATCCATCTTGTATTAATACATATACAGATGTCAAATTTGATATGAAAAACCTTTAATTTGTTTTTATAAAAATAAAAACCTAGTTGAATTGCGGCTCTGGGCGAGGATATTTGTGCAGTGGTGTGTGAGGTGGTGTTCATTGTTGTTGCGGTTTTACGAGGCCCTGTGTGAGGAGGAGAGGACAGAGAAAGAGGAGAAGACAAAGAAAGAGAAGCTAGCGCGGGGAAGAAAGAGAGGAGGAGACAGAAAGAGGAGAGGAGACAAGAGCGTGAGAAAGAGGGTCGGAGAGAAGAGCATGAGAAAGAAGAGAGGTGTGAGAATTCTAGAGAAAGAAAGAGAAGTGAGAGGTGGTTGCATTTCTGTATATTAGGGTTTATGTTTTTTTTTTTTTGAAAAAAAAAATTATTTTAATAGTTTTGATGGAATTTTTTTAAAAATCATCGGAAATCTATCGAACCTTTCTTGCAATGTAAAGTTAAAACATAAAACCAAACTCAAAGAGATTTCTAGACATGACTAGCTAAACTCCTTGTTTTTGGTGGTTTTATAGTAATTGCTTGAACAATTTCCCACCTTCCAATTTTTTGTCTCTTTTACTATTATAAATTTCTTAATTACAATATTCTTTACTAATTACTTCAATTATCAACCATTGATTTACTCTAACATTATAAACAGTTATAAATAGGTCGATGATATGTCACTAGATTGGTTTGGTATAGACAAGTTGACCATTTGTGCTAGAAATTGGATGCATACATTGATACATGTAATGTAAAATGAATTCATCGGTACATGAAAACTATTCAAGACTTATGCACTTTGATGGTGGGAGTTTTTTTACTCTTCCGTATTATTTTTATGGGTTCAGTCAAGTTATTTGACCTAGAAAATATCAATACGTACATGTGCTAGTTTTATTTTAATTAATACGCTATTGATGATTATTAGTTTGTTCTACATAAAAGATTACGTAATTTACGTATAACGCAAAGTTAACATTTGTTTTAACTACTACTCAGCGTTTTCATATCTAAACTAATCCTTTTTTCTTTGGTTATACAATAGTCATCTGCTATTGTCAAACAAAAAAAAAAAAAAAAATACAATAGTCATCATATTATGACAAATTGCATATTGCTGTGCTGGAATAACTTCATCGCAAATTAACCTTTGAAGAAGATGATATCTGGAGATCCAGAAGCTTCTATAAACATGGTATCACGGAGCAAAGATGATGAGGTCATTGTCCCCATTCCTTCCCAGCTTAGTGAGTTAACTTATCTCTCTCTTTATTTCTTGTTGATTTTTTTTCAACGAATTGAAACTCTTTCTAGTTAGTACAGTCTGTATTTTTCACTTCACCGTTGTTCAAATGATTTTTTTTATTATAATTAAATCAAATGAAATTATAAAGCAAAAGCCGAAAAAAAAAAAATGAAATTAAAGCTTATCTAACAATAACAAAAAAGAATAGGGTGCGAGTATGGAGTAGCTTGCTAAATGTTACTACGAAGTATATTTTCCTAAGTACAAATAATTAAGGTAGTGCTTGGCAGCGTTTTTTGTTTTCAATACCACTAAACCTAACAAATGGGTCGTTCGGGTTGGGTATAGGTCGGGTCAATTTCGGGTCGGATTGTTTCAGGTCAAGTCATTTCGGATTTTGGGTATGATTCTGGTCATGTATCATGACGAGTTCGTGTCAAGTTGAGTTCGAGTCTGGTTAATTTCGGGTCGGGTATGTTCATATCAGACATTTTCGGGTCAAGTATGTTCAAGTCATATTCGGGTCGGGTCAAAATCAGGCCAGGTCATGTTCGGGTTGCTCTAATTGTAGATTAGGCTCAAATCAATAATTTTATATTTTGTTATTGTTATAATAAGAACTATCAATTCAGTTTATGAGCTTAGCTACGATTGAAGATGAAAAATTTTGAGTTATTTTTTACACCAAACATTTTCAGTTCAAAGATAAGATAATTTTAGTTCGGGACATTTTGAGTATCAGGTTTGTTCGAGTCAAATACTTCCAGATAATTTCGAGTTGGGTCAACTTTGGGTAAGGTCAGGATCGGGTCAACTCTATTTTCGGGTCGAGTCAATGTTGGGTTTGGAGTCGATGTTTTTGGGTCAATTTCGAGTCATTCAGGTGTGGGTAAAGATTGCCAAGTCTAGCTACAATCATTGAATTGTAGCTAAGGATTTGCTTGTAATCTAGCTACCCACTCCATTTCATAATAATTGCAGCATTAGGGAAGGCACAAAGTTTTAGGAGAAGTATAAGGTAAGGACCAAGGGGGGATTTTATAATATAAAGTGCAATTAGTAGGGATGTATTTTTAATTGTAAATAATAATAATAATACTAAAATAAAATAATAAAATAAAACAAAAAGAGTAATGTAAGTGGTATTGATAGGAGAGAGAAATTTATTCTTTGGATTGCTAATCGTTAAGTATGACTTCTTTTGCTTTTAGTTATATCGTTATCCATTTTGAATGATAGAAATTTATTTGGGATCAACAATTGGCCCAAAAAAGAGTGACGGCCCAAATAAAAGCCCAGCATTGCATTATGTTGTAGGTTTGGACTTGGATTTTTATGCTTAAGTTTAGTTCAAAACGACCAGATTTTTAAAAATTTAGGGTTCGTTTGGCATTGCTGTGGTTTTCTGTTTTTTGGTTTTTCGGTTTTCAAACTCATATGATATAAGTCATATAATTAAACAAAAATTAGTCAAACTTATTAAAATCATGACAATTTTGAAAACTGACAATAGAAAAGTAGAAACACCTTTTTCTTGTTTCCTATTTTTGGTTTTTTGTTTTCAAAAAAAAGAAAATTGAAAACAGAAAACAATGCCAAACAAGCCCTTAATTACTATGTATGTTTTTGTTTTTTAGAAAAATTGAAAAAAATAATCTCACCTTTAACGTATCTGCTCAAAATAATACCACCTTTGCGTATTTTAGAAATAATTCCACCTTATACCCCCAATCTTCTCAAAATGACCATTCATTTCATGACTGATTGATTGAATGGGTAACCTGTTTTAAAAGGTGATTTGACACGTGTTACCTTTTAATTGGGTTTTATACATAACTTTTTATAAAAAAAAAATAACGAAAAAAATTCCCTTCTTCTTCCTACCCCAACCACTCGCCGGAACAACCATACCCAGCCACCGTCTTCCCGGATTCGCCACAACAATCAAGCTGCAACGCCGCTCCACCATCATGAGGCAACAACCTTCACCTCCCACATCGATCCAACACCACCAAGCCGCACTCACCAATCACAACCCTTCTTAACTCCCCTGCTTCGCCCAGCCACACCAACAACCCCACACCAATCATTAACTGTTGCCGCATAAATCAACCACCGCACCACCTCCAAATTCGCCCAACAGTACATACCCCACAACAACCACCACTCCACAATTACCCCAACCTCCCAGCGCGACAGCCTTCAAAACCGCATCCAGCAACATTGCTACCACCGTCCCCAACTACCGTCAACACCATTTTAGCCCTCACAAATCGCAGACACAAGCAATTCAACCCCAAATGGCCAAATAATCAAAACGGATTAATGAAATTATGCGACTGTGATTTTATTGATGATTTGAACAGCCAATTGTTGGTGATGTCGCTGCTAATCCCTGACATCAGCCAATTTAGGTGGGGTTTCAGGTGGTTCGGTTGGTATTTGCGGTGGTTCGAAGAGGCTGGGGTGCGAAATTGGTATTGGCCGAGGTGGTTGCGATGTTGGAAATGTGAGGCTAGGTTGTGATTTGCGGTGGTTAGGTAGGGTTGGAATGGTTTTCAGGGAAAGAGAAGGAGTGTTTCGCCGGTATTGGTGGGGCAGGGGTGCCGACGGCTAGGGTTATACTGTCGCCGGTGGGGGAAAGGCGATGCTAATGGTGGGGTGGGGTTGGGTTAGGGTGTTAGGGGATTTTTTTGGATAAAAACAAAAAAATTTGGTAAAAAGGCTCATTTTGGGAAGATGGGGTATAAGGTGGGATTATTTCTAGAACACGTAAAGTTGGAATTATTTTGAGCAGATGCATAAAAGGTGGGACTATTCTTTTCAATTTTTTCCTTTTTTTTTTTTTTGAAAGAATTATACTTCCTAGGTTTATATAGTTGCATTAATTTTCTAATAAAAGATGTTTTAAATTAGTTACATCACTTTCTTTTTTAACTAAATACATTTATTTCTTCTTCTCTATCTCTCTCTCTACTCTAAAAATTACTTACGAGTTCATGAAACAAAAGTGATGCAACTAAAAACATAGAGTAAGGATGTTATTGTTAAATGAATTAATACAACAAAAACATACTACCAAAAAGAAAAAAACAAACAGAGTGTTTTAATTGGTTATAATTTCTTTGGTGAACTAAAATTTTTGTGATTGATGTAAATTATGAGCGCTTACATTATTATGATCTTCTCTTGCTAGACCAAATAGATGAAGCAAGAAAAGACTTCTTGAAAAATGGAGTGCCTCTTTACCAAGCCGCTATGGAGGGAGACTGGGAGACGGCACACAACATTTTCAAGAAAGCTCCTAACTGGATATCTGCCTCGATCACTAAACGAGACGACACAACTTTACACATTGCAACAGCAGCCAAGCACCTTGATTTTGTACAAAATCTGGCAGACCTTATGATTAGTATAAATGATTACTTGGAATCAAAAAACATTCACAAAAATACGGCCTTCTGCTTTGCAGCATCATCCGGAATTGTCGACATTGCAAAATTGATGGTAGAGAGAAATAAAGACTTACCAGATATCAGAGGCAACGAAAACATGACTCCTCTTCATATGGCAATCCTTCTTGGCAAAAGAGAGATGGTAAAATACCTTATAAAAGTGACAAGTGATAGACTGTTGAACGATAAGGATCGCATTGGTATGATAACCAGTGCCATAGAGGCTGGTTTGTATGGTACATGAACATATCTTTGTAGCTCGATTCTTCTATTTTAAGTTTGTCAATCTCATGAACTTGATACACGGTATTTTACTTTTAACATTAAGAGCTGACCTTCATTTTATTTTGTGTAGACGTTGCGCTTCATTTCTTAGATAAGCATCCCCATTTGGCAATTGAACGCAATTCAAAGAAGGAGACTGTGCTGCACACTCTTGCTGCTCAAAGGCCTTTACAAATCAAAACTAGCGAGCAAAGCGTATGGAAAAAATTTCTTAGACGATGTATGTACTAACTTTGATTTTCTCCGTGACCTGATTGATGAAATAGTTTTAATGCTTCACAGATCAATAATTTCAACAGCAATTTTATTTCAGGCACTAACAAGGATGAAACAAAACATCAGATGGCATCAGCAATTCAACTGACTCAGAGAGCTTGGGACGAAGTCATAAAATTAAGTGAAAGTGAGATCTCAGACCTTATTGCAGAGCCGTGGCTGTTATTATTTGTTGCAGCAAAAATGGGGAATGTCGATTTCCTAATCACGCTAATCCGTTCATATCCTGATGTGATATGGAAAGTTGATGAGAAATGTAGAAGCATATTTCATATTGCTGTTATATATCGACATGAGAAAATCTTCAAGCTCATACATGAGATTGGAACCATAAAAGAATTTATTGCTACTTATAAGGATGACGATCAAAATAACATGCTACATTTAGCTGCTAAGATTGCACCTCGTGACAGACTCAACTGCGTGTCAGGTGCCGCTTTACAAATGCAAAGAGAGCTACTATGGTTTGAGGTTATCGATCTTACTAAACTCTTTTCCTTTAATTTTTGTCCATTTCAACATTATGCCTCTTACAGTCTTACAGAAACAATTAATCACTTTCTAACCAATCAATATTAGGCTGTGAAAGAGGTTGTTCAGCCCCATTATGCAGTGGCTAAGAATAAGGTGAGGAAGATCGTCCAAGATGGTGAGGATGGACATGAGCCTGGAAAAACCCCGCAAGATGAAGGGGGTAGAAGTGAATCTGAAAGTGACTTTGAAGATGATGATGATGATGATGATGATACGAGTGAATTTAAAAGAACACCCCAAACTATATTTACTGATGAGCATGAGAAACTACAATCACTAGGGGAGCAGTGGATGAAGAAAACAGCAGAATCATGTACTCTTGTCGCAACACTCATTACGACTGTAAATTTTACAGCCGCTTTTACCCTACCTGGTGGTAATGATGATAAGGATGGGCATCCCATTTTGTTAAATGAAGCATATTTCAAGGTGTTTGCAATATCCAATGCAGTTTCATTGTTTGCTTCGTCAACTTCCATCTTAATGTTTCTGTCAATCCTGACATCGCGATATGCAGAACGTGATTTTCTTAAGGTACTACCTTACAAGCTCATGGTTGGCCTAACATCTTTATTCATCTCCATAGCTACTATGATGGTTGCTTTCACTGCCACGTTCTTCATCACCTTCCAACGCGACTCCATATGGATACCAGCACCTATCGCGTTTCTAGCAGTTATTCCAGTTTTGCTATTTGCGTTTCAGCAGTTTCCTCTTTTGTGGGATGTATATCGGTCAACATATATATCTTCTACTTTGTTTCAACCAAGTTCCCAACGAACACTTAGCTGGAAAAATAATAGGCCAAAAGGAAAAATGAGTTAGAAGGAAGTACCATGTTTTGTTAACCAGGAAAGCTCTGCATAATAGCCGGATATGGATGCTCCCTGTCTGCCTTTTCAGATTTTCTTTTAAAATTGTTGTATTAGTCCATTGTCATCCATATATGAAATTCCTATTTTGGATTTTTTTGGATTTTCTTGGGATTTTTTTTTTTTTTTAAGGATTGAAATTTTTTTCCCACAGCTGTTATGATTTTAATTGGAAAATTCTCTTGGTAATACCTAATTGTAAAAAAAAAAATACTATTAATCTTATATTTTTTATATTTGGAACGCTAAACGTCGTCCTCAAATCTCCAATTAACGCCCGCAAAATAAACTAAAATTACGTATTTATCCTAGCTATAAAAATAATTAATTTTACCTCAATTTAACAATTTTACGCTCCCCAAAATTTTAAACTGTTCTTTCTAGTGACTTATGAGCGTTCTCCTCCGTTAAAGCATTCTCCATTAAAGTGGGGCAATGCGCTTTTTCCCCTCATTGATGCAGCTTTTGACATTATGAGCTTTCTCCATATGACTCCACTATTGAAGCACCACCGCCATTACTACCTCCTCGCCAGCCACCTCCACTAACACCAACATCCACCAAGCCCATCACCACCATAAGTGGCTTCTGAATTTTTTTTTTTCTTTTTTTTTTTTAAAACGAAACGCCTAAAATTCTCGTAACCCGCAGGTGGAAACGCCTAGATTTTTCGTTCCCACCTGCAGGTTACGAAATATCTAGGCGTTTCTTTTTACCTTGCAAAACTGCGAGTTACGATATTTTCGGCCGTTTCTCAGCCACCAACATAAACTCCATCGCACCCCACCTCGCTTCTTTACTACCAATTCCTTAAACTTAAAACTCTTAATTTTGTTGTTAATTAAGGATTTCCCATTCAGAGGTCCAAATTTCTATATTGTTATTGTTAAACAATTAATTTAATTTTTTTTTCTTTTTTTTATATGTTCAATGGATGAAAGGTCTATGTGTTTAGTGGATGCTCATGAGACAGCTTTAATGGAGAAGTCAGAGGTGATTTCTATGGATGAGAGTGAGGAGGAAAAGGGGCAAAATGGTTTTTAAAGTTAAAATGCGGGCATTAGTAGGTAAAATGAGCGCGACATTTAATATAGCTCTAAGCAATTCATGACATTAATGATGTCTTTTTATTATTATTTTTTTAACAATAAAAAATACTTCCTCCGTTCTTTTACTTGCAACACACCTTTTAAGCACACAGTTTTAGGAGATGATTAGTGAGGGCAAACGGAGGAAGTATAACGACGATTTTATTAATATAATTTTTACACGAAAATTAGAATAAGGTTAAGTATCATTTGTAAAAATTATAATGAAAAATTTGTCCGTTTACATTACATAAACCCGACCTCAAAACACGTGCCACAAGGCTGTGTTGCAAGTAAAAGAAAACGGAGGAAGTATAACTTAAATATTTTTTAAACAATTTAATTAAAAAAAACACTCACCCCTCCCCGCCAACCTTCTCCCCTTCCGGCAACACCTACCCTCTGCCCCTTTCAGCCACCCATATGCTCCCATCCCTCAGCTCTTTCTCTGCCTCACTGCACCTCCCTAATCCCAGCCACGCCTTCAGAAGCTCGTGTGTTGATCATCGCTTTTATGTCTTGACACCACTATAATCCCTCAAAACGTTGATAAAAAATTAATTTTAGTTCACCAAAGAAAATTTCCACTCAACAAAAAAAAATAAAAAAAATAAAAAAAAAATAAAGAAAATTTCCCAAAAAAAAATTAATCTATACTTATGTATTAAAAAACGTTCCTAAAAACGTTTATGTTCCACGTAGATCTACACTAATATTGTGCCACATCACTACACTTATGCCACGTCACCACTAGCATTGTAGCAATGTATTCATGTCACTATTGAGAAAAAAACATCCCACAAGATTTGAACATGTGACCTCATGTATATGAGATCACATTCTTACCATCTTAGCCAATAATAACTCATGTTATTCATACACACATAAATTATTATATGTTTAAGTAAACACATAAATAATTATACAACGTAGAGAAAAATTAATAAAAACGAATAGATTTAACAAAATTAAGACAATGTTAAGTCTTTTTTTTTTACCAACATTATGTCATTATATATAATTAAAAGTAGTAATCCGGTGCAACGCCCGGCCTACACACTAGTTTAACTTTAAAAGCTTATTACAATTATCCCACATCCTATCTGCCCTTTGATTTTTTGACTACCTTTACTTGTAACTTAACAACAAATTAATTCAAAATTTTTGTTTTGAGATAATTATATTAGTCATCAAGATAAAATATTGGAATGACAAATGATTGTTTAATTAATAAATGTAAATAATACTGTGTATAAAGATAATGAAACAATAATAATATCTTATTAATCTCTACACATCAACTTGTAGTACACGTTCTCAAAAAAAAAATCAACTTGTAGTAGACAACATAATTTATAGGAGAGTAAATCAACCAACGCTATAAAACTAGAAAAATATTATCATGATCACATGATCAAAGTAAATGCCTAAATAATCTCTCCACTAATCATCTTAACATACTGATGATGTTTTTATTTGGTGTTTAGAGAGCCACAAGGGCAGGTGATGAGAATCGATCCTAAGATCTCTTGAAACCGGGAGGAGAGCTCTAACCACTTGAGCTATCCCTCACTCTCAACATACTGATGATGTTGAGTTGTGCTTTTAAGTTGAGGGTAGTTATTGTTATTGTTTACGTTGATTGTTACCGGTTAGAGGGTAAGTGGGTTAGTAATGGAATAGTGATTTCCTATTATTTAGCTTTGGTAGTTTTTATCAATAGCTTATTTAAGGAAATGGATGTATCTCAGTATTATAAAGCAATAATAAATTCAACGTTCATTAGTTTTGCTCATTTCTCTTTTCTTTAGTTTTATCTTTTATATTTAACAGCTTTGGGAAACAACTGTAAATCGAATAGTCAATTTTAACAGACATAGCCAGTCCTCATTTTACGAGTAATGGACCTGCCCATACGAAGGCGCCGAGTAGTAAGAGCCTCTAACAAAACATCCACAGTATCTTCTATAGCTTCACCCTGTTTATCAAGACAATATGAACTGAATTGAGGAATAAGCTGCAATTCATAAAGAAGGCCAGCAGCTGCTGCTGCTGTGCAAGTGCGATCCCATGATGGTTGGGGCCTGCACTCAAAACAAAAGGAGCAGTCAGTAAAAGAAACACGATACCCTATGAGGTAGTTACATGTACATACAAAGAATTTTCTCAAGGAAATTAAGGAAAGAATCAGAAGGCGATAATGAGGTGGTAAAAGCATAAATTAATTTTTACAACTCGCCTAAGTCTGTGCATTGCTGAAGCACCTGTTGCAACCGATATGCAAGATATGTCATCCTCTCCCCACTCAAGTTTTGCTCGCTCCTGGATGATTACATAGTTATTACATCATACATATACTTTAAAATTAATGAAAAGACTCATAAATCATAAGCATACAGGAAGCTCAAGGAATCTGTACAATGAATGAGAAAATAGATTCATCAAAATTCAAGTATTTTCAGGATATGAACTGTTAAAGACTTTACATAATGAAAATCAAATATACCAGAGAAAAATCATCCACAAAATTCAGTTAGATAAGATAAAAAGGAGAAACAAGCATCAAATTTGAGCTAGATCACGTTATATTAATGCTCAAGGGCTTGGAGTTTTGACAGTGTAGGCGTGTAGCCACTTAATAAAATTGCATTCATGGTGTTGGTAACAGTTGCTGATCTTTAAAGTTGCATCTCCCAAGTGATTACAACCATTGCAACAGAGATATTAAGATTTTGATTCATCTACGTGATCCAATCTAAATTTATTTTCAAAAGCTGCACTTTAAATGAACCTCTGAAACTTCCCTAATCATGTGACAACATAAGGTCTAGATTTAATGAAGTTGATAGAATAATCACAATTATATAGCTTTGAATTATGATAAACTGCCTTTATTATGAATCATACTCACTCTGTTCTATAAAGATGTTAATATGTTATACTTTGCATTTTACACGGTATCAAATGCATACCTTTGACCTTTAATATCTAACCTTTTATCCTAAGAAAAGTACATTTTAATAATCCCAACTATGGACGACTTATTTCTAATAATCCCAACTAAGGTTTATTTCTTTAATCATCCCAAGTTATTCCCAACTATGATATGCAAATGGTCCCAATGACCGGTAACCTGAGTTTTTTTATCGGTTTTAATAGCCACGTGTTAACACGTAATTGGTCCAAAATTTTTTTTTAAAAAAACCCCAAAAATTCTCAGCCACCTTCCCCTACCGCGAAAACCTAACAACACCCCTAAACTCACCAGAAGCCGGCCAGCCGCCCTCCTAACCACCGAAACTGACTAGTCGGCCCTCAAAAACCACAACTGACCTAGCCCCGACCCCGGAAACAACCTACACAGCCTTCCCGATCCTAAAACCACCAACAACTCCAACGAAACCAGGTTAGGTTTTTGGGATCGGGGTGGCTGCGCTGGGTCCGCCGACCGGGAGAAACTTCTGACTCACCAGGCTCCAATTTAGGCATCTTCAATGCACAAGAAGCAGACGGGGGGCTATGTTGGCCATTAGAAGGTGCAGCTTGGCCTTGGTGTTTTAAGCGCAGCCTTTTCAATGGCCTCTCGGGCTCATCCTACACCTCATCCTGCACTGGAGCACATTGTCCCATTCTTGCAACACATTTGGCAACATTCTTGTTGGTGAACTTTCCCATCCAGTTCCTTATGCTATTCACTCTCAGCCTCTTGTCCCTCTTGTCTTCAGCAAAGAACCAAGCAGAACGATCCCTTCGGGGGTCGGGGCTAGGTCAATTGGGGTTGTGGAAGGCCGGCCGGGCGATTATTGGGGGTGGCCGATTTCGGCAATAATGGGGGTGGCCGGCCGGTTTCCGACGAGGTTAGGGAAAGGGTTTAGGTTTTGCGGTGGGGGAAAGTGGCCGGGAATTTTTTGGTTTTTTTGTTTATTTGTTAATTTTTTATGTTTTTTAATTTTTTTTTTCTTAATCACGGACCAATCACGTGCTAACACGTGTCATGGTTACTTGTTATATCAGGTCCTTAACTTGGTGTTGACCGATTGGGACTATTAGAGTTAGAGGCAAACGCATAGCATAGTTGAAATTATAAAAAATAAAAATAAAAAACAACTTTGTTGGGATTATTAGAAGTCGTTCATAGTTGGGATTATTGAAGTGTAATTTTCCTTTATATTATTAGTAAAAATCTGTTATGGATTCAGCTAGAGGTCCGGCCAGCCCATCAAAGTCTATTCAAGGAGGCCCAAATCAGAAGTGCACAAGGTTCAGCAAGGAGGAGCAAGTAACGGTCTGTTAGGGGAGTCAACGAGAGCAAGTTGAGTCAATCTCAACAAAGAAGAAGAGACAAATATCATTAAGAGTTTATTAGGGAAAGTAGCAATAGTAATTTCTATGTCTTGTTTTGGTTGTGCTATTTTTATGTCTATTAGTCACATGTATTTCTTTAGTAATGGGATAGCTTAGTATAAGATAGAAGGGAGTGTAGAGTCAAGTATCCAGAAATTAAGTAAGAACATCCTTGAGAGTAGTAGCCTAAAGCTACCATGAGATTGATGGCCTTAAGCCATTGACTATCCTTGCAATCATTAATTTCAATCAATCAAGTAGTAATCAAGCTTTCCCTTAATTTACTGTCCTTATTAGCATAAACTTGTTGTAAGGAACCGGTCTTTGACAAAATCATGAAAAATGTACATTACAAAAGTACACATTGCAACAAATTTATCAAGACCTCACATAAAAATATTAAAAATTGTGCATGATAAACTTCAGACAAAGTTTTACAAGTTTAACCACATGAATAATGTTGTAGCTTCTTTATGCAACAAAAGTATATAAAATTCAAAAACACATAAAATGCTTAGGATATGGGACTTTAGACTTCTTTCCTACGCCGTACAATTATAGAGCTGGGGTGTCAAATGTCTAATGAAAACTTCTTTCATATTTGCAGTTGTACAACGCAGTTGTACAACGCAGTTGTACAACGCAGTTGTTTAGGTGGTCAAGTGTCTACTTGTTATCGCTAGGTCAAGAATAAAAAAAGTATTTTAATGAAACTGAAGCCAAGTAAAGATGCATACATGAGACCTTTCAAGACCCTTAAGCCATGTAAAGCTGCATACAAGAGACCTTTCAAGACCCTTAAAGCCAAGCAAAGCTGCATACAAGACACCTTTCAAGACCCTACTAGGACCCTTGTATACTAGGAACAAACCATTTTCCCCTATTTTTTTTTTTTTAAGGTTGTGCATGGTAATAATTTTAATGTTGATAAATTCTATGTTACTCGGACTCTTCATTTTACCTCAAATACCCGTGTCGGACCCTCGACCCTCGGACATGGGTATGACACATGGACACTTCATTTTAGTTGAAAACTATAGAATTTTTTCACAAAATAGCCGAGTCGGACACTAGGACACGTACCCGTGTCGGACATGGGTACCCGAGTCCGAGTAACATAGGATAAATTAGGTATTTAGGCTACAATTTAGTATTGGAATAATTGACAACAAGAATCCCACGTTTCCTCTTCTCTAAACACTCTCATCTTTTGATTAATTAAGAATAATCCAATATAGAGTTTGGTCCACATAGAAAGCCCAAGATGGTCCTTACCAAAAATGATGGGTATGGAAGGAGTAACTCCTATGTATATAAAGTGGTTCATCATACCCTCTTTCTCCAATGTGGGACAATTCAGGAGTGCATACGTATAGGTTCCATACTTATTTCACTTGTAAGTGTTTTTTAAATTCAAAGCTAAGTGGAAAGGTAATCAAATACAATTCTCTTAGGAGCTAGACATCCCGCTGAAGTATATCCTCATCTAGTTGCTTCAAAGACCCAGTGTAGAAGAGACCCACAACTTGGGCTCTAATACCATGATAACACACAAGGCTCAACATCTTCTCATATTGGTTTAGTGGGGGATCTAGGGGGGTACATAGAGTTACAACTGTACCCCCATTCCGCGAAGAAAAAAAAAAACTGATACAAAAAGAAATTGCCTGTGTATCTAATAGGCGGTCTCTTAGGTATTGTTATCAGTAATCTACCACAACAACCTAATCACCGCGCCTTTTTTGTACAAGTATTAAATTCTAAGAGACTGCCTATTTTAAAACTGGTCTCAGGCGGTCTCTTAGATGATATATATTCCACAGTAGTGCTTTTGAAAAAAGAGCTTTTGAACAAAGAGACCTGTTAGAGGTCTCTAGGTGATATTGTTTATTTTTCCACGGTAGATTTATACTTTTAATCAAAGAGAAATATTGTTACCACAACAGGTTGCTTAGACAATCTCTTTTTAAAAGATATTTCGTTACTCCATTATAAGCCTTGTTGTCGGAAGATAGGGTATATAGTACCAAATACTAATACAATAGTTAAATGGTTTATTAACTCAAAATTTAGTTAAGAAAAAATGACTACGCTCCACATATTACTTTGTATTTTGTAAATTTTTTTTATTAAACTTAATTTCGTACCCCCATTACTCAAATCCTAGATCCGCCACTGTATTGGTCAGTTTTGACTAGCAACCTCGGTAATTTTTTATTCACTGTCTTTCTAGATTGTAACCCATACTCCGTATATGTCAACCGTTACCACCACTACATGTATGTCATCATGTCCCAACGTCGCCATGGTCCATTGCTATTTCAATCCTAATAATTTTATATTTTTACAACACTGTTTTCTACTCCCTCCGTTCCCTAATGTTTTTTACGTTTGGAATTATGCGCGGTAATTAAGAAATTGTGTAAAGTTGAGGAATATTGGAATATTTCAATGATTGAAAGTACAAATTTATTGAAAAATACAATGTTGAGCATGTGGGGTGGAGAAATTAGAGGAAAGAGGAGAGAGAAAGTAATAATAAGTGTTGAAAAACTAATAAAATAATACAAAAAGTACAATAGCACATGGAAAAGTAAGGACTTTTGAGTAAAAAAATTGTAAAACAAGGGTATTTTAGTCCAAAATTTATGACCAAAATAGGAAAGATACTAAATGTAAAGAATAAAAAGGAACACCCTAAATGGAAACGTAAAAAAATATTTAGGAACGGAGGGAGTAGCTTCTATTTTTGCCTTGTTTTATCTACCACTTCCCCCTTTAATACTAGGGGGCATGAGCTCCAATCGTCTAATTGAGCTTAAAGATGAAGAAATTAGAAATATTGTTGGTATAGTAACTCCATGATTGTTGACTGCTAAAATCAAAAAAACCCTCGATCTTCTCATTAAAACTTAACAATATTATATATGAGTTGTAATGGCCATGTATTGGGTGGCTACTATTCACACCCATTTCAAACTTAGATTATCTTTGATAACTTGCACATAAGAAAAACATGTATTGATGAGTATTCACTCATCACACTTAGACCATCTTTTATGACTTGCACATAAGAAAATAACGTGGTCATGTGAGATCTTATTTGGTTTGTTTCTAATATAGACTATAGATCATAATACCTGATTCTTATGATTTACACAAATGCATAACTAAAGTTATAATATGTTTTACTTTTTTTAAAGGGGAAAGGCGAAGCTCATAGGTAAAAGAGAAACTTCCTCATATCAAAACAACCAGCCTCACAATAGCAGGTTCGTCTTCTCGAATTATAAGACATTCAACAATGAATAATTTATTCCCTTAATTAATGATAGTGATGAACTACAAAAACGAGGTTACCTTTAACCGCTTGAACATTGCCGTAGAATTGCTCCATGTTCCATCTATAAGAATGAAATTCAAGATTTTATCTTCACATGTCTGTGGAGCATCAAAAATATGGACAAATAAATTAGCGTAGTGGATTCAAACAAATAAGTGAAATCACAAAATATATACGAAGTACATATGGAATAAAAATAAATAAATAAAAAAATACTAAGAATGAGCATCTTGTTTTTTTTTTTAACACATAAAAGACGATATATTACTTAATTATAAAGTTTACACACCAAGTATTCCACAAATTAAAAACAAAAGGCCTGAAACCGTTGACAAAATATGAGGCAACTACATATGCTGAAGAAATCAAGCACTTAACAAACAGAAAATTAGTGAGCAAGCACTTAATTATGCTGAAGAATGAGCATCTTGTTATGATTTAGGAACCTTACACGAAAGAATATAATGTTAAAATTTAGGAAAATGTGTCCCTAACCATCTTATGTTTCCTATTTTTTTCAATTTATCACCTTGTGAAAGGAGTTCAAAAGGACATGGCGAGGGTGGGTATACAATCTTATCTGGCTTTAGACGAGAAATTTGGGAATAAATGGAGAAGAAGGATTGCCGTGGAAGATTATACGGAATGAGTATTGGTTCATGCAGCTGACCCCATCCCTTTGGGATTAAGGCTTTAATGATAATGCAAAATGGTATTTTAATAATGAAGACAATTACAAGGTGGTGATTTGTTAGGTTTATAGTTTTATACAAACATAAGGTGGTTAAATAATTAAAAGTTTTCATAGGGTGGTAAGTTGAAAAGGTGGAAACATTTGGTGGCTAAGGACAAACTCTCCTAAAAAAAAATTACTCCTTTTGTTCTTTACACACTATTTACAGTAAAACGGAGAAAACATTGACAATATATTCTCATAGAAATATAAGAAATAATAAAGAGATTTGAGAGCATTATTTAATTATTTTGCGGTAAAAAAATAATATTGAGAGGATGATAACGGGTCGGATTAGATTGAATTATGCACCATAATCTAACATTGACTTTGACTTGTAGTTGATGTCTAATTTTGTATGAATCCAACATTATACTCCCCTCACCAATGTATGATTCTACCCCCTTAATTCAAACATCACTCCTCCCTTACCTCCTAAGAATCTATAATGTGTACAAATAACAATCCATCATTCTCCACCATATACAATAGATGTTTAGTAATACATGAAGATATTAAAGCATAAGTATGCATAAGTACCTTGTCCAAATTGCTATCTTCGATACTTGGCGTATCACATAAGAAGTAATCCTTTACGGACTTGGGAATTCCAGGCTTACTAGGATACAGGCACCACACCATGTTTTTTCCTGAATATGTAAATGTATATCGTCAAGAGTGAGCGCTCAGCATGGTCTCGTGACAAGGAAAGCACATGAAATGAAATCCACTGAATACCACCATATCCACAACAAAATAAGTTTGGGGGGGGGGGGGGGGGGGGTTGGCATAAGAAGCATTAACTGAACTGCGGTAAAGTATTGGATTGGAGAACCAGATTCCAGAAACGTAACATAGGTTCACAGCAAACTTTTAATCAAATGAAAGTCAAACACATTCAAACAAAGCTAATTGAGTCAAATGAAAGTAAAACAAATTCAAACAAAGCTTTTTGAATCAAAAGGGAATTGTGTCCCTTGGCACACCAACACTAAGGCTATCTCTACCCTGATTTCGTTATAACATTGCCAACTGACCAATTCAAAATACACTGCCATGGTCCTAACTAAAGTCCACCAATTTTCAAAGGGGTACTAATTACTAAACTTGCAATCTAGCAGATAGCTAATCATCCAACCAAAATTTAAATATTCACTTAATAGTTGAAAGGATGAAATATGATGCAAATTATAACACAGCACAAAAAATACGAAATGAGAGAATGCAGTAGCAATATTGATAGTATCCTTAAAATTTGAGCTCCAATACTATGATTTATCATTTTATTGTTATCAGCTCGTCTGATCAATAACCTGACTAAATTAAAACCTGAACTTTAACAAAACAGGCAACAGTAAAGTTTCCTTTTCGTATATTACAGCCAATTTAGATTATTAATAGCTAGTCATTTTGCATTATCAACAAAAGATTACAAAGCAGCTTTAATATCAATATAATAATTAACTAACTATTTCATAACCATAACAGCACAATATAAATAAACAAAGGGAGTAGGTCCAAAGTCATTATAGTACAGCAAGCCTAATTCAAATCAAAATCAATGGAAACTGTGGAAGCCATTTACTACTAGTTGAATTCCTAGTACCACTTGGAGGTTGGAGATAAACTGCAGGATGGAGAGAACGGAAAATATTACTTCTTATTCCAGTCCCATTACCCATGACAAGGATCAGCTGAAGATATGTGAATAAATAAAATAAATAAATTAAAAATTAAAAAAAACAAGTAAAATAAAAGATATGGAATTGGCTATTCTAAACATGGCATGTTGGCAGTGAACGAGCTAAATGAAAAGCAAGAAGTTGGTTCCACGTAATTTACGAATTCGTTTGCAGCAAGTGCAATTGGAAACACAGGAGGCATGGCAACATATGAAACAATTTTGTAGAGCTACAGACACAATAAATATGAGACAATTTACCTGGGTTGGGCATCAAACTAATACAACTCTATAAAAGTCAAAAACCAATCATTAAGTTACAAAAGATGAACAAATTACCCTAGAAGACGCCATTAAAAACAAACCTGCTTTCTTAAATTCATTCCACATTGTGTCTTCATGTTCAGCAATACCATAGAGGCATAATGTTGCTGCCTGCACACCAAACACTTGCCATAACACCTTTCCTGTGTTGTTTTGCCGCAAAAAATCCTAGAAAAATAAGACAAAAGACAATTAATCATAGATATATGCCATCTGCTATTGCAAAGTTACTGAGGCGTGTTCTTAAAATGCAACAGAAACACAAACCTTAGGATGCATGTACAACCAAAATCGTATCCCATGCCAAAGTGGGCTAGGTTTGACTTTCAAGCACATGCAATCTTCTTCATTTGGAAGCCAACACTGGAAGCAGGGTAGACATCAATAACATGGTGAAATGATTTGATAATGCCAGAAAGGATTACCTAACATTACTTATACCAGGAAAAATATAGAGGCGGACCCAAAGAAAGTATCTAATAAGTACAAACCAGCATTCAAAATTTCAATAAATGCTAAAAAATTACAGAAATCAAATACCTTCTGACAAAGGTATCCTCGACTGCCAAGTAAACGACAAGCTATCTGTCGTGCTGAGAAAAACTGAAGCTTCATTTCTGAATCACTTAATGCCTTATAGGCTGCTCTATGCTTCTTATCCTCTTTAATTTTGAATTCACCCTGAAACATACATAAATGAACAGCTCAATAAACCCAAAAATCAAACATAAAACAACCCTCCTTTTTGTCTCTATCATGATTAGTGCAAAAAAGGTAGGAAAGGTCACTAATCTATTTTTCACACCAATGATTTATGTAACAATTACTTTATTGACATACTTGCAATGTGTTGCCTTTTTAAGGTCAAACCAGAACATTTATTATTTGTAATTTTCTTTTACAATGTTGAAGCATATTTAAAGAGCAATAAACAGATGGTGTGAAAAGTAGTGTTGTAAAAAATAAATCAGTGAATACCAAAGTAATTAAGCTCTGAATAGTAAGGGAAGATAATAGTCAAGAATGTTTACATCGTTACGGAAGGGGTACTTGTGAGTTGTGACATAATATCATTGGTATAGCAATACTCTTTTTGATGTAGTTCCTCTAAAATCTACCTTAATTACTCAAACAAAACCCTAATGCAGAACAAATCCTAGATGTGGCTCAAAAACAAAGCTAAAGACCTCCATTTTGGATTAGAATTAGAATCAAATTTATTTACTGAAATGCCATCCACATAGGGTCAAAAGCACCTTATTAGAAATCACTTCTTAAAGGAAGAAAACACACCCACGATTAGTAATATAAAAAGAAACAATTGTATGCCATAGATGGTGGAGAGAAATTAGGATTTATGATGCACTTTGCAATTAAGGATTGAATCACCATAAGACCAATTGAAGTCTTCGGACTCTATACCTTTTTCAATAAGATAAATTCTAAACAAGAAACAAATTAAGACAGCTACATGAAGTAGCCATTCTGGTAGTTGATATATTGACTTTGCGATGAACCAAATTATCAAATCTACAAAATCTACAAGCCACTTTGGGCTAGCATGAACCATATATCTGGAACGACAATGATTTGGACTTGGGTTAGATTTAACAATTTACATATCATATTCGGAAATCAATTTCACATATCATGATCAGGCTCCAGTTAGATGCGCCAAATAAAGTTTTATAGGGCAAACAGAAGCATCACATTGTTCGTGATTAAATTCAATTTGTTGATGACTTAATAGTAGTAATTGGATACAAATAGGGTCATTCATAGGATTCAATTCAGACTTCACATTTTCAGCTTCTAGGAAAAATCATTCAACATAACCTAAAAAATATTTTAAAATGAACCATACAATAGCCAAGCATAAACCTCGTTAAATTACACAAAGCGCCCTACAAGATGAAACAACTACTCCCTAGTAGAAAATACTACAACAGTACAACACCTCAAGTCCTCAAGTTCACCAAATTTATGTCACAACCTCAATTGCTATATTTAATTGATGTCACAATCGTAACTCTCGACTCTTATCAAGTTATCATTCGCAAGGACGATTTAGGCTCTATCCTAGTTCCTTTCATAATCAACAAAATTGTCACTGTCCCAAACTCCAAATTAGTCAATCAGGCTCATCCAACACACCCCCACCCCTTTTCTCCCACACCCATGTTCATTTATTCCACCCCCACCAAAAAAATAAAATAGGGGTTATTTCCCCACCATTCGAATTGACCAAGCAATTACAGAACAAATATAAAATCCAATTACAGAACAAAATGAAAACCCAACTACAGAACAAATTGAGCAAACAATTACATAAAAAGACATTAATTACATAAAAAGACATTAAGTTTTCATAATCCTAACCCAATTCATTACATAATCACCACAACAACAAATAATAATGAAACAGTAATCTGAAAAATTCAGAAAAAACACAAGAAATGAGAAAGAAAGAGTAACATACAGTGAGTCGACCACCATTGCCACCAAAATTCATCTGAACAGCAGTCTCTGTTTCCAAAGCCTTCAAGTAATGAATGGCATCAATGACAGAAGCAGGAACAGGGGAATTAGTGCCCCAATTCTGCCACTCTTGCAATGTGAGAATCCCATCAATGGGGTCCCTTGTTGAAGGTGGAAGAGAGAGTGACCTTGTTGTTGATGACCTTGAGAAGGAATTGATAATGGAGGTTTGGCTTTTGGTTCTACTAAGAGTTCTACTACTGATTCTATGAGAAGGGTTCATTGGAATCATAATCAGGGTTTTGAAGGTGGAAAAAGCAGAAAAGAAGGAGAAGGGAAGACTGCATTTTTGTGACAAGGGTCTGGTTTGTGACCACATTGGCTAGGCTAGGGTTTGGCTTGTGTTTTGTTTTCCCACTTAGCCCCTAGGGATGTACTCTTTTCTAATCCTAGAGATAAAAATAAGGCTCGACGTGGTGGCGTGGGTCGTATCGGTGTCATGATTGGTGGTGGTTGACTTGGTTGTTTTAGAAGTGGTGGATGGACTAAAGTTAGAGAAATAAAATATGGAAAAAACTTAGTAAGGGCAAGTGTGTCTCTTTGCTTGAAATGACGGTGGTTTGATAATTTCTGATGGTGTTATTTAACAATCCATAAAAAATAAAATCCAATCTCATGTGGGACGTATCTGATATGAGCTTTTGTGTCAAATTGGTATTGTAAAACTTTACTTGCATGTTACAATATGGGGCGAGAAATTAGGGGTGAGCAAAAATTCCGGGTACCCGGAATTGGAACCGGAACTGGTTAGGAACCGGCGGGTCCGGAACCGAGATTGGACCCGGTGGTTCCAATTCCGGGTAATAAATTAAGGACCCGGTTATAACCAATTCCAATTCCAATTCTCAACTTTTTGGAACCAGAACCGGTTGGGTACCCGGTTACCCAATATATCCTAAACTAAATAAATTTTAGATAATAAAAATATGTTAAATGTATCTAATTTGTAAAATAAAAAAGTATTATTAATACCTAACATGAATACAAATAGCTTAATGCATATATAAATATAAGTATTAAACACTAATAATGATACTAACTAAAATAAGAATTATAATTTGTATTATATTTTAAAAATTACATACATTAGTGGGTACCCGGAACCGGAACCGGTACCCGGTGGTACCAATTCCAATTCCTAAATTTTAGGACCCGGTTAAACCAATTCCAATTCCGGTTCCGAATTTTAGGTCCCGGTTCCAACCAATTCCAAGTCCGGGTCCTAAAATTTTGACCGGGTACCCGGTTTGCTCACCCCTACGAGAAATACTAAAATTCCCCTCAATATACATACGGTTTTAGGGGGCGTTTGGTTCAGATGGGGTAAAGGGAATGAAATCAAGAGAGGGAAAGGGTGAGAAAGGAAAGTGATGCCCTTTGATGTATTGTGTCGTTTGCGTGGTACGTACCATCCATTTAATGAATCGCTAAATCCCGCCTACGTTATTTATCTAACAAGCAACATTTCATGTAAATGACCATCAATATGCTTACTAAACCCCACTTAGCTTTCTCTCTCCTAAGTACATCAAACCACCACCATAGCAACCATTAACCACCACAAAAGCAGCCACGATCACTCACGCCACCACATTGATCACCACCACCCACCACCACGTCCACCACCACCGTGACTGGATTGTCGACAACTAACTAGAAGAAAAATGGATGGTGACGAAGCTAGGTCATCGAAGGATCACCACCAACCCTGCCATTGGCACCTCATGAGGTACGGGCTTTGGGTTTTTTTTGGTTGCTGGAAGCACCCACCAATCCACCGTAGTGAACTGGCAAACCTAAACTACTAGTCAACTGTGGTCAACCATGGGTGGAAACAATGGTGGACTCGGTTGACCCACGGTCAAAGTCGGTTGACTGTGGCTATCGGCTAGTTTCCACCACCGTTTGACCGGCGGTTTAGGGCACTGACAATAATAATAAGATCCAATGAGGTCCAATAAGTTTCAATAAGGTCTAATAAGTTCAATAAGATCTAATAATTTTAATAGAGTTAAATAAGTTCAATAGGTGTAATAAGTTCAGATAAGTTTATTCAGATAGTTCAGGTCCAATTTTGTAAAGAGAACATACCCTAAGTCAAATAAAAAGAGCAAAAAAGATTACGTTAACTGCAAACAATTAATTTTTTGGCATAAGAATGACTTATTTTTAAACCTTATTAAATTTATTGAAACTTATTAGCTCTGATTAAACTTATTATAACTTATCTAACCTTATTAATAAACCTGAAACTTTTTTTTATTAAGGTAAAAAGAACACGCCATAAGCCGAAAACACTCCCCAATCACATAAAAAGACCAAATAAGATCACAAGATCATGGGAAGAATTAGAGAGTACTCTATAAAAAGTTACATTGATCATCTTTTTATAATTGAGAAATCTATTTAAATAACGACCAACGAAGTCACTTTGATACAAAAACTAAAATAATCACACAATTTTCATTCATTCCACTAACAATCACAAACCCCAAAACTAATGATTTCGAAACCAAACATTCATCTCCCTCCCACTCCTTTTTAAAAAACCCCAAAAAGAGCAAGTTCAGTAACCGCCATGAATACTACTTTGCTTTGCTAATACCCATGTCTTTTTTCTTCTCTCTCCTAACTCCCATACTCATACTCTATTCTACCTTCCTTCTTAATCCTTCTCCACTACTTTTATTTCCCCCATTTTTTCTCATTTTCCTTCATTGTAACTCCATTAATGCAGCTTTCTTCCAATAACCCACTTCCCAAAATCACCTCATTTCACCCTTTTAACAATGTCCAACATTCAATCTCAAGAACAAATTAACACCCACCAAATTAATCACCCAAATTACATGGACAATTTCTCAAAAAAGTTGAAACGTTTCAGATTCTTTGAGCCTTCATTAAGCATTACTGGGTTCTTGTTTGTAACTGTTGGTGTTATTATTTGTTGTTACTATTACTTAGATTACAGAGTTTTTGGAAGATGGTTGAATTTTCCATTTAAATCACAGAGGTTTCAATGGCTGCAATATGATGAATTTGCTGGTGTTTCTAATGGTAATGTGAAAAGGGTCGAGTTTTTGAGTGAAAAGGGTGGTGAATGTGACGTGTTTGATGGTGATTGGGTGTGGGATGAGAGTTATCCATTGTATGAATCAAAAAATTGTGAGTTTATGGATTTTGGGTTTAGGTGTTCTGAGAGTGGTCGACCTGATAATTTTTATACCAAGTGGCGTTGGCAGCCTAAACTTTGCAATTTACCAAGGTATATCTTTTTGTTCCTGTTTTTTTTGGGTTGTGTTTAACTTTATGTTTGCTGCTTTTTAATGGTTGGTTTCGAAATGTGTTGCGTGCTTATCATTTTTATGATGTCTCGTGTGCAACGGGTGTATTTATGTCGTTGTATAAGTTTAGTCCCTATAAATTTGCGAGAAAATGTGACTTTGGGGTGACTATATGTGTGTTGTGCGCAATGTACTCATTATGCACATTTATCTTGTGTGCAACGGGGTGTATTGTATGTTTCTGTATAAGTTTAGTCCCTATAAATTTGCGAGAAAAAAATGGAGAGACCTTATGTGACTTAACGGTGATTGTGTGCAATGTACTCATTGTATGCGCATTTTAATGTCATTTCTGTATTTCGAGACATTTGGTATACAATGTTGCACTTTAAAAGGGTGGCTTTTATGAAAGTTGAGGTGACTAAGTATAATATACTCGTTTACAATTTTGTGTGTGTGTGTGTGTTTTATTTTTTTTTTGTTTTTTTTTTGTTTTTTTTTTTGTCGAGTAAATGAAAATGTTGTGTTTAATTTGAGTGTTAAAGTTGAGCACCATGAGGGGGAAGGTTAAACTACGAAATTTAATTCTATTTTAGTTAGATTAACTTTCCTTTAATTTTGTTATTATCTTTAAGTTGGTCCTTAAACAACCACCAATAATGTAGGAAATGCTTAAATTGCCTAATTTGGGTCAGTTGGTGTATTTTGCTAGGATAAAAAAGTGTGTACTCTCTTCTTTTTATATGTTTTTTGTACTAATACCATTTAATCTCACCAACTACCATAATGGCTCCTTATTAATGTATTTGTTTCTTATTGTGTTGCTTTGTTGTTTGTAGGATATATACTTCAATTTATATGGCAATTTTATAGTGATTGATTTTTGATTTTTTGCTGGTAGTTTCCTTGTAGATGGATGTACATGAGTGGAAGTGATGCAATAAAGAATTTTGTTTTTATTTACCATAGATGGCACATAGGTCTTGGTCTTGACCGTTAGGCTAAGACATTGTTGGTTAAAAGTTGGTAAAATATCAATTATTTATGTACATTGAAATGGATTGAATTTAGCATTGCCAATTTAGCATGACCGTTAGGCTAGTGCACTTACTATACTTTTTATCTCTCACAATTTTGACACTTTCTCTAACCATTTGTTTGCTCACAAGCAACATTGATTTTTATTTTTTTTGTTCCACAACTAATATGCAAAATGCCCTTGCTTTTTTTCCTTTAAATTCGCATCAAAGAGGGGTTAGTTTTCATTATGTAATTTGATTATTAGACATTTAGATGGTGTATTACTAAATTAAGTAGTGTTCACTTTACTTGAATTTTACTCATCTTATCTGAATTTATTAGCTCTAATTTTTACTCTATTATCTAAACTTATTTGCATCTACTAGTCTTGAACTTAATGCATATGTACTTTTAGTTTTGAAGTTATTGTAATTTATATTAATCTTGAAGTATATTATTATAACTAGACCTGGTTATTGGGCGGGTCGGTCAGGATCGGTGCGGGTCGGTTGAGGGTCAGGGTCAAAGAGGGTCACATTTTATAGGGTCAATATGGGGTCGGGCCAATGCGGGTCGCGGGTCGATAATGGGCGGGCCTACAAAATATCAAATAAAATAAATATTGGACAAAACCATTATTAAATACATATTAATACAAATTAATCTATATAATTATTTTTACATTATGTATTTCTTTATCAACTAAATTGGAAAAACATGTTGGCCCTATATTGACCCTACCCAATAAGGGCCCTGTCCATTAATAGCCCCGTCCATTAAAAACCCTATAAGCTTGGCCCTGACCCTGTTATCATTGGGCTACCCTGTCCAATAACCACCTCTAATTATAACTTATTAAACCCATGATAAATGAAATTTAAGTTGGGAGGGGGAGGGTGGAATTAGATTATTTGAACTTATTAGTGCTGAACAAATTTCATCAAAACTTGTTAACCCTAAACTCATATTGCTTGAACTTATTACATCTAAAATAAGTGAAAATAAGATTGGTTATCTATTCTGCATTGAATTGAACTTTATCAATGGTGATGAAGTTCCAGATTTCCAGTGCTTTCATATTTCTACTATCCTTTTTTGTTGTTATGTATAGATTTGCATTCTAATCAATGACTTCTCTTGGCTTATCACCATTATCAGATTTGATGCAATATTGATGTTGGAAAAATTAAGGAACAAACGCGTCGTATTTGTGGGAGACTCTATTGGAAGGAACCAATGGGAATCACTTCTTTGTATGCTTGCTTCTGCTGTTTCTGATCAGAAATTAATTTATGAAGTGAATGGAAATCCTATAACAAAGCACAAAGGCTTTTTGATTTTCAAGTTTGAAGACTATAATTGCACAGTGGAGTATTATCGGTCTCCTTTTCTCGTATTGCAAGGACGCCCCCCTGCAGGAGCACCAGAAAAGGTCAGGTCTACTTTAAAATTAGATCAAATGGACTGGAATGCTGGGAGATGGAAGGGTGCTGATGTTCTTGTCTTCAATACAGGACACTGGTGGAACTATGAGAAGACTATTAGAGGGTAATTTGACAACTCATGATTATTAAATATCTAACCTTGCAGTTGAGTTTTGCTTTGCTAGTCTTATGTCTGGTCTGCCTGTCTAGCTTTGCAGTTATCCATTTTCGTTGCTTTTCCTTCCTTTTTTCTTTTTTTTTTTTTGGCCATTTGGCATCTCAACATTTAAGTTACTGAATTCTAGTTTACACTTCCCCTGCATGGCTGCATCATATGGCCTTAAAATGCATCAGCTGGAATAGGTAAAGTCAATATCTTAGCACCGAAAGTCCAAAAGCTAGAACAATTACTCCTATTTCTGGAACTGAATGTCTCATTGTCTTACACCCTCATATTCTTTTTAATAATAGTAGTGTCCTTGACATCAAAATTATCAAAATTCTGGAACAGGAATTTTCAAATTATCAAATGAAAATCGATATGACTTGAATTTGAACTGATAATAGTATGTAAAAATAATTTTCCAAAGATTTCAGCTGTTCTAATCCATCCTTAAACTTATATTTTGTCTGCTGCTACCCTGCTCTGTTGACATTTTTTTGTAGCTTCCCCCTGAAACCCCCCCCCCCTCTTCCCAATTTGTACTTAATCACCTTTCTTTCACATGTGATTCTTTTATTTGTATTTATTACTTATAAAAATCGAGTATTCGATGAGACTGCTTAAAGTTCTTTATTATCTTTTAAGTAATTTAGAAATAATATGTCGGTGAATCTATGTGAATTGCTAGTATAGTTTAGTAATCTCTGTATTCCAGAACCACTGTCTGGTATAAGTATTGCTTTAATTTTTTCTCATTCCCTTACCATAATTTTATTTTTCCTCCCTGTACTCTTTATTACTTTCCTTTGACATTGTTAACCAAACACAAACCAGTAAAGTAGTAATTGATATCGGCTTCATGCAAAAAGCCTTAAACATTTTTTTTTTCTTTTGTAAAATTGTTTATTATTTAAAAGGATTTCTGGGGAGCCACCTCTATATATGGGCATGATAATCCAATAAAGTAATTTGTTAAGGAATGAACAGAATCTGTATCTGATTTATAATATTAATGTGTTGCTCAGACCACATGCATTGCTTTTTTGGAATATTTGGCTCCACATTGTGTTTGTCCCTCTGCCAGTCGTAGACTGATGACATTGAGCTGCTTTCCAACGGCATTGTAACTCCTAGTACCATGGTCGGCAAGGGGTTTGTCGGTTTCACAAGTTGGACGCTTTGCTTAATTAGCATGAAGTCATGAACTAGTGAATTCATGTATATATCTTGGTCCAATTTTGTTATGTAGCCCAATGGGAATATTTAGGAAGATGTGAATAGCTACTTAAAATTTTTTAAGTGTATCTGAGTAAGTTGCTTCACCCTATGTAGCAATTTTGAAACTTTTGAACTATGTGAAAATGGAATCATTTATTTCCGTGCAGCAACCTGATGGAAAGCAATTAATTTATTGTATTATAGGATATATTTTTTTCATTTTTAACCTTTTAATATTTTCCTGCTATTCTCTGGAATTCTTATTATGCAAGAGCTGACCGTTGGAAATGTTTTTTGTTGGGCAGGGGTTGCTACTTTCAAATTGGGGTAGAGGTAAATATGAATATCACAGAAGATGACGCATACCGCAGATCCCTGGAGACTGTTCTTGGCTGGATAGACAAAGAGGTAGATACAAGTAAGACACAGGTCTTCTTTCGTACCTATGCCCCTGTACATTTCAGGTTTGTTATTTCTGTTCGATCTTCTTTGATCATTATATTATTATGCCACTCAAACTGTAGCTAAACAAGCTCTGACTTTGGGGATATAAGTTCTTTCACAAAAAGATTTATATGTGATCCACTTCTTTCATTGTATCCTCTTAACTCTCTAGTGCCTTTAGATGAACATGTTAAGCTTAAAGTTGATTCTTATAACTGAAGCATTATTATTGGTTGCATTAACTCGGTAGCTTCATGTTAAAGAAAGGCCTTTTATCGTTTTGTGATCTTTTTGCTTAGGATATGGTGTATCCTTTAGCTTTACTCCCAAATACTTCAGAAGTACTCATGTCATTATAATAATACCCTGACCTTGTCCATGTTACCTTAATACTGCACACAGTCAATCACTATACTTATGATGTTGATGACATTTGTGGCTGGCAGAGGTGGTGATTGGAGAAGTGGCGGAAGCTGTCACATGGAAAACCTCCCAGAGCTCGGGGAGTCTCTGGTCTCATCTCAAACATGGTCAAAACTCAACATAGCTGCAGAAGTTTTGGGATCTCACAGTAACAGTTCGAAACTTAGGGACATAAGCATGTTGAACATTACAGTGATGTCTTCCCACAGAAAGGATGGTCACTTGTCGTTGTACTACCTGGGTCCTGGTTCTGGTCCAGCATCAGTCCATCGCCAGGATTGCAGTCATTGGTGCCTACCTGGGGTTCCCGACTCTTGGAATGAGCTGCTATTTGCTTTGCTAATTAGACGTAGTGTCTCTAAGACATCAAATTCGACTTCTCAAACACAGGCCGTTTAAAATGTGATTGGTTTGTGCAGACTTTGATAGTAAAAATTACAGCTAACATAATGCATATTGTGTTGGATCTTTGCAGAAAATTACAATCAGTGAGTGGTAGATGCAAAGAAGACTTGTCATTTTAAAGGGTAATCTGATTTGTGAATATATGATTAATTACACAGAACGAAGGAAACAACTCATCTTCTATTTCATTTTTTGTGTATTTGGAGGAGAGCAAAAGGTGCTTCCATTTGCAAATGCCATTTATATATAGCATAATTTTATGTAATATTTATAGGAATTTCCTCCCATTTCCAAAGTTCCAAGTCTAAATAAATAATTTTTGTTATTTTTATATTATTTTTTTCCCTTCCATTGATTATGTTTTACAACAATAAAGGGTTTGTTTGGCCAAGCTTATATAAAACAAATGTTATTCATATATGTGATTTTTCTAGAAACTGTTTCTAGTGAATCATTTTTTTTAAAAAAAGAAATATGTTAAAGAAATTGTGTTCATAAATGTGATTTTCTAGAAACTGTTTCCAGTGAATCATTAATTGAAAAACAAATTGTGTTAAATTTTTGAGATAATATGAAATGCGCTTAGTTAACCCGAATTAGGAGGAGAGTTTGATTCACAAACAAGATTTAGGAGATTTCATACTAAAACTAATTGGTGGTAGGAGTAACTCTTCTACCTTATAAAGTAGAACAATCTCTCCAATTTCTAATAGTGAAGGATAGCTCAAGTGGTTAAAGCTTCCCTCTCAATTCTAAAAAGCAGGTGGCGACGACGTCGAGTTGGCGGCGCGGGACCCATGTCGAGCCATCCTGACGGACGAGCAGCATCAATTGAATCGACAGTCACAAAGACGGCGCTTTCCGTCGATCGAAGTAGGGCAAATTTGTTTCACGCTGCCTGAATGAAAGTCAAGTCAGTCTTTTGACTCTCGATGAGAAGAGCCTTTACTTTTTTATTCTAGTAGTAAAGCGCTAGCACTCCCATAGAGAGTCCCAACCGAACAATTCTCATTGCAAAGGAACTCTAGCCTCTTCCAAGCAGATCTTAAAATCGATTTTCATTATCCACTCTTGTGGCTCCCTAAGCGCAAAAAAAAAAAACCTCTTTTCTTTCTCCAATGTGGGACACTCACAAGTGAGATACAATGGATTTTGACACTCCCCTTCACTTGCGAGTATCCTTAAAATTGGAGCACACCAGAAAATACAATATAATCCTCATTGGGGATGAGCATTTAATAGAGGCCCCTTAACTAGTGGTAATTTATTACGCCAGAGCACGCCAAATGGCTCATTGTTTATTGATCAAGGTTTTTAGACAATTAGGGCATGTTCACAGTACATTTACTGAACTGATCTAATTGAAGCTGAATTGAACTAAAATGATTGGAGCTAAGCTGAACTGAACTGAACTGAATAAAGCTGAAATGAATATATTATGAGAGAAGGAAATTAGGAGTTGAACTGAACTGAACTGATTGGAGCTGAACTGAATTGAATTGAACTGAACTAATTAGAGCTGAACTAAACTGAACTGAAATTAAGCTGAAGTGAACAGACACTATCTATACTTAGTATTATAAAACACAAACCAAAATTGACACATGTCCTCATTCATTTCCACTTTTCTTTATTCATTCTCTTTCCTTAGGTTTTCAATGAAATTCTCTTCATCTCCCCCTTTATTTCTCAATAACTTTTATATTTTGTAATCTCTATTTTAAATCAATAACAAATTAGATTTCCTAAACCTTCTCCTCTTCTCATTATTTCATCTTTTAATTCAATTTTTTCACATTCGTAATTCAATTCTTTGACCCCTTATCTTCCCTCTCTTCTAATATAAATACAAATTTTCAATAAAGCTTTTTCACACTTCTTAAGTTCCAAAAAAAAAAAAAAAAAAAAAAGTTAGAGAAATATTTCTTAAAATTCCATGTAAAATTTTACAACAATGAAGATGATGATTGAAAAGGAAAATATCAAGGCGGCAAAGAAGGAAGCGACAAAAAAAGTGAAGAGTTTCATGCAAGAATACAATGGAAATTCCATAGGATGACATTGCTTGCATGTCATGGGCTTCTAAGTTTCAAGATACGTACTAACTGCAGTGGCGGATCTTGAAACATTTTTTATTGGGGGCAAAAATTCTTAACATCTTCTATTATACATCAACACATTTCACACATATTAAATAAATTTAATTTAATACTTTGACCAAGTAAATATCTGATAAGTATGGTTCATGTTATGAGACGTGACAAAGTAATACACTGGTTGTTATTGGCTTACCAAGCAATTACTCGTATGTGATAAACAAGAAAATTTGCACAATCAACTTTTGCGTTTATAGTCATTTATGATTTGTAGTGTCTGACCTTATATATGATATACATAGTACTTTGTATAAAGTTTGATTTACGTTTAAATTGATGGAAAAAAATTTGCATCAAAAAAAAAAATTATTGAAAAAAAAAAATCAATTTTTTTTACATAAGTAAAGAATTTCAATACCATATAATGAGTAAATTTTGATAACATGAATTGACAATCATTCACAAATTTGTTGTCAGATTGTTAATAGAAACTCTATCATTGCAATAGTGTTGCATGCTCATAGAGTTAGAGGGAGGAGAGTCAATAATAATAAAACAGTAAAAGTGGCCCCCACTTTATCTTTATTGGTTGTCAGATTGTTAGAAGAATAAATCTATCATTTACTAATATATGTAGGCTTATGTGCTAGTTGGGGGATATTCTTGTTTTGGGCTGCTTTGTCAAACGGTCCAATAATTTTTTTTTTTCAAAAGCTTTCAGGGGCCAAGCCCATGCGAGCCTCAATGAAGGTCCGCCTATGATTAAGCGCACTATAAAAAGACATATATTAATAAAGACTAAAGAAGAATATTATGCCTTCATATTTGATGTAAAAATTGTAAAATTATAATAAGTTTTTGGTATTTAGTTTTTTTATATAAATTGTTGATTAATATATCATGCAAATAGAGATTTAATTTTAGAATTTGAAGCTATTTTTTCTACAACTATTACCAATAATTAATAAAATATTATAATATATCAAAAGACGATGAAATAAATTTATTAAGTAATTTGTAAAGGGTTTTTTTTTTGTTGACAAGATAATTTGTAAAGTTTTAAATAAACTTATAATTTAAGCATAACCCGTGTGTAGAACAGGTCTAAAAGCTAGTTACACATAAAGGACATGCTTGGACTTGGGCAGTGTATTAAGGACTTATAAAATCAACAATATGCTATATAAGCTAAGAATAAACATTTAATATATACCTTTCCTAATTTGGTATTCATTAATAAATACATGATGAAATCACACACTAATCATTGTAATTAATGTGATATTTTCATTTACATATTCCATTTTGAGTATTTTTTTTATATAGCACTAAAGACTATGTACTCCCTCCGCCCCATAATATAGTTTTTGTTTTCCTATTTTGGAGACCCAAATTTTGCTCTTGTTTCTATGAGTTAATATAATATATGGGGTCTAACTTTTTGAAGAATAAGGTGTTTGGGTCCAAAATTTTTTTACTTAGTGTTTGGGGTCTGTGTTATATTTTCTGGACAAATTTATTAATTCATCAAAAAGTTAGACCATTAGAAAAAAAAGTTAGACCCTTGTACAATTAAAAAAAAATTCTTTTTTTTTAACAACTAATCCAATATTAATTCTTTTTTGATAACAAGTATTAATAAATTTTGATTTGAGTACAACAATTTTTATTAAAATAAAATTCATTGTATGGTTGAAAAATAAAATCTAAAAAATTTATAAAAAAATCTAATTTTTTTTTTGGAGAAAAAAAAAATCTAATATTAATATCAACATTATGATATTAATTTTTGAAAAACACAAACTTTTAAAACAATCGGTTGTACAATAATTATTACAGAAATTTCATGAAATGCCCCTGAGTAATTTTTTTATTCACCAAATACCCGTTAAAACTTTCAAATACACCAAATACTCTTGAGTTTAAGAAAAATGTCACCAAATGCCCTTAATGACTAACGGCGGTTAACACCGCTAGTCATTAATAACTAATATGCCACGTGGCAGCCTCTAATTAGTTGTTGTAATATTAGCTAATTAATTATTAAAAAAACTTTTAAAATATAAAAAAAAACTAAAAAAATTTTTTTAAAAAAATACCCCACCACCCAAGACCCACCCCACCCCCAACGCCCCACCACAAGCCCCTGCCAGAAGGTGCCGGCGGCGGCCGCCAGCTCCCACCCCTCCCGTGCGCCGGTGCCGGCGATGGCCAGCTTCCCCACCCTCGACACCCCCTCCCCTACCCCAGCCCCCTCTCCCTCCGTTTCCCCTCCCCTTAAACCCCTCCCCATCCTTCGAAAACCCCCCTCCTTCGCGGCCGGTGTCCAAACCTCCTCCCCGACGCTGGCGAACCTTTTTCGCCCCACCCCCACCATCCCCACCCCATTTCCAGCCTAAACCACCACCCAAAAAAACCGAAAACCCCCAAATCAAAACCCTAGATTTCGATTTGGGGTTTTTTCGATTAAGTGGTTTACTAAAACTTACTCGTACTACCTAAAATATATTATCATCTAAATTTTTTTTTGTTAGAAATAAAAGTATATTTTAACATTTTATTTGAAGAAAAGATTTTTTTTTTTTGGGGAAAAAAAAGTGTTTTATCAATTTTTTTAAATAAAAAAGCGTTTATGTGAAGAAAATAAGTGTTGCTTGAAGATGTACTATTTAATCAGTTTATTATTTTTTAAAATTAAAATCAGCGTAATTGTATTTAGCATTATTAATCAATAAATTTAATAGCATTATTAAGCAATAAATTAAATGTAAAAGGGGTCTAACTTTTTACCTATGGTTAACGGTGAGGTAAAGGGGAGTTAACTCACCTCAAAATCCAACCTAGACCCAAAATACCAAGTGAAAAAAGTTTAGACCCCAATCACAATATTTGTGAAAGAGTTACCCTATTTGTTATCTTAACTCTTATTTCTATTGTTGAATGTCCCTCTTTTTTTTTTTTTTTTTTTTTTTTTTTTTTTTTTTTTTTTTAATATTTGCTCCATTTCTTTTGGGCATGTATGCCGATAATAATCTTTGATCAATAATATCTTTATTTATTAATAAGTATAGCTTCGAACAGTTAAAAATTAATAATCTATTCATTGAGACGATTCCAACAAGTACCAACAAGACTATATTTTTTCTTATTTATAAATCACAAGCATTATTTGGTAATAAAATTTAACAATAATAAACCCCCAAAAAAAAAAAAAGAATAAATGTAAATAATAATGATGCTAAAAAGATGAGGTGGTGATAAAGGAAAGATGTTAGTCAATTAGTGGCAATATGAAGATAAGAGACATATAGAGAGTTTATTACCCTCATAATAGGTGTGATAATATAAGCTAATAGTATACTCACCACTAAACTAGGATAGCAATTGCCCTAGACCGCTCCAATATTAGGGTAATAGTTTCCTCTCTCTCCCTTAACATAACACCACCATTATCTGAACTACCTAAGGCTTTGTTTGTTTTTGATGGAAATCATTTTTCTTGTAATATGATTGTTAAAGAGAATAATGCTAAATCGACAACATAATTTTGTGAAAAGGGTTTTTCTGTGTTGTTTGATTATAGGAATATATATGGAGAAAAAGAAATATGAGAACTCAGAGGAAATCATAATCATGCTTAAGGTGCCAAAAATATTCTATGTAATTGCACGTAAGCCTTAAAACATGTCACGTTAGAGTCGAAGTAGATGACTCATCTTCATATCCATTTTTAAGGTTCGTAGACAACATAATATTTGTTGGCGGTACTGGCAAATAATTGAATTCACATTTTGACATTTCCAAAAGTCTTCCAAGCCCTATGAAAAGTACCTTCAAATGGGGCAGGGTTATGTAAAAGCAAGTTGTGTCATGCGATATCGTGTATACTTAAGGAAAATGCACAAACATCCTTTTATAAATCACGAATGCATATTTTACATATAATATTTAATGTTGCATATATATTGTAGACAGGGGCGGAGTCGGGATTTTTAAGTTAGGGGGCCCGCAGTTGACTCAATATATAAATATGTAGCTTACTATTCTAACTTTTTTTTTTCTCTAAATTGCAGTTCATGATTTTTCATATAAAAAGATGTTAATACTAGATAACGTGTTAAAATTATTGGTAATCTATATTTCTATGTATAATACTGGTGCAACATCCACTTATTGAATATCAACCACTCTAAATAATAAGAGTTTATTTATTATTATACCTATTACATATTTTTTTTTAAAAAAAGACAAATTAGTACCGAACCATTAGTCTAAAGTGAAATTTTTAATTTTTGTAAATTGAAGCCGATAATTTATATATATATAGAAAAAAACTTATATTTTGAATAAAGTTGAAGATTGGAGTAATGAAAAAAAAATATCACTTATAGAAGAGTTGAATATGTTTGTAGAAAGTTTGGGCATAAAAATAGAGTTAATTAAGAATAAGTTTTTTTTTTTTTTGAAAATAAAATTAAGAATAAGTTGAAAGATCTAATATTGTTTAAGAATCAAAAAGTCAAAAAGTCAAGATATTTTTTTTTAATCCACAAACAAACAAACAAGTGTAAGGGATCGAACATTGGACCTTGAGTAACTATTCTTAACCAGTAGGCACTAACCACTAGGCCAAAACATTTAGCAATGATATAATGAGTTCTTTATTATATATCCTAAAACATTATAGGGGCCAATCAATAAAATTATGGACCATGAGATTAGGCTGCCAGCGCCCCTTGTACCTCCGCCCCTGATTATAGATTTGTTTCATGTATCCCATATAACTTTTGTTTACCTTAAATTTGTTGGGACTCACATATTATTTCTACAATGCAAAAGTAATTTAATAAATAACATAATACTAAAACAAACACCAGGAATGACACGTGTCAATTCCTGGTGTAGTTTTTTCCCTTCGAAAAAACCCTTCCTTTTTTTGCTAAAATCTTCTTTGAGAAATTTGGCATAATTTAACTATCATAATATTATTTCAAATATTTTATACGTATCTTTTATATCAATCAATAACATAATACTAAAACAGACACCAAGAATGACACATGTCAATTACTAGTGTAGTTTTTTTCCCTCCAAAGAACGCTTCCCTTTTTTTGCTAAAATCTTCTTTGAGAAGTTTGGTATAATATAACTATCATAATATTATTTTAAATATTTTGTACGTATCTTTTATAGTAAATATATTCTTTTTAGTTATTACTCCATTTTCCATAAATATTACTCTGTAAGACAAATCTTTAATATATCATAATTTCTTTCATTCAAATGATTTATATAATTTAAAATCATGAATCTATTAAATAATAGATTTGTACTACACAAATTATTATAAATGGGTTTTTTTAATACTTTAATTGGTTTCTCACCTAATTCTAATATGAATAGTCTAATAAAAATATGAAGGGAGTTTAGCAACATAGCATAACATTATAATCAATTATCTATACATGTAATCATGTAAGATAATTTGATTAAATTCTTGTATTTGTATTTCCAATACTTTCATATAGTATCATAATTTAGGGAAAAACGTGACTGAATATCAAAACGGGGTTATCATTCCTACCCATTAAGTGTAATACACAATTTTAAATCAGCCGGCCTTGTGTGCGGCCGGCCACACCATGTGGCCACTTAAAGTAGTCCTCTATAACATTGATTTAGTGTACCCTGTAATACCGATTGAGTAACCCTCTATAACGCTAACCGAGTAACTCTATAACAATGATGAAGTAACCCCTTTAACACTAACCAAGTAACCCCCTTTACACTAACGAAGTAACCTCTATAGTTGTTGGCCACACGGTGTGGCCAACTACATATAAGACTTTGTGATTTTAAATACTTATTTGATTAATAAAAAGAAAAATTTATACTAATTTATCATTGAATTTTTAAAATACTCATATGGTCTAACATGGTTTTTATATACTCATTTGTCTAACTAACTCTTTCGTTATATTTCATGTTTCATTTGATTATATACGCAAAATAAGAAGATATAAAATATGTTATATTTGTATTTTATCTTTGCTATTTTTTAATTCAATTTTTTCTTTCTTTTATTTATTAAATTTAGTGAAATAACTGTGCATGGCACGGGACCTAATCTAGTTAAAATACTTAATTTGTCACCATTTCATTGTTTGAAACATGGATATACAAGAGTTAAGTGGGGACAATTTCCTCCATTATTTTGAAATTCACTTCCTCTCTGCTACTAATATCGGTGAACGATAAACTAAGACAAGTTTAAGCACGGGATAAAACAACCAGCAATACTTGATGAACTAAAAATCACTACTACCATTACTGAAGTAGTAGTAGTTGTCCAAATCATCATTGCTATAGCCCTCGCCTATGTCATCATGGAACCAATACCCACGAGGAGGACAAATTTGCTTGGTTGGAGACTCCTTCATGTTCTCATACTTCTTGTTTCTAGTGAGTTGCTTAAAAGAGGAAGGTTTGAACTTCTTCTTTTCACTCTTTACAATGGGGGGAGTTTGCTTAGGTGGTGAAGTAAGGACCTTCGGCTGAAGTCTGTTAAAAAAATTAAGAAGCAAATAACAAATGGTTGGATTAGTATAATATAATGAAGTTCAGCATAACGATGACTATATAGTCTAGATTACATACATGCATAAATCATTTTGTTTATGAAATAAAGATTTAACAGATTTGGTGTTTGACTATCTGTTCATTATTAAGAATATGAAAAATAATATTAAAAACTTCTTCACAGATATTTTATAATTCCCATGTAATTTGGGAAGTAACTCACTTAACCCTCCACGATGTCCTAAATTTATTTGTGAGAAAAATGAATTATTATCCTCAATTAGGCCTAATTTCACTTGTTTTCTTTTGAAAGATGAAGGCCCCTTATCCGCTTTACCTCATGAATACTTTTTTGTCCAGCCCAAATTTTCTCTAAATGAACCTAATAAACCTAGAATTTTGGGAACTTTCAGCTCTCGCTCACTCTCTCTCTATAATATTCAAATTTGCAATAATTTCATGTCAACTTTAATTTTATGCATTCTCTTTCTATCAAGGTAATGCCTCAACTTGATGTTTAGTTGTTTTGTTAGCAGAGGAGCTAAAGGCCTAGGGTTGGAAGACTTTTATAGATTTTTTAAAAAAATAACATAAATTATAGGGGATTGTAGCGACCTTATATTACTATTCTAGTTAGTCTCAAGTGATGCTTAACTACTGCTTAGCATGTACAAGTGTTTAACTTTTTAATACTTACATGCATGCCAGTTTTGGGCTAGTGGGCCCAAAACCATAAGGGCCTAAATATTTTTTTTATTTGTTAAACGAATAAAAACCGTAAAAGAATATACCCTTCCCTTCATCCTTAATGGTAGTCAACCCTCACAGCTGTCAATAGTAATTAATAAGTTTCCTAGTTTCTAACAGAATATTCTATTTTCAATACTCCAAAAATCCAAATCTTTGACTTCCTGTAATTTTTTTTTAAGTATTCTCTTATTTTTGCAATTCCCACAAAAAATCTCAAACCTTCTATATTTTCTATCCTTTGATATTTGTAATCTTACTCTTTAATAGAAGAATTAAATCCATTTTTTCCTCATTTAATTTCAATTTCAATGGCTAAGCTAATATTTTAAATCCAATCTATACTCTTACCAATTTCTATTTTTCCATAAAAGTTACCCGTTGAGTTTGTTGTGGAGGGAAATAAAAGTATACTGAGTAGTTATACTGAGTTTGTTGTCAAGGGAAAAAACATCGGGCGTAGTATTATGTTGACAAGAAAGATTTATTTATTATTTAAATTACATTTTCTCTCAAAAATATTTTAGGGCCCTATTTTTAAAAGTAGTACAGGGCCTCCGATCCGAAATGTTTAAGATGACCTTGCTTACATAAATATATATATGAATAAAATAAACTCAAAAGTTACTAAGTAGTTTAATGCTTATCATTTTCCAAAGTAGTTAGATTATAAAGTTAGTCGATGTTGTATCTATCGTTCAATGTTGTACCAATTATGATTTTTATATATACATTATAGGTTGACAAAAGGATTTTAGTCATGAATAGGCCGTTTATCGAACAAAATGATAAAAATAACAAAGAGGAAAATTTTACTTGTTTTCCAGTGAGTTGTTGTCATTCAGTGTCGCACCATTATTCTTTTGTTCACTTAATAATGCATAGGCTTTTTCCACCTGTGAGGAAATCAACATACATGTAAATATTATATGATTGAATTATATTTAAGGCATACCACTTTAAAAAACGTAATCGATATCACAAACTTATCAATTTTTTTTTTTTTTAAAAAAAAACATTTCATGTAAAAGGTAGTATTGATAGCCAAAACCAGTTTAATATATTTTTTTTTCAATTATTTATGCAAAACCAATTGAACTTGGGACCTAAAGAACTCAATTTTTACCCAAAACCAACTCAGCTATAATCAGGGGTGGATCTTGGTTAGGGCGGGTGAAGGCCCGACTCCCCTTAAGCATTTTTGATTTGTTGATTATAACTAATATGGTGTCTAATAATCAATCAATATATAATACTAAAACAGATACCAGGAATGACATGTGTCACACGGAATCATATAATTTTGATATTTTTTACTGACATACTTTTTTTATCTGTCATAAAATATTTTCCAAATCTATTACTTTATATCTTATAAATATTACTCTGTATGTCATATCTTTAAATAGCAAAATACATCATATTTTATTATTTATAATTATTAATATGAATTATTTAAAATAAGGTAATTGTGAAATAATATTTAAAGAAACACGTTGAGTTTATTGTTATTGTTATTGTTATTTTGTTATTGCAATATTTTTCATTGAGAAATTTCAAAATATTATTTTTATTAGGAATCTTCCTACGTAAGTACTAATAACATACGAAGTATTTCTTGGACAAAAATATAACATCATTCTATTTCTTTCTTGGCCAAAAATAACACTATTCTATTTTTTAATTTTTAGTTATTTATTACATGTTACTTATTTATGTTTTCCACTATTACAAAGTCTATTAAATGCACATTAGTTTTAAGTTCTGGTGCAATTTTTCTCTTAATATTTTGATAAGATTCTCTTTATTTAATATAAAATGGGAATTTTGTTTTTTTTTTGTTTAATATTTTGATTGGTTTCTCGCCTAACTATAATATATACGAAAACATAATAGAATGAAGGGAGTATAACAATATAGCTTAAAATTATTATTATTATAAACCCTAATCTATATATGCATATTTTTTAAAAAAATATTTTCATATTATTATATTTTGTTAGGGAAAAAAAATTAACCAAATATCATTAAAACGGGATTATTATTCCTACCCATTGGGTGTATTACATTATTTTAATATACTCATGCTCTAATCAACTCTTTTGCTATATTCCATGTTTAATTTTATATATGCAAAATAAGAAGAAAAAAAACACAACCTATGTTAAAGTTGTGCTTTGTCAATGATAGTTTTATAAAAAAAAATTTAATTACCGTGCACGGCACGGGTCCTAAGCTAGTTACAAATAAAATGTTGTGGCATAGTGGTTAAGTCTTGTTATTTTTGTACAAAAGGTTGAGGGATTAACTTCCCCCCTCCCCAACTTTTTGGCCCAAGATCCGCCATTGGCTATAATACAATCAACATAATATTATGCCAACATTCAATCGATAGCCCAAACCAAGGGGGAGGCTAAGGCCCACCCTAGCCCCCCTGGTTCCACCTTGTAAATATTTTGACTACCAAAATGCATGTTAATTGAAAATGACTAGTCACTTTTATATATCTAACTCATTGACTCATTGTGTAATTGTTGATTTATTTAATTTGGTATAGAGTACATTTTGTGCTTGTCAAAATTTCAAAGTTTAGATATGCCTCATACCAACACATTAAATTATAATTAATTAAGACCGAACATAAACACCCAATTAATTATGTAGTTAATGATTGTTATACAATATTGTTACCTTTTTTTGAAGATCATCTATTTGGTGGAGCATGCGTTTGTTCTGCAAATCATCATAGAAAAGTTTACTAAAATAATTAACATGTTGGAGTAAAAAACATGATTTTGTACTAAAAAAATTATAATATTAATACCTTCACTGATCGAATTTGGCGTAGAGAATTTTCTAACTGATTTTCATATTGCTCTAAGTCCTCCAGGCTAAAATTTGACAAATCCTTCATTGATGAGTCCTACCAGATAAAATACAATTTAAAATATAATTAAAGGTATATAGTATATACTTCATTTAAAACAATACTATTTAATTTTAATTAAAATTTTTGATTTCATATAGTAGTTAATGTCTTTGACAGAGTAATAATTCAAAAAAAATATTGATTAGAAATATTCTCAACTTTTAAACAAAAAACAATAATGAAATATTAAACTTTTGCTGAATGTAATCCTTATATATTATCACCCTCTGATGTACCCAAAATACCTCCTATATATATTTCCTTCAATTTTCTTATTTATTATTTTTTGTAATTTAGGGTAGGTTTTTCTTAATTTTTTTCAAACAAAAACATAACTTGCTATATATATTGTTCAAAAATTCTTACTATAACACTGATTATTCGAATGTTATTAATCTTTTTTCTATTTATCTCATAGTGTTTTGCAGATGTTACTCTTAATATTAGATTTAAACAATGTCGAACCATTAGTAAAAAAAATACAAAAATGTATAATTGATATGGGTAGTGTCATGTATTTTATTAAATAAAAATCTATTCTAAACCTTAAAAATAATAATGATCAATAAAAGGGTAAGAAAAGGATTAATTCCATTAGGATACTGTAAATTTATGAACACCCAAGAAAAAAAAATATCAAAGTATAATACTAAATCAACCGAAGTAATATTTATATATATTGTAATTACGTACGAAATTTACAAGTATTTACCTATGTACATAGAAGGGAGGTATATTAACATCTAACACTAATAAAAAAAAAAAGTAATTATTCTACTGTTAACACATGATGTCATTTAAGTTGGATAATGTCCACCATATAGATTTCAGTAATTAGCAAAGAATATTTTTGTATCTCTATTATATAATTAAACTGAAGGTGAGGTGTCAGTGTCCTCCTAAAAAGTTCATTACATCTCTCGTGACCCAATTAATAGTGGAAAAAAATCAAGATTTATTTTGGGAGAATTTGATAAATTATTGACTTTCCAAACAATAAACATAAATATCCATTACAATTATTGATATGGAATCAAATAATTGACATATTGAAATTTGACAATAATTCTAAATAAATAATTGAAAAAATATCTTAAATTTATGAAAGAAACAATGTGTAACAAACTCATGTATAGTATTTCTCCAAAAAAAAAAAAAAATACTCATGTATAGCATATTATTACAAATTATATACTTCCTCCGTTTTTTCATTGCAACACTTCCCTAAAAGGAAATGTCACAATACTTGCAACACACTATAAAAGGAAAGTTACTTAAAGGAAAAACTATACTATATCCCTTATTTAAAACACATGACCCACTAAATTACACTCCTAACCACCAATCATCCTATTTTAAAGTTTATTATATCATGTAAACCCCACCTTTCTTAATTACTGCGCTAAAGGGTGTGTTCCATCTAAAAGAAAACGGAGGAAGTATATTTTAGTATTAAAAAAACATATTATAAAAAAGTTATAGCTAGTGTTAACTTATGATCAACACTAATCATGAGTTTGATTTACAAATTATTATATACATGTCTCAATTTTTATTTTAGCATTTAAAAATCTGCTCAATCACGAAAAATAAATGTCATTAACCCTTTTATTTTATTTTTTTAAAACAAAATTTTATGATAAAACTTATACAATTGAATTAAATTACTCAACTAAATCTTTTGATTATTTAGTCGATTACCTTTTGAATAGGATATTTTCTGAAAAAATGATTCATTTGACACTTTACGACATAGTTGATGCACTAAACTAACCCATACGTCACATACATATAGGTTTAGTAATGACTAAACTCAAGATGGATTTAAAAGAATAATTGTAAATACTGAATTAGTAAAATCCCTGCATATATATTCTTATAAATAATTAGTTTTAAACTTCGTTGATACTAAATTTAAATTAGACTCATCATCATCAATCTGATCGCAACTTACAATGGCTAATTCTAAAAGCCTTTGAAATAGAAATCATTGATCTTTGTCAAATTAATCCCAATAAGTTCAAAGTGACTATACATCAAATTAAATTATAATCTTAATTAAAACAATTTGTAGACCTTGACTAAGACTAATTACTACTAAAAATATGCAACTTAAACTAGGTTAATTTACATACTTAGCATTCATTATATGACCCAAATATAATTAATTTGTCAATCATGGTTAAATTATAATGGTGAAACTAAAAACCAATGTAATTAGAATATCAAAACAAAATTTAGATTATAATCAATTAACATCATACAACTAATACCAAATTAACCTAAATTGCAATATTATTAAATTAAGAGTAATAATTGAAAAACATTATGAAGAACTATGTAAGGAGATTATATTTTGCTCACAATGAATTCGCTGCCGAATTGAACCCTCGAACTACCATCCTCTAATATAACTTTTGACTTCGCTGCCATTGCTTCACAATCACTTTATTAATTTCCCCCTATGCTCTGATTGAACTTGCATACTCTAATTAGATAGAAAGGCTCTCAATTTATACATAAATACATATGACATTTATGGGAAGTAGGGAAATAATTCTAAAATTGGATGAATGATTTTTTTTTCCTTAATTTAAATTAAGTATCTTTGTGATGATGATTTGGTGCTGACCTATGAGATATTTTATGTGAAGGATTTAACAAATTTGTTTTTATTCCATTATTGGTGTGACTGAGTGAAGCGATTAATTAAGCAAAACGATATATTTTTAAAACATGATTTGAGTTGGTGAAGGGGGATGAACATTTCGTTATAGGTTGAATGGCCCTAGAATTAACATTAACTTCCTATCAATGTTCTCATCATTTGGGTTGCTATATATGTAAAACAACCGATATAGAATGTATACTAATTACATAGAAATATACTTATGCTAGAATATCAAAATAACAATGCTTTTGATATATTTAAATAAGAAAAATACTAATTCACTTTAGACAACCATATATCTACAATTAGGACAAATAATAACGATAATTATTTCACTTATCCTATTCTCCTTGTCCAGATTTAGCTATTTGTCATGCTTGATTAAAATTACAATATTTGGAAATTCCAAATTAAACAAATAATCATCAAACTAGTATATTCTCATTATTAGGATAACAAAATTTGATGGGAAAGGGAGGGATATAATATATCTATTATATATTACTGAAGGTGAACCTAAAATGACACTTGGCAGAATTGTATTGAGTATTTTCCCTTACAAAAGTATTTGCTTAAAAAAAAATCTTACCATAATGAAGGATAATTATATCTAAATAATGAGATTTTCTTTATATAAAATGTAACTAAAATTTCTAAAAATATTAAATTGTTCATTATAACTATCAAGCCTGTTCACGGTTCGGAAATCCGATCCAAAATCACATTTTCGAACGGATATATCAGAAATTGATATCCAAATCTGATTTGAAAATTTCGAATATCTGATATTCAGATATCTAAAATTTTCGGATTGGATGCTTCGGATATCCATTATCCAATATTAAGTAAAACTGATTATGATTACTTTCTAAATTTCATTAATTTTACCGTTTTTTTATCGCTAAGTTGTACAACATATTTGAACAAAATAATAATCCTTTTGCAATAAATATTATCATCAAGTACATTAAGAATATTATAATAAGTTAATAATAAAGAATCAATTTAAAAAAAACAATTTTAAAATTATATATATTTCATTATTTTAGGCTTTATATTTCAGAGATCGGATATCCGAAATTTTGAAAATCAATATCAAAATCCGCATTCGATATCCGCTTTTTCGGGCCGGATATCCGAAACGAAAACTCGGATCGGATATCCAAAAATTCGGATTGGTTGCGGATCGGATTCTCGAATAGTTTTGTACAGGTCTAATAACTATTATATGTGGTTATTTTTATTGGAAAATTTGCCAAGAATAACATCACCTTTGCGAGGTCTTCCCAAAGTAGAACAACTACAACCTTTGGTTTATTTCAAAATGGAATGACCTTTTACACATATTCGCTATAAATGGAACAAAAAACCGATGATGACCTGTTTACAGATTACAATTGACGACACGTGTTTCATTTTAATTGGTCAATTTTTTTAAAAAATATTTTTTAAGAAAATAATGATTTTAAATTTTTCTAAAAAATAAAACTGAAAAAAAAGGAAACCCCATTGTCCAGCCTCCTGCCGGCAGCCATTACCTTTTCCCCCTCCCCATCGTCGACCGGGGCTCCAAACCCTCGCCCTTTGTGCCGGACACCTAGCCCACTCCGCCATCTTCACCCTTCTTCCCTAACTGCATAGTTAGTGGACTTAAGAATTATATTTGATTAGGTGATACGACTTTAGCCTGTCATTGATCAACACTACTGAAGCCAAGGTGAGAGAAAAATCAATAAAAATTGCTCATCACTGGGGTTCTTGAGTGAGTTAAAGTTCCCTAAGGGTGGTAATTAACAAAGTTTCCTTTTTTATTATTTTTTAAAAAAATATTTTTAATCTTTTATCATATAATTTTGATCAATCAGGGCTTAACATGTGCATGTGACTTGTTATAATAAGCCGTTGGCTTTTGTTGTCATGACCTGTTAGAATAAAACACCCTCAAAATTGGTATTATTCTAAATTAATTAATAGTTGGGATTAATAAAACTAAATAACCCAAAACTGAGATTAATATACAACTTTATCCTTTAAAATATCAAAAAATTAAAAAAAGAAAAATGTTATACATAGCCCCTAGAGCTACATATAAGGATTAAATAAACAATAGAAAATCGTATAAATTTAGGATTCATAAAAATATAAACACTAAATACACTGATTTGCTGTTGTTTAAAAAAACACTGATTTATGTGTGTTTTTGTCATGAATTACTAATTTCATACAATTTTTAAGAGGAAATACAAGTTTATAACCTTGTGGGGTGTGTGTATTAATATATATATATATATATATATATATATATATATATATATAACTAGATGAAGCCCGTGCGATGCACAATTTGTTAGTATTTTTGTATAAAATAATTTTCATATTTATGTGATTAAAATTGTTATTATATTAGTAGAAAAAATTCCTAATCTCAAAATATAATATTTTGTATTTAATTAATTTAAACTTTAAAACCTCATTCGTCAATTATGCTTACGTGACATTTGAATTATTTAATTTAATTATAAAAGAAATTAATAATCTCTTATTTAATTGGCTACAGTTTAAATTTATAATCCTACATGGCGTTAAGAAAATTAAATCCTACGGAGCTCTCTAAAAACTCAGGGAAAAACTCCCCTTTATATATGTATAAATTAGATTACATCTAATTTTAGTTAACTATTGTTTTTTCTCTCATCTTTTAACTTTTTGGTATTTTATGATTTTCTATCTCCTCCATCAACCTTTTGTTGATTTCTCTCTCCTCCTTCATTCTTCAATTTCAATGGTGGAAAGTATAGCTTTTCACTATATGACGAAGGGATCGAATCCTGTATCTTTTTCGAAAAAGCTTATCTAACCTTCAGGGTTAACCATGCCCGTTATTTTTACTTCATTATTTGGGTTTTTGTTTGCCGTCGAAAATGGTGGTGTGAAGTCAAATTTAATTAAGAAAGGAAAACTAACTCAGCTACCCTTAAGGGTTAATCATGCCATTAATTTCTCCTTTTGTTATTAGGTTTTTCAATTGAGCGGCGAAAATGGGGTCGAAAGGACTTGAAAGAGAAGGTGAAAGGTGGTAGAGATTGGAGGGAGAAGATTAAGATGGGTGAGAAGAAAAAATATGAAAAAGTGGAAGAAGATGAACATGAAGAAGAAGGTGTGAGGAAGAAGATGATGAATAATAGCAAATGGAGACTTATTGAAAACCTGTCCAACTTGTCATAGTGGTCCACAAATAGAAAAAATATACTATAATATTTAATAAAAAACACAATTTTCAATGTAATTTATTTATGAAAATGCCATTCGATAAACTCAGGTTTGCTAAATTGATAAGCTCATCTTTGAACCATCATAAAAAATGAAAGAGTCCCTCCCGTAGGGTTTTCGAGAGTGAGAGTCCCTGCTAGGGTTTGCGTACAGTTTGCAATTCCTAGTTTTCTACACACAATTTTTACCCTATTCCCTATGAGATTCTCATCTAAGTGTTCGTTTTGAGACCGTGTCTTGCTATGGACGACCAACTGGTGAAAGAATGGGAACGGTTGAAATTGACAGAGGAGGAAAATACGGTGTTTGGGGGGTCGAGTGCGGGTGCGGGTGTTGGGGGATCGGATTCGAAGATTGCTTTGTCTCTGGTTGGGAAGATGCACTAGTAGAAAAAGCTAAATGGCAAGTGGTTCAAACCACCTAATGGCAAGTGGTTTTGAACCGCATGCTCTTGAGGGGCTTGCCAATAGCCTTTTAAATGGCAAGCGGTTCAGAACCGCTTGCCATTTGCAGAGAAAGGGCAACGGTTTTGGCGCCAAACCGCTACCCATTATGCCTCAAAAAATTATTATTATTATTTTTTTAATTGATACACAAACAACATTTATGTAAAAACATTAATATTTTCATTAATTAATTGTTGAAATATTACATTTTCATCAAAAAAAAAATTAAAAAAAAATTATACAAGAAATAAATCCAACAGTCAAGCCACGCCCCTGCTCCTCACTTAATCTGCAGCCACGCGCACCACAATTGACGCCACCAGTCCACCACCGCAATCGACGCCACCCGTATCTGGAACAATAGAAAAAAAATAGCTCAAACAATTTACTCATGCAAATAGAACATGAAATTTGAAATAACATAAAAACAGATCTAAACACATTAAATTAAACCAGATCTAAAAACATAAATCCCGTTCAGAAATGCATATAGAACATTAAATTTGAAAAAACATCAAAGTAGATCTAAATTCTTACCTAAAAACCTAGAATTCCATGGTCGAATATTAAAAAAAAAAATCCATCAAACCAAACACCACCACCTACTCCGATTTGCCGGGATGAGTTAGATCTACAAAAAATCCAATAAACCAAAAAATTAGGATGAATTAGATCTAAATTCTTACCTTAATTAAAATTAGATCTACAAATGCTGGTGGGTGCTCGGTGGTGTTGTTGGTGTTGCTCGGTGGTGTTGTTGGTGTAGCTGTGAATATTGCCGCTCTCGTGTGTTTCCGTGGGTGAGGCCGGTGATAATAAGGAGATCAAGTGGAGATGAGAGGAGATAAGAGAGGGAAGGAGATCAGCTTAAGAATGGAGATGGGAGGAGAGAGAAGGAGGGCGTATGGAGATGGGAGGGAGTGCTGCGTGAAATTAGAGGAAAGAGAGAGAGGAGAGAGAGTTGCTGCGTGAGAGAGGAGGAAAGAGGCGTGAAAGAATAAAATGGGTTGGTAGGGTTTTTTTTAACCAATGGCAAGCGGTTCAATGCTCAAACCGCTTGCCATTTGCATTTTGGCAAGCGGTTCATCCAAAACCGCTTGCCATTTATATTTTGGCAAGCGGTTCATCCAAAACCGCTTGCCATTTACATTTTGGCAAGCGGAATTCAATAACCGCTTGCCATTTGTGGCTGGCCATTTAGTTTATTCTACTAGTGATGCTTACAAAGAAACCGTTCAACGTTGAGGCTATGAAAAGAGTATTGAAAAACCTGTGGCGTATTGATGACAATGTGGCTATTCGTGTGATTGATACTAATTTGTTCGTTTTTCAATTCTTTAACATTGATGACAACAACAAAGTGCTCGAGGGTAGGCCTTGGGCTTTTGACGATCAAATTCTTTTACTGAAGGAAATTAGGGCGGATGAACACCCTTCGGATGTCGAGTTTACATCCTGCCCCTTTTGGATTCGGCTTGTTGATATACCTTTTGGTAAGCGTAATAATACGTTTGCTAGGGACGTGGGAAATTTCATTGGTGAGTGCTTGGAGGTTGATGATTTTGACCCGCTTGGGTGGGAAGAGTTCTTAAGAGTGAAGGTGTTGGTGGATATCGATAAACCTCTTCGGAGGGGTATTAAGGTTGCTGTTGATGCCCATTCTTCTAAGTGGGTAGGTTTTAAATATGAGAGACCAGGTGATTTTTGTTACTTTTGTGGGAAGCTTGGGCACAATGACAAGGACTGTGATGTGAAGGATGGAAGGGAGGGTGACTCTTCTATTGTCTTCCAATATGGACCGTTCTTGGCTTCATCACCTCTCCAACATTCTCGAGCTGCTGTGTAGGATAGAGAGAAGAAATGGTTAGATAATGTGTCTGTTAGAGGACGTGTGCAGAAAACCGATTATAATGACCCTAAGTCCATTCGACTTGGATCTCCAGGAGCTGCTAGGAAGCTGCTTTTTTCGTCCTCAATGGAGTTAGCTTCGTCTCATCCGAAGGAAAAGCTATTACTCTGAACGCAGTGGCAGTTGAAGGGAGTAAAGATCGAGTGGGTTTTAAGGCCAGTTTCGGTGCATGAGATGCCGGTGGATGCTCCAAAATTTATTCCTACGAATGAGAATGTGTTTGGAGCTACTCAAGGTGACATACATTCTGCCAGAGGGGATAATGTGACAAAAAAGATGGGTAGTGGTGTAATTGGGGTTCAAGGCAAAAATGTGACCTCAAGATCGACACATGTTAGTGAAGCTGTGGAGATGGATACTTCCGAGAACAATGGTGGTGGGGTGCTATCACAAAAAAGAAGTGCAGACCATGTTTTTGAGGTGGACCCGCAACTTGGGAGTGCCTATTTCGAGAAAAAGTTGAAGGTTGGTGTTACTAGTAGTGTTTCAAATTTTTCCGCAAATAAAGTAGGGGGACTTGGGGATGTCCAAGCCCCCGAAAAACAATGAAAATCTTAAGTTGGAACTGCCACGGGATTGGCAACTCGTGGACAGGTAGAGCTCTCCAAGATATGTGTTGTAGAGATAGGCCAAATATTGTCTTTGTTATGGAGTCTATGATTGATGATAAAAGACTTAATAAAATAAAAAATAAATGTGGCTATGTGAATGGTGTTTGTATAAGTAGTATGGGTAACTCAGGGGGTATGGGTATGTGGTGGAAAGATGTGAATGTGAAGGTTTTGCTATTAATGTCCTTGATGAGAATAATGTTGCTAAGTGGAGAGCAATTGGGATCTATGGGTGGCCAGAACAAGCTGATAAACATTTGATTTGATCTCTTATGACTACTCTTAAAGTGGAATGTAATGTACCTTGTGTTATGTTTGGGGACTTTAATGAAATTACTAGCTTGTTAGAGAAAGAAGGTGGTGTACCTAGAAGTGAGCGGTTGATGGATGCTTTCCGAGGGGCTATGAATGGGTGTTCTCTACGTGATCTTGGCTTTAAAGGGAGCATTTTCACTTGGGAGAAAGGTAATACTATTGACACTTTTGTTAGGGAAAGTTTGGATCGTTTTCTTGCCGATGATGATTGGTGTACTATGTTCCCAAATTTTGAAGTTCAACATATGCCAATCATCAAAATTAATTCTGACCATGCCCCTATAATTTTGTCATTGGAGAAAAAAGGTTCTGATTCATATGGTGGCAATGCTTTTAAATTTGAATCTCTATGGCTATCAAATGAAAATTGTGAGGCTGTGGTGGAGAATGGGTTGCGTGATGGTGAGGGGTTGGATATAATGACAAGGTTGTCAGTTTTTAGTGAAGCTCTTGGTTCGTGGGATGCTCTTACTTTCGGGTCCATGAAGAAAAGAGTTAAAAAAGCTGAGAAAAAAATGCATAAGCTCAAGAAGGGTACTATGGATGGGGGAAAGCTAGAGATGTGTAATGTTTTATCTATGGAGCTCGAGTCGTTGTACAAGTTGGAGGAGTCATACTGGCCTGGTTTGCTAGAGCCCGGCAAATGAACTTCGGGATGGGGACAAAAACACGAAATATTTTATCAGAAGGCAAGTCAAAGAAAAGCTCAAAATAGAATTTTGGGTTTTTGGGGTGACAATGGTGAATGGTTTGAGCAGCGTGTCGACTTGGAGCGTTTGATCTCAGCCTATTTTGATAACTTTTTTGCTACCAGCTCTCTTACCGGTTTACAGGATGCGCTTGAGGGGATATAGAGTGTTATCATAGAAGATATGATAGCTTTGCTGGACTATGAACCGACTGGGGAGGAGATAAAAGTTGTACTTTTCCAGATGCACCCTAATAAGGCTCCAGGCTCCGATGGTATGCATGCTTTATTTTTTCAGAAATTTTGGCATATTGTGGGTCCTGATATTATTGCGTTTGTGAAAAGTTGGTGGAGAGGGGATGTTAATTTGAGGGATGTGAATAAAACTTGTATTGTTCTTATTCCGAAGTGTACGTCTCCGATGCAGGTTTCTGAGTTTAGGCATATTAGCTGTCGTAATGTGATTTATAAAATTGTGTCGAAGACAATGGCTAATAAATTGAAGGGGATGTTAGATAAGGTTATTTCTCCTAACCACAGTGCATTTGTACCGGGGCGTCTTATTTCTGACAACGCTTTGGTGGCTTTTGAGATCTTTCACTCTATGAAGCGTGGTGGAGAAGGGAAGGAGGGAAGCATTGCTATGAAGTTAGATATGAGTAAGGCCTATGATCGGGTAGAGTGGGTGTTTTTAGAGAAGGTAATGGATAGAATGGGGTTCTCGGATGCTTGGATTGGAAGCATCATGAGTTGTCTTCAGAGTGTGAATTTTTCTTTCAAGATTAATGGGCAAATCTCGGGTTCGGTGAATCCTACTAGGGGGCTGCGGCAAGGTGACCCTATCTCGCCGTATCTTTTCTTGTTGTGTGCAGATGCTTTCTCGACGCTCCTCGGGAAGGCGGCAAAGGAGGGGCACATACATGGTGCTCGAATTTGTAGGGGTGCTCCACGGGTGTCTCACTTATTTTTTGCTGATGACAGTATACTGTTTGCTAGGGAAACTGTCCAAGAATGCTCGGTGATAGCTAATATTATTAGCCAATATGAAAGAGTTTCGGGCCAAAAAGTTAATCTTGACAAAACGAAAGTTGCTTTTAGTAAAAAAGTGTGTCCTAGTCTGCGGAATGAGATCATTGAGACCTTAGGAGTACGAGAGGTGGATAGACATGATAAGTACCTCGGGTTACCGACAATTATTGGGAGATCGAAGAAAGCAATATTCGCAGGGGTAAAGGAGAGAATATTGAACAAATTGCAGGGTTGGAAGGAAAAATTGTTGTCACAACCGGGTAAAGAAGTCTTGATCAAAGCAGAAGCCCAAGCAATTCCGACTTATATTGATGAGTATTTTCAGGATACCGGATGGGATTATTGATGATATCCATAGGTTACTAGCCCAATTTTGGTGGGGCTCTATGGAGGAGGCAAGGAAATTACATTGGCAAAAATGGGAAGACTTGTGCAAACTGAAGAATCAAGGGGGTATGGGGTTTCGTGATTTATGGGTCTTCAATCAAGCTTTACTGGCAAAACAATGTTGGAGACTACATCACAATTCACAACCATGGTACGCTCCTTCACTCTATTTTAAAGGCTAAATATTTTAAAAATTATGACGTGTTGGAGGCAAACTGGGGTTATGACCCTAGTTACACATGGAGGAGTATGTGGGGTGCCTAATCCCTCCTCCTTGAGGGGTTGAAGTGGCGGGTTGGTAATGGTTGTGATATTTCGGTTTGGGACAATGCATGGTTGCCGGGTAATTCTGCTATTTGTGTGCCTTCTCCTCTGCCTCATAGCAACATGGCGTTGAGGGTGTCGGATTTAATTGACCATGTGAGTCGATCTTGGCGTGTGGATGTAATTCAAGAGAATTTTAGTGCTGCGGATCAGGCTTCGATTCTTCTTATTCCCTTATCATGTCGTTCTCTTAGAGATGCAATGTATTGATGGCCTTCTAAAAATGGGGAGTTCAATGTTCGTTCGGCTTATTGGTTTGGAAAGCAGGGTTCGTCAGTGGCACAATCAAATGATAATGTATGGAAAATTATATGGAATATTAGAGGACCCCCCAAGCTTGCTCACTTCCTTTGGAGGGCTTGCAAGGGGTTCCTTGCGGTGAGTGAACTGCATTATTGACATATGATCGGTGATAAGACTTGTTCAATTTGTGGGAATGGAGATGAGACGATTATACATGCTTCTTTTGAGTGTAATGCGACTGTAGAGATATGGACAGCTAGTAATTTTACCTCAATTATTTTGCAAGCACCATCTCTGAGTTTTGAGGACTGATTAGGATGGCTAGCGTCGAAGGTTTCGAGTGAGGAGCTGAAATCAATGGCCACACTAATGTGGGCAGCTTGGTGGTGTAGGAACAAGTCCGTATTTGAGCAAGTAAGTGTGTGTGCGGTGAGTGTTGCTGCGAATCTGTCCAAATCAGTGAGCAAATATGGAGAGTATGCAGCTTGAGTTTTTATGGGTCAGCAGCCGTGTGTTCAGCCTTCTGTGGGAGCGTGGCAATATCCTTTGGTGGGTGTGATTAAAATTAATTGTGATGCCTATGTGGGAAGTGTGACAGGTCTTGGTGTGGTGTTGCGAGATGCAGGGGGCAGAATACTTGCTGCCGCTGTTCGTCAGGAGCAAGGGGGTTGGGCGTCTGATCTAGCGGAAACCGCGACTTGCAGGTTTGGTTTACAGGTGGCTACTTGGCTGGGATACTCATGTGTTCAATTAGAAAGTGATGATGCTAATATTGTCCAAGGGATTAGAAGGAAGCCAGGAGGTTTCAATCCTTTAAGTATGATGATTGATGATGTTTGTTCTCTCTCTAAGCTTTTTTGATGTTTTTTTCGGTATCTCATGTTAAGAGGGCGGGTAATACTTTGACTCACCATGTAGCTCGGTGGGACTCTAGAGGTTGTAATGAATTTCTTTGTCTAGGTCCGTTTCCTCAAAGTCTCTTAACTTTGGCGGAAATTGATCTCCTTTAATGATATTTCCTGCAGGTGGTTTCAAAAAAAAAAAAAAATTGATAAGCTTGATTTTTTATTTTTTTATTTTTTGGGTTTTTGTTTTTATATATTTTGAAGGAGAGTGTATTTAAATTATTTATTTATTTTTTAAGTATATAATGTTAGAGCTTAGAGTATATTGGACTAGGGGTTTTTAACAAGGCACAGGTTCAGAATTTACCCCCATTGACAACCACAATTCGACAAGAAGCTGCCGGAAAAATACAGAGCATACCACTGCAAGTTTTCCCAACAGTACAATCGAGGTGAAAAAAAAGTGATTTTTCTGAAAACCCACAAAATAAAATACTCTGTAAAAACAAACAGAAAAACCCTCAAAAGCGTATAAACTAAGCCAATTATAATTCTTCGACAATCCAACCCAAATTTATGCATACTGATTTAGCTATTCTTCAACTCGAGGACGCTCAGCAACCTTGCACTGACGTTCCAATGGCGGAATCTACTGTCAACAGCCGCACCAGAGACCTCGACCGCCTTCTGCTGCGCGCCGGCCATCTCGTCGATCCTAACTTTCAACCCAGTATTGAGGTTTGTTTTTCTCTCACCCCTTTTAATTTTGTGATCGATAAGTTTTGATTTTGGTTTAGGCATTTTTACAAACAGTTGGTGTGCGTAAAGGTTTTGACTTTGTTTTCTTTGATGGGGTTGGTTTAATTTTTGTGGGTTTTGATTGAATTTTGCAGGTGAAGAATTATATTCAGGATACTGCTAGAGTTTTGGTGGTTGGTGCTGGTGGATTAGGATGTGAATTGTTAAAGGACTTGGCTTTATCGGGTTTTAAGAACCTTGATGTTATTGATATGGACCGTATTGAAGTTACCAATCTCAATCGTCAATTTCTATTCAGGTTTATATTTTTATTCATAATTCTCAACTTTATTTGATGTTTTTAATTTAATTCTGTTGTGGGTTTTGTTATTAGTTTGATGGAATTAGAATGCTTTCTTTTGAGTGCATTAGTTGTGTTGGAATTAATATTTACTGGGCAGGTATAGGTGTAAGACTACAATTAGGAAATGATAGGTTCGTAGGGGGGGGGGGGGGGAAGATAACAAATTATACACTTCTTGCTGAAAAATTGAGGTTTATGATCTTTGGTATTTCCATTGCCATTTGCATCAACACATTTTCATTTGAGTTCCATGATAGTGAGAAAGGTTCAGTGTCTGATGCGGGGATAAACTGAATCCCGTGATTCATAGTTTGCATAATTGCTCACAATAGGCTTTTAATGTATGATTATGCTACCAATGACAAATTCAAAACTTATATCTTCCATATTCGTCAGAAGCTCCTGCCCCTTTCAAGGTAGAAGAATGTGTAATCACTGTAATGACTTTAAATGCTGGAGCGAACAATTATCTGTTTCATGAATAGGCTATACATTAAAGGTGTCAAACCGCCCAAGATTAGGCTCCCTTTTCTAGATTTTTCCTCGCTCCCTTAGGCATTTAGCAGGGCTAAAGAGAGAGATCGAAGGGGAGTCCTAGCGGTATACTACACTTGAAAAGCTTTGTCTCGCACTGATAGTATTAGTTTAGACTCCAAGGCCTTTACGAGTGGAACCTTCTCACTCATAATTTTGGACTTAGTCTTTGACTCAAAAGCAGAGCTTATCTACGACAAGTCTCTAATGGGCAGCAATTGGTTGATAAACCGGAAGCATTGAGGAAAGCCCAGGACTCCCATGCCTATTTGGATCATTAGTCAACTTCTTTCTCTCAATTTTATCGGCTCAATTGGTTTTGAATTACATGACTAGGTCTGGTTAAAATCCTGGGATTGTGAATTATGTGACTAGGTATAGTTAAACTCTTGGGATATCAATGCAATTCAAGTAAATCATTGGATGTTGTGTGGATACTTGTTTAGATTTAAGTGAACGTAGAGTCCTTACAATTAAGGCACACAATTAGCTTTAGGGTAAAAGGTTTCTCAACCTCAAAAATATGCAATGAAGTCTATTGATGGTTGTGTAGAAACCTAGTTTCTTTCTTTCTACAAACTGTAGTTTGGGTACACAACAAACTGCTAGAGATCAGCTCAGGCCTCCTATTTTGGTCACATACGCAAGGAAGAAGCAGGGCAAGGGGAGTGGAATCAGTTAAGCAAGCCAAGGGTAGAAGAGTCTTTAATGCAATAATTCTGTTAAGAAAGTTTGTTATGGATTAAGGGGAATCTTTAGGCAAGTGTTGAGCTGGCTTAGTCTATATTAGGGGGGAATAATCTGCTGTAATGATCATGCTATTCTGTTAATTGAGTGTGATTAACTCTGGGAGAGCCCTTTCCTCTCAAATGAAAGGTGTATTGGATGCTCATTGTTGAATATCAATACATACTATCTTCTTCCTTCTCTTATCTACTCTCTCTAATCAGTTTTCCTTTCTTACAAATTCTTACAGTATAACCGAATTCATAGCAAATTGGTATCAGAGCAATCGATCTTACCTGTGCAAGTTATGGCTCGACTAACTCATGCGCAGCGTTTGGATTTGCTCGAGCAAGAGATTGCCGGAGTGCCGTCGCAGGTGGCTCATGAGGTTAGCTCGGCGTTAGCTGCATTTCGAGCTGATATCGTAGCTCAAATCGCTGCAATTCAGGAGAAGTCGCGTTCAGAGCCCCGCCCTGAGCCCCGGACTGTCGCGGCGAATGGGCCACCATACCAGTGGGACAACCCATTTGCGGGAACACCATCTCAGGTGGCTGGAGGAGGTGGTGAGCAAGGAGGTCAGTCTAATTGGAGGTTGCGGAAGTTGGATTTACCCTTGTTTGATGGAACCAATCCGGATGGGTGGATTCTCAGGGCGGAGAGGTTTTTCCATTTCTACAGACTATCGGCCGATGACCAGCTGGAGGCGGCGATTGTTGTGCTAGAGGGCGACGCCTTGCTCTGGTATCAATGGGAGCAAGGAGACACCCTCTCCTGTCGTGGGAGGCGTTGAAGAAGGTGATACTTCGCCGCTTTCGCACCACCGCCACTGGCACCCTCCACGAGCAGTGGCTCGCTCATCACCAATCTGGAACAGTGGCGGATTATCGGAGGAGATTCATTGAACTCCTTGCTCCGATCGAAGGAGTTCCAGAAGAAATCGCGAAAGGCCAATACTAAACGGGTTGAAGGAAGAAATTAAGGTGGAGGTTCGGATCCTTGACCCGACTACGTTGGACCAGGCAATGGAGTTATCTGGGCGGATCGAGGAAAAGTTGCGTTTGGGCCCAAGTCCCAGATCTGTTGGACAGCTACCCACTTGGAGAACCCCGTTCCCTTCGACCCGACCCGTTTCCTCTACACAAATCCAGCCTTACCAGACCCCAAACACGATCCCAGCTCACTCAAACTCCACCTCACCTCACCCAAACACTAGCCGCTACAACCCTAAACCCACCGGAGAGATACGGCGGTTGTCGGAGACCGAACTTCAGCACAAGCGCGAGCAGGGGCTCTGTTTTCGTTGTGATGAAAAATGGAACATCAACCACCGCTGTCCGCGGCGTGGGTTGAGTGTTCTCTTGACTGTGGGGGAGGGTGACGACTTTGAGGAGGCGGATGAGATTGAACCTAGGGAGATGCCAGCGGTAGACCCACAACCTTCTCACGAAACCACACCTCTTCCCTCTTCCGACACAATCCCTGGTGTCTCTTTTAGCTCGGTGATGGGAATAACCAATCCAAGAACCATGCGCATGGCAGGGACGGTGAATGGCCAAGCCGTGGTGGTGATGATTGACCCAGGTGCCACGCATAATTTTATTTCCACCATCGCCGCTCAAAAATTGGGGATTCCTCCGTCAGATTCTAAGAGTTTTGCTGTGACTTTGGGCACCGGTGAGGCGGTGCAAGGGGAGGGGGTGTGTAAGGCGGTGTTATTGGAAGTTCAGGGCCTCTCAATAGTGGAAGATTTCCTTCTCCTTCCTCTGGGAAATTCTGATCTAATTTTGGGTCTTCAATGGCTCGAAAAATTGGGCACTATCGCTACCAACTGGAAGACACAATTGATGAAGTTCCAGTTGGGTGATCAGACGGTCACATTGCAGGGGGATCACTCTCTTGGTCGTTCTGGAATTTCGCTGAAGGCTATAATGAAGACATTGCAGAAAGAGGGGTATGGGTTTTTGGTGGAATTAAATCATTTGGTGGGGGAATTTTCTGGGAATACACCTTCAGATGAGGCGCCACAATTCTTACAGCAGATCCTTCATGAGTTCTCTGAGGTGTTTGCAATGCCGGAAGGGCTGCCTCCCCAACGCTCAATTGAGCACTCAATCATCTTGAAGGAAGGCACGAACCCCATTAGTGTCCGACCTTATAGATACTCGCAAAGCCAGAAAGATGAGATCGAACGTTTGGTACATGATATGCTCACGGCAGGTATCATTCAACCTTCTTCTAGTCCTTATTCTAGCCCCGTGTTGTTGGTTAAAAAACGGGATAGGTCTTGGCGTTTCTGTGTTGACTATAGGGCCTTAAACAAATGTACTGTTCCTGATAAATTCCCAATTCCCATTATTGATGAACTTTTGGATGAATTGTATGGCGCTTGTGTTTTTTCTAAATTGGACCTTAAGTCGGGGTATCATCAGATTCGTGTCCGCGAGGAGGATGTGAATAAAACTGCATTTCGTACCCACGAAGGACATTACGAATTTCTAGTAATGCCTTTCGGGCTAACGAATGCCCCTGCCACTTTTCAGTCATTGATGAATGCGGTTTTCAGACCTTTCCTTCGCAAGTTCGTTTTGGTGTTTTTTGATGATGTGTTGGTTTATAGTAAGTCTAAGGAGGAACATGTGAGGCACTTGGAGGAAGTCTTAAGGGTGCTTCATTCTCACAGGTTGTATGCAAACCGCAAGAAGTGCGATTTTGGGCAGGAGCGTGTGGCTTATTTAGGCCACATTATCTCTGGCCGTGGTGTGGAAGTTGACCAGAGTAAAATTCAAGCAATGTTGGAGTGGCCTCGTCCAAGAAATTTGAAGGAACTTCGGGGATTTTTGGGATTGACAGGGTATTATCGGAAATTCATCCAAAATTATGCTCACATTGCTCATCCCTTAACTGAGCAGCTTAAGAAGGATAATTATGGTTGGTGTGCAGCAGCTACTCAAGCTTTTGTCGCTCTTAAGGAGGCTATGACAAAGGCTCCTATCCTTGCTTTACCCGATTTCTCACAACCTTTTATTCTGGAAACCGATGCTTGTGGTCAAGGTGTGGGTGCGGTTCTGCTGCAATGTGGGCATCCCATTGCTTATTTCAGTAAGTTACTTGGACCCCGGGCTTGGTCCAAGCCTATATACGAAAAAGAGTTGATGGCAATCGTGTTGGCTGTTGAAAAGTGGCGCCACTATCTTTTGGGAAGGCATTTCATTGTGCGCACTGACCAAAAGAGTTTGAAATTTCTGTTGGAGCAAAGAGAGGTGGGTCAAGCCTACCAAAAATGGGTGGGTAAGCTTTTGGGCTACACTTTTGATATTCACTATAAACCCGGCTCAAGCAACGTGGTGGCTGATGCTTTGTCTCGTGAATTACTTCCCCACATTACTTGTGCTACAATGACTTCTTCTTGTGGGGTGCCGTGGGCTACATTCCAAGCTCATATTAACAAGGACCCTTTGATTTGTAAGCTGACAGACAACATCAGGCAGGGACTTAAGGTTCCTAAATGGTTTGCCTTGGACAATGATGTTCTTAAGTATAAAGGTCGGGTTGCTATTCCCAAACACTCGGCTCTCACTTCAGCCTTGCTTAAGGAGTACCATGACTCACCTATTGGGGGCCATTCGGGGGATTTTCGCACTTATCAACGACTTGCTGCTGAATGGTATTGGTTGGGGATGCGGAAGGATGTTACCCGTTATGTGCAAGCTTGTCTTGTTTGTCAGCAAAATAAGACTTCTTCTCTTACTCCCTTGGGTCTTTTGCAGCCTTTACCTATTCCGGAGAGAGTTTGGGAGGACATTTCATTAGATTTTATTGAAGGGCTTCCAAAATCTGCTGGGTGGGACACTATCTTGGTGGTAGTGGACAGACTTTCGAAGTATGGTCACTTTATTCTTCTTAAACACCCATTTTCTGCTCCTATGGTGGCCCAAGTTTTCATTAAGGAAGTAGTAAGGTTGCACGGGATTCCTTCTACTATAGTGTCGGATAGAGATAAAGTCTTTTTGAGTATCTTTTGGAACGAGCTCTTCAAGTTACAAGGGACACAATTGGCAAGAAGCACAGCTTATCATCCCCAATCTGACGGGCAAACTGAGGTGCTCAATAAGGGTGTCGAGTCCTACCTCCGTTGCTTTATTAATGGGAAGCCCCGTTCTTGGTCTGCTTGGATTCCTTGGGCAGAGTACTGCTATAATACTTCTTTTCATACGGCTACAAATTTTACCCCCTTCAAGATTCTCTATGGTCGGGATCCACCTCACCTTGTTCGTTATTCTACGGGTAGTACTGCAGTTGCCTCGGTGGAGGAGCAATTGTTGGAACGTGATGCGGTTCTAGATGAGCTGCAGTTTCATTTGGTTAGGGCACAAGAGTTCATGCGCTACTATGAGAACAAAGGAAGACGCGAAGGGCATTTTGAGGTAGGGGACTTGGTGTTTCTTAAGCTACAACCTTACCGTCAGCAATCTGTGGGTCAGAGGTTCAATCAGAAATTATCTCCCAGGTTTTATGGTCCCTATCCTGTGGTCAAGAGAGTGGGTGAGGTCGCTTATCAGTTGCTGCTGCCTGAGGGGTCAAAAATACACCCTGTTTTTCATTGCTCACAGCTCAAGAAGTCAGTTGGACAAGGTCACACACCATCTCCTTTGCCTTCTCAGTTGACTGCTGACTTGATCCTTGAGGTGCAACCTGAATCTGTCCTGGGGATTAGAAACAGTCAGCAAGGAGCTCTCACTTTGGACGAGGTACTCATTAAGTGGCAGCATCTCACACACACTGAAGCAACATGGGAACCCTTTGATGATATTGTGGCTCGTTTTCCAGATTTCCACCTTGAGGACAAGGTGAATCTTCTTGGGGGAGGTATTGCTAGAGATCAGCTCAGGCCTCCTATTTTGGTCACATACGCAAGGAAGAAGCAGGGCAAGGGGAGTGGAATCAGTTAAGCAAGCCAAGGGTAGAAGAGTCTTTAATGCAATAATTCTGTTAAGAAAGTTTGTTATGGATTAAGGGGAATCTTTAGGCAAGTGTTGAGCTGGCTTAGTCTATATTAGGGGGGAATAATCTGCTGTAATGATCATGCTATTTTGTTAATTGAGTGTGATTAACTCTGGGAGAGCCCTTTCCTCTCAAATGAAAGGTGTATTGGATGCTCATTGTTGAATATCAATACATACTATCTTCTTCCTTCTCTTATCTACTCTCTCTAATCAGTTTTCCTTTCTTACAAATTCTTACAGTATAACCGAATTCATAGCACAAACCTTAATGACCAAATCACTAGATTGACATTTGGAGGAGGGGGTGGTCACATCGATAATGAATATACTTTGACAACAAATGCACATATAAAAAAGGCATGAATATCTATTTAACCAAAAAAATTGGTCAGCAATTGGTTATTGAGGTCCGTGTATAGTACTTTTTGCCCTTTTATTTTAATTCTTATATATATTTTTTGTATTCACACCTTTTTCCTTTGTACAACACTCACTCTCTTACTTTCCCTTTGTCTTACTCTCGTCTCATCATTTGGCGTGGAGAATATGCACGGAAAGGGGCGATTGAGTAGGATTTTGGATGAAAGTGGTAGTTATGAAAATTGTATTAATGGAATAATAGGTGTAATGAGTTAAAGTTAGAAGAATGTATGTAATAACAAAAGATAGGCTTACTAAAGTTGTGCTCTATTGACTTAATCCAAACAAATTTTGTTTCATTCTTCATTGTATCTTAGTTAATTAACAGTATGCTAACCCCCTTTTTTTTTTTTTAATTATTTTATATATATTTACGAAACCTTTGTTCTTTTATTATTGCAACAATTGCTTGTGGATTGGCTGCACAGATTTTAAGAAAGGAATTAGGGGGAGTTTCGGATAAAAAGATCCATGTGATTGTAAAAGAGAAGAGAAGTACAAGTGGGTTTTGGGTAAGGACAAACCTGTAAGTTATATTGTGAACACATACCAAAAGTAGAATTATTTCCATAGTTTTGAAACTTCCTAAATGAAATAAGTTGCAATGATAAAAGAATTGTGGAAGTATATATGTTAAAAGTTATTAGAGGCAACTCGAATCTTCACAATCAATCAATCAATCAATCAATCAAAGCCTTAATCCCAAAAGTGGGGTCGGCTAACATGAACCAAATTTGATTATTCCGTGTAGTCATCAACATAAATCTTTCTCCTCCATCCCTTACGATCCAAAACTTCATCCTCACGTAAATCCATGCACTTCATATCCTTCCTCACTCCTTCCAACCAAGTCATCTTTGGTCTCCCTCTTCCTCGTTTAATCCCTCCATGGTCCCACTCTTCCACTCTTCGCACCGGTGCACCCTCGGGTCTCCGTCTTACATGTCCAAACCAACGCAGACGATTTTCCCTTAATTTATCTACAATGCCCGCCACACCTACTTTCTTGCGAATAACCTCATTTCTGATTCTATCTCTTAAAGTGTTTCCACACATCCACCTTAACATGCGCATTTCCGTAACCTCCATCTTTTTAATATGCTCTTTCTTAGAAGCCCAACATTCTGTACCATAGAGCAACACTGGTCTTATGGCAGTCCTGTAGAATTTTCCCTTCAACTTTAAGGGAATGCTGCGGTCGCATAGCACTCCCGTGGCCGCTCTCCATTTAAGCCACCCTGACTTAATCCTGTGGGTCACGTCTTGATCAATGTCACCATTCTTCTGGATGATCGACCCTAGGTACTTAAAACATTCACTCATGGTCAAATCCTTTCCATCCAAACTCACCACTTCATTGCTTGTCCCCCTCTGAGTGCCAAAACGACATACCAAATATTCAGTCTTACTCCGACTTAGCTTAAACCCTCTAGATTCCAACCTTTGCCTCCATTGCTCCAACTTGACATTAACCCCATCCTTAGTCTCATCCACCAAAACGATATCATCTGCGAACAGCATACACCATGGAACCTCATCTTGAATTGGTCTAGTTAATTCGTCTAGAACCGTTGCAAAAAGAAAAGGGCTTAATGCAGACCCTTGATGCAATCCGATTGTAATAGGGAAATCTTTTGTCAACCCTCCGCATGTCCTCACATTTGTTGACACATCCCGATACATATCCTTAACTAGGTCTACATACCTTCGTGGGATACCTTTCTTCAACATTGCCCACCAAAGTATCTCTCTTGGCACCTTGTCATATGCCTTCTCTAAATCAATAAAGACCATATGAAGATCTTTCTTCTTTACCCTATAAAACTCCATCATTTGTCTTATCAAATGGATTGCCTCCATAGTAGATCTCCCAGGCATAAAACCAAATTGGTTATCTGAAATGCTTGTGCATGCCCTCAACCTTTGTTCAATCACCCTTTCCCACAACTTCATAGTATGGCTCATAAGCTTAATTCCTCGATAGTTAGAACAATCTTGAGCGTCTCCTTTGTTTTTATAAACCGGGACCAAGGTGCTCTTCCTCCAATCTTGTGGGATCCTTGTAGCCGTCCATATCTTGTTGAAAAGGTTTGTTAACCAATCAATACCAATCTTACCCAAACACCTCCACACCTCTATCGGTACCCCATCAGGGCCAACCGCCTTCTTAGGTTTCATCTTCCTCAGTGCAATCTCCACCTCTACTCTCCTAATCCTTCGCACATACTCCATGTTGATTTCTTCATCACTCATAGAGGTATCTCCTATCACAACTCCATTACTTCCATTAAATAATTCATCGAAGTACCCCTTCCACCTGTCCTTGATGCCCTCCTCTTGCACTAGGACCATTTGGTTCTTATCTTTGACACACTTCACCATGCCAATATCCTTCCTTGCCTCTTGTCTTCTCTTTGCCATCTTATAAATGATCCTTTCTCCCTCCTTGGAATCAAGCTTTTCATAAACCTCCTGATATGCCTTTTCTTTTGCTTGGCGAACAGCTGCCTTTGCCTTACTCTTAGCCTCCTTATACGCTGCAAAGGTTTCATCACTCCTACATTTTCCTAAGGCTTGATAGCATTCCCTTTTTTGCTTAATTACTGCTTTCACCTCTTCATTCCACCACGAAGTATCTCTCTGTACCGAAGTTCTTCCCCTTACTTCCCCTAAGACCTCTTTGGCCACTCTTAGGAAACAGTTCTTCATTCGTAACCAGGTCATGTCCGGATCCACCTCTCCATCCCAATCCGCTTCTTCAATTACCTTTTCTGTAAAAACCTTAGCTTTTGCATCCCTTAGGGTCCACCATCTTATCCTTGGTTCTTCTTGTCTAACTTTTTTCTTCGCCTTCTCTTTCAGACGAATAGTCATTACCAATAGCCGGTGTTGGGTGACCACACTCTCCCCTGGGATAACCTTACAGTTTATGCAACTTTGTCTATCTATGCTCCTTGTGAGCAGGAAGTCTATTTGAGTTGCATTTGCTCCATTCCGAAAAGTTATCAAGTGTGAATCCCTCTTCTTAAACCAAGTATTAGCCAAAATTAAATCATATGATTGGGCAAAATCCATAATAGCTTCACCACCGGCGTCCCTCTGCCCATACCCAAAGCCTCCATGGACACTCTCATAGCCATCTCGGCTCGCCCCAACGTGCCCATTTAGATCCCCTCCAATATATAACTTCTCTGAGTGGTGGACACCCTGCACCACCTCGTCTAGGTCCTCCCAAAATTGTCGTTTCTCTTCTGCATCTAAACCCACTTGGGGAGCATAAGCACTGATAACATTCACAATCTCCTTGCCACATAGCAACTTCAGCCTTATCAACCTATCGTTCTTCCGATAGACCTCGATCACCTCTTTTGCCAACCTCTCATCGAGAACCACACCAACTCCGTTCCTAGCTCCACCATTCCTTGTTCTGTGGCTCGTTTCTTGCCCAACATACCATACCTTATACCCCAAAACCAAGCCTCGAGCTCCTTCTCCTGTCCATCTTGTCTCTTGGAGGCACATGATGTTCACGCGTCGTCTTTTCATTACTTCTACCAATTCTGCTGATTTTCCCGTAAGAGACCCCACATTCCAAGAACCAATCCGCAAACTAAATTCTTTTCTCCCACGCTCCCTCCTGATCCCAACTCCAAGTCCTTGATTATTTGACACCACAATTGGGCAATATGGCGCGTCGCTTCTGGGCGACGACCTAGCAACCCTTACATACTTATCACTGCACCCGGGTCTGGGAAGTGCAGCGCGTCGCTCAGTAGGGAACGCCCCAATGGCACGCCCTTGCTCATTTGACACCACACTCGGGCAATGTGGCGCGTCGCTTCTGGGCGACGACCTAGCAACCCTTGCATACTTATCACTACACCCGGGTCTAGGAAGTGCAGCGCGTCGCTGAGTAGGGAACGCCCCCACGAAAATATCTGTTTGGCTCATGTCATGGGATGTGACGAAGTTTTATACTGGCTGTCACTGGCCTACCGTAACCCTCCTCCTTTATCCAGGCTTGGGACTGGCAGCGGGAAACCCACAATCTCTCTAATTAATCAATTGGCAAAGTGGTAAGAGAGATTTTGTATTTGCTAGATATCTTGGCAATCCTTCTTGATTAAAAATGCTCTATTGCAGTTTTATAGGACTTGTTATGTTATACAAGTATTGTTAATAGTGCAAATTGTAGCTTATCTATCTCTGCATACATGCTGTGATTATTATCTTGTTGTAGCCATGTCGACACCACTGACCAAGCATGTACATGTAATACGTAGTGGAGTCCTTGAGGAGAAAGAAGCCTCAGTTTTGTAGAGAGAAACCTAGGAGTGAACGATTGCAGATGAAAGGCAGATTTTCCATTTTTTTTTTTTTAAAAGGCCAGTTGAGGGTCAATCTACCCTTAATTAGGGTCATGTGCTAACAAATAAGTCTCTACTTATCTCTTTTTTTCTTCACCTTCTGCTTTTGTCTGAGAGCTGATTCCATTACCCTTTATAGCTATATACTCATTTATTTTTCCCTTTGAAATGAGTTGTGACCTACTAACTAGTTTTCTTTATTTCCCCTTACATAAATAACACAATGTGAGATTTTCTTTTTTTCTTATCATTTCACTTTCAAAAAAAAAAAGTCATTCTTGTCTCTACAGTCCAAATGTAATATTTTGATACTTCTCAAAAGTGTGTTTGCATTCTTTAATTTTTTACTTTCCCGTATCCAATACTTAACCTGTGTTTGAGTTTAAGTATCATAGCATACACATGCTCCATGATTGTGTGCCCACAGTCCACACCACCCTCCGTTTTAAGAGGTTAACTTGACAGTAGATACTAGTTATTCAAAAGCAAGGGATGAGAAAAAAAGACATAACAATAACAATAACCATAACAATAACAAAAACCCATTAACAATAACAATAACAATTAAAAGGAAGAAAAAAAAAAGTAGGAGTGGAGACAGTAAAAGGAGATAGATGTAATTAAAAAACAATAGAATATTTTCAGTAAAATGAAGTGATGCACTTAATAAATGGTTGACTAGAGAATGTACTCCTTTTGCTCTCACATTGTGCCCCACATTACTTTGGGTTCTTTGCTCTCTTTTGAATTTAGTGTTAGATAGCGGGTAGCCTAAGGGGCTATGTTACTGGCACCCAAATTGGATTAGACTGTGTGTGAATTTAGTGGATGTTTGTTTAATGCATAATGGGCTTTTAGACACGACATACGTGTATGTTTCTACGATTTTGGTCCAAAATGAAGTACCAAGTGTCCATATAATGTTGGAGCGTTTGAGGATTTAAAATATGTTTGAGGTGGAATAAAGAGTTCAAGTGACATAGATGGTGGATAGGCAAAAACTAGTCTATAACTTCTTGTTGCTTAAACCTAGTTAGATGAAATAATATACTTCTGATTTTTTTTCCCTCTGGTTTATTGGTCCTTATAGATTATTCTGGCTTGGAGTCATAGACTAAGGCCCTAATCTTTTCCCACTATTTTCACATATAGAGGAAAAATAAGTTCTATTAATTTTAATAAGCTCTTATAAATTAAACTCTGTAAAGTGAAAATTAGGCGAATACTAAATAGCTTAGTTTTGAAAAGCGCTAAAAGTGCACCTGCTTTTGGATAAATGGCGTGTATCAAATCTCAAAAAACCACGATAAGCACATTTTGTTTTTGAAACAACATACTTAATATATAATTAATGTTTAAATTGACAAAAGAAAGCAAAATTTGTTACCAAAATACCTCTAAGTGAAAAAGTACATACTATGGACTTAAAGGGAGAAACAAAATCTTACTATCAACATGAAAAATTGTTAGAGAGAAAAGCATTAGATAGAAAACCAAACATTGTAGCTCTTCAAACTTGTTAGGCGATCTACGCATCAGTAATTTATATCATGAATATTATCATTAACACAATATATTCACGATAGATTAAATTATAAGCTTAGAGGCTTCATTAACCCACTTCATGTCAAGTCCTCACCATCATACACAAAATCATCATCATTGTCACCTATTCTCCCAATTAGCCACTCATTACTTTCATCAATCTTATTTAATAGAATGGGATCAATGGTGTCTTTTCATGTGTATCGGTACAACAAAGCTGTGATAAAGACCATGTCATCAATCGACTTTGTGACAAATTGGTTTGTCTTCTTTATGTTGTGAAAAATAAGATTCTAAGTTACATCAACCAATGAAATATTATCATATTTTTAAGTAAATTGACAAAAGGCTACTTACAAGCCGAAAAGCTCCTCGGTTTTTCTCACAGCTAGTAGCTCTCCAAGTCCTAAGAACCTTTGTCACAAAAATTTTGTGGTTGAGACTTGAATATCTATAGCAAGACCACCACTTTGATATTGAAAGTATAGTAAAAAGTTAATCTTTGTGTACCTTTTGAAATGATAGAACTTCGATTTCCTATATAAACTTGTAAAGATGATTTGGTGTTCCTTTGTCTTATTGTCATATTATAGACAAAGAGACCTTTCTCAACTTCCTCACAATGTACTTGATTGGGATTATCACACCGCAGTGCACTTCCACTTTGATCAGCTCATGGTCTTTGGAGCTAGAATTTTATTGAGTAAATTGTTGTGTAGATGGGGTCTGTTAGGAATTTTTAAAAATGAGAAAAAAAAAAGAGAAAAAATGGCAGGTTTAAAGTTCATTTAATGATAAGAGATGTGAGAGGAAAGAGATAATAAAGAGTGGGGACTATGGGCGGAGAGAAATATAATAAATACCAATAGAAGATTTCTAAAAAATAAGGGATCGTTTTAAAAAGGTCAATGCACCTTATAAAACGTAGAGAGTATAGAATTTCGGATTTAGATAATATCTGACTTGTGCAAAGATTGATGAAGTAGATAGTTCCAGCCTTTGACTAATGTAAAGATTTGGGCAAGCTATGTTTGACTATGAGTTCATTTGTAGTGTGTCATGTAAGTACCAACTATAGAACTTGCTTCTCTTCCCAAGAATCGCTTACTTTCATGAAGAGCACTCCTCAAGTTACTTTTGTAAAGGCCCCTACTTATTTATAGAGATACTAGAAGACTTTTTTATTTTTTTTTATTTTTAATGTGGTTACGTTCTCCTCTTCACTTGAAATTTTTTAAAGCTGATTGAACATTTGAACATAAATCTTTTTTGGACTTGTTTGAACATTTTTGACTTTCTCTGAGAGTGATCCTACTGAACTACTTAATCGATATGAACTCATATAACTTATTTGAATGTTTACTATTGTTGAACTTTAAAAATAATTATCGAAAACTTAAAATTTTGGGAGAAAATATGAACGAATTTAATTGAATTTTGCATGCTTATGTGTGTTGGACTTTTTAGTTTTAGTGAGCAAGCAAAATATCACGGCTAGGGTCCTAATCAACTAGGGCACATAGGCTGTCTACCTCGATAGTCCCTTAAGAACTTGATGATGTTGACAATACCATAACGCTCTTTATAACAATCTATATGAAAGTTGAGAAATCCTTGATTTAAAGGTTTGAGAAGTGAAATAGACTTTAAATATATTGGATAGGGAGAGGCATATATTTATTGGACAATGGAGAGAGAAGCATATTAACACATTGACCTCTTCTCAGGTAGAACCAGAATTCTTATATTAGGGTGCCAAAATCAATTTTTTTTTTAGTTCCACAATATATTTTCCATTTCTCGTTAGATAGATACAACTTTATGAAATAAAATAAATTCTTCTATTATTAAAAAAAAGAGAAATTATCAATGGTAGCTATATATAATTGCAGATTCTCAATGGTAGCCAAATTTTTTCAATAATCTCAAAAATAGCATTAATATCCTAATTAGTCTCTAATATAGCTATTTAAGTAAATCTAACCTTCTTGTAAAAATAAGCAAATCTAATCTAATCAACCTAAAATCATTAACCATTGTGAAATAAATTTCCCTCCTAAACAGTAAGCACGATTTCCCTCTTAAAGTTTAGGTTATGTGAAATTGTGAAGTTTGATGAGAATTCTGTCCAAAATCCATAATTTCCCACATGAATTCCTAACTTCACAACTCACAAGAACCTTCAATTCATTGAAATTATAAACCTCCATTGATAGAACCTACAATTAAGGAAACACATACACAATTTGATAGTGAAAAATTGAAGAATAGGGCACATCATATAGTGAAAAATAGAAGAATAGGGCACATCATATAAGCCACTGTCGAATTTAAAATTACATCCTACTTCACTTAGATTTACATTCTATAGACTAGAAAGTCAAGAGATGCATTTAATCAAGGGTACTTTAGTGGATTATAACTTTATTTGACTATGGTTAATGGTTTGAAGTTAATTAGGTCGAATTTACTTAAATATACCTATATTAGAGACTAATTAAAATACTAATGCTATTTTTGAGATTATTGTAAAAAATTGGCTACCATTGAGAATCTGCAATTGTATATAGCTACCATTGAGTATTTCCTTTCTTCTAACTATAATACGTATGTATAACTTCTTCAGACTATATATAGTAATATTGTTCTATCACTTCGTATTTGTATATCACTACAAACATACTGATGGGATTATTTATTCAATAAAAGAAGTAATTAAATTCCCAAAATGTCCACTAGCAAATAATGTGAGCATGGGGTAGGTAGTAGCTTAGGTAGTGATGTGCTTGTGCAAAAGAATAGAGGGATAAAAAAAAATGCAACAACAAGAATCGAACTGTAGACCTGCGGAAATGAAGAAACCCCTTAAATCTCTCATTTGTTAAACCAACTGAGCTGTGATGCAAATACATTACATAAAGGAAAAATTAATTATTATACTGAATCAAGGGGGTGGCCATGGCCTACCCCAGCCCACCCCCCCCCCCCCCCCCGATTCCGCCCCTGCATCTTCTAATGGGTTTTTCTTTAATGTCCGAGCATTTTTTAGTATAATAATAGAATTCATGTTTGTCTATTGTGGTAGATGTCATTGAGAAAATGACTGTATCTATTCTCCCTCTCTAGTTGCGAACCTTCTCTTTGCTTCTCAGCCATGGCCCATGAATATAAACCTTAAATAATCACTTGGAAAACAGAACCTGATTAGAGTGGACTTCATGTGTAATAATGAAACAAAATGACAGAAAGGCCTTTATAAAATAGGTTACCTATGTATGTAGAATTTATAGGAGACAGTGCGGTTTTATTACACTATTTCACTACTTAGTGACATGAATCTTTGCTTATATAGTGCTTTGATCCTTTATATTCCTTCGTTACTTAATTTTCCTAATCTGTAATATTCTTAAGACACATTCCTTATATAGTGATTTGATCCTGTATATTCCTTCGTTACTTAATTTTCCTGATTTGTAATATTCTTAAGCCATCCTTGTTTTTTAGGGGCTAGGGCTGGTTAATAAGCTTACATTGATCTACATTAATATCTCCTTGTTGGGTAACGTTAGCTGACCAGTCTGTTGTTAGTTAATTGCTTGCAATTTTATGCTTATATGTGGAACTTTGATAAATATAATTACAAATGTGATAAATGGATAATAACAAAACGTACGACTCTTAACATAGAATAGTATGTAGCTTTATATCACATGTTAACTTTGGAGCTGAACTAGTAGATAAAGTGAATTGCAGCTTGAGGATTCTTTTATGTGCTGAAAGTTAAACCTGTATATTTGGTTAGAATTGCACAATCAAGTTGGCAGACTCAGCCACTTTTCACTGTCCAGATAGAATAACTGTGTTGGAAAAATATTTGAGTTTAAGCATTCAGGCTGAAATATGCTGGAAATAATTGTACAATATTATCTCTTCCTAATGTTTCTCCTAAAGCTGCTTTTGTTTTGCTTATTATCTTATGTTGATAATTGAATTATGTCCAATCTCTGTTCTAGGAGGGGGCAATACAGATGATAAACAAGGCCTTATATTAATACGCACTTGTAATAACAGTTAAGTCTATGAATTCTTTCGAATTAAAATATTTAATTCATCTCCTTTCTACTCAGGCTTGAAGATGTGGGGAAGCCGAAGGCTGAGGTTGCTGCAAAACGTGTAATGGAAAGAGTTAGTGGTGTCAAAATTGTTCCACACTTTTGTCGGATAGAGGATAAGAATATTGATTTCTACAATGATTTCATCATAATCGTTCTTGGGCTAGACTCTGTTGAAGCAAGGAGCTATATAAATTCAGTAGCTTGCAGTTTTCTAGGTATGCCCCTTTCATCTTTGCATTTTTTATCTGCTCACAGAAGATTTAACAGCTACCTTGCTATGCTGACTTTTTTTTTCCCCACTCTTGTATATGCTGATTGTAATTATGTATTTGTTTGTTGTACCTTCCTTTCTACCCAAATCTCGAACTCTGATAATGAGATCAAAATCTTATGATATTCTTATTCCTATCTAATTATAGGAAATGGTTAGGTACTTGTTGAAGATTATGTTATTAATAAAAATTATTTTGGATTATATTCTAGATGAACCCTTTTATTGAATTTTCTTTGATATTAGAGGAGAAGGTACAAAGTCAAATCTCTTTGTAAGAGGTAATCAATCATGAAAGCCTTGGGCTGGAGTACATACATATGGAACACAAAAGAAAATGTATCTCAGATACTACATATTCAGCTTTCAGGAGTGGAAAGGAAATGAGATTATAGTTGGCTAGGGCTAGCCTTTGTAGTTATCATGCTCCATCATGTTTCTGTTTCTGTGATAGTTTGGCCTCCTATTCTTTCATGATAGCTGTTGTCTTAATCACGCTACAATAATTATCTAACTGCAGCTTATAAATGTCATGTTGCTATTTGTTTATAAGGAAAGTGGGCTCTGTAATGTCGGAAATTGGTATGTATAGAAACCTGCACAGCTACCATATTAATGAAAAGGCTGAGAAATTTAGCAAGTGTGATGGTTCAGGAAAGTCATTTTGTTGATTTTTAACATTGAGTGTGACCCTTATTTTGGGACGAAGGCTTTGTTGTTGTTGTTGTGGCCCTTAATTTGTTGGGCATTTAACTCAATTTATTTTGTTGTTCTCTGCTGCTGAATTTTAAAGTCTCTTCTATAAAGACAAGTGGTGGATAATTAATATAGTTTGAAATTCTCTTGCTTCCTGAAGTCCACTTTTGGAAGAATTCTTCTGATGGTTGCTTACTGGTCATCAACGTCTATATATACTTGCTGGAGTTTATTTGTGGCCTATTTCTCTAATGTGATGTTTTTGCTTCTTAATACCTATGCTTATAGTGGCGATTTTTGTTGCTACAGAGTATGATGAGAATGAAATTCCGATAGATGAAACTGTTAAGCCTATGGTGGATGGTGGAACTGAAGGTTTTAAGGGTCATGCTAGAGTAATCATACCAGGAATAACACCTTGTTTTGAATGTACCATCTGGCTTTTCCCTCCTCAAGTCAAGTTTCCGTTATGCACTCTTGCAGAGACGCCTAGAACTGCTGCTCATTGTATAGAATATGCCCATCTAATTAAATGGGATGAGGTTGTTAACTTATTCTTTCTCATCTTTTGTGTCTTTGTACTCCACCTCACGATTTTGTTGGTGTAATTGGACATTTTGATCACTGTGCAGATTCATAGTGGCAAAACTTTTGATCCTGATGATCCTGAAGATATGCAATGGGTCTACAAAGAGGTAGTTTAGGTGTAGCCATTTTTTAATTGATTAGAGATTATATCTCTTCTTTTGTTTGATCTTTCTTGTACTTTGTAGGCTCTCAAGCGTGCTGAGCTTTTTGGCATTCCTGGAGTCACATATTCTCTGACACAGGTATGTGGGCCTTTAAAGGAAGGAAGAGCGGGAAGAAAAAGGAAGGGAAGGGAGAAGTCTAGCTTCTTTACCCCTTTTCTATAGTGTTACTTTTCTTTTGTTTATGTTGCTCGAAATGAATCATTTGGTATATTCTATGCCTTAGTTTTTAACAGGACCACAGTAAAAAAATAAAAATTTACCCGGTATATCCATTCTCCACTGTCTCTGTATGTCCTTTTTTTAAGTTTATTGCCGAGTGACAACTACTCACTATTGTCTCCAACCCTTTTTCCCTGTGAAAAATATGGAAGTGGCTGCCCACTAAAAAGGAGCTTTGATTTTTTGTATGGTTCATCAATTTGTGATGACACCTTCCTGTCTCGTTAAATTAGACTTGTTTTTTGAGGAACTGCAATTTTAAAATGTATTAATTATCTCCCCCTCCTCGCTCAAAAAAGGAGCCTTTGGTGTTGACATCAGTATTGTGTTTATGTGTAACTGGTATTTGCTCTAATTATTTTCAGGGAGTTGTAAAAAATATCATACCAGCTATTGCTTCAACTAATGCTATTATATCAGCTGCTTGCACACTAGAAACACTGAAGATTGTATCTGGATGCAGTAAAACCTTGTCCAATTATTTGACGTGCGTTCTACATTCCCCTTTTTTTCTAATTATATTTTTGTGTTCAATTTATTGAATTACATGTGTCTTACTTGTAACATGTTATGATTATTTCAGGTTCAATGGTGTTGAAGGTCTACACACTAAAGTGACGAAATTTGAGAAGGATGTCGACTGTATTGTTTGTGGTCCTGGAGTTCGTATGGAGTTGGATACTTCTTGCACTCTGCAGAAGGTTTATTCAAAATATTTTTCATCACCTTTAAGACTTTCCTTTACTGTGAATTTCATGATGTTGGGTTCCATGTCTTTATTGTGTGACTGTCTGAATGCTGATGTGATGGCTTCCATAAGTTCCATTAGTCAATGGGACAGTTAAGGTTATTCTCCCATTTGCATACCCACTTAGAAGTTTCATAGTGCCATCCACAATGTGTACAAACCCCACATATTGGTGGCTGCAAAACAGAATACAGATCTGCCTCACTACCTGTTTGAAAATCTGTTACTCATCCATCCGTCCACCTGCTCTAATTATAGAATACAATATCTAATTTCCACCATAATCCAATAGGAACAAAAAAATTGCATAAGCTGTGCAATTCATGCATATCATGGTGTACGAGCTCTTGCTTTGGTTATGATCTATTAGTATGCTTCAATACCATAAAAATAAGGTCAGGTAACTGGGTGTGAGGTACTTAAATTCATTATTTAATACCTGACTTACCCACATAGCTTCCCAAATATGGTGCAATATCCCTATGGAAAGTGACCTTGTGTTAGCTCTAGATTGTTTATGTGTACCTAGGTCCCAGTTTTTTCATTAATGTTGGTAGAAGATGAAAGAAGACTTAATCGAGGAATATTACAAGTTTTTATAGATGGGATGTAGTTTAGAGGAAGAGGTTTTTATTAAGAATTTAGTTGAATTATTTGTCTCACTATTGCGGGTTCTATCTTTGACAATCTTAAAAGTTGATAGTCCCTTTATGAAGGGTAGACATATTTTGGATTCGTTCTTGTGGCTGATTAGGTGGTAAATGATGCTAAATTGACGGAGCATGCCTATGAGGGTCATATTATTGAATAAGTTAAAATTAATGTAGATTAGATAATGGCATAGAAGTATTGAATCTTGGTGGAGGAACTGGATAAGTGGCTGCTTTTTCTCACTTGTCAGTTGGTCTTAGTGAAGGAGAGAGTTTCTTTGGGGCATAACACGGAGGAATTCTCATTATATTTCCCTTTTTGATTATTTATCTTCCAAATCAATTTTCTTGCTAAGGTGGAGATGTTTGTTTGGTTTACCAATGTGCATTGTCAGGTTTTATGCTCAAAAGCATCTCTCAATCTTGTTGGGATTTTGGTTGTTTTGAGTACTGACATCAATCAAGGAAAATCGTGTATCCTTTAGCTGTTAAGCCTCCTTTTATTGATCCCCTAACGGATTTTGAAGTCACCAAGAACCTGTTGCTTACCTTGTTTCTTGTAGTGGTTGTAGAGGAACTAGGATTAGAAACAGAGGTGGGGTTATCTTATGGGTTAGCCATTAATATTGTAAGCTTACTTCTTGGTGGTTTGGTTTTTGGGGAAAAAGAAGAAATGGTGGGGAAATCGTTATGGTGACATCCACTCATACTGGGTTCCTTGTGGCATAATGAAAAGCTATTATGGACTTTTGCTTGCAGAAATTTTTCAGTCATGGGAACTTGTATCCCAGCTAGTTTCTGTTAACTAATGATTAACGGTAGTGCTGGGATAGTTAATGAAATTGATTTTGATGGTTCCTTAATTTTTTTCCTTTCTCCTTTACGATGCTTAGTTTTTTAAAGGTTATATCTTGTGCAGTTTTAATTACTGGAAATTGTCTCCCCCTTTTTTTTAATTAATATATGTGTGTGTGGATTATGAGTATCTTTTTTCTTTGGACCAAATTGTTTCCCTACCTTTTGATATAACTCTTATAAATAATGTTTGGACAATTTATTTACCTATTTGCCCTCAATAATGTTAAAACTCTTAAGTATGCGGACATTTAAACCCCTTCTACCATTAATTTTATTTTTATACGAGTATTAATATAATTCACTCTACTATTGAACCACTTTTATTAGAATAAATAATTCATTCACTTGTCCCAATTTCACAATATAATTATATCATCCAAAAACTCTTTACACTATGTATCCACACACGTTATGCATTTTATATAGGAAAGGAGGGAATAGTGTGCCGAATATCCAAGTTTTGCCTATTGTTTGGGACTTCTCCATATGAGAATTTTTTTTATGAATTGCATCTCAAGTTGGAAATATTAATAGGTTTATATGAAGTTCAGTTTTCACCAGTATATTGCATCAATGATACAAATTCTACACTTTTTTAATCAATTGATGTAATGAATACTTTTAATTAATCACCATTGAACTGTAAAAGTGTAAAAACATAATTAGATCTGTGATCTTTGTGTTTGACCTTTGACTTTCTGTGATAAACGCATTACAAGAGCAAAAACATAAATGTGCCCAAAAACAAGTTTCGAAGACATCAACGTATTTTTAGTATTATTTTGATAACATCTGCTCCCTCTTTTTATTTATTTATTATTTTTGTATGTATCCATTTTTTGGGGATTGAGGAAAATGTGGTGTTGGATAGGGTGGTGTGGAGGGAGAAAATTCACATCAACAAAATGTCGTGATTATATATATGCTTTATATATTTATTTTCATATTTAGTTTTATTAAGAAGCCCACTAATGTTTTATAAACTGTATTGTTATCCTTTATTAAAGTTTGCCAAACCTTTATGTTTTTTTTACTTAAACGTTTTAACTACTCTTTTAAAACTTTCTTGAATTTTATCCTTGGTTCTCGTTTAAAACTCCCCCTAATCTTTCTTGAATGCGCTTTTGTTTGCTCACTGCACTCACCTTTTTCAAACTCTTTCAAATGATGATTTTTATGTCCTTTTCTTGTATCGTAAGATCCCTTATGACGATTCATGTTAGCTGACCCAAACCATTTTGGGACTAAGGCTTTGCTGTTGTTGTTGTACCCATTTTTTTTTATTTATTTTTTTTTATCACATTTTCAGTATTCTTTCATTATTATCAATATCTTTATTTCCTTACTATCAAAGTTGTAAAAGTTACTTTTTAAAAACTACATATTTAGCAGATTTTAACCTGACCCCACTTGGCTATGTATTTCCTTGTATATTGGTGAGAATTTGTGAAGAATATAGTAAATGTGTACATCTTTTGGAAACAGAAGGAGTACAAACTTTGACTTATCATTTGAATAGGACAGTTCTAGATGGAGTGATTAGTTCTTTTTCACGCAATAAAATTGCAAGGGTTATGAATGTATGATCATGCTTGTCCGTAGAGTGGATTAACTGTTAACTTGTGCACTGGCATTGTCTAGCACAAACCATGAACATTTCTGTTTGGTCTTGGAACCTGTCACTAAATTGCTTGATCAAAGGAAGAGGGGGGGATATTGTGATTAGGTTCTACTCAGTATTGTTCCTTCCCTTTGCTGTCTTGTTGTATCTTGAAATAGGTGCTTGGGATAAACTTTTTCTCATGGTTCTATGGTGCAACAGTTCCTTGAACAACTCGAGAAGCATCCAAAGCTGCATCTGTCAAAAGTCAGTGTGATTTTCGAAGGGCAAAACCTGTACATGCAGGGACCACTCGAACAGGAGACGCGATCAAATCTATCAAAAACATTATTTGACTTGATGGGAAGAGTTCCCAGTGGCACTGTTCATGTGAATGGCACATCTAGCAAGAACGACAAAAAAACATCTGGATTAAGAAAATTACGTGTTTTTTTCAAGGGAGCCGATGGAATGACAGATATGGATACCGCTGGTGGTGCATAGTTACATTGATTCTATATGGTAGATACTATGTGAACTATATTAATCTTGTTACCATCCTCTTCCTGCCCTAAATTCAATTTTTGTCCATGATCGATGTAATCGGGACCCTATTTGGAGCCCTGACCATCATTTTTTGGCTGGGTAGAGTTTATGCTTGGGGGTGGTACTTAACTACTTTTCTGCCATTTTACTCTTAGAAGGGGTTGATTTCGTAGCTGCTTAATCTGTATGCTGTTTCACGGAAAGAGCCTGAAGGAAAGAGCCTGAAGTAGGTTGGTTCTTCCGTAATGTTGCTGGAACAGCCTTTAGCTGCTTGTTGCATTTCCTTCTAAAGTAGTGGGACTAGTGAACATCTGATCAAAAAACTCATCAACTAGATTGATATATGTACATCATTTTGGTACTTGTTTGAGCTGTTTTTAATAATTTTAGCAGTTGTTTCTCTTTGCTGCACTGTGTCAGATGCTTTTGAGTTCTGCCTGGACTCATGGAGCTTCATTGAGGTTTTGGATTCTAGAGAAGATGGGAGTTATTTCGACAGGGTGTTTTATTTTTCTTTTGAAAATTTAAAAGGAAAGGAACTTAATTAGCGGCCATTTGATTGGGAGTATTCATCAAAGGGAAAGGAAATGAATTGTTCTTATTCCCTTTGATGTTTGTTAGGCCTTTTTTTCCCATTCCCATTCCCTTTCACGTAATAAAAATAATACATTACAATCATTAATTCATAATACATTTAGTATTGATCATATAGTTTTTATCTATTTTTCATGTTATTTTATTTTATATTTTAATTTTTTTAATATACAATAATTAATTTATTTAATTTAAAAATTATATAAATATTAAAATGCGGTTTATTGGTATTTTGGTTTATAATTTTGCAAAACCAAACCAAAACATAAAATATATTTACAAAAAAATCGAAACCAAACCGTAATTTCATAAACCGTAAGCTAAACCAAACTGCTAAAATACGTTTTGATCTGGTCTGGTTACAGTCTAGATCAAATTGTGTACAGACCTAACCACTATACCTTCCTTCTCCCTAACCCCACCATCGAACCACTCAGCAACCGCTCCCCCCCCCCACCCATGTCGCCCCTTTCCCTTCTCCCTGAACCATCTTTATCCCGAACCCCCCCCCCCCCCCCCGCCCCCCTTAAACCACCATCTTTATCTCGATACCCCCCCTCCCTCCCCCCCCCCCCCTAAAAAACCGTAAAAACTCATCCACTCGCATTTTCAGTTAGTTGATGATAGTAATTAATTGTATGGTGGTCGCTTTTCTTGTCAAATGCGCATTTTCAGTCAGTAGTGGTAGTAAATAATTGTATGATTGTTGCTTTTCTTGTCAAATGTATATCTTCAGTTAATTGCGCAACCATTGCTGAGCTTTCTCAATGGCTAGGATTTTCAGGGTAAGGGGAGGGTAATAGATTGGCAGCAAGGTGGGGAGAGGTGCAACGGTGGGTGGATTTTAAGTATAAATAATTTCAGTTCAGTAAAAATAATTTCAGTTCAGTAAAATTAATTTTAGTTCAGTAAAAATAAGTTCAGTTTAGTAAAATTCAGTTTTCTTAAAGAAGAATTATAATAGAAAATCAGTAAAATTAGTTTCAGTTTAGCAAAAATAATTTCAGTTCAGTAAAATTAATTTAGGTTCAGTATAAATAATTTATCTTCAGCAAAAATAATTTAAATTCTGTAAAAAAATAATTTCAGTTCAGCAAAATTAAGGTGAAGAGAACGGGCCCTCAGTTCAAAGCTAATAAGTTCCATTCAATAAGTGAAATAAAGAGAAACCCATCCTCATCAAAAACAAATTGCACAAATAACACTCAAATTAAACCATTATTCTATTCAAGAGTAGTTTCTTACTAAATTTGATTTAGGCCCAGTTCTCTTACGTTGAAATTCAGTTCAGTGTTCACTTCAGCTCAACTCCTAATTTCCTTCTCTTATAAAATATTCAGTTCAGTTCAGTTCAGCTCAGCTGAGTTCAGTTTGTTTAGTTCAGCTGAGTTCAGTTTGTTTAGTTCAGTTTGTTTAGTTCAGCTGAGTTTAGTTAATGAGAACAGCCCCTAGTTGCACAAAATCTTATACAAGATTCATTGAAGACCAAGACTTTTCCTCAATCAACAATTCAACATACTATACTACACTATAAAATAACATAACTTCTTCACACCAAAGTGGGACCCACTTTGGTTGAATATTAAAAACCACAATCAATAATTTTAAATGGATATGAAGGATATAAAAACATCAACCCACAACCAAGTATTTAATTACACAAACAAGATGGATGATGAAGTTCCTATCTATCTATCTAATATCTTTTAAAAGATCAGATGGATGTAACATGGTTGTGGAGCTTTGCCGGCTACTTATCACCATCTTTAGCAATCTCCAACTGGATATAATATCACCCCAACTTGTACCCATCATTTTTGTGGGCCCTTTTTTCTGTAGACAGATCGTCCAACACCCCCACCACACTCCCCCCTCTTGCATTAACCCGAATTTAAAACCCGACCCGAACTCGACCCGAACACGGCATTTACCACTAGCTAAATAGCTATACCCCTCATGTGCTCCAACTCACATGATCCCTCCTCCCCCCCCCCCCCCCCCCCCCCCCCCCCTTCTTTTATCATTCTTATTTAAGTCTCAATTGATTCTCCTCTCCCATTCAAAAAAGATCACAAATAGTATAAGCTAGAACAACTAAAAAGAAGCAAGAAGTTTTTGAAGTTAAAAATGGCTTTGGAAGTTGCCTTAGAAGATGATCTTTTTTTTGCTGATTTAAATAGGCAAATCTCTCTTTTGATAGATGACGACGACAACGATAACAACAATCATTACCCGGTTGCCCATCTTCATTCGATTTCTCATCAGGTATTTCTCATCTTCTTCAATCCTTTGTTTTGGTATTTTTTTTTTCTCGTAAATAAGCTTTATTAATCAATCGAGAAAAAGTTGTCACCTTTCCTATAATATACTCTAAATGAAGTAAGTATTTTGATTGCATCGAAATACATAATAATATCATTATGTACTTCAGGCTTTATAAATTAGTTATGATTAAGTGGGAATATCCGGTTTGTTAACCTTGGGGCTTGTTAACTTAATAATCTTATCTAGAAAAACTTGGAGTAATATCATGACTTTTCATTACAAAAAAATAAGATTGAGAAATTAATTTGTACAATATAAATGAACTAAAATTCAAGCTCGAACAGCTGACTAGAAAGACTTGCTTATGGTCTGTCCTTAATTACGTGCTTAATCTTTCATTACACTTTATTAAATGAGTATTGCTTTTAGTTTTATAAACGAGATATAACCATTAGTTTCTCAAAATACAGTTATATGTAAATTCGAGTTACTAATTATTCTTATACAAAGTACTTTGTTCGTTTAGAAAAATCTTTTAGAAATGGAGAGAGTAATAATTATTCTAAAACTTTGTTCGCGTTTTAATCATTTTATTTTTTGTTATTTGTTGGATTTACAGGAATATTTAGGATCAATGATTCATCATCCACCAATAATGCCATCACAATACTTGTACCAACAAAATTGTAGGAGAGAAATTATGAGCAAAGGAACTGGTGTATTTATCCCACAGTCATCTCAGCCAAGGAGGAAATCTAAACAAACAAAGCGTTCATCACAATCATACACCGCGAAATCCAACAACAACAACAAACAACTTAATTCTAATAGAAGGGTGGGAAATACGGTTGCTCATACTAATCTATCTCCGCCGCCTTGTTACGCTACTAATTACGTCAATAGGTATTAACCAAGTTTACTAATTATGACTTGGAATTTGTAGTAACTACTAGATTATGCTAATTAATTTAATGGCTAGCTATTAATAATTATTTTATATGATTAAGGATTGAAAATCAATAATTAATTATATGATGAGTATTCTTTTTAGAGGATATAGCTAAGAATAGTGTTAAGGGGCAGGGCAAGAAGTATGAAGGTTTGGTATCTTCAAAATAAAAAATAATACTAGCTACTTTATTTAATTAGTAGCCGCAGCTTGATTTTTGTAACATTTATTGGAGGTCTTAGTAATAAAGACTCTAAGACCTATCTTGCAAAATTGTAAGCAATTTTTCTTGCTCTATATATAGATTCATTTTTATATAATTTTTGCGCAATTACTTTATACAAATTACATCAAGTAAATAAGGTGTATTATTGTTTGCAGTGAACATAAGAAGTATGATCGATCTAAAGTACATGAAATTTAGTTTGAAACGTTGATTTTTATAAGTCTACCTTTTCGAGTTTTTCTAGATGTAAGATCAAAATCCTGTATCTCTATAGAATCGAGTTGTGTACCCCACCATAAATATTCTCTAACATATGAAATACTCCGAATTTAAATAGAAAAAATCATGCACTTCTAAGGAAAGGAAGATCACTATCGACACTTTATAGGCCCTTGCTTGATCAATGTCTCACCTTTACAATGATAAAATCGCACTACGCAACTTAGATCTAGATCGATTGAAGATGCTCTTTACTTTATTGAGTTCTAATCAAAACCGTTATTATAGAACCGTTATATCTTTTGATTTCTACGTACTTCTTTGGTGCTACTAAGTAAAGTATATCTTGTGAATTTACTTTTTGTTCCATGATCTATATTGGAAAGGTATAAGAAAATAATAGTGATGATTTGGGTGTCAAGCTCAACTTTAATAAAATAGGAAGTATTTAATATTTGCTTAAAAAGAAATGTATTTTGTAGGACATACATATTCAAGATGTATACTTGTTTGAAGGATGGACCCCATTAGGGATTTAGGGAGATAATATTCCCTCCATCTTTGAATACTAGTAATTATTGATCATGACACATTATTTACATTATTAATCAATTGTAATTCTATTATAAAGGAAGATTTAACAAGAGTGAATCGTTCTTATATCATTAGTGTGAAACCATCCTTAACCAATTAGGATTGGGTTTAGTCTTAATAACAGACGTTCTAAAAATGTTACTAGCTAAATGAAAATGAATATTGTAACGAGTAATATAAATGAAATAGGTATAAAGTTCGTAAAATCTTAATAGAGAAAATTTACAGTACTAATTGAAATATTTTAATGTAATTGGTAGAAGTTTCACCTCATGATTTCAAGGTCATGGATTAATTCCTACTAGTTGCATGTGGTTCTGGTGAGGATTGCCTTATTTTCCCCCACCCCTTTCTCCCATTTCCCAAGAGCATGATTTGCATTATACCGGTTCACCTGTGAGAAGTTTCACTCTAGTGTTTATAACTTTGTAACTAAAAAATCAATTGCGAGTATATTTTACACTTTTTTTTATAAGTCTTAAAAGATACATAGTTAAGTAAAGTTTATAAAATATTTTACTAAATTATTATTACTTTTAATTTAGCTTTTATTCCTTTCCCAATTTCCTCTTCTGCTCGGATCTATTCAATAATAAATTACAAAATCATAAGTAGAAAGAGCATAGTATAAGTAATTAGATAATGATAGAAGCTTTAAAAACGAGTGGAAGAAGTAAAAGTATAACGTAAGACGCGGGATTTTCTTGGTCTTAACATTAATTGTCTTCATCAGGCAAAATGACCCCACTTAAACATAGTGTAGTGGTGCAGATTTTTGTACAAAATGCAAAAATCCAGTTAAATAATATTCAAAGTATACAAATAATGAGGCTTAAAAGCTGGCAATGAGCTGCTGATTTCCAACACATTACGACCTGGAATTGCACGGCCACCCCGTGCCCACTGGCTAGGCGGTGTGATTGAGTATTGAACTAGTTGTACATCTTGCTATGTCGGCTTATCTTTATTGTGCGCCTCTTTCCCGCAATTTCGGGCATTAATTTTTGTTCACTGCTAATTTAATCTTCTCAGGGTGGACCATGTACTTATTTGGGAAGGAAATCATGGTTTCTCGTATTATTGAATTAATCATTAACTATTAATACAATAGAGAACCTACCGAAGTATGGAGTAATCAATATCTATTACAGAGTATCTAACACGGTTACAGAGTATATAATCCTTGTTAATTTTAAACTGATATAAAATGAGTTTAGATAACCTAATAACAGGAGAATTCGATTCACAAACAAGGTTTCATACTAAACTAATTGGTGGTCTTATGAATGAATCTCCTATCTTAAAAAGTGGTTTGTATCATCTCCCTAATCTCAACCACCGACCTCATGCGGTATCTTGTTCCGGGACTTCGCTAATGATATCGTTTGCATGACACAACATGATCGTTGAATGTGTCTTCTCCTTCTAGATCTCTGTTATTTCCGTATCTAATTAATGCCTTCTAAATTTGTCAACGGTGCCCACAACCTTATTGCTTCAGGTAAAGCCTAAACTAAAACTGTTCCTCCTTGTGAACTTAACAATTCACTTAGTCAACCCTCTCACTCATATTAAACTTAAGCTCTTGATACCAATTTGTTATATCAGATGCGCAAAAGAGCAAATAACGAATGGAAATAAAACACACATATTGGTTCACCAACAATGCGTTGCCAACAGTCACAAAAAGGCAAGATGAAGGGCCTGTTTTCTTCAAATTATTTTCAGTTCAGGTCAATTTAGTTCAACTCCAATAAGTACAGTTCAGTTCAGTTCAGTTCTTAATTTTTCTCTCTCACAAAATATTTAGTTTAGTTCAGTTCAGCTCTAATAAGTTCAATTCAGTTTAGCTTAGCTTAGTTCAGTCAATCAGAATAGGTCCGAAATGCTTTATTGCTTTTGAGGAATTCCATATTACAGTTTGATGAAGAATATCACATTGGTTAGGAAATAAACCTAAGAAGTTTGAATAGTACTCCCTACAATAAGAAATAATCCCATGAATAATAAAATAATACCCATGTGAAAATTGACTCAATTTGCCTATGTCGGGCATGTTTGTGGCCTACTTCAGAACCTAGGCAAAAATTCCAGAGCACAAATTTCTTGACTTGACACAAACATACCACTGCGGACTCAATGCTATATTTCATGAAACCTTAGACGACGCATCGGCGTGTCTCCCTGATTTCTCCATCCAAGGCATATTTAACATGTCCGACTCAATATTAAACTCTTTTGTTTTTTTTTTTTTTTTTTTGAAAATTCAATATCTATTTCCCTACTAGTGTTTAGGCACAGCCACACAGACAATGCTATGATTTTTTGCATTAATTCCATAATTTTAGTAGAATGACATGTAGTGTGGTGGTAGTTTAGTTGCTAACAGGGCTTGTTTGGCATCATTTTTTTTGTTTTCAGTTTCATGTTTTTTGAAAACTAAAAACTAAAAACAGAAAACAAGGAAAGAGGTGTTTCCACTTTTTAGTTGTAAGTTTTCAAAATTATCATGATTTTAATAATTTTAAATAATTTTTGATTTATTATGTGACATATATGATATACTTTTAAAAAACAAAAAACCTTAAAACAGAAAACTACAGTGATACCAAACGAACCCTTAGTTTTCATTTTAAAATTCGAGCATGACTTGGGTATCATATTAACTAACTAGTACTCCGGGAAGCCCAAACGTTTTTGCAATGGTTCAAGTAGATAAGCATGTAACATTTGGGCCAAGCTCAGTTGTCTATTGGACCATATCTTGCTAAATCCACAAGCACCATCAACCCAAAAATAGTACTTGGTAGTTTATACCACAACTTCTCCTGAAAATCCATCTCCTGAAAAAGCACCTCCTATTCTCCTTCCATTTGATAACAATCATATATTCATAACATCATCAACCGTAAAAGCTAGAAACAGAATCAAATGGCAACAATGGCGATGATGAAGAAATCAATATCTGGTGGGCTTAGAATGGCAGCATCAAGGGCTTATGCATCTCTTGCAGTGGGATCTGACATAGTCTCGGCCGCACCCAATGTTTCCCTCCCTAAGGCTTGCACCTACGATGAAGGTGTCTCTTCCAAATTCGCCACTACCCCTTTGCAAGACATCTTCAAGGTTCATTTTTAATCCCCAATTTTGTTATTTTTTCAATTTCAATTTCTATAATTATTTGGAAATGTTATTAATTTCAAGAAATTGTTTTTCAGGGGAAGAAAGTTGTCATCTTTGGCGTCCCTGTAAGTCCTTCTATAATCATGACTTTTTCTTTTTTTATATTGTTTTTTTTAATTTTTTAATATAATGTTTTATGTTAAGATGGTTATTATTATAGTATCGAAAATGTAATTTTGTTTGAATTGTAATCAAATTTTAGCTTTGATTATTACTCCTTCCATATCTTTTATGTTGTTCATGTTTTTTTTGTTTGTTTTGTCATGAGGAAATTGGAATACTTTGTTTTGGAAGTTAAAAAAAATAATAGTATTGAATATTGATGAAAATTGAAAAATGGTACAAAAATGAAAAGGCATTAATGAATATAAGTGGCAATTGAGGTTTATAACAAAGAAAGAAAAGGGTAATTGAAGATTAAATTAATGGTAGCACAATCTCTTTGTGCAAAATGAGTGAAGTATATGTAGGTGTAACCGTGTAAGAACACCACACTTATGTTAATATAGGAGATTAGGGAAGGGGATCAAGGCTTGGAAGGAAGACACAATGTACTATGGAGTAAAATTATAAGGTCGGACTTGCCAAATGTTTATACTTCATCCTTTTAGAAATAGTTTTTATATTGTCTCAACCGATTACAATTAGTAAGAGCACTTGAATTCTTCACAATAACGTTTCTAATTGTTGTCCCTTCCACCTTCCTTTCATCACTCTTTTTATGTAGGTGCATTTTGAAACATGCATAACTTACTACTTATTGTTCCGCTTCGCATAACTTTAGCCTAGGCTTGATGTAACATGAGATTTACTCTTCTTGTTACGGTTACATATCAAAAGAAACTGCCTTCGCAAGGATTGGTTATTATTTTGGCAGCAACTGCTATCTAAGTTCTACAAAGTACCTAATGCTGAATAAGCTTTCTTCAAACTAGTGTGGTTGTATTGGGTTCAGGGTGATATAACATAAGTAATAATAGATTTACAGTAACCCAAGTGTAAACAACCAAGGACCTTATTGTTGTAGCATAGCTTCCCTGGAGAATGGCTCGGTCATGGGATTAAGTGGTCAACCAGATCTTTTTTTTTAGCTACTGAGTTATATGTACATTTGAAACTCATAAATTCCACCAAAAGCTTCGTGTTAATTGAAAAGAAAAAGAAAAAGGCTGTTCTATTTATGGTATCAACAAGGGGGAGTAGGAGACTACAGATTGTATAAAGAATAATGTTTTGGCATGAGAAATCGAGAATTTAGCAGCGATCCCAAAATTAAGGATGTGTCCCTCAATTTTGAACTGCTTTCCACACTTAGGTTACTAAAAGTTTGAAATTTTGAGTTATGGGTATTGGAAATATGTTGCTCCCCTCTATGCTTCGCTTCTAGTTATGGGGTATGTTGCCTAATCTTAATGCCTATAGGGAAAGGCAAAATCAACAATGCTTCTGATTTTCTCACTTATATACTTGGTGAATCTAAGCATTTTGATACTTGCTCTGAATAGTTATCTTTATTCTCTTACAAAAATGATGGCCATTTGTTGAGGTAAAACTCTTTTAGTCTATTCAACATACATAGGTGTGATGAGTGGTAGGATTTGATGTTTTGGCCCTATTTTAGATACTTGATGATGTGTTTCAATAGAAAATGGTAGATGATGTTTTCAATAAAAAATGGTGGAAAGTAGTTTCAGGGACCAGCAACTGTTAAGAGTGCTTCTTTTCTTTTTTCTTAGTCTGTCTTCCTTTGCCAATGTCATGTTAGTGGTACTACAATTGTGCGATTTTAGGGGTCTGGCAACAATGGAGGAGCCAAGAATTTTTGATCTGGGAGAGGGGGATTTTAGGATTTTATTGTCAAGGCTTTTATTCTCTCTTTATTGCTTTAAAGAACACTGTATAAGAGCTCGTGGTATTTTTAACGGTATACATTTTTTTTTTTTGGTGCATTGATATTTTAGTGTCTATTTTAATAAAGGATTTTTTTTCACAAAATTTTATAAATACTTAATGAGTTTTTTATTTTATTTTATTTTAATTTTTTTTTTTAAACTTGCAACACTACTCATCTCACCCTTTCCAATGCATTATTTCGATCACTGTTATTTTTAGTGGATTTTATAAATAGTTTAAAAGTCAAAGTGGAGTTTATAAACAGTGTAGAACGACGCAAGTAAAAAAATAAAAATAGAGGAAGCATTTTGTTATCAGTCATCAAAATCATTTGTATATATCTATGTTTTTAAATTGGGAAATTCTCAATGGTACTCATCAACTTTTTTATTTTCTCAATGGTAAACACTAAAATATCAAATTATCTTTGGAAATCTTTAAGTTGTAAAACTACATTAGTGGTAACATTAGTTAAGCATTTTAAGGAAATATTAACCATAGTTAATGTTTTAAAAGAGAGGGAAAATAAAAAGCCTAAAATACCCTTATTGAAATAAACCCACCACCCACTCCTTTCCCCCGCCACCCCTGTCCGCCCAACCCCGACTCCCTGCTTCCAGCCGGTGCCGACCGCGGCCACCCAAATCCCCTCCGTGATATCACTAAGTTACGCCGTCAATCGTCTCTCACTGATTTCACTGACTCATAATCCCCATTAACAGAACACCCACCATCACCATCATCAATTTCACCATTAAAGCAAATTCCATTAGCCTGAAACAACTTCGAGGTGGCGGAATCCCAACTCTAAAACCTTCCTTAAAAAGATTAACAGCAACCCTAGGTTTCAACAAAGATCACTCAAACCGGGCTAATGGATTTCCGGCTAACGAATCGGGTTGATTTTGCCGCAGGTACCAAGAATCTGGAGCTAACTTCACGAACCCTAGGCCGAGATCGACGAGGTTGTTGGGGATTTGTGGGCTCATTGTTGTTGTAATTGAGGAAATTTAGGGTGAATTGGGTGAAATGGAATTGATTAGTGGATCGGCGTTGGCCGTTGGGGGTTCCGATTGGGGATAGTTGGTTTTTTTTTTGAGGGTTAGGGATGGTTTTTAGAGTTTCATGGGGGTAGGGAGGGGGGCTAGTGGTTTGTGCGGCGCCGGCACCAGAAGGTCTGGCCGCGGCCAGCGCTGGGGATGGGGGATTGAGGCTGGTGGCTGGCGATTAGCTTGCGGTGGAGGCTGGGGAAAGTGTGGTTGGTGTTTTTGTAAAAAAAAAAAATTTAAAAAATAATTTAATTGTTAAAAAATAAAGGAAAATCTTATTTTAAAGGATATATTAGTCATTTTGCTTTTAGTTAACTATGGTTAAGCTTATAATTGTAAATTAATCTCATTAATGTCACCACTGAATTAATAACATAAGTTGTTGATTACCAAAGATAATTTGATTTTTTTATTGTTTACCATTGAGAAAAACAAAAAACTCAAGAGCACCATTGAGAATTTCCCTTTTAAATTATAGTCCTACAACCAAAAAACAAAAAAAAAAAAGGAGTTAGACACTAGATCTAGATAGTTAGGATTGCTATAAATAAAAAAAATAAGAAAGAAACAAAAGAAGGTAACTTAAATAAGAGAAGTAAATCATAATTAAAGAAGGCTTGTTTTCACTGAACCAATGATCTTACTCTCCATGTGACCTATGTGCCTTTAAGAGTTTAAGTATACCATCACTCATCCAAAACAAGTTATGGAAACTCACTGTATTGACTTTCAGTTTTATTTGAGTGGGTGACGCCCCTCTTTTTTCACCCCTGTGTGGCAATTCTAACATTGTAGTTATTTCCAGGGTGCGTTTACTGGAGTTTGTTCTGCTCAACATGTTCCCAGCTACAAGACTAACATCGACAAATTCAAAGCTAAAGGGATCGAATCTGTAATTTGTGTTTCCGTAAATGATCCATATGTGATGAATGGATGGGCTGAGAAACTAGAAGCAAAAGATGCTGTAAGTTTCTTGCAAGTCTTTTATGTATACTATGCTTGAATTAGTCTTACAAGAATCATTACCGTATACTATGCTGTAAGATTACACATACTAATTGCATCCTGTTTGTTTTTTTGAATAGTATACTGTAATGATGCTTGAATCTTATATTAGCAATTCTCTAAATCCAGTGAGGATGAAATCTTCATGATTCATGGTCTTAGATGACTATAATGTTTGTGCTTTTAATTTGATATGATGGAAGCTAGTGGCAAACATTTGTTGTGTTTCTTTTAAAAGGTTGTGGAAGCAGTCTCTCTTTCATTTTAGGAGTAATAGTGCATTATGCTCAATCCTTAACCCAACTTAGGTGGGAAGTAATGTTGATGTTTATAGGCACACATCTTACTAGCATGTGCCAGGAATTATTAAAGAATTAGTTTTATGTGAGCTAAAAATACCACGGCTACCTTTCTATAGTCCATTTTGCAAAGGTTATTTCATACTTGTAGACGGCTACATTGAGTTAAAATGCAGAAACCTCAAGAAGGAAGCAGCTGGCCTCTTCAATTTTGGTTCAGCTACTGTGATCACAAGCTACTGAGATTTACATGGTATATGTGCAGTAGTTTATTCACAACAAACCAAAAGTAATAGCAATAATCAAGGAAGTTAAGCTAGTTGTTATTGGTTAGTTTAAAGTTATTTGGAAGTGCATTGTAGGAAATTAAATACACTGCTAAAACAACAAGAACAGCACAGGACAGGACTTTATGATGGCTGTTTCTTCCAACTCTTCTCAAATTAATGAACTGCAACATAACACCTACAATGTGATTATTAATTTCCTAAACAGCTACAAAGTACAAATAAATACCCCCCTACTGCCTTTTATTTACAGAAATTATAACATCTTCCTATACCAAAATACTTCAACTACTATAAAACTTCTGAAGTAATTAGTAAATACAAATTACTTCTTACCAGAACCCCTAAGCATAGTATCCATTTTAAAATTAATGAAAAATTAGTCTAAACAATGCAAGAAACAACACTTTAAAATTTTGCTGACAAATCAAAACCTTAGACAAAATTTTTTTGCTAAATAAAACCTTAGTCCATTTTCCGGTGCTAACCAACTCTTTTCTGGCATTGACTCTCACGTGACAGTCACATGCCTCCATTTTCTTCAATTTGCACTCCTCTTTTTTCATTTTCATTTTCTTTACCTTCCTCCCCATCTCCATTTTCTTCTTCTTTATTACCCACCCAAATCTCCATCTTCTTCTTCTTTATTACCCACCCAAATCTTCATCTTCATCTTCTTTATTACCCACCCAAATCTCCATCTTTGTTCATCATGATCATTACACAGGCATTAGCCACCCTAATTTTACTCTCCATCAATTTCATCTCTCTCCCACTAGCACCACCATCCCTACCATCATTATTATAATCTAAAATCGTATAATTCATCACGATTATCAAACAATTTGGGATAATTTAGGTTTGTTATAATCTAAAATCATATTATTCATCACAATTATCAAACAACTTGGGATAATTTAGGTGAAGTTTCTTGTCTATTTTTTGTTTACTAATGGGAACTCGTCCTTCATTAGTTGTTACCACCTTCCCACCATTAATGATAAACCTCTTGAAAATTAACATTTGGGAGGATAATACCTTGAAATTGAACATAGAAAACTCCTTTTATATTTTTGGGTAAATTTTATGTGAGCAAATGATGTCTTGCCTATTACATGAGCCAATATCAAAGGTGAAAAGAGAAAAATATTAGCAATTGAAGCCACAATTTTTGGATTTGTGTGAAGTTTTGATGGTTAAAAATTGGGTTAAAAGAGAGTTTGATTGGAAAATTCTTGATCAATGCCGCAAAAGATAGCAAGGTTTCATGTTATGTACAAAATAAGTTTTATGTAAGGTTCTAACTTGCCAGAAATTTTTAAAAGGTTGTTTCTTACAATAAGTTTTATATAAAAAGTTGTTTCTAACAAATTTTCCAAGATCAATTAAACTTTCTAATTGCTATTGAATTAACCTAGTTATTTAGGAGTCTTCATTTCATACGCTACAAACCAACTTCCAACGCAAGCACTTCAATGCATTACTTCCAATTGATATTGGTGTCTAGTACATTGATTGGAACCCAACAATTGATACTTTTTATCTTCTTTTGCTATATTTCATGCAGCTTCTAGTTGTTTGACAGTTCTTATGCTGTAAGGTTTTTTTGCTAGCATATGAGTACAGATAAAAGGCTGTAAAAGACAATAGTATTGCTAGATTAGAGTTTCATGATATTCATATATATGATCTCATTGCAAAATTGTTGTTTTGCTATTCTCTTAATTTGAAATTTGGTGGTTAGAAAACTCTCTAATTTTCAATGCATACGATTTATTGAGTTTTGAAAGAGTGCGCTCCTAAGTGAGCTAAGCAGGGATGTAATGCCATTACAAGAGTGTAGCAGTACTAGCAAAGATGCATATGCTGAACTGGGGATTTAATATTTATTAAAAAGATGAGTATGTTGAAATGTTTGTATCGAAAAATCTTAATTGATAGTATTCAAAATGAGGATATTTAAATCAAGGTTGGAGTTTAAGTATTGATGATAAAATATAGGACAATCGACTACATTGGTTTAGACATGTGTGACAGCGATAGCTGTAAACAAAATGGAGAGTTAGGATTATGGGGACTTTAGTAGAAGCCGAGAATAGGAAAAGATGACATGGGTGGGGAGATTGAATTAGAATAATCTTTGTAGACAAGCAGAAGTTATAAGTTTTTGGTTCATTCAGCCAACCCCATCCTTTTAGAATAGTCTTTTTGACTTTTTGTTGTGTTGTTGGTGGTGGTGATGGTAGTGAGCGTGTTCTTAAAATTCAATTTGTATCTTTTTTGTTTTTTAATGAGTTGGGATATGAGGAATTTACCAAAATTCATTGTACTGGTGGATTGAGCTTCCTTTTTTTGGTTTTTTATGATGACGATGATGATGATTGTGTTAATAGATGTTATAATTGGTTATTATTCAATCAGACCAAGCCTTTAAAAGTTCTGTGAATGTTTATTTTTTCAGATTGAATTTTATGGGGACTTTGATGCAAGCTTTCACAAGAGCTTGGACTTGACAATAGACCTCTCTGCTGCTTTACTTGGAACTCGCTCTCACAGGTAAAAACCTTGACTTCTATGATAGTTCATGAGAACTGACAGTGGCTTTAAGAAGGTTATTAGCTGACCCACTTTAGTACATTTGCCTTTACTTCCTGTTCTCACTGATCATCTGTGTGGTTTTGCTGTGTACGCGCAGATGGTCAGCTTATGTGGAGGATGGCAAAGTCAAGATTTTTAATGTCGAAAAAGCTCCATCTGAGTTCAAAGTCTCTGGCGGCGATCATATGCTTGCTCAGATCTGAATGTGTTTGGGTTCATCTTGTGCTCTCAAAAGTCTAAATAAGTTGCAATAATGTAATTATGCAACATTACGTTCTTCCACTGTAACTCAGTAGGACGTTACAAATACAATTTTCTGATGTTGCTTTGTTTGCAGTTTGCCTGTTTGGTTGGTCTGTTTGGGGTAATTTGTTATGAATATAGTCAAAGTTGCCCATGATCCTCATATTGCAGGAGATTAAATAGATCTTTCACTTTGATGTGGATAAATTAGTGAGCGCCGAGAGGATCCTTGGCTTGGATCCTTCACTTTGATGTGGATAACTTGGTGATAATTCTGCTCGCTGTGCTAATGCACAGCAATACAGCATAGAGGCTCCAATGTTCCATGTCTAGTGAAGAATCTTTACGGCTTTTGGATTAGATGGTGATAAAGGACAATAATGTAGATAAATTTTACATTTAATTTGTAAAATAAAGTGTGTTACAATGTGGTAACTTTACTCCTTATTGTCAAAAAAAAAAAAACTTTACTCCTTCCCCTTAAATAGTTTTTTTCATTCTCTGCCACCCATGAATGTTTTTTCGGTTGTAATGAAAGTTTGTTAAATATAAAGAGTTACTTGACGAATTTTGTTAAATTAAATATAAGTGTTGCAATAAAAACTACAAATAATAAGTACTCCTTCCGTATTTAATTTGGGAAACGGAGTAAAACTTTAATTAATGATATATTTATTAATGTGTTAAATGGGTTGATTTGGATCGAGTTTCTTCACATTTGAGTGAAGCTTAAATAATTAATTGTTTCAGCTTCGAGTTGGTTTTAATTTGGGTCCATATTGGTTTGGTTAGTTCAAGTTTGTTTGGGTTTGGGTTTGGGATGGGATTTTACCTGTTAATTATGGGCTAAAGTCAAGTTTAGAATGTTTTAACCTGATTATTTTCTTAAAAAAAAAATTAAAAAAGAAAAAAAAGTGTTGACCTGATTATTGCAAGTCTGGATAAAGCTTGAATAAGTCATTTCTTAAATATTAATCATGCATCAAATTTGTTTTGGTCTTTCGGACGAGCACTGGGTTTGGGTCAAATTTAGAATGGACAAACTCATAAAGTTTTTAAATTGGAAAAATTGATACCAAGATTACCAACAGTCCCAACAATGACCAGTTTTCTTTAAAAGATCCTAACTATTGATTAACTTAGGACGGTCTCAAACTCTCAACTTTAGTTTTTTTTTTTATTTTTTTATTTTTTTTATTTTTTTATTTTTATTTTTTTTTATTTTTTTTTTATTTATTTTTTTTATAGGAATCCTAACTTTAGTTTATTGATTAACTAAAGACGGGCCTAACAAGCGTGTAGATCAAACTATCAAAGAGATGCACTTCTAAATAGAACAAAGTAGGTTAGTTCCCGTGCAATGTACGGTGATCTACAGTTATATATAATTATAGATTATTGATTGATAAGTATTTTATTAGAAATTAGTCGAAAAATAATAAAAGTATGTGATATGTCGATTTTTAATTGTAGCTTCTAATACACAACTAAAACAAAAGTAGGCAAAAAATCAAAGCTATATATTTTCTTGGTATAAAGTAGGTCACAAATTACTGCGATTATGATTTTTGGTTTATATTTTAGAAAGATTTGTGAGATCTTTTTATTGTAAATATTATAAATACTACTTATTAATATGGAATATGTATATAAAATAATGTTATTTTTGTAAATAATTTGATTTCCTTAATCAATAATTTTTTTTTAAAAAAAAAAAGAAAAATAACAAAAGACACACCAGGAGATGACACGTGTCATTGCTGGTGTGTCTTTTAGTATATAGTTATTGATGATTTTTTATCGATGCATTATAATAATTATTTTTTTATAGATAAAAATTGCTTTTCTTTTAAAAATTAACCATGTAAAAATTGCTCCTGATATATTTAGGTAAGTATATCATCCTTGATAAATAAAAAAAAATTACGGAGTAATAAATTTCTCTAAAATATAAGCTTTTAAGGTGTACAAATAAATTTCAATGAGTAAGAAATTACCTCAAAAAAAGTAAAATACTATCCAAAATAAATTTACCCTAAATAAATTTCAAAATAAATTTACATTAAAATTATTGTACACTGAGTACACATAAAAGTTTTTAGGGAGCGATGATTTACTAATGCTTTCATATGCATTTGAAAGTGTAAAAGATCTTGCTAACGAACGCTCCTAAGATGTTAAATAATCATTTAAAATATTTCTTAAAATGTTATAAATTTTGGAATGCATGTAAAATCAAGAGTCGATCAGTGTAATTAATGTTCATTTTAATTTAAAATTTCTAATTTTATCCATCTTATTGAGCATCTCCGATGATAAGCTAATTGTTAAATTAGTTTGCAATGCCACATATGATTTTTGTAATCCTCTTTAATTTGTAGTTATTTTATACCTTAATAGTTAGCTACTAGCTTGCTAATTAAATAAATTTATATTTCTCAATTTACTTTATAAATTTAATTATTATAATATTTTAATCTCCAAAAATCTTGGAAACTTTTCTCAAGCAAATTAGCTTGGACAAGTTATAATTGTATTTTTTAGCTCCAGTGGTTAAGCTACTAGCTACAGAGGCGGAGCCAGGGGGGCTAGTAGAGGATCGGCCCTCCGTGGCCCAACTGGTGATATATGTTTTATGTAGTTTAATTTGGCCCTAGGAGTTTCTAATAAATAAGTAGTAGCAAAATATTTCTCTTAAATATACTATAGCTCAATTGGTAATATTAGCAATATATGGTAAGAGTGGTCTCAAGTTCAATTCCCACTTGAAGCGTTTTTATTTCTCCCTTCATTTTTAGGGTTAGAAATTTTTTTGGGTTAACTTTATCGAGTCTTGCGGTCTTGCCCCCCTTAGATTTTAATTTCTGGCTTCGTCCCTGAGTAGTGAGAGACTTGAAAATTACAAGTCCTTACCTACAACCATTAGAGTTGCTCAAATGCTTCCGGAGTGTTCACTAGCTTAAGCCAGTTATAAAATCTATTTCTAGAAAAGATGTTAAAAACATCCAAAACGAGTAACGTGCTACCGTAAAAGATTTCCATTTTGAACGTATCAAAAAATTTGACTACAAAGTCTACAAATTATACTAATTTAATCTCCACTTGTCAACTGCTTATAGTTTCCATCTATTTAAAGGCATTAACAAATCATTGAATATTGCCTTATTTTGTGAAACCGTCTGTTCTTTAACAAACCTCTCAACATTGATAATGAAATTTCTATTTTGTTTTTGTCATATAAAATATTTTAAAAAAATGGTTTCAAGTGTTAGAAATTGCCGTGCGTCTTTAGTATTTTTTGTTAATTTAACAAGAAAATGGTTTGGCTCGTTATTAGTCCTCATCGATCATTATCATAAAATTGCTGATATTTTGGCAATCAATTGGGAGGCATTAAATTTTTTTGGCATTTCACATCCATATATTGGTACTACAATTGATGTCACATCGTACGAATTATAATACTACCTCCGTTACATATTAGTTGCAACTTTGGGTATTATTTGTGAGAGATAAAATATTTCAAAGTTGCAACTAATATGTAACGGAGGTAGTATTTTATTGTGCATGTTATCCGTGTAAAACTATGCTACGAGTTGCATTTTCAACGTGTACATGATGGATCAACAACTACAATTCCTTCTCCATTCTCAAATACTTGCAACTTACAACACTTGCTTTTGTGAAATGTAGTCTTAGAAAAACAGTGAAAAGAGAAACAATATAATAATAGTGGATCTCGTGTTAAAATTTCAAAACATTGCTAGTATTCAAGAACAACGAGCCAAAAAGCAATATTCAAGAACAAATTAAAGAGACTTTTACAAACTAGACTATGATATTAAACAGTAAAACATAATTAGTATCAACCTATGCATGTTAGTATTCAGATTAAAGCTCACTTATTTTAATTTGTAATTGATGTATTTAAGTTGTTGTCTAAAATGACAATCAGACTATGTTTAGTTCATCTTCTTTTTACTTATATTCAAATCAGGAAAAATAAGCTTTGGCATACTTTGTTGTTTTACATGCGGTTGTTTTTATTACATATTATTAAGATGCACATCATTGCTAATCTAATAAGATCCCCTTTAATGTATATATTTTTTCCTTGTAAATTAGCTTACATATGTATGAGGTCAAATTGTCAAAATTTACTCAAATTAGACAATCAAATCTATCAGATTAAATAAGTTCAGATCAAACCAAATAAACAAAAATAAGGTGAAATAAACAAGCACTTAGTAGTATAGTACTTCCACCCCTTACTGATTGTCCCATGATTAAGTTTTTAAAAGTTTGACTATGTTCACTAATTTATAAGAAATAAAATAAATAACATAATACTAAAACAGACACCAAAAATGACACTGTCACTTTCTGGTGTGGTTTTTTATCTCCAAAATCCACTTACTTGAAATAAATATATTCTAACTTGATTTTTCTTTTTATATCTTTTTGATTGACAGCTTATTTAAGACAATAAAATTTATACAATAATAGAAATTAAAGATTCTTATTAATAATATTAATATTATTTGATTAAAATGTTTTTTTATATAATATATTATAATAAAATGGATTTAATTTATGATACAAATGAAACATGTTATCAATCAGTAACATATAATACTAAAACGGACACCGGAAATGACACATGTCACTTTCTGGTGTGGTTTTTTTCCCTCCAAAAACCACTTTCTTGAAATAAATATATTCTAACTTGATGTTTCCTTTTATATCTTTTTGATTGACAGCTTAATTAAGACAATAAAATTATATATATTTAATTTATATATTATAATAGAAATTAAAGATTCTTATTAGTAATATTAATATTATTTGCTTAAAATGATTTTTTATATAATATATTACAATCAAATGGATTTAATTTATAGTACAAATTAAACAAAAAAAAAAAAAATTTACGCTATTTTGCATCAAATTGATGCTAACTCATAAATCTATAATTATGTTTTTGGTGTTAAGAGAGCCATAAGGGCGGGGATGAGAATCGATCTCCAGAATTGGGAGGGAAACTCTAACCACTCGAGCTATCCCTCACTCTCATAAATCTATAACTATGTATTACATAATATTTAAGGTGAAACCAGGAATAACATGCATGTGTCGTCTTCTTTTTAAAAAAATTCATATGGTTTTGAGGTGGAACCTCCTTGGTCTTGTAAGCGGTAGACTTGTACTTTCCCATGACGGGAGCGACGACCCATACCCGTATTTAACATGGTATCAGATCCAGGCCCACGATCTCACGATTGGGGCCTTAATGGCTAAGGTATACTGGGCCAAACACTATGGACAGATCACATGTGAGGGGTAGTGTTGAGCCCATGACCAGCCCACATGTGAGCATTCTCTTGTCCCACACTGAACAATCAAGGGGGAGTGTAGTGGTAATGAAATCCCACCTTGAAAAACTTTAAGAGTTACCACCACAATATAAGGCTAAGGGGTTACTCTCCTCATTCCATATGGTTTTGTGGTGGAACCTCCTTGGTCTTGTGAAGTGGTGGACTTGCACTCTTCCATGACGGGTGCGGCCCAGACCCGTATTTAACAAGTAGTTATATAAAACATTGTTAGATTTGTTTTTTATGTGGACTTTGTAAATATTAATTTTTTTTATAATTATTCTTACACATAAATAAAATAAATAAATAATTAAAAAAATATTGTAAAGTTTGTTGTCTATATAAATAGTTTTGGGTTGGTCTATCCGTTTATCTAGCTACGGCATACAACTATACAATAATACAAACGAGAAAAACAATGAAGATAAATTATAAGTTGTCCAATTGCTTATGTTTTCTGGTTATCTTGCTGTGTTTTGAAGTAACAATGGCAAGTACGGACCAGAAATTCCCACCACAAAAGCAGGAAACTCAACCAGGAAAACAATATTTGATGAATCCACTTCCTATTTCTTTCGATCCTCATTATATACCTTCCAAAAAGCTTCATGTAAGACTTACATTATTTAATTTTTTTGAATAGACTTACATTATTTAATTAAGCTTAGCTTTATTTTGTCTTCATAATAATCTAAGCTTTTTTTTTTTTTTATTTTTTTTTATTTTTATTATTTAATGAAAATTATTTAGGATGTTAATGCAACTACATGATGTAGTTCATGATTTTCACAAATTTGTTATTCATCTAAATATACAATTCTAAGGGTAATACATAAGCATTGTACTCCGTACATATTTTCTAGTATGATATTAATATAAGGGTGCATGCATGATTAAATTATGTGTCAATAGATTTTATTATTAATGTTTGATTGCATTAAAAAATTTATTTATTACACATTAATTTACTAAACTTAGAATTATTTGTATCAATTTTTATTAATTCTCCTCATTTTTTTTTTTATTAATTCTCCTCATTACTCATTATGCTTGTGTGTTCTAGTAACCATGCATCATCTCTTTAATTATAAGTCCTATGAAAACATAGTAAATATACCTCAAAACTCAATGGAAGATTCTACTTAATTGATACTCATATTTTTAATTTGCACATTCCATATACAATGGATTTAATTATTTATTTATTTTGGGAGGGGGATTGGTTAACGATATATGGTTGAGAGATTAATTTGGGAGGTTAGCTGTTGTGGTTTCCGGTAGGTGGATGGTGGTTTCATGTGGATCGGGTTTGGGTTGTGGGTTGTTGAGTCGGGTTGGTCAAGGCCGGGGCCACTGTTACAGGGTTGGGTGGTTGGGGTTGTTATTGTGGTGGGTCTAGTGAGGGACTTAGCTGAATTAAGGACATGTTACTAAATTGAATAATCAATTGGAGATATATATGTTTAAAGACACGTTTTGAAAACTGTGAAAAGTCAAATAAGGCAAAAAAATAAGTGCTAGAGATAGTAGGCAATAATCGATGGTATGTCACTTGAGAAAGTTAAAATAAATGCTCAAGGCTAGTAAATAAATCCAACAATCAAAATTTGCAATTTTACAAGGATACCATGTAGAATTCCCCAAACTTAATTAATTTGGTGTTAATACAAAAGTGAAGATTGTATATTTTTAACATTGTTATTACAGGGAAAAGTGGCATTAGTAACAGGAGGTGATTCAGGGATAGGGAGAGCAGTTTGTTACTATTTTGCACTCGAGGGCGCAACCGTGGCATTCACGTATGTTAAAGGGCCAGAGGATAGAGATGCCGATGATGCTTTGGCTTTGATAAGAAAAGCGGCCAAAGAGAATGATGCAGGTGAGCCCATTGCCATTCCGGCCGAGTTCCTCCGAGGCGAAAAGGAATGCAAGTACGTGGTTGATGAGGTGATTGGCCACTTTGGACGCATCGATGTGTTAGTGAATAATGCAGGAGTACAATACTATGCAAAGAGTATTGATGAAATCACAGAGGAACAAGTGAGGAAAACGTTTGAAATCAACATCTTCGCCTATATTTACATGGCAAAGTAAGTATTCATGATGGATTTAATATGATATATTTTCATTATTTAAGGGTTTCTTCGTGGTCATTTATTGTTTTTAGGTTTTTGTTTTTTTCAAACAAAAACCAAAAACAAGAAATCAGTTGTCAATTCGTTTTCAAAATTATATGACATATATCATATTATTTTAAAAAACAATAAACATGACAACAGAAAATAAGGCAATATCGTACGAACCCTAACTTAATTAGTTAATGTAGGTAGTACTTAAAAGCTAAAACTAAAAAGTTAAATCAAAGCTTAAATCTCATATACATAATTGAGTGCAACTAGGCGTGTAGCTGCTACTGATTTAGAATATATATAGGAGGGTTAACCGGTAGATTCACATAATTTTTTTGAGTTTTTTTTTTATTGTTTCAGTGGTACTTTTAATGTACCATTATACTTATAGTGGTATTTTTAATACACTATTATACATGTAATTTATACTATTAGAGTATAGGTTGTTTTAATAGTACTATTTATAACCGTTATAGGTAACAGTGGTACAATATTTGTACCACTAGAAAGAAAAAAAAAAAAATTCCTTACTCTTTTGACTTGTAGCTGCTATCTACATGTTATGTAAATAGCAGCTATGCATCAATACCTAACCATACATAATTAGTCTTTATTTAGCTATCCGACACCTATCTCACTATTCATTGAGTGTTTGGAATTTCTAAATTATGCAAGTCATGGAAAAAGTCAAAATGTTGGGTAGATGTTTTTGGTCCAAGATGAAGATGTAAAACTATTCAATTCTCTTTGACTTGGGGTATTTTAATTTTATTAATTATAATTGATATTTTCTTGTTTTTTTTAATTGCAACGTTTGAGATTTTGCAATATCCACAATCTTCATTGACCGTCTTTGTGATTTTAACCTCATTTAGGCATGCATTGAAGCACATGAAAGAAGGAAGCAGCATAATCAACACAGCTTCAGTTTTGGCATACATAGGTTCACCAACACTAGTTGACTATTCTGCCACCAAAGGAGCCATAGTCAGCTTCACCAGGAGCCTAAGCCGTCAGCTTCTCGACCGACGTATACGAGTGAATGGGGTTGCACCAGGCCCCATTTGGACTCCCTTAGAAGTGGCTTCACTTCCTGTAGATGAGATTGTAACTTTTGGTTCACAGGCGCCAATGGATAGAGCAGGACAACCTTACGAACTCGCACCCTCCTATGTTTTTCTTGCAAGTAACCAAACTTCATCCTACTTTACTGGCCAATTCCTCCATCCTAATGGTATATTTTGGTTCCTTGTGTTTCCATAAATTGTTTCATGTTTATATGTATATATATATATAGGAAAATGTTATATATGCTTGAAAATTGTTTAAATTTAGAAAATCATGACAAACACATTAATTACACTTATCTACGCGTGTATTCGTCGTAAATTCCTAATTTAATACAATTTTCAAAATGTTTTTAATGCTTATATATAGCCCTAAGAGCTATATATATATACTACCCTGTTTCTAGATGATGTTACTCGTATCATTTTACTTTTTATTCTATTTGTAAAAAGTTCTTAACAATTTTAATTTATTTTATTTTAAACATACCTACATTTTTTTTCCCATTTTTCACTCACATTTTTCTTACACTTAATCAAATTTGTAATTACTATTTTAAATTATTTTAAACAACCTTACAAATAAAATATTTTTTTTACCAATATAATCCTCGAACATAGACTTATGAAACGCCAAAATTATATACAAAAAAAATATTTGTATTTCTTAAATTAAAATTTTGATATATTGTATACAATAATTTGATTAAGATTTTGTTTTCTATATAGTTAACAATCTTCTAACTTGTTACAGGTGGAGATATTGTCAACGGATAATTCAAGTACATCTACCAAACAAAGAAACTTAATAAAGAACAAATTGAAGAGTAGCAACATAAGGGGTGATTTCATCAATCAATCGATGTGATGTTGGCAAATGTCGCTCTATGGTTCACTTGTCTTATATCTGTAATATTTCTTTGTATAAAAGACTTGACATATCTTATTGTATGTATTGGTTAGTTTATATTATATTTATGTCAAAATATATTTCAGTTTCTTTGATTGATTCTAAATAATTGGGAAAATTTGTTAATTACTTCCTCAAAAAAGGGGTATTTGTGAATCACTACCCCTAAAAAAAGAAGTTGTTAATTACTACCTTAAAACTGTTGAAATTTATAGATTGCTACCCTTTTCCCTAATCAGCCCCTAATTAGGTGATTTAATCTATTAATGATATCATTATCCAACTTATTTGTAATTAGTTACTTTTAAGGCATGATTAATTAAATAAACCATAACACCACCTCTAAACCACCACTCCACCACCACCGGCAGCCCCCTTACCCCATCCCCACCATCCTCGGCAGCCTACCCCCGCCTCGACATCCACCCCACCTCTAAACCACCCATTACACCACCTCTAAACCCCCCAACAATCCCTCCAACCCTCGAAAAACTCCCTCCTCCTCGCCCACCGGCGACCCTAGCCCCCTCCCCCTGCCAGAGAACCCTATTAGGCCCTCCCTAAGCCTCCTCCACCCCCTTCTCCCCCTTTAATCACCACCCTAAGTTTCCAAAATTAAAACCCTAAAGCCCTAAAATTGAAACCCTAGGGTGGTGATTAGGGAAAAAGGGGATAAAGGAAGATTAGGATGGTCGAGCAAGGTTTCCCGGCGAGGGCTAGGGGGTCAGGGCCGCCACGGGTATGGGATGGGGGTATTGTGAAAGGAAGGTGGTTTTAGGGTGGGCAAATGGTGGTTTTAGGGTGGGGACCGAGAAAGGGGTGTTGTCATGATGGGGAGTTGGAGGAGGTAGGTTTGGTAGTGGGTGGAGGGTAGCCGGAGGTGGTGCAATGGTGGTGTGGAGGTGCTTTTAGGGTTTAATTAATTTTTTAAGGTTTATAAGCAACTAATTACAAATTAGCCGGATAATGATATTATTAATAGATTAAATGACCTAATTAGGGCCTGATTAGGGAAAAAGGTAGCAATCTATAAAATTCATCAGTTTTAGTGTAGTAATCAACAACTTTTTTTTTTTTTTTTTTTAGGGGTAGTAATTCACAAAGACCCCTTTTTTGAGGTACTAATTAACAAATTTTCCAAATAATTAATTACATTTTAGTATGTAAAATTTTTTCATAGTACAGATATTTATAAATGGGTTTTGTTTTGTTTATTTAACTTTAACAATATATGTAAATCTTTTTCAGGTTTAATATAATCACTATTTACAATATATATTGAAATTCCGATTAATCTTGTATGTGTTTTAGCAATGATGTTCTTGGAATTTATTTCTTTTGATCTTTAAATTTGGCTCATATGTTCTTTAATTTAAGGTAATAAGTGATGCACATATCTTGAATTGTATTTTTTATTTAGCACATATGTTCTTTGCATATATGCCTTATATATTTTCTTTGAATTTGGCTATGTATGTAATTTATATTTTGTATGTGTTTTAGCGCCATTGTTCTTTAGATTTATCCCTTATGCTCTTTGAATCTGGCTAGTGCATATGTTCACACAATTTCTATTTTGTATGTGTTTTAGCTCTAATGTTCTTTAATTTGAATTTATCCTTGATTGATGTTCTTTGAATTTAACTTGTATATGGGCTTGTTTGGTAAATGGCTTTTCATTGGCTTTTTGGTTGGCTTTTGGCTTTTGGCTTTTTCATTTGGTCAAACATCCAAAATTTGTGTTTGGTAAATGGCTTTTTCAGCCAACTGAAAAGATGGCTTTTAAGCCAAAATGAAAAAGCTACTTGGAGTAGCTTTTGGCTTTTGGCTACCTAAGTTACTAATAACATCAAACAGCCAATTTTACCAAACATGTTTTTAGACTAATAAAAAGTCAAACAGCCAACAAAAAAGCCAATACAAACAGCCAGTCAAACCAACCAATCAAACCAGCCGACAGCCAACAGCCAACAGCCAATTGCCAAACAAGGCCTATGTATGTTCTTTGAGGTAATGAGTGACGCACAAATTCTATTTACCATATGAAATATATAAATTAATTTTTGTTTAAATACTTCCTCCTTCCCATAATACATGAGACGTTGGAGTTTTTTTTCACTATTCATACATTAGGTTTGACCATAATTTTTTTTTATGAACATAAGAAAAATTATTATTTCATCATAAAATACGTTGTTAGATAGGTTTTAATATCAAAGTTTATAATATAATTTTTGAAATAATATTCATTAGTCTTTAATTATGTCAAAATAAAGTAAAACTAATGCATTGATATGTGTGCAATGTTTGACTGTGTCATGTATTATGGGATAGTGGGAGTATTAAATATCATTTATATACTATGTATGTTTTTTTAATCATGATCATTAAGGTTGATGATGTAATTGCACTACTAGAAATCAGCTGGATTCCGACGGATTGCTATGACGGACACGTAAATCCGTCGGAGAAGCTAAATTTTCCGACGGATTTACATTCCGTTGGATATTTCCGAAAAATTCTTTAATTCCGTTGAAAATCGGTCGAAAATTTCCGACGGATCTTAACTTCGACGAAAAATAGGTCATTTACGACGGGTCTAAATTCCGTCGAAAATCACCTATTTTCCGACGAAATTGATCCGTCAGAAAATTAATGATTTCCGACGGAACCATTAAAATTATACTCCCTCCGTTTTTTTACATGCATCACTTTGACAATTGCACTATTCACATACTATGTTTGACTTAATTTTTTCACCTCTAAAAAATGAATATTTGTTATTATATTATATATCATTAGATTCGTCATAATGTATAGTTTCATAATATAATTTTGTTACAATTTTTACTAATACACAATTAAAAATATTTATGGTCAAAGTAGCGTCTCGGCAAATGTGCCGGTCAAACTGATGCATATATATATATATAAAAAAAAAGAGGGAGTATATTTTTTAAAAAAACAACCTTAAACCCTAGATGAACACTGGCGCCGCTTCTTTCTTTCTTTTCTTCCTTCTCCTACTATTTCCTCCTCCTCTTTCCTTCCTCCTTCCTCCTTCCTCCTTCCTCCTTCTCTCTTTCTCTTTCCTCCTTCTCCTCTGTGACGCCCAATCTCCTCCTTCTCCTTCGTCTTTCTCTTTCCTCCTCCTCCTCCTCCTCCTCTTCCTCTGTTCTCCCTCTCTCCTCCTTCGTCTTTCTCCTCCTTCGTCTCACTCCTCCTCTGTTCTCCCTTTCTCCTCCATCAAATTGGTGGTTTTCATCACTTTATTCGCATAATTTGGCAAAGACGAAGGTTTCTATGGTCAAAACAAAGGTTTAATAGACAAATTCGACCATGACAACTCTAGATCTAGAGTTTTAATGGTCAAATTTGGTCATTTTAAACCAAATAAGAGTTGAAAATCAACCCCATTTTCGGTTTATAATGTATGTTTTCTTATTCTTAATTTTGTTGATTTTTTTCTGGATTTTATTGTTGTGATGTGATTTTCAAGTGGTGGTGGCTTTTGGGTGGTTGTGGTTTTGGTTTTTGGGTGGTTTTAGGTGGGTGGGTTCGTGTGATTGTTAGTCCGGATTGTATATCTGGGGCCTGGGGGTTAAGGCGTTGGTGCGGGCTGTGGGGTTTAAAGCGGTGGTGCGGGTTAAGGCGGAAATGGTGGTTTTTTCCTTTCGGTTGGTGGCGTCTGGTGGTGGGGTGGCTTTCTTTTTGACACGGGTTTCCGACGGAATTTTCGTTGAAAGCTTCCGAAGTATTTGTGTTCGTTAGAAGTTTCCAACGGACTTTTTCGGCGGAGAAACTTCTACCGAGGAATAAGTTGCGACGAAATGTTCCGACGGATTTTCGACGGAAAACAGGGATTTTCGACGGAAATTTTCCGTCCGAAATCGCCTGTTTTCTAGTAATGTTGTTTTGGGACCATGATTGACTATGAGACCTTCAAAACATTTATAATATTAATTTTTTTTTTTAAAAAAATAACATTATTATATCATGTAATGCACATTATTATATATACCCATTATGATCTATAGAAAAAATTCGAAGAACAAATCACAATATGTGATAACATTATATGACAATAAACAATACATTATAAATACAATTAAGGAGCATGCATAGACATTAAAAATAGCTTTATAATCTAGAGAAAATATTATAACTTATACAATCAAAATCATTACTATTTTGCGTATTGAGCATAGTTCAAATTCCACTGCTTAGTGATTTTGATATCTTTGCATTTTACCAAGTAGAGACCTTCCCAATCTACGGTGATGTTTTTATCATAGAGTTGATAACAAACCCTAAACCCATATGAATCCAAATCACCTTAAATGATCACTTCTTATTAAAATTCTAAAAATAAAATGCTCATCCATAGATGAGATTCAAAATCCTAGAAAATTAGGAAAAACCCAAAAAAAAATTGGGACATACTCTCACAAATAGAGAGAACAAAACAAAGCAAAACAAATAATAAAAGAGTGAATTAAATCAAAGAAAAAGGGTCGGAAATAGACTAATTTTGGAAATTAGGCTATTTCCAACCTAAACGACCAATAAAATTAAAACCCTAAAAGAGAGAAGACGGAGAAGAGTTACAAGATAGAAGAGGGAAAATATATTTTCAATCATTAATTATACATTACAAACAAATATAAATAGTTTCATGTTTTTTGATAATAATAATTATTATACCATTTATGAACATCACAAGAAGTACACAGTACATGATCAATCATTAAGATGAATTTTATAACTAATATCTAAAAATGGCTAAAAAATGAAGGGATTTGGAAATTAAAATTTTGAAAATGAATTTTTAAGTTATTAATTTTGAAAAGGAAAAATTGATTATAATAATCCCACCTTTAACCGGTTTGCGAATAATAATCCCTCCTTTGGGAGGCATCTTTTCTAGTAGTCCCTTATAACAGGCAACTTGAAGAATAGATAAGCTTTTTTTTATTTTTTTTTTTCTTTTTTTCATTTACCTATTCCTCCATATTGCTTAGTTGCTCCTCACTTTCTCTCTCTTACTACCACAATGCTACCACAATGGTAATAGTAGCAGCAATTTGGGAAATTAAAAATAGGTTGTCAATTAATGTGTTGTTTTTGGAAAATATTTGTCAATTAAAAATGATATTTTTGGAAAATATTTGTCAATTAATGTGTTGTTTTTTTGGCAGTGGCAAAGAGAGTATAAGGGTCTGTTCTCATTGACTAAACTCAGCTGAACTGAACTGAACTGAACTCAGCTGAACTGAACTGAACTGAACTGAACTCAGCTGAACTGAACTGAACTGAACTGAAATGAATATTTTATAAGAGAAGGAAATTAGGAGCTGAACTGAACTGAGCTGAGCTGAACTGAACTGAACTGAACTCAGCTGAACTGAACTGAACTGAACTGAACTGAATTTCAACGTAAGAGAACATGCCCTAAGTCCTAGTAGGGCATGATTTTAAAAAAATTTAGTTTAATTGCTTTTTTTTTTAAAAAAAAAAAATCACACATTGCTTAGTTGCTTTGTGTATCTGCTCCGTGTAATGCGCTCTACTAGGCTACTACTCTACTGGTAAGCTTTAAATCTTAATGATTAATTATTTGAAAGAAACTAAAAAAACCAAAAAAAGGGTACTTCAACTGACCAAGTTCACGTGACATACAATAATAATAAAAAAAAATCTTTCTCTCTAAGAGTACTTCAAATGACCAAGTTCACGTGACATATAATTGAAAAAAAAAAAACCATTCTCTCTCCTTGTCTTTTCCCTCTCCTCAAGAATTTAGTGAATCGCTAAACGACGCCCACAAATTTATCACATCGCCCGCATTTAATGAATGAAATTACAATGTTACCCCTAGTGCCAAACCGCCACTACTGCCCACCTCCGCCTAATAACCACCCTCACCACTGTCCACCACCACCCAACAACCACCCCCACCACAGTCCACCGCCGCCCAATAACCACCCCCCAAATGTCGCATCTCCACTGCGGATGACTAAATAATTTTTTTTTGCCGGAAAATGCTCCAACCGCCCTAAAAAAACGATTTGACCATGGTCAAACCGCTCAGGCAATACGGTTTGACCGTGGTCAAAACGCCCAGGCTAGGCGGTTCAACCATGGTCAAACCGTATTGCCTAGGCGGTTTGACCGTGGTCAAACCGCCAAACGGTTTGACCGTGGTCAAACCGCCTAGGCAATACGGTTTGACCATGGTTGAACCGCCTAGCCTTGGCGTTTTGACCACGGTCGAACCGCCTAGCCTGGGCGGTTTGACCACGGTCAAACCGTTTTCCCTAGGTTGTTTGACCATGGTTGAACCGCCTAGACAGGACGGTTCGTCTACTTTTCCGGCGAAAAAAAATAAAGCGGTGGTGGTGGTGATTTAAAGTGGTGGATGTTGTTTTACGTCGGTGGCAGTGGCGGTGGTGGTGTTGGGTGGTGGTGGTGGTGATTTTAAGTGAGGAGAGAGAAAGAGGTTAAGTTAGAGATTGGGGGTAATAACGTAAATTCATTCATAATTTGCGGGCGATTTGAGTAATTTGCGGGCGTCGAATAACAACCCCCAGATTTTATTATAGTAAATGAGTAAAAGTAGTATTCTAACACCGGCGTTGGTCACCAAACCACCACCAATCCACCATATGCACGCACTGGCGGATCTACGTTGTGACCCGGGGGGGCACGTGCTACCCCCGGAAAAAAAAAAAAAAAAACCTTGTTTTAAATACAATATAAAGATTAACAATGCAATTCATCTCACAATAACTACCGTTGCTTCAACGGTAACATATATAGCGAATAGAGTTATCCTTTATGCTGGGAGGTCAGAGGTTCGATTCCCTTCGAATGCACTTTTTTTTGTTAAGTTCATTTCTTCTTTTTTTTTTTTTTTTTTTTTTTTGGCTTTTTTGAGGAATTTTTACTTCATGTCTAAGTCTTCATTTTTTTTGTTTTGTTTTGTTATTATTTTTTTCTGAAAATATCAATGATTTAGTATTTTTTTTTCCCCAAATTAATTTCCTCTTTCTTGACATTTATATTCAAACAGATTAGATAAAAATGGTCTCCAGCAAAATTGATTCTTCCTCAAATTACTTTTCAATTTTTAAACTTTATTTCAAACATTAGATAAAAGTAACTCCCATGGTTGACTCATTGCAAAATCTATAGATGTTTAAAATTTGATGATAACTTTTTCTTATACAAAATCACAATATATTATTCAAAAATTTAACTTGATTTGTTATTACCAGTTTATATTTAGTTTGAGTTTTAAGTTAGTAATTATATATTAGGGCTTTTTGTTCTTGTTTTTCTTCTAGTGGTTAGTGCTACCCCTAGTCTAAAATCCTGGATCCGCCACTGTATGCACGCTTGTCACACCTCCACCTATGCTACTTTAGGTATTTTAATTTAATTTATTATTGGGTTTATCTTCTCCCCTTCTTCATCCGTAGTATCTCCTCAGAACGAGCCCTTTCTTAAATGGCTAAGGTAATTTTTCAATTCCATTCTATAATCTAGGGTTTAGTCTTTTTTTACTTATTTGTCGTTAATTAATTTTTTTTTAATCGTGGGCGTTAATCCTCAATTAATTACATAAATTTAACATTTTAATGACTGTTAAGAATTTAGAATTTGTAAGTTGCTAATTTTCTATACTAGTTAAATTGTGAATTGACAAATTGTAATTTTTGCTTTGTTCTTATGTTATGTGCTACAGTAGATTTTAGATTTTGGTTACCTATATGTTTGGTTTTTGAATTAGAAAAACACCATGATTTTCATTGAGCTAAGTACTTTTTGAATAGAGATAAATCAGTTTAAGACTTCTAGTTAATGTCCCAATTCAATTGTGTAAATTGGTGATAATAGTGATATAAATCATATTGAATTATTTTGTTGTCAATTAATTTGTATTCAGTGATGCCCTACCATCCCCAAAATCCTGGCTCTGCCACTGTTTTTGGAAATATTAATAAAGTTCTATCACGTTCTTTGGTAATAATGCTAAACTCCTTGGTGGTCACCTCTCGGGGTTGACCATTATGAAAACTCGAGTAACATTTTGTATAATTAGAATAAAGCTCCAATTCCATATGTTATCCAATAGAGAAAACTTATCAATGTATTACTCAACTACTTCAATTAGCCATATCTTCTTTGTTATAATGAATTTTCAGATTATTCAAATTGGAGATGAAAGTAGAGTCCAAGAGCTTTCCAACGCCTCATCACATGCCTAATTTAGGCAAGAAATGAAGAAGCTATGAATGTATAAAATCTAGTTGTCCAGGTAGAACCGTTGGAGCGCCCACTCAACCTTTTGGAGCTCTCGTTCAACATTTTAAAACATCCACTCCTCTAGAATTGGGATTTTTGGCAGACTTTGGAGCTATTGGTCCCCTTTAGCGAGTGACCGCTTTCTTCGAGTGGAGCGACTGCTCCAACCCTTTAGAGCGACTGCCCCAGTTTTGTAGCGGCTTTTGTTATATTTCTTTTTGTTTTTCATAGCTTACTTTTATTCTTGGCCTTTTATGTGTAATCCAAGGGGTGTAATTCAGGAACTCTAGGTTTTGTTTGTAAATCTCTATGTATAGGGTTAAGCTTGTTGTTGTTTAGAGGAACCTTTGCTTAATTTTGAAAGCAATGGGATTTTCTCTCTCTACCCATAATCTTTGTTATTATTATTTTTTGAAAAATGATATCTTTTCCCTACTTTGAGTTAGACTTTGATTAAACCCTTGATACATCAAACTTGGTGATTGATGTGATAAGAATTTATCTTTTTTTTTGTTCTTTCTCAAATTGCATCTTGAACATTGAAGTTTGGTTGAAAATTGATTTTTGTTGGTTATTTCATATCACGTAGAGTGAGATGTGTTTCAACTTTGATTTTGTTTTTTGAATGCAGTATGTTACAAGTTGTTTCATGGGTAAAGATATGAGCGGGATCTAAAACAGGTTAATCCTTTAATGACAATCAAATAGGACGAAAATTATCTTCACAACTACTACACATCGATCGTTGAAGAAGGCTGTAAATCACAGCGATATGAAATAGAGTATGAAGAATGTACAATATGCAACAACAATCATAGCTCTACTAAAAAGCTAAGATATTTTTATTTGATTCAATTGTTGTGTATTTATTAGATTTAAATCCCTTTGTAGATGTCGTATGACTTTTTATTTAGGAAAAATTGCTCCCATTAATCTGAACTTTGCCTCGTCTGCCTAAATTAATCCCTACTTTGGATTATTCCCCATCACTCCCAACTTTGGGGGGGTATCAATTTCTATTGCACCCAACCGGTCATCAAACTTGGTGTAAAAGGTCACCTAGACAAGTGTCCACACGTAATAGGTCCAAACAATTTTTTTTTTTTTTTAAAAAAAATCTTAAAATTTTTTTTAAAAAAAGCCCAACTACCAAACCCAGCCCCCACCGCTATCCTGTAAAACATTCCATCCCCACCCCCACCCTCAAAAACCCCTCCCTCGCTGCCGGAAAACAGCGTCCACCACTCCCCCGCCCTGAAAACCCGCCCATTCTTCCCCAGCTCCCGTCGTTTTCGCCCCCTTCTCCATCGAATTTCGCAGCTCCATCTCCTTCACCATTCGATTCTGCCCCCTTCCCCACCCGATTTCGCCATCCTTTCCTTTCCCCGTCGAATTCCGACCAGCCACCTTCCATCCCCATTGAATTTCGACAACCTTTCCCCATTTAATTTCAACCCCGTTAAATTGGAGCATTAATTGCTAATTGCTGCTGCTTGTGCACCAAATTGGTGATTCGGGGGTTCGTAAATTGCTTGCAGGTGACTTGTGGTGCTGCTGTTGTTATTTGGTGCGGTTATTGCGGCTTGCGGTGTTGGCAGAGGTGGTGTGTGACTCAGTGCAGTTCGGTGGAGGTGTTGGGCGAGTGCTGCAAGTGGGTTGTGGGTTTGAAGGTGCAGTGATTAATTGAAGTTGATGAAGGTCGGAGATGAGAGGTGACGGTGGTGGTTGATGTTGTTATTTGGTGGTGTGTTGTTCTGAGAAGGTGGCGCGGTGGCGTTTCGGTCAGTTTAGGGCTAGGGAGGAGGTGCGTCCGGCGTTAAGATGGGCCACGGGTTGCGCTGTGCTTCTTTTGGTGTTGGTAAGGTGGGTGGCTGCGGGCTGCCGTTGGGTCTTGGGTGGTTTTGTTTTGTTTTTTTTTTTTTTTTTTTTAATTTTTATGTTTTGATTTTTTTTTTTTTACTTTTGAACCAATTCGGTTGCGACACGTGTGCAACTAATCACAAGTTAGCAAAATTTACCTCTTCAACCGGTTCCAAGTCATTTGGGTGCAATAGAAATTAATACCCGCTAAAGTTGGGAGTGATGGGGAATGATACAAAGTAGGGATTAATTTGGACGGACGAGGCAAAATACAGATTAATGGGAGCAATTTTTCCTTTTATTTATGAACCAATTTTTATTCAAAAAAATAAAGTACTTCGCATATAATAAAATTAATACCTGTAAGTAATATTTTATTGTGCCTTTTCTTTTTGGTAGTCTAAGAAACTACTTTATTATTTAATACATTGCATATATATTTTGTTTTAACTTTGCAACATTATTGCTTTTTATTTTTAGTAATATATAACTTCAAACATTATTATTAATATTTAAGAATATACAAATTTTATAATGATTAAATTTTAATATAACCACTTATTTATAACATTCCCTCACAAAAACCCATTTCTCTCTCATAAAAAATCCAAAACCCCTCTCTCCTTAAGAAACTTTCCCACCGTAAACCTAGGGCCTCACCAGGGTTCCGACACGGCGGCCGGAGCTCCGATGAGAAACCCATTTCGTTAATTACGTTTTTCTAAGCGTCAGTTCTCTCATGTGTGTGGTTCCAGTTCCAGCAAGCTTTCTCCTCTTTCAAGTAAGGGTTTCGGTCGAGGTTCCTTAGGGTATAACACCATCTTCTCCGGCGGCTGCTTCTTGAGTTGGGGTGTGTTTTCTTGGGTGACAGGGAGATTTCGAAGTCCTTGATTAGTTGCAAGTCCTTACGGCCAAGAAGAAAGACCGGGTTTAGAAAACCAATTGTTCAGGGATGATGTAGTCGTTTTAGGGGTCTTGGGCTAGCTCTAACGCCACTGCAGGGGATTGCCGGAAAAAAGGTAATCGCGAAGGGTGTTTGGTAATGTTAGGATTAAGGTTTTGTAGATCTCTTGCATTTTTCTTTGAAATCTTTGTTTTGGTTTTGATTTGGCTGGTTCGTATGTTGTCTTCCTGCCTTTGCTTTTTGGTTTGGTTCTCTTTAGTTTTAATTGTGGTTTTAAGTGCACTAGTACGTATGGTTAGTGGCTCCCTAACTTTTTTGGGTTCTCTGCCAAGATGGTGTTGTTCTTCGATGCTATTGTTGTCGTTTTTGGGTAAACATGCATGTGTTTAGTCATGTGGTTTTACATGATGTTGGAGGGCTGAGGGGGTGTGTTAATCCTCTTTTTCAATGACTTTTGGGTTTGGGTAGTGTCCTTGTTTGTGGTCCATTTTGGTTCTTAAGGTTTTTCTTGGCTTGTATTTTTTATTTTGTTACTTCTTTTGACTTGTCCGGTCATTGGAGTATTGGTAGGTTATCACTTGGTAATCTCTGTTTCAGCTTAGCAATGGATTTTCAATCCGTTGCTTTGAAAAACCTTTATCTTAACCCTGCTCTCCAACATGGGGGCCCTTTTAATTTCTTTTTAAGGGTTTTTAGTATGGCAATGGTCTATTCTTTTGAGAAGAGGCCGAAGATACCCACAATTAAGGGTATTGAGTCACTTGTAAAAGTCACTCATATTGTGTTGTTGAGCCTTGATCATCTTACTTTCTTTCCCTTTTTACCTAGTATACATGACTGTCTATGTCTTGTTGAGCTCGAGTTTAGGTACACCAACAATTGTGTGTGTTCCGCTCTTACGTTCTACTCCCAATCTCAACAAAAATGGGGTTAAACAACCAACGAAGGTCAAATGTGGTTTCTCCAACAGCATGTTCGAGGGCAATCACTTGGATTTTCAAGTCGGCATTTACTTGTAAGGATGTTGTATTAGGATTTGTAATCTTTGTAACATTGGAGTTAATAAAGCTTTACTGATTAGCTCAGTGAACTTGATCCGTAGTTTGTAATACTACCTCCGTTACATATTAGTTGCAACTTTGGGCAATATTTGTGAGAGATAAAATATTCCAAAGTTGCAACTAATATGTAACGGAGGTAGTAGTTGTTTTTGTCAATTAAGCGCATATGTCAAAAAAAAATAAAAATAATAAAATAAAAATAAAAATAAAAAAACACATTGAGATCTCTCTATCTCTCACATCATTGTAAGTTATGCATTAACATACTACCTCCATTTCTTTTTAGTTGCAACAAGTAGGTATTATTTATGAGAGATAAAAAATATATTTATTGTAACTGAAAAGCAAATGATCTAGTATAATAATGTCTATTTAATAAATGGCTCTATATTATTTTTCCATGTCTACTCTATGTATTTGTTAATTTTAAGTACAGTGTTGGTCAATTAAAAACAAATTATAGTGGACTAAATTGGTGAATCATCTAATTTTCTAAGACTATACATTCATGTAATGCTGGAGTTAGTAAGCATAAGTCATTTTATATCATATAAAATTAATCTTAAATGTTAGTATCCCACTAGGGAATAAGGACCATTATGACTCTACTAGAATCTTAATATACTTTACTACTACTATTTGTAGTTATTTAAACTAGTAATGTTAGTATTGTGAGATTTGTCATATTAAAAATGTTTTTGTGTAGGAAAAAAACTTGTGTTGATGTTGGCGGTTCGATTCCGGTTTACCTCAATGTGTATGATATTACTCCGATTAATGGTTGTGCTTCTTGGCTCGGCCTAGGGGTCTACCACTCGGGTGTACAAGGTAGTACGTCCCTTGTCGATTTTTTATTATATAGTTTGGTTTTGTTATTCGTAATATGATACACATACTTGAAAGATGTATGTAATTGTTGTTGTGCATGGAATCGAGTATGTATTTGGAGCACACATTCACCCGTCAACAGGGATATTCGAGGGGGGGCCGAAGAAATGCAAAAGATATAAATTTCGAAAGACGGTATTGATAGGATGGACAGAGTTAGAGGCAGAGGAAGTGAAAAAAGTGATGAAGGAATTCTCAAAAGAGTATAAAGGAAATGCTTATAATCTTATTACCAAGAATTGCAACCATTTTAGCAATGATGTTTGCATTAAGCTTACAGGAAATCATATCCCAACTTGGGTTAATCGCCTCGCTCGAATTGGTAAATTTTGAATCCAAACAATTAGATTTTATGAGTTGATTGTGTTTATCATATATTAATACTAAAAATGATTCCTAAATGCTACAGGAATTGTATTCAATTGTGTGATTCCGGTGAGTCTAACGACGAGGAAAATCCAGCAGGCAGGAACAGCAGCAGCAGCAGCAGCAGACTCCTAGAAAAGATAATAGAGAGCAGCTCATTGAAGAGGTTGACAACATCATCTTGTTTAATGTTAAGGATTAGAATTGAAAAACAAAATCAGTCACAACTTCTTTACCTTTAATTTGGGTTCTTCTACTAGTAGCAATATGCAACAAACTATATGGATGTTGTATAAAATTAACTTGTTTCTTTGGTGACTTTCACCATTAATCAAGTTTCATTCATCTACTGTTTTTACATCTGTGGATGTGGATAATATTATTATCTCATGGTTCATATTCTTTATATTTTAATTTGATTCAATCACTAAATATCCAAATTAAACATGTCATAACATGGAGATGACCCGACTTGTTATGACTTGTAAATTTTTTACTTGATCCAAATTTTGGCTCGAACCCAAGAATAATCCAAACCCAATTTAACTCGTTGAAATCTGAATTCAATCCGGCTTGTTTCTGACCCATCTCGAGTTCAACCTGATTAGATACTAGCCTGTGACGAACCAAAAAGAATGATAGTAACCTAGCTTGAACTTCACCTTATCCTAATGTAACCCAACCCAACAACACCAGACCCATACCCAATTGATCCGAACCTGCCAACAATGACCCAACTTAAATTTGAACCAACTCAAAACTAAAGGCCTGTTTATATTTACTGAACTGATTGGAGCTGAACTGAACTAAACTAAACTGAAATGAATATTTTATGAGAGAAGGAAATTAGTACTGAACTGAACTGAACTGATTGGAGCTGAACTGAACTAAACTAAACTGATTGGAGCTGAACTGAACTAAAATTAAGCTGAAGTGCACAGGCTGTAACTCAACCCATACCCCAAATAACTTGCTAAAAACCAGTAAAAACATGAACAAAGTAAGCTTGAATTTGGATTGAATAGAAATAACTTGAATTTGACTAAACCTGACCCCAAACCGAATAGGTTGCATGACCATAAATGACCTAATCTAATCATAATCCAATCTGACCACCATAATAGGATCCATCAATTCAACATGACTTGGCCTGAGTTGATGACCTAACCCAGATTAACCCGACCCAAACACTCGAATTAATAGCTCTTAAGTATTCAAGAGCAATTAAAAATAAAAAGGCCAAGTATATAGGAAGGGAGTGACTTCACTAACTAGATTATTAAATGGTAAATGGTCAAGCAAATTTAGTACTCCCTCTGTCCCTTTATTACATGCATGTATTCCTTTTTGGGGTGATCAAAATTAAGTGCCTATTTTTATTTATATTATAGGTTGTACTTTTTGTCAATATTATTTTTGTTTTGATGATTTGTCATCATTTTTCTTTTTCTTTTTTGTACTTTACATCAATTCCCAATACTTTCTCTCTCCTAATTCTCAACAACTTTTTTCTTTCTCTCTATCTCTCGATCTCTAACACCACATGCATATTTGTACTCCCAATTTTTAGTTTTAAGGAATCTTTAGCTTTCTTAATTCCCGTGCAAAATGAGAAATAGGCATGTAATAAAGGGACGGAGGGAGTACTAACCCAAATTAGTAATCAGGTTAATTAATAGGTTCCTTAGATATTAACGTGTTTTTTGGTATTTAGAGAGCCACAAGGGGTGGGGTGAGAATCGATCCCAATATCTCCTGGAATCGGGAGGGAAGCTCTAATCACTTGAGCAATCCCTCACTCTCTTAGATATTACTGTGTCGTTGTTAAGTAATAACTTTCTAAGTTGCCATGTGATCTATGACTTCAAGTCTTCAACCCACTACTCTCTCCACCCCTTACAGATTGTATTGCCTCACTATATTATTACAAGACGACCCCGGAATTTTATGTCTAAGCCAAGACTAGCTTGGTATCTCCATATATAATTGACATAAAAACTGAAAAGATTCATTTATGTGGTGAGATAGCAAATGACCTAAACTTTTAGGTTCATAAATGCAAATAAAGAACGATGATTTGTCGTTTGTGCAATTAAGCATCTACTTCACACGACAATATTAAGTATCAATGGAATATTGGTATATGATTTAATGTCTATTTAATTAACAGTTCATACATGATTTCTCCATATCTATCTCTATCAAGTTACATGTATTTGTAACTTTTAATTATAGTGGTGGTAAAAATTGGACTTAATCGGTGAATCATCTAATTTTCTATGACTATACATGCATGTAATGCTAGAGTTAGTAAACAATAGTCATTTTATATCATATGAAATTATCTTCAATATTAAATATCCCCACTTAGGGAGTAGGGAGTAGGGACCATTATGAGTGTACTAGAAGTTGTAGTTTAGTAAACAAATAATGCTAATATAGAGATTAATCATCTTAAAGATGCTCTTGTGTAAGAAGAAAACTTGTGTTAATGTTGGTGGTTCGATTCCGGTTTACCTCAATGTCTACGATATTACTCCGATTAATGGATATACGTATTGGCTCGGCCTCGGTCTCTACCACTCTGATGTACAAGGTAGTCCCTTATCGACCTTGTTTTTATTTAATATTTTGGTTTTGTAATTCGTAAATATGATAACACATACTTGCAAGATGTATGTAATTGTTGTTGCAGTTCATGGAGTCGAGTACGTATTTAGTGCACACGTGTACCCGACGACGGGGATATTCGAGGGGGATCCAAAGAGATGCAAAAGATTCAAATTAAGAAAGAAGGTATTGATAGGATGGACAGAGTTAGAAGCAGAGGAAGTGAAGAAAGTGATGAAGGAATTCTCAAAAGAGTATAAAGGGAATGCTTATAATCTTATAACAAAGAATTGTAACCATTTTAGCAATGATGTTTGCATTAAGCTTACAGGGAATCACATCCCAACTTGGGTTAATCGACTCGCTCGAATAGGTAAATTTTAAATAATCCAAGCAATTAGATTTGACAAGTTGGTTGTGTTTTAGCACATACTAGTAGATTGAATGGTTCCTAAATGCACAGGAATGGTATTCAACTGTGTGATTCCGGTGAGTATAACGACGACGAGAATCCAAGAGTGGCAGACTCCTAGAAATGAAAAAAGGAAGGGGAGAATCAAGTGAACAAGAACTTAGAGATCAGCTCATCAATCAAAGAGGTTCACTACATCATCTAATCCAACATCTTCTTTATATCTATCAACGCCGCCTTCTGAATCTATTAATGTTAATGGTAAGAATTGCAAAACAAAATCTGTGACTACTTCTTCACCTATAATATTGGGTTTTCCTACTAGAAGCAATTTGCCAATAACAACAAACTAGTACATAGTTAGAGCATGTTTAGGTCAACCAGCCAGATGTGATGTTGTATAAGTTTAAGTTGTTTATCTTGACTACTTTCACAATTAATCAAGTTTCATTCAATCACTGTTATTACATCTGTGGATCATATATATTATTATTTCATGGTTTATGCTCTTTTTAATAAAATTTGATTGAATAATAGAAAACCATTCAAACCTGTAAACTGGATCATCTTTCAATTTAATGTTTCTGTTGATCTTAAGTTTTGATGATGACTCAAGGAACCTAAGCAAACCCATAAGGGCTTTAACTTTTGTCTATTAGCTTTGATGTATTGACAGGTTTTATATGCAACGAAGTTCTAGAGTTAGAATGGAGCATGGAACAAGGTCAAAGAAAGAGCTTTGGATGAGCATAGAAGACAATCAGAAGCCAAGTTCCTTAAGTGAGGAACTGAAGCTCCAGAGTCGAAGCTTCATCGAGTTCCAAGGAGTCTATTGTATCTTTATTGTTTATTTTAGACTTCTTGTATATATGTTAAGTACTTTGATAATTGATAGGATTTTAAGTGGATTTAATTTCAGTTTATAAAGATTTTATTTTCCTTTGTTTAAAAGGATTCTATTTTATTTTCGGAAAATTATCTTTTAAAACTATCCTATTTATTTAAAGATTTTCTGTTTTAATTTTATCCTAATATTTTGGAAAATCTGACTTGGTAAAACTGATTTTAAAAACGTCTCTTTACTGAGTCAAAGAAGTTGAGAAAATAAAGGAAGCAGTAAACCACTTCCTTATAGTGTGCTTTAGCTTGCTGCCCAAACATCCACGAAACTACACTTCCTAATTTTATGGAAGTTTTGGTGTAGTGGGAGTTAAGGCAAACGTAGGTTCTTCAACTAATTTTCTCTTGTATAAATAGGATTGGTGTTCTGTTTTGAAAAGAACACTTGAGCATTACAATCTTCTAAGCTTTTCGAAAAGAGTCAAAAATCCACTTAAGTCCTTGAGTGTCTTTGTACTTAGCATCTTAGAGTTTTAATTCGAGTTGTATTGGGGTAGAGTTTGGGTAAACTCTAGAATGTTTAGTTTGCTTTGAGTGAAGCATGGAGAAAGAGAGAGATTTGAGAGCTCAACTGATTGAGGGATCAGTTGAGGGGGAACTTAAGTTCATAGAGGAACTTAAGGTTAGAGTCTTTTTGTAATAGGTTGTTTGCCCGATTATTATTAAGAATTGTGTTTAAAATCTCTTGTGGTCGTGGTTTTTCTTCTTGATTAGGGCCAAGAAGTTTTCCACGTAAAATCTCTCTTGCACTTTAAAGTTTTTGTTTAAGTTTCTTTTAGAATTCCGCAAAAATTACCCTAGTTCCTCCACAATACAATTCATCCCCCTCTTGTATTGTTCATTCGAGTCAACAATTGGTATCAGAGCTGGTTCCTCGAAGAAATCAGGAAACCCTGACGAGTTAAGTTCCTGGAATCAAGATGAACAATCACGAGAAACTGGAAGAAGGTTACTCTACGCAGCGTCCTCCTATGTTCAATGGGAAATTCTACACCTATTGGAAGAACAGGATGGGGATCTTTATCAAAGCTGACAACTACCAGGTTTGGAGAGTTATCGAAGTTGGTGATTTTGAAATTACCAAAACCAACAGTGAAAATGAGGTAGTACCTAAACCTATGTCTGAGTTTGATAAGGAAGATTTTGAAAAAATGGAAATTAATGCACTTGCTGTTAAATTACTTCATTGTGGTCTTGGACCCTATGAACACAATAGTGTTACGGGTTGTAAAAATGCTAAAGAAATTTGGGATTTACTTCAAGTAACTCATGAAGGAACTAACGAAGTGAAACGCTCTAAAATTGACTTGCTTATGTCAAAATATGAACGGTTTGAAATGCAACCAAAAGAATCAATTCAGGAAATGTTAACTAAATTCACTAACATTATTAATGAGCTTGTTTCTCTTGGAAAGAAAATCCCTATTGATGAGCAGGTCAGAAAAGTTCTAAGAAGCCTCCCTCAAGATGAGAGATGGAGAGCCAAGGTAACAGCCTTACAAGAAACAAAGGACTTCACTAAGTTCAACATTGAGCAACTTGCTGGTTCCCTCATGACTCATGAGTTGCACCTAGGAACAAGCAACAGTGAAGGAAACCGAGGAAAAGGCTTGGCTCTCAAAGATGGAGATCAAGAAGAATCTGAAGTAGATGAAGAAGAGGCTGCTATGCTGGTGAGAAGGTTCAAAAGAATGTTCAACAGAAACAACAGGTCAAGGAACTTCACCAAGAAACCCTCTACTTCAAAGGTTGACTCTGGTTGTCACAAATGTGGATCACTGGAACACTTCATTCGTGAGTGTCCACTTTGGGAAACAGAGAAAGGTAAAGGGAAGGCAAAGGAACAAGTCAAGAGCAACTACAACAAAACTCCTTTCAACAAAACAGACATTAGGAAGGCTATGATAGCTGCGTGGGGAGATTCTGAAAGTGAGGATGAAAAGGAACAACCTGAAGAAGAAACAGCTCATCTGTGTTTGATGGCCAAACGTGATGACAAGGCTTACAATGATGAGCTTGCTAAAGAGGTATTCCTTGATCCTAATGTGCTTAAAACTTATACTAAAGATGCTCTCATTGATTTAGTGTTTGAAATGGAAGATGAATGGACTCACACTAGTATTTGTCTATGTGAATGTCAAAGAGCTCTCAAAGTCTGCAAGGAACACAGTACGTGGATTGAAAATCAACGAACTGATGTGCAAAGCAGATTTTTTGAACTTTTTGACAAGAATCTTCTCTTGAAAGAAATGAATGAGAAACTCAAGTTTGAAAATATTATGGTTAATGTAGAACTGACTCAATACAAACTAGCTAATGCTGAAGTATCTCCAAGTTCCTCCTCTGAATCTTTGCCTAAATTTAATGAGGATTTTGAAAAATTAAAATTTGATCTTGATGAGTTAAGAATTGAAAAGGCAAAATTGGAGAAGGAACTTGAGCTTCGAAAAGAAAGATGCATTAGTCATGTTGGAATTCCTAAGTGGATTGAGAATGCTCAAACCAAAAGAACTGAAGGTCTAGGATTCATACGTTCTAAGCATAAGGGCAAGAAAAATATGTAGACCTGCCTAGCTATAAAGTATGTACCTTCTGTGGTAAAACTGGTTATCTTGTTGCTACTTGTAACAAGAAGGAACAGTCTGTTAACAAGAATGTTAGGCAAGTTTGGGTAAAGAAATCTGATATTGCTTCAACGTCCAAGGAACCCAAAGAAACCTGGGTTCCTGAATCTAACCAATGAGTTCTTTTGCAGGTCCTAGTGAGGGGGAACAACACGTGGTACCTCGACAGCGGTTGTTCAAAGCATATGACAGGAGACAAATCTAAGTTTCTCTCACTAGAGTCCTATCCAGGAGGAACTGTGACCTTTGGAGACAACAAGAAGGGTGAAGTGATTGCTAAAGGAAAAGTAGGAAGGTCCAGTTCTCATTCAATAGAAAATGTACTTTTGGTCGAGGGTTTAATGCACAATTTGCTGAGCATATCACAATTTTGTGATAAAGGAAACTTTGTAAGTTTTACCTCTGATTCATGCAACATCATTAATGATAAAACAGGAAGGGTTGTTCTTAAAGGAACTAGAAAAGGGAACACATACATTGTGGATCTGAATTCTGTTCCAAGGAACAACCTTACCTGCCTGAGTGCCATTAATGATGATCCTTTATTATAGCATAGACGTTTTGGACATGCTAGCTTCTCACTCATGGATAAACTTAGAGCAAGGAACTTGGTTATAGGGCTTCCCTCAGTCAAGTTCCTCATACAACATATCTGTGATGCATGTGTGAGAGGCAAGCAAGTCAGGTCCTCTTTCAAAAGCAAAAACATGGTCAGCACCACAAAGCCATTGGAGCTAATCCATATGGATTTGTGTGGCCCCATGCGTGTTCAAAGTAGAAGTGGAAAGAAATATGTTTTAGTTATTATTGATGATTTTTCTAGATTTACTTGGGTGATCTTTTTGTCTAGCAAAGATGAAACTTTTGATGAATTTGTGTCCTTTGCCAAAAGAGTTCAAAAGTCAAGTGGAAATCAGATTATCCACATTCGATCAGATCATGGAACAGAGTTTGAGAATTCAAGATTCGATGATTTTTGCAAAGAAAATGGCATGGATCATAACTTTTCAGCTCCAAGAACTCCTCAACAGAACGGAGTTGTTGAAAGGAAGAACAGGACTCTAGAAGACATGGCAAGAACTATGCTCATAGCAAGTGGTCTTCCAAGGAACTTCTGGGCTGAAGCTATTAATACTGCTTGTTATATTATTAATAGAGTTATGATGAGACCAATCATCAATAAGACTCCTTATGAACTGTTTAAGGGCAGAAAACCCAATATTTCTCACTTTCGAGCTTTTGGATGAAGGTGTTTTGTCCATAATAATGGGAAAAGGAACATAGGAAAATTTGATGAAAGAAGTGATGAAGCTGTGTTCCTTGGCTATGCATCAAATAGCAAGGCTTACAGAGTTTACAATAAAAATACATTGTGTGTAGAAGAAAGCATTCATGTGATATTTGATGAATCTAATATGTTTATGAATGTACAGGAACAAGACAATAATGATTATGAAATTGGAATGATTAGAGACAGGGAAGAAGAGGAAGAAGCCTCCAAGCAAACCAAGGAAGTAAGAGAGGAACCTGAGCAAGAACATCAAGAAAATGCTGAAGTTCCTGATCAAGAAACCCCGGAGGAACAAGATCATGAAGAATCGGGCAACGAGGAAAATGCAGAAGAAACCGAAGAAGAAGTGCCTCAAATTGGAGTTCCTGCTAGAGAGTTTCATCCAAAGCCATTCAAATATCAAGGCTCTCATCCAACAGATCTTATTATAAGTGATATTGGTAGAGGAACTCAGACCAGATCACAGATGAGGAACTTCTGTGCCTTCCAAGCCTTCTTATCCATAATTGAGCCAAGAAATCATGATGAAGCTCTGAAGGATGCTGCTTGGATAATTGCCATGCAAGATGAACTCAATGAGTTTGAAAGGAACAAGGTCTGACATCTTGAAGAGAAACCAGAACACAAAAAGGTTATAGGGCTCAAGTGGGTATTCAGGAATAAGTTAGATGAATATGGAACAATTGTGAGAAACAAGGCCAGACTTGTTGTGAAGGGCTACAATCAGCAAGAAGGTATTGATTTCGAAGAAATCTTTGCTCCTATTGCTAGATTAGAAGCTATTAGAATATTAATTGCTTTTGCTTTTTTCATGGGTTTCAAACTGTATCAAATGGATGTTAAATGTGCTTTCCTAAATGGTTTTCTTGAAGAGGAGGTGTACGTAGAACAACCTCCTGGTTTTGAAAATCCCCAATTTCCTAATCATGTCTTTAAGCTTGATAAAGCTCTTTATGGGCTGAAGCAAGCACCTAAAGCTTGGTATGAAAGGCTCTCTAAGTTCCTTCTTCAAAATGATTTTAAAAGAGGAAAAGTAGATAAAACTTTGTTTTTAAAATCTGAAGGAACTGACCTACTAGTTGTTCAAATATATGTTGATGATATTATTTTTGGAGCAACTAACGAAAACTTGTGCAAGTACTTTGCTGAGCTAATGAGTGGTGAATTTGAGATGAGCATGATGGGGGAACTCAACTTCTTTCTTGGACTACAAATCAAACAAACAGAAAGAGGTATTGCAATTCACCAACAAAAGTATGTCAAGGAACTACTGAAGAAATATAATCTTGACCAAGCAAAGGCCAACCATACACCAATGGGAACAGGCACAAGGTTAGATGAAGATCTACAAGGAACTAGTGTAGATCAAACTAGATACAGAGGTATGATTGGATCTCTTTTATACTTAACTGCTAGTAGACCTGATATTGCATTTAGTGTTGGCTTATGTGCAAGATTTCAATCTAATCCTAAAGAGTCACATCTTACAGCAGTGAAAAGGATCCTACGATATCTCAAAGGAACTGACCATCTTTGTCTCTTCTATCCTAGAAGTGATACTTTTGATTTAAAAGGTTTTGCAGATGCTGACTATGCTGGGGATCTGGTGAACAGAAAAAGTACTTCAGGAATGATTCAGTTTCTTGGGCCATGTCTAGTTTCTTGGGGATCCAAGAAACAGAACACAGTGGCCTTGTCAACTGCTGAAGCTGAAATATGTGGCAGCTGCTGCCTGTTGTTCTCAAGTACTCTGGATAAAACAACAACTAAGAGACTATGGTATGAAGCATAATTGCATTCCTATCTATTGTGATAATACTAGTGCCATATGCATTGCAAAAGATCCAGTTCATCATTCTCGTGTAAAGCATATTCATATAAGGCATCATTTCCTTAAGGATAATGTGGAAAAAGGCTTAATTAAATTAGATTTTTGTGAAACTGAAAATCAAATTGCTGACATTCTTACTAAGCCTTTGAGCAGGGACAAATTTGAAAAGATGCGCATGGAAATTGGTATGATACAATTGAGTTAGAAGACCTCAAGTTTCCCCAAGGTATAAGTCAATCGTGCATGCATTATATGTGTCTTACACAATGTGTATATGTGAAAACATAGTCCTGAGTATTAGAATGTATGGCAATGCATATGGGATTGTGGCTGTATGTGAAGAAATCAAATTGCACTTGCTTATCTGTATTACTAACAAACTATGTTGATTTGTTCCAAGTTCCTCCTAAAATTTCTTAAGATTTCGTTTTATCCATTCCTAAACTAATCAGCTAGTCAGTTAATTAATTTTATCTTTTTAAAAAATCTTATCATATATTCAGAATTTTTGAATTATCCTTTAAATATCTATCCTTTTTGAATTCAAATCTATCTACTGAATTTTTTATTCAAATACCCTAGAACCTTCGCATTTAATTCCCTTCTGATCAAACAATTAATCTAGACCACCTTGTCAAATCACTTCAAGATTAATCTGACCAAGTGAGAAGCATTTTTACCATATCTCTTCAAACAACACCTAACACATTCAATTCACCTTCTACACTATTCCACCGACCTAATTCACCTCTCAGAATTCACCCCACTATAAAATGAAACCAAACCCTAACCACTGTTCCTTACCACCCTACTCCGTAAAATACACACTTGTCTTCAGTGATTCTTCTCCAATTCCCATGGAAATCTCACCAAAAATCCAAAATTCACCTCAAAAAGCATCACCTATGGAAGTTGAGACTGAGACCTCAACTCAAGCTATCGCTGAAACCCCACAAAACAAACCCATGGCTCGCAGTGATTCGAAGAAGAGGAAGATAGAGGTTGAAGAGGAATTGAACTACGAGGAACTCGGTGAACCGATTCAGGGGGAAAAATTGAAGTCACCTGCTGTCAAGAGGCTTGAAGCAAGCTCTGATCGATTCATCGCTGGTCTCTGCATTAATCTCAAGTGGTGTGAGATGAGTAAGTATACTGAACTTCTTGATATTCTTGAGGCTCAAAATTGGGTTAAGTTGTTTAGTGAATGTTATGACAATGTGATTGCTCATGCTCCGTTAAAAGAATTTTGTGCAAATTTTAAGAATGTGAATGGTGTGTGTACTAGCCGAGTTAAAAATAAGAAAATTAGTTTTGATGCTGATGATTTGGCTGCTGTGTTTGGAACTCCTAATGAGGGGTTTGATGAGTATTTTAAAGGTGAAACTGAATTAAGTGTTGATGATGTTTCTATTGAAAAGATTGTTGAGTCAATTGGGGGTAAAGCTTCCAAAGTGAAAACCAACCATAACCTGTTCTCTCCTATCCAAAAATTGCTGTTTATCTTTGTTCATTTGTCCATTATACCAAGAACCCAGCACAGGAACGAGGCTAATCACCTTGATGCTGTGCTCATGTACTGCCTTGAAAACAAGATACAAATAAACTTCCCTTCCCTAATGATCCAGCACCTCACTCACTGCATCGCCAACCATTTGAAGGTTGGATATGCCAATTTGCTAATCACTCTCCTCGAAAGCTGTGGTGTCTCCATGACTAACTATGAAAGCCTCAAACTAAAAAAAAAACCATTATGTGCAACCAAGAACCCTTGAGGCCAGAAACCTAACTGTTGTAAATGGAGTCACCCAATTCCTCTCCAAATCTCTCCCAAAAACTAAGCAGGATGAAGGTAGTGTGAAGAAAATGGAGGAAGAAGAGTTGGATAGATGGCTGGAGGGAGAAGACAGTGAAGGTGAGGGAGAAAAGAAGGCTAAGGAAGTGCTTATAATGCCTGCAAAGAGTGCTCCTAGTGTTGGAAAGAGGAAGAGTACAAGGTTGGCTTTTAGGCCAAAGGGAAAAGACAAGGCTGAATCTACTGCTGTTGTAGATTTATGTGATGAAAAGGGAGAAGAGAGAACTTTTTTTCAGGGGGAACAGGGCACTTTTACTGAGGCTACAGTTCAAGTAGAAGATGAAGTGGGGTTGACTGGTCTTGGTTCTGTCAGCTCTACTCTACAATTGAGGGCTCTCAAGGATACAGTGCAGAAGCTTGTTGATGCTCAGCCTGTTCTAGTTCAGAGGATTGAGTCTCTAGAGAAGATGGTGTCAGACTTGGCAAAGGCTTCTACTGAGCTCACATCAGCAGTGCAGCAGAGCACCTCCACAATATCTCAAGGGCAGTCAGATCTTTTGAAGAAGCTGGAGGATCTGGTCATTGAAGAAGTTCCAGCAGAAGATGCAGGAGAAGAGCATCTATCCTCTGCCCCAGAAGCCTAACTCTGTTTTTCTATGTCTTAGCTATCAAACTGTTTATCTTTGAACTTGGTCTGGTTAAAAACTTTGTTATTTTGCTTCCTTTTGGTCTGTAAATAATTAAAACAGGGTATTTTTCTTTTTGATGTTCTGGAGGAACATCAGTTTGTTTATATGGATGTTGCTTGCTTGCTTTATGAATATTTGCATACTATTTCTGCCTATATGTGCTTTGTTCTATGCTTTGGACACAAACCATTATCATGGTGCTGTGTTTAGATATATATATTTGTGTGCATTAATTTTGATGAACGCCAAAAGGGGGAAAAGAAGGCAAACTCAATTGTTGACAAGCTCTCCATCCATCTAAAACTAGAAGGTATAATTTTCATTCAGTTCCTTGTTAATTTTTAAAACTAGTTCATTTTTGTTTTAAGTTTTTCTTTTTCTGATTGTCTTTCAATTTTATTTTATGAGTTTGCTTAGGTTTGTCATTCATCAAAAAGGGGGAATATTTTTGATCTTAAGTTTTGATGATGACTCAAGGAACCTAAGCAAACCCATAAGGGCTTTAACTTTTGTCTATTAGCTTTGATGTATTGACAGGTTTTATATGCAACGAAGTTCTAGAGTTAGAATGGAGCATGGAACAAGGTCAAAGAAAGAGCTTTGGATGAGCATAGAAGACAATCAGAAGCCAAGTTCCTTGAGTGAGGAACTGAAGCTCCAGAGTCGAAGCTTCACTGAGTTCCAAGGAGTCTATTGTATCTTTATTGTTTATTTAAGACTTCATGTATATATGTTAAGTACTATGATAATTGATAGGATTTTAAGTGGATTTAATTTCAGTTTATAAAGATTTTATTTTCCTTTGTTTAAAAGGATTCTATTTTATTTTCGGAAAATTATCTTTTAAAACTATCCTATTTATTTAAAGATTTTCTGTTTTAATTTTATCCTAATATTTTGGAAAATCTGACTTGGTAAAACTGATTTAAAAAACGTCTCTTTACTGAGTCAAAGAAGTTGAGAAAATAAAGGAAGCAGTAAACCACTTCCTTATAGTGTGCTTTAGCTTGTTGCCCAAGCATCCACGAAACTACACTTCCTAATTTTATGGAAGTTGTGGTGTAGTGGGAGTTAAGGAAAACGTAGATTCTTCAACTGATTTTCTCTTGTATAAATAGGATTGGTTTTCTGTTTTGAAAAGAACACTTGAGCATTACAATCTTCTAAGCTTTTCGGAAAGAGTCAAAACTCCACTTAAGTCCTTGAGTGTCTTTGTACTTAGCATCTTAGAGTTTTAATTCGAGTTGTATTGGGGTAGAGTTTGGGTAAACTCTAGAGTGTTTAGTTTTCTTTGAGTGAAGCAAGGAGAAAGAGAGAGATTTGAGAGCTCAACTGATTGAGGGATCAGTTGAGGGGGAACTTAAGTTCATAGAGGAACTTAAGGTTAGAGTCTTAATTTGTAATAGGTTGTTTGCCCTATTATTATTAAGAATTGTGTTTAAAATCTCTTGTGGTCGTGGTTTTTCTTCTTGATTAGGGCCAAGAAGTTTTCCACGTAAAATCTCTCTTGCACTTTAAAGTTTTTGTTTAAGTTTCTTTTAGAATTCCGCAAAAATTACCCTAGTTCCTCCACAATACAATTCACCCCCCCTCTTATATTGTTCATTCGAGTCAACAGTTTCAACTATACTTAAGTTCAATTTAATCAATATATGGCTACCATCTATGAATCTGTCCTTAGTTCTTTACTTATCTTCTCACCAATGTGGGTATGATAAGTCATCTTTAGTTCAATTTTAATTTGTCTATCTTAAAAATAAAAATGACACAAGAACTCATCCAATAAGAAAACTAAGACTCTGTAATTGTTAATGACACAATATAAAAAATAATACATGAATCACCTAATAGTAAGTTAGTGACCCAATATTAACGTAATAAGTCTAGTATAAAAATGAACTTATTTGAAATCTTGAATATTGAATTTGATCAACCGAACCTAAACTCAATCAAACCTGAAAAAGATCAAAATTGCAATTGACCCAATTCTATATCAACTTTATCCTAATCAAACTAAATTGAGCTATACGAATCGAAATTAAACAAACTGGAATACCGGCCCATAGTCATCAGACCCGAATCAACCTGGGTCAAATTTGTTTTGAATGCAATGGAAATGGTTTGAAGCTGACCAGACCCTAACTCAACAGGCTTTCACCCGAAATTGACCCAATCCAAAAGGGTAACCTTGACTGAATAGACTCAACCCATTGTGGGTCAACCGAAACAATACCTGGTTACCAAAATTAACACCCCCCTAAATACAATTTAATTCATTGCACTTTGAGCTCCGCGGTTTACAACCCATGTAAGGTGCGCTACCAAATCTTAAATTCATACATAGTATTTCCTCTGTTTTCATTTAGTTAGCACGTTTAGGTTAGGCACACATCTTAAGAAAATGAGAGAGAATGATAAAGTAAGTGGTGCACACTTTAATTAAAAACAAGGTATAGAACTTACCCAAAAAGGAAATTTGTCTACTAAAATAAATTTCCTAATATAGAATACGTGTCATTTAAAAAAACAGAGGTAAGTAATATTTAACAAAGTGTCACACAAAAATAAACATATGAAATTATGAATGAACTAATTTTTATAGCATGCTTCTTTTAAGTGCAAGTGAAATTCATCCTTTGTGTTATCCTTTCCATTCACTTGTGCGGATTTTTTTCATTTCATCCATTTTGATTTTGTTCGGATTCTTCTTTTCTTTCGAAAAAAGGGAAGGAGAAGGATCTTCTTCGGTGAATCCCTCTTCTTCCTATTTAGCCTCCTTCGTTTCGAAAGTTTTTTCTACTACTACATCTTTTTCTTCCTCACTTTCTTTCGTTTCTAGAATTTCGTTCAGTTTCTTAGTAAAAATAGGTGAGGGCTTTGCCAAAATAGTAGACAATTATACAAAATAGCCAAATCTCCTTGCAAACAAAGAAAAATAAAATGAAAGAAAAAAGTAGTAAAACTTGATCAATTATTACGATATACTTAGGCCTGTTCTCTTCACTTAATTTCAGTTCTGTTCAGCTTAGTTTCAATTAGTTCAGTTCAATTCAATTCAATTTAGAAACTGATTTCCTTTTCTCGTAAACAATTCATTTCAGATCTATTCAGTTGAGTTCAATACAGTATAGTTTCAATCAGTTCAATTCAAATCTGTTCAGCTCAATTTAGTAAAACAGAATAGGCCGTTAATTGATCAGGGTGATGACTTGGGTTCTCCCGGCAAAATAATAAAGAAAAATAAAACGAAAGATAAAAAGTAGCAAAATTTGATCAATTATTAGTTTATAACGATGTACTTTAATTGGTCACGGTGAATTGGTGATGACTTGGGCTTTGAATTAAAGCCCGGTGAAGAGGTTGTGGAAGAAGACCCTGGGCTCAAAAGTCAAAACTAGGATAACCCTAATAGCTGACAACATCCGAATTTTTTTGTATTTAAAAAAACCTGCTTCAGTGCTTCTCTCTCTTATTTGTCCAAGTAACATGTAAGGATGCAACAGACACTACTAGAAAAAGGCCCATTTCCGACGGAATTTTTCCGTCAAAAACACCTTGAAATCCGTCGGAAAAGGTGTTTCCGACGGAATTCCGTCGGAAAAGGTTGTCGGAAATGCCTTCGTAGGAAATACCACCTTTTCCGACGAAAATTCCGTCGGAAACACTATTCCGACGGAATTTTCCGTCGAAAGACAATTTCTGGTACCTGCGAATTCCGTCGGAAATTTCGTCGGAAACTATTTTCGGGAAATTAAAAAAAATACGCCGTGCCACCACCGGCACGGCGTATCACCACCTCCAACCACCCAAAAAGGCCTGTCAACCCCAACCAAACCAACCTTCTCAAACCCTAACTTTACCCACCGCCACTACAGACCACCACCGCCGCCACCGCCACCCACACCACAAAACCAAACCTAACCCAGACCCAAACCCCTAACCCAGACCCAAACCCCCCAAACCCAGACCCACCACCGTAACCTACCCCGCCTAACTAGAACCACCACCTTAAGTCCTTAACCCACCCCACCTAACCATCCCAAACTGAACCCAATTCTAAAACCACCCACCACGACCTACCTAAACCAGATCTAAACCCACCCATTATGGTTCACCTAAACCTAACCCCCCCACACCATGGACCACCTGAACCCGACCCACCCACCACCACCACCACCACAATTTCCTGACATAGACCACACACGAGTCCACCATCATAAAATTAAAAAAAAAAATCGCAAAATCGAAAAATTAAAAGAAAAAAAACAACATACCTTGAATTTCATCAACAAAACCCCAAAATTGACTTGATTTTCGGTTTTAAAGGTCAAATTCGACCATAAAAACTCTAGATCTAGAGTTTTCATGGTCGAATTTGACATGAAAAACCTTACTTGTTCAAAAAAAAAAATAAACCCTGCCTCGAGTGAATAGCAATGAAGAAGGGGCGAAGAAGAAGAGGAGCAGACCGAGGAGAAGAAGAAGGGGCGAAGAAGAAGAAGAAGAAGAAGAGCAGAAGAAGAAGAAGGGGCGAAGAAAAATGAAAGAAAGGAAAAAGGAAAAGGGGCGGAGAAGAAAAGAGGAGGAGGGAGAAGGAGAATAGGAAGAATAAGGGGAAGAGAGAGAACAGGAGAGAGGAGAAGGGGGGAAAAAGAAAGAAGCGGCGCATAAAAGGGAAGGGGTAGTTTTAGGGTTTTGTCCACTTTTAAAAGAATTTTATTTTTTAAAAACAATATGTTCCGACGGAAAATTCCGTCGGAAATTTCCGACGGATTTAAATTCCGTCGGAAATATTACTTTACGACGGAAAAATCCGTCGGAAAATACTAAATTTCCAACGGATTTATATTCCGTCGGAAATTTCCGACGGATTTCCGACGGAATTGTTAATTTCGTCGGAAATATCCGACGGAATAAAAATCCGTTGGAAATTTAGTATTTTCCGACGGAATTATGGGTCCGTCGGAACCCGTCCGTCGGAATTAGGCTGTTTTCTAGTAGTGAGAAAGTGATTAACTAGAACATAAAATGGATGTAATCATGTAACATTATCTTAAAAGCTACTAATAACAATGTTTGATTAAAGATGTCTCTATGACTACACTGTCAAGAGTGTCAACTATGATTTACCTTAGTAGAGAATTTTATTATGTTATTAAACCACTCTATTCTTTGCGTTTAGCATGGTATCAAGTGCAGGTTGACTTTTTATTTTTTATTTTTACCCATGGCCAGTAATGATCAAACACCTCCGAGGCATGAAATTTCAAGCTATTTGTTTAAATATTCGTACCCTCTTTGCAACAAGTAGGGACACGATTCTCCTATGGCTGCATATGAAGAGCAGCTCATAATGCCCATGGCCGGTAATGATCAAACACCTCCGGGGCATGAAATTTCAAGCTATTTGTTTAAATATTCGTACCCTCTTTGCAACAAGTAGGGACACGATTCTCCTATGGCTGCATATGAAGAGCAGCTCATAATGCCCACTCACCCCCTGCATACCCACGATCAGGCAGAGTAGACCACGGGGGGGGGGGGGGGGGTGCGGAGTGTACGTGCTGCCAGGGGGCTGACGAGCCTATATGGCAGTCAAAGCATCCCCTAACCGACACCAATGATGAGCAGACTACAAATTTGCAATTAGGTTTCACCACCAAACACTTAAAGGTGTTTTCGGGTTTTGTGGGAAATGATAAGTTTGATACTTCTTGTTGGGTTATTGATACCGGAGCAACCCATCATGTTACCGGCAATAGTTCTTGGTTGTTTGACACACACATCATTAAATGTCTGGTTAGTTTGCTAAATGGTGAACGTGTACTTGCTACTTTGGAAGGTTCACGTTCGTTTGTTCGATAAAATCACTATCACTGGAGTTCTCTTTGTGCCTCATCTTTATTGCAATCTAATCTCTGTTACTCAATTTAATGATCAATTAAATGTTGTTGTCCAATTTAACTCATATATGTGAGCTATACAGGACCGACTTAAGCAGCTGATTAGAACGGGTCTTAGGCGAGCCGGACTATATTATTTTAGCACCTAGCTGAGGTGCAACGTGTGTGTGAGCTACATCAAAATTGGAGCTCTGGCACAGAAGAATGGGGCATCCATCATGACTGTCAGAGAAGGTATGTAGTTAAGTTGCTTGCTCATATTAACAATAATAAAATGGTTTATCTAAGGGGCTTGAAGTATGTTTTCGTGCTCAACAACCTAGAGATAAATTTCCACTAAATGAAAATAATTATACTAGAATTTTTGGAAAAATTCATTGTGATTTGTGGGGTCCATATCGACATGTTTCATCATGTGGTGCTCGCTATTTTTTTTACTATAGTTGATGATTATTCCCGAGCTGTTTGGATTTATTTGATGCTTGATAAAACAAAGGTGTTTCGAATGTTTATGGATTTTGTTGCTATGGTTGACCGACAATTTAATCAAACAATTAAAATTGTGGAAAGTGATAATGGAACAGAATTTAATTGTTTGCAAGATTGCTGTGTTGCCGTGGAATTCTTTTTCAAACCTCGTGTGTTGGGACCCCTCAACAAAATGGGAGAGTAGAGAGAAAACACAAACATATTCTTAATGTTGTGAGAGCTTTGAAATTTCAAGCACAACTAACAATTTATTTTTGGGGAAAGTGTGTTTTAGCTGCAGCTCATCTGATTAACCGAACTCCCACTCCTCTTCTTCAAAATAAAACACCGTTCGAAATTCTCTTCAATAAGCCTCCTTCTTTTGGTGCTATCCGTACTTTTGGTTGTTTGTGTTTCGCACACAATCAAAAGACGAGAGGGGATAAGTTTGCTAGTAGGAGTAGTAAATATGTTTTCATGAGGTATCCCTTCGGTAAAAAAGGGTGGAAGCTATTTGATTTTGAAACAAAGGAATTTTTGTCTTACGTGATGTGAAATTTGAAGAAGATGTGTTCCCTTTTCATAGTTCGAAAGATGCTAATATTGATCAATTTCTTTGTAAGACGGAGGATGATGTCCATGTTGATTTTGCGGATTATATTGTGAGTGATGATGATTTGGTTGCTTATAATAATAAAATTGAGCATGAAACATTTAACGGGGAAAGAAATACGGAGACAGCCCACTCTGCATGCAACTTGCGGCAAAAAGATGATGACCGCAAGGAGGCAGCGGAGTACACTGCCTCTTCTACCAGGCAGACAACACAGAAACGGGTGGCGCAAGTTTATGCAGAAAGAAATTCGAGCTTTGGAAGACAATGGTACTTGGACATTGGAACATCTTCCCACTACTAGAAAACAGGCAAATAGCGACGGAAAAATTCCGTTGGAAACACCCCGAAATCCGTCGGAAAACCTATTTCCGACGGAATTTCCGGCGCAACCAGTTGTCGCAAAAGCTGTTACAGGAAAATTGCCTTTTTGCGACGGAGTTTCCGTCGGAACCACTTTTTCACGAAATTCTGTAGTTGGAAAAGGTTTTCAGGCATTGGAAAAGTACGTCGGAAAGTTCCGACGGACCCAATTCCATCGGAAAATACCGACGGAAATTCCGTCGAAAAATGCTTTAATGAAATTTAAAAAAAAACGCCGCACCGATGCCCCTAACTAACCCTAACCCCAACATCAGACCACCACTGCCAGAAACAACCACATTAGACCTCCACCACCGCCACTGCCACCCATCAGACCACCACAAAACCAGTCCCACCTTACCCAAACCCTGACCTAACACTAACCAACACCCCACCAAACCCACACCCAGATCCACACACCTAAAACACCCAAACCCTGACCGAACCCTAACCAAACCCACCTTCTCTCACCAAATTAACCCACCCACCCTGACCCTTAGCCCTGGCGGCACCCAAGACCACCACCACCAACAAACATAAAACAAAACACCACCGCCACCGACAAGTACACCGCCACCCCAATTCAACCACAATTCACCGTAAAATTAAAAAAAATCTCGAAAAACAAAAATAAGTAAGAACAAAGTACATACCTTGATTTTCACCAACAAAACCCCAAAATTAGCTCGAATTTGGGTTTTAAAGGTCAAATTCGACCGCTCTAGAGTTTTCATGGTCGAATTTGACATGAAAAACAATTAATTTCTAGAAATCGGCGAGAAATTGACGAGAAATCAATTTGAACATCACTATACACACTAATCGGCATCTTGAACACCACCAACCATGCTCGCCGGCGTCTTAAACACCACCAACCACGCTCGTCGGCATCTGGAACATCACCAACCTTACTCCTCGGCGTCGAAAACACCACCAACCAAGAACAAAAGAGAGAAAGAGAAAGAAGATGCGGTGCAAGGGAGAAGAGGAAGGAGAGAGAAGAAGAACAGAGATAAAATAGAGAAGAGGCGGAATGGGAGAAGAGGAAGGAGAGAGAATGAGGAGAAAAGGAGAGGAGGAAAGTGAATGGCTGGGAACGAATTTTAGGATTTTAAGGTTTATTTAAAGAGTTTATTTTTTTAAAAAAATTATATTCCGACGGAAATTTTCGACATATTTAAATATCGTCAGAAATGGTGCGGTACGATGGAAAAATCCGTCGCAAAAGTCGAAATTTCCGAAGGATTTTTATTCCGTCGGAAATTTCCGATGGAAGTCTAGAATTCATCTCCGACGGAATAAAAATCCGTCCGAAATTTCGACTTTTGTGACGGAATTTTGTGTCCGTCGGAACCATCCGTCGCTATTTGCCTGTTTTCTAATAGTGTCCGCCAAGGAAAAGAGCTCTAGGCAGTTAATGGGTCTACAAGACCAAGTTTTTATCAAATGGAGACGTAAAGCTTCTCAAATCTCGTTTGGTAGTGTTTGGTAATCATCAGAAAGCAGGGTAGATTATGAAGAAACCTTTGCTCCGGTTGGAATAATGATGATGATGTGCACTGTCTTAGCTATTGCAGCTGCAAAAAATTGGGAGCTACATCAAATGGATGTGCACAATGGCTTCTTACATGGTGATCTCAGTGAGGAGGTCTACATGAAATTGCCTCTGGGTTTTGAAAGCTCGGATCCTTCTTTAGTTTGCAGACTCCAAAAGTCGCTTTATGGCTTGAAACAGGCTGCTTGATGTTGGTTTGCAAAGCTTACCACGGCCTTGAAACAGTATAGTTTCATACAATCTTATCTTGATTACTTCTTATTCACATACACTACAGGCAACGTTCATATTACTGTCTTAGTTTATGTTGATGATTTAATTATTTTTGGAAATGATTCCGCTACATTAACTGTTTTTAAGGCTTATCTTAGTGATTACTTCAAGATGAAGGACCTTGGTCCTTTGAAATATTTTTTGGGTATTGAGGTAGCTCGTGGCACTGCAGGTTTGTTTTTGTGCCAACGAAAGTATACATAAGATATTATTTCTCAAGCAGGGCTTTTGGGAGCAAAGCCTAGTGGCTTTCTTGTGGAGCAGAACCACAAGTTGAGTCTTGCTACTGGTGATCTTTTCTCTGATGAAGACATACTGACGACTAGTAGGCCGTTTGATTTATCTTGTTGTTACTCGCCCTGATTAAGCATACTCAATTTATGTTTTGTCTTAGTTTATGCAAGAACCTCGTAGTGAGCATTAGGATGTTGCGTTGAGGGTGGTTCGTTATTTGAAAGGCACTACGGGACAGGGTATTTTATTGAGCTTTGATTTTGACTTGAATCTACATGGTTGGTGTGACTCAGATTGGGCTGCTTGTCCTCTAACTTGTCGTTCTTTGTCTGGTTGGCTAGTGTTCCTTGGTAAGTCTCCCATCTCATGAAAAATCAAGAAGCAACCCACAGTGCCAACATCATCTACGGAAGCTGAATACAGGTCCATGTCTGCCGTTACTTGTGAGCTAAAATGGCTCAAAGCATTGTTATTGAGTCTTGGTGTACAGCATCCAAAGGCAAATAAATTGTTTTGTGACAATGAGTCAGCTCTGCATCTTGCTAAGAATCGAGTATTTCATGAATGAACAAAGCACATTGAAGTTGATTGTCACTTTGTTCGTGATGCAATTACCGAAGGATTGATAACTCCTTCTCATGTTTCGGCGTTCAACTTGCGGATTTTTACAAAGGCTCTTAGAAAAACATAGTTTGATAATATACGTTCCAAATTGGGCATTGATGATCCACATGCTCCAACTTGAGGGGGGTTATTGCGGATATATTTTGAGTATCATAGGATATAATCTGTTAACATATTATGTGGCTAGTAAATCTTTATATAATCTTTTGATTGTTTCCTAATCCTATCATAATAGGGTCAGCTCTTGTATTATATATTGATTACAAAGTCATTAATGAAAGTAAGCAAGCAATTCTATTCTATTTCTCTCTAATTTAGCAGAAATCTTAGGGAGAAAAGATTCTTATTGATAGAAAATGATACACTCGTTACATATTTTCAAAATATCAATCAACTAGATAAATAAATAAATCAATGATTTAAATTGTTCATTTACATGTAATATCCAATAAACCGTTAAAAATTTATTTTTTCATATCTATCTCAATGAAGTTAAAATATTTTTAACATTTTAGATTATAATGCTTGTCCAAAAATGATTACAGTGCTTCTTTGGTGTGGCAAGTCATACCAAGCGGCAAGCTGAGACACTACAAAACACTGATCAAATAACTCCTGACCAAGCGAGTAAGGAGTAACTCCTTACCGAATAACCAGGCCTACACAACCCCTGACCAAGTAATTCCTGAGCGACGAAGTTACCATGACTGAAAAAACCTTGACCGACCAATTAATACCAGCCACACCATATGGCCAACCACAAATTTGTGAAATATTATAGTGGATTTAAACCGTGAATCATCCAATAATCTATGACTATAAATTGTAATGGTGTATATGATATTATTATTATTTTTATTTTTTTTTAAAATGTCGTTGCATATCAATATAAGGCATCCCTCCCTTATAAAAAGTACAAAACTACTCTTATGAATAGTGTTATGCCAATTCTACCCTTTAAAATATGTATTTACATATATCCCCTCATTAATTATGTACAAGTTTTTTTAAATGAATAGTGTTTGGACAATTATACCATCTAAAATATTTATTTACTTATTTGCCCTCATTAATGATAATTACCTCTTTATTTTATCAAAATGAATAGTGTTTGGACAATTATACCATCTAAAATATTTATTTACTTATTTGCCCTCATTAATGATAATTACCTCTTTATTTTATCAATTAAAAATAATGTATGGACATTTATACCCCTAAATATATTTCTCTATATATTTTCTCTCATATACTACTAATAACTAAAATTTTAATGTAAGGTTAAACCGAAAAATATTCTAGATATGGCTAACTATATCGCACGCGTTAGCTGCCCTAATTAATATAGAAAGTTAGAAACAATGTATCAATAGTTGTGTTAAATTAATCTTGAATATTAGTATCCCCACTAGGGACCATTATTATGAGTGTACGTTACTTTTGTCTCATAAAAAAGTGGAAAATAGCAACTCAAATTTTTAAATTTTAAAACAACATTCAAGATCAAGACAGCTAAAAAAGCTGTAACCAACCCTACACATAATATTTATTTTTTATTTTAATCCCCACCATAGTTTACTTAAAAATATACATAATTCATAGATCCAATAATCCACCCAAAAAACTAGTACGAAACACTAAATATTTAATTCTAATCACCCAAAAGTAAGAAAAAAAAAAGCACTTGAATCAATGCCTATGCGCGGCTACTACTTGCCGCCGGTGGGATCCCCAAAAGAATTTCAATTAATCCAATATTCCCTTTATTCTTAACATACTCTATTATTACTACCAGAAGTTGTAGTTTGCAACTAGTAATGCTAGTATTGAGATTCATAAAATTAAAAATGTTGTTGTGTAGGAAAAAAACCTGTGTTGATGTTGGTGGTTCGATTCCAGTCTACCTCAATGTCTACGACATTACTCCGATTAATGGTTATGCTTATTGGCTCGGCCTAGGGGTGTACCACTCGGGTGTACAAGGTAGTCCCTTATCGACCTTATTTTTATTTAATCATTTCGTTTTATAACTCGTAAATATGATGCAGATACCTGCAAGACGTACCTAATTGTTAGTATTGTTGCAGTGCACGGAGTCGAGTACGCATTTGGAGCACACGAGTACCCGTCTACGGGGATTTTCGAGGGCGAGCCGAAGAAATGCGAAGGATTTATATTTAGAAAGTCGATATTAATAGGATGGACAGAGTTAGGAGCAGAGGAAGTAAGGAAAGTAATGGAGGAATTCTCAAAGGAGTATAAAGGGAATGCTTATAATCTTATTACCAAGAATTGCAACCATTTTTGCAATGATGCTTGCATTAAGCTTACAGGAAATCATATCCCAACTTGGGTTAATCGCCTCGCTCGAATAGGTAAATTTGAAATCTAAACAATACTTTCAGTAGTATATAGTTTGTTAGATGATCAACTCAACCAAAAACTTAAGCTGATTCTTAAATGCACAGGAATCGTATGCAACTGTGTGATTCCGGTGAGTATAACGACGACAAGAATCCAGCAACAGAAGCATCGTAGACAAGAAAAAAACGGGAATGAACAAGTGAACAAGAACACAGAGAGCAGCTCATCAAAGAGGTTCAATACATCATCTAATTCATCATCTTCTTTATCATCTTCGCCGCCATCGGAATCTGTTAATGTTAATAATAAGAATTGCAAAACAAAATCAGTGACACCTTCTTCACCCTTAATATTGGGTTGTTCTCCTACTAGTGGCAAATAGGTACAAATTAGTAGAGTTAGAATTTGTTTTACATGGTCAACCAATTAGATGTGAAGTTGTACAAAATTAACATGTCTATTTTGGGTTTTTTCAGCATTTATCAAGTTTCATTCATCCACTGGTTTTTTTTTTTTTCTTTTTGTCTAATAGTTTATGGTTTTTTTTTATTATAATAAAATTGATGAATAATTGAAAACCATTTTTCAAAATTTAGCTGGACTTTTTTTTTTCAATCAATAGTAAAAACTTGCAGCTCCAATTAGGCGGATCAAGTCTATACATAAGTTTTTTTTTTTTTTTTTTTTTTTTTTTTTTTTGAAACAAAAAGTCTGTGCATAAGACTTAGGCCCTGATCGACAAAAATAGCATTTAGCACTAGTAAGTGCTCCGTACACCGGAGTAGTAGCTTTTAGTGGTCAAGTAATGTATCGAATAGTAATGGGTAATTACTTTAATTAGGCCCAGTTCTCTTCACCACATATTTGCTGAGATAATTTTTTTTTTCTATTTGATATTAAAAATTGGTTTTTCTGAATTTGAAATTAATTTATTTTTAAAAGTTAATGATTTTTACCACACTGAAATTAAATTTATTAAATTGAACTTATTTTAATTATATTGAAATTATTTTCATTGCGCTCAACTTATTTTTACTGAATGCAGCTATTGATAGTACAAGTATTTGGCAAAAAAAAAGTAGTTGAATTAAAATACATTTAAAAAAACACACATATCGTTTAAGCACTAAAATTGGACAAAACCTACATAAAAATCCTGTCTTTGATTAACACACATGTTATTATAAAAATTTGACCATTAATATCTTTAATTTTTTGTTGGCTTATTTTATAAAATTTTTAAATAATGAATATATACATTGTGAATCATACAACATAAGTTTGCATAACAACATGTGTTTTAAATATATTAGATTTTTTTAACAACAAAATTGATAGTTTGTCGGTAGTATTAAAGTCAAAGTGATGCACATAGTAGAGGGAGTAATATTTTTTACCTTTGAGAAAAAATTTCAAAACGCTACATCTAATTTTAAGGCCCTGTTCTCTTCATCTCATTCAAATATAGAATTATAATCAATAAATTGATTTGAGTTAATTTAAAATTTTTTCAACTTTGTACAAAAATAAGCTGGGTTAGTTCAACACAAAAAAAAATAAAAAAAATCATAAATAAATAAATAAAGAGAGAGGTTAAGTTAAAAAAAAAAAAAAAAAAAAAAAAAAAAAAAAAAAAAAAAAAAAAAAAAAACCTAATTTTAAATTAGTAAAAAGTCAGTAACTTTAAAGAATCAATATTATAGGGAATCAGTAAAAATAATTTAAGTTAAATAAAATTAATTTAAATTTGATAAAAATAATTTTAGCATAGTGTAGTACTCGTAGTATATATAGGGTCTGTTCACGTTTACTGAACTGAACTGATTAGAGCTGAACTGAACTGAACTGAAGTGAGCTGAAATGAATATTTTATGAGAGAGGGAAATTAGGAGCTCAACTGAAGTGAACTGATAGGAGCTGAACTGATTAGAGCTAAACTGAACTGAACTGAAATTAAGTAAATGGGAGCAGGCCCATAGGTTTTGACTCTGTTGAAAAAAAAAAATTATTCAATACCTAAAACGCTATCGCTAAACATAGCTACTTTAATAGGGGAAATAAGCAACAATGTATAATTATATACTCCTTTTTATGTTAAATAAATACTTCTTATAGTTCAACACTTGACTATATTGTTATTGTTATTTTTTACTATTATTCAATAACTAAGAATGTATGTTTTCAACTTTTAGTAATTTTCACAATTAGTTAAGATATTGGCAGTTCAAATGTATATGCAAGATTATATAGGATTTTGTTTTAATGGAGAATTTGCAAATTGTAGCCATTTAAAGTTCATATTTTGTAAATTGCAGCCAATTAAAAAAAATTTGCAAATTGCAGCCCAAAAGTTCGTAAAATTTGTAAATTGCATACCGATTCAACTTTTTCATCGGTTTATATGTCGAAAAATCTTCGGTTAAGGTTTCAGGGGTTATTTTAGCCCTCAGGGTTCCGAATTGAGCCCGGAATTAGAAAAAAAAATTACGTAAGTGTCTCATTTTTACAGTTTACCACAAATCGATACATTTTTGTTACACAAAACAAGGCACTTACGTTATTTTTTTGGCTAATTTCGAGCTCAATTCGGACCCCTAAGAACTAAAATGAACCCTAAAACCTTAACCGGAGATATTTTGACATGTAAACCGAAGAAAAAGTTGAATCAGGCTGCAATTTACAATTTATATGAACTTTTTGGCTGCAAAATGCATTTTTGTTTTTAAATGGCTGCAATTTGCAAAATACGAACTTTAAATGGTTGCAATTTGCAAATTTTCCTTTTTTAATTTATATATAAGCAAGATGAAGAGCTTTAATTTACCGGGCTGGAATTCCTCATAGGTCAACTGGCCCAGGTTAATAGGTTAAACAATTTGGAAGAGTGGGGGAGGGGGTAAGGGAATCCCCCCCCCCCCAAATTGTCATAAATAGAGATTGAACTTTCAATTTCATGACTGAAAGATGCTCTTCTTTTCGGAAAATATTTAGGTGACCCTAAAGATTGTCGACCTTCTAGACACAATAAAATAAAATAATAATATATGTGCAATAAATTAGAATGAGAATTAGCATAATATTATTGTTTTAATGTATTCTTGACTAATGAAAAATCAATATTAAGAGAGTTGGCAACCCTTTGGGTTAGCTGATCAAGATCATGTAGAATTGCATAAAGAGCGAAGGTTTTTTTTTTTTTTTTCCGTTTTCTTTTTTATTTTTTATTTTATTTTTTGATTGAGAAAAGAAAAGCAATAGTTAGACAAAGTTCTTGAAAAGATGATATGGTGGAAAACAAGGCCCCATGTTGCTCACCTAACGAGGCAATGAAAAAGCGGGAAAAGAGGAATGACAAGGGATGTGTGACGATATTCAATCTCAAGATTCTTAACAATTGATAACTCCTACTACCTTCATTTCTTTTTAGTTGACACATATTTCTTTTTAGGAAGTTTCTTTTTAGTTGACACGTTTCCTTTTTGGGTAAATTTTTTACCTTGTATTTACTCCCTCCGTGTTTTTTTAAGTGATACATATTGACCGGTACATAGTTTTAGGCAATTTAATTGACTTAAATAAAATAAGAGGTAAGTGGGGTAGTGGAATATTAAAAAATTATTAAAGAAAGATAGTGGGGTTAATAGTTTATTGAAAAGTAATATATGTGAGAGGAAAGATATAATAAAAAAGTAGTAGTGGATTTGGGTAGGGACCATGAGAGGAGAGAGATATAATATTTTAATGTATTGTTTTGCCAAAAAAGGAAATGTATCACTTAAAAAAACACGGCCGGAAATGGAATATGTATCACTTAAAAAACACGGAGGGAGTACAAGTTACCCCACTTGCTTTTTCATTCTCTATCACTCTCTCTCCTCTCCTTAACATATGTGCCTAAATCAAACGTGTCAACTAAATAGAAACGGAGGAAGTATTTGTTTAGCAAACATAATAAATAAACCATTATATGTAAATAGTGATAGGTGGTACGTATTTTGGGATAATATTCAACCTATAATATGGTAAAAAGTATCACTACATACATAATACTCCTTCCGTCTCTTTATTACATGTTTATTTCTTATTTTGTACGGGAATTAAGAAAGTTTAAGATTTCTTAAAACTAATAATTGGGAGTATAAATATGCATATGGGTTAGAGAGATATAGAGAAAAAGAAAAAATTATTGGGAATTAGGAGAGAGAAAGTATTAATAATTGATATTAAAGTACAAAAAAGAAAAAGAAAAAGGGTGACAAATCATCAAAAACAGAATAATATTGTAAAAAAATACAACCTATTAATTTGGTCACCCCAAAAAGGAATACAGGCCTGTGATAAAGGGACGGAAGGAGTAGTACTCAAAAAGCATTATTTAGACAATTTATCCTTTAACAGTACATTATACATGCATAATGGTACTCAATGGTATATTATAATGTACCACTGTAGGGTCTGTTCACTTTAGTTTAATTTCAGTTCAGTTCAGCTCATCTAATCAGTTTAGTTCAGTTTAGTTCAGCTCCAATCAGTTCAGTTCAGTTTAGCTCCTAATTTCCTTCTCTCATTAAACATTCATTTCAGCTTAGATCAATTCAGTTCAGTTCAGTTCAATTCAATTCAGCTCAATTCAGTAAATGTGAACAAGTCAGTTTTGCTCAATTCAGTAAATGTGAACAGGCCCGTAAAGTCGGCTTTTTCCAAAAGTTTGCCAAATTTACATTTTTACTTTTCTATATATTTTATAAATATATAGAAGCTATGCGCTGAGATGCATTCCTCATAATTGATCAACTATTTATTTATTTATTTTTATTTTAACATATTGATTTTATGAAATACTTAGATTTGTTTACGAAATACTTTCCCCCTTCTCTTAATATACTATAAATTTTACTTTATAAATTTTCACAAACATTAAAATCAGTGGCGTATCCAAGATTCACATATAGAGTGTGCACAATTATATACTTATAGAAAATCAAGTTGTAGTCAGCAAAAAATAGTTGGGAAAAATGTGTTCGATGCATGGAATTCGAACTCTAGACTAGAGATAAAATTCAAAAAAGCCTAAAAAACAGTTGGATAACCAACAGACTACACTTAATTTATTGATAAAAAGGGGCACCAAATTTTATTTTTATGTAGTTGCAGGGTATGCAAAGGCATACCCTTGATACATGCTGTACCCACACCTGATTAAAATATTATCATATATGTAAGAAAGTATTGATGCTTCTTTCAAAAAAAAAAAAAAAAAAAAAAAAAGTGTTGACGTATAGCTGCTATTTACATGATAAGTTAATAGCAGCTATAAGACCAAATAGTGGTGAAATTATATTTTTCTATTTGTACCACTATTACCAATAATGATTATAAATAGTTCTACTAAAGCACCTTATGCTCTACTAGACTACTAGTATATAATACATGTATTATAGTATATTGAAAATACTATTGTAAGTATAATAGTACATTAAATATACCACTGTAAGTATAATAGTACATTAAAAATACAACTGTAGGTCTATAGCAATAAAAAATCACAAAAATTAAGTGAAATTTATCAATTAGCCTTCCTATATGCATCCCAAACAAATAACAGTTATGCGCCTAGTTGCACTAATATATATATGCTTTCTCTCAATCTCTCCCCTCATCACATGGGTCCTTATCTTTATTTCTCTCTATCTTCTCCTCATCTTAAATTTTGTACCTTTTTCTCTTGTTACTCCGTATCATATTTGGGGAACGGATGAAATATTAATTATACTACCTCTGTTTCTTATTATGTGCAATAATGGAATATTTTATATCTCACAAATAATACCGTTTTGTTGCACATAATAAGAAACGGAGATAGTACTTCGTATTTGGTTATTAATGTGTGGGTCAATATATTAAGGCAAAATTTATCAAATGCCTTGGTGTATGAGATGACTAAAGTGAATATACTAGATTTACAAAAATTATTAAACTAATTGCTTTTGCGATTTGGATCCCATCAATTAAAAAAAAAAAAGTAAAAAGAAAAGTAAAAGGACATTTACTGGAGAAAAGGGAAATGTCATGACTAGATCATTAGGAAAAAAGAGAAAAATGGGGACCAAAGTTAGACAATATACCAAATTTATGCTCTACTAATCTGAAAAAAATTGACCTTACGCTTTACAAGTTACAATCATGCATCATGCAATATTTCAAAACGCAAAACGAAAATTCACGATCGATGAAAATTTTACACTACACCCCGGTGTAGCTTCTGCTACCTACACCCCCCCTCCCCAAGTGACGTTATTTTGAACATATAATATTTCAAAACTGAACATATTTTAATAATAGTTGTAAATGAACATATAATTATTTGTAATTGAACATTTAATTAAGGAGCATTATTATAGATGAAAAATGTATAAAATTTATAATTTTTGTACTTGTTATTGAAATTTTTGAAGGTAGCACACACTCCTTATTGTAATTGTAAGAATCATTTCCATAAAACTTACATACAATATAGCACACACTCTCATTGAAATTCCTTATTAAATTTGTTAAAATAACTAATTTATGATATAATTGGGTGCTTTAATTAGTAGTATAAAAGTGAACTTTTAAGTATATGCACATATTCATTTTAAAATTAATGCATTTACTTGTTAAAAATGAAATGATCTTGAATAAGAATGAAAATGAACATTTATCAATGCGTAAATAAACATTTATATATAATGAAAATGAACATTTATCAATACGTAAATTAACATGTATCATCTATTAAAATATGAATGACGTTATACTAACATATAAATGAACATTTAACAAAATGAAATTGAACTTCATAAAAATAAAAAAAAAATTAAAGAAATAATAATAAAAAAATAACTACGAACGATAACATTTGTTTCTCTTCTCTGAAACGGCTTCCTTCGCTCTGCAAACAAAACTGAAGATTATAGTATAATACCTATATTGATTTACATTTTTCATGTTTTATGTTTCAATTATATTTTCGAAATACATTGCAACAAAAAAATTAGTAAAACCTAGAGTTTATACTCTTTTTCAATCCAAATTTAAACAAAATAACTTACGTTTTTAGATTTTGCGCCTTTTTTTTTATTGAATTTCATAGTGCATGAAGATTTTTTTTGTGATAATTTAAAAACAATTTTGCAATTAAAGCTTTTGATGAGTGAGAACCTTGCATAGAAATGGGTGTGGAGAGAGAAAATGTAAAAAAGAGTGGGGAGAGATAAAATGAAAGTTAATAGAGGGTGTGGGTAGTACTCTTCTAAACAACAGGTTTAGAGGGGGTGTAGGGTGTCCAATCTACACTAGGGTCTAGTGTTCACTAATTACACAATCGATGGAGTGTAATTATACTGCAAGTCTGCAATAAACAAATGCACAATTCAGGCCCATTCACCTGATTTTTACGTATTTGAACTTATCAAAACTTATTCTATCTTACCTGAACTTATTTTAACTTATGTGAACTTATTTTAGTTATAAATTAACTTGGATAGCCCTATCACAACTTATTTGAACTAATTTTTCCTAAACTACTTAAATAATCTGAAGTTATTAATACTTATCTGAACTTATATGAACTTATTAACCCTGAAATAAGTAGAAATAAGGTGAACAGAACAGGGTCTTAGTCCTTAAAAGTTACGGAAAACATGCTTTACTCTTTTTTCTTCTCACGAATTGCACTTTAATGTCACAATAAAGCCCAAGACATCCATTGAGAGAAAAAAGAGATCCAACATCTATCTAAAGGCGCGGGTGAAACGATTCACCAGATCACATATGAACCAACAATTGTAAAAAAATAAGTAGGTTTGAAACAAATTTTTAAGAAACAAAGCATTATAAATGGAAGAAATATTGGGTGAACATAAATTAACATTTTAGGTTATTAGGTGGTGTTGTGTTTGATTCATGCGGAACAAGTCACTGAAGTCAGTGAACAATAAGAACGAGAAAAACAAAGTAAGAAAGGGAAAGAGTATAAAAAGGTAAATACAGCGAGAAAGAAAAAGAATACAAAAAAGGTGTGATATTTTAGAAGTGAAAGGATAACTAACATGAAAAAAAAGGATATGCCATAAATAGAATAAAACAAAGTGAGTAGAAAATAAAAAATTGCCTAAAATAAAAAGTAAATAGAACAAAAGAACGGAGGATCGTTCATTAATGTTATGGCATATTTTTTATTTACTTTTTATACATACATACATATACATATATACAAAAGAACATCTCTCTTATGTTATGGCATATATACATACATACATATACAAAAGAACATCTCTTTTATATGTGAGAACACATCTATGTTCTAATATGTTAAGGTAGATGTTCTGAAAATAAATTAAACCCATCATCTTCAACCTCAACATTCTCTCTCCTTTCCTCACCAACACTATCCAATCTCTAGTTCCTCTATCATCACCACCACCTGTTCCATAGCCTTTATGCCGTCACATCTACCACCATCACTCTTTCTCTTCTCCCCGACATCATGGCCAACACTCCCTCTCCTCTCCACGACGACCACCATCACCACATGCTCAAGAATTTCATGTGTTTTGTATCAACTTTTGAACAATTGTAGTCAAGAATTCAAGTTGTGAAGCTTAATCAAAGATAAACCAAGCTTAATTGACAGTTTAATATGTGAAATCAAAATTTTTTCATCCAACCCAATCAAATTGGGAAAATTAAAGAGTTTGAAATTTCAAGGAATTTTAATTGAACATAAGAAACTAAACAACAATTTATATGTTTTTGTTACCTTGGAAATCAAGAATAAACTGATTTCGAATCAATTCGTTATAAAAATCGAATTTCAATTCGTGTTCTATATTAATGAATTATGTTCTAAAATATTTAAGTATTTTCTAAAAATTGTTACATATGTTCTAAAATATGTTGCATATGTTCTAAAAAATATTGCATATATGTTTAGATTTGTTTTTGAGTTCAAGGTCTTAAAATTTGAGTATCATGTTCCAATTAAATCTATATTTGGAAAAGCTAAGTTTATTCTTCTAAGAACTATTATATATGTTAAGAATCATTGAGTCTAGGCTCTAAATTTCTAGGCATTTTGTTCTAAACGCTATGCTACAGAAAGTTAAGTATGATGTTTTAAATTTTTTCTCACATGTTCTAATTCTTAAATGAAATAAGATATTCTAAATTATTACTCATATGTTCTAAATTTTTATTCGTATGTTCTAAATTTTTACTCACATGTTCTAAATTTAAAATCAATTATCATATAAGTATGAATTCTCACATATGGACCTATTCTCACCGGATCCCTCCCCAATATATATATATATATATATATATATATATATATATATATATATATATATATATATATATATATATATATATATATATGGCCAAAATCTAAATATTGGGTTCAGATGTTTGGAGATTTTTTGGTGGAATTTGAGCTATGTTTTTGTGCCAACTTGAGTATTTAGGGGCATAGGGTTAGGCTTTTACCACAAAAGCTACCTTGTTTGGATACCTCTTTCACTCTTTGTTTAAATAGGAGGAAAGAGAAAGGGAGGAGGACAAACTCGCTATCTTATTTGGGTAAAGGATTGTGGGAAGGAAGGGAAAAAAGGGAGACAGGGAGATCCATTTTCCCTTTTGCTTTAATACTCCTTTTGTATTTAAATAAGTGAAATGTTTGTCTCGATATGTATGCTAATACAAAACTTTGACTGATAATATCTTTAAGTATAAAAATTAAAAATTATAACAATTGAATATTAATAAAATATTCATTGGAACGATTTCAACAAGTACCCACAAGACTATTTTTATGTATAAATAAAAAACATTAGTTAATGTGAATTACATGAATGGTGCAAAAAGCCAAAATGTTTCACTTATTTAGGTATGGACGGAGTAAGCTAAGCATAATCCCTCAAAAAGTGGAGAGATTTAAAGGGAAAATGCAGCTCAACCCCCCTCCTTTTCTTTGCCCTTCCCTTCCTCCTCTTTCCCACCCCTTTCTTTCCTTCCTTATTTAGTATCCAAATAATCTATCTCTGTACTTTATTTTTATATATTAAAAAGCGTTCCTAAAAACGTTTATGTGCCATGTGGCACCCTCGCCATGTCATCTTTCAACTATGAGCATAATTTAATAAAAATGTCTATCATGAGATTCGAACTCGCAACCTCAAAACTATGCATTAGATGTCTTACCATCTCATCCATATATTAATCATGTTTTCAATACTCGACTCATAAATATATAAGTATATGGATTGGATGGAGTTCTGAACATTTCATAATTACAATTCTTAAAAAAAAAAAATTGATTCTATTATTTGCTAATTATGATCATCGAGATAATACATACAAGCAAAAAAAATTAACTATCGTTATAAATTTTAGACATTTATTTATTTTGATATTAATTATGTCTTTATTTTCATTATATTATAAATTATATACAAAGGACATGTCTATATAATTTTTTTACAAGAACATGTTTGTATAATTAGTCAATAATTGTTTCATAAATAATTTATTCAAAGGTTCAATGAGAAGCTATTATAAATTATAAACAAATAATAAATAAATACTTCCTCCGTTTCTATTTAGTTGACGCGTTTGATTTAGGCACATATATTAAGGAGAGGAGAGAGAGTGAGAGAGAATGAAAAAGCAAGTGGAGAAACTTGTAAATGCAAGGTAAAAAAGTTACCTCAAAAGGAAACGTGTCAGCTAAAAAAAACTTCCTAAAAAGGAATACGTGTCAATTAAAAAGAGACGGAGGTAGTAAATAATAAAGAATGAACCTATCTATTCAATTTACAAGTGTTAAAAAAAATAACCCAGAGCAACGCCCGGGCTTCACACTAGTTTCTCATAAAAAAGGGGGTTGCCTCTTCTAAATCTCCCACAATTAATGAAGCCGCATATCATGTTTCAGAAGAGTAATCATAACCTTGACATTTCAAGTTAGGCCCTGTTCTTTTGAGCTTCTGGGCAGAGTAGAGTAGATTAAATTTCAGCAGAGCAGAGTAGAATAGATTTCAAGATAGCACATCAGAGCCGAGCAGAGTAGAGCAGATTTCAACATTATTATTAATACTATTATTAATGTTATTATTATTAATGTTGTTGTCGTTGTTGCTGTTGCTATTGCTGTTGCTGTTGTTACTAATACTATTACTATTATTATTGTTATTATTACTAATACTAATACTAATACTATTACTATTACTATTACTATTACTATTACTATTACTATTACTACTACTACTACTACTACTATTATTATTATTATTATTATTATTATTAAATGCATATACCATTGATTTAGGTGAGTGTACACATAGATATATGTGTATCATATTTAACATATGTTAATAGTAGAAAGATAAAAGTCAATGGTTTACTTAATTATATTAATTTCACAAAAGTTTTAAAATGAAATAATTTAATGAGTAATAATGATTTTACTTATAAATTTGTCTTAATCATATATTTTTAACCCTAAAAATAATAATGATATACAAAGTACTACTTGAAAACAACCTCTATTTTTTAATTCTTAAATTATATGGAAAGATTTGAAAGTTAATTCAACTCAATGAACTAACAACCAATACCCACATAAAATGTTTCTACACATTGTGATTGTAATATCAAATGTTTATAAAAGAAATTGTTATTAATTATTATTATTATTTATTTTTTTTGAAAGAATTGTTATAATTATTAGAAATTATTAATTAATAATATTATTAAATGTTAATTCTTAATAGTTTGAATTATTAAATATTATTATTGATAATTAATAATAATAATAATTATTATTATTAATAAGTACTAACTATTATAAATATTAGTAATTATTAAAATTATTTTTGATACTAAAAATTATCATAATTGTTCAAAATAATAAATTACTATTATCAATACAATATTAATTATTATTATTGTTATCATTAATTATTATTTGAAAATAGAGCAAAGCAAAGCAGAGCAGATTTGATTTGAGCAGAGCAGAGCAGCTCTAAAGAACAGGGCCTTAGTTCATCAAAAGGAGCCTCTTCCCAAGGGTTTGTAGGTAATCCGATTTCCATCTTTGCCATCTAACCTCAGGAATTCTTCTCGCTTGTCACATTCATAATGTGTTTTGTTAGTCAATGTATGGCACATTTAGTGGCTAAGTATTAAGATTAGTTGAATTTAATATTTATCTTTTTATTTATAGTGGTATAAACTCATCGTCGCAGCCCTTTATATATTCCAATATTTTTTTTTTTTTTTTTTTTTGACAAAAGCTAATACAAATTAAGGATTAGAAAACGAGACTAGATTAATTCTACAGAAATTAGCTACTTGGTGTGCCTGATGGACTTGTTGTCTATCCACCTTCCTGATACAACAGACTTCAAACTGCTTTCCCTTATTCTTGATTCCCTGCAGAGTCCAAAAGTTGGCCATGTTCCCATCCGTTTTTAACACCAACTGTGTAACCAAAGCTGCACTATCTGTGAACATCTCAACCCTCTTGAAGCCCTTTGTTCGAGCCCATGTAAGAGATCCTAGACAAGCTCTAGCCTCTGCACAAAAAGCTGACTCCACCATTCCATAGCTTCCACCTCCATCATATACAGCATCCCTGTTGTTGTGAGCGTAAGTCCAGCCAATACCCATTTTCTTTGTTATTTTCTCCCACGATCCATCAATTTGGATATGGATATCATAAGTTCCATGGTTAAAATTACCCAAGTTAGCAGCAAGGAAACCAGGGGGGTAAAGAGGTTCATGATTTCCCAAAATCACATCCTCTTTACTTTCATAACATTGAAGTTGTTCCCTACTTAGTTGAATATTTTTCCTTACCATTGCAGGGCCACCAGTTTCATTCCTAAAGACTCTACCATTTCTAGTAACCCATAAACTCCAAAGAGTTATAATTAGAGTCTTGATATTTACACTGTTAATTCCATCCTTGCTATATAACAGCAGGATTTGGCTTTGAATCCACTCCCTTAAAGGAGTATCATCGATTAAATTCACTGTTGGGTTAATAATACTATCCCCCCAAGCATCTCTTGCAATCTCACATTCCCTGAAGATGTGCTGCATTGATTCTATTTTCCCACAAACATCACAAGAAGTATTAAGAGTTATTCCCCTAAAAGAGAGATTCTCTTTAGCAGCAATACCCCCATGGTAAAGTTTCCAAATAAAAATTTTCCATTTTTGTGGAATATTAAGCCTCCAAATTATCCTAAAAAAACTTCCCTGTTCTACAGTAGTAGGATTGTAATCATTGCTTCCCTGCTGCTGATTTCTAAGAAATTTATAGCCTGATTTGACTGTGAACTTACCATTTGGTGTATGCTTCCAGTATTGTCTGTCCTGTTGTTCTGAGTCTGGCAATTCCATAGCTATTATCTCTTTTGCATCCCTGTCCTCAAACCATTTAGCAATCTCCACACCCTTCCAGTTCCTGGTGTTTTGATCAATAAGGTCTGACACTCTTAAGTTTCTAGCTGCTGTAATAGTGTGGTTACTTTTAATTTCAGGTATTTTACCATTAACCCAGGCATCCGAAACTGCTGCTACTTTGTTCCCCATTCCTATTTTCCACACAAAGCCTTTCCTGAAGCTTGAAACTGCTCTTATTAAACCTCTTTTACCCCAAGATAAGGCACCCTTTCCTGAAAATCGTGGTTGTAGGATATTGGAAAAATTTGCTCCTTGTGCCTTATAGATCCTAGCTATTGTCAGTTGAGGATTGGTTTGAATTCTCAAAGCCTGTTTGAAAAGAAGAGTATCATTTAGTAGTTCAGCTCCTTTAATGCCTAAACTTCCTTCAAACCTTGAAGCTTGTATCATAGTCTTCTTAACCCAATGCATTCCCTTGCCTTCTCCATTTCCCCACCAGAATCTTGTAATTATGGAGTTGATTTTGTTTGCAATTGACATAGGAAGCTTCAGACATTTCATTACATGTGAAGCTATACTTAGAAGAACCGTATTTATTAGCACCAATTTTGCTCCTTGAGTAAGGTTCAGAGAATGCCAAGCCTTTACCTTTTTCGAAATGTTATCCACCAAAAAGGAGAAAATCGTGCTTTTCTTTCCCACCATGTCAACTGGAACACCCAAATGTTTTTCAAAGAATTGTACCTTAGAAACTCTTAGTATACTTCTAATATTATCAACAATATCTTCTCTTAGATTCGGGGATAGTTTAATAAAAGATTTCTGCAGGTTCAATTGTTGACCCGAGGCATCTCCAAACCTTTCAAGAATGTCCTTGACTGCCATAGTTGACTTCTCAGTTGCTTCAAAGAAGATCATTGCGTCGTCTGCAAAGAAAAGATGTGTAACAGCAGGCGCTCTTCGTGACACTTTAATTCCTTTGAGACCCTTTATATCCTGTGCAAGAGTGAGCATACGAGACAATATATCCATACAAAAGAGAAAAAGGTAGGGAGATAAGGGGTCTCCCTGCCTAAGACCACAATGTGGTTTGAAGGTATCAGTCGTTTTCCCATTCACTAGTGCCTTGAAAGAAACAGTAGTAACACACTGAGAGATCAGTTGTAACCACTTTGCAGTAAACCCGTACGCCTCAAGCACCTTTAGTAGAAAAGTCCAATTAACTCGGTCATACGCTTTAGACATGTCGATCTTCAATGCTGCTAGCTCAGCTGTTTTCCTGGTATTAATGGTGTGCAAAAGTTCATGACTGAGTAGAATATTGTCCTCCATATGCCTCCCAGGCACAAAAGCGTTTTGAAAGTCTGAAATCAACTTAGGGAGTAGACCCTTCAGTCTGTTCACTAGGCATTTTGAAATGCACTTATATATCGTATTACACAAACTTATAGGTCGGAATTGAGTAGCATACTCCGGAGCTTCCAATTTTGGAATCATAACTAATAGTGATTGATTCCATTTTTTAAGGAGAAAACCCGAGCTAAAAAATTCTGTAACACTTTTAAACACTTCATTTCCCACTAGATCCCAGTTTGCCTTGAAAAAATCTACAATTATACCATCTGGACCTGGCGATTTATCAGCCTGGAAGGAGAAAACAGCCAACTTAATTTCTTCATAAGTGAAGGGAGCGTCCAATCCTTGTTTTTCACTTGCTGAGAGAGTCGGGAGAGCTAATTGATTAACAATAGCTGCTGTCTTGTACTCCTTAGAATCTGAAATTGCAGGTTGCAGCGTGTCTTTTAAAGATAGAATAATTTGTTCAGCTACCTGATCATGTCCCTCCACCCATACATCCTCACTATTCTTGATCATAGTGATTTCATTTCTTTTCTGTCTTTGCTTGACTCTGCTATACATTAGCTTAGTTGGACAATCACCAAACTGAATCCAGTTTTGCTTGAGTCTTTGCTGCCAGTACCCAAACTGTAATTCACAGTGAGTCATGACTCCTCTCAGTCTATCCATGTAAATGTTACCATCTTCACTAGTAATAACAGAAGTACCCAAGAGTTGTAGATCAGCTGTGACTTCCTTCCAATTTACACCCCATACTTTCTTATGTAGAAGACACCACCTCTGCAATTTAGTTCGCACTAGCTTTAGTTTATGAGACAAATTATAGTTTGCAGAACCCTGTATGTCCTGCTCCCAGCATTGCCTAATAATGTCAATAATTTCAGGTATGCGAAGACACCATTTTTCCAGTTGGTAAGGTCTGTTTGAACCCTTCACCTCAACTGAAGTATTATAGGTGATTGCAGCATGATCGGAGACTGTGAGGGGTTCATTGATAACTCGTCCTTCTGGAAAATTCTCAAACCACTCTCTTGAAACATATGCACGATCCAATCTTTCCATAATCAGATCATTTCCATCTCTTTTATTACTCCAGGTAAATCTAGGACCAGAGAAAGGGACTTGCAGCACATTTCCCTGTAATCTCCAATCCAGAAATTCCTCATCACCTCTTATAATTGGGTTACCCCCCAATTTATCATCCAAATTTTCCACTTGATTAAAGTCACCAATAATCAAATGGTTAGGGTATCTATTTTGTAAGTTTAGTAAAGTATGCCAAACTTCTACTCTATTATCAACACTAGGCTCTCCGTAAAAGAAAAAGACATACTTAATATCATCATTTAATTCCACGATTTTACAAACAATGATATTTTTTGAAGAAAAGACACAACTAACACTAGCATTAACCCAACCTAAGACTAAAAGGCCTCCTCTAGCCCCATCAGCATCGATTCCACAACAAAAGGAGGGATTACAAGACCTTAATCTTTTACATAGATCATTCTTACACATCTTAGTTTCAGAAACAAAGAGAAAGGAAGGGTGTTTATTCTTAACTAGCCACACTAGATAGGGAATTTTCGGGGCGTGTGGATCATTTAAACCTCGAGAATTCCAGGAGATGAATTTCATTTAGGGGTTGGGAGCTGATCTGGTTCAGCTTCCTCACCCTTTTGTTCATCTAAGATTGAATGTAAGATGCTAAGTTGAAACTCCCAATCCATGTCTTCCATTTCCATTGACCTTGTTGAGTTGACTTCTTCACTTTTGAGTCTTTTGCATCCACGAGAAGTTGAGTTAGTTTGAAGTTCCTCACGTTTGTTCTTTCCTCTTTTGACTATATCCTCTCCCACACAAACACCCCAATCTCTTGCCATATCAACATCCGAAATTGCTTTAGACTTGAATTTTCTAGTCCCATTTTTATCCTTATACCACAGACTGAACCCACCCTTCTCTGCCCAGCCATTCAGTATCTTCAATCTTTTGCTTCCCCTCCAGGCACCACCCAACTCTGCTTCTCTTAGGTTGCAGTCAGCAGCTGAATTTGTTCTTCGTTCAGGTCTGCTTCTCCTCTTTTTATTTCCCCATTGCATCATAGTAGAGTTTGAGAGATCCTGCAAGTTAGTAGAATCCAGCAGATATACAGGTGTATTTGGTGGTGCATTTTCAGTAAGTTGGAAGTTACTCACATCCAAATCAAACAGATTCGGAGCAAAACCAACTTGCTCTGTGATTCCTTGATTATTCAAGGTCGGATCGCCAAGTGAATCTTTGAATTCCTGTAAGAGAGTAACTGATCGCGCCAAACTTCTATGAGCTTCAGTAATATATCCGTGCGTTTGCCTCTCAGTACTATCTAAACGCTGCACACATGGTTGTGTAGTTGAGGAGATTAGGGTCATTCCCCTGTTTTGATCCCTTACTTCCCATTGGTTACTTGCTTGGTTAGTGACATCCTGCAACAAACCCGATCCTCTCTGATTGATATTCATCAATTCTTGGAAAGGAGTAGCAGCCCATTCTACAATTCCCAGTGATTCAAAAAGTGTTGTTGGTGTATCTCGTGCTCCACGAGACGACTCACCAACTTCATAAGTCGAGTTTTGAACATTGATTCCCAAAGACAGATTAGTTCTATCACTACTCATATAGTTAAAACGAGTACTAGAAGGCACAACCCCATTTTCTCTAGTTAGAGTACCTGTTCTAGCACCCAGCATACAACCAATAACCCCAAATCGATCTCTATCAGCATCACTATAATTGAGGTTGTGTGAGATTGAATGCATACCTCTAAGAGAAGTCCCATCACCAGCGATATTCCCATTCACAGCAGAATTGATAGGTTGAGTTACCTCCTCCATTTCCTCATCCATTGGGCTTTTTGATCTCCTTTGCCTTCCGGGGTGGTATTCAGCATACGGATCCTCTGCTAAACCCAACCTTCTTCCTGGAGATAACCTTAGAATCGGAACATAGTTACTGGTATGAGTGTGATCTTCACTTGTTCCACTCACATCCTCATCCATAATCTCCTCCGTCCCTGAGAAGAATTGCTCTGAGTCATCTTCACTATCAGATGACATAACATAGCCTCTGTCTCTCTCCCACATTTGTCTTTGCTCCCACATTGGCATATCCTCTGCCTCTTCGTACATTCTCAGATTAACTGCTGTGTTCCTGTACCTGTATCTATCAGGTAAGCCTTCAATAAAGTTAGTATAAAATAGGTAGTTTCCAGGTCCATATAGCACCCTTAGACCTTGCTCTTCCACCTCCTCCAATCTTCTTCTCAGCCTTCTTGCTGCTGTTTCCCTATCCAGGAAGCATCTCGAAGTGGTATGACCTGCTCGACCACACATTTTACAGAATCGAAAGATTCCCTCGTAACTAAAGTACACCCATGCCACTATATCTCCTTGGATAGGTATGTAGCACCCCGGGATTAAGGGCTGTGAAATATCTATTAAGAGCTGCGCTCTTAATTCTGATGATGCTGGTAAGCCAGATCCTGTATGTTCTAGTT